>NC_045432.1:32600470-33851720 GCF_902635505.1 Sarcophilus harrisii
GTGAAACCAAGGTTAAACTATACTAAGGCTTATAGTACGGTTAATAGGAAGGAGTTAATGAGCTAGATGGTCTTAAATCTGTTCCCATGAGGCCAGTTGGGAGGAAAAGCCGAACGGTTCAAATATTCACTGAGGAAATGAAATTGTCAACAAGATGGAACTAGGAAAGGCCCTATCTCCATGGGGAGCTCAATCCCCACTGTTTAGAGAATGGCCCAATAAAGAGACTGCTTGGGCCATTAAATAGCAACATGGTGTTCTTGAAGATATGGCCCAAGTTCCATGAATGGAGAACTTGAGTATCTTCAGATAGTGAGATGAGTACTCTTGGGATTCATTCCAATCACAGCAAGGTTTAAGAGAAAAGCAAAAAGGAAGGCAAAAAATCGAATAGCTTGCTTCTGAAATTAGTCAGTTGAGAGAGGAAGCATCTTTAAATAAACAAAGCATCAGAATCATCTTCCTACCCTACTTTTGTCTTTTCTTTCCAGCTCACTGGAATATTATTCAATTGTTATTGACTGTGTCCAACCTTCTGTGGTCCAGGAAGGCTTCAGGGTGGTTCAGATTTGTCCCTGGAGAATCTATTCTAATTTCTTACTGGAAAGAAATCCCACAACTCTGCTGACAAATAGAGGACTCAGGCCTGTGGTTTTGGCTTCTTAATCGAAGATTATTTGACTTGGTATTTTCCACTAGTTACTCAAATTGTTCTTCAAATTTCTTGGGAGAATATAATCTTATTAGTTTGAAAATTTTCTTTTCCTTGCTGAGTGAAAGTGCTGCTTTGCTGTGAAGAAATGAGGAGCACTGAGTTATTCCCAAAAGGTCTGGCTATAATGTGGTCCCTTCTTGTTGGAGGGGATGTGGGAAAACTGGGACATTGATTCATTGTTGGTGGAGTTGTGAACGAATCCAACCATTTTGGAGAGTAGTTTGGAACTATGCTCAAAAAGTTATCCAACTGTGCATACCCTTTGATCCAGCAGTGTTACTACTGGGATTATATCCCAAAGAGATTATAAAGAAGGGAAAGGGACCTGTATGTGCACGAATGTTTGTGGCAGCCCTTTTTGTAGTGGCTAGAAACTGGAAACTGAATGGATGTCCATCAGTTGGAGAATGGCTGAATAAATTGTGGTATATGAAAATTATGGAATATTACTGTTCTGTAAGAAATGACCAACAGGATGATTTCAGAAAGGCCTGGAGAGACTTACACGAACTGATGCTGAGTGAAATGAGCAGGACCAGGAGATCATTATATACTTCAACAACAATACTAGATGATGACCAGTTCTGATGGATCAGGCCATCCTCAGCAACGAGATCAACCAAATCATTTCTAATGGAGCAGTAATGAACTGAACTAGCTATACCCAGAAAAAGAACTCTGGGAGATGACTAAAAACCATTACATTGAATTCCCAATCCCTATATTTATGCACACCTGCATTTTTGATTTCCTTCACAAGCTAATTGTACAATAATTCAGAGTCTGATTCTTTTTGTACAGCAAAATAATGTTTTGGTCATGTATACTTATTGTGTATCTAAGTTATATTTTAATATATTTAACATCTACTGGTCATCCTGCCATTTAGGGGAGGGGGTGGGGGGGTAAGAGGTGAAAAATTGGAACAAGAGGTTTGGCAATTGTTAATGCTGTAAAGTTACCCATGCATATATCCTGTAAATAAAAGGCTATTAAATTAAAAAAAAAATGTGGTCCCTTCTTATGGAAACTAAATGGGGCTGGGACACTTTTTGCTGAGTATTATTTTGGAGAAAAAGAGAAGGCAGGCCATCTGAACTGTACACAGATGGTCCCTAATGTCATCTCCACCAATAAGCAGGAAACAGCATTTTTTGCCATTGACAAAGTCGACTACCTCCAGATCTGAGTATAACTCAGTTTCACAGCTGCCCAATTCCTCTAGGGACTGTGTTATTTATAGAGGAAATCTTCCTGAATTCTGCCTGCTGGGTCTCACTCTGGGTCAAGCAGCAGTGGCTAGAAAGAAAAGTCCAGCAGAGTAGAAAGAGGACTTGACTTGGGCAGGTACTCTGAATTCAGTTTCTATTGAAGACATTTAACTAGTCCATAATTATAGCCTAGTTATTTCACTTCTCAAAACCTGAGTTCTCCCATCTGGAAAATGGAAACCATAACATTTGCACTCTACTTCACTGAGATGCAGTGAAGAAAGCAGTTTATAAAACTAAAAGTACTCTAGAAGTCTGAATTGTGTCTGTGGTTACCTGGAAAATGTAGCTTGTGAGACTGGCTCAGAGTTAAAGACAAAATCTCAGACAAAAATCGTCCTGCCTCTGAGGCTTATAACCCAACCCTTGCAGAGAGCCTTAGCCCTTCTATCTTCTTTCTGTTACCAGGACAAATTCTATATGCCCTGCCCCTGGGGTCATCTTGGACCAGATCTATAAATATCTAAAATGAATTCAAACACAATGATGGTCAAACCAGACAAACAGCTTTTTAACCAACCTGTCGTACGGTTGGTCAATAATCATCTACTAAAAACCTACTATGTGCTCAACATAAAAAAAGACAAAAGACAGTCCCTGCTCTCAAGGACCTTAGTCTAAATAAGGAAGCACCATGCAAACAACAATGTACAAACAAGATAAAAATTGGAGCTGAACAGCAGGAGGGAGGCACTAAGTGGGATCAGGAAAGGCTTCTTGTAGAAGGAGGGATTTGGCAATTAGGAGATCATTGATAACTTTGAATAGAGAAATTTCAGTTGAGTGATGAGATCAGAAGCCAGACTACAAAGAGTTAAGAAGAAATTGAGAAGAAAGGGAAGTGGGGGCATTAATTGTAGATGACTTTCTCAAGAGGTTTAACTACAAAAGGGAAGACAGCTAAGGGTGATAACTACTGAGAATGGATAGATCACGTGGTGGTTGAGAAAAGGGGAGATATAGACATGTTTGTGGGTAATAGGAAGGCAGTCAGAGAGAGATTGAACAGAGAAGACTGCAAATGACAGAGAGAACAATCTACAGGAGAGGAAAGGATGGGAGAAGATCACTTGCACACTTCGAAGGGGGTCTGCCTTAATAAAGAGAATAACCATTTCCTCATATGAAAAAGGGTTGAAAGAGGAGAATGGTGGAAGGCATCTGAGTGATGTGAGATGAAGCAGAGGGGAGAAGACAGAGCATTAAGTGAATGACCTCGATTTTCTCAGTGAAATACGAGGCAAAGTTCTCAGCAAAGGGGGTGGGGGAAACAAGAACCACGGGAGGTCTGAGGAAGAATAAAAAGTTTTAGAAAATACACTGTGGTGAGTGAGATAGTATGCCAATTAGAGAAGTGTAAAAAGATTGGTTTGCAGGAGAGAGATCCCAGTTGAGAATATGTAACATAAATTTGTAGTATATTCAATCAGCATGATTTTGTCATTTTTTTCCAGCTTCATTCCATAGAACATGAGTAAGAGAAAAGTCAACAGATAGTGGGGATAATCCAGGGCTAAAATCTGGCAGGACAAGATCTTTTAATGGGATAGAGGAACTTGAGACAAGATGATGCAGCAGTGTGAACTTGTTCACCCCAGGATAAATATGGGGAAGAGTGGAGACTAGTCAGTGTAAGGGGGATGATCTAGAAAGAAACCATATCCAGTGCAAGCACTTTGGTCTGGGAAAAGAACTGAGGTACTGATGGATAGGAGATCATGGTGAAGATAAAGAACTCTTTCTTTGTAAGACAAAGGGAGATATGAAATGACAATAGATTGTAATAAGGTTAGGGCATTCCAGAGTTAACAAACATGGAAATGTTATGTTTGTGGGTCATAGTAATATCAAGGTTATGACCATCTGTATGTAGAACTGAGGTGAGGTAGAAAAGTAGGTCATAGCCAGTTCTGATGGACCTGGCCATCCTCAACAATGAGATCAACCAAATCATTTCCAATGGAGCAGTAATGAACTGAACCAGCTACGC
Source organism: Sarcophilus harrisii (assembly GCF_902635505.1). Classification (NCBI taxonomy): domain Eukaryota; kingdom Metazoa; phylum Chordata; class Mammalia; order Dasyuromorphia; family Dasyuridae; genus Sarcophilus; species Sarcophilus harrisii. Next base: position 32,604,447 of record NC_045432.1, read on the forward strand.
CCAGAGAAAGAACTCTGTGTGATGACTAAAAACCATTACATTGAATTCCCAATCCCTATATTTTTGCCCACCTGCATTTTGGATTTCCTTCACAAGCTAATTATACAATATTTCAGAGTCTGATTCTTTTTGTACATCAAAATAACGGTTTGGTCATGTATACTTATTGTGTATCTAATTTATATTTTAATATATTTAAGATCTACTGGTCATCCTGCCATCTGGGGGAGGGGGTGGGGGGCAAGAGGTGAAAAATTGGAACAAGAGGTTTGGCAATTGTTAATGCTGTAAAGTTACCCATACATATAACCTGTAAATAAAAGGCTATTAAATAAAAAAAAATAAAAAAAGAAAAGTAGGTCATAGGAAATAAGGAGTTTGAGTAAGGAGGAGGTTAGGAGGCTTGCGGAAATAGCAATATGTATGTGGAAGTCTCCAAATATGGCAGAAGGAATTAGAGAACAGACAAAGACTGTGAGTCAGGTGCTGAAGTCATTGAGGAAAGAAGAGGAGCATCCTGCAGGTCAGTAGACAAGTCAGCATTATTTAGATTGGGTGATAGATATGAATTGAGTGAACTTCAAAGGAAGAGAGGTGATTGTGGTAGAATTTGAAAGTACCAATGGACAGCAAGGAGTATTGTAATTCCTCTACTGTCAACCAGTGAGTGACAGTGGAATGAGTGAAAATGCAACCAATATGGGGAAGAGTGCTGAGAGAGACTATGATCAAGAGGGAGGCAGAATAGAGAAAGAATGGGAAAAGGAAAGGTTTAAGATGAAATCTGGTTTGTTATCCATGGAGCAGGCCTTCCAGAGAGCACATAGTAGAAAGGATTGGTAGTTTTACAGTGGGACACTGTTGGAAATGGGAATAAGGGAGTAGAGAATGGTTTATCTAATGACAACTGAGGATACAGAATCACTGGGAATGAGAGGGTATGGCCATATGGGAGTTTGTTAATCATTGTTGAGTGAGTTCACATATAACTAAAATGACTTATCAATAGGGGTAGTGTTGTCTTTGGATGTTAAGAGCTAGCTCAGGAGAGGAGACTAGTCATGGGAGTGAATGGAATTGTCTTTCTTTCTGTCTCTTGAATTTAGGAAGGGTCCCATGCAAGCAGAAAGAGACCAGTCAGGGAGGCTGGCAGGAGATGGAATATGCATCAGTTTTTTATGTAGAGATAGTCAAACATGGTATCTATCCATCATAAATCTTTTAAAATATTTTAAACAATAATCCAATTTTATTAAATCTAGTTAAATGTAAGTTCAAGAACAAGGACTATGTTTTGTTTTTATAGGACTCAATCAAATAGCATTTATTAAACCCTTATAATATGTCAAAAACTGTGCTAAGCACTGGGGACACAAAGACAAAATAAAACAGTCCTTGTCCATTAGTACCTTAAATTCTAATGGCCATATGTACATAAATAGGTACATAAAATATACATTTTAGAGAAAGGGGCACTAGCAGCTGGGAAGTATCGTATGTAGAAGGTGGTAAATGAGTTGAGTTATGAAGGAAATCTGGGATTTTAAGGGGGAAAGGAAAGGAAATAAACATTTTATAGTGCCTACTATATGCTGGGCACTGTGCTAAGTTCATTTTATATGATCTCATTAGAGCCTCACAACAGCCTTGGAAGATAGGTGTTATTATTATTATTTCCCAACTGAGATCAATAGCTTAAGTGACTTGCCCAAGGTCACCCAACAGGAATGTGTCTGAGGCCAAATTTGAATCCAGGTTTTCCTAACTCCAGCCCCAGCACTTTCTCCACTGTACCACTTACCATCCTCACTTCTAAGAGGCAGAGATGAGAAGGAAAACATTGCAGGCCATGAGGACAGCCAGTGTTGAATCTCTAGCACCTTGGATAGCACCAAGTACCTATCAAGTCCTCGCTGAAGTAAATTAAAAACAAATATTCCTCATTTCCCATAATCTGCAAGCATGCTTGTGAAGGGTTAATTAAACTCACACAGTAATTAAGGGAATTTAGGGATGTTTCAGTCAAGTAGCTAAATTATATACAGAAAATGACCACATTTAAAAAGTAACCCCTCCCAAATGCCAGTAGAGCCTTCTGCTTCCACTCAATGTGATATTTTCCCCTACTGTCTTGTTTTGTAATACTTTCATATGTAGCTCTTTTTTCTCTTTTACTTTTAGTTCCAAATTCTCTCCTTTCCCCTCTTCTCCTCAATAAGAAGGTAAGACAAATAAAACCCATTAATCATTCAAAACAAATCCCTGCATTATCCATATCCAAAAAGAAAGAAAGAAAAGGAAGAAAATAGCGGCTTTGATCTGCACTCCGAGTCCACCAGCACGCTTCATCGCGAGTCCTTTGGTGTTGTTCTTAATCATGTTGATCAGAATTCTGGTGTCTTTCAGACTCAATAATGGGACATTTTTTAAAGATAGATTTCTGTTAGCATGTAAAGTGGACAGACCAACATATAGACACAAGAAGGGCCAGAGAGATGGAGATGTGACTACTTAGTTCCATTTGTGAGGAAGCACATGGTCTCATAAGGATAGGAAATCGTGATATTTGCTTAAAGTGTTTTGATTCTTTTGAGGTTTCTGGCAGGCTAGTTGGGTAGCGGGTAAGAAATCAGCTTGTTATTTAGTAATTTCATTTCTCAGAGAGAGCTCTGTTCTCCTTCCTGTTTAAGTCTCACCAAAGAGTAAATCAGGAAGTTTCCAACAAATCATACTGCCCTAAGAAAGTACGATCCCAGCTGTTCCCCAAGGGAATAACAAAAACAACAAAACCAAAACTGAATTAGTAGAAAGAATGGTACCATTTGTGCTGAAATGTCACTTAATGATGAATATTCCAGTGTATCCCAGAGAGAAAATAATAGCAGATGCTTTAGTAAATTCTAGATCTAAGGCTACTAGAAAATCTAGCACTCAACTCCACTAGGTCAGGTGGGACAGTGGAAAGAGAGCTTGGTTTGGAGCTAAGAGGACCTGGGTTTCAAAACTACTTCTACAACTGCCTACTTGGGTAACATTTGACAAATCACCTTACAAATCATTCCCACAAAGTCAATTTCCAGAATATATAAAATCCAGTGGTCAGATTACATGGTTTCTGAGGCTTCTTCCAGCTACAATTGTATGAATTATGTATGGTTTTGGACATTTCACTTTACCTCCCTGGCTCTCAGTTTCCTCATTTGTAAAATGAGGGGATTTGGATTAGATGACTTCTCAGGTCCCTTTGAAATCTTAATCCATTGTCTTATGATTCTCAACGTCTTCTGCTCCATGTTATAGACCGTGTATGAACTGTATCACATCTAATCAATCGTGAGTCCAAATTCACTGGAGAGATCAAGGGCCATCTGATTAGAAGCTTAAGATGGTAGAAAACTCCTTAAAAAACTCTCACAAATTATTCATTAGGGTGACACTTTTGAAACACCAGGGGGCAGGCAATGGAGTCGAAGACAGAAAATTAACAATTTTACAGACCGTGTATTCTCCTGACTGAAGAACAAAAAATAAAAGAAGAGAGAAGAAAAGAAGAAAGAAGACAAAACTCCCTACTAGTCAAATCCTTATTTTTTATTCTGAAACTCTAACTCGTGCGCTTCTTAGATCAGGATACGTACACTGCCATGGGTTATAAAAGGAAACGTCCGCGGTCATCGTACAAGGCGGTCAACCCTGAAGAAACTCGGGATTCCCAGTGGACTCAGTTGCTGAAGGGCTTGATTATTGTCTCCTCTCTTAGAATGGAACATAATGATTAGCTATAGATGCTTGAATACCATTTAGCAACGTGAGGCTTTCCAATCTGCCTTGTGTCAGTGGCTTTTACAGCCGTTTAGTTATATGAAGAGATACTATGCTCCCCTGGGGGAAAAATTGAGATGTTTTGTATGTGAAGAGGAGATATTAAAAAAGATGGGGTCTAATTTCTATCTCCCACCTTCATGCAGACTATGTGGAAAATGCAGACACCATCAGAAATAAACATGACATTATGAGTCACCAACAAGAAAATAAAAAAAAGAAAGAAACCTCTGTGATAATGAAAAGGTGAGCTTTCAGAAAGGTTACTCAACAGTGGCTCTGTGGAAACTTGGCAGCTTGCGGAGCCCAAGACCACAATGCTAATCTGGAACAGTGGGCCGCCTCAGGGCCTTCTGATATTGTGGTTGAATATGCTCTCAGCAAGGCACGGAAGGCCCAGTGGGCTCCCTCTACCCCCCAACCCCAGCACAGGACAATAGTTTTTATTTGGGGATTCATTTTGTTAATCTATCCCACACTGTTTGCCCCTGTGGGTTTGGGGCTTATTTATTTTTTAAGAAATGGATCTGACAGAGGCTTCAGCCAACACCGACTGTTCCAGATAATTCTGTATGAAATGGGCGGCCCAGAGATGCTTATTATTGACTCGGGCCCACAGAGAACAGAACAGCGGCTTCAAATCCATCCTTGGAGTTTGTCTTCCAATTGTATTTGTGCAGTTTCTGGCCCTGCCTTCTTTATTTCTAAAGCAGACAGGTGAGTGCCAGGATCTAGCTGGTGCTTCCCCGGCAACCATTGTTTGATGCAAGAACATAAACCAGGACAAACTGCGCTGATTGAGCCAAGGTCCCTTCACCAAGTCTCGGTTTATTCCCACAAAGCAGTGAGAAGAACTGAGGCATCTGTCCATAGAAGTTAGAGCCCCGAGGGCATTTTTTTCTTATGAGAAAAGCTTAGGAAAAAAATCTATAACATCTCTTCCATTCTTTTCAGGTAAAAGTTAAATGATGCTATAAGAGACCTGATAGGGAAATACTGTCATGGGGAACAGTTGATGCTTACAATCTATATAACTGAGCAAATCACTTAGTCTTCTTGGACCTCGGTTTCCTTCTCTATAAAAATAAGATAGTTGGACTCAGTGGTCTCTAAGGTCCTTTCCAACTCTAAATATCTATGAGCCTATATGTGACCTGACAAGGCCTTAGTTTCACCATCTGTGGAATGAGGTGATTAGACTAGATGGCCTCTGAATTTATTTCCTTGTAGCTCCAGATTTAGGATCCTTTGATCTTCTAAAGAGAATTGTAATCAAATAAACTGTTAAACCATAGCTACCAATTCTGACCCAGAGGGAATTCATTTGGAAGTGGCATGGGTGAGGGAAGGTGGAAAGGATGTATAGATACCCCAGAACATAACAAGCAGGGAGAGTCAGGCCAAGGAGGAGCTCAGCTGGCGTGTGGCTCACTGGTGTGTGGCTCACTTGGTGTGTGGCTCACCTGCTTTGTGGCCCACCTGCTGTGTTGCCAGGTGAGGCAGCACATGCCATCTGCTACTTTCCTATTTTTAGCTAATTATTCCTGCTGACTTGGTGGTAAATTTAGCATGTTAACACAGCAGATATCCAAATACTATCAGTATCAACTCGATCTCAGTACACTGAGGCAAAGCTCTGATCACCCTATCCTAGTCACAGCTCTGCTGGTCAGAATGTTTTTTTTTTTTTGCTTTCAGTTCTAAGCCACTTGAAATGTGCTGAGTTTCTGACAGTGAAGGGAGCTATGGTACACATGGCTCAGGAAATGGGAATAATGAAAGTCCTCAAATAAGCACATTTTGAGTTAGCAAATAATATGATATTCACTTATACCCATAGCTTCAGAACCAAAGCTAGGCTGGAGCATGCAGTTTTGCACAGGCTTCAAGAGCTGGGGCTTTCTTTTTTCCAACACTGGGCTCTTCCAGGTGACTTCTAATTAGGCTATAGAAAAACTCTAAGCTTAAACAATTTTAGTCACTAATTAATTTAAGCAAGCCAGCAGGGCACCTATCCATGGCTAGGTAGTTCCACTTCTTTAAATTCTTTAAATAACATTACAGTTGGGTGTCATTCTTGGAGACAGCTCTCTAATTTATATTGATGTTTTAATCAAGAGTCTATTTTTGATCAAAGAAATAAATATAACTGTCAAGAGTATAGTATAGGGGTTGTGGGTTTCTCAGTCATTATTGAGGCCAGAAAACTGCTATTTCCCAGGCTGAGTACATCAGCACCTACTGGCCTTTACTGTAATTGTAGGCATGGTTACAAAGGAAAATTATTCAGTTCTTAAGGGGCATGACTTCCAAATGTAATCTTCTCTCAATATCTAAATACTAAATATCTAAATAATGGGGACTTGCAGAAATCATCTCTCAAACTTTAAGTATTTTTAAGATATTCATCATGCTTCTAATCTCATCCTTAAATGCACTCAGATGCTCTGATTTAGTAGAGTCTTCCCTCAAACTTTCTGTCAACTTGTTCCCTTCACTGCACCTCACTATTTTATAGGTCAATATTGGACATAAACAACCTTTCCTTCAGAAATCAAAGCTAGAGTCACAGAAAAATGCTCTATATCACTACTGATTAGGAAAGTGCAAATTAAAACAACTCTGAGATACCACATCACACCTATTGGATTGGCCAACATGACAAAAAAAGGAAAATGACAAATCCTCCAGGCTTGTGAACAAATTGGAACACTAATGTGTCGGTGGTGGAGCTGCAAACTAGGCCCATCATTCAGAGAACAATTCAGAACCATGTCTAAAGGGCTATAAAACTGCAAATATCCCCTTGATCTGTCACTGTTACTCCTAGATTTCTATCCCCAAAGCATCAAAGAACAGGGAAAAGACCTATATTATAGCAGCTCTTTTTTTTGTGGTAGCAAAGAATTGGAAACTTAGGGATACCCATCAATTGGGGAATGGCTGAACAAACCGTGGTACAGGATTGGGACAAAATATTATTGCGCTATAAAATAACAAAATGGTTTCAGAAAAATCCGGGAAAACAATGAACTGATGCAAAGTGAAATGAGCAGAACTAGGAGAACATTGTACACGATAATAGCCACATGGTAAGGATGATCAATTGTGAAAAACTCAGTTATTTTGATCAATGCAATAATCTAAGGCAATTCCAAAGGATCCAAGATGAAAAATGCTCAACATCTTTGGACAGAAAACTGATTAACCAAGTACGGAATGAGGCAGACTTTTTTAGATCTTATTTCTCTTTGCTTATATGTGTGTTTTGCTTTGTAACATGGCTAATATGGAAATATATTTTGCATGATTTCACATGTGTAGTCAATACTGTATTGGTTGCCTTGTTGGGGGGAGGAAGGAATAGGATAGAAGGAAAAAAGTTAGAAACTCAAAAATTTGAACAATGAATGTCCAAAAAATTTACACATAATTGGGAAATACTTAACAAAATAAATCAAAATATATTTAAAATCCCTTGTTCATCTCTAAGATTTTTACAAATTTATATTCTAAAGTAGTATTGACCTTGGCTTCCACATCTCCCCATTTGCCAAAAGGAAGCAGAACTTGCTGATAAAAGTAGTTTCTAAGCTCTTTTTAAAAAACTTTTTTTAAGCCACAAAATCCCACTCTGATAATTCATCATGGTATGAAAATGACATCAGGTTCTAGAAGGCTATATCAGGAGAATGCAACTTGTCAGGTTCTCCCATAAAGGAAAGGCCTAAAGTACACTATCTATATTTTGTAATGACCAGTTCTCATAGGTTGCCCACCAAATGGTAGGTTTCTTTGATCGTGGCAACCCATGAAACAAGGAAACACAAATAGAGCTCCTTTAATGCATTCATTAATGGTTCTTCTAAGAACAAAGAGGTTTTAGATCATCTTCAAATAAGAACTATTTCAACTTTAATTACTTGTCCAGTGACCACCAATATACTTTTAGAAGAACTGAGTTATAGCAATCTTGATATTCTCATTAAAAATGAAATGAAAAGGGAGATACTGGTACTATCACAAAGGGAAGGAAGACGCAGATTTTTTTTAATGGAGAGGCAAATAAAAGAATTGGGAGAGTTGTTTTTATTATGCATCCAAATGCAGCAAGCAAAAATTCATAGATCACTGTGTCAGTTTATTGTATACATTAACTAAAAGACCACTGTGAAAATATTTGCCAATATGTTGGAGGGAATAAAGAAGTAGGTAATTTTATGAGGTATTTGTAAGCTGCTACTAATTAAATCAATATATATACCACAAAGTAGAATAACATCAATACAGAGATTGACACAGGGAGGAACAGCCAGGTGGTATAGTGATTAGAGCACCTGAAGTCAGAAAGACCCGAGTTCAAATCTGCTCTTAAACACTTACTATCTATGTGACCCCCAAGAAGGTCATTTACTGTTTGCCACAGTTTCCTCATCTGTAAAATGAACCAGAGAAGGAAATGGCAAACCCCTTCAGTATCATTGCCAAAAAAATGCCAAATGGAGTTAAAGAGAGTGAAACAACAAGTCACAGGGAACAAAAGCAAAAATATTGGATACTATGGTTCGTGTGTAAGAGATGAGAGAAGGCTTCTAGACTGTGCATGAGATCCACAATTATATATGACAAACACTTTCTCAAAGAAGAAAGTCAAGAAGTATTGGACATGATAAGTATTGAATAACATCATAGAAATGAAATTGATTATATTTTAATGGGCAGGAAATGAACATATATCCATGTAAGTCATTTCCTAATCAGCTGTCAGTGTATAGTTGACTTCTTAGAACAAAGATCAAAATCAATATCAAATCAGAAAAATAAAAATGAGAGGATATGCCATGCAATTAAAACAACTCCCCATCTTGACCTATTTAAACTAGTTATTGATGTTGAAAAATAGAAGATGGATAAAGGAACAGAGGTTGACAGACCTAGGGAAGTTTAACTAATGTAAATCAATGGCCATGAAATAAACATGCTCACTAAAATGCTTCTTTAGGAAGATGGTATACCTTCTATGGAATGATAATTTTCATTTCTTTTTTCAGGCCAGCTAAATTACCATGCTTCCTTTTAAATAGCACGCTCACATAAATTCAAAGCCTACAGTCACTATAAAGAGGAACACATTAATTTCTTCATATGTGGATGTTTGTCTCTCACTGGAAAAACCAGATTGTCCAATGAGGCATTTGAGGAAATGAACCATCAGGACCGTTCCACTTACACAGAGGATATCAATATTGCTAGGAAATATAAATTTGGAACTAAAATAAATGCTCTAACCTTTTTTTGATTCATGAAGAATATAATTAGCACATCCACAGACCACAAGGAACATCTTGTCTGCGAGTGTCTTTTTGTGATCATAGAATGGCAAGTGTATCTCACAGACTGAAACCAGTGAGATGTAGATGTGGGTTCTTACCTTTGGCTCTCAAAGACTATGCCGGTGTAATCTGAACTCTGGCAGGGTTTACCAAGCTGCAGGTCTTATCTCAGGGCCATGCTATGTGTTTCTGTTGTTTCATGACTAGCTAATGATAAAGAAATTAATCAATAGGATACTAGCCACTAGATGAGGGATTCTTTGGCCATGGTGCCCCAATAAACAAAGACAAATCGAGAATTATCTTCAGTTCTGTGTGTTCCCCTGGCAGAGAATTTGAAAAGGTGGTAGGCAATATGGAATTACAATGTCGAGACCAAAACATACATTTCATGTTGACCTCACTCTCAATGTGAGCTCTTTGCTCCACTGCCCTGGAATTCTACATTTGGAAAAAGAATGGAAACTTTAATGCTTTTGATTCTGAGTCCGTTCTTATATTTCAGCTTCTACTAAAAATCCTATGTAGACAAAGACACATTGTGGCTAATGAATGTCATCACAAATGGTAGCATGTTATGGAACTTCATCGAGTCAGAGAAATTAAAGATAAATGGTGGGTCTAGAGATGACAGAGAAAATGGATGAGCCATAGTATGGAAACACATGAACCAGAGTATGGTGGGGGTCAAAGTTCATTCTTCAATTTCTGTAAATGCAGATGACGTTTTAGATGTATAACAAGCAACTTTCAAAGTTTAGTTTCTTGGTTTTGTTTTTAATATACTTTAAAATGATCATTACTCTTTTTGTTGGTCAAAATGAAATTTACAATAGCATGCAAAAAGCCATGCCTTCATTTTATGCAGCCTGCCCAACAACACTTGACATTTATCCTGCATTTCAGCACTTCTTTGTAGGTCAAAATCTAGACAGAAAGGTATGAGATTGGTTCTACAGTCAGTCATTTTACCTTGAAAAGGCTAGAGGTCTTTGTACCAGAGAAGACTATCATTTAAAACAATGTCACCAACAAAGTTCCACGTTTCCTCCCCTTCCTTTCTCTCCCTTTTGCCTAGTGAATATGATCTTAGATGTTCTCATTTGCTCTTGAGTAGAAACATGTGAATGGTAAATTATTCTATTCACTTCTCATTCGTGATGAACAATGAATTAATCTAACAACATTTATAATTTTATTCATTTATTATTTGAGAATAATTAGAAGTGAGTAGCTATTAAGGAGCCTCTCACAGATTGCAAAAATTATATAATTTTATTTTGTTTATTTTCCAGTGTAATTGCCTCAGGAATATCTCCACACTCATCCCAACAGACATTTCTATTCCCATCTTCCATCCCTCCTCATCTCTCCACTCACACATATCACCAGCCTAGGTCAGATGCAAATCATCTCTTGCCCTGACTATGATAACAGGCACTTAATTGTTTCCCCTTGCATTTGGTCTCTCCCAGCTTCAAGCTACCCTTCCCGTAGCTGCCAAAGTGATTTTCTTAAAGCCCAGATCTATCTATGTCAACTTCCTCTCTCTCATTCCCAAGAAGAACTCTTGTGGCTCCATATTACCTGTGGGATAAACCTATGTTTAGCATTTTAAACCCTTCACAATCTGATCCTTTCCAATCTTACTATATTTTCCTCTCTGATGCACACTTTATGGTCAAGCCAAAACAGAATTCTCATAGTTACTTTTACATATAATTCCAGCTCCCATCTCTGTGCCTTTATATAGGTTGTTCTCCTTGCTCAGAATGCAATCCTTTCTCAATCTACTTCCTAAAATCCTTAGTTTCTTTCAAAGATTCTATCTCCTACATGAGGATTTTCCTGATATCTCCCTTTATAACTCCTCTCAAATTACCTTGTTTAGTTGGTTTATGTATTGTATATCTTTACATGTGTATGTCGTTTCCCAAAAAGAATGATAGAGATTTTTATTTTGTTCAATTTGTATCCCCAGCACCTAGGACAATACCCAGCACATAGTGGCTGCTTAATCAATGTTTGTTGATTATTCAGTTGATCCATCATCATATGTACTGGTAAGGGTTTCTCAGTGCAAGTGTGACCTGTGCCCTTAAGCTAGCAAGGTCAAGGCATAACTACAGATGCAAAAGAGAACTTGTCTCACTGTTGAAAGCTCAATGTCAACTAATAATAAGTTCATATAAGTACTTGTATGAGAGACAGTATAGAAAATAATCAAAATGCATTTTTTTTGTGCCAGAGACTGTGCTAAGTAATTGGATTGCAAAGGCAAAACACAGGCCCTGCTCTTAAGTAGCTTACAGTCGACTGGGGTACACAACAGCCAAATATATATACATATATATGTATATGTATATGTGTACATGTGTGTATATATGGCACTAACGGGCAGATAAGAAAAGGAACTGAGAATGATTTCTCATAGAAGATGAGTTTTGAGTTGAGTTCTTTTTTCTTAATAGTATTTTATTTTTCCAAGTACATGTAAACATAGTTTTCAACATTAATTTTTGTAAGACTTTGTATTCCACAGATCCAGTCATTCTGGAGAGCAATTTGGAACTATGTTCAAAATGTTATCAAACTGTGCATCCCCTTTGACCCAGCAGTGTTACTACTGGGCTTATACCCCAAAGAGATTTTAAAGGAGGGAAAGGGACCCACGTTTGTAAACATATTTGTGGCAGCCCTTTTTGTAGTGGCAAAGAACTGGAAAGTGAGTGGATGCCCATTAGCTGGAGAATGGCTGAATAACTTATGGGATATGAATGTTATGGAATATTATTGTTCTGTAAGACAAAATCAGCAGAATGATTTCAAAGAGGCCTGGAGAGACTTATATGAACTGATGCTGAGTGAAATAGGCAGAATCAGATCATTGTATATGGCAACATCAATATTATATGACTATCAATTCTGATGGACATGGCTCTTTCCAACAATGAGATGATGGAGACCAGTTCCAATGATCTTGTAATGAAGAGAACCATCTACACCCAGAGAAAGGACTGGGGGAACTGAATATGGATCACAATAGAGCATTATCACTCTTTTGGTTGTTGTTTGCTTGCACTTTGTTTTCTTACTCATTTACTTTTTTTATCTGATTTTTCTTGTGCACCAAGAGAATTGTATAAATATGTTGATACATATTGGATTTAACATACATTTTAACCTGTGTTTAACATATACTAGGGATTGCCTGCCACCTAAGGGAGGGGATGGGGGGAAGGAGGGGAAAATCTGAAATACAGGCTATGCCAGGGTCAATGTTGTCAAACTTTCCACTGCCTATTTCTCATGCCTGGAATGCTTTCCTTCTTATTCTTCACCTTTATGACTTCTCTTCCTTCCTTCAAAACTCAACTCAGCAGTCTGATTTCAGAAAATCCTGGAAAGATTTACATGAACTGATGCTGAGTGCAGCGAGCAGAAGTAGAACAATGTTGTACACTGTACTAACAAGATTTTGTGAGGATCCACTGTGATGAACTTGGCTCTTCTCATTAATGTGGTGATTTAAGGCAATTCCACCAGATTATAATGGAACCAATGGGATCCAATGAGCTAAGCAAGCAAGATATTATGGAGGGAGAAGGGAAGAGGAGACTAGAACACAGTCTTGAGAAACATCCATAGTGAGCATGAGCATGATAAAAAAATAAAGGAAAGGAGTAGGAAGGAAAGGGGGAAGTAGTTGGAAGGGGGGGATTTTTGCTTTAGATCATAGGAAAGACAGGGCTGGTGGAAACCCATGCCCAGTTTTCTGAGTGGGAGGAATATAATGTGGGCATGGATGGGTTTCTGGGCAGTTGTAAGCTGGCAGTGTTGCGAAGAGGTCGTGGCAAATATATCATCCCATTGGGGCTGGATCAGGGAACAGTCTGCCCACCATTGGAGCAGGGGAAGGGAAAGAGAGTTGTTGAAGCTTCTCCCAAACAGGACCAGACCTGTTCTGCTGTCCTATGTCTCAAATCTCTCTCCATTGGGCTGCTGCATTTGTGGCTGCTGGGTCTGTTCTCCAATTCCTCCCAAACAGCCTTCCCCCAAACAGAATTCCCTTCAACAGCATCTCCCCCTGCCCCAGAAATAACCCCTACCCAAATAGTCTCCTCTAACTCTATCCATTCCCATTCTTTCCTTGACCTCTTAGCCCAGTAACTTTTCCCTCAGTCTCCCTCCAATTCTGCAGCTAGAACCTGGAACCCACATTTTACAGATCATGCCAGAGCTAGCTGCCACTGCCTCCTCTGCTTCCTAACAGTCAGTAGGATAAAGAGGAGTCAGAATCAGCCTGCTGGCCCCTCTCCACAATTGGCCCTGTGGGGGTGATTATCGTGCCCAGCTTCAGGCATCCTTGCTGTCTTCCTCCATCCTTCTCTTCTTCAGCCTCTTAGTTATTAAGCATCAGCCCTCTCTGGCTGTATAACTTCTATCCTTCTTGACACTCCAATGGTCTTGATTCCTTCTCTAATAAATTGGAGAAGAGACAAAAATACTGGTAAAAGGAGAACCAGGAGAGAAGAGTGTCATTAAAACTTGAGGAGACAGTATCCAGGAAAAGAGGATCCTCAGCAGTTCCAAAGGCTACAGAGAAGTCAAGAAAGCTCAGGCCCAGAAAAGACCACTGATTAGATTGAGTAATTAGGACATCACTGGTAACTTGGAGTAAGACAATGTCGGTTGAATTGTGAAATAAGCTAAAGTGCAGAAGATTTAGAAAAGAGTAAAAGAAAGTAGAAACACCAATTACAGATGACTTTCTCAAGGAGATCAGCCACAGGAAGGAGAGAGACACAATGAGAGCCTGCTGGGATGGTGGGATAAAGTGGGGTGTTTCGGATTATTGTTTTTACAATGAAAGAGATATGAGTGGTTTTGTAGGTAGGACACAAGTAGCCAACAGAGAGGAAGACACTGCAAGGAAGGAAGAGGGCACAATTTGTTGAAAAAGATAGGATGCATCAAGGGCGCATATAGAGAAAGTTGGCTTGGTAAGTGGAAGAGCCACTTCTTCTTGTAAGACGGGGCAAAGGAGATTAATGGAGGAAAGTGAGGGGAGATAAGGAAGAGGGGAGAAAATGGAACTCTTAACAAATGACCTCCTTTTTTCAGTGAAGAAGAGGCTCTGATGAGAGGGGAAGGTGAAAGTATACAAGGGGAAGTTTCAGAAAGGATTAAAAGTTTTTAAATATTTCAGAAAGGCCTGGAGAGACTTACATGAACTGATGCTGAGTGAAATGAGCAGGACCAGGAGATCATTATATACTTCAACAACAATACTATATGATGACCAGTTCTGATGGATCAGGCCATCCTCAGCAACGAGATCAACCAAATCATTTCTAATGGAGCAGTAATGAACTGAACTAGCTATGCCCAGAAAAAGAACTCTGGGAGAGGACTAAAAACCATTACATTGAATTCCCAATCCCTATATTTATGCACACCTGCATTTTTGATTTCCTTCACAAGCTAATTGTACAATATTTCAGAGTCTGATTCTTTTTCTACAGCAAAATAACGTTTTGGTCATGTATACTTATTGTGTATCTAATTTATATTTTAATATATTTAACATCTACTGGTCATCCTGCCATCTAGGGGAGGGGGTGGGGGGGTAAGAGGTGAAAAATTGGAACAAGAGGTTTGGCAATTGTTAATGCTGTAAAGTTACCCATGTATATATCCTGTAAATAAAAGGCTATTAAATAAAAAAATAAAAAAAAGATAAAAAAAAAATAAATAAAAGTTTTTAAATAGGTACCATGGTGATTAGGATAATGAATCGATTAGGAAGATACAAAAAATATTGGGCTACTACACTGGCAGCGTGGGCACAATTAAAATTATATAACAAATGTGTAGTGGATATAATCAGCACAGTTTCATAACTTTTCTCAGTTCCATCAGCAGAAATGAATAGGAACAAAAGTGGTGGATGGTGGGAATAATACAAGGGTTTAAGACATGATCGATGCATTACTGATCACAAAATAAAAAATTTCGACTATACCAAACTGAAAAGTTTTTGTACAAACAAAACTAATGCAGACAAGATTAGAAGGGAAGCAATAAACTGGGAAAATATTTTTACAGTCAAAGGTTCTGATAAAGGCCTCATTTCCAAAATATATAGAGAATTAACTCTAATTTATAAAAAATCAAGCCATTCTCCAATTGAAAAATGGTCAAAGGATATGAACAGACAATTCTCAGATGAAGAAATTGAAACTATTTCTAGTCATATGAAAAGATGCTCCAAGTCATTATTAATCAGAGAAATGCAAATTAAGACAACTCTGAGATACCACTACACACCTGTCAGATTGGCTAAGATGACAGGAAAAAATAATGATGATTGTTGGAGGGGATGCGGGAAAACTGGGACATTGATGCATTGTTGGTGGAGTTGTGAACGAATCCAACCATTCTGGAGAGTAGTTTGGAACTATGCTCAAAAAGTTATCAAACTGTGCATACCCTTTGATCCAGCAGTGTTACTACTGGGCTTATATCCCAAAGAGATACTAAAGAAGGGAAAGGGACCTGTATGTGCCAAAATGTTTGTGGCAGCCCTTTTTGTAGTGGCCAGAAACTAGAAACTGAGTGGATGCCCATCAATTAGAGAATGGCTGAATAAATTGTGGTTTATGAATATTATGGAATATTATTGTTCTGTAAGAAATGACCAACAGGATGATTTCAGAAAGGCCTGGAGAGACTTACACGAACTGATGCTGAGTGAAATGAGCAGGACCAGGAGATCATTATATACTTCAACAACAATACTGTATGATGACCAGTTCTGATGGACCAGGCCATCCTCAGCAATGAGATCAACCAAATCCTTTCCAATGGAGCAGTAATGAACTGAATCAGCTATGCCCAGAGAAAGAACTCTGGGTGATGACTAAAAACCATTACATTGAATTCCCAATCCCTATATTTATGCCCACCTGCATTTTTGATTTCCTTCACAATAAAAAGCAGCCTGGATTACAAGAAAAAAATTCTGCATTTGTACTCAGAGGACCTTTATATTCCAATTTTACACTTATTAACTTCAGAAAATTTTTTAGTGTTTTAGACCCTCAATTCCCTATTTGTAAAATTTGGCTTATCAGTTCTGCAATATCTATGATTTAATGTAGTTCAGAGGTGTAATTTGTGATTACATACACACACATATATACATATATAAATATATATATACATATATAAATATACTAAGTTTGTAACCTTTAAATTACTATTTAAATGCTAGAACTTATTATGATGACAAATTTTATATGATAAAGAACAGAACTTCAGGGAAAGGAGAATAAATTATTTCTATTTGAAGAAAATAACATGTTGAAGATTCAATAAAGACAGTATTAAAACAAAACAAAACAAAAAAAAAGACATGATGGATGACACTGTTTGAAGGGTGAGGGACTAATACGTGGATGTTTGCAAAAAAAAAAAAAAAGTTGATTCTCCAAGGAGGATGGTGGAGGAGAGAGGAGGGAAAGGAGGGGATAGGAAAGAGAAAAAGAAAGGGAGAAGAAGGAAGGGAAGAGAGAGGAACGAGAAGGAAAAGACGAGAGGAAAAACAGAAGAAGATCTAATGGTAGAGAAAGATTACTGCAGTAGTAATACAGTGGGAATTTCTCTTTCTCACTCAACAGCAGTCATCCCTGGATGCTGGTGACCTGTTGTGGGCCCTTTATTGTGTTTCTGAAGGAAGACTAATTGCTATTGGGCAGAAACATTATACTCCATAAAAATACTCCAGGACAATGTGAGTTGATGAGTTTGGTGTATGCTATGCTGGAGTGCTACTCTTTATTATCTGGTCTAGGTTTAGATGGACCTTATCATTTTTAACCATTCCCAGGAAAAGCAGAGGTCACCCTGACTTTTGTCTTTTTTCCGACAGGGTGAAGAAACCTTATGAGTCAATGAGATTATGAAGAGGAAGAATAAAGAATCTTGGCTCCAGACTATGCCAAGTCATTTCTTGTCTCAGAGGGTAGCTTTTGAGGTCCCCACTATCTGTCCTCTTTACCCAAAATACTCAAGTAAGACTTAAATATGGTGGCACATTTTTAAACAACTTGTAAATTCAAATATTTCCATGTTTAGACATCTGAATTCTGATGAAAACTACCCAGGTCTTTTCATCTGTCCCTGTGAAGGCCTTTTATATCAGGAGCACCAAGTACAGGGGATAGCCCAACTTTATTTGCTCTGTTCTCTGAGCAATGCACATATGGATAACGAATCCCCACGTGACAACTTGGGGAAAAACTCATTTCACAACACAGAAAAACAATCAGCAAGTTCCTTTAATTTGAAAATTAAGAACACGTGCTAGATGATGTAAAGAGCTTGCTGAACCTTTGAGTCCTGAGTTGCCTAGGGTCAGATCACTGAAAGCTTGATCCGGCCACTATGCATTCACTAACATGGTGGAAAACAACAAATCCACTGGGTCAAAATCAGCTGAAGTCAGACCTAAACCTTTCATCTTTCTGATGGGCTAATTGGAAAAGTTAACAACTTTGTGCTCCCATGATAGGGAGAGAAGCTGGCTGCCTTGGTTCCGTCAATTATGAATATTCTCAAATAGGTATAAAAATACCACCTGCATCTGGGTCTGATATCAAAGCTACCTCTTACATAGTAGGATCAGCTGACTAGCACAGACTCCCAATATTCATGATAATGGTTTATAATCAAACCAGGCCTATCATTTACAATCTCATCTCCCCCTACAATTAATTTCAAATGTTAATCCCCTGGTGGGATCAACCTAAAGGATGCTAATTTCCATGACAACCAATGGGAATCCAAAGGAGAGATTTCTAATTGGGCAACAAGGAATCTGAAAGATGGGGATGGGAAGGAAATTCAATGGAGATATTAAGGCATCTTTGGTAGAAAGCTGACCCTGTGACTAAGCTTCCTCACTAAGCTTATTAGAATCATATCATTTCCAGGTTGGAAGGAACCTCAGAAGCAGCAAATAAGAACTCTCACCCGTATCCCCTCAAAAAAAACCAAACCAACCAAAAATCAACATCCACTCAACAAGTTGCCAGACAGCTTTTGTCTCTTTGCCTAAAGATCTCCAGTGAAGAGGATCTCAACAGTCATTTAAATTCCTGCTTTCCTTCCCTAAGAAAACGAGATAGTGTGTAAAATGCTATATAAAAGGAAGCTACTATTATTTTCATTATTAACGTTATTAATTACCTACCCTCTTTCTCTGAAAGGTATTTGCATATGGGAGGTGCTCAGTGATATTCAAAGGCTAATAAGCTTGCTCTTTAAAAAAGGGCATCTTCAAGGAAACTATTAGGGGACCCTAAAATACTAACCACAAACATGACTTTTTGGAATAGTTCATTTTCACCCAGGTTTGCTCCCTGAGAAAATGAACTGTCAGAGAGCCAAGCTCAAGGGCCTGTTCGTTGTTACCAAAATATCCATTTTAGAAATTATTGTTCCCGTTCTTATTGTCTTCAGGATTCAGAGCGGTTGGGAGTAGCCAGTCTGTTTAATTTTGTCACTTGTTTTTCAAAATGAATGAATTCCTTCCTTGTGGATAGGTGGGGGCCATTCAGAAGACAGCTTTTATTCATTTCCCAGTTCGCCATCTGCTGGCTGCTTCTCAAAAGACAGGCCAAGCTAGACAAGGATTTCTGTAGAGGAACTTGACTCTAGTTTGCCTATGGTTGCCCAAGTACGAATAACGTGAGCTCCAGTTTATGAGAGAGACGAACCCTTATTTCTCCCATTAATAACTGTCTGTACCCATTATTAGCTATAGATCTTTGCAGTTTTAGTTTGGGGCAAAGTAAATTGGCATATGCAAGTAAAACGATATTGTTGGAAAACAAAACAAAACAACCACCACAACAAAAAAGCCATCTGGTCAATTTTTTAAAGGAACCTTTAATTAGCCATTTATTTTATACCCACTCTGAGAGAAACAGGTCTTGGGAAAAAAATGCTATGGATTATGTAGCAGCTTGCTCTCATTATCTGGTCTGGGTTCAGATGGACCTTATCGTTTCTAACCATTTCTAGGAAAAACAGAGGTCACCCTGACTTTTGTCTTTCTTCCGACAGGGTGAAGATGAGTCGCTGAGAATGTGAGGGGGAAGAATGAAGGATCTTGGCTCCAGACTGTGCCTGAATCTGAATAATTTTTCAAAGAATTCATGGCATCATTGATTTAGAGGTACAAGGAACCTCAGAAGCCATCTATCTAGTCCAGCCTCTGGTTTGACAGAGGAGGAAACTGAGATTCAGAGAAACAAAGAGAATTTTTCAAGATTGAACATAGAATCCAAGGTGTAGAACTGGTAAGTGCCTTACAGGACAGGTAGTCCAATTCCCTAAGAGTACAGATGAGGAAACCGAGGCTACGACTTGCTTAGATGGTATCTGAAGAAGGATTTTAACCCAAATCTTCCTGATTCTAACCTCAGTTCTCTATCCACTGTGTCCTGCTTCCTCTATTTCATTTAAAGTGAATGTGATTTACAGTAGGTCAGCATATCTCTATAATTCTACTTAAGGAAAATAATGATAATGGTTTCCATTTCTATAGTGCTTTAGTATTTAGACAACCCCGTAAGGCAGTTAGCACCAGCAGAAACCAAGGTTCCGGGATGGGGACTGATTTGTCCATTGGGACATAGCTAACAGATGTCTGACTCCAGCCTGAGAATTTCTGGCTTGGCAGATGGTAGGTCTCAGACCCTTGAACAGAAGGGAACAAAAGAGTGGAAGTATCTTCCTAAGTTTTGGCTGTATGGCTGCAAGAAGCAGTTCATAAGCTTGCTTGGTGACACAATGAATAGAGTCTGAATCTGGAATCAGGAAGACCCCAGCTCAATCCTGCCTCCCATACTTAATTAGTTATGTGATGACCCTGGGCAAGTCACTGAATCTGAATCAGTCCAATTATCTCATCTGTAAAATGGGGATAATAAAATGGGCCTCAGAGGATCATTCTGAGGTTTGAATCTCATTCAGATAGAATAGTATATTTTGTGTGTGTGTGTGTGTGTGTGTGTGTGTGTGTGTGTGTTCTCCATCATTTTAATCATAGACAATCAACAGAACAGTAGGTCAAGACCTAATTTGTAGCTTTTGCCAATTTCTGAAAATTTAACAATTGGCTTTTGAGCCAGTTTGAGCTGGCTCCCACATACTGGCTTCCCATCTGAATTTGGGTTGTGCCCTCAGTTTTCCCATTTATCAAATGGGGAGAAAGTTGGACTAGATGATCTCTAAGAGGCCACCTAATGCTACCATTCTATAGCTTTAGAAATTAGAACATAATTTTATGTGATTATAGAGGTTAAGAGCTACAAACTGCTTCTATTGTGTTTTCTTAATCACAGTTTTGCTTTTGTTGATGGCAATTTCTAGGTCAGGAAGGCGATCTCCAATTCTAACCTTGTTCTCAAGGCAAAACATGATCTGTTTTATAGTAGGGTCTTTCATACAGTAGGCACATCACCCCTGTTGCTGAATTAGGTTCAGCTGAATTGCCAAAGTTTCCAGGCCTATGCTGTAGCCAGAAGTAGGACCTGCATAATCTGAATCCTAGCTCTCTGACTGGATTGTAAACTCCTTAAGGGTAGGAGCCCATTCCTCTTTGGATCCTTGTTGTCTAGCCCAAGGTAATGCATATAACTCAATAAATATTTGTTTCCAGTGCTAGTGATATCAAAGAGAAAGAAAAGATCTGTCCCTGGAATGAATGGGACAAATGAAACCTTAATAAGGACTATTAGAAATCACTTCTTAATACTAAAGGAAGTTAATACTTAGAAAAAACATATAGACATTGCCATATTCCAAACCTGATTGGACAGTTAATTGTGCCTGTTTTTTTTTCCTGGCAACTCTCATTTTACATGAAATGATAATTGTCCATCATCTTGGTGCTTTTAGCAAGTGCCCCAAGCAATAACCTGGTTTCAATTTCCTACTCAGAGTACCTTCCAACTTAACCTCCACTTGCATTAATACCCCTGAAACAAATAATTCAACTGCTTTATTACGTATTTTTTGAAAACCAGGAAAAATAATAAAGACACCATTTACTTATTCAACTAATCTGTTTACAGATTAAAAACAAAGGTAAATTGTGGCCCTTGTTTGCCCCAATTTTCATAAATTCTTGGTCCAACAGCTTTTGCTACACTCGACCTCTTTTCCCATTTTAACCTAAGTCGGTTGGCCCTAGAGTAATGGATTTTTCCACAGCACCCTGCTTATCTCTTTCAACTGTAATTTTATTGATATCTCCCAGAGAGTTCTACCTTTTCTCACTTTCCTGTTGTAATGGAAGTAGAGTTCTTAAGATCTCTTTTATTTCCAAGTACTGCCTATCTGCCCCATGTATGAAATATTTAACTTGTTTGTGATATGGGGGGGGATCCACTTCTCAGGCCGTAGCTGCTACTATTCTGGTTAATGTTCCTATTGGTGATTTGGATGAGGACACAGCTGGCAAGCCTTTCAGATTTCCAAATTACACAGAGCTGGGAAGAGACATCTAATATATTGGCTACCCAAAACAGATTCCCAAAGCATCTCACCAAGATAATATGATGGGCAAAGCTGGATAAGATGAAACTTAATAAGGATGTGTGTGTGTGTGTGTGTGTGTGTGTGTGTGTGTGTGTGTATGTGTGTGTATCTTATACCTAGGTCTACAAAGTCAAGTTCACAGATTATCATAGAATCATGGAATTTGGTAGTTGGAAAGACCATCAGTGCACATCTAATCCAACTCATACATGAAAGTAATCTCCATTATAACACATCTGACAGGTGGCCATTCTGGATTAGAGAAATATGGCTCAACATGTGAAACAAAAGTTCTGGCTATCTTAATGAACATAATGAACTTGATTATGATATGTCACCAATGAAAAATGGCAGCCCCCCCAAAAAAAAAAACATTGCCCTGTTAAGCTTTGGTAATAGAATATTGTGACAAGAGTCCTGTGTTACCTTGAACTACATGGGCTGCATCAGCTCTGTCCACCACATTTTAAGAGAAATATTGAAAAGCTGAAGTTTCTTGGAAGACAGGGACAGAGAGAATCAATTTAAGATTAAGTAGAGGCTCAAAATCATGGCATTCAAGCAACAGTTAAATAAACTTGACTTGTTGACCTTTGAAAAGACAAGATCTGGGGGAAGGGGGAATCATAGCTACTTTCAATTATTCAAAGAGCTGTTCCATGAAAGGAAGCACTTACTCTTTATAACACTAGTGGATAGAACTAGGTCTACTGTATAGAAAATATGGCATATTGTTTTGTAAAATTAGACCAATATTGCTATCAATTGGATCTGTCAAAAAAACCCACCATAATAGGCTACCTGCTGAGTTTCCCTCTCACTGGAGGTATTTAAGCAGATGCTAGAAGGCCACATGTTGGGGAAATTATTGAGGGCACTCATCAATCCTGTAGGAAAGAGGATGCTAGATGACCTTTAAGGCCCTCTCTGATCCTACAATTTTACAAATCTTTAGCCAGGGTAGAGCAATCTGTGTTTGTCTTTCATCTTTTGGAAAAAGGATCTCCTAACTCCAAAAGGCTGACCCAATGTTGTGGTCTTCTGGCAAGGAAAATCAAAATGGTATATTGTACAAAAGAGGTTTGGTGATATAAACAGCTTGATGTCTCAGGGGAAAGAATTTTTAAGCTACCTTCCAGCAGCTGCTGGCTCTTTCATTTTATCTGTATTATCTTAGTCAGGTGCTTCTATTTACACTCATAAGATCTAGGCTCAAAAAGAGTCACTGGGGCAAAAGGAAAACACCAGTGCTCCAGAGTCCTAATACTCAATTCCAAATCCCCTCTCTGATACTTACTTAACCTGACTGACTTTGGACAAGTCTTTTTCCCTCCTTGAGCTTCGGTTTCCGCCTCTAAAAAAGGAAAGGCTGAAGTAGGAGGCCCCCAAGGTCTGCTCTCTAAGAGGAATGAAGATTAAAAAAAAAAACTGGACCTGAAGCAAAAAGTTGTCATTACTATCATGGTCCTTATTGGCGCTGGTGTCTGATGTCTATTCTCCATTTGTTCTTAAGTTTTCGCAAATTTCTTGGTTTCTGGATTATGGAATTTTGACTACCAGAAGACTTCTGTAAAGATGGCAGAGGTATATCTAAGTCCCACTCTTACCGATCAGTTCAGAACAGCAAGAAATGGACCAAATGAAGTAAAAGAATGAAAAGTAGCAAAGAAGAGATAGACAATAATCCATCATAAAGAAAACTTCAAAAAAGCAATCAGAGAAAGAACATAAGAAAATGACCAAAATGGGGTCCGAGTAAAAAGAATAAAATCATGGAGGTTAAAAAAAAATCCCAACCTCAGAACAGAATGAATATATCATCACCACAATGAGATGCCCAGAAATGATCATGGAGCAACCAAAAGATTCTATTGAATAAATCAGATCAATAAAAGAACTGAGGAAGAAATAAGGATGAAAACTAGAGTGACATGTCCAAGTTTGCAGAGGTAGAAAGAAGCAGAACCAGGATTAAAAATTAAGTCCTTGAAATTAAAAAAAATATGAGGGAAGAACAGGTCATACCAGGCTGTTCTGTTCTCTCTTTTTGACAAAGTTCTAGGCTGATAGATCAGGAAAACAGTATAGATGTAGAATCTCTTGAGGTTTAGCAAAAATTACAGACAAAATCTGTCATGCTATCCTTGTGGACAAGACGGAGAGACATGAGCTCAATAAATAGCACATTTCAGTGAATTCTGAACTGGTTGACTGGCCAGATCCAAAAAGAAACCATCAATGGTTGGGTGTCAACC
This sequence comes from Sarcophilus harrisii, assembly GCF_902635505.1. Classification (NCBI taxonomy): domain Eukaryota; kingdom Metazoa; phylum Chordata; class Mammalia; order Dasyuromorphia; family Dasyuridae; genus Sarcophilus; species Sarcophilus harrisii. The sequence continues at coordinate 32,628,469 of NC_045432.1, forward strand.
TAGAAGAAAGATTCTAATGGAGTACACCAGAGATCTGTGCTTGGCTCTGTGCTGTTTAACATTCTTATCAGCAACTTGGATAAAGGAACAGATGACATGCTTATCAAATTTGCAGATGACACAAAGCTGGAAGGAGTAGCTAACATGCTGAATGACAGCATCAGGATTCAAAAAGATCTTGACAGGCTAGAACATTTAGTTGAACCTAATAAGATGAAATTTAATAGGGACAAACGTAAATCCTTACATATGTATCCAAGATATAACTTCAAAACTTCAAGATGGGGGAGGCGTGACAAGATACCAGAAAATTATCTGGGGGTGGTGGTGGCAGTGCATTGAAAATTCAGTATGAATTCAAAAAGTGATATGATAGCTAAGACACTTAAGGCACTTTTAAGATTGCATTAAGAAAAATAGTGTCTGGGACAAGAGCAGTGATGGTGGTTCTACTGGACTCTGCCCTGGTCAGATCACATCATGTGCAGTTCTTGGCACATTTTGGGAAAAGCCAATATGATAAATTGAAAAGTGCAATAAATCAGGAAGTAAGGATGGGGAAGGGTGTCAAGATGATGGCTGAGGAGGATCAGATGAAGAAATTCAGGACATTTAGTCTTGAGAATAGAATGGGGGGAGGGAATGACGGGCAAGATTACCATCTTCAAATACTTGAAAGGTTGCCATGTAGAAGAGACGTTAGAACTAGGAGCAAAGAGGATCAGGTGCAAGGAAACAAATGTAGGTTTTATCAAAGGGGGGAAATTCCCAACAATCAGAGCTCTTCCAAAGTACAAGAGATTCTTAGAAGGTTCAGGTTTCTCCCTCACTTTAAGCCTTCATGTAAAGTTTGATCATGTGCTTGCAAAATTGTAGAGTAACTTCTTGCTAAGATATATTTCAGATTAGATGATTTCTGCAGCTCTTCTCAGCTCAGAGATTCTGTGGTACTGGAGAAGCCCAAGGAGTTAAGATGTCTTGCCAAAGATTACAGAGATAGTTAAAGGATTGAGATGGTGGTTAGACTCAGGTTCTAAAACTATAAAACCAAGCTACCTCCCAAAGTTTCAGAGATGAACTTGGCTCTTCAGTCTTGGATAACTGGAGAGTAGTCTCCCTTCCTCACTCTCTCTCCCCATACCCCTTTTCTTTCCTTTTCCCTCACCAGTCTTTCCTTTTCTTTCACCTTTCTTTCCTTTTCCCTCACTTTTCTTTCTTTTCCCCTCTCTCACACTCATAGAATCCTCCACTCACTACTCACCAACCCACTCCTACATGACAAAGAAACCACTTCTATTTTCTCCAAACTTATGACTTGTCAAGTATACATATACTGGTGCCAATTCCATGCTTCTTCCTGTCCCTTGCCCAGTCTACATTCCGATCTCCACAATGAGGAACAGAGGCGCCAAAGTATCTCCTTCCCTTAAATGTTCAGGTTTGGGCACCAGTTCCTGTTCTCACTGTCTGATGCCCAGAGAGAGTACTCTGCCTTTAGAAGAACTATTCTTTGGAAATATTCATTTGTGTGCAGGAGTGATTGGAGCTGGGAGTGATTGATGGGAGGCAAGGAGGCCAATTAGGAACCTGTTTCACTAGGCCAAGTGAAAAGTAACTAAAGTGGGAGCAGTGAGGATGGAATAATAGCTTACAAATGTCAGAAACTGAGGAAGTTGGAGATGCACAGAGTTCTTTACATGCATTCATTATCATGTTTGATGTTAACAATTATGTGCTGATGTGCAAGAGGTATTATTATCATTCTCATCTGGCTGATAAAAACTGAGGCTCAGAAAAGATAAGTGATACTCCCATAGCCACAGATGTAGTAAGGATGGGAGGTGAGATTTGAACCCCTTCTCCAAGTCCAGTACTTTGCCCATGATACAACGCTGCTTTTTAGGTTGATCTAAGCAAAAATGAACAAGACAGACGTGCAATAGAAAGAGCCCCAAACTAGGATTCAGAGACTTAAACTTTAATTTCCATTCAGCCAGTATGTCATTGAGTGATCTTGGGCAAATCATTTCATATTCCTGAGTCTCAGTTTCCACCTCTTTAAAATGAGGGAGTTAGATTAGATTGACTCAGAGGTTGCTTCCAGATCTAACACTGATTCTATAAAAATGACAATATTTGGTGACAGATCGACAGTGAAAAGGGAAAGGAATATGGCATTGGAGCAGAGATTTAATCTTTCAATCTTTCAAAGGTGCTTGTCAAGCACCTTTAAATGTCAGGCACTCTGCTAGGCCGTGCAGCCCAACCCTCTCATTTTACAGAGGGAGAAACTGAGGCTCACGATGGCAGGGAAGGGGTGTACCCAATGTCATATATAGCATCCATATATCTAGAGCTGGAAAAACCCTCTTGGGTGGCAGTCCAGCTCATTTATTTTATAGATGAGGTCACAGAGGCCCAAGGAGTTAATGTGATTTGCCAAAGATTACATAGGTAATTAAGTGATGGAGGTGAGGGCTAGGTTCAGATTCTAAAACTATAAAGCCAATCTGCCTCCCAAAGTTTCAGAGATGAACTTGACTCTTCAGTCTTGGATAACAGATAGTATGAACACAAACAGAAAGAGGAAATCTAGGAGGGAAAATTGGCTTGAGAGTAGAAAATTTGTGGGTTTTATTTCAAATATATTGGGGTTAAGACGCTGAAGACTAGAGCCCAAGAGCAAGACAGAGGACATAGATTTGGGAGTAGCAACATAGGGATGCTGCTGTATGTTTGTGAGCGAATGCATGTAAAGATATGGATTAAGACTGGAAAGTGGCAAATGTTCACAGCAGGAAAGAGCATTTAGCAAATCAGGGCTGCATTTATATTTCTACTGTGAAGGATAATCATGTGTTAGCTTAAGTAAGTCTCCTGTGAAAGTAGACACTGGGCATGAGGTCCTGTTGAGGAAAGGAAGACAATGGAAATTTAAATCTATTTTCATTTCCTTCCAGCACTGGCATGAATGCTTGTGACTTACACAGATCACCCACCTCCAAATGAAACAGCATTTATTAAGAAAACTTTGGGTCCTGCTTATTTCCCCCTCTTCTGGCAGGGCAAATCAACACATTGGCTAATTGGTTTTCCCTATTGCAGACCCAGGTGAATGATCAGGCTATTATAGCTGGGGTAGAGGGATATTACCTATAAAGGCTAGAGTGAGGCAAATGTATTTGTTCATTCCATCATCCTCGGTAGTGCTTGGAATCAGGAAATGAATGATATCAGTAGCTGATTTTCCTTCCTGTACATATGTCCCTTTGTCACCAACATTCATATCTCTGCCAGGAATAAACACATGGCTAACACCGTATGGAGATAGTGCCACTGTTTAGAAGAAATCCATTTTAATTAATGAGTTCGTATTTTTCCCCCTGAACCTTTTCCCAGCATCCCTCTAGTTGAGTGGGTGCATAAATCACTTGGTTATATCCAAATGTCCACAGTACATGCCCACCCAGGCATCCCCTGCCTTTTAGAGAATTTAGAGAGGTGCTGCAAGGGAAGTCTACAGGGAATGGGGTGGCAGCCACCTCTTAGTCCTGTCACCTGCTGTCACCCCAGAGAGCTCAGTGCTGGTGAATGATACTATGGAAACAGGACAGAGAAAACCACAAAAATAGAATGCAGAAAGATGCCTTCTGTTGGTTATTTCTGGTTTACAGAGCCATGCAGGAGTCCCTTGCTAACACGATTTTAGGCAAACATTATTTGGAGTGGGGCTCCATCTTTTAATCAAATTAAAAAATACGTTGGACGCCTTTTGCTTTTTAGATAATGCTCCAGCATAAATCCTGCAGTCTCCAAATGAGCAAAAACAATTTTAAATATCTAGTCCTAAAATTTTCCTTCCCTAGATAATGGCAGCCTGCTTTTTTTTCTTTACATTTTGGCTTGTTAACAGTTTTTGCTAGCACTCCAGTCAATGGAGAAGACGCAAGCAATGAACAGGTTGTATTTTTCCCAAACACAGATACAGAAACATTAAGTATTTTGTATTTGATCATTTGGGAAGACTTCTCACCTCCAAGTGTGCTGGCATTGAAAAAAAAACATGAGGGTGAATTGTAAACATTTGGATGTATGTTTAGACCGCACAAAAATCTGTTCTATTTAATTCAATTGTTGTATTGACCACCTGAAAACGTGTGGTTGCTGGTGCTGCTATTGTTGTTGTTGTCGCCGCCCCTGCTTCTGGTGTTGTTGTTTAATGCCGTGGCTCTGCATTTTGAAAGCCATAACAAGAAGAATAACTCTTTATGATGCATAATATTTGTGTAACATTGGGAAAGTCATTTAACCTTCCTGGTCCTTGATTTCTTCCCTATATAAAATGAGGGGGTTGGACTAGATGGCCTCTCAGGTCTCTTCCAGCTCTGGACTTCTGATCCTATGAAAGCTGAATAATTCTTTTTTCTACCTCCAGTTCATGGAAAAAAGAAACTTAGGGCCAATGGAGGTCAATCTCAATTTCTTCCATAAAAGAAGGACTTCATATTAGACTGCCTCTAAGGTCACTTTCAGCTCAGTGATCCCATGCCTTGTTCCAGGTCATACAGACCAGCTAAGGAATATGGAAAACTTTGGCCTCCCATGTGGTCATCGATATTTCACTTTGCAGAGGCATTTTCCAAAACAAGAGTTCTACAACATGGAACTATGACTTTAGCCACCAAATTCAAATCCAGTGCCTGCTAGTTGGAATACTTTTGAATTTTCATGATATGTGGGAAAGCTAATCATTAATTGAAGGCCAGCCAGAGAGTTGTTAATGTTGTACTTTAATTTCTTCTCATAATCTGTGTTTGAAAACCTCGAGGGAAAGCAGGCAGGCTGGGTGATCAGGAGTTAATTTACAAACTAGAGAGGTGCAGGAGGTGATCTCCCCTGATAATGCCAGCTATCTAAGGCATCTATGACTCTCTGTACAAGTCATCAGCCTCTCTAATCCCCTCCTAATCCATGGAATGAATTTGGACCTCAGTGTTTCTCTTATTTGATCAAGCTCTGCCTTCCAGTGTTTTTGACCTTGACTTGGCAATCAGACACATCATCCCTGTTTCTGATCTCATTTCCTGTTTGCTGAGCTTACTCTGTTTTCCATATAGATTTCTGTATTTCTGACCACATCTTGTGACAGTTCATTTGGGAACATTCTTGATCCTGATTCTAACTGTCCTAGTCACAGTAGGAAGCTGAGCAGGAAGGGTCCATATTCCTCCCCCTAATATTGTTAGATAATTAAATTCTGTTTTCCACCTACAAAGGAGTTCTCACTAAACCTCACAGGATCACAAAATCTCAGAGGACCCAGAAAACTCATTGCCCCATCCCTTGGAATATATCAAGCTTCAAAAATCCATCTTGGAATATTCCTGAATGATACAATAGCAGACCACAGAGGAAAGAGCATAGAGCTATGGTTTTAAAAGGGACTCGAACAAATTGGTGCCTTTGCTGAAGCCAGCACACAGGATTGTAAGAAGTCAGGGAACTCATACTGAATGATGATTGAAGGAACTAGGTTTGATTAGCTATCAAATTTGAACCAGGCAACTCGAGGCAATCCATATTAAAGGGCAGAATTACAAAACAAGTCAGTGCAGCCAGCGACAACATTCCTGGATCCCGGCCAAGTCCCCAAAATATCACTTCTTATCTATGGTTAATAGAAATCCTGGTGGGTAGCAGGGGCCGTTAATGATAAGCCCTAGAGTACTTTGCACATAAAAGAAATTTAATATATGCTTGTTGAATTGCATTGAATTTTAACAGCTGAAAAATTTGCCTCTACGGGCTACACTAGTGACTTCCAGCTTTGAAACAAAAGAAGCTACCAAGGTACATTATGGCCACATGATATTCAACATGTTGATGAAATCTTTTCAGTCAATTCTCCTAAGTAACGACTGTGATTAGCTCCAATCAGGGTTCAGAAAATCACTAGATTATGCTGGCGTTGGCATTGCTATATCCTATTAAAACGGCAAAAGTGAGATGTCTGCCTGGGGTAGAGAGAACAGGGTCCAAATTAGAAAATTAGTAAGCATAAACCAAAATGCCATGCTGGGTTGGTATGAGCACGTCTTCACAGTGCTGGGATCCAAGTGGCTGAGATAAGCAGCAATAGGAGTTGTAGGAGTAGAGATTCAGACCTGGAGGAAGCCAGTACTAGAGGACAAGTTAAGATACAGGGGGTGCTGGGGAAATGGCCATTTGTCTGGGTTGGCAAGTCTCCCTGAGTCTTTGGGATTTTTCTTATGGCAGCCTGTGTTCCCTACCCCCATCATCCCAATGTCCCTTTACCCCTCTTAACGCAGCCACATATGATAGGCCATGAGCTCAGAAAATCACATCTGTGCTCAACTGTCTTCATTAGAAGACACTCGCACATCCAATCAGTACTGGGCATGGCGGGCTCCATGCTGGTCTTTACTCATCTGTTCTGAAGGTTAATTGTTGGGCTGATACTTTTCAAAATAGAACCAAGCTCCCCTTTCTCATAGCAAGAGCCACTGGGGCAGGGATGGGGGGACAACATAACATAAAAAAACTAAAAAACTAACAGGATCACAAATGTCTAAATCTTAACCATTTTTAAGGACCGAGTCAAAGGCACCCACACTCCATGCACCTTAACCAATTTTTCCAGTTTGAAGTAATCACTCCCTCCTCTGAGCTCCAATTGCACTTTGTTTATACCTCTCTTATGGCCTCTGTTGCATTCTACCTTATATTATAGTTATTTGTGTACATGTCTTATCTCTCCTACTAAACTCTAAGTGTCAGCAGCAGGCAGGGAAGAAAAGCATTAGACCCCAGGGCTACATAGGGAGGCAGCATCTGGCAATCTTGCTCCTGCAGGGGTAGTAATTAACCATGGGCTATTTAAAGATGAGCTTCATAGCTAATCTTGCTAGATTGGCCAATGTCATTCTGCAACAGAGCTGTGCTGAAGAAATAGAAGAGAGAGTGGGAAGTGATATTTGTCCCAGTAGTTACCAGGGGTCCTGAATCCCACAGTTGTGTATGAGTTCTCGGTGTTTTCTCAGAACTTGAAAGTATGTCCAGAACATATGTTTCATGTTGCAAATGGGTGTTACCAGTATCTATGTCTATAACATCACTTATTTGGGGCCTTGGAAGAAATCAGTGTGAAAATCAGGGCAAGTAGGTAAGCTCTTTGAGGACATGGCTTATTTTTTTAATCAATCGATTTCTATCAATTGCCTACTGTACAACAGGCATTAGAGATACAAACATAAATGAGTTCCTGTCCTCAAGGAGCTTACATATCAGAGGGAGAGATAAAATGAACATAAGTTAGTATATGCAAAATAGAAACAAAATAAAGACGAGTTGATTTTGATGGTAAGGATGATAACATCTAGGTTAATTAAAAAAAATTTCACGTAGAAGGTGAGACCTAAGTCTTGAAGGAAATGTAGAAATCTAATAGGCAGAGGTGAGGAGAGAACACATTCCAGGTATGACACAAAACAAAGAGATGAAGATAGGAAATGGAGAGCTATATATAAGACACAGGTAGTTTGGTCGGACCGTCAAATTGGTGACGGGAAGTAAAGTGTCAAAAATAAAATGCTGGAAATACAGCACAAAATCAAATAAGTTGAGAGTCAGCAGCTATTTGGTCCCACCTATTCTCAAAAGAATGCCCTCAAGTTAGATTGGGAGTAGATCAAGAGGGACTTTAAGGACAGAGTTTATATCTGATCTCACAAGTAACAGGGTAATTTCGTATTAATCTTTGTGTCTCTGATACAAAGAGACTCCTATATATTAGGTACTAAAAAAAAAGACGATGGATGAATGCATGAATCTAACAGATTTAGAGCAGAAATGTTATTTTAAGCATAATCTACTCATTCCCCAATAAGGTGATGGGCATTAGTCCATCAATAGACATTAAATACAAAAAAGGAGATTTAATCTCTCAGTAATCTCTCAGAATTTTAAGAGAAATCTATCTAAAATTCAAGCAAATTGATAAGATTTTCGAATTCTCTATATTTTTGAAAAAGAATAACAATGTATTTACTTCTAATTAAAAGACAATGATTTGACTCCAATTTAGGCAAATATGTGTAATAATAACTTGTATTATAATGTACCTGTATTGTAATCCATATCTGAAAAAAACTAACAACTATTAGGAAACGGTATCCACCTTCTTTGTTGAAAATAGAAATGATATCCCTCAGAGTTTTCATGGAAAATTGGCTAGAGTGCTTGGAATCAGAAAGACCCAAGTTTCAATTCCAGCTCATAAAGCAAGATACAGTTCAAAAAACATTGGCTCTGAAGGAAGAGGACCTGCCTGACTTCAAATTCTGCCTCTAATACTATTTATGTAATTTATAGAATGATCGGGGCAAATCATTCCTCTTTATACCTTAGTTTCCCCCTCTGTAAAATGACAAGGTTGGGGGTCACGTAGGTAGTTCAGTAGATAGAGCACTAGCCCTGAAGGCAGGAGGACCAGAGTTCAAATGTGGTCTCAGACACTTAATATTTCCTAGCTGTGGGCAAGTCACTTAACGTCAGTTGCCTCAGGAAAAAAGATCTTGCTAAAAATGATAAGGTTGGTTTATATGGTCACTGGTTTACCTTTCAACTCTACCACTAAGTACGTAACTGTGAGTTACATAGGTTTCAGTTTCCTCATCTGTAAAATAAGGGAATTTCATTAGATGGTCTCTGGAGTCTCTTCTAAATCTGGGATCGGGCATCTTTTGAGCAGATCTCTTAATATTCCTGAGCTTTGGTTTCCTTCTCTATACCAATCCTAGTTGGATTACGTTTCTTGTAGCTCTGCATCTTTGATTCGATGCTTATGATTCTTGATGGAGCTACTCTAGAATTATTCAAAAGTTTCATCAAACCAGCTCACCGTTGGCATTTCCAACACCAGTTTCCTCTCCAAAGCTGAGGAACAAAGGCAAATTCATCCTTATTTGAATCTATCTTGTTGTCTCCAGAACAGCATTTCCTTCAAAGGATGTGATCACAAATGGAAGTCTTTTGAAAGAAAGTTTCTAACACACACACACACACACACACACACACACACACACACACACTCATCAGGATTTCTCTACAGATCAAAATATATGGAAAAATGAGCAAGAACAAACCTGACAGGGTTCAGAAAACTCATGAAATAGGCCACTGAAGACACATGTCCTTGTAGATTTGGCAAATTCACCTTTTGACTTCTACTAACTTAAGATTCCATTAATGTGAGTATCCTTTACAGGTCTACAAATTACAAACCCACCTACACCTTAGTAAATCTTTTTGTTTTGTTTTGTTTTTTTACCATTTTATTATATCTTTCTATTTACAAAGCATATGCATGGGTAAATTTTTCATCATTGACCCTTGCAAGCCTTTTGTTCCAACTTTTTCCCCTCCTCCCCCCACCACGCCCTCCCCTAGCTGACAGGTCGTCCAATACATGTTAAATGTGTTAAAATATATGTTAAATCCAATATATGTATACATGTTTATACAGTGATCTTGCTGTACAAGAAAAATTGGATCTAAAAAGAAAAAAGAACCTGAGAAGGAAAACAAAAATGCAAACAAACAATAAGAGAAAGAGTGGAAATGCTATGTCGTGAACCACACTCAGTTCCCATAGTCCTTTCTCTGGGTGTAGATGGCTCTCTTCATTACTGGACAATTGAAACTGGCCTGAATCAACTCATTGTTGAAGAGAGCCACACATTTTAGTAAAACTTGTAAGAGCTATTGCAACTAGAAAAAAGTCATCACCTGGTGGCCAACGTTTTGGCAGTGGACCTTTGTGAATATAGCTTGGCACCGAGTGTTGCAAAGCTCAAGGAAAATTTAGTTACGATGCTTGGGGCATATTCTCTGGCTGCAGAGCTGGGCCAAAAGAATTCTTTGTAGTTAGGACATGATGGAATTTTCTGAAGAATTACTGAATCATGAAGTTAATTAATTTCTAAAATGTAGCCAACCATGGTCATTGAAAACTCATTTTTCTTTTACACGAAATTAAAATTTCAGGAGAGCAAGAGTGGGGCAGCTAAATGAATTAACACATCGACATGAATATAGGAAGGGGGTGTGTGTGGTTGTATGCCTATTGTGGGTAATGGGGATGTGGGTACAGATTGTGTATATGATATGTGTTTGTAGATGTGCTGTACAATGGGGAGGTTGTACGTGTGTTTTATGGTGACGTGTAGGTGGGTGGGTCAGGGTGATTTGTGTTTCTTTGTTTATAAAGCCAAGACTTGGGCATCTCTGGAAGTAACTAATGGGGTCCAGATTTATTTCATTCCACTTTGGTTCCTATTTTCCATTCTCTCTTTTTGATCACTCATCTCCTCTTGCTGTGATCACTCCCTTTTATAAATTCACTACCAAAGATGTATCACTTATTTATCCATTCCAAATAGGCTTGTTTCAAAGAGCCAGGATGAAAAGAAATTAAAGCAGGAAGCATTCCTTGATGATCATGCACTTCTGAAGCTCTAATATAAACACAACACAATGCCTTCCCAGTGCTATTTTTTAATCTAGACTGATACATTAAAATGGAATGACTATCTTTGCTTGAATATACAAGAAGACACACAGCTTAGCCATAGAGCAACAGGATTTTCCTAGCTTAATGTCTCTAGCTTAATGCCCTGCTCTTCATCTCTTTTCCTTTAATAACAATTCCCTGGCGTAATGACACTGGCACCTATTACCTGTAAAAAAAGCTTTTTTGAAAATCTGTAGAAAATGAAATAAGTCAAGACTTACACATGTAAATAGATATTCAAAGTGGAACAGAATTCTAAGGATCCCTACTTGGCAAATGACAGATTTACAGCAGAGGTCTTGGGGATCAGAAATATAATGAGGGGAGAGGAAGGAGGTAAAATCACCACTATTGTCATGGCTGTGTTAGAACTTGGAATCTAAAGAACGCCCAGTCAGGAGTTTCAGCCCTTCAAGTCTAATCTATAGGGCCACACAAGCTTGTCAACACATGATCATCCAGCTAGTTTTCACTTGATGACTTCTTGCTTTCTGCCTCAAGGACAAGGGGAACTTGGGATCTGCCAAGGCAGCCGACTCCAGCTCTGATATTCCTAATTATTTAGATGTTTTTCCTGACTTCTATATTCATCTGTCTCTTTGCAACTTCAATCTCTTTCTTCTGGTCCTGCCACTGGTGGGCAAGCAGAATAAGCCAAATGCCCTTCCATATGATGGGAGTCTCTGGGCCAACAGGCCCAGTTCCTTCAGCTAATGTTCATGAGATAGGACCTCCAGAACTTTCACATCCTGGTTGCCCTTATTTATGGGCTCTCTGGCTTAATATGTTCTTCTATAGTGTGGCATCTACTCCCTTTTCAGAGATGGGAAATAACCGAAATGGAACAAGTATCATTGTTCAGACTCAGTGGATGTCTGGGTAGCTAAACTCCTTTTTTCTTCTCTTTTCTAATTGTTTGTTACTTAAAGCTGCTGTCTTCACTCTGAGATCACTATCAATTTGCCTAGTTACATGCGTGTTTTCTCCTACATTTGGAGTTGAGCTTCTTGATAGCAGCGAATGAGATTTCTGCCTCTGTCCATATCCCTTGCACTTAGCACGGAGACTCATACAGAGTAAGCACTTAATGATGCTATTACTGTTGGTGTTGCTCAGTCTTTTAGTCACATCCAACTCTCTGGGACCTTGTAGACCTCGGCATGCCAATACTGTCCATGGGATTTTCTTGGCAAAGATACTGGAGTAGTTTGCCATTTCCTTTTCTAGTGGATTAAGGCAAATAGAGGTAAAATGTTTATCCCAGTAAATATCTGAGATCTGAACTTAGGTCTTCCTTAGTCCAGGCCCAATGCTCTATCCACTGAGCATCCCAGCTCCCATCAATGCTGTAATCAAAAGCCATTAATAAATCAGCAATGCTGATTTACTTCTTGGCTTTGTTCTAGAGGATGGCTCTTTGGTTTGGAGAAAAGAAAGGAAATATTTGAAAATGAAAGCTACTTTCAGAATAACGATTTTTTTTGTTGTTGCCACATACACGATGATTAGCATTGAACAAAACAGTGAAGATGGAGTCACACTAGGGCATAGTACGGTGGAGCAACGATGCCCCGGCTGATTCCTAATGACTTAAGCATATATTTTCTTTCTCAGCTGCCAGATCACATCGTTGACTTATATTGAACTTTTAGTCCATGAAAATCCCTCCAATCTCTTTGACAAATTGCTCCTCCCATTTTGAATGCAGGAAGTTTATTTTCTGAACCCAAGTGTAAGAGTCACATTTATCCATATTATATTTCATCGCATCAGATTTGTTGCAGATCTGTTGTTAGATCTGTTAGGATCTAATTGGATGCTGACTCTGTCATTCCACACATTAACCATCCTTCCAAATTTGATACCATCTTTCATTGTGATACATATTCCAGTTTTATATTATGCAAAGCAATTGTTTAAAAAAAAAAAGGAAAGGAGGGAGAAAGGGGGGAAATAAAGAGAGGAGCGAGGAAGAGCTATTCAGACATTTTGAACTCTCATCCTGGATTTGCCAATGATTAGCTGTGTGATCTTGGGTAAATCATCAAACTGGGTCTTCAAAGACCTAATCAGAATTTAAGACCCATGATCCTATAACAAGGGCTGTGGGTTCCTAAACTGGAGAAAGAGATAGAGATGGTGAGTGGCAGAAAGGAGGCACAGATGAGAAGCAGAGCATTTCAAAGGACACATTTTGCCCTCAGCTCTACTTTGGGACAACCCTGGTTGTCAAGATTCGTCTAAGCAAAGAAAATTAAAGGACAAAACACAGCTAGATCTTCATCCTTTTCCCCCAAGTATAACGAAAAGGCACTGAGTCAGGAAAGGTCCCAAGAAAATTTGTATCTCAAGAGGCTTCTACTGACTTTCATAGGTTTATAGAGTTTTAATATCTACCCTCCCACCCCCACCTTAGCCCTGCTTACATGAACAATTCCTGGGAAACAATTCCTAAGAATGTTATTAGTTAGACAAACAGAAAAAGTCTATCATGGGGAAATAAATACTAGATATTTGGGGCAGCTTGGTGGCACAGTGGATGGAGCACCCATCCTGGAATCAAGAAGACTCCTTTTCCTTAGTTCAAATCTGGCCCGAGATACTTGCTAGCTACATGACCCTGGGAAAGTCATTTACCCTGTTTGCCTCTGTTTCCTTCTGTGAAAAATGAGCGGGAGAAGGAAAAAGCAAGCCAGTATTTTGCCAAGAAAAGGCCAAAGAAGGTCCCAAAGGGTCAGCCAAGATTGATAATGCTGAAACAACAAGAACAAGACCACTTGATAATCCCCAAATAGTTTCTCTATAAAAATTATTTTGAACCAAATAAGGGAATGGAAACAACAAGAACAAGACCACTAGATATTCCCCAAATAGTTTTTCTATAAAAGTTACTTTGGGATCAAAGAAAGGAAGGGAAACAACAATTACAAGACCGCTAGATATTCCCCAAATAGTTTCTCCATAAAAGTTATTTTGGGATCAAAGAAGGTAAAGGAAACAACAAGAACAAGGCCACTAGATAATCCCCAAATAGCTTCTCTATAAAAGTTACTTTGGGATCAAAGAAAGGAAAGGAGACACAAAAACAGAGGCTGTTTCAGAGGCTGCAGAGCATATCTAAGAAATGAATAGAGCACTATAGACCTGTAGTGAGAAACATCTCAGTTAAAAACCTGTTGTGTGGCCCTGGCCAAATAATTACCTCTCAGCCTCATTTTTCACCAGTAAAATGAGTATTAACCAATCCCTGCCACAAAGGGTTTTCTGAGGATCATATGAGAAAATAGATGTAATGTATTTTGCAGACATTAAAGTGCCACATAATGCTAGTCATCATGCTCATTGTTGTTGGTATAATGACACATCAAATACAGCACTGATGGCTGGGGAGAAGAACAATATCCATGTAATTATGCTATGATGTAATTCTATCTCTTTTCATTAACGATTCATGTTAGTACATCTCATTTCCTTATTAGAAACTAAGCTGCTTGAGGACAAGGGCCGAGTGATCACTGACAAGTTCTAGGTACACAGGACCAAAAGGTGCCTATTGAGAGACTTCTATGTGCAAAGCATTGGGGATAGATACTGAAAAGCAAGACAGAAGGCACTCAATAAGGTAGCTGATTAATACATGCTTTATTCATTCATTCATTCATTCAATCAGGGAAATGATATAATCAGGAAAATGACATAGGTTAAGTGTATTGATTTCATCAAAACATCTGGCATCATCTGTCTCATGTATCTGCATCAGTCAGATGGCTAAAGGCACACTGGATAAAGATACCGTTAGGTAGCTGTTTATTATTCATTCTGGAGGAGGACCATGACATCAGGGAGGAGATGCTGTGACTTGCAGGTGAATTGGATTGAAGTGGGGGAGGGCTGGGCAAGGTCACCTGCCTCACTTTCCCCTCCGGAACCAGCTCCAGTGGCCAGATAAAGATCAGCACCACTGGAGATAACCCTTGATGCAGAAGGAGACCTTGGCCTTTTAAAGCTAAAATCTTTAACAGATTTCTGTTTGACTGAAGTCCTGCCCATTCAGTTTTTAAGGCTAAGGAGAGATGGAAGCAAAGAATGGTCACTTTTGGGACAGCTGGAGGGCGCAGTGGATAGAGCACCAGCCCTGAAGTCAGGAGGACCCGAGTTCAAATGTGATCTCAGACACTTAACAAAATGACCCTGGGCAAGTCACTTAACCCCAATTGCCTCAGAAAAAAAAAAAAAAAAAGAATGAATGAATCTGGGAGGGAAAGACCCTCAGGGTTTCTGGCCCAAACAGAAATGATTACTATTTGCATTCACCCTGAATCAATCAGGATCCAATAATAACCAATTGGAGCTTGGCCTGGGACTTGTTGGCCAATCCAAGAGAGTCAGAGTGATTTGAGTTTAAAGCTTGGTTCAGAGATCAGCATCAGTTGCTAAGTAAAGAGAAGGGGAAGGAAAAGGGAGAGACAAAGGGGGAAAGGGAAAGACTAGAAGTTTCCCAACTGATCAATTCCAACTGGGTCCCCACTGGGGTAGCTCTACTCACTGAGTATTTATGCCAGAAAAACTGAGGCAAGTAGAGACTGGTTTTTAATCTTTGATGTGGACAGTTTAAGGTAGTTGATCAGATGGGACTCTTGTCCAAAGCATTAGGTACAGATAAACCGAGACAGAGAACTTATATAGGGTTTTAGCTAACTGGGGTTTGCAAGAAGAATACACAATCTGAGCATACAATCTTATAGAGGAAACAAAGACAGATCAGCGGGGCAAGGACACTGGGAAGATGGACAAGCCATAATTCCAGGAAAGGATCCTAACTTAATCCTGACAGGATAGGGTCAAGATGAGAAGGTCAAAGGCAGGAGACAGCAAGGCAGGGGCAATACTCAAAAGGAAGGGGAATTATCCCAGCAAGGCTTGAGATTAGGCACTTGGAGTTTTTGACTCAATGGTATATAAAGGAGGTTGGAGCTTCAAGGTTTTTCCTGGGCTCTTTTTTAAAACTTTTTTTTTAACTTTTTAAAACTTTTTTTTTAAACTTTAAATTTCTAAAGTTCTAAAAGATCTGATAATAATATTATAATATTATAACAATATAATATATAATAATAATGATAGTAAAGAAGCTGGGGTGTTTATGGCTTATTATCCAGAGCAATCAACAGATTAGTGGCTAGACACAAAACATACTAAAAGCTGGTTAATTAATGGCTTCTAGAAAAATCTCTCCTATGATATTTGATTAAAAATTATAACTTGTTCTGGTCCCCCTGACTACTTCTCTCATTTCTAATTAGTATGGTAAGTTTAGAAATAGCCAGTATAAATGAACAATAGCAACAAAAAAAAGATTGGAAAAAGGAACGCAGAAGTCACTTACAGACAACCCCATTGCTGAAAGGAGCAATATTCTCAAACTGTAACATATATTAACCAAAAATCAATTCCTGAGATGATGTGCCACATCAGGGAAGCTTGCTTTCAGGGTCTTTTGGTCCCAAGACATATAAATCTTTTGTTCTTGTTGAGGTAACTGGGTTTAAGTGACTTGCCCAGGGTCACATAGCCAGTAAATGTTAAGTAAGACGTAAATCATAGGCAAATTCCAGCTATCTTCAGTAAGATCAGCAGAACACCAAATGTTGCTGATGACTTGGAGATGATGTGGATATGTTCACAAAGTAACTTTAAGATGGTAAAAGGTGGCACAAATAAAAATTGGTCTATCTCCCACCAAAACCATATAAAAATAGATCTCAAACACTTGTCCCCTCTCTAAGTGTTCTTCCAGTTCCTAAGGGTTCATACTCCTTCAATGCTCCTCAGTGATCCACAGTTAAATAAATGGCTCTTCCCTTCCCTTTCGCTTCCTCTACCAACCTCTTGCCATGCTGTCTATGGTTCTCTGCCTTCTTTGTACTGCTTGCCTTTGTATTTCCTATACCCTTTGCCCCTGCAACCCTCTGTGCCTTATTAAAGTATGAATGGAATCTTACTTCCCATTGTGATCTTTCTTGGAGAGCACCCAAAGAACTAGATGTGTCTGCCTCCATTTTCTAATTTCATAAATTAACAATTGATAATTTTATCAATTAATAAATTCAGCAAACACTTACTGCTTAAATATGCAAGGTAATTTCATAGGTGCTAAGGAAGAAAGCCACAATTAAGAAAGTGTTTCTACCCTCAAGGGAATTTATATTTCTAAATTAAATTATATTTACTGCCATAACTGACATTTGTGTAGTTCTTTAACGTTTGCAAAACACTTTCCGTATATGATTTTATTTGTGTTTCACAATAACCCTGGAGGTAGATATCATAAGCATTATCAGTCTTGTTTTACAATTGGAGAAACTGAAGCTTCGATGACATATCCACAGTTAGTAATTATTAGAGGTGAGATTCAAATCCAAGACAGTTAGATGGGCCAATAGAACTTGGCACTTGGAGTCAGGAGTTCAAATCCAGTCCTAGGCCTGAGGAAATGAAGTCAGACAATCAGATCTTCTACTGTGTTAGCACCCCCCTCTCCCCCCACCCCCGCCCCACCCCGCCCTGATAATACCAATGTTAGCCTTTAGTCAGCTGGATGACATAATGCATAAAACAGAGAGTCTGAATTCAAATCCAAGCCCAGATGCTTATTAGTTGTGTGATACTAGGCGATTCACTTAACTTTGTTTGCCTCAGTTTCCTCATCTGTAAAATGGAGATTTTACAGCAGCTACTCCTAGAGATATTCTGAGGGTAAAATGAGAAAATATTTATAAAGCATTTTGCAAACCTTAAAGTATTATTAGAAATGAATTTTTAGCTATTACTCTTGACTCCTTTCTCTTCTAAGCAAGATGTCAATAGTGTGATACATAAGTATAGACATATATATATATATATATAATCCATAACCAAAATATAATCCAGAAAATGTTAATTAATTTCTGATTAACTTCATAGAAGAACCTTAAGTGTCTCAAAGAGGGAAAAGTAGTTTCTGATCCAAGGGAAGGCTTCATGGATGAGGCAGTATTTGAACTGGGCTTGAAATAAGGAAACACTGTGACAGGTAATGATGAAGTTGGGAGACAATTATTGCGGGTGATAAAGGCTTATTTCTTATTTATTTTGGGATGTCTGCTTATTTTTGGTGTTTGTTAGTGATTAAATCCTAAGCACGTGTAAATACATTTGCAGGGCTCAATTGACCTTGACCCTTGTGAATGAAAAAAAAAAAAAAAGTAAGCATGACCTTTGAGAGGTTGTAGGATACCAGAGAGGTGTCCTTTGTAAGAATAAGGAAGGAATGGGTCAGGATGAACATTATTAAAAGAACTGTGAACTTCCAAAAAGTGGACCTCTTTTAAAATTTGAATTAGCAGACCCAGGTTGGAGTCCTGGATCCCACACTTGCTAGCTATTGGGTCTGTTTTCTAGGCCATAAAAATGGGATTATTTTATCTGCAGTCTATGCTCATGGGATCATTGGAAAGAAAGTCGGTAAAGCACTGGAAAATGAAATTATTCTTCTCATCACAATGGAAGCCATATCAAAGTTCATTCTGGAATGGATCACCAGGTTGGATGGCAGACTCTTACAAAGCTGAATCCTGATATTGACTTTGTGATTTTGGGCAAATTAAAATCATTTTACAACCAAGTTTTTGGTGCTTTTATTACAGATCTTGGGGCAGCTGAGTGCCACAACAGACAGCATGCTGAGTCTGCAGTCAGGAAGACCCTAATTCAAAGCTAGCCTCAGATACTTAGTAACTGTGTGATCTTGGGGAAGTCATTTCATCTTGTTTGCCTCAGTTTCCCCATCTGTAAAATGATCTGGGGAAGGAAACAGCAAAACATTTTGGTATCTTTGCCAAAAAAATCCCAAATGGGGTCACACGGAGTTGGACATGACTGAAACGACTGAACGACAAAAATTACCTATTGTTGTCCCCTCCAATCCCCCACTGGGGAATCCCTCATGTAGTAAATGTGAATGAGAAGAATCTGGAACACTGCAGAAAAATGACCCACAATTGAACTGAATTGAATCTAGTCAATTTGCCATCTTCTCTTATAATCTAATATAAACTAATAAAAATAAAATTATTATTATAAAATAAAAATAATAAATTAATGTAAAACCAATTAGTCTTGTACTTTAAGTAGATGGAAGAGAAAGGATTGAGGCACAAGTGGCAGGGCCAGTTAGCAAAGGAAGAAGTATACCTCTTCATGTGAGATGGAAGGAACAAAGGAGAATATGGAGCGAATTTAAGGAATGGTGAACAAAGTTAAGAGAGCTAATGTTAGGTGACCTAATTCTCAATAAATTAAGAGATTCAGGATACCATATATTTGGTCTTGTTCTAGTCAACATTCTCATCAAGGAATTAGATGAAGATGTAGAAAAGATACCTATTAAATCTGCAAATGACACAAAACTAATATGATAATTAACATGATAAATAATAGAATCATGAGTCGAAATTATCTTGACAGGCTGGAACATTAAGCTGAAACTAACAAGATCAATGTAGTGAGCTCTTGAGGAAAAAAGAGTTTATTAATGACTTTAGTTTTTAACATCATAATCACTTCCCAAAAGACACTGTGCCCTCCCCTCCCCAATACACCCTCCCAAGTAACAAAGGAAAAGATAGGGGAGAAATGTTAAACAAAGCTATCGGGTACATAGACTGAAAGAGTCTGCAACATGGTGCAGTCACAGACTGCCGACTTTTTTTTTTAATCTGTAAAAATCATTATAAAAGCTTTTATTTTCAAAACATATGCATAATTATTATCAGTTTCTTTCTCTATGAAATGAGTGAATCGGACTAGCTGGCCTTTAAAACCCCTTCCAATTCTAAATGCAGGATTCTACATACAACTTTAGGCAAGTACTTTCAGCTCCCAGTGTCTCAGTTTCCTCGTCTATAAAAGGAAGGCACTGAATTCTTAGAGGGCCCTTTTCAGCTGTAGATATAGGAAACTATGTATGACCAGGTCATTTCACCTCCATTTGCTATAGTTTCCTTATCTGCAAAATTAGAGGATTGGACTCAACTGATTTTGAGATTCATTCCAACTCTAGAACTAGAATGTATGTAATAATGAGAATAATCCCTATTTCTCTAGTGTTTTTAAGGCTCACTTTACAAGCACCTAGGTGGTAGGGACTACAGATATGGTTATCCCACTTCACAGGTAAGGAAATGGAAATTCAAAGGCCATATACTCAGGTAAGTGTTAGAACCAAGAATCAATCCCATGTCCACTGATACCATGCCTCTACCCTGCTCTTCCTCAACCTCCCAGGCCAACATGTCATATCCCTCCTTGTTATAAAAAAGAACACCTTTCCAGTCAAGTAGGGAATCATGTCTTATTCTCTCAGTTGAAGCCTTTCATGCTTCCAGCATTCTTCTGCAGTTCCAAGGACCAATCTCAATCACCCTGTATAAATGTTCATAAACACTATTAGTAAGATTGGGCCACCAATAAATACCACTAAGAAGTAGATCCAATGATAATCAAAACTGATCAAAATGTACCATTATCATTTTAATTTTTTTAAAGCCTCAAGACACAACCAAGACCACGTAGGAGTGTGTGTTATTCTCTGGGATTCTCAGTGGAGGATAGTCTCCTTTGGCGGACTCTTGCTTGCCTGACACTTTGGATGTAACAGTCCTGCTAGAGTGTGAAACTGCTTCCCCAGCACATGTTTTCACCTCATTGACACTTTTCTTCCTCTAGAGACCTGGCCTGAGAAGAGTTGGTAATCAAAAGTTTGCTGGTACTTCCTTTCAAATTCAACATACTTATTCACATAATTTAACAGACATTTCATTGCCAAAATGAGGGGAAGGAGAAATGATGTGCACAAATTGCTACCCGAGCAAACCCCCGAGGACACTGAATAGCTAGCCCGAAGGTGCATTTCCCCACTGGTATAGCCTTTAAAAGCTCGAAAGTACTTGGAAAGGGCTATACCATTTCTCCTTTTGTTTGCAAAAAATAAAAGGTTTTTTCCCCCTTCGGTCACTCTCACAGAAACATCCTCATCCAACCCCACAAATTAAGAAGCAAGAAAGAAAAATAATTCATCACCATCACCATCATCATCGTTATCATCATCAACAATCCAACTGTACTGCTGAGATCATCTGCAATTAGCACTTTGGGGTTAAAGCATTGGTTGTTCTATTTAAAATGCAAATATCTAAGGGAGGTAATGAGCCATTATTATCCATTAACACCATAGCTCCAATGAGTTGTTCAGAATAGCAGGCCATTCGCCTAGCAACAGGAGAAACAGGAAGAAGGTCCAGACCACTAATGATTTAAGGTACATAAAGCCCTCTCCATCCCCTCCATCCCCAATAAATATTTCTGGCCCACACAGTTATTCTGTTATTTGTCAGTACTTGGACTAAAGTATTGTCCCTCTGATAGGATACAAATATCTCTGGAAGAATCCAGTGTGAAACCCTTCATCACACATCAGTGAATAAATTAGCATAAATTAGTTTCTCAGCTGCCTTTCTAACTTGACAACTAGCTGAGAATGGGGCCCTTTGGGAATGGAACGCAGGACACCAATGTTTTTTTTTTTTTTTTTGTGAGTGGGTAATGGCTGGGAGCATGGAGAATGGTGGGGGAACTGCACAGGGAGTCTGGGCACTCAGGACATGAAGGCACCATGTGTCTGAGGGATAATCAACACAAAGGGGATAGACAAAGGGCTGCTAAAAATCAGCATTTCCAATTTCCCAATTTTACTCAGTGCCTACCTTCTTGAAACTGGCTTTTTCTACACAGCATCAGGAGGCAATGATGTAGGAAAAGGAATATTATCAAGAACAGGAGGGAATCGGGAAAGGGAAGAGGTGGAAATAGTGCATAGTAGGCATACATACACCTCTGCTTCTTCCAATCTAATTGAAAGTGACTTTTAATTGCTTTTTAAAATGTGGCTGTAGATTGGTAGGGTTAGTGATTTTTACAACAAGTTTCTGTAAGCGCTCTAATAAGGGAAGAACAGAAGGGAAGTGTGGAGCAGATCAGATGTGTCAGGAGCAACTGTGTCTATAAAGAGACAGCACTGCAAAAGAAGGGAGGGTCATCATAGTTTCTGGCAGACAAATAGGCTGGCTGCAACCCTGTCTCCTTTGAAATGGTTGGGCTACTTGCAGGGCATAGATCTGACCCAGGAGACCTCTTACATTACAGGCTGCACTGGCTGGATCTCTTGTAGAAGTTGCCTTCTGATACTTCTCCGCTTTTCCCTTTTTACTCATAAGAAAGGACTTAGGGAGGGCTGTGTTGTGACTGTGTCTTCCTATCCAGGGTATCTTAGACTCATTAATTGAGAGCTTAAAGGGACTTTTGAGATCATCCACTCCAGGCTCCTAATTTTTTTAGATGAGGAAATTGAAGCCCAGAAAGGGCCAGGTAGCTTGTACAGTAGAGTACCAAGGCTGGAATCAGAAAGATCTGAATTCATATCTCACATACTTACTAGTTGTACCACTCTGGGTAAGTTACTTCCTTTTGCTTCCATTGCCTTACCTGTAAAATGGTTATAGTAATAGCATTTATCTCTCAGGGGTATCATGAGAATCAATGGAAATATTTGTAAAGCTCTTAACACAGTAACTGGCACATAGTAGACACTATATAAATGTTAGATTTTATTGTTAGTTTTGTTATTATAATTTATCAGTTCCATAGAGGATACATGGTAGATCTAGGGTTTGAATGCTGGTCCTCTAAATCCAAGTCCCACACTCTTTCCACATCAGTATACTGTCATAGGGAACTAGCATTTCTCAATAGCCAATTGCCAACAAGAAAGTCAGCAGTAAAAACTCATAGCTTCTGATGTTTCTGTGCATGTCCACAAAGTATAAGAAAAGAATTAAAGATCCTCATAAACTATATTAGGAGTGTAAAACCCTGAATAAAAAATCATAACCACTCCCCACCTCCCACTTCCTTCACATTAGGACTGAAATTGAGTTTTAAAAATGAGCCCAGGAAAAACCTTGAAGCTTGGACTATCTTTACATACCATTGTGTTGTAAACTCCAGATGCTTTATCTTGACCTTTGCTAGGATAATTTCCCCTCCTTTTGAGGATTGCCCCTTGCCTTGCTGCCTCCTGTCCACAACCTTCTTATCTTGACCCCTATCCTGTCAGGACTAAGTTATGATCCTTTCCTGGAATTATGGCTTGCTATCCTCCCAGTGACTTTTCCCCCCTTATCTGCTTTTGTTTCCCCTATCAAAACCTAGTTAGCGGAGGAGGTGGAGTCAAGATGGCAGAAAAGACACATATGACATTCTAAGCTCCTCTCATACTCTCACTACCAATTACCAAATTCAGCCTCAAAAATAGTGCTTGAATGGTAAAATTCATAAAGACTGAAAGTACAGCAACTTACCATCCAAAGATAATCTGGAAGATTGCCAGAAAAGGGTTGTCCTGAGTGGTGGGAGCAGGCCAGCATAAGCAGGGAGATAGGAGAGGCTAGCATATGAGCAGACTGGAGCAGGGGTGGTCTACATGGCTGAAAAATTTACAGGGAGGACTCTACCACAGGTTGGCTGCTCTGTTTTGGTTACAAAGCAGTAGACCAGCAGAGAAGTTAAAGCCAAACTTACAATGCACTCCAAAAAACACCAGAACCCAACAAGATCTGGCTACACACAGACAGGATTGGAAGTAGGTGTGCTGTGCAGCCATATTCTGTAGCGCAGGGCTCTTGCCTGGGGCAGTCACAAATCTGTAAGGGGGGGCAGCTTCTAATCTGCACAGCAGGGGGCTCTGCCTGGGACAACAGAACTTCGGCAGTGGTGCAACTGCGCACCCCAGAGCAAAGACACTTCCAGTGCAGTGCGGGGCTCTTCCCAGGGCAACTACTAATCTCTAAGGTGGGGTTCTGCCTAGGGCAGTGACACTTTTGTTGCTCAGCCTCTAGCCCGAGGACACTCACTAATCTGCACAGTGGGGCTCTTAGCAGGGCACTTCTACAGCTTGGCCTGTGCTACCCAGGGCAGAAACACTTCTACATAGGAAGCTGGTAACCTCCTTACTCTGAAGGCAGATCCTAAGGACTTGAAAAAAGTGAGTAAAAAAGCCAAATGGACTATCAATAGTTTCTATACAGAAAGAGAGCAGGTTTTCAACCCCAAGGAGACTAATAGCAGACAGAACCCCAGGCAAAACCCCAAAGGGGGATGTAACCTGGTCCCCATCACACAAGGCTCTCCTAGAAGAAAATATAAAAAAATCTTAAAAGAGAGCTAGAAGAAAAATGGGGAAAGGAAAAAGAAGTTATGCAAGAGAGTACAGAAAAGGCATATAACTCACTTAAAGAAAAATTTGGAAAAAGTAAACAACTTCCTGAAATGTGAATTGGAAAAAGTAAAGAACTCCCAGGAAAGTAGGATTTGTGAATTGGAAAAGATAAAGAATTCCTAAGAAAGTAGGATTTGTGAATTGGAAAAGATAAAGAACTCCCAGGAAAGTAGGATTTGTGAAATGGAAAAGGAAAATAACTCGGTTAAAAAAAAATTAGTGAAATGGAAAAACATTCCATAGAGCAAAACAACTTATTTAAAGACTCAATTGGACATATACAAAAGGAAGTTAAAAACTCTAATGAAGAAAATAACTTATTAAAAATCAGAAGTGAACAAATAGAAATTAATAATTCATTGAGATATCAAGAATCAGTCAAGCAAAACCAAAAAAAAAAAAATGAAAATATAGGGAAAAAATGTTAAATATCTACTTGGAAAAACAACAGACCTGGAACAGAGATCTAGGAGAGATTATCTGAGAATTATTGGACTTCCTGAAAATTATGATGAAAAAAGAGCCTATATGCCCAGAGAAAGAATTCTGGGAGATGACTAAAAACCATTACATTGAATTCCCAATCCCTATATTTATGCCTACCTGCATTTTTTATTTCCTTCACAAGCTAATTGTACAATATTTCAGAGTCTGATTCTTTTTGTACAGCAAAATAACGTCTTGGTCATGTACACTTATTGTGTATCTAATTTATATTTTAATGTACTTAACATCTACTGGTCATCCTGCCATCTGGGGGAGGGGGTGGGGGGTAAGAGGTGAAAAATTGGAACAAGAGGTTTGGCAATTGTTAATGCTGTAAAGTTACCCATGCATATATCCTGTAAATAAAAGGCTATTAAATAAAAATAAGAGAAAATAAAAGAAAAGAAAAAAAAAAAAGAAAAAAGAGCCTAGATACTATTTTACAGGAAATCATCAAAGAGAACTGTCCAGATGTAATAGAATCAGAAGGTAAAATAGGCATTGAGAGAATTCAACGAACACCTTCTGAAAAAGACCCTAAAATAAAAGCTCCAAGGAATATTGTAGCCAAATTTCAGAACTATCAGACTAAGAAAAAAATATTACAAGCAGCCAGAAAAAAAACAATTAAAATACCAAGGAGCCACAATAAGGATCATTCAAGATCTAGCTGCTTCCACATTAAAAGATCAAAGGGCCTAGAATCTGATATTCCAAAAGGCAAAGGAACTTGGAATGCAGCCAAGAATAAACTACCCAGCTAAGCTGAGAATTTTCTTCCAGGGAAGAAGATGGACGTTTAATGAAATGGATGAATTTCATTTGTTTCTAAGGAAAACACCAGAACTAAACAAAAACTTTGACCTTCAACTATAGGACTCAAGAGAAGCAGAAAAAGTTAAAAAGAACTCTTGAGAATTATATTTCTGTTATAGGTATACATAAATAGAGCATGTATAATTTTATTTTACTGATATAACATAAAAAGGAAGTAGAAATGGAAAGGGGATAGTATCAGAAAAAGGAAAATGGGGAGATACAAAGAGGGAAACTACATCCCACAAAGAGGCAAAGGAAACCTATCATATCTGAAGGAATTTAGGGAGGGGGAGGAACATTGTGTGAATCTTACTCTCATCAGAGTTAGCTCAAAGAGAAAATAATTGACATATCTGGTTTACAGAGAAACCTCTCTCACCTCATTAAAAAGTGAGAGAGGAAAAAGGAAAAGGGAAAGAGTAATAAAGAAAGGTACAAGAAAGGGGAAGGGATTCAAAGGGGATGGGGGTATTCTAAAGAGGAAGAGCTGCATGAGGCAAGTGGTGCCCATAAGTTTAATAATGGGAAAGGGGGTAACAGGGGATAAGAAAAAGAAAAGCATAATTTGGGGATAATAAGATGGCAAGAAATACAGAATTATTAATTTTAACCACAAATGTGAATGGGATGAATTCTTCCATAAAGTGGAAGCAGATAGCAGACTGGATCAAAAGCCAGAACCCTACAATATGTTATTTCCAAGAAACATTTAAAGCAGGGAGATACATACAGAGTAAAGGTAAAAGGCTGGAGCACAATCTATCATGCTTAGGTGAAGTAAAAAAAGCAGGGGCAGCCATCCTTATCTCATATCAAGCAAAAGCAAAAATTGATCTAATAAAAAAAAGATAAGGAAGGAACTATATCTTGTTAAAGGTTGTATAGACAATAAAGCAATATCAATACTAAACATATATACACCAAGTGGTATAGCATCTAACTTCCTAAAGGAGAAGTTAAGAGAATTACAAGAAGAAATAGACAGCAAAACTGTAATAGTGGGAGATCTCAACCTTGCACTCTCAGAATTAGATAAATCAAACCACAAAACAAATAAGAAAGAAATTAGAGATGTAAATAGAATGTTAGAAAAATTAGGTATGATAGATCTTTGGAGAAAACTGAATGGAGACAGAAAGGAGTATACTTTCTTCTCAGCAGTTCATGGAACCTATACAAAATTGACCATATATTAGGACATAAAGACCTCAAAATTAAATGCAGGAAGGCAGAAATAGTAAATGCTTTCTTTTCAGATTACGATGCAATAAAAACTACATTCAACAAAAAGCTAGGGATAAATGGACCAAAAAGTAATTGGAAACTAAATAATCTCGTCTTAAACAATGATTGGGTGAAACAGCAAATTATAGAGGCAATTAATAATTTCACCCAAGAAAATAACAATGATGAGAGATCATACCAAAATTTATGGGATCATCCAAAGTGGTAATAACGGGAAATTTTATATTTTTAGAAGCTTACTTGAATAAAATAGAGAAAGAGAAGATCTATGAATAGGGCTTCCAACTTAAAAATCTAGAAAAAGACCAAATTAAAAACCCCCAATCAAATACTAAACGTGAAATTCTAAAATTAAAAGAAGAAATTAATAATATTGAAAGTAAAAAAAAACTACTGAATTAATAAATAAAACCAAGACTTGGTTTTATGAAAAAACCAATAAAATAGATAAACCTTTGGTAAATCTGATTAGAAAAAGGAAATAGGAAAATCAAATTGTTAGTCTTAAAAATGAAAAGGGAGAACTTTATACCAATGAAGAGGAAATTAGAGGAATAATAAGGAGTTACTTTGCCCAACTTTGTAACAATAATTTGATAACCTAAGTGAAATGAATGGCTACCTTCAAAAATATAGGCTTCCCAGATTAACAGAGGAGGAAGTAAATTGCTTAAACAGTCCCATTTCAGAAAAAGAAATAGAACAAGCTATTAATCAACTCCCCAAAAAAATTCCCAGCAACAGATGGATTTACATGTGAATTCTACCAAACATTTAAAGAACAATTAACTGCAATGCTATATAAACTATTTGAAAAAATAGGGAATGAAGAAGTACCACCAAATTTCTTTTATGACACAGACATGGTACTGATACTTAAACCAGGTAGCTTGAAAACAGAGAAAGAAAATTATAGACCAATCTCCCTAATGAATATTGATGCTAAAACGTAAATAAAATATTAGCAAAAAGATTACAGAAAAGCATCCCCAGGATAATACACCATGACCAAGTAGGATTTATACCAGGAATGCAGGACTGGTTCAATATGAGGAAAACTATTAGTGTAATTGACTATATCAATAACCAAATTAACAAAAACCATATGATCATCTCAATAGATGCAGAAAAAGCATTAGATAAAATACAACACCCATTCCTATTAAAAACACTTGAGAATACAGGAATAAAAAGACTGTTCCTTAAAATATTCAGTAGCATCTATTTAAAACCATCAGTAAGCATCATATGTAATGGAGATAAACTGGAACCCTTCCCAATAAGATCAGGAGTGAAACAAGGTTGCCCACTCTCACCATTACTATTCAATATTGTATTAGAAATGTTAACTTCGGCAATAAGAATTGAGAAAGAGATTAAAGGAATTAGAGTAGGTAATGAGGAAACCAAATGATCACTCTTTGCTGATGATATGATGGTATACTTAGAGAACCCCAGAAATTCTACTAAAAAGCTATGAGAAATAATCCACACTGTTAGCAAAGTTTCAGGATACAAAATAAAACCACACAAGTCATCGGCATTCTCACATAACACTAACAAAATCCAACAGTTAGAGTTACAAAGAGAAATTCAATTTAAAGTAACTGCCGATAGTATAAAATATTTAGGAATTTATCTGCCAAGGGAAAATCAGGAACTATATGAGTAAAACTACAAAACACTTTCCATACAAATAAAGTCAGATCTAACCAACTGGAAAAATATTAAGTGCTCTTGGATAGGGTGAGCAAATATAATAAAGATGACAATACTACCTAAACTAATCTATTTATTTAGTGCTATAGCAATCAAATTCCCAATAAACTATTTTAATGACCTAGAAAAAATAACAACAAAGTTCATATGGAAAAAATAAAAGGTCAAGAATTTCAAGGGAACTAATGAAAAAAAAAAATCAAATGAAGGTGGCCTAGCTGTACCAGATCTAAAATTATATTATAAAGCAGTGGTCACCAAAACCATTTGGTACTGGTTAAGAAATAGACTAGCTGATCAGTGGAATAGATTATGTTCAAAGGACAAAATAGTCAATAACTTTAATAATCTAGTGTTTGACAAACCCAAAGACCCCAGCTTTTGGGATAAGAATTCACTGTTTGACAAAAACTGCTGGGAAAATTGGAAATTGGTATGGCAGAAACTAGGCAGTGACCCACACTTGGCACCATACACCAAGATAAGGTCAAAATGGGTTCATGACCTAGGCATAAAGGATGAGCTTATAAATAAATTAGAAGAACATACAGATCATTAGTGATCCTTGTTGGGAGCCACAATCTCTAAGCTGATTGGCAAAGCCCAGCACTGAGATCAAATGTGCACAGCACTCATGCAGGAACATTTCCTTTTACGATTCTCGTTAGTGGACTGTTATCTCCTATATTATTTATAATTGGCTTGATTACAGCACTAAAACATTATCTAAAAAAAATCTGGTGACAAGGGGAATTTGGGCAAGTTAAGAAGAAATGATTCCACATGCATATTCTGTCCTAATAAAACTAATCTTTCACTGAGACAAATGATAAAGGAGAGAACACTATGAAAAGCACTGTTACTATCGGAGAGAATCCAAAGGTCCAAGAAATAATGGTGTTTACCAACTTAGACTCAGAAAAGATAAGTATATCTAGGAACCAAAAGATGATTAAAGTATAACTAGGAATTGCCTTAAATGCCTATGTATATGGTTCTAATAGGAAAATAGAAGAATGAAACAATCCATAGAATTGACAAAGAAGACATAAGTAAACTAACAAAATTCACTGACATTTAACCTTGTATAACATTTACCTTTCATCATTGGCTTCGCATAGTGTAATCAATAATTAACGCTTAACCATAATTATTATGGTTATATATTTTTAAATTTTATATATAATTATATATATATATATATATTAATATATATTAAATATTAAATGTCAAATGTAGTAACATATAAAGGTCAATAAGTCAGACACATGTCTGAAGACTATGTTCACCTAAAGAAAAGTATATGGCCATGATATAGTATAAAAAATAAAGCCTGAAGAAGCCTAAGAGAAGTGGGAGCATCATTTCTATCAGTTCCTCACTCAAACTACCCCATGACTCCCATCCTCCTTTGCCACTGACCCTATTCCTCCTGCTCAACCCCCTGGACCCCCTGCAGAAGCTGGACTCCTGCAGATCACAAAATAGAAAATTTCGATTATATCAAATTGAAAAGTTTTTGTACAAACAAAACTAATGCAGACAAGATTAGAAGGGAAGCAATAAACTGAGAAAGCATTTTTATTGTCAAAGATTCTGATAAAGGCCTCATTTACAAAACAGATAGAGAACTGACTTAACTTTATAAGAATTCAAGCCATTCTCTAATTGATAAGTGGTCAAAGAATATGAACAGACAGTTTTCATAGGAAGAAATTGAAACTATTTGTAGTCATGTGAAAAGGTGCTCCAAATCATTATTGATCAGAGAAGTGCAAATTAAAAAACTCTGAGATATACTACACATCTGTCAGATTGGCTAGAATGACAGGAAAGATAATGCGGAATGTTGGAGGGCATGTGGGAAAACTGGGACACTGATACATTGTTGGTGGAATTGTGAATACATCCAGCCATTCTGGAGAGCGATTTGGAACTATGCTCAAAAAGTTATGAAACTGTGCATACCTTTGATCCAAGAGTGTTACTACTGGGCTTATATCCCAAAGAGATACTAAAGAAGGGAAAGGGACCTGTGTGTGCAAGAATGTTTGTGGCAGCCCTCTTTGTAGTGGTCAGAAACTGGAAACTGAGTGGATGCCCATCAGTTGGAGAATGGCTGAATAAATTGTGGTATATGAATGGGTTGGAATATTATTGCTCTGTAAGAAATGACCAGCGGGATGATTTCAGAAAGGCCTGGAGAGATTTACGGGAACTGATGCTGAGTGAAATGAGCAGGACCAGGAGATCATTATATACTTCAACAACAATATTATATGATGATCAATTCTGATGGACATGACCCTCTTCAACAATGAGATGAACCAAATCAGTTCCAGCAGTGCATTAACAAATTGAACCACTACACTCAGCAAAAGAACTCTGGGAAATGAGTGTGAACCACTACATAGAATTCCCAATCCCTCTCTTTTTGTCTGTCTGCATTTTTGATTTCCTTCACTGGTTAAATGTACACTATTTCAAAGCCTGATTCTTCTCGTGCACCAAAATAACCATATCGTCATGTATACATATATTGTATTTAACATATACTTTAACATATTTAACTTGCATTGGTCTACCTGCCATCTGGGGGAGGGGGTGGGGGGAAGGAAGGGAAAAATTGGAACAAAAGGTTTTGGAATTGTCAATGCTGAAAAATTACCCATGCATATATCTTGTAAATAAAAAGCT
The DNA here is from genome assembly GCF_902635505.1 of Sarcophilus harrisii. Lineage (NCBI taxonomy): Eukaryota > Metazoa > Chordata > Mammalia > Dasyuromorphia > Dasyuridae > Sarcophilus > Sarcophilus harrisii. Next base: position 32,659,395 of record NC_045432.1, read on the forward strand.
TTAAAAAACCCAGTTAGCTTAAACCCTACATAAGTTCCCTGCCTCAGTTTATCTGTGCCATATTCTTTGGACAAGAGTCCCATCCAGTCAACTAGCTTAAACTCCACATTAAAGATTAAAAACCAATCTCTTGCTTGCATCAGTTTCTCTGGTCTTACAAGAGATCCATGAGCTCTGGGAATGGTGGTGAAACAAGGCGGAGAACATCTAGGTAATGGTCATGAGGAGAAACAGAAAAGTAATTGTCATGGGTAGATACTATAGATAACCTGCTTGGGAGAAAGAAATGAAAAAGGAATTCAAAAACATTTCCCAAAGCTGGGCCACAAATAGGATAACAGGGATAGAGGAATTTGTCTTTGGACATCTTCTGAATTGCTCTGGATTGCTCCCTGTCAAAAGCATAACACCTGATAAATTCTTATCTTTTTTCCTTCTCGAGTCCTTAGAAAGTTTTGGTTTGTAACATTTATAATAGCATTTTAGGAGCTTCAAGATAATATTCAACAAACATTTATTAAAAGCCTAACATGTGTCATATATCTCAGCGTGGCAAATGAGAAAGGACAAAGTACTTTCTAGGTATTTGGCTTTCAATAAATTTGTAGCTTAACAGTCATTTCATCCTTGAAAAGGTGAGGGTAGAAGGGAAAAAGGCATCTCTTTTTGGACAGGAGTCTCACTAATTAGATATGACTGGTTGGAATCATAGATTCTGGTATACAGAGAGGTGAGCCAGGTCAAGTTTGCTATGGAGTCTAGATTTTGGAAGAGATTTCAAAGTGAGTTCAGAGTTGGCACAGAATTCTTGGAGCCTCAAGTTTTTCAAGGAAAGTTGGACCAAAAGGGAAGCTATCAGTAATATAATTCTGAACCCATAAACTTACCCCAGGTTATTATGGGGAATAAAAAAAAAAGATGTCTAAAGGGGCTGATGTGAATGCACAGGGAATTCACTGATCAATTTAGATTTTTTAAAAAGACATAATAGAAGATAAAAGCAAGGGCAGACAGCAGAATACAAAAGCAGAAGAATAGTGGAATAATGTTAGAAATGCTAAAGCCCAGAATGAAATGAGGCTGATAATAAATAGGGCTTTTCTTTTCTTCTTGTTCTTAACACAGATTTTTACAAAGAAGGGATGGGACTAAAGAAAGGGAGGAGCAAGGGGATGGAAGGATCAAGAGAAGATCAAATTCTTAAACTGTTCATTTACTTTTCTCTACAAAAGAAAATAATCTTCAGACTGAGAACAGTCCTGTAATAGCTAAGAGGGAGACGAGACTCAATATAAGTGAGAAGGAGGTATGGAGAAGCGAGCTTTCTTGAGTGTTTTCCAGGCAGGATGGTCACCTCATTGTTTCAGAAGGGAAATTCCAAGGGGAAAAAGTGGATTTGGAGGTGATTCTGTTCAGCTTTTATGAAAGCCAATTCCTCTGTGGCATCATGTTGTTAGTCAGCTATTAAAGAAGGAGACTCTTTCTTTTTAACACCCTTCCCCTTCCTGATAACATTGCCCTTCTCCAGTTCTATACCACGTCCATTTTCCTTGATCTTTTAAAGATCACCAACAATGATTTCAGCAATCACATCAATCAGTTCTAGGCAGCTGAGTGGTTCAGTGGATAGACTGTTAGACTAAGGATCGGGAAGTACTGATTGTTCTTTGCCTTCACTCTTGAAGGTGACTATGACATCAGGAAGGTGACGCCGGGACATGTAAGTGAATTGGACTGAAGTAAGGGAGGTATGGGCAAGTTTACTTGAATCCTGCCTCAAATACTAACAGTGTGACCCTAGGTAAGTCACTCACTGTTTGATTCCTTCTAGAGATAATGGCCCAACTCAAAGGATTATTGCGAAGTTCAAATGGGATAACATATGTAAAGTGACTGGCAAACTTTAAAGTACTATATAAATTCTGCTTACATGGATTATGACTACCATTGTGATAGCCTGAAATCACCTCAGCAGTGGCTGAGTTGGATGTCATGGCACATGCCAAATAGTGGGTATTTTCTTCTTTTGGTTTCACAGCAACAAAATCATGACCCTTAGGGATACGTAATCTTTTTTTTTTAAATTTATTTTATTTGAAAAAACAGAATAAGAAAAAGGAAAAACAGAAAAGAAATACAAAATAAAGCAAAAGAGAACATTGCCATGTGCCCAGCAGAACATCAGAAATAATTCAAAATATATAACATCAAATTATCAGATCAAGAAATTATATATATGTATATATATAATATACATATAAGTAGAAGAAATTATATTCATGAATGTCCATTTTTCTTTACTTCCTTGTTTTTTGGTCTCTACTGTGCCCCTTGTTTACATTATCATTTTACCCCCTTTCGTCCGCTCCATCCCCAAGTAAGCTAGTTTAAATAAGATATATAAAAATATAGATATGTAAAACAAATATAAATATAAATTATAAATAAATAATATAAAGATATATTAAAAGATATATAAAATAAATAAATATTTAATAACAAAGATATATAAAAAAGATTTTCACATGTAGATATATAAATACATACCCACACCCATACCCCCCCACATACTTACACATGTTTTTCCTATCCTTGCAGCCTCTTTAATTAAATTCTGCTCCACAACTTGTCTTACTATTACTTAACCTCCTTCCAGTTAAGGATTCCTTCCTTGTCTTCCTCCCTCACCCTTTGCTTCCCCATCCACCCATCCCTCTCCCCTTATTTCTTTATAAATTTTGTAGGGTACTATACCCTTCCTGGTATATATGTAGTATTGTCTATAGAACCCGTTCCTTATGTAAGTAGATTTTCAGAACTACAAGCCCTCCTTCTCCCTCTATGGCCTCTGTATCTATTCTTCCTCTGCATATCATTTGTATAATGATTACTATTTTTACTTTAGCTCTACTAGTCTTTCTTTTGAGGTACCCTATTGTTGGTATGAATCTTAAACATATAGTATACATATAAAAAAAACAAATAATTTGTCTATGTGAAGTTCCTTAAAACTGATCTTTCATATTGACTCTCACATGTGAAATATTCTGTTAAGTTCGGGTTTGACGGATAGAAAGTTCTGAAAATCTCCAAGTTCGCTGAATGTCTATTTTTTCTCATTCAAGATTATAGGTAATTTTGCTGGATGACATTTTTGGCTGCAGGCCTAATTTTTTTGATCGTTGGTAGATATGATTCCAGGACCTGAGGTCTTTTATTGTAGCTGCTGATAAGTCTTGCCTTATTCTAACTGTAGCTCCATTGTATTTGAATTGGTTTTTTTTTTTCTTGTTTCTTGAAATAATTTCTCTCTGATCTGGAGTTTCAAAATTTGGCAATAATATTCCTGTGTATTTTCCACAAAGGATCTCTTTGAGATGGTGATCAATGGATTTTTTTTCTATTTCTACTTTTCTCCTCACATTCTATCACTCCAGGACAATTTTCTTGTATTATTTCCTGCATTTTTGCGTCTGGGTTCTCTTTTTGGTCACAACTTTCTGGCAGTCCAATTATTCTCATATTTTCTCTTCTTGATCTGTTTACCAGATAAGTCATTTTTCTTATAAAATGTTTCACATTTTGTTCTATTTTCTCATTCTTTATAATGGTTTTTTTGTTTGTTTTTAGTCTCTCATAGCTTCACTGACTTCCCTTTGCCCAATTCTAATTTTCAAAGAACTATTTTCATCTTTGAGACTCTGTACTACCTTTTCTGGGTGGCTAACTTTTTTTTTTCCCATAATCTTGTTTTTCTTGGATGCTTTTTCTTTTTCTTTATAGTTTTTCCTCAATGCCTCTCATTTGATTTTTAAATTCTTTTCTGAGTTCTGTAAATTCTCTCTGGGTAAAGAGCCATTTCATGTTACTCGTTGGGATAGAAACGTTTTTTTACTTCACTGTCCTGAAGATGAACCCCGATCTTCCCTGTTGTCATATGTTCCGTGGGGTTATTTGTTCTTTGCCAATTCTTTTTTTTAAATAAGAGGTAGCAGTGAAAGCATCTCAAATTGTGGGGTGGGGGGATGGTACCTCAAGCTACCCTTCAGTTCTTCCTTCTGACCAGGAATTCTCAAAAAGAGATCCCTGCCTCCATCAAGTGCTCACAGTCAGCAGTGCCCCTGTACTCCCCCTCTGCTGCTTCAGCCCTTTCCCCCTGCTTCAGACTTCCTCTGCCCGACCCCCGCTGCTTCAGCCCTCCCCCCTGATATTTCAGCCCTTTCCCCCTTTAGCCTTTCACCTGCTGCCTCCCCCCCCCCGCTGCTTCAGTCTGGGACCCCCCCACTGCTTCAGTTGGGGACCCCCACTGCTTCAGCCTGACCCCCCCGCTGCTTCATCCTGACTCCCCCCCCCCGCTGCTTCATCCTGACGCCCCCACTGCTTCGGCCTAACCCCCCTCCCGCTGTTTCAGTCCGACCCCCCGCTGTTTCAGCCCGACCCCCCACTGCTTCAGTCGGGGACCCCCCACTGCTTCAGCCTGACCCCCCTTTCACTTCAGCCCACCCCCTGCTGTTTCAGCCCGACCCCCCCACTGCTTCAGCCCACCCATCCCCCGCTGCTTCAGCCCTACCCTCCCGCTGCTTCAGCCCTCCCCCCTGATATTTCAGCCCTTTCCCCCTTTAGCCTTTCACCTGCTGCCTCCCCCCCCCCGCTGCTTCAGTCCGGGACCCCCCGCTGCTTCAGTCGGGGACCCCCCGCTGCTTCAGCCTCCCCCCCGCTGCTTCATCCTGACCCCCCCCCCCCGCTGCTTCATCCTGACGCCCCCACTGCTTCGGCCTAACCCCCCTCCCGCTGTTTCAGTCCGACCCCCCGCTGTTTCAGCCCGACCCCCCACTGCTTCAGTCGGGGACCCCCCACTGCTTCAGCCTGCCCCCCCCCCTTTCACTTCAGCCCACCCCCTGCTGTTTCAGCCCGACCCCCCCACTGCTTCAGCCCACCCATGCCCCGCTGCTTCAGCCCTACCCTCCCGCTGCTTCACCTGGGGACCTCTGACCCCCTGCTGTCTCAGCCCACCCTCTGCTGTTTCAGCCTGACCCCTCGCTGCTTCAGCCGACCCCCATGTTTCAGCCCTTTCCCCCTTCAGCCTTCTACCTCCTGCTTTAGCCCACCCCCCTACTGCTTCAGCCCTTTCCCCCCTGCTTCAGCCCACTCCCTTCAGTCCCCCTCCCCCTTCAGCCTCCTCCTTCCCCCATTGAGCCCCACCCCTGCTGCTTCAGCCCTCTCAATGCGTTGGTTCCTTCTCATCCAAGGTCCCACCTCAGCAGAACAGCTGGTGTTCCCAGGTTCCCTCATTCTTCCCAGACTCTACAAACAGTCCTGGAAGTGAAAATCTCTGGGGTTCTCAAGGAGGTTCCAGTCACGCAGTTAGCCTGAGGGGTCCCCACTTGAGGTTTCTGCTGGGCTAGCCCGGAGGTGTTTGGAATTCACATGAATTAATCCTGGCCTGGGGTCTTTCTTCAGATCTTCTGGAGTTATATCTGGAGGACCCCTGTTCTGCCCCAGTCTTCTGAGTTTTTCAGCAGTATATGTTTAAAACCCTAAGGTGCAAATTTGTTTGATTTGTGGGGGGAATCTAGAGAGCTTGAAATTTACCAACCTACTCTGCCATCTTCCCAGAATCCTCCCCAGGGATGTGTAATCTTACAATAAATAAAAGAAATAAAATGTCATCTTGATTTTTCATTTTTATTTCTCATCATAGCACTTTCAGTAGTTTTTTTTCTTATTTATAAATCAAAGTATTTTTTTCCTCATTGAATCATAAGCTCAACTTGATACCTGAAAAATCAAGCTGAGATCCCTTTGCCTTTGAAAATATCACCAGACATTACCAACAATAGCTGTTTGCTTGAGAAGAGTTCAGCAGGCTACCGAACTCCCCGCACTGATGCAGGACCTGTTGGGGGCAAGGACAATTTTTCTTCCAGTGATGCCAAAAGAATGAGCAACGCTGGCAGAGAACCTCAGAAAGATAATGGCCAACAGTGACTCCTGGTATTTACAAAAGCATCTGCTAGTCCAAGTTTGTAAAGGCTTTTCCTGGTCCTAAGGAACTGTGTCATATAATTGAGCCAGAAAGCATTTCGATATTAGAGATGGTGACCATTTGTGGGCAGGAGCCAAATGGAACCGGCACAAGGAAGCTCCATCTGAGACAATGAGCTCTTATTCAGAGAAATGAATTACCGAGTGAAGTCCTCTGGATCATAGAGCTGGAGCCGGAACCAACCTTAAGGATGTTCCAGGCCCGAGCTCATCTTACTACTCAGGTCACAAAGGCACTAAGTGGTATCATCAGTTTGGGGTCTTTGAGTCTATATTTAGATTTCCATAGTTGTGAAAACTCTTGGTTTGATTATGGTATTGGTCTAGAGGAGTGGGGGATGAGAATGATTCTAAAAGATGTCTTAATGTTCGATACAATTCTTTGATTTTATGCTAGGTCCTCCCTGGCTGAATGGTGTAGCAGGTGAAGTTAAAAAAAAAAATGAAAAAATGGAGCAAAGCATCTGCATTTAAAATCAAACTACTTTAACAGGGAAGACAATGCAAATGGTTTCTTTTAACTTTGAACAGTAGACCTGGATCACTGATGAACTGTTGACTGGTCTCTGATGTGAAATGTTTGTAACCTGATATTGTATGTATGTAATTATATATAGGCATAATGTATATACATAATATATATAATGTATATATACATGATGCAATATAATATAAAATACTAAATATAATATTATATATAATGTATAATGATAGTTAATACAGTTGAAGTATTAGTTTCCTGGTACATAGGGTTCCTTTTCTTTTTCCCCAACATCAGGAAAAATATTTATAATAATTAATTCCATAAACAACTAAAATGGGATATCCAGTGCTGAACACATTATCCAAACATGGTATGACTGGGGCAAATTTCAATGAGTTTATGACTTTCCATGACACTATATCTCTCCTAATGCTCATGTGTCCTAAAATTACAAAGGTTCAATGTAATTTCTCCATGAATGACTTCCAAAGCTAGATGCCCATCCTAAAAATCACATCTGACTGACAGTTCCACAGCATGAGCTACCTGCTAAACATCCCCAAATAGACACGTCCTTCAGAGATCTCAATTTTAATATATTCAAATCAGACCTCAGCTTCTCTCGCAAACTTACTCCTCCACAATTTCATTGGAACCCTATGAGATTCCCATTATCATCCTCATCACCACTTTTGAAACATCTTCTTTGATGACCTTCTCTTTTCCTCATACTCCATGCATAATATTTACATGAAATACCTGAATACCTGAAACTTGGCCACAGTTTCTCTCATTTTTATAATAGCTTTTAATTTTTTCAAATACATGCAAAGAGAGTTTTCAACACTCACCCTGCCAAGTCCTGTGTTCCAAATTTTTCTCCCTCTCTTCCTCCCTCCCCCTTCTCCTAGACAGCAAGTAATCAAATATAGGTTAGAAATGTCCAGTTCTTCTAAATATATTTTCATTTTATCATGCTGCACAAGAAAAATCAGAACAAAAGGAAAAAAATGAGAGAAAAAACAAGCAAACAACAACAACAAAGATAGAAATACTAAGGTGTGATCCACATTCAATACCCATAGTCTTCTCTCTAGAAGCAGATGACTCTCTTCATCACAAAACCATGGGAACTGGCCTGAGTTACCTTGTGGTTGAAAAGAGCCAACTCCACCACTTGATCATCACATAATCTTGTTCTTCCTGTGAATGATGTTGTCTCGACTCTACTAACTTCGCTAAGCATCAGTCCATGTAAGTCTCTCCAGGCATAGGGTTCCTTTTCAAACCCTGCCAGGTGGTTAAGACTTTGGAAACACTGAACTTTTCTCTTGGTTAACTAACTAGCAGTTTGCCTTGCTTCCCAAGAGAATTACAGAAATTTGAAGTTAGAAGGAAACTCAATTCCTACTTAGTTGATTTTACAACTGAATCAGAATCCCCTCTACAACATTCCCAGCAAGTAGTGTCTGCTTGAAAGTTAACTCATTATCTCCTGAAGCATCCCAGAGGATATTTTCCTTCCATTAGATATAAATGTTTCATTACTTTACAATTTCTACCCATCATTCCTAATAATTCCACCCTCAGGGACAAAGAGCATCAATTCTTTTTTCATGTGATAGTATTTCAAATACTAATTAAGGAATTAAAATTGTTTAGTAAACAGTTCTTATATTGTGAACAATAGGATGCAAAAACAAAAGCAAAGACGTTTCCTGTGCATAAGGAGCTCATATTTTTTTTCTCCTCTTTTTTCTTTCTTTCTTTTTTTTTAGGAGCTTATATTCTAACAGAAGAGACAACTCACAAAGGGGAATGAGTGGTGGCCATGTTCAGATGCAGTTTGGTCCTGAAGATGTCAGGGATGGTGAATGGGACAGATTGATAGTCCAACTAGAAACAATGGTAAAGTGGATTTAATGATGAATGACTCTAGAACTAGAGGTGGTGGAAGGGATCCTTGTTGTTTGTCTTTTGTTTTTTTGAAAGGACCCATGACATCACAGGGTGGTGTCTTGACCCCTGTGTGAATTGGATTTAAATGAGGCAGAGTTGCAGAAAGTTGTCAGCCTCACTCTTGTCTTCCAGAATCATCAAAGTTATAGCTCCTTGGAGCCAAGTGAGATTTGGGTGAAGGTAGACACCCAGAAAAGGTCTCAGCAATCCCTGACATGAGAGATGCTAGTCCTCCTTAACACCATTATGCCCCATAATTAGAGCATTTCCTCATCCTGGATACTGTGCCTTGTTTAATGCACTAAAGGACAATACTCACCATTTTTTTGTTGACCAGATAACACTGTAGACTCCTATGGAGTTTTCAGTCTGTTGACTCCCCTCTCCTAATATTTTTCATTTGACTCTGGCCACATATGCCTCATTCTATATTTGTGAAGCTGATTTTTGGAAGCCCATGGTGTTGAACTTTTCATTGATCCCTCTTCTATTTGCTATCATATGATGTCCTTCTGGTCTATTTATATTTTCTGGGCTCATATGGTTCAAAGGAAACCAAACAGTTGCATTTTCCCTTTGCCTCAAGGTGATGGGCAGTGGTCATTAGAAGCAGGCCCAATATAATCAACTAGCACTTCCTGACATTTACATAGCCCATTATGGTTTGCAATGTGCTTCACAACACATGTTAATCTCTCCTACTAGGACAGGCAGTAAAAATCAAAAGTAGCTAATCCTCATAATGAAGAAGTTTCATATAAACTGAATTTCTTGGTCAATAAGTCATAGGAGGGGGAGGTAGTTGGTGTAGTGGATAGAGCACCAGCCCTGAAGTCAGGAGGATCCGAGTTCGAATTTGACCTCAGACACTTACTACTTCCTGGCTGTGTGACCCCAGGCAAGTCATTTAACCCCAATTGCCTCAGCAAAAATCCCAAAACATTGTGTCACAGGATCATAGATCTAGGGTTCAAAGGGAATTCAAAAGGTATCTATTCCAACTCCTCTATTTTACAGATGAAGTAACAGAAGCTGAGGGTTTGCCCAAGATCACACATGGGCCATAGATCTAGAGTTAGAAAAGACCTCAGAGGTCATCCAGTCCTACTCTTTCATTTTACAGAAGAGGAAACTGAGGTCCAGTGAGGTGAAGTGATTTTTAAGGTCATATATATGCTCATAATGCTAGAACTAGAAGAGTTCTCTGATATTGTCTACTCCCACCTCTCAATTTAACATGAGAAATCGTTCAGATTTCAACTAAAGAGAGTTGAATGACTTATCCAAGATGATACAGCTAAGAATTATCAGGGATAATATTTGGACCCAGTGATGAGTCTCTAAGGGAAGGGTTAGGGGAGTGAGGAGATTGTGGCAAGGGGCCAATCTTAGCTATATAGTCTTGTGGTTTGAAGCCATTTAAGTTTGAATGAGGCCAGTGTTCTTCTGTTACTTTCTTGAATTCTGTCTCTAGTGTCCCTAGGAGAACTTTCCATAATCAGCCCAGTTTGATCGATTCCTCCTTATTATCCAAGGTGAGATTTGTGGCCGTCGCCACATTGTATTACCAAAGAGAAAAAGTCCATGTTTACTTAACAAAAAGTACTCTAGTAAGTTTTGAAAAATGAGACCACGGTCTCATTACTTGTTTTAGAAGTCTTGCCATTTTGTTACTTTCTTCAAAACCACAGCAAAAAAAGAACAATTGAGGAGTAAAAGAAGAGGTATCCTCTGGCTAGGAGTTCTCACGACCAAGTAAACACTAACATGTTTCTATTTCTAGTTGATTTTTTTTTTTTGATAATATGATTTGTTCTCATTCTTCTCCAGCTGTATTGCTGACTTATCTCCACAGGACTTTCTCCCCAACCTCCCATATCCATAGTGACTGCAAACTTCAATGGTACACCCCCCTTTCAGCTCCCTTTTACCAGTGTACTTAGAGTTTTATATCTTTCCTAATATCAGCACACATACACACATGCAGAGTGTAAGTCTTAGTGTAATATTCTAACTTAAACCATTGTTTTCACTATTGGAAATGGGAAAATAAGCAGTGAAAAGTAAAGGAAAACCTGTTCATTAAGCAGTAAAAAATGATTCAAAGTCTGAATTATTGAGTAAAAATTACCTAAAATTGCATTTCCCGAAAGAGAGATGTTTATGAATTCAATCTACTGAAATGAAATAGAAGATAATTTTCCAAAACATTATTTTTGCATTGCTAACCAAATCTTTAAAGAAAAGTTCATAGAATTTAATTTAAATGGGCACAAGAGAAAATGTATTTTTCACAAGCTCCCTGCTCATTCAAGAAAGCACTGATTGATCTAAAATATTTTCAAATTAAATCACAGACTCAAATCATGACTAGGTGACTATTGGTAATAAAAAAAAATTCTTTCCCACTGATTGACAGATGTCTTCCAATGGAGGTTTCTTTGAAATTGAGCATTCATTTAAACAACGTTTATTATGCACTAATTGTATATTATGTATGTATGTAATGTAATGTATTATGTATTACATAAACATATTATGTATATAATGCACTGTCCTTTGGGAGTGAGAGTTAAAAGTCATAAAACAGCCCTTTCTATCTTCATGGAACTTATAGTCCAGGAGAGATATATGACAAAAACACAATACCAATATTTCATGATCAGCACGTGAGAATAATCATCTAGTTGTTTTTAATAGGAAGCTTCAGGGTTTAAATGAAAAAAGATTTGAGTAAAAACTACTAATCTAGCCGAAAGACATGTAACTCTAGAGGCATAAAGAAAGCCTGGGGGTTGCCAGCCCCATCTTTTCATCTTTTTTCCTCATCTTTCTCTAAATATCCCATTACATTCAAATACCCTTTTGTTCAACCACTTCTCCAGTCAGTGGGTACCTACTTGAATATAGCTTTGTTGTTTGTTTGTTTTTAAATTTGGACCTATGATTTCACTGGTGCAGAGAGTTCCAGGTGAAAAAATAACTAATAATGCAGAGATGCTGTACCTTTTGTGCAAGAGTCTTAGAGAGCTGCCTGGGGCAATGAGAGATTATATGACTTACTCAGGATCACACAACCTATGTTAGAACAGAAATAGGACTTGAGTCCAATTCTCAAGTCAGGCGCTGGATCAGAGGATCAGAGATTTCGAGCCAGAAGATCTAGTCCAACCACCTCATTTTGCAGAATCCCCAAAAAGTCAAGTGACTTGCCCAAGATCTCAAATTATGAAGAATATGACAAATCCAGGTTCAAGAGAAGTTTATCATTGTGGTTATGGGAAGAGCAAAGGAAAGTGGAAATTGTGGGCAGATAGCCTTGTTTTTAAGGGATGGGGAAGAGGCCAATGAAAGTAGAAAGATTGGAGATGGATTAGAGAGAGGAAATATTGACCAAATGATAAATTAAAGATGAGGGTACTAGAGGGTAGGGTTGGACAAGAAAGTCATCTTGGAGGAGGTGGAGCATAATCTGATAAGAAGCCAGGAATTCTATGAGTGAGAGGTTGGGAGGAGAACATCCCAAAGTCCCAAGAGTGAGTTCAAAAGTGCTGAGATGGGAAATAGAATTTCATGTGCAAGAAACAGCAAGTGCTCTCCCAAAGTTAGACCACAGGGCGTATGAAAGGAAGTCAAAGACCAGGACACTAGCAAAGTAGAAAGGAGTCAGGTTGCTAAGAGCTTAAAATGACAAAGGGCATACAAGTTGATTTCAAAGATTATAAAGAGCTACTAAAGTTTATTGAGTAGGAATAATAGTATGGCTTTAAGAAAAACTTAGGTTTTAGGTACAAAAGGAAATTATAAGATTTAACAACTGACTGATACTTGGGGAGAGCAAGAGGAATGGGAGAATGACACGGAGTTGGGAACTTTAGTGACTGGAAATATAATGGTGCTCTCAATAGTTGAATGAACATTTAGAAGAAGGGAGGATTTCTGGGTAAGGGAGTGGGACATGAGTTCTGTTTAGGGCATAAAATTTTTCAGATGCCAACAGGATATGCATTTTTCAATTTCCAACAGAAAAGTTGGTGATACAGGACTGGAAAGAGGTTAGAGCTGAATATATAGATCTTAGAATCACCTGCAAAGAGATGATAATTGAGCCCATGGGAGATGATGAGATCACCAAGGGAGAGACTATAGCAAAAAGAGAAAAGGGCCAAGCTCCCTATGGATACCCAGTCAGTGGGCTTGACACAAACAAAGATGCAACAAAAATATCTGAGAAAGAATGGTTAGATTGGAGAACCACGGGAGAGCTGAGTGATGAAAACCCAGAAAGGAGAGGAAGGTGACCCAAAGAGTCAAGAAGAAGTCATTATCTTTGGTGATTATGAAATCAGTGGCAACTTGAAAGAGAACAGTTTTAATTGAATAATCAAGTCCAAAACAAGATTGCCAAGCATTTAGAAGAGACTGAGAAAAAGTGGGGACACTGAGTCTAGATGATTTTTTTAGGAAATTTAAATGAGAGGAAAAAGAGACTTGCAGGCTGATAGCTGCTACACATGGTAGGTTCTGGTATAGGATTTTTTATGGATAGGGGAGAAAGATATGCTTATACGGAGCAGGGAAGAAGCTAGTAGAGAGAGAATGAAGATTAGAGACAGAGTTGGGAAGGTGATCTGCTGGAAAAGACAGAAGAGTATGAGATCAAAGGCACACAAGCAGAAGGCCTAGCTCATAATCAAAGACTAGAAAAAAATAAATAATGAGAGGGAATGTCAGAGGCTTATCATGTGAGGAAAGGAACTCTCAGTGAATAACCTCTTTTTTGGGTGGGGAGGGTAATGGGCCTAAGTCCTCAGAAAAGAGGGTGAGTAGGAAGGAGAAGTATAAAAGGCCTAAGGAGAAAAGAAGTTTTGAATAGCTGCTTTGGTGAGTGAGACTTAGAATCATTTAGGGAGGATTAGCTGTATTACTTTGCTGTAGTGAGGGCCCAGTTGAGATCAGCTAGCATAAATGTCTAGGACCAAGTCACCACCGTTTCAAGATCTCCTCTAATTCCTTACAGCAGCACAGGAGTAAGACAAAGGAAGAAGACGCTAGGTATTAGCATGAACTGAATTTGGCAAGGTGGGAAGGGTGAAAGGACAAGGGATTTAAGCAGAGACTTTAGGGTAGAATTGAATTGCTTCACCTAGGGATAAACATAGGGAAGAAAAGAGTATTGAGGGAGTAAAAGTGATGTTCTGGGAGAGTACAGAGGAGTAAAGGGATTAGAGGTCACCTGGAAGAAGAAGAATAGATTTAGAAAGACTGGGGGCAGGGATGTGCCAGTAAATGTTCAACAATTGGCTCTGACAAAGAAAATGTGTAGGATATATTTTAAATTTAATCTGCATTAACATTTTCTCCATCACTTTCTTTCTTTTCTTTTTGTTTGCTGAGGCATTTGGGGTTAAGTGACTTGCCCAGGGTCACGCAGCTAGGAAGTGTTAAGTGTCTGAATCCACATTTGAACTCGGGTCCTGCTGACTTCAAGGCTGGTGCTCTATCCACTGCACTACCTAGCTGCCCCTCCATCACTTTTTTAAAACAGTAAATCTGTAGCTTTGCTAATTCCCAAGGTGTAAATGCCCACACTGAAAACATTTAACAATTGGCTCTCAAGAGCTGATCTGAGTTGGCTCCAGCACTCCAATAAGTGATTCATAGGAGTAGATGAAAAGATAAAAGGTTGTCATCAGATAAAGGGAATTCAGAATTCAGGGAGCATGAAGTGGAACCATCTATGGGTGAGAGCAAGGTCAAGGTATGGCCAACCAATCCTGTTTCTAGCCCAGGTAAAGTAGAGGAGTAGAAGGAACAGGAAGGTAGAAATTTTTGATGTCTTTGAATTTACTTCATACTATATGGTTCTTCTTTTTGAACTGTTTTTGGTAAAATTCAGTATTTGTTCCTTGGCCTCTAGTCAGAAATCACAGGCTGATGGCAAAATGTATTAGAAGTCACTGTAAGGTGATGTACCAATGCCAGTGTTGATTCCACTGCAAAGGCTCACCATGAGAGCTTGTTACTGGAGCCACCTGTTAGTGGCTGCTGGGGCTCTAATTCTGACCAGCAGTAGAGATCCTGTCATGTGAGAGGATGATAATGATACAAGGAGACTGAGAGACAGCTGTAGTGAAAATCTCTGCACCTTTCTCACTTTTATTTCATTCCCAATATAGAATTTATATATATTATATATTATAAATTATATATATATTCTTTCACAAGCAACATTTGCATCAGTAAATTTGTTTTATGACCTCCAGACATATATCTCTGACTTCCCTGGGTTACATTGGTCTTTCCTTGAGCCTGTTAGCTCTGCTCAGGGAGTAAGATAACAGTAAAGGCTGATTTGCCACTCCTTAACTCTGTAAAAACAAAACATTCCCTTAGCTTCTCATAGAGTGCTATGATTCACAGCTGGGATAGATGGGGCTTCAGAGAACCGACCTGCCCGTTAAAGGCATAGTTCCCTCAACCCCTTTTTACAGGCTTTCTGGGTTCTACGCTATGAGTGGTCCATAACAAGAGCTCAGCACTTAAGTGGATGTCATTATGTCTGTGTTACATATTGCATGCATCTAGATCAGTCTCCAGCCATGGTCTACCAGACCACAGGGCTCATTGTAGCTCTGACATACTGTGTAGCCTCCAGGAAGTCACTAAAGTTCTGCCCTTTGCTATTGCTTATCTGAGGGAATGGTTAAGTTATTTATTTTTATTCCTTAGCTGAGTTTCTCTCAGTGCATGGTAGAAGTTGATGTCGGTCAAGCAGTTGCTCATCTTCAGATAAAAGCCACAACTACATAACCTGATGCTTTGTTCTAATAATCTGCTGTGCTTTATCAAAATGCAAATGTACAAAAATATATAAACTGGGAACAGAGAATTACAAAAGGATTCATCGAAGGGTCTCTTAAATAGTGAGTTGCTCATTTGCCTCCAAGATATGACTTGGTTCCCTGAATTGAAATTTATGTTTAACCTTTCAGCCACACAACTGTAGTGTAAGTTAGGAAGGGAAAACTTTATAATACAAAGAAAAATAGACCTGGACCCAGGAAACTAACCTGGTCCTTGGCTGTGCAATCTTAGGTAGTCTTGCCCTCCCAGTTATTTTTTTTTTAATCTGTCAAATGAGAATCACAAGCTTTGCTTTCTTTGCCAAGGTTGCCTTCCAATAAGCTGTTAGAAAAACTCCATTAAACTGTATCCATTGGTTGTCTATGTGGACAGTCTTCTTATTAGCCCCCCCCCCATTAATGAGAAAACAGAAGGAGGATGGATATGATAGATGTCTTTCAGTATGGGATTTCTTGTTCAGTCATTTCAGTCATGTCCAGCTCTTCATTGTTATGGGCCAGAACTTGAAACAAGGTGCTAAGTCACTGGAATTGATAGAGACAATGCTTATGTACTTAGTACTTATTAGAGTTCACACCTTTCAAGATTCACACCTTTAAGAGAGCATATATAAGCTAGGAGTCTCAACCAGGATGGACTTTGGGAGATTCACAAGTCAGGAGTCAGTGGAGGAGATTCACAAGTCAGAAGCCCACAAGCCCACTCTCAGAGGCAGAGTCAGATTCATTCCATATTCTACCTTTGTGCTGGCTGGATATTCAGAGGGAGCTAGAGGCTAAAGCTGGAAGAGACAAAGAACTAGCAGCAAGAGCTCTTGGAACCAAGGAGAGAGAGAAAGAGAGAGAGAGAGAGAGAGAGAGAGAGAGAGAGAGAGACAGAGAGAGAGAGACAGAGACAGAGACAGACACCTCTAAGAAAGCTAACTGGGCTATTTTGAAGGAAACAATAAAGGATTTGGACTTTAATCCCTGGCTGCATTTGAGGTGATTACTACTTTGAACTGATACTAAGGCTGCCACAAGAAGTCCCCTAAGAAACCTGCTCCCAGAGAACTTTATATTTTAGAGAAGAACATTACACTTCATGACCCCAATTTGGGGTTTTCTTGGCAAAGAGAATGAATGCCATTTCCTTCTCCAGCTCATTTTACAGATGAAAAAACCGAGGCAAACAAGATGAAGTGATTTGCCCAAGATTACATAGTTAGTAATTATCTGAAGCCAGATTGTAAGGAGAGAGGAGAGAATGTGGAAGTACCTATTAGAGATGGTCTTTCCAAGGACTTTTGTCACAAAATGCAGGATTAGGCCATAATATATGCCCCTAAAGTCTCTTCCAGCTCTTAATTTATAATACTATCAGTGTTACACACTTCCAAGCATATTAGCTAGACAATGGACACTTTAAAAAAGGCTTAGATTTTATCTGTGAGCACTATTTTTTTTCAGTGAAATTCTTTATTCCATTGATACCAATGGCTGATTGTGACTGTGCATGCAGTGGATATATTTACTGCAAACATTGATTGGCCTAAGGTATCATCTCACAGTCCAGCAAAGATATTGGTTAAATTGATTTAAAAAAGGAAAGAAAAAAAACAAATTACAGCATCAAAAATGAAGTGAACTTGGCACCAATGAAAAAGAAAATAAAGCAATAATTAGGAGTTATTTTGCCCAACTGTATGGCAGCAAATCTGACAATCTAACCAAAATGGAAGAAGATTAACAAAAATATAAATTGCCCACATTAACAGAAGAGGAAATATATTACTTAAATAGTCCCACTTTAGAAAAAGAAATTGAAAAAGCCATCAATGAACTCCTTAAGAAAACATCCCTAGATGGATTTACAAATGAATACTACCAAATATTTAAAGACCAATTAATTCCAAGTCACAAACTACTTGGGAAAATAGGTAAAGAAAGAGTCCTACCAAATACCTTCTATGACACACATATGGTACTGATACCCAAACCAGGAAGAGCCAAAACAGAGAAAGAAAATTAAAGACTGATCTCCCTAATGAATATTGATGCAAAAATTATAAATAAAATATTAGCAATGACATTACAGGCACTTATCAGCAGGATAATAGACTATGACCAAGTGGTATTTGTACCAGGAATGCAGGGCTGGTTCAATATTAGGAAAACTGTTACCATAATTGACCATATCAATAATGAAATTAACAGAAATCATGATAATCTCAATAGATGCAGAAAAAACTTTTGACAAAATGCAACACTCATTTCTATTAAACACAACAGAGAGCATAGGAATAAAATGATTTTTCCTTTTTCTTCTTCTTCTTTTTTTTTTTTTTTTTGTTAAGCAGTTGGGGTTAAATGACTTGCCTAGAGTCACAAAGCTAGGAAGTGTTAAGTGTCAAAGGCTACATTTGAACTCGGGTCTTCCTGACTTCAGGGCTGGTGCTTTATCTACTGCACCACCTCACTGCCCTTAGGGAATTTTCCTTAAAAAATGATAAGCAGCATCTACTTAAAACCATCAGCAAGCATTTTTCATATTGTAGAGAAGCTGTATACATTTCCAGTAAGATCAGGGGTGAACGAGGATGCTCATTATCACCACTATTATTCAATACTGTACTTGAAATGTCTTTATCAATAAGGGAAAAAAAAGAAATTTTAAAAATTAGAATAGGCAGTGAAAAGATAAAACCCTCACTCTTTGCAGATGATATGATGATATACTTGGAAAATGCTAGAGAATCATCTAAAAACCTATTGGAAAACTTAACAACTTTAACAAAGTTGCAGGATATAAAATAAACCCAAAGAAATCATCAGCATTTCTATATATTACTGACAAAGTCCAGCAACAAGAAATAGAAATAATTACATTTAAAATAACTGTAGACAAAATAAAATATTTGGGTATCTAGCTGCCAAGACAAACCCAGAAACTATATGAACACAATTACAAAACACATCTCACACAAATAAAGTCTGATCTAAACAATTGGAAAAATATCAATTGCTCATGGGGTGGCCAAGCTAATATAACATAAATGAGAATTCTATTTAAATTGGTCTAGTTGTTCAGTGTCATACCAATCAAAATGCCAAAAAATATTTTATAGAGCTAGAAAAAATAACAAAATTCATCTGGAAAAACAAAAGTGCAAGAATATCAATGGAATTAATGAAAAGAATATAAAGGACAGAGGTCTAGCAGTACCAGACCTAAAACTATATTATAAAGTAGCAATCATCAAAAACATTTGTACTGGCTAAGAAATAGAGTGGTGAATCAAGTGGAATAGGTTAGATATACCTGACACAATAATGAACGACTATAGTAATCTAGTATTTGATAAACCCCCAAACTCCAGCATCTGGGATAAGAACTCATTATATCACAAAAATTGCCAGAAAAACCAGAAACTAATACATCAGAAACTTGGAATAGACACATATCTCATATCCCATACCAAAATAAGGTCAAAATGGGTAAATGATTTGGGCATAAAGGATGATACCATAAACAAATTAGGAGAGCAAGGGATAATTTGCCTATAAAATCTTTGGAGAAGAGAGGAATTTATGCTCAAAGAAGAACTCAAGAACATTACAGAAGACAAAATGGACAACTTTGATTATATTAAATTATAAAGGTTTTGCACAAACACAGCCAACAGAAAACAAGATTAAAAGCGAAGTACAAAGCTGGAGAAAAAATGTTTACAGCTAGTGTTTCTGATAAAGGTCTCATTTCTAAAATATATAAAGAACTGAGCCAAATTTATAAAAAGACAATTCATTCCCAAACTGACAAATGATCAAAGTATATGAACAATTTTGAGATGATGAAATTAAAACCATTTATAGTCATGTGAAAAAATGCTCTAAATCCCTATTGATTAGAAAAATGCAAGTTAAAACAACTCTGAGGTACCACCTCATACTTCTCAGATTGGCTAAGATGACAGGAAAGATTATGATAAATGTGGGAAAGGATATGGGAAAACTGGGACATTAATGCATTGTTGATGGATTTATGAAATGATCCAACCATTCTGGAGAGCAATTTGGAACTATTCCCAAAGGGCTATCAAACTATGCATACCCTTTGATCTAGTGGTGCAACTACTGGGTCTTGTATTCCAAGGGAATCATAAAGAATGGAAAAGGACCCACATGTGCAAAAATGTTTGTAGCAGCTCTTTTTGTGGAGTCAAAGAATTGGAAAATGAGTAGATGCCCATCAACTGGAGAATGGCTGAATAAATTATAGAATATGAAAGTAATGGAATATTATTATTCTAAAAAAAAGCTGATTTTAGAAAGACCTGAAATGATTTATATGAACTGAAGCTGAGCAAAACAAGTAGAACCATGAATACATCGACACAGTAACAGAAAAATTGTTTGATGATCAAAATGAATCATGTGGTTCTTCTCAGCAATTCAATGATCCAAGGCAATTCCAATAAACTTTAGATAGAAAACACCATCTGTATCTAGAGAGAGAAGTATGGAGCCTGAATATGTCAACACATGCTATGTTCACTTTTCTTTTTTTTCTTTTTTTTTTTCCCTTGTGATTTTTCCCTTTTGTTCTGGTTTTTCTCTCCCAACATGATTCATAAAGAAATGTATACTTTCAAAAATTAATGTACATGTATAACCAGAAAATAAAGAAAAATTAAAAAGGAAAACAAATTAGCAAAGATAGAAAAATTCATTGTTTAAGGGGCTTTGGTTAGCAGGCATATTAAATTTCTAAGGAAACTGCAGAGGACAAGTGGTTCAACCATTCTAGAAAACACTTTGGAATAATCCAAGAGAAGTTACAAACTTTCCCTATCTGTTGATTGATAAATGTCATTGTTGATATTGTACCCCAAGGAGATTATTGACAGCATAAGAAATCTTTAATATACTGAGTCATGTTATTTGTCATAATGGAAAGCCTGAAATAAAAAGAGGTACCCAACAAATGAATTACTGTTTAAGCCAATAGTAGAATCAATTGTAGTATATGCATATGACAGAATATGATGGAATTCAGGAAACATGGAAAGCTTTGTACAAATGATATGCAATGAAAAAGCAGCACCAAAAGGACAACAGAATAAATGACTACTACAGTGATACTCCAATTATATAACAATATTAGCACCATTCTATGAAAGCTAAAGTGTGCATATCTCATCTCCCTTAATAGCTAATAAACTATAAAAGCAGAAAGTGACAGACACTATTAGTTGCAATTATCTCTAGTATTGTTTTGCTTAATTGTTTTAGGGGAGTTTAATGCTGAAGAGTAGTTGATCTTGGGTGCTTGTTAGAAAATATTTAGTTGACTCAAAATGTACAACTGTACACAAATGTACATATCCATATCCATGCATATATTCATATACGTGTGTGTCTGTTTATATTTAAAATAAATGAAGTAAAACTTTCCTGCAATTTCTATATATCCATTTGGCATCAAGTTAAATAGTCAAATGTGTAACTCCAAGTTATTATGGCTTTATTATGGTCATTCTCCAGCACTCCAATAAACAATCTGATAAAAATCTTGTTCTACTGGTAGATGGCTGCGTCATCAGCAAGCCCACCACATCAGGGCTCATTTCTAGCACAAATCTGGCCCTCCCCTTAAGTGGAGCCACTAAGATACAGGTATTCAATTCAATGTATGAAACCAACATCAAACTAAGATAACATGCAAATGGCAGAAAGCAATGATCATTCCAATGGGTCCCACATCTTATACAGCAAGTCTCATTTATAATGACTTAAACCATGGTAAAATATCTCAACCTATCTACATACATATCATGCAGCTGATTTCCTTCTGTACATCACCATTAACATGTGACCAATTCCTTGCAGCTGGAGTCAGTAGACACTTCCCTCTAGGCACTGAACTCTTGACTGTCTCCAAAGGTTTTAACTCTTTGTTTTTCTTTTCTTTTACCAAAGCTTCCAGTTCCACAAAGTACCACAGAATTATGACATAAAATCATTTTATTGTCATACACAACAATCCTCCCTTTAAGTGGCCGTACCCCCAAGAAAGACTACCTTGGACCATAGTCAATTTCAAAAGTAGCTTAAAAGACTCTACAAAGTAGTATCTCCAAAAGAACTAGGCATCAAATAGTCCTTGAGATCCCAATTTCCACATTGAAAACAATAGTGGATATTGACACGGAGCTTTAAATTTTCTAAGTGCTTCATATTCATGAACTCATTTATATCTTCACAACAAATAACTGAGGTAGGAACTGTCTTTCTATTTCATACATGAAGAAAATAGCTCAGAGGTAAAGCATAATGGTCGTGGCCAGCAACTCATGAATATCAAAGGTGACACCTGGACTCCAATCAGGTCAATGGTATCTACCATCAGCAACCCCCACCGTCACACAAACACCTCACTCACTTTTCCGATCTCATCACTTGTCCCTTGACAGGCCCAATCAAATGGAGAATGAATACCAATTATGTGGATTAAAGATTACCAGTAGTTAATTCTTCTTCCCATTCTGTTTCTACCACTGCTTGTTCTAGAGGTGGAATTTCTCTATAGCAGGACTTCTTCAACTTTTTCCACTCACGAACCCTTTTTGCCCGAGAAATTTTTACATGACCCCTGGTATGCATGTATATAAAATAGGTATGCAAATCAAACATTTACTGATAATGAAACATAATTCTGAAGCTTCCATGTTCAGTTATGAGACCCCTTTTGGGGGTGTTAAATCACAGTTTAAGAAGCTGGGTTCTATTTCATCGATTTTTTAAATAACTGAATTGCTGTCTGGGTGTAAGTGTCCAACATTTCAATGCCTTAGGTCCCCTAATTTAATAGCCCAGGCTGTGCACATCCACAAACCTACCAAAGACAAAAAGCATAAAATTTAATCTCCAACAGAAACTCCCTTTTTCCCCTTAGTGATGACAGTCCATCCAATGACTCCGGCTATATTGAAGTTTTTGAACTACCTTTCACTTGGACTTATTCCCTATCATGATTTCCATCTCATAATTTTTGACAAATCATATTTAACAAAATTGTAACCAGAAAGTAATTGCAGTAATATTTAAAATGGAGAGAATGGAAAAGGCTTAGAAAGTATAACTTTGCAGAGGGGCAGCATCTGCTAGTGTAGAGAGCCAATTTTGGAGTCAGCATGAACTGGATTTATTCCCCACTGCTGACAAGTGCTATGTGTGACCTTAAGCAAGTCCCTTATCCATCAGAGCATCAGCCAGTTCTCCAGTATATAAGTTACAGAACTTTTGCTTCATGGTTGTGGAACTCAAAATAATAACAATCACTACAATGACCACCACCACACTTCTGCCAACTTACTCTTTTCTTTCATTTGAAATCATGATTTAATTATCCTTTGGGCTCTGTATGGGAGAAATTCTTTGCATAGACCAACACATCCTTATACTTACAAACATTTTATCATCTCTTATTACAATTAATTAAGCTCCTAAGAAAACCCTACATTAGCACTGGCAGAAGGTAAAAGGAGGAGACAACTGAAAATTTATAATATCAAGTTTTATAAGCTCTTTCAAATTTAAAGCACTATTCTAATCCATAATTCAAATAGGCTAAAATTTCAGGAAGGTTTTTTATTTTCTTTCCTGTGATTGAAACTATCAATTCTTCCCCACTCCCTATCTTCCTAATTCTCCACACACCACACCATCCCCATGGAGTCAGAAATCTAATACTTTTTCTTCCTAAGGCATTTGTAATAGGAGAACCAACCAATAAGTACCAACTCCATAGAGTATATGTAATATTATCTGTCTGCTTCTCCTCCATGTGGAAGTTTAGTGAGCCTACTTCCAAATGGAATGATGGAAAATCCCTTTTTTTAAAAACAAATTCAGAGAAAGAGCTGGTATGACACTTATTTTGTGTGCCATGAGAAGAATCTTCATTGGCCCTTAAGTATGCCTAAAATGGTTCAAATGAAGAAACTTTCTCTCTGATGACAAGTAAGGTAATAATTGCCATGTACCTCCAGATGGATGAAGAGGTGATGGCAAAGGTCTGCAAGGGTTAATTCCCCACCAATTGCCATGGGGTCATAAATGCATGCTATCCTTATTTCTTTTGTTTCTTACATGCAGTTAGGTTACACAATGGATGTAGCATTCAGAATTAGTAAGAGTTGAATTCGAATGTGGACTTCCAACATTGACTAGCTGTGTAATCTTGGGCACATCACTTAATCTCTATTTACCTCAGTTTCCTCATGTGTAAAATGGGATAATACCAGTGGGGTGAATGGATCCCAGCAAAATACTATGTTCCTGGCTGTAACCTAGTATCTGAGTGAGCCCCAGTGAGGAGCAAGCTGACTCTAGAATTATCTTGTACTGACATTATCACGTATAGACAGAGCTATCCTGCACTGACACCCACTGTTACCTTATACAATTAGGAGGTTAAGCTATAGATGTCAACTCCTGAGGCTATCTTGTATAAAGAGAATGACTAAGACTCCCAGTTGATTTACTGAGGTACATAATTAGCACACCTCATTTTGGGTCCTTTTTCACAAAAGGTCCTAATTTTCCTCTTGCTAATTGCGAATTCATTAGCAACTTTGCCTGCTTGTTAAACTGACATAAAGTTTTGTCCCTTGACCTGGAAATGGCCTGAGCCTGTGAATTCATTCTGGATGAATCTTCACCTTCATGACTTCTTGTACTTTACTGTGACTTGTTGGACCTCATTAATTGCACCTATTCTTAGGTATATTGCGAGAAACAAATAAGATGAAATTATAAAGCATTTAGCATGGTGTCTGGCACATAGTAAATGCTATCTAAACATCAGCTACTATTTTTATTAATTTCTGATCATATATGAATAGGTAACAAAGACAGAAGAGATCGAATATCATTAGGAGAATGACCAAAGCAACTGGAGCCAGGCCTGTAGAGAAACTTACTTGACCCAGCCTATGAGGTGAATTACCCAGAGATCCAGCGTAGTCTGCACACAATGGAACGACATTTTCATCAGCTGCAGAAGTGAATTTGATAGGGACTTCTTGAAGTACTCTCTAGGGCAGGAAGTAGCTCGTCCTTGATTTTGGAATTGGACAATGTTTTATAACAGTCATTTAAAACATGAATCTAGTCTCCTCAAGAACCAGAGGGGTATATCAAAGAGAGAATGGGCCCTCCATCCCTTGATTTAGGGGGACTGCATCTGTGCACTGTTCTTGATCAATGTCTTTCATAACATCTAATTGATATTAATTGATTATTGGATGTTGATGAGATGTAAACTTGTTAATTGGCATGGGGTGGGGAACCCAACATAGAGAAATTGACTAATTACAGTATTTGAAAAATCCCTAACCCTAATGTGTTGCCTCTAGAACACTGAAGAGAAAAGGAGGAGTCCTGATCTAGGTACCTGACTACTCATATGTCTGGGGTCAAAAAGCTGAGCCCATAGCTGTGTACTACATTTTTATCTTATATAAATATCTTGCTTCAACTATGTTTTGCTCCTCCTCTCCATCCCAAGATGAATGTTGCTTTTGTCTTTGTGTTTCCATCATTATGGTAGAGCTAAAGTATGTAGGAAATGCTTGGTGATTAAGGTATCGTGCAACCGGAAACTCACTAAAGAAGAAAAAAAGTATTTTCCAAATCAGCTCAACTTCAAACACCAGCATACACATATTCAAACAGTAGGCTCACACATATGTGCTGGGATTTATTCTGCTATTCCCCCATGACTCATCCCTGTAATCTGCTAGCTAGTTCATTCTGCTTGAGAGAATACACACCCCTAGCTTTGTAGACTTTCGGATTATTTCTGCCACTGACTGCCATATGAAAAGCAAGTTTTGTTTTCTATTTTCTGTGGTTTTCCTGATTCGAGAATATGCCTTGAGAATATATAGCCATAAAAACCTTGGACACAGCATCTATTTCCTTCTTTTTCCTGCCATGTTTGTGATTTGTCCCTTGGAAACAAAGCTGGACAGCTCTTTTCCATTAAGGCCAGAAAACTCTTAGCTAAAATTCAGAGAATCTGGTTTCCCTCAATGTCCTGTTTGTTATGTGCCTGTAAAAGAGCAAATGAAATGACCCGGTCCGCGGGCACATGGCGGCCATTCCAGCAGTCATTTGGCACCCTCTCCTCATGCACAGTCCTCTAATGGGCTTCCCTTTGGCCTGATCCTAGATGTGTTCTCGCCTTGCACTCTAACACTGAGTACCCTTTGTGGGAGGGGACAGGGGCCTGCTGGGTACTAACAGCCAGGAGAGGCTACAAGCCAACTTCTGCTATGGGTCATTTCCAGCTGCTACATCTGCATCGATAACTGTTAGTTTCCAATAGCTGTCTCCTGGTGCATCTATCAGTTTGTATCTGATGCTGGCCAGAGACTAATTCTACCAGCTTCCCTCTGCTCCCACTCTTTAACAAAGGCTCCCAAGCTCTTTTCTACTGGACTTCCTCTTCATTTCCTATGGGGAAACTGACAGAAAGGGGACACTGTCTGCTGATAAAAGAATCCAATCAAATATTTTTAATTCAATCAAATCGTGGAGTAATTCAGAGTAAACCAATCCTAAAGCACTAACATGGGAACAAGTTCCTGGTCATATGAGCTAGTCGTAGAAAGGCTAATGACCTTTTGTTGGGAATACCATAGACAGCATCAGGCTTTATGTGAATGTTACATTAGATGACTACTGAATACCCTTGGAAGTCAGAGCCTATAATTTTGCATCCAAAAAACTTTCTAATTACCTGAAAAGACCTTAAAATATTAATAGAAAACTTTCAGGACAATGACTTCTTAAGAATAAGGAATACATGAACACTCCTGTTTAATTTCTCTATTATGTCCACAAAATTCCAAAAAACATAGAATCTCAACTGTGGAAAGGATCTCAATCCTAAGTGCCTACTATTTAGAACCAAGAATACCACTATTTGGTCTGTCCCTCCAAAAAGATTAAAGAAAAGGTGAAAGGATCTATATGTACACAAAATATCCCCAGAACTCTTTGTATGGGGGGCAAAGAATTAGAAACCAAGAGATGCCCATCAACTGGAGAAGAGCTGAACAAATTGTGGTATATGATTGATGAAATACTATTATGCTATAAGAAATGATGAGCAGGATGATTTCAGAAAACCTGGGAAGATTCATATGAACTCATGAAAAGTAAAATGAGCAGAACCAGGAGAACAATGTACACAGGACAGCATTGCGGTAGGGATAATCAATATTGGGATCAAGGAGTATTGATCCAAGACAACTCCAAAGAAGCCACCATGAAAAATACTATCTACTACCAAAGACAGATCTGATGAACTGAGTGCAAATTGAAGCATACTTTTTTTAAACTTTATTTTTCCTGTTTTGTTTTCTTTTACTGATATGGAAATATGTCTTATGTGACTGCATATGTATTTGATGTCAGACAGCTTGTCTTCTCACTGAAAGGATGGAGAGAATTTAAATCTCAAACTTTAAAAAAATAATTGTTAAAAAGTATTTATGTATAATGGAGAAATATTTAATGAAATTAATAAAAATAATTTTTAAAAATAAGTGCCTACTATGTGCTAGACACTAGGCACATAGAGACAAAGGTTAAACAGTCTCTTGTCTTCAAGTGACTTATATTCTTTGGGAGAGGAGTAGAAACAATTTGCATATATAGCACTATAGCGAATGTACAGAATACAGCTTAAGTATAAGACTACTTTGGGCTGAGAGATTAAGGATCGTTTAGCAGATGTCTCTTATTTTGAGTTTGGAAAGAAACAGGGAATTCTGAGACATGAAGATAAGGAGGGAGTGAATTTCAGGTAGAGGAAGAGTTGCTGGAAAGGCACAGCAGTGGGTGATGAGGTGTTCGTGTGTGAGTAATGGAAGGAAGGCCTCCCAACTGAGAATTGAAGGCTTAAATTCTAATTCTAAAAGGAACACATTCTTTCCACTACACTGTCTCTCCAGCAACCCCAGTGGTTTGTGCAGTTAACAGATTGCTGCCCTCATCAGGAGCTGTGCTCATTCTCAAGTCAATAATAAAAACACAATGACTTGTTTTGGGAACAGAGGAGTGAGGAGAAAGACAATATATCACTTTCTCCAGGACAGAAATACACATATAGCTTTGATAAGGTTTAAAAAAAAGGAATCTCTTGATGGGTAGAGTTAACATCAGAAATCAATCTAATTGACAAGCGTTTATTAAGCGCTTCCTGTATGCTAAGCACTGGGGATACAACTACAAAAGTGCCCACCTTCAGAAGCTTACTTTCTAGCAGAGCAGGGATTTTTAGCACTTTTTGTCCTACTTGTAGAATCTGGTGAATCCTCTGGACCTCACCTCAGGACAAGGTTTTTGAATGCATAAAACAAAATCCAAAGGAAACCAATTATATTAGAATTTAGTGATCTACCTAGGTTTTTTGAAGTTCACAAACCTAAGAGAAATATTGAAAATATAGTGATGAGGAAGGTAGAATGTATGGGGGAGGGTAACAGTAAGTTACCCTTGAAGAAGGGAACTCTTTGGCTGAGTGTCGCTAAGAGGCAAAAGTGAGGAGGGAAGTTTCCATGCCTATGGAACAGCTATACTAAGCAGAGATGCCAGAGATGAAATATAATGTATGGGAGATGCTAAGTTGACCAATTTGAATGCAACACAGAGTGATTTTAGGGGTAATGATCCTTTTGTTTTTATTATTTGATTGTTTGAAGCAATCAGGGTTAAATGACTTGTCCAGGGTCATATAGCTAGTAAGTGTCTAGGGCCAGATTTGAACTCAGGTTCTCCTGACTCCAGGTTCAGTGGTCTATCTACTGAGCCACCTAGCTGCCTTCAACATAGAGTGTTTAAGAGGAAGTGATATGTAATTGATATCATCTAGCCTACAAAAGTAGAGTAGACTTGGATTGTGAAGGGCTATTATCAGTGGTGTATTAGAGTCAGTTCTTATCATTTCTGGGGAGCCAATTATTAAATTTTCAGTGTGAAGACATAACATCTTAGAAATTGGCAAATGCTACAGATCAAGATTTGATTTATTGTTTTATTGATTGCTTAGACTTAAAGTGATACAGAAAATAGTAATCACATAGATTAAAGTTAAATGTGTATTATGGCAGCTTCCCCCCCTCCCCATTTCCCACCCTCAGGGAGCTGGTTGTTAAACACCAGGATACTTCTAGGTATACCTGCCAAACAGAGTAGTTTATATTTTATCACAAAGGTAATGGCAAGCCACTGAACAAGGGCAAGAAGGAGTAATCTGGTCAAATTTTTGCTTTAGAAATATCAATTTAGCAGATATATTGGAATCTAGATTGGACTGAAGAGAGACTGGAAGAAGGGAATTCGATTCAGAACAATTGCCAATTCTCTAAAGGAGGGTAATAAATACCTGAACTAGGGTGGTTATGATGTCAGTAGAGAGAAGAGGGTGGAAATTAGATATCTAGAGGAAGCAGAACTGAAATGACTTGGCAACTCACTACATATGGGAAAAGGGTATGGGGGGAAGTGAGAGTAAAGAGTTGAGGAGGATTATAAGATTGTAGAGTAAAAGAAGACTAAAAAAATGACTTTAGGAATGGTGGGATCCTCTATAGAAATGGGGCTTTTCAGAGAACAGGAGGGGTTTCATGGGTAAGCAAGTTTGAGATGCCTTTTGGACATCTAGGTGGAAATGCTGCTACGGAGCTCTCACAAAAGTTGTTATTGTTGTAGTTGTTGTCGGTCCTTTTTTCTTGAGGAAGACCATGACGTCAGGGAGGTGATATCAGGACATACAAGTGAATTGGATTGAAGAGAGGAGGCTGGGCAAGGTCGCCTGCCATATTTTCCCCTCCAGAGCCATCTGGATTCTGTGGCCAGAATAGAGATCATGAAGGCTGGAGATGGCCCTGGATGTAATGGGAGACCTTGGCCTTTATAAGATAAGGTCTTCACAGGTCTCTATAAAACCCAGGTCTAAATATGTAGATTTGGGATTCATAAGCTTCTCAGTCTGGAGTTAGAAGAGACTTCAGAGACCATCTCATCTAATCCCTTAATTTTTTAGTTAACTAGCATTTGTTCAGCACCAACTATGTATTAGGTATTGTGTTGAGATCTAAAAGGTGGGAAAATGTACTTAAGGTCATACAAATATAGGATCCTGGATTTAGAGTTGGAAGAGTATCTGGAAAAAGCAAGTGAAAAGTAGAGGAATGAGAGGAGATAGGGTTAACAGTGTGAGAGAGGTAGTGACAAAATAGGAAGGAAGACAATATCCAAGTAATTGTAGTTTAGAATGTGAATGGGATGGATTTACCTATAAAACATAAATAAATAGCAGATTGAAAGTTTGAATTCAATAACATGTCACTTTCAAGAAACACAATAAAAACCATAGATACAAAGATAAAATAAAGAGCTAGAGTAGAATGTGTATGTAAAAAAGGCAGGGATAATAACCATGATTTCAAGGTTAAAATGAAATAGATCAAAAGTGAAAAATAGAGAAATTACATTAGGCATTAGCAACATCATTCAATATTGTTTTAGACCATTTAAGATATCTGAGCATATACCCAGCATGATAGACAAAGGAATTATGTGAACATAAACATAAAACATTTTTATATATAATAAACTCAGATCTAAACAACTGAAGTAATATTTATTGTTCATAAGTAGGCAAAGCCAATAAATATTTTAAAATTACAATTTTACCTAACTAATCTATTTATTCAATCTTATTCCAATTAAATTACTAAAATATTTTACTGTTAGAAAAATAAGTACAAAATTCATTTAGTATAGCAAAATATCAGGAACTTCAAAGGAACCAGATGAAAAAGATATAAATGAAATAGATTCAGCAGTATCAGACCTTAAACTATATTATAAGGAAAAGCATTATTGAAGTATATTAATAATAATTTTGTTTACTTTAAATTTAAATGAAACATGCAGCAAAGAATAGAAGAAATGTAGAAAACTGGGGAAAACTTTCATAGAAAATCTTTCAGATAGGTTATGATTGGGTTGAGACATTTGTGTGGTATAGGAAATGGTGAACTGGTTGATTTAGAAAAACATGGAATGACTTTGGATCTATGAAGGACAAGTCATTTCACCTTCAGAAAAACATGGCAAGCAGAAATAAGCATAGTACGGTCTTACATATATGTGTTTGTTTAAAGATATCTATGTACATGTATGTATGTATGTATGTGTGTGTGTGTGTGTGTATATCTCCACGCTTAATTGTAGCCTTCTTTAGGATAGGATGGAAGGGAAAAAATAAAGTAAAAGATGCACAACAGAGAACAAAAAGAAACCAACAAAGAAACAAGGAAAAGCTGGGCAGCTTTGAAAACAATGTATACTATTTATTAAATAGGTTTTCCTGAAATGGAAATTTATTACTTCATAGTGAATCCTCTCATGGTCTGCTATGTACATGACAATGTTTTCTTTTTTTTTTCTTTTCTCCTTTTAAAGAGTTTATAAGTTTAAAATGTTAAAAATTTACCAAAAAAAAAGAGTTGACAGTAGAAAACTGTCATTACTAAAGGGTTAAAGTTTGAAGGGGAAGCCAGATTAGAGGTTAGGAGTGTAGGAAGGTTAAAGAAAGGGGCTGTTGGCAATCAGAAAACACTGGATGGAGAAGAGTTTATGATCAGATTTAGGAATTTCAGAGTCATGGATTGTAGAGGCAGGACACTTGTGGCTGATGCCACGTTTGATACTGTAAAATGGCATATATGGCTTAGGTAGAGTAGGTAGATTAACAAATCATAGTTTAGTAAGTTAACCAACTGGGAAGCAAAGGTAGTTTATCAGATGATGGAATGTGAGAAGAGGCCCCAAATATAAGGGTAAGGTTTTGGAAAAAGAAGATACAAAAGGAGCTCATTAAGGAGGAGAGAAAATAGCCTGGGGGTCAATGGAAAATAGCCACTAAACTCAGGATAAGATGATATTTCTGGGCAGAATGAACTCTAAAGGAAGAGAGGTTGTTGAGAGTTGATGGTAGGGCAAAAGCAGGAAAGTAGCAGTGGGCAGGTAGGGCAGGGCAAGCAGGGATATTTTTTTCTTCAGGGAAAAACCTGGTCAGAGTCCTGGTTCTGAAATCAGAAAACCTGAGTTCAAATATGTTCTCTTATTCGTCTTCCTTTTACCAAGGCCCCCATTTATTATCTGTGTGACCTTGGATAAATTACTTCTGACTGCTTGGGCCTCCTTAAAATAAGGAAATTGGATTAAATGACCTCTGTGGTCCTTCTCAGCTCCAGATCTAAGATCCCATGAAGGTAAAAAAAAAAAAAAAAAAGAAACAATCAAAGATAAATATCACTTGTTGCTTTTTAAGATGGTATCTTTAAATTTTTTTATCATTTTTTTTGGTGAGGTAATTGGGGTTAAGTGACGTGTTTAGTGTCATACAGCTAGTAAATATTAAGTGCCTGAGTCTGGAATTAAATTTAGGTCCTCCTGACTCTAGGGCTCATGCTCCATCCACTATAGCACCATCTAGCTGCCCCTTTTTATATCACTTTAATTTCTCAATATATACCTCCCCTTTTCTTTTGCAGGGAATCATCCCTCTTGACAAAATAATAATTAAAAAGAAAAAAATCAGTTCAGCAAAACTGGACATATAAGTTGAATCTGATAACATATGCAATGTTCTGTATATGCTATCCCTCACTTCCTCAAAGAAGGTAACTGGAGGCACTTCTTATGTCAAAGGAAAGTTTCTTAAAAAGCAGATGAGGGTTCCATAGGGGAGAAGGATGAAGAAGAAGGGGAAAAGGATGGAACATGTAAAGGTACCAGGCCCAATCTTCAAATTTGCTGATATTTGGTGGATGTTATTAAATTTAGGAAACTTATTAAGCACCTACCCTATGCATGCATTGCATTGATCAAGATACTGGGGATGCACAAAGACAAAATGGTTCTAGTCCCTGTCTTCAAGTTGCTTATATTCTCTATGACAAATACATCATGAAGAGTAGGAACTGTCTACTCCTAAGAAAAATGATCAAGACATGCTGTCTTTTCACCAGGTTTAAAATGTAGCTTTAGGAATAATTGGAGGTGTGTAATGAACTCCCAGATCAGCCCAAGCCCAATCACTCAGTGTCTGGCTGAGGTTCTTCAGAGAGGCAGCCTATTTTCCAACGCAATCATGCATTCTAATGGAATTATTTGGGGGGAGGGGGGAAGTAAATGGAAAGCCGGTGGGCAAGATAACTTTTAGAATTTAAATGAACTCAAGCTTTCAAGCTTCTAAAAGTCCTGTCATAGTTCATCAACTGGAACATTTGTGTCAAAAGCTATATGTTTTAACTAACTTGACATGAAGAGAAATAATAGGAAGGTATGGCTCTGGGTTTGATAAGAAGGAATAAAGATGGGGTACACTGGCAGGGCAGTATGAAATTCGAGTCTTTTTTCTTCTCTGCTGCCATTGTAGAGTGAGAAGCTTTTTACTGATATTAGGGAACTGATAAAATCTTTCCTAATTCAAGTCACT
Source organism: Sarcophilus harrisii (assembly GCF_902635505.1). Lineage (NCBI taxonomy): Eukaryota > Metazoa > Chordata > Mammalia > Dasyuromorphia > Dasyuridae > Sarcophilus > Sarcophilus harrisii. Next base: position 32,692,318 of record NC_045432.1, read on the forward strand.
ACCATTACTTCGTTATTCTATGGGCAATATCTCTTCTGGACTGCAAAGTAGCATTTAGAAAGACTGAGATTGTTGGGCTTTTTTAAAGTATTAGACTGTTTCAAAAAAGAGACTCTTCCAGTTCAAATACTAAAACTGGAAGGGCGATTAGAAGCTATATAGTTCAACTCTTTCATCTCACAGGCTCAGAGAGGTTAAGTGACTTACCCAAAATGACACAGCTAGTAAAGGACAGAGCTGAGATTCAGGTCCTCTGACTCCAAAATCCAGAGCTCTTTTCATTGTTATACTTGATCTCTTGGTGTAAGTTGGTTGAGGTATTTCCTCTCTCCATGAATCATCCTTTGGTTCAAGGTACTTTGGAATATTTTATTTTCATCATGAAGTCAGAAATCCCAACAACAGCTCTCACCTGAGTTCAAGTTGAAATTGATTGCCTAGAGCCACAGAATGCCAAGGGTAGAGAGACTCAGTGGCCCGAAGAAAGTATTGGATTCCACTGTTCACTTGAGCTAACACTGTTGAACCCTTGAATCTCTTCTCCCTACACTTCTTTAAGCTCACGTTGCTTCTCCATTGCTTATTTCCTTGTCTGGATCCTCTTCCTTTCCCCATCCTCTAACACTGGATGTTTCCCAAGGCTCAGTTCTTGGGCCCTTGCTCTTTTTTTCTATAGTAATTCCCACTGAAAATTCAGATATTCTCAGAGATTAATCTCGTCTCTACATGGTACTCCCAGATCTATATGTTCTTGAATCTGATCTTGTGTGTCTTTTCATCAACTGCCTACTAGATCACTAGCATGTTTTATCATCTACTCAAACTTAATATATCAAAAACCAAATTCATTTTTCCCTATCCACCTCCCCCAAAAAAGTACCCTACCAAGTCTTTCTCCCCCATTTCTGTCAAAGGCATCAGGATTCTCCTAATCTTTTTCATTTGAAATCTGACTCATAATTCACTAATTCTCCTCTATTTCATATCAAATAGAGGACAGGAATAGGAACTGGACTCACGATTTCATTGGTATATGGTTCTCCCAAGTGAGTAACTTCCTTTTATCAATGCAGATGTGCAGTTCCCTACAACTTTTAGTTTTTGTGAGTCGACTAGATCATTGAGAGGTTAAGTGACATTCCCAGGGTTATGCAGCTAGTGTGGGTCGGTTTGTGAGGTCAACTCTTTATTATGCCATCTTGTTTTTCTCTCACAACAAATAACTCATTTAATTTTAACAGTTATTTTCTTGAAATGTATCTCCCAGATGCCCTATATTCTTTCCATTCCTACTATTCCATGCTAACCTAGGCCCTGTTCATCTCTATCTGGAGACCAAAGCAGTCACCTAACCATTCTTCCTGCCTTCAATCTCTTCCCCACTCCATTCTGTTCCAAGTACCACTGTGAAACGGATCATCAAGAAATACTATTTCAATCATATCTCTTTGCTTCTCAGAAGTCATCACTGGCTCACAATCACCTAAAAGATGAAATTAAAACTCTTCATCCTGATATCCAATCTTTATATCCCTGGTTCCACCTAACCTGTCCAAGGATGATGATGAGTTATTCTGGACATGGTATGGTCAAGGTGAAGGCAGGACATTCAGGAAGATATAACCATCAGGTACATGGAAACTGAGAGGGAGAGCAGAACTAGAGGTATGAAATGAGTGCCTGAAAATAGATGGCCTTTACGATTCATTTCAGCACTAAATCACAGGTCCCATACTATCTACATGCACTAAAGGAGATTTTGGAAAGAGTGTCAGAATGTCTGCTTGAAATGGGTATCTGCTTATTTCAGGCACAAAGGGATGCTTCTCTACACTCCCACCTGTGCCTAGTGAGGTCCAGGTAATACAGAGCATAGAGTGCAAGAAATTAAATACATTTTAAGAAAAAAAAAATCAGAGTAAAACACTGGAGCTAAAAATGCAAAATCAGAAAGGTGGCACTTTCCATTTGTTTTTGCAGACACTGCCTCTAGATGAGTTTATTCTTCACTGCAGGCTATGAATATGCTTACTTTATACCTCTGTTTATGTCCATTATTCAATTCACTACAAATATGTCCTACTCCATAGAAGAGTATGCTACCTTCCCTTTTTTATAGTCTATTGGGTCTGGCTTAAAATTTAGAACAATATTTCACTATAACAAAAACAGCAGGAAAATTACTGCAGTAAATTACTGCTCCTCTACAATGAAATTTATTGGCAGCTTCTGGGTGTAAACTACATTAATTTGGGTTGTGAAGAAAGGAGCTTAATAGGATGTTTCCTTCAGAAAATGACAGAATTCATTGGGAAGATAATCCATTTCATAACAGACAAGTTTTTGGTGGGCTTTTCTCCTTTCCTCAGTCCTTGGTTCAAATTCTTCCAAATTCTTCCAGGTTTAAAAGATTTATAGTTTAGGAGAGACTGAGAAAAAAGAGCAAGTTCAGTCTAGGAATTCAACCATTCTAGCAGCAGGGTAGTTGAGAGGTGTTCAAACCCCCAAAAGTATCCTCAGATAAAATTGTCTGAGGGGTAGGAGGAAGGAATGGATTGTCTCTGCATTAATTAAGATAGCTGCTGGCACAGTGAATAAAGCCTAGAGTCAGGAAGATCTAAGTTTAAAAGTGGCCTCAGAAGTTTATCAACTGCGTAATTCTGGAAAAGTCAATTAACTTCTGTTTGTCTCAGTTTCTTTAATTGTAAAATGGGGATAATAACAGCACCTACCTCAAAGGACTATTGTGAGGATCAAATAACATAATACTTGAAAACATGCTTAGTACAGTGCCTAGCACGTAGAAGGCATTATGGAAATACTAATTCCCTTCCCCCCATTGATCAAATAATGATTTGTGAACTTTGAAAGTTTAGAAACTCTCTACCATCAACTATAACAACTGCTAACTATATCTGCTTTAAACCCCCTCTTTAAAAAAGCTAATTAATTATGGGCATCAATCAATGGAAGCACACTGGTAGGGGCTCATAAGTAACATTACTATAAAGTACCAGCACTTCAGGTTTACTCCTAGGATTCTGAAGGGAATAGTAGTGAGGTACCCTTTATGAACTCAGTCAGTCAATTAGGGTGGGGGGATCAGGGTAGTGTTTTATAGTAAATATAAAAAATACAGTACAGATTGAAAATAATCAAGCACACATAAATTCTTAATTGAGTACAAACACAGATTTAACAACAACGATTTCTATATAATACAAATAGACTTCTGAACAATAATCCTAAAATATGACGCAAAATTATTCCTGAAAATAATAACAATGGATTATGAATCAAGATTTATCCTAAATCCAATGAGATCTACCACAGTCATCTCAGAAGAGTAGATGAGTCAGAGAATGCTTTTTTTTTTTTTCTCACCAGGAAAGAAGAAGGAAAATAGATTAAGCTCTAAAGCTCTGCTTAACCCAAGGGGAGAGAACAAAGAACAAGGTGAAGAGGAAAACTCCAGGATTTGTGTGTGTGTGTGTGTGAAGCCCTTTTTATTATTTTTGGTCAAGTAAAGTGACATATTCCCAGTCATGCTCCTTTTTTCTAGGCTCTAACTCTGATTTTCAGTCTGCCCCTCCAAGGGAGAAGCAATATCTAATGTACATTCCAAGGGCTATAAAACCATGCATACCCGTTCCCCTAATAATACAATAAGCATGTATCTCAAAGAAGTTTTTAAAAAGGAAAAGGACCGATATGTACAAAAATATTTACAGCAACCTTTTTTTTTCATGGCAAGAAATTGGAAATTGAGGGGATGTCCATTGATTGGAGAATGGCTGAACAAATTGTAGTATGCAATTATGATGGAATATTATTGTGCAATTAAAAAAAAGATGAGCAGGAAGCTCTCAAAATTACCTGGAAAGACTTCCATGAGTTCATGTAAAGTGAAATGTACTGTGTACAAAGTAATAGCAATACTGTGTAAGATGATCAGTTATGAATGGCCTTGCTATTCTCAGTAATACAATGGTCCAAGACAACTCTGAAGGACTTCTGATGAAAAATGCTGTCCAGAGCCAGAGAAAGAACTGATTGTGACTGAATACAGATTGAAACATACTTTTGTTTTAGTTTACTTCTCTTGAGATTTTTTAAGGGGGAAGAATCTATTTTTTCTTTCACATAAATGTTTTACATGACTTTATATGTGCCTTCTCAATGGCAGCAGGGTGAGGAGGAAGGAAGGGAGAGAACTTGGAACTCAAAGATGTGAAAACTAATGTTAGAAAATTGTTTTAGATCAAACTTGGGGGGGGGATAAAATATTAAACAACAAAAATATACTCCTCTAGAACACCTGAAAGAGATTTAACGAAGAAAACCTACAGGAACATCATAGCAAAATTCTAAAAAACCTAGATCAAAGAGAAAATAGGAGCAACAATAAAAAAGTATGCTGGAGCCACAGTTAGGATCGCACAAGACCAAGTAGTCACTACATTAAGAGACTGCAAGTCTTAGAACACTATATATCAAAAAGCAAAAGAAATGGGGTAGCAGCTAAAAATATACTCAGCAAAGTGAAGCATAATTCTGAATGAAAAAAAATGGACATTTAATGAATTGCCAGACTTTCAGGATTTTATTACAAAAAGACCTGAACCTAACAGAAAATTTGACATATAAGATCCAAGAGAAATATAAGGTAAAAATTAAAGATTAATTTCAAGGGACTCAACAAATGCAAACTATGTTTTATATGTAGAAATATAAACCATATGTCTAAGATTGTCATTAGTAAATGGATAATTCCGAAGAAAGATTGGGGCAGAGCTGAATGTGATGTGATTCTAAAAAGCAAAATCATGTAGAAAAAAATAAGAAGAATAATTATGCTATACCAATGAGGTGTGATGGCAAAAACTTATACAGAAAAATTAGATGGGGGATGAAGACTGGTAGTTCTGAAATCCTACTCATTTCATGAATGGGTTAAAGAGCAAATGATACATATATATCTAGAAGGATATGAAAGTCTTCAAAATTTATAAAGAAATAAGAGTGAGTGCTCAGTGATGAAGAGAGCCATCTACACGCAGAGAGAGGACAGTGGGAACTGAGTATACACCACAACATGAGGCAGGATAAGTTAAGTAATAGCTAACTAAAGTAGCAGGTAGAAGTTAAGTAGAGGAGTCAGCAAGAATAGGAAATAAGAGATACACATAAACCTAATAATAATAATAATGAGTAGAATTTATTAGAAAAAAAGCAGGAGTAGCAATCATTGATCTAAGACAAAGTTAAAGCTCAAATAGATTTAATCAAAAGAGAAGAACAAGGAAACTACCCTTTTGTCAATCCTATTAATCAATATTGTTTTAGACTACTTAAAATAACTGGATAGTATTAGGTTGGAATATGGTAGTGGTACAAGAATAGATGAGTTGTTGGATTTAGAATAATACAGAAAGACTTGGATGAAGGAAGATGTTATCCACCTTCAGAGAAATAGAGGACAAACAAGTATAGTAGGGCCTTACACAGATGTATATGAATGTATGTGTACACATGTGTGTGATTATAGATATCAATGTATATATGCAAATATCTCTATAGGTGTGTGTTTGTGTATATATACATAAATATATATGTGCATATATATATTATATGTGTGTTCTTAATTGGAGCCTTCTTGGAGGAGATAGGGGAAAAAAGAATAAAGTAAAGAGTGCACAACAGAGTACATAGAACAACCAAAAAAACCTACAAGGAAGCGAAGGTGGACAACTCTGAACACAATGCATAGTATTTATTATATAGGCTTTCTTGAAATGGAAATTTCTTGTCTCATAGTTTGAATCCCCTCTTGTGTTCTGCTGTGCACATGGCAATGTTTTTTTTCCTTTTTTCTTTTTCTATTTTGTATTTAAGTTTCAAAAAAATAAATGTACTGCCTTAAGTACAAGGCATTTTCTGTGTGTATTCAGGCTAGTCCAATGTATCTTTTCATCTTTTTTTTCCTGCAGTGCTATTTCTATATCCTCATCCAATCCCTCAGGGATTCTGTTAGAGTCCAAATGTGCTAGCTCCATTGTCACTGATAAAGAACTGATCAAAATCTTGTCATTTCCTTTCCATGTTTTGTTTGTCATCCTTAAGTGCTCTCAGAATGATCCGGCTTAATTGGGTTTCTTGCCAAGCTTTCTGTAAACTTGTTTTTCTCTTTACTGCACCTCGTTCTTCTATGAGATGATACTACTAATGATCTTTTACCATCTTCCTCTGTAAGATTTAGAAGCAAGTGCATATTCTGAATCATTGTTGTCTTTGTCATATTTCACTCACAGACAAGAAAAACTATTTGTGGTCCAAGACAGTTCCTAGGATCTTATAGAGAGAACTTTTTAACTGGCTAAAATTCCTTTGGAAATAATGATATTGTTTTTAGCCATTTCCAATTTTTTTGTCTTTAAAAAAATAAACAAGTGTGACGATACAGATGGTTGATTCAAAAATTACCTTCACGTTGTTAGCCGGTCATTTCCTATCTGCTAACTTACCACTTCCAGTGGCTCACAACTTTTTACTTAAAGTATTTATGACAGAAAAATGTATTGTCTCCGTGTAGTCCACAAACCTTTGACTTCTTTAATTTCTTACTGCTGAATCATATTTTCCAATATATTCTTTCCTATCCATCTCTATGCCCACTATTGCATCGAAGCTGCCAGGCATCAAAGTGTATGTTGATTTAATTTGAAAGGTCTTATTGATTTCTTCATAGAATTTCTTTACCTTCTCATCTTCTGCAACAGATGTTGGCATATAAGACGTAATTATTTTCATGGTGGCTTTTTGCAAGAGTACATATCATATGTACAATATGATATGGCAAAGTATGCTCTTGTTGACTTGTAAAGCTTGATAAACAACAACTCTGTCAATTCCCTTATTTGCTTCTGCAAATAGGACCAATCAGTAAATCTTCCCTCTGGCTGCAACCTCCTTTTGTATTCTGATTTTGTTCATAATGAGAATAAAACTATTAATATATTCAGGTCCTCCAGTAACATGTCGCTTAGTCACTTGCCAAAGATCTCACAGTTAGATGACCAAGAAGTAAGTTAATGCTTATTAGATTACCTGTAAACTAGGTGATATTTAGCATTCCCTTCCTCCTTGTCTATCTCCCTACAGAAGTGTGGGGGGCCGGGCATAGGTCTGATTACTGTTACATTTTTCTTAGTTTCTTGGAATGCCACAATCAAAGAATTTGTCACCTAATGGCCAGTCTACTTTTTTAAGTAAACACATCTTTATTAATATTCTAAAGTATTCTGCATTAAAAGCAGCATGGTTAATGTATAGAATGCTGTGTTTAGAGTCAATCCAATTCAAGAATTCAGAAATCATAAGATAGGAGTTTAAACCATCTGATATTTACTATCGGATTACTGTGTGACGCTGTACAAGTAACTTAACCTCCATTTGCCTTAAGAAACATCAAAGCATATCTACTAAATCATAGAGAATTTACATTTTATGTGAACTGAAGTAATTTTTATAATGGGAATTTCCCAGTTTAAAAATCCTTTGTATGACTGCATATGATGACCTTCTAAAAAAACCCCCAAAAAACAAAAAACAAAAAAACCCCAAACAAACAAACAAACAAAAGACCCTATCACCTAAACAGAAAATTAATTTTAAGGATTTCCTCTAAAAACTAAAGAATATTTTACTCAAGTGTCAATTCTTACTGACTGCAGAAATTAGCTAATATTGGTCTTTCGGTATGACATGTTTGCTTGCCAATGGGACTATTCAGCTGTCATATTGATAAGAATGAAATGCTAAGAACCAAAGTGTCGTCTTCTTAATCCCTCCCCATCAAACCTCTGACTTCTTGAATACGAGTTAGATATTAATCTGAAATATGGTTGATGACAGAATAATCTCATTAATTTCAATATCAACCTGAGTTGTGACGTTAGCTATATTGTGTACACATGGATGACTTCATCTAGGAATAGGTTTTGGGATTTCTTGTTTTGTTATTGTCATTGTTTTGTTTTGTTTGCATTTTCTCTGAAAGCACCTCATGGTCTGCAAATAGAACAAAAGAACAAAAGTGTAGCTATCACTGACATATCTGGTAGGTTTTGCAAAAAAAAAAAAAAAAAAAAAAGCCCTAGATATCAGTGGAATATTCCAAAGAGAGGACTCTTTTCCCCAAAATCCACGTTGTCCACCTTTCATTATCGAAACACCAAGTCATTCCATGTTAAAGTTTCAAAATGGCTATGTTAATTCTTACCCATGCCTAGAGGCCAAGCATCAGTAGGTTTATAGGCGTAGGTGTGTTTGCCTCCAGGTAAGTTATTGAAAATCACTAAAAAGCAGGGCATTTTCTGTGAGAACAGACATTAACCTGCAGGAACCTTGCAGAAAGAATTATATTTTAAAATAACATCAAGTCCCCACCTCTCCTAAGAATCATCATCATATTTTATTTCTTCCATGCCCCTGATATCATAAGAAAGCAGTATAGTTCGCAAGATAATCATTCTTTTTTTTCCCAAATGCTTTGATTCTTAGAAAGTCTTATGATATAGAAAAAAAAGATGGTCAGGTAAGCTATAAATAGTAAGAGGATATTATCTGACTGCCGCCGGTAGGTTTTCTTGCACCGATAGCAGGATATCTTACATAGTGATGAACAGCTTAAACACATGCTTAACATTGCAAATGACTTGCCTTTTGCTGCTTCTGACACTCTTCACTATGTGAAGACAGACTCATCATTTTTAAAAAAGTTATTGTTTCCTCCTCAAAGGACATGACCATCTCTCATTAGTTCTGGCTCAGGAAAATATTCCTTGGCTTTCTCCAGCTCCATATTCTACTTTCTGAATGCAAGCTCTTCCCCAGACCTCAGAGGGAAAAGAGGGTGCAGTAATATACTCTCATTCTTTTTTGTTTGTTTGTGTGTGTGTTTTTTTTTTTTTTTTTTTTTGCTGAGGCAATTGGGGATAAGTGACTTGCCTGATCAGGGTCACATAGGTAGGAAGTATTAAGTGTCTGAGGTCAAATTTGAACTCGGATCCTCCTGACTTCAGGGCCACTGCACCATCTAACTGCCCCAATATACTCTCATTCTTTAAAGGGCTGTTCTTCAATCTTTCTGGGATTCAAATATGGTGGACAGTAAGGGCAGGGCTAGTACTCTTTCCAAGCATAAAGTAGAGAGTTCAACTTCCCCACTGCCTCAGTTACTCCGAATTAATGATGTATGACTTAAGAACTAGGGCATTCAAGTTCTGATCCTTGGCATGCACCACTAATTTATCCCATGATGTGAGCAGGTCCTTTTGCCTCAGTTTCAAAGTTTGCCAAATGGGAGGAAGGATATTTCATATCACTTTGTGTTACTGTTATAAGGATAAAATAATCTAATACATATATATATATATATGGATGTTTAAATGTATTTGTTTATGTATATACCTATACATATACATATGTATATACCTATACATATATACATGTATATACCTACATCTATGCATATACACATATATACCTATATATATACACATGTACATCTATGTATGTGTATTCTATGAACCACAGTCTTTAGTTACATTGGGAAATTGGTTTAACTGCCTAGCTGTGAGTGTGCTGTTCACTAGTATACATTGTATAGACATGGATTATTACATATACATATGCTTATATACATGTGTAAGTATAAGCCCACAATGCATGTATATGGGTATATGAATAAATATAGGTACCCATATGTTTTTAAAAGATGAAGAAGTGTCCAAAGGTGTCACTGAAGGATCAACTCTCAAAGTGAGAAAATATTTACGAAGCACTTTACCAACCTGAAAGTACGTATCGAATTTGAAAGCTCAGCCGTCTCCCATTCCCTTTAGACTAACCAGCTACCATGCTGCCAGGTGGGCTGCCATGAAACTACTGAACCACAGGCCGCGTAACCTGGTGAACATTAAGAGCTAGAGGCACTGCAAGGTGCCTTGGAGGAAAAGCACCAGGCCTGAGCCCAGGCAGGGGACTGGAAGATGCTGCAAGAAGAATCTCAGAGGCAGTAAGGGACAGTGGAAAGACTGACTGACTGCAGAGTCAGAGGACACACTTACATCACCTTGGACCAGTCATAAACTCCTTGAAAATCAGTTTCTCTATTTTTAAAATGAGCTGATTGAACTAATTGGCATCTGCTAGGAGGCTCCTCCTGGCAAGCCAGTTTTGTCATCAGCAGGAGGCTGCCTCATTTGACAAAGGTGGTTCTGGCTCACCTTTTGGTGCTAACTCTTACGGAAAGGCTGGATAGAACGGAAGCATGTTGAAAGGAAGGACTGCTTCCTTTTTGTTTCTGTCTCAACAGCTCCTAACACCAGACCTGGACACACTAGGTGCTTACAAATACCCATAGACCGATGAGGTAATTAGGCGCCTCACCTCCCAAGTACAAATCCAACTTCAGACACTAGTGTAGCTGTGTGCTTCTGGATAAGTCATTTAACCTCAGTATGCCTCAATTTCCTCATTTGCAAAGAGGGATTATAATGGCATCTGCTTATTGTGAGGATCAGATGAAATCTGACCTGTTTTGCGACCTGGAAAGCTCTAATCAAATCACGGATTCATTTTTTCTTCCATTTAAATCAACGTCCAAAGACTGACCTCGGTCTTGGACGGCTCAGAGCCGAGATTCCGAGACAGGATCCAAATGGGAAATAGAATTATTTCAAATGAAACCAGGGCGAGAGAGAGACTAAAACAAATCCCGGTACTCGGCTCCAAGGGAATACAATCAAATAGGTCAAATTCAGCCAAGGCTAACTCAAAGGCTGCTACTTTGACTCCCCGAGGCAGCCGCTTCATGAGCCCCTCTAACTTGTCCCTAATTCTATGAACCACAGTCTTTAGTTACCTTGGGAAATTGGTTTAACTGCCTGGCCATGAGGATCCTGTTAAACTAGGTTGAACCTGGATTCACCAACGCCGCTGGATTAACGAAAGAGACGGACGTTACAATAACTGTCATTATCAGTAGAAAATCAGGCAGCCAGCATGGTGCAAATTATCCATATGAAAGGGAAAGGGAGAGTGCCTTTCCGAGAGGGAAGACGCTCCATATACTCATTATGGTTTCATTGTAAGTCATTTTAAAGTCATCAAATAAAAGCATTAGCATTCACTTACCTGAATGGAAGGAGCATGGGGAAATTGCTAAGTTCCAAAATGGTCAGTTTCATTTGGGGCACATGGAGAACCAGCCACAGTAATTGGGGAAGGGTGGGCAAGGTAACCCGGCCGGGGGCCCAGTGAAAGGTAGTACAATTATTTTAGATTAAGCCAGGGAGGAAGAAAGGGAAGGGGGGAGAAGAGGAAGGAGGGAGGGAAAGAAAGGGGAAAGAGGGAGAGAGAAGGGGAGAGTTGACAGACAGACAGATGTTAAAAACTCAAGAAGAATAAATGTTAGTCTATCTTTCTCTGTCTCTCTCTCTCTCCTCCCTCTCTCTGTCTCTCTTTCTGCCCCTCCTCTCCTACCCCCTTTCTCTGTCTCTCTATCTCTCTTTCTGCTCCCCGCCTCTCTCTCCAAAGCTGCAAACTTCTTGAAAGCTACACAGGAGCAGCTAGATGCCATAGTGGATACTAGAAGTGGTCCTGGGTGCAGGAGGAACTGAGTTCAAATCCTGTGTCAGACACTTAAAGCGTACTACCTGCGTGACCCTGGGCAAATCACTTAATCCAATTGCCTCTTAAAAGAAGGGCAAAAGAAAGTTGTCCACACAGATAGTTCTATTTTCTCATTACCCAGATATTCCTTATCATATTCTCTCCCCAAAACCTGCCTGCTGAATTTCATTTGATAGTCTTTTTCTCACTCATCATCATGCTCTCTGTCCTTCCTCCCCTTTCAACTGCTTCATCCTATCTCTCTTCCTCCCTTTCTATCCACAACATCTCCATCTCTGTGTGAGCTTAACATTCTCTTCCCAATCCCTTGATATTGGTATTATTTAAAGTTTTGTCCTGGACCCTTTTCTTATGCCTTCCAGTTTGAGACAAGATGCGAATGGATGAGTGGAAATTATACAGATAGAAGTATGGACAGATCTTCCCTTCAAAGAGCTTACATTTTACTCCAGCCTGTTACTTCTTCAAATTGTTCCTACATTCATCCTCTGACTGGACTGATTTGAGCATGTGATACTTATTACATTCAAAAACTTTCATTTCATGACTTCTGATTATTTATTAAACTTCACACCCCTTAGGCTGGCATTCCAAGTCCTCTGTCATTGATACCACCCTACTTTTTCTAGCCTTAATTGTGCTTTGCTCTATGAACAGCTAATAATTTCACTTTGGATACCTGCTAGCTTCTATGACCCTGTGCAAGTCACTTTTCCTCTCCAGGCCTCAGTTTCTCCCATCTATAAAATGAAGGGTTGGACTTAATAGCCTTTAAGGTCCCTTCCAGCTGCTTGAAATCTATGATCCTTTCTCATCATATGTCTATGTCCCAAAAGGATCATAAAAGGGATAAAAGGACCCATTAATGCAAAAATGTTTGTGGCTGCTCTTTTTCTGGTGACAACGATTTGGAAACTGAATGGCTGCCATCAGTTGGGGAACGGCTGAATAAGTGATGTTTTATTAATGTTAAGGAATATTATTGTTCTCTAAGAAATGATCAGCAGGATGATTTCCAAAAGGTCTGAAGAGACTTACATGAGCTCATACTAAGTGAAGTGAGTAGAGCCAAGAAAACAATGTACACAGCAACAACAAAATTAAGTGATGATCAATTTTGAGCGACGTGGCTCTTTTCAACAATGAGGTGATTCAAGCCAATTCCAATAGACTTGGGATGGAGAGAGCCATCTGTACCCAGACAGAAGACTGTGGGGACTCAAGGTGGATCGCAACACAGCATTTTCACCTTTGTTTTTGTTTATTTGCTTGTTTTTTGTTTCTTTCTTGTGATTTTTTCCCCTTTGGATATGATTTTTCTTGCCCAACATGGCAAATATGGAAATATGTTTAAAATAATTATACATATTGAACCTGAAAAAGATTTAAGTGCTTTAAATATATTCCCATCTGAGTCATATCAATAAATCTGCAAGGAAAATATTATTATGCCAGCACTATAGAGATGGCAATTGAGGGAGAGAGAGAAGTTAAGTGATTTAGCCAGGATCACACAGAGGATCTTACATTTAAAGCTAGAAGGGATAGAAGCCATCTAATCTGACCCCATCATCTTACAAATAGGGAAACAAAGGCTTAGGGAGGAGGAAATGACTTGCCCAAGGTTACAAATAGGACTTTAGATTGAAAAGTAGAAGATGACTCAGAGGTTATCTAGTTCAGCCCCTATCATTTTAATAGATGCAAAAACTGAGACTTAGGGAGAAGTAACTTGTACAAGGTTACTACATAGATAAATGACAGATTTAGGAATATAACCTGGGTTTGTCAGTCATTCAAGGTCATGGTTGTTCAGTTGTTCAGTTTTTTAAGCTGTATCTGATTCTCCATGACCCCATTTGGGGTTTTCTTGGCAAAGATACTGGAGTGGTTTGCCAATTCCTTCTCTGGCTCATCTGGGTAAAGTGACTTGTCCAGGTCAGTAATTAAATGTCTGAGTCTGGATTTGAACTCAGGTATTTCTGATTCCAGGCCTACTGATTTATCCACTGAAGTGCCACCTACTTGCCATTAAAAGTAGGCAAAATTGCCTTTACCTAGAACTATAGAAGCAATGGAGTCTTCATTTTAGAAACTGTCTGGTAAGATATTTCAGATATAGAATATTGTACAAGCTGTCAGATGCAGTTGATATTTTAGTTGACTTTGACGAATTGCTTTTTTTCTTTCTTTATTATTTGTTACAAGGGATAACTTACTGCTTAAATTTGGAAATAAATGTTTTGTAAAACTTTTTAAACATTTTTTTAATTAGAAGAGCTGTGTTCAAATTCTGTATCTGATCTATAACTTCAGACAAGTCAGCTTTGCTCCCTGCACATCATTTTATTCATTTATCAAAATGAGGCACCAGGACTATGTGGCCTCTCGGGTTCCTTCTAGTCTGAGATTTATGATCCTATGTGTTACTTTTCAGCTTAAGATTTATGATCCTCTGACCTATAAATGTGCTTCCAAATAGAATAAAAAGATTGAGAAACTTGGGCCTGGGAGGAAAAAAAATGTTAAAGAATTTAGGATTAGTTTATTTTTTTTAAAGTGGTGAATCAGTTTTGTCTTTAATTTAATTTTTAATTTTTTATTATTTAATTTTGCTTTTTAGCATGTTTATTCCTGAATATATCTCCCTTCTCATCCCTAGCAAGCTAACCTTTGTGACAAGGGAAAAAAAAGAAAGACTTATAAAAAGAGTTCAGCAGAGATAACCAAAATAGCTCTGAGTCTGGCCTTATATGCAGTGTTGCATATCATAGACCCATTTCTTTGCAAATAAGGAAGGGAGGCACAATCTCCTAATTCTCCTTTGATGATAGGGTTGATCCTTCTAATTAGACTGAATTCTGTTTCTTTTGGAGGGGAAGAAAGGAAGTTTTTCAGTTTGTTTTAACAGAATCACTGTGAATACTGTTTTCTTAGTTCTATTCCTTCAACATCACTTTTATACCATCTTTCCATGTTATTTTGAATCCCTTCCAATAGGATTGCTTTTGATGCAACCAGAATGAGGTCATTTTCCAACTGATCAACTTAAAGTAAAGAAATTCCAGAGTCTGTGGCCGTCATAATAATTCATTCCTCATTTGATCTGGCCATGGGACAGAGGTCCTCTGGCTGACATTTGGAGGGTGTGCAAAGCAAACAATCCTCACTTCTGGGTACCACATAGACTAGGCTCTGATTTATATAGCCTCAGAACTCTCTCACTGACCACCTTACTACTACCTGCAACTTGCTGTTTTCCCTCCTGCCATCCTTTTTCTTTCTGTCTCTTAAAACAACATATCATTTGGTTTTACATGCCTTCATTTATAAATATATCAATTTCCAACCCTTCCCTAGAGAGCATTCACCTAGAATAAATGATATTAAAATATAAATAGAGAAAATTCAGGTCAGCAAAATCAACCAACTCATTACCCAAGGCCAATCGTATAGGCAATATATTATAGGCTTCCACCTCTACAGAAAAACAGGAGGAGGTCCATATTTTCAACTCTTTTCCAGGAAGAAGACACCTGAGCAATGCATTCTCTTTCAGTCTCAGTTTCCTTTGTTGGATCCTCATTTATGTCACCAGGCCCTCTAACTATCTGTGACCCAGGACTATCTGTCCTGGACTTTTTCTTTTTTCCTTCCATAGGACTTCACTTGGTAATCTCATCAGCTCCCTTTCTTCCTCTCCACAAAGAATGCTACAATTAGGGGCAGATATAAATATACATACATATAAACATATACTACATGTCTATAAATATATATACATATAGATTGATATCTATAAACATACATATATACACATATATACTCATATCTATTTATGTAAGACACTATATTTGTTTCCAACGGTCATCTACCTCTCTGTAGGTGGATAGCATTGCCCCCATAAATCCAAATCCTTCCATACTTTTCTAAATCAACCAGCTCATTATTTCCCAGACAGCAATATTCCAACCCAATCACATTCTATCTGAAAGACTGTAAAAGTTTCTTCCCATTTTTCTGTATTCCTTCTTTCTGTTCTTGGCTGCATAGATTTTATTTTTATAAGAAAATTTTAATCAAAAATAATAAAAATTATCCATCATATACTTCAACAATGCTTCTACCTTGTTCAAGGCCTGATACCATCCAGTTCCTTCACATCACTTTTCCTCTGGTTTTCCCAAATCTCCTGACCTTTTGTCTTATTTATTTTTTTCTAACTCAGTAAAATAATTTTCAGTACTTTAATTGGAATTTCATTGCATAAATAGATTAGGTAAAATAGTTATTTTGTTATTATACTGACTTTACCTGTTCATGAACAATAAATATAACTTCAAGCATTTAGATCTAACTTTATGTAAAATGTTTTATATTTAAATTCATATAGAGGAAAAATCATCCCATTCACATTCTAAGCTAAAATTGTTATATATTTTCCTCCTTCCTTCCATTTTTCCTCTTTATCTTTCTCATCCTATTCCTATCCCTCCTCTCTCCTCTGCTTTACTTCTACCATTTCAATGCCCTCCTATTCCTTCACCTACGCACCCCTCCAAGAATCCCTCCTTTTATCCTCTTGTCTTGCTCTCTTATTTCTTTCTGAAAACAGAAGAGTTCTAGATCCTTCTATATATATATATGTTGTTTCCTTTTTTAATCCATTCTTGATGAGAGTAAAGTTTGCACTGCTAGTCCTCCTTCCTACAAGTTTCTTTTAGATTTTTTTTCTTTTTTTGCCTCATTTGTATGAGATGATTACTTTTTTTGTCTCTTCCTACACAGGTTTTTTAGTCACCCCATCATACTTCAAAGACAAAAGAAAAAAACAAGGTTCATGCAGTCCTCTATGAGGCAGAGTGAGGAACCAGATGTCCTCCTCAGATTCTTTCTAGTCGTAGAATTTCCCAAGATAAAGTTTCAGGTTTTTCTAGATGTCTTTCACTTCTTTTAGCCTCCAAGGATCTGTAATTTCATGAAAGGGGGAGTTAGAGATCCCTGTCTCTTAATAGATGATTTTTGAGTGTTGTTCCAAGTCCTGGTGACAAGCTTCTCTCAACGCCTTAGGCTCAGCCCCAAACAACAAGCACAGGTGGATTCTTTGGAATATGGTAGAACCAAGAAGCCATTTGAGAACCCAGCTTCACCTTTTCACTACCATGAGATAGATGAGTCAACATTTAAATTACATTAGTCAACAATTCAATAAGTCAAGCTGGGCTCTTGGAGCTTCAGAAAATGCTGTTAATTTTTTAAAACTTCCTCTAAATTGGAGAATTTCCTGGAATACCCCTGAGGATTTCCCAAAGGCTATTAGGGACTCTGTCACAACATACCTTAACATTTCATTTGCATTGGTTATACTGCCATTTAGTGTGCAGCTCTGATGCAGCATGAGAGCAGGTCTAATCTTTTTGTTCCATTTTAAATTTCCCCCAATAGATTCATTAAATAATTCAGGTGGGATGATACCAAGAAACGTGGTACTTAATAGCTAAAAACAATTTCACAAGCCCCAGTTCCTCTGGTATAATTAATTTTTTACTTCCTTGCATAATATCACATATTTAATTTTTGAATAATTCAGTATTAAAACTCCCTGCCAAAGTGTCCAAACCAATTTGGAAGACAACAACGACAGCACCATAAAAAGAATTTTCAGATTCTTGTGTAGGGAGTAACGTGGATACTGCAATTTAAGAAAAGAGATATAAGAGTAGGTAGAGCCAAAAAGGGGTCACCAGAAATACAACAGAGACTTCTTAATTCCTAATACTCCTCCTAATATGTAATGTTCCTAGTAGAACCTGGGTGAGAGTTTTACTTTCTGCCACTGACAAAGTAAATGTTTGCCAAATAAATGAGTACTGCAAACAAGATCACAGGGGAAACGTTTAACCTCCTTAAAAGAATAGTGCTTGTAAATGTTTCCGAAACACCTCTTAGGTCATAGAGCAGCAAAGAGCATCAGAAGTCATGGAGTCTACCCTGTCATTTTACATTTGAGGAAATTGAGACCTATAGAAATTAAGTCACTTTTTCAAAATCACACAGGATAGTAAGCAGCAGAGCAGAGCCAGGATTGTAACTCAGGTGCTTCAAGTCTAAATTCAATAATTTTTCCACTGTACCATGAGATGTAAGCACTTGGTGTGCTAATAATAAATCACTTATCTAAAGCTATATGTATTCTACGGGGTTTTTTTTTTAACCAAAATGCAGATGTTTCCATTTATTGATAACAATAACCGAAATTTTACTTACTTTGGTAATCATCATAATTATGTTGTGGCTCAGAGCAAACACTTTTTAAAAAATGGAGTGGGGTTCTATGCCAATAAAACCCCCCTACTTACAATTTAAGGGAAAAGTCAGGTGAGCAAAAGGTTTGATTTCACCCATAGTTACAAGCCAAGGCAGGGAAAAACATCATACGGTTCACAAGAAAGGAAAATCTCTATGAAATAGGTAGTGTATGCAGAAAACACTCAGTCACGGTTGTTTCACAATCCACTGACCTTGGAGATAATTTGTCGTGGTTTAGGAGAAGGAACAGAGATTTCCTAATCTTCTAATCTATCATTAGCTTTGGGTACCAAGACAGGATGGGCTTTTTTTTTGTTAACTTTGTCTGAAATCCTGTTGAAAGAAAGCAAAACATAAAGACAAGTTGTGGCTGCTCACTAAAGTCAAGACTTGTCCGGAATAGCTTCGATCACATCAAGAAACAGAAAATACAATAAAAACACAAGGTCACAGGTGGCAAACCTGGTACTGAAGTTCAGATTTTTAGATTCCACATCCAGCAATGTTTTCCTTCTTAATCACTGAATGGGGCTCGACTCTGTCAAACTGAATCTTGTTAATGGCCCTATCTTAAAAAGGCCAAGGTCTCCCACTTCATCCAGAGCCATTTCCTTGATCTATATCTGGCCACTGGATCCAGACAGCTCCAGAGGAGAAAGTGAGGCAGGTGACCTTGCACAGCCCTCCCTCACTTAAATGCAATTCACACACACATTATGGTATCACCTCCCTGATGTTATGGTCCTCTTTACTTTGCTGTCACTGAGATAACAATCTTGAAACAGGTGGATATCTCCTCAACTGAATTGTAATCTCCTATAAGGAAGAAGGAATCTTATACTTCTCTTGTAAGCCCCACATTTTCTACTCCCTGGCCCAGCCCAGGGCTAGATACACAAAGGGAGCAGATCTTTTCTAGTACTCTTTTCTTATCTGCCATCATAGGATCAAGAGAACAACTAGCACTATTTGTTATTAGGGTTAATAGTGGTAGATTCCAACTTTTCTCTGTATTTCCTTACAACAGAAGTCTGTTTTGTCTGATTTTGTCTTAGGGTATTTAAGTAACTTCATCAACAACTCCAATTTATCCAGGAGTCCAACCTGTTAAGTACGGAGATCGATGTTATTGTCATGGCAATTCCCAATTCTAGCACTGGTAGAGTATTTTTCCAGCAAATGATACCAATACTCACATCATTAATTACAACATGATAATAGCTTGGAAATCTGCTTTCCCAGGAGTCAAGTGCATATGCTCTCTGGGCCACAATCCTAAAGTACCCCGTATCCTTGTGCAAACAACCAAATAGTCCTACAAGGTTTCCTACAAATGTGGTCATTTGAAGTGAGACAACATCAATGTGCTTTTCCACCATTTTATTTTTAAATTGCTGTGAAAGTGAGAAAAGTGACTGTAAAAAAAGGCCCCACAGGGGTTCCTTACTTATTTCCCTCCAACAAATTTTGTATCAGATTTTCTCAGTTTACTAGTAACAAGATGATTTTCCCTTTAAACGGCAGCATCTCAAACTTGATTTTCAAGAGTCAATATCTATGTTCTTCCTGTTCTCTTTGAATATCATGTGAATTCAAGTTGGTATTTCCAGGGTAGAGTAGACTGTTTGGGTGGTCATGTGCCCAATCAGAAAGACTTTCACCACCTTTGCCTCATAGTAGGGTTAATATTACCATCAAGAAAGTTAGCTAATAGAAGTTAACAATAGATAGTTGTACACAAAAGGTCTCTCTCCAGTTATAGGAAGGCAGAGCCTTCCTGTCACTCAGGAGTTGTGCAGAGCAACTGGTAAAAAATTCTCTTGATAATGTCATACTCCATTGCTATTCCCTTCTCAGGGTCTTACTAAAAAGGACACAAAAGGCTCCTCGATCTAGAAATGGAACGTGAAAGTGTCTCCTTTTGATGACTTGTACAGATGATCATCAACTTTTCAAGATTGCAAGTCAACCTAATTTACTTGTAATGTTCGGGCTAGCTTTCTGGAGGACCTCGGGACCAGCCTTGATCTTAGTGAAGGAGTGCAGGAGACAGGAGAGCCACCAGGAGGATGGTCAAAAATGGAATGTCCCATTTCCAGTCCTTCTCAGTCCTTAAATATCTTGGTATGATTGCATCATTACAGCACACTATGTATGTGTGAACTAGAGAACCATTATATCACCCTGCTAAGTACCAAGTATATGTATACTAAAGAACCATCATCTCATCAGTTCCACTGAGGTAACACCTTGTTGTAAGTATCCTTGTTTCAAGAAAGTCTCCAAAGTTCTAGCCCTCTACATTTACAAATTAAATTTGGTCCTTCATAGGCTTCTAGGTTTAAAGGCTGAAGTTGATCAAGAGCCTGAGGCTCATGAAAATGAAGTAACTTGCCTAGTTATCACAAGGCAGGAAATGACAGAATTGAGACTTGAATCCAGGTTCTTAGACTCCAAATCCTAAACCCTTTTCATGCTCATCAAGTTGTTGATTTTGTAAAAGTGCTCAAAGTAATTGCTGAATCTAACAGAATTCTTTTTCTTCCTCCTTTACTCAGAATTATTGTCAGATCAAGTACAGTAAACAGATCCATTACCATTCACAATAATAACACTCAGTCCAGTGTGAATAAGTAGAGAAGAGTTGGGTTGAGGTGCTTGGAGTTCCATGGCAGGTCCAACATTTTATGATCCACCTCACACTCCACAAATCACCCAGGGCAATACATATTTCAGGATACATGGGGGCAAAACCTACTCTCTGCTTCAATCCAGATGATGATGGAGAGAGCACAGGCAGGGAAATGAGAATATTTATCTTGACAAATTTGTCTTCAACCGCAATATTTGATTCTGAGGAGGCTATAATTTCCCCCTCTACTGCTCACACACTGCTTATTAGCATCAAAGAAAATGGGACCTGTGAAAGAAAGAAGGAATATTTTCCCCCGAATATACACATTTTGGAAGTATGGAATCATCATTGAGCTTTTGAAGTACGATGAGTTTTTTGGACACAGAAACCTTTTCAATGTGCACTTATCTCCTTGTGTCAAATTCTGGAGATTTCTATCCTTCTCTTTATTTATCCTCACCTAGGAGGTTGTCTAGAGAGAAAAAGAAAAAATTCCTGAAAATGGAAGACTGGAAGAGTTTAAGGGACAACTCTTTGGCTGGAGCCATTAGGAAAACTCCCCTGCAAAGTAGGATTAACTCCACAGAAACATCAATTTCATGGATCATGGGAATGGCAGAATCAAATTTCCCCAAAATCTCAAGGCTATTGGAACTTCTCAAAAAACAAATTCAAAAGGCATACAAATAGATCACTACCATACATATATTCTAAGAGATCTTGACAAGTCATTCTACTTGTTTACTTGCAAATGGTAATTTCCCTACAAAAAAAAATGACTCTGATTTTTTACATTTCATGGGGAAAAGAAAAAGGATCCAGTAACAACAGATGCCCCAAATCACTTCATTCTGAAGTCTTTGATCTCTTCCTTCTTTTACTTTGCAGGAACTGGAAACCTGTTTCCATGTCCTCATCAGAGACTAACCTACCAGTACCTCTTTTCTTTCCATCGTAGCAAGAAACAGACTGCGATAGAGCTCTAATCAGCTTGGTGGGGCCATCTACTACCTCTTTACTATCCTCAGGTCCACATCCACACTTTGAGCCAGGGGGCCAAGGTACTGCCACCTCATGTCACAAATGGAAACCAAAAAGAGGTCCCAAGAAAATTGCATCGTTTATTCTATTTCCTTTCATTTTGTTGCCATTAGCACAGCTAGCAGAATGAGACAGCACTAAACAAACCTATCAAAATAGCAGGCCACTAAATCACCCTGGAACTTTTCATAACAATCCTGGACTTTTAAAAAATACATCTCAAAAACAACTCTCTTACAAGCAGAAAATGTCTTTCAGAACTCCCTGTGAAATAAGTATTTCAGATTCCTATTTTGCAGATGAGAGGCCTAATGCCCTAATTGCTGGCTTCTACCATGCTACGAAAGGGCCAAGGTTCTTGAACCACAGCAAGGGAAGGCCCTGTGCCAGCAGCAGGGAGTGTGGTACCTATGTGGTGGTGATTTAAGAAGTGTACACCCTCAGTAACAGTTTGGGGTTAAGTATTGAAGACCTCAGTTAAAGGGCATTTCCTGCTTATTTTGGAGATGTAATGAAAATATTAATAGCAAATGAGTGTTTATTACGTTCTTACCACGTGTCAGTCATAGTAACACATAGACTATGTGCTAAACTTTGGGGATATAAGCAATTATTTAACAAGTTTTTATTAATTATCTACTAAAACTCAACAGGTTCAAATTGAAATTCTTTATCTTTCCCCCCCAGCCTCCCATCCTCTCCTTTTCCAAATTTCTCCACTACCTCTGAGGGCAGCACCAACCTCCTGGTCACCCAGGCTCACAAATTTGTCATCTTCTACTCCTCAACTCTCTTTGACTCTACTGCACGGGCCTATTGATTTTACCTTCCTATCATCTCTCATATACACCTCTTCTCTTTTCAGACACAGCCATCTCCCTGGTGTAGACCCTGAACACCTCACCCCTGGATGATTACAATAGCCTGCTAGGGGAAATCTGCTTGCCTCAAATCTCTTTCCACTGCCCTCTATCCTTCACTCAATTACATAAGCTACCTTCCTAAAGTGCACGTCTGTCTACGGCACCCCATTATTTGCTAAACTCCAGTGGAATATAATATTTGCTGTTTGGTATTTGAGGTCCTTCATAAAATAGTCATTTCCTATCCTTCCAGGCTTCCAACACCTTAGTCCCCTCCATGTATTCTCTGATCCACTGGCACTGGCCACCTTGCTCTTCCTAGAACAAAACATCCATTTCCAGACTGAGTATTTTCACTGGCTGATCCCCCTGACTAGAATACTTTCTTTTCCTCCTTCCTTCTTCCTGGCTTCCTTCAAATTTTAGCTAAAACTTTAACTTCTCCCAAAAGCCTCTTCCAGTTCCCCTCCATGCCAGTGTGTTCTCTCTGAGATGATCTCCAATTTACTCTGTATGCAATCTAAGGGCAGGGCCTGTTTTCGACTTTCTTTAGCATCCCCGACACTCAATACAGTATCTGAAATTTATCAAATATATATATGTATATACATTACATACATTTTATATATATTGATTGTTGACTTGTACTTTGCTAGGTGCTAGAAATACCAGTACAAAGAGTATAACAATTTATTGGAAAAGAGCTTGCATTCTGAGGGAATGGAGTAAACAGTAGGGGGGAGGAGAGGGAGATAAGAAGGGGTGTTTAATAAATGTTTAACATGAGATTTTCTCTAACTATAGAAATACATGGATCTGCACATTACAGTCAACTTTTGATTATCTATAAGGAAGGGGACTGGACCTGTGATTTCTTACTCCCAAGAACTCCCAGGTGAAGAAATTCCCTCTAATAGAGATGGGCACCTTCTCTGCAGTTCAGAATGTTTGGGAGTTGCCTGGTACAAGCAGTTAAACAACTGGCCCAGAGTAGCACAGTATGTCAGAGGCAGGAGAAGATGCCATGTCTTTCTGGCTTCAAGACCAGCTCTCTATTGACTCTATCTAGCTGCATCTCATATGATCTACAAACAACTTAAATCATCCCTCTGGTGGATTATATGAGGGAAATCTTACTTTCATTCTCTTATTGACATCATCATCTATTCTTTTTCATTCTTTATTTTATTGACTTAAACAGGGTCTTTGTTCACTGTAGCCTGACAGAAACTGGAGAAGACCAACTCTCAAGGCAAACCTGTTATCTCCCTCCTTCAGGGAATGGATCAGCCAGCAAGTTAATTAGCTCCCAGCCTCTGGGACCTGGATGAATCTGTTTGGGCCTGTTTTGGGGGTGACCAAAGTTGGACTTTAGGCAAGTGCTTTGCAGAACCCTAGAATAGGTTTATCTGACATGGAGAGATGAGAGAAGGGAGGGGTTGAGCAGGAAGAGCTCAAAAAGAAAGCCAAGGAGCTCTCCATATCTGTCCTGTATCACTAACCCCCTACTAGACATTCCCAACTGTATGTCCAATAGACAGTTTCAGCTCAACACGTCCCAAACAGAAATCTTGGTCTCCCCTTCCCCTACCAAACCTGCCCATCTTTCAGACTTGCCAGTTTTTTTTTCAGAATACCACTACTCTTTTAGTGATAACATCAGTGTCTTCCTTAGTTCTTCCCTCTCCCTCACCCTATGATGTCCTTAAGTATCCCTTGCTTCAAGTAGAACACAGGTGGCGACACCCTCCTCGACTTCTCAGGAAAAGATGAGAACACCAAAGGGAGGTGATCATGCCCTCCCTGACTTCTCAGGAAGGGATGTGGGCACCAAAGGGAAATGGGGATCCAAACCAGATATGGTTAGCGGGTTTCTTCTGGACTGAAGGGTCTTATACTTTACCCAGAGTTCCCCCACTATCTGTGGCCCTTTACATTATCCAATTGATTTGCCAAGTCTTATGCATTCAACTTTTTCAATACATTCCTTACATACAGCTACAACCCTACTTTAATCCCTCACATCCTGGACTTTTGTTAAGTGGTTTCTCTTGTCTCCAGTCTCTCTCCTCTCTGATCCATAGATCCACATTCCGCATCTTATCATACTCCAAATGCTTCACTGCTGCCCTTTGGATTCTAGGATCAAAACCAAACTTCACTGTTTACCATTGAAAGTCCTTAGTCAGGGTTCATCTTATTTCTCCAGCCTGATTTTCTATTCCTTTCCTTTATCCACTCTACAATGCAGACAAATCAGTTTTTTCTTTGCTCGTTTCTCAAGTACAACATTCTATCTCTGATCTCCATGCCTTTGTATAGACTGTGTACATTGCCTCAGATGCACTCCCTCCACATTTACATTTCTTTGAATCCCTATACTCCTACAGAACTCAACTTGACCACCATCTACTTACCTAAGGCCTTCCCAGATACCTGAAGTTGTTAGTACCTTGACCAGAAATTATTTTATATTTCTATAGTGTAACAGAGGAGGGAGACCAGTGCACATGCACAGCATGCTTAATTGATACAATTCCCCATGTGAAAGAAGCTGCTTAGTGAGCTTCTGGAATTGAATGATGAAGTATAATGGAAGACTATTCTTGATTAATGCACATTCAGACATTCTGTAAGGTGTCAATGGGGTGCTAATCACTGAAGGTTAATGTCAAGAACCAGGCCTCAAACTGACAGCATTTTTAAAAAAATACAATTAGTTTACAATTAATGCAAGTTCAAATAATCTGAACTTTGATTTTGTGCAAATTAAAGAATAATACTAAATCTCATTTAATATAAGCCCAAATTCCATTAATGTTAACGTGTATGAGCTAGTCAAGGGTTTAACGCATTACTACATCACTCATTCTGCCGACAAAGATCCATATAATCCCAACTAGGATTGTTTCAGTTGCAATATGGTTGTGATGGTTAGATTATAAGGAAAGCTGAATCAACCCTCTGGAGAAGACTTCTGAAAGTCCCTTGGACAATAAGGTCAAATCAGTCAATACCTAAAGAAATTAATTCAGGATATTCACCGGAATGTCAAATACTGACGCTGAAGCTTAAATATTTTGGCCACACAATGAGGAGATGGGACTTATTGGAAAAGACCCTGATGTTGGGAAAGACTGAAGGCAAAAGGAAAAGAGGAAGGAGGACAGCAGACAAAATGGATAGATAGTGTCATGGAAACAAGGAACATGAACTTAGATTGACTTCAGGAGATAGTGGAGGACAGAAAGGCTTGGCGTTCTATGGTCCATGAGGTCACGAAGAGTAGGACACGACTGAATAACAACCACAACATCAATAATCTATATTTACCCAACATGACATGTGGATATGTGTTGCTATGTACCATGTTATTGACAGTTTGTGTTTAAAAAAAAAGAGCCCTTAGCAAATATACAAAAGGAAGAATTCTTCCAATGGAGATATTGCCAGTGCAAAACAAGAAGAGGCTTGTTTTTACATTAGAACAAAAACTACATATAATTGAATGTCATGAACGTGGTTAGGGTAACTAAAATAAGATGTGATAGCAGAATGTCTGAAATCTATGGTTATGGAATATTATACAACCTGCAGGTGAAATAAAATACATCATCTTTTGTGGTTTGCAAACAACGAAAAGGAATAGAATTGTTACCATGATAGAAACAAAGAGCATCTTTTAGCTACATTGATTAAAGATTACAATCAAAAGTACATTCCTCTTAGAGCAGCCATACAGACAAAAGCTTCTGGTTTATTTAAGGCAGTGAAAAAAATAGAAATGAAGTGGGTAGTCAACACAATTTTATTACAAGTCTTGGTTGTGTCAAACACTTTTTAAAAATCAAGTTCAATTGCATCATGTTAAAATTATTGGAGACCCTGGCAGTGTAGCTGAGGGCATAACAGCTACACATCCTGACATTTAAGAAAATAATGAATGAAGGTGGATACACTGATCAACAGATTTCTTATGTGGATGAAGCAAATTTGTTTCAGAAAAGGATATCTTCGAGATCTTACATATCTATGGGGAAAAAAATCAAACTAAACCTTAACCTAGATGTAATTGTTGGGATGCAATAGAGAAAAGGATTTGAAATTAAAACTATCGCTTATTTATTGGTCTCAAAATCCTCACATTCTAAGTAGCTACAACCATCAATTGCTTCCAGTTCTTTGGCAGTCATGAGCAAGCATGAGAGACTAAATCTGTTTCTGAAGACTGGTTTTTGAGTTATTTCAGCCTAGCTGTTGAAAAAATATCACAAGGACAACAATAATGGCTTTAAAGCCTTCCTGATTTTAGATAATTCCTCAGGTCATCCAACTACACTTGGTTCATTGTGTGAAAATGTGAACATGCAAATTCCCCAAGATGTGGATAAAGCTTTCTGTACCTACAATTGTATGTACAAAGATTTTAAAAAATAAGATAGTTCAGTGTAGCTGCTAAAATATCTTAAATTACAATAACAATAATTTCATCATATCATCGGTGTAGGTTTATCTTTAGGTAAGATGCTCAGTAATTTTTTTTAAAATTTCCTCTTTATTCTATTCTAACAATTCTAGTACTTGAATCAGAAATATGTTAATAAACGGATATAAATTTAAGATTTGTTTCACTGCATATTTCCATTGGCCTGGAACCAATTACTTTATATAACATATAATTATAATGTTGAGCAGTACAAATCCATATAATATGATCACTTCATGGGATCATTATCAAGCTAACCAGGACCTAGCAATAATCCCTCAAGGGGATGCACATGGGGGTGTTTGATCACTGCATCCCCAACACCCATAACAGTATTCCATAACAGATTCTTAATAAATAATTACTTATTGATTGATGTAGGTTTTTTGTTTGTTTGAAGTATCGGTCATCTCATAAATAAGCACACCCATATTTAAATGTAAGCAAAACAAAATAATGGATACAACTAAATCAAACCCAATATGATGGAGCATATGTTATTTGTTCTACTGTACTATTTACTCCCTTTCCTTATCGCATATACATAGTAATAGATGCTCACATTTACATGATGTTTTAAGTTTTCTAAAGTTATTTGGAGACATTATTATACTTAATCTTCACAGAAACTATCCTGTTAAGTAAAAGGTCTTATTATTCTTATATTATAGATGAGAAGGGCAGCATGCTATTGGGAATAGTAATGTGACCTCAAATCCAGGAAGACCTTGATTCAAATATTCTCTCTGGCAAATCCTGATTATGGCAATTCATTCTAGCCTCCTAGAACACTTTGAAGAGAAGGTTGCCTGCTTTGGTACAGGAAGTTTCCTATCCTAGAAGTTCCCTTCATCAAGGAGATTATGAGTTTAGGTCCAATTGATCCCATTTTATAGATGAGAAAGTTGAGACTCAAGACCCATGTTCACATTCTTATTAATTCTTGGTTCAGAGGTTGTTTTGTATAGTGGATATTGTGCTGAACCTAAAATCAGAAAGCTTTGGATTCAAATCCTGCCTCAAATACTAGCTAAGTGACCCTGAGATTAGTCACATTAATTACTCAGACTCTCAGGAACTCAATTATATCAAATAGGTCCAAGAGCAAAACATCTGCCGCATGTGGGCTGATTCTATATTGTCATCCAATTCAACAAACTTGCATTAAGCACCTATTATATTCAGGTTCTCTTTTGTTGTATAATAAAATTAATGGTAGCTTTCATATTTCTTTAGTGCTTTCACCTTACAAAGGGCTGACACATATCTTAGCTCACTGGCTCTTCGTATCGACAGCCTGAAATAGTGCCAATATCATTATCCCCACTTCACAAATGAAAAATTGAGGTTCAAAGAGGGCCAATGACTTGCCTAGCAGAACCCAAGCTAGAATTCACCTGTTCTCAGTCCAAAGTCCTTTTTCACGCTGTCTCACATTAAGCTATATGCCATAGCTCATAAATGCACTGAAGGAGAAACATTAATCGTTTAAAAAAGATGTTGCTTTATGGTCTCTTGCTAAAGACAACAATGGAGGCGGGGAGAGAAACTGCCATATGGAAGACTGGCTTTCAGTGGTTACCTTTATATGTGTCTCTGCTGCCTTAGCAGTCACTTCGTTAGCCCATTAATGGTCCATAATGAACTAACAAACCAGCAGTTAATTGACGGTAATTATTGGTTTCTTGGGGATTCTTGATTAAATACATTCCAAAAGATTGAGGCTCGGGGGGCGGAGCCAAGATGGCGGAGAAGACACACGCGTCTTTCTAAGCTCTTCTCTTACCCTCTTTATCAATATTATATCGAGCCTCAAAATAGTCTGACTAGCTACAATTCGTAAAGATAAGAGAGAACAACTCACCGGCCGAAGAAAAATCTGCAGTCTCGCCAAAAGGTTGGTTCGGGCCAGGGGAGATCGGCAGACTGGGAAGAGAAATTAGGTTCCGAGGAGATCAAACCCAGGTGAAGGCACAGATCTCAACACAAGTCAGCCCCAACCCGCAGTACGGGCTTTTCCTTGGGCAGTTGATCCTGCAGGCAGGAGGACCAGCCTCGGGTTAGCCTCCAATCTGGCAGTGGGGAGCTGGCTTGGGGCCATAGAGCTTTCCAGGGCCGATTTGCATCAGGCAGAGACACTGGCAAGGTTTGTGGCTGTCTGCATTCCCGCAGTCAGCTGCTAATACTCACAGTCCCCAAGAGGCTCGGCCTGGGGGTGACACTTCACCACTTAGCTCTAGCCGAGGGCAATCGATAATCCACTCAGCCCATAAGCCGTTTGATAGCTCGGCCAGTGCTGAATCCACTTCCTGTTGGGGAAGGGAAAACTTCACCAGAGCACTCCCATACCTCGAGCCGAAATCGGTTTACATCTTTCCCTGCTCTGCAGAGAGGAAGTGGTAACCCCTTGCCTAGGAGACCCACCCTAAAGGCTTGAAACATGATAAAAAGATGAAAAGAACAATCGACAGCTTCTATGCAGAAAAGAGCAGGTCAGCAAACCTGAAGAGACCCCCAAACAGCAAAAATACATCAGACTGTCCTCCTTTACATAATGCTTCCTATGAAGAGACCATTAAAAGTCTCAAAAGAGAGTTAGAAGATAAATGGGAAAGGAAAGAGAAAGCCTTTACAAGAGAGCAATAACTTCCAAGATCACGAATTGAAAGTTAAAAATTCCCAGGAAGTGCAGGAAACAAAATTAGTGAATTGGAAAAATAAAAAATCTCAGGAAAGTAAGAATTGAATTGAAAAACAAAAGAATTCACTAGAAAGTAGGATTTGTGAATTGAAAAGACAAAGAATTGCAAGAAGTAGGATCCGTGAATTGAAAAGACAAAGAACACGCAAGAAAGTAGGATCTGTGAATTGAAAAAGAAAATAATTCACTAAAAAAATTAGTGAAATGGAAAAAATTCCACAGACCAAAACAATACATTCAAAAACTCAATTGGACATATACAGAAAGAAGAAAAAGCTAATGAAGAAAATAATTCTTTAAAAATTAGAACTGAAACAAATTGAAACTAATGATGCATTGAGACAGCAAGAATCAGTCACAAAACCAAAAATGACAAACTGAAAAAACCATGAATTATCTACTTCTAAAATGACAGACTTGAAAATAGATCTAGGAGAGATAATCTGAGATTATTGGACTTTCCGAAAACTATGATGAAAAAGAGCCTAGATACTATTTTACAAGAAATCATCAAAGAGAACTGCCCAGATGTAATAGAATCAGATGGTAAAATAGGCATTGAAAGAATTCATCGAACACCTTCTGAAAGAAACCCTAAAATAAAAACCCAAGGAATATTAGCAAAATTTCAGAACTATCAGATTAAGGAAAAAATTTTACAAGCACAAAAACCATTTAAATACCGAGGTGCCACAAAAGGATCACCCAAGATCTGGCTGCCTCTACATTAAAGGAAAGAAGGGCCTGAATATGATATTCCGAAAGGCACAAGAACTTGGGATGCAGCCAAGAATAAACTACCCAGCTAAGCTGAGCATTTTCCAGGGAAGAAGATGGACGTTTAATGAAACAAATGAATTCCATTTGTTTCTGAAGAAACCAGAACTAAACAAAAAATTTGATCTCAAGAATAGAACTCAAGAGATGCAGAAAAGGTAAAATAACTCTGAGAATTGTATTTCTGTTGTGATATACAAAAAAATACATGTAAAATTTGATAGTACTGATATAACATAAAAAGGGAAGTAGATATGGAAAAGGATGATGGCAGAATAAGGTGGGAAGGAGGGATAAAAGAGGGAAACCACATCCCACAAAGAGGCTAAGAAACTTATCATATCTGAGGGAATTTAGAGAGGGAGGAACATTGTGTGAATCTTACCTCATCAGAGTTAGCTCAAAGGAAAATAATACATTTGTTTTAGAGAAAATCTCTCTCGCCTCATTAAAAACGGGGAGAGGAAAGGAAAAAAAGAGTAATAAGGGAAGGAAGGGGAAGACTCAAAGGGGAGGGAGGGATTATAAAGAGGATAAGACGTGATACAAGAGGATACATAAGTTTAAGGGGAAAGAGGGTTGGGAGGCAAGAATAAGTAAAAGCACAATCTGGGGTTATTAGGATGGCAGGAAATACAGATTTAGTAATTCAACCGTAAATGTGAATGGATGAACTCCCCATAAAGAGGAGGCAGATAGCAGACTGATCAAAAGTCAGAACCTACAATATAGTTGTTTACAAAACACATTTAAAGCAGGGAGATAATAGAGGTAAAGGTGATAAGGAGCAAAATCTATTATCCAGGTGAAGTCAAAAGTAGTAGCATCCTCTCAGATCAAGCAAAAGTAAAAATTGATCTAATTAAAAAGAATAAGGAAACTACATCCTGCTAAAGGGTACATAAACAACGAAGCAATATCATATTAAACATATATGCACCAAGTGGTGGCATCCAACTTCCTAAAGGAGAAGTTAAGAGACTGAAGAAATAGACAACAAAACTGTAATAGTAGGAGATCTCAACCTTGCACCTCAGAATTAGACAATACCACAAACAAATAAGAAAGAAATTAAAAAGTAAATATAATATTAGAAAAATTAGGTATGTTGGATCTTTGGAGAAAATTGAATGAGATAGAAGAGAATATACTTTCTTCTCAGCAGTTCATGGAACCTATTCAAAATTGACCATATATTAGGACATAAAGACCTCAAATTAAAATGCAAGAAAGCAGAAATAGTAAATGCTTTCTTTTCAGATCATGATGCAATAAAACTACATTCAACAAAAGTTAGGAAATAGACCAAAAGTAATTGAAACTAAACAATCTCATCTTAAAGAATGATTGGGTGAAGCAGCAAATTATAGATACAATTAATAATTTCATAAGATAATGACAATGATGAGACATCATACCAAATTTGTGGATGCACCAAAGCGTAATAGAGGGAATTTTATATCCTTAGAGGCTACTTGAATAAAACAGAGAAGAAAAGATTAATGAATTGGGCTTGCAACTAAAAAACTAAAAAGACCAAATTAAAACCCCAATCAAATACTAAATTGGAAATTCTAAAATTAAAAGGAGAAATTAAAATATTGAAAGTAAAAACTATTAACTAATTAATAAAACTAAGAGTTGGTTCTATGAAAAAGCCAATAAAATAGATGCCTTTAGTAAATCTGATTAGAAAAAGGAGGGAGGAAAATGAAATTAGTAGTCTTAAAATGAAAAGGAGAACTTTCCACCAATGAAGAGGAAATTAGAGAAATAATAAGAGTTATTTTGCTCAACTTTGTATAAATTGATAACCTAAGTGAAATGGATGACTACCCAAAAATACAGACTTCCCAGACTAATCAGAGGAAGAAGTAAATTGCTTGAATAGTCCCATTTCAGAAAAAGAAATAGAACAGGCAATTAAACAACTCCCTAAGAAAATCCCAGGACCAGATGGATTTACATGTGAATTTTACCAAACATTTAAAGAACAATTGCCCTAATGCTATATAAATTATTTGATAAAATAGGAATGAAGGAGTCCTACCAAATTCCTTCTATGACACAGACATGGTACTGATACCTAAACCAGGTAGGCTGAAAACAGAGAAAGAAAATTATAGACCAATCTCCTAATGAATATTGATGCTAAAATCTTAAATAAGATATTAGCAAAAAGCTAGAAAATCATCTCCAAGATAATACACTATGATCAAGTAGGATTTATACCAGGAATGCGGGCTGGTTCAATATTAGAAAACTATCAATATAATTGGCCATGTCAATAACAAATTAACAAAACCATATGATCATCTCAATAGATGCAGAAAAAGCATTTGATAAAATCCAACATCCATTCCTATTAAAACACTTGAAGTATAGGAATAAATGGACTTTTCTAAAATAATCAGCAGCATCTATTTAAAACCATAGTAAGCATCATATGTAATGGAGACAAACTGCAACCATTCCAATAAGATCTGAGTGAAACAAGGTTGCCCACTATCACCGTTACTATTAATATTGTATTAGAAACGCTAGCTATATAATAAGAGCTGAGAAAGAGATTAAAGAATAAGAATAGACAATGGGGAAGCCAAATTATCACCTTTGCGATGACATGATGGTATACTTAGAGAACCCCAGAGATTCTGCTAAAAAGTTATTGAGAAATAATCCACAACTTTAGCAAAGTTGCTGTTATAAATAAACACATAAGTCATCAGCATTCTTATATCACTAACAAAATCAACAGTCAGATTACAAAGAAAATTCCATTTAAAGTAACTACTGATAATATAAAATATTTAGGAATCTATCTGCCAAGGAAAATCAGAAACTTTATGAGCAAAATTACAGACCACTTTTCACATAAATTAAGTCTGATCTAACCAATTGAAAAATATTAAATGCTCTTGGATAGGGCGAGCAAATCATAATAAAGATGAAACATTACCTAAACTAATCTATTTATTTAGCCATACCAATCAGACTTCAAAACTATTTTTAATGACCTGAAAAAAATACAACAAAGTTCATATGGAAAACAAAAGGTCAAGAATTTCAAGGAATTAATAAAAAAATCAAATGATGGTGCTTAGCTTCCAGATCTAAAACTATACTATAAGCAGCATGTTACCAAAACTATTTGGTATTGGCTAAAAGATTAGTTGATCAGTGGAATAGATTAGCTCAAGGGATCAAAACAGTAACAAATATAGCAACCTAGTCTTTGACAAACCCAAAAGATCCCAGCTTTTGGGATAAGAACTTACTTTTGATAAAAATTGCTGAGAAAATTGGAAACTAATATGGCAGAAACTAGGCATTGATCCATACTTAACACCGTAACAAGATAAGGTCAAATGGGTTCATGACCTAGGCATAAAGAATGAATATTAATAAATTAGAGGAACATAGGATAGTTTACCTCTCAGACCTTGTGGAAGGTCTTTATGACCAAAGAGAACTAGAGATCATTACTGATCACAAAATAGAAAATTTCGATTATACCAAACTGAAAGTTTTTGTACAAACAAAACTAATGCAGACAAGATTAGAAGGAAGCAATAAACTGGGAAAATATTTTTACAGTCAAAGGTTCTGATAAAGGCCTCATTTCCAAAATATATAGAGAATTAACTCTAATTTATAAAAATCGCCATTCTCCAATTGAAAAATGGTCAAGGATATGAACAGACATTCCAGATGAAGAAATTGAAACTATTTCTATCATATGAAAAGATGCTCCAAGTCATTATTAATCAGAAATGCAAATTAAGAAAACTCTAAGATACCACTACACACCTGTCAGATTGGCTAAGATGACAGGAAAAATAATGATGATTGTTGAGGATGTGGGAAAACTGGGACATGATTCATTGTTGGTGGGTTGGAACAACAACCATTTTGGAGAGTTGAACTATGCTCAAAAGTTATCAAACTGTATACCCTTTGATCCAGCAGTTACTACTGGGATTATATCCCAAAGAGATTATAAAGAAGGAAAGGGACCTTATTGCACGAATGTTCTGTGCAGCCCTTTTGTAGTGGCTAGAAACTGGAAACTGAATGATGCCCATCAGTTGAGAATGGCTGAATAAATTGTGTATATGAAATTATGGAATATTACTGTTCTGTAAGAAGACCAACAGGATGATTTCAGAGGCCTGAGAGACTTACACGAACTGATGCTATGAAATGAGGACCAGGAGATCATTATATACTTCAACAACAATACTAGATGAGACCAGTCCTGATGGATCAGGCCATCCCAGCAACGGATCAACCAAATCATTCTAATGGAGCAGTAATGAACTGAACTAGCTATACCCAGAAAAGAACTCTGGGAGATGACTAAAAACCATTACATTGAATTCCAGTCCCTATATTTATGCACACCTGCATCTTTGATTTCCTTCACAAGCTAATTGTACAATAATTCAGAGTCTGATTCTTTTTGTACAGCAAAATAATTTTGTCATGTATACTTATGTATCTAAGTTATATTTTAAATATTTCATCTACTGGTCATCCTGCCATTTAGGAGGTGGGGTAAGAGGTGAAAAAATTGGAACAAGAGGTTTGGCAATTGTTAATGCTGTAAAGTTACCCATGTATATATCCTGTAAATTAAAGGCTATTAAATAAAAAAAAAAAAAAAAAAAAAAAAGATTGAGGCTCCCAGAGAAATTAGTATATGCCCCAAATTGAAGGGGATGCCTTCCATTTTCCAGGAACAACATTAAGTTAGGGTAGGAGATAAGAATCAAAGTCAGGTCTTCCTTGATTTCATGTTCAGAGTTGTTTTCTCTCTCACTTATACCTTTCACAAGAAGCACAGAGAGTACAAGAGTCAGAATTTTGTTAGAGAAATAGACTAATATAGCACTGTTGAGGTTGGGAAAGGGAACCCCAAAAGTTTGGGGTCATAGACCAATGTCGCAAGGCTTGAATCAATTTCCTAATCAAGGGGCAAAGTTTATTGTAATTGTAATGCTATTACAAGTGGATTGAATTGCAAAAGAAATTAGCAAAGTCCTAAGAGAGGAGACCCCTTTATCCAGCTTTCCATCATTGACATGCTAATTCTATGGCCCAGAGGAGTGGTCTCCAGATTGTGGTTCTCACTGACCAACAGATTATCTATCTGACAGTCAGCAATGAACTGAGATGTGGTCTATTCACTAGCATCTCAGGAGTCTGGTCCCTGGGACTATCCTGAGGCCATAAGCTACCTGACTGAGGAGTGGTCTATTCAGAATCAGACAGATTTGACCATGGGAGTTTCCTGAAGCAGACTCCAAAACCAGATGATTTAGAATTTACTGACTTATTGTTAGAACAGAAGACCCCCTAAGATCAGGGGACCACAAGATCATATTACATCGCCATGATAATCATAGCTTAATAACAATGACAGTTTAATAACTATTATCTTAATGTTTTATAACTAACTTCTTGATTGATAACTATTTTGATAATGTTTCTATAATAATATTTTATTAATAATAACTTTTAAAAAAACAGATGTAGATCTTGCCTTGTTTAAGCTGTTACAGCACATTAAGCAATGATCATGAGGAAAAAATGTAATTAAGTTTCTAAAAATTTTCCAGAATATTTACATTTTACTTGGATTTATATTCTAGAGGGAGTATTCTTATTCGTATAAAGTATATGTGGTCATGTGATCAACAACTTAACCAATGTCAAAGCTGTTGTCTCAACAGCAATGGAGAATTTCAGCATCGATAAAGACAAAATTGCATGCAAGTACTATTACAAATTAGATAAGGAAACGTTTGTGAATGACATTGGCCTTGACAAAAAAGGGAGTGGCACTGGGATTTCATGTCCTTACAGTGAGGAGTAATAACAATTTGTTTTTAATAATAGTTTTTACTGCCATATTCCTTCCCTCTGTTTACATCAGGTATCATACTCTTACCTATAGATGCTCTTAAAAAGTTTTTTTTTCATCTTTTGGATCTCTGAAACCTTCCAAGATACTTTGGTGTTTACTGGCTAGATTTCTTTCTTCAGTAACATGCTTAAACCCAAACCACTCTGATTCTCATTGACCAGTCCCAGGTCAAGCCCCATTTGGTCACTGTTTAAGTACCAATTGACTCAGATCAAAAGTAAATAGCGATACTGCTTTGGCCAGAAACCCTGAGGGTCTTACCCTCCCAGATTTATTTATTTACTTACTTACTTAGCTTTTTTTCCCACCAGGTAAAAGAAGAAACTCTTTGCCTCAAGTTGCTATCTAGACCGAATCAACGAATGGGTATTGTCTAAGTCAAAAGGCCAAGCTTATAAAGGCTAAAATATTGTACCCAGGTTCTCTCCAGTCTTCCTGATTTATATCTGGCCATTGGATCTTGCTCAGCCCTCTCTCACTTAAATCCAATTCACTTGCAAGTCATGGCATCACCTCCCTGATGTTGTGGTCCTCTTCCAGAAGGAAGGATAAATAACAAGAATACCCTATATGAGTCAATTCATCCTAATGGCAATAAACAGTTTCCTCTTTTCTTAAGAGAAGAGGGGGATTATGGGTCTGGAGCACTGCATATAATGTGAACTGCTGGACACAGGACTCAATAAGTACTGTTCTGTTTTGTTTTGTTTTTTTTTTAAATTCACAGTGTTCAACTTGGTTGATGGGTTGGTTAGCTCTGCTGACCTGCTTAATTCCTCTTTCTTTTGAAAAATTCTTTGTTATAAAGAATGGCTCTTTGTAGGGATGGGAGAAAGATGTCATTAAGAAACATTCAGTTGTTTTCAGTCACGTCCGACTTTTCATGACTCCATTTGGGGTTTTCTGGCAGAGATACTGGAGCGCTTTGTCATTTCTTTTGTCAGTTCAGGTTACAGATGATGAAACTGAGACAAACATCATTAAAGGATTTGCTTGCAGGTCACACAGGAAGCAAATGTCTGAGTCTGGATTTGAATTTGGGTCTTCTTGACCCCAACCCCTTTGGTGCCCTATCTACTGAGCCAACTAGCTGCCCCTTCATAAAAAATGAAGATGATGCAAAAATAGTGGACATCAAGAAAAAGTTCAAAAGAAAAACAAAACAAAACCCTTTGTCTGAAATCAGGAGAGACCTGGAATTGAGTCCTATCACAGACAGTAGTGTCAGCTCTGTGACCATGGTCATGTTGCTTAACCTTTCTGTATCTCCATTTCTTCATTCTCTCTCTATGACATGAGGAACAGTAGAGATCCTGCAAGAAGAATGCTTTACAAACCTTAAAGTGTTGTCTAATTGGTGTGATCATGTGGCTTCTGGCTCTCTAAGCTGGATGTTATTAGGTTCTCTTACTGATCTCCTTGCTCTCAATGAGAGGGCGCTGGTAATTCTGACTCGCTCGCAGAGCTCCAGCGTGCAGATGTGAGATGCAGCCAGGATAGGCCACCATGACTCTTCTTTTAGAGCATCACAAGATCCCGCGCCCAGGGGCTTCTCATTCAGTATCAGGGGCTTTGGAATAAAAGATACTGGAAGCATCTTCAGCTAAGTTCTGTGCTTCTTTATTATTAAAGGCAACTACTTGGTTGGGAACAGTCAGGATGTAGC
Source organism: Sarcophilus harrisii (assembly GCF_902635505.1). Classification (NCBI taxonomy): domain Eukaryota; kingdom Metazoa; phylum Chordata; class Mammalia; order Dasyuromorphia; family Dasyuridae; genus Sarcophilus; species Sarcophilus harrisii. Next base: position 32,730,422 of record NC_045432.1, read on the forward strand.
TTGTAGCCAATAACCAAAGCCCTGAAAATCAGAATCTAGAGATTCATAACCAAATAAAAACAATCAAAGGTTATAATGACTTTGTTTTTCACTGCATAGGTAGAAATACAAAAAAAGCAAAGCCAAGTTAATCGGTAGAATAAAGATAATAATCGAGTTGTTTAGCATTCTTCTTTGCTATGAATACTTACCTTGGAAAAAGAAACAGAGGATACTGAGCAGGTATCTGTGCTATCTGGTTGGGCTGATATTCCCATTTTACAGATGAGAAAACTGAGGCAGAGAAAGATTTGAATGATTTTCCCAGAGTCCCACATCTAGTATCTGAGACCAAATTTGAACTCTGATCTTTCTGATTCCAAGCCCAGTGCTCTAGTCAATAAGTTTCCTATCTGCTTTGGTAATTGTTGTTATCATTATTAATAGTATTTATGTAGCACTAAAGTTTTCAAAGAGTTTTACATATATCATCTCTTTTTTCCTCAGAAGAATCCTATGAAGTTGTTTACAGATATGGAAACTGAGGCGTAGAAGCATGAAATGACTGGTCCAAGACAACTTTAAATGCAGATATTGTCAATTTAATCACCAGTCCTAGTGATTAAATTGATTTTACACGTTGAATTTTCATCTCTGCAGTAAATACTAAAACCCTTATAACCTTACAAATCCTAGGACTTACTCTAATGTTCCACACTGCCTCTTGGTTAGAAGATGGGTGAGCTACCCTCTCAAGCCCTGGCCCTAACGTGGACCTAGACCACTTGTGAGTGCTCCCCCAAATCATTTTCGGGAAGTCTAGACAATCTTCCAGAAATCTACGGGTCAGGAAATCCTTCCTCAAAGATGGTGCTGATTCTTCCCCAGCCGTCATCTTGAGTTAGGAACTTCTATTTCTGACCTTCTGAGGCTTGGACCATGAGCTTGGTGTCCAGTAACTCTCTTCCCAGGCCACATGGGAGAGAACGCATGAAGCTCACATGTTCCTCTCTCCCAAGACATTCATTAGCAGGTCCTCGGTGGAGGAGGGGTAGTGAAGGGGGAAAAGCCTCTTTTATTAAGACCCAAGTCTTCATTAGCTCTCTCTTAGGTCTGTCTTCCCAAAAGGAAAGGGAAAAGAGGGGGAAAAGCCTTATCTGTGCTTGGAGTTGCCTTTTTCATAAGCTAATGTCAATTTATTAAGCTTTAACTATGTTTGAAGAAGAGACAGCCAAGTGGTTCAAGAGGTCTGGAGTCAGGAAGGCCTGAGTTCAAATCTGGCCTCAGCCACTTACTAGCTATGTGACTCTAGCTTAGACTGAAGCTCTGCATTAATCAAGAAAGTGCCACAAACAGCACTGGTGTACTGTGGTCCATGGGGTCACAAAGAGGCAAAACAACTGAATGACAGAACAACAATACATGCACCAGCAACATTATCTAGGACGCTCCATGCCGAACCAATCTATCCCCAATCACTGAGGCCCAGTCATGATAAGGCACTAAGATACATACCCACATCCTCCACAAGAAGAGCCAGTTGAATCTCAAAAAAGGCTTATTGCCCTGAAAATTCAGCCAATATCTACTACTATTTTTTTTTTTTTGCTGAGGCATTTGGGGTCAAGTGACTTGCTCAAGATCACAGAACCAGGAAGTGTCAAGTGGCTGAGACCAGATTTGAACTCAGGTCCTCCTGACTTCAGGGCTGGGGCTCTATCCACTACAACAACTAGCTGCCCCTACTACTATTTTCTTATCAACACTTATACCATGTTTTACACTTTCCAAAATGCTTACATCCCCTCATAAGCAATGGGAATGCATTTGTGATGAAGACTACGATTTTTCTATGACTCTGAAGGGAGTTATTGGAAGTACACGGAGATTAAGTGACTTCTCAAAGTACCAGAAAGTGTTGGACCCAAAATATTTTGGGACTCTGAGCCTCGTGTTCTATTCACCATGGAGTGCTACCTGTATGAGTGGATAGAGTATCGAATAGAGAGACAGCAAAACAAGTTCAAATTTTGCCTCAGATACTTCTTCTGACCCTAAGCAATTTATTTAACATTGAGCCCCATTCTAGTACATTCTTCTATAAAATGGGTGTAAAAATAGTACCTACCTCATAGGGTTGTTGTGAGGGAAAATGAGATGATATATGTAAAACTCTTTGAAAACTTCAGTGCTATATAAATACTATTAGTACTGACAACAACAATTACCAAAGCAGATAGGAAACTTATAGGCTAGAGCACTGGGCTTGGAATCAGAAAGATCAGAGTTCAAATTTGGTCTCAGATACTAGATGGGGGACTCTGGGAAAATCATTCAAACCTTTCTCTGCCTCAGTTTTCTCATCTGTAAAAAGGGAATAATAATAATAGCACCTACCTTCCAAGGGTATTATGAGGATCAAATTGAAATATTTGTAAAAAGCCCTTAGTCAAGTGGCTGGAACATATTAGGCTCTATATAAATACTTATTCCCTTCCCTTTCCAGTAGTAGTGGTGGTGGTGGTGGTGGTGGTAGTAGTAGTAGTAGTAGTAGTAATGATGGTGGCAGCAGTGGCAGTCGCAACAGTGGCAGTAGTGGACCTGGGTTCAAGACATACTTCATAATCACACTGGCAATGTAACCATGACCTAGTCACAATCTCTCAGTTCTCTAGTCAACTTTCTAATGCTATAAATTACAGATAAGTTGCCTATCTACATCACCGGAGAGACTTTTCACACCAGGAGTCTTTCACACTAATAAAATTCTAATTCTGTACCCTCTCTCCCTCCAAACTAAACAAAACAAATAACTACAGATTTGCAGATAGATCTTCCTGGTTGAGATGTTAATTTAATAATACAAATCTACCTATTTTGATAGTAGTAGTAATGGGAGGAGAAGGAGGAAGGGGACAGATGGGGTGGGGTTAGTAGTACTCAGGATGATTCCAATTGAGTATTGGGGCAACTTCAATGATTTCTTCAATAATCCACAAGAGCTCTGATTTGATAAGTGTAAAAAAGCTCCCTGCACACCTTAGTAAAGACTTTAGAAATTGCTGAGGCCAAAAATCCTGGTCTCTAAGTTTCTGGCAACGAGCCTCCCTAACCTTAGCTCAGTTGGGAGTGGGAGGACAGACACACAGTTTGTCCCTGGGATTGTACTCAATTCTTTTCCAGCTTGGGAGAATCTGCCAGGCCATATGTTCCATTGGCAGAGCCTTCAAGGACCCAAGATCACTTTCAGGCCATGAGAACATAGATTATTTTAAGGGAGGATAAAATAATTTAGAAAAAAAAATCTTCCTTTCGAAAAAGTCAAAGTTTGTAAATCACTTCTGTTCCTTTGGGGGAAAAAATTAAGGTTCATAAATCATATGTTCCCTGTATTTGTGTTTTTGTGTGCATTTTCCCTGTATATATCTACATATCTACTCTTCCCACTGATGGTCTATGTATTTCTGGGAAAGTGTGCCCCAGATCTGTGTGCCAGTGTGGAAAACAACTCGTTTTGTTGCTACTTTGCTCACAGTATTATTTCATTAAACACCTTTTAATTGAAGTGGAAAAAAGAGACAAATGATCACACACCCCCTTTATCTTGACATGATATATTTCATGATACACATGTACACACATGCGTGTATATGTGTGTATATTTATGTACATATTCTAAAGAAGATTTATAAGTTTCTTGTTTAACATGTTAACATGCTTAACAGGTGGCAACATGATACAGTAAGTAGAAGACCAGCCTTGGAGTTTAGGAGGACGGGGGTTCAAGACCTACTTCTGAATCATATTGGCAATGTAACCATTACCTAGTCACAATCTCTGTTTCCTAGCCAACTCTCTAATCCTGTAAGTTACAGGTAAGTTACCTATCTAAATTATTGAAAGGATTTTTCACACCAGGAATCTCTCACTCTACTAAAATTCAAATTCTGTCCCTCCCTCACTCTAAACAAAGCAAAAAAAAAAAAACAAAAAAAAAACAAAAAAAAAAAAAAAAAAAAAACTAGAGATTTGCCGACAAATCTTCCTGGCTGAGATGTTAATGCAATAATACAATTCTACATATTTTGATCACTGCATATTTTCTCAACTGAATGGCTTTACTTCTGTCATTTAGTTGCCTAATCCACTTCAGGTTAGAGGCTAAGGCTACGCCTACAAGATGCCCAATAGTCCAGTCACTTTAGGGGGTTAAGGTGGTAAACAAAGATTTTTTAAAATAGGGTATCATGAGGCAAAAACAATTGCTCAATTGCACGAGTTCCTGCTTTCTTCAACAGACATTTCAACAAGAACATCTGTAAAGCACTTAGCACAGTTATTAGCACATAGTAGGAACTATATAAATATTAGTTATTATTATTATTTGAATATCAGAGATACAAGTGTTAGGAAAAAACCCAGTGGTAGTGGACAATAGCATATATATTTATTAGTCATATTTCCATCTTTATCGGCAACTCTAAACATTTAAGAGAATCAAGTTTTTTCTGTCTTCTTGAGAGCAACTAGTACCTATTAATAAAAAATATTGTGCCATTTCGCAGGTCTACATTTCTCAACAGGTTGCAAGGATTGCTCAACATTTTAATATAGCTACACTTGTAATCACATCCCCCAAATCACCAGTTTTCAGAAGAGAACTCAAGACACCCTTTGGATTCATGAGTTTGCTGATTGTTCTTTTGTCAAGGGGATAGCTATCCTTATCAACTCATGATAATTGATATCTAGCCATCTCTGAAAATGGTCCTCCAGTTCTCCAGTTAGAAGATCTGAATATTTATGACATTCTAGGATGGCATTTTTTTTTTTCAAAAGACTCCCCCTCCCCAACCCCTGCAAGTAATCATGAGAGTATGGAACTCTGGTACCCTATTTTGGCCCAACTGTGATTTCATTAAAGTAGGTGATGTCTGATAAGGAATCCCCTCCTACTGATTCAGCTTGACAATTGTTCTACAATTTATAGTTTTAGAGAATTCTATACACGTCAACATGAAATTAGTAGCAAATGCCCTCCCTATGTAGAATACTGATCTGTGAACCCACCAAAGGTACCATGGTAACAAGGTATATTTGGGTAGAATTTGAAAATCCATATAACTGCATCTGATTTCAAACACTTCTTCCACCTGGGCCTGTTAAGAAGGAGGTAGTGAAGCTTTATTCATAATTTATGAATTTTGGAGACCAGTTGATAGCAGAATTTTTTGACATCTTTAATAGACCATACAAAAGTTTCCTAGGAATATAACGCCTCCAGCTATGACACTGACTTGAAATTCAACATTCAACAGAAGAGCCCCACCGATATTTGCGAAGGGAATACCAACCTCCTGTAATGGATCACCGGTAGGTTTTTCCAAGATGCTGAGGAGTGGACAATACAAAATACCTTGCTTAAGTAATTAAGTCAAATGAAAAACCTAAGTCCTCAACATGCAACATGGAAGAAAGGTCAGACAAATGTTTCAGTGATGCTAATCGTGTGATCCAAGGTCAGCATTAGAAATCAGATATGAAACCTCTTAGGGAAATGAATTTCAGCTTAAGAACTTTTCAGTACAAAGCTTCATCCTCACACCACCATTTCCCAAATACTTGGAAGAAAGGACAGTCCATAATCTAAGCAATGTTAGTCATCTCTTCATCTAAACACCCACCTCGAGAGGACATCTTCACATGCTTTGAGAATATCCAAAAAGTAAGCACTGAACCATCCATGGTGCCCAATTGTTTTAAAATTCATGGCTTAGTGGAAAATGAGAGAAATATCAAAGTACCGAAACCTACCTGCCACAATGGAAGGGGGGAAATGAAAAGTTTGGACCAACTCCTCATGCAATCTGCACTAGTGGCCATGAAAAGGAAACAACAGATTAACTGGCGACAGAACTTTGAATATACTAAGTCACATTTGCTTACTGTACAGGACACAATTTATGGCAATACGCTCAGCAAAAGCCATTACAATAGTGTTCCTAAACAAGCAGAACAGCTGTTTCTGTAATTGCAAAATGGCTAATTTTTACTAATTTGGGCTATGAGTTCAGAGATGGGCACCAGCTGCAGCTCTGCCAGCTGCAGCCGAATGCTAAGTGCCCACCTCTGCACAGGCAGATGGAAGGAGAGACTGGCTCACTCCAGAGCACGAAGCCTCTTTTCTTTTTTTTTCCCCAAGAAATATCCTGAAGGTCATTAACAATGAAGGTTCCCCAAGGTCCCCTTTCACTCAGGGAATGGTGGCTAATCGACACAAGATCTCCAGGAGTCAGCCCCAGGATGGTCACGAAACGAGCAGCGGCTGAGCTGTAGGAATGAAAGAGTATGGTGAAAAGCACTTCCTACCTGGTACAAGTTGCTACTTCCCTTCACAGCCTGGAACCCTAGATGTTGGCTCTTCTGTTTAATTGCTGAGATAACACAAATTTCTCTAGTAAGAAGTAGAGGAAAAAAAAGGAAAAAACTGGTCCTATTGGTTGCTGCTTTCTGCTTTAAAAGGTTACTTCAAATGCCTCTCTCTCTCTTTCTCTCTCTCTCTCTTTCTCTCTCTCTCTATTTATTTTCTCTCCCTCCCAGAAGAGCAGTTTAGAGGGAGAGTAACGGAGTGTTTATCCTGGCTCAGAGGATGCACGCTTGGGCGATAACTGCTTGCTCCCTGCAGTATAGCTGGCATGATGTGATGTGCATACTAAAGCAGATTGCATTAGGCAAGGCTTAGCCAGCCAGTTTCCCAGTCTCCACCTTCTCCATCACAGAGCAGGAAACTGGAGTACCATACTGACACGAGACACAAGATTCAGCTCGATGTCTGAATAACGGCATTCAAAGAGAAAGGGGATCGAGAATTTATTTCCATCTGAGTCGAAGATGTTCTCTTCCTTCCCTTTCTACCCAGACTGCCATACGGCAGAAATGCAAGTACCGTCTACTTCTCCCTAAGTGTTTCTCTGATGTAGCAATGATTTTTTTTTTGCATGAGAATACTCACTCACTCTTGCTTGCTTGGTACATCATGTGAATTTGGTGAAACCAAGCTTTTGAATGTTTTGTCACTAACTCTCCCAGCAAGTGAAACCTCCTAAGAATGGCGGGGGGGGGGGGGGGGGGGAGACAGCCTAGACACAGACTCACTAGAGAATCAAAATGAAAAATAGCCTGGACACCTTTCTGGGGAAATTCATCAGGAACTAGCTTATTGCAAACAAAAACAGAACTTTGGGTGGGAGTATTAAAAAAAAATACTATGGCACTTAAGGTGACTTGTTAAAAAAATAAATATAATAGCTCCTATCAGAAAATTATATATCAAGTCAACAGAGATAAAAATAAAAGTAACTAACGGTAATGTTTAAAAATAGATGCAGCCTGAAGGATGGCAAATATTGAACTCCTCAGAAATATTTTAATATGGATTACAGGGGGCTTAACCTAACCTCACTTGGTTAAATAGATCTGTTTCCACACATTTGTGGAGAGTTATATGAAAACTGAACACGAAGAACTTAAAATCCCACTCCATGTGCGGGAGATGAAATGTACAGTTTGTTGGGCTTTTCAGTTATAATGACATTGCCTCATTTTAGTGACTTTTCCCCAAAGTTCCTCTTCTCTTATTCCCCCAAGCCTGCCTCTCTCATTACAATTACTCTGCTCAGGTCAGAGCCTAACACTCTTGTCTTCCCTTTGCTCCTGTGGCTGATTGATGACTTCAACAGCTCTTTGAAGTCTCTGTTGAGAATGAGATGATCACCCCGAGTCTAATTAAATTCATTAGCAAAACTACTCAGAAGAGAGAAAATTATCCCAGAGTCCTCTTTTCAGTTTTGGCATCTCTTCTACCATGATGTCAAAGCCTGGTAAGTGGAACTTCATCCATCACCAGCGATAAAACTCCATTTCATTAACTTGGAGCTTTTAGTGCCCAGATCCCATCCATCTTCCCCCAGACCGGTACGGTGTAGTGTATACGATGTACACATATTAAATAATGAAATTAGATGTACAACCCTTGGACTTCAAGAACATTGATAGATTTCCAATTCTTTTCATTCTTTTACAATGTCTCCATTTATCAACGCTGGAGAGCACTCCATTAGGCAGACACTAACTGGGTAACGGCCCCATTTACATTAGCCACATCCAGTTCCAGTATTAGCCTCAGCATCACAACAATAAACTTCAGAGCTTTTTAGAGTCTCTACCCTGTTCTTCCTCTCAGTGTCACCCCCCATTCGACCTCAAGAACTAAAAACTTCTCCGAAGGTAAAGTTTTGCCTCCTATAATAGGCTTGGCCATCTGACTAAGTATGAGCGTGGTCGGATGTTATCGTTAAGGAAGAAATTTCCAGTTTGACCATAATAAGGAACTGACAAGAGACTTCTGAAATGCTAAAATGGCAACATACGTAGGTGAGCACATAACAGAAAAATACCTAACTACATAGGAAATAGATGTTAAACACTTAATGTGTACTGTGCACTGAGAATACATGCAAAAACAAAGACAATTCTTGACCTCAAATAGCTTACGTTTTAATGGGGGTAGGTCAAACAAAGGTGAGCTGAAGATCTGTGAGCTAGGGATCCATGAGAAAGGTATCCACCCAGGGACAAGATGGACAAGCGGTAGGAAAACTCATCGTCATTCTCAGGTTAAAAGAGAACATAACTTGAAGCAATATTTTATGCCGGAGTTCAAAGGTATAAGGCAGGGAACAAACTCCTTTCCCATGCTCCATGATCTTTCTGCCCTATTTCTGCTGGATGGACAAAGAGCAACCCAGCCCCCATGGTCCCTCGCACAAACAGGACACTTAGCTAGTTTTCAGGAAGTGTCTACGCTGCTCTCAAATGTTCACATTACAATGCTGAGTAAAAAACTCCCAAATTAAATTTCTAGATCTTAGGGGTGTATAGACTGTGGGCCAAGTATGGGGGCACCAGAGAGGAGCATCCCCACGGGCCCTTAAACACACACACCCATGTTCCACGTTGGCTATTGTCTGAGAGAATGATAAGCTTTTCTGATGAATTCTGATGGGAAACTGAGGCCTAGAGAAGCTCACTGGTTTTTCTAAACTCATATAGCTTCTTGCTAGTAAAACTGGGATGAGAAATTAACATGCAGCTCAGGGTTCATTATGTCACACCACATCGTCTCTCAGACCTATCCCATGACCTCATCATCTCTTGCCTAATCTACCGGAGCAACGTTCTAGTGTGTCTCCCTGACCCCAATCTCACCCCCTTTCCAACCAGTTCTCCTCTAGATGCCAAATACACAACCCTAAGGAACAACTATGATCATGTTACCTACCTACTCAGAAATCTCAAAAGTTCCCCATTTCCTCCACAATAAAATACTGACATCTCATGTCAGGTCAACAGACACTACCTAGCCTGGTTTCTTCAGTCTAGCACTTAAATCCTTCTATAGTCTGACTCCTGATGACCTATATTATCTCCATTATCTTGCATGCCAGACAATCTGTCCTGATAATTGTTGTCCACAGATAAGGCATTTCATCTAGAAGTACACAGAGTTTGTTTTTTCTTTTATTCTCAATTTGAGGAGAAGGAGAAAGTCAGATTAATCCTGATTAAAATAAAACAAATAAATTTTAGTTTTTAAAGGAAAAAAAACCATTTATCAAGTGACAGGGATGTTTAATGTATAAATCTATAAATATGTTTAATACATACATCGATAAGAAGAAAACGATTCCAAAAACACCCACAAGAAAAATGTCAAGGAAAAACACAACAAATTCAATTGGAATTCATAAAGGAAAGAAAGTAGAACCTCCTCCACCCCCAAGTTTAAAATATTTTTATCAATGAAATGAGTTTATTAGGAGAAATTTTTGGAAATGAAATGAGAGTTATAGGAGAACTGGAAGCTGAATGAATTGTTTGGCAAAATATATACAAAAGTCTTGTTCAAGCAACAAATTCCCAGAAGATGAGAATGGACCAAATAGAAACCAATGTGTCCATGAGACACAAAAATATTAAAGTAAAAAAAAAAACTGTAAAGGAGAAGAAAATGTCAGGTATCTCACAGCAAAATCAATGCTATCAAGGAGGGGAAAAATTAAGAATCACTAGATTGCCTGTGAGTCATGACCAAAAAACAGATCAGATATTGTATTTCAAGAAATCATAAAACTGTCCAGATGTCTCAGAAGAAGAGGGCAAAGTAGAAAGAATTTGTCAACCATCTTCTAAAAGAAACTCAAAAGTGAAAATTTATAGAAGCATGATAGCAGAATTTAGTTTCCAAGTCAAAGAAAAATCCTATAAAAAATCAAAAAGAAAGAATTCAAATACCTAGGAATCAGTTCAGATCATACATGATTTTGCAGCTATCTCTATGAAACCACAGAAAACTTAGAATACAATATTATGGAAAGAAAAAGATATAGGTTTATAGCCAAAAATAACTTACTGAGCAAAATCAATCACAATCCTACCAGGGGAAAAATGGACCTTTAATAAAGAGAGGATTTTCAAGAATGCTTGATGAAAAGCCTAGTGCTGAATAGAAACTCTGAAGCTCAAACAGTAGTGAAGGGAAACATAAAAAGGTAAATACAAATGAAAAATGATAAAGAACTACAGAAGGATAAACTACTTACAATTTAATAAGGACATATGAGAAGTGAGTCCCCTCTTAACCCTAACATTATCTGAAGTCCTATTTGAAGGAATCTAATTAAGTAGAAGAACTGGGAGTGGTTCCGTCTTGATGATCTTGAAAGAAGAATGGAACTAGAGGGGAGCAGGGATAAGGATAGCTGAGTAAAGGTTAGAGGAAATTATCTCACATAATAGGCTTGTGTAAGTGTCTATACAAAGTCTATATAAAAAGGAGGAAGTGGAAAGAGGTTGATACTTCAATCTCACTCCTATGTGAAATTAGTCAGAGGGAAGAATACACACACACACACACACACACACACACACACACACGGTTACAGAAATACATTTCACTCAAGAGAGAAATTGTAAAGAAATAGGAGAAGGGATAAGGAAGATTATAGGGGGTATAGATTAAGGGAAGAATTAACCCTAAACAAAACAAACTAAAAGTGTACAAAACTACGTAAAGTTCTCTGAGGTGGTAAAAAGTGGGAATCTTAGGGGTGCCCATCAACTGGGGAAGAGCTAAAATGTTATGATATGTAAATGTAACAGAATGTTATTGTGCTATAAGAAATGCTTAAGGGTCTGGTTTCAGAAAAAAAACATTGCAAAACTTGGATGAACTGCTACATAGTAAAGTGAAGAGAACAAGGAAAACAAGTGATACAATTATAACAGTATTACCAAGACAAACAACTTCTAAAGAATTAGATCAGAGTAACAATATCCAACAACTATTCTAGAGGATGTGTTGAAATATGTTATCCATCTCCGGACAGAGAGGTCCAAGTCTCAGAATATAAAATGTTTCAGACATGGCCAGAGTGGAAATTTGTTTTGCTTGGTTTGCTAATACATGTTTGCAACAGAGGGTTTGTTTTTTTCTTTGATTCTCAATTTGGGGAGAAGGAGAAAGTCAGATTAATCCTGATTAAAAAGTAAATTTATTTGTTTTATTTTGAAGGGGAAAAAAACATTTATCAAGGTTTGCTTTGCGTCAACTGCTGTGAGAAGTGCTGGGGCTACAGACAGAAAAGTCAATCAGACACTATTCTCATGGAACTCTTAAAGAAGATTCATCAGATATAGGAAGGCTCTATTTTAGGACAGATAGAAAGGTCTAGGTACAGATACAAGACAGATGGTAATATACTTTCCTTAGTGTAAATCTCATTGACAAAACAAATTCCATTTTTGGTGGACAAGCTCTGGGTACTCTGATGAGAAGAATTTTCTTCTCGGGTTCTTCAGTATTTGTAGTTGATGAGGACGCAGGGGACAGTAACAGTCTCATCTTTCTGTCTCCATGTTGGGTTGTATCTTTCTAGGGGTTGTTAATCCTGTTGGTATTGGCTACGAGGCTTGATGGGATGTAGGCCTGAGGCTGGAGTAGAGAGCAGTGTCACTACTGTTCTTAGCTCTCTTGGATACAAGGTTATATGCCATCTCTACTGGGGTCTGAGAGAAGATAGCAGATGAGGTAGTGTCCAATCTGCCCTATACCATCTTGTGTCTGTCCCTCGGGATACATTATGACTTCAGCTGGACTGACTTGTCTGACAATGCCAGGCCATACAAGATACAACCATTAGTTTTATCTCTCCTACTTGCTTCCCGAGCCTTGATTAAGGTTATTACCACTTTGTCTCCCAGCACCGCCTCAAGCCTTTTTATAGCCTGGCTATGATCCTCAAGGTTGCCTTTGATCTATTTCAAGCTGCTTGGACAACTCCAATCTCAGTAACCAATGTTCCCTAAAGGACCAGATCGACATTATCTCGTGACTGTACCATTAGTCGACTCTTTCTTTTGGAAAGCAAACATACTGGTCTGAGGTTGTACCGTCAGAGCTTGACACATATGAACAACAACCTAACTCCAACAATAGGACTGCTCCAACTATTGATGACTCTTAGATCTTGGTAGGTTTTTTTTTTTTTTTTAACCTCCTCTGAGAAACTAGCATTAGCTAACACTCAAAATTCAAGACAGATAACTGATAACCCTATCAGTTTGGAGAGCTCTTTGCATACCAATTGTGATATAGCTACAAGTCAGAGATCTCAATGATTATAACATTGCAGAGTATAAAGAAAACCGAACTTATAGTCACAAGACCTGGGTTCAAATCCCAAATTAGTTTCCTTGTATGTAAAATAAGAGGATTGAACCAGATGATTTTTGAGGTCCCATCAAGCTCTATGCCCTATGGCCCCGGATGTAAAAATTAATTTTTAACTAAAAGTCTCCACAGGGATTTTTTCAAGGTAGAAAATTTGTGAAGAGTGGACTATTTGAGAGATTTTTAAAAGGTGTATGTATTAATTTGAGAACATTCTTTTAATTAAGAATAGCTTTAAAAACATCCAGCTTTACGTCAGAACGTCACTAATAGTCAGCAAAAAGGCTAGCGGTGTGGAAAATAAAATATAAAAAGGAAACAGCCTGTCAAAGATATTAATACAGCCTGTTATTCTTCCGATTTCGTGACAGACGTGCATTCTGAATGAACTAGAAGTAACATTTGGCTGCCAAAAAAATCTTTAGAGGCAACTCTGCCAACAGACATTACATATTAACATTGACAATGGGTGATGTTCATTGTGCAAACATTCTCCTTGTGCTCCCAGTCAGAGCCAAGAGGGAGTTTATGGCTTCAATAAAATTGGGTGGCAACTGCAGAATCAGGGTTTTATAGATCCATCTATGAAAGCCCTTGGTACTCTTGGAATGGCTCTGGGGAAACATCTGTCAGTCTCAACAAATACAACAGCTGAGACAGAGTTGAGATGACTCTGGGTACTTAATGGTGAGACTCAACTAATTCAATAAAGGAGATAGAAAACTTGGCCATTCCAGGAGAACAAGCAAAAAAACAACAACTCAAAAAACAAACAAGCAAACAAAAACAAACCCAAACTATATATCTAAACTTTACAAGCATCCACAATCCACAGTCCACACGTTCACTCCTCCCCTTTTTAAGTGCAAAGGAAGAAAGGAGATATTAATTTATTTAGGATTTATACCTCAATCCCCTCCCATAAAGATTTGATGCAGTATGCAAGGTTAAACTCAGTCTGAACTATTCAAGATTAAAAGACAGCAGCTAAAATCAGGCTACTAGAAGTGAGCACTCAATTTGGCTCTGAATTCCCTGATACCAAGACACAACACATAAGGTGATGGGCCTGGGGCCAAGATACACAGATTCAGATCCTACCTCAGATATTTTCGCGGCTTCTCTTTGTGATCATAGGCAAGCTGCTTTATGTCTCTGGGACTCAGTTTCCAAGTCTGCAAAATGGAAATAATAGTACTTACACTATTCAACATGGGTGTGATTTTGAAGAAACCCTTTTATAGAACTTAAAGCACCATATACTTGTAGATTGGTCTTTTGTTATTATAATTGTCTATTTTCTCTCTATGCTTTTGCACAATCTGTCCACCATGCTTAGAATGCAGGCTTAGAGTGACTAGATCATTTTTCTCACTATTTGCTACAATATCTTGGAATCTCTCCTGTCCTTCTTGAGCTCATCTCCAATGCTCTTACTTACACAAGGTCTTTCATGATACTCGCAGATGCAAATTCCCTCTTACCCTCACATCTTACCTTGTATTTGCTTTGCAAAGCAACTGCATATCACATTGCTCCTTGAGCGAATGGAATGCTTTGTTTCTATTTTTGTATCACCATTGCTAGCACAGAGTGTGGGTTTAATTAATGCTTGTTGACTGATTTTCTGAAGAAGGAAAAAAAAAAAAGGGAGATGAATTCAACTTCTAGGGTGGGTGGGAACTTAATTAACTTAATAACCTAACAAAGTTACTTCTAATAACTTAATTCAAGCAGAAATTTATCACATGGACCAGACTTTGTGCAAGGAGCAATCGGCAACCTAATGGTAAAGACTTCAACTCCAACTTGCAGAAGGCAGAAATGGTTTTGGGAAAGTAGGGATGGAGCCTGGGCCTGTGATTTTCTTGGTGGAGAACATTGCCTCTATCAGTACAGACTGGTAGCTCTTCTACAACTTAGTCTTAGAGGTTTGGCATAAGTACTACAAAATTATTCATTCATTGACTCAATAAATTTTTGTTAAAGTCTCTACCATTCGTACTTCTCCACTGAAGAGACAGCAGCAAAATCAAATGAAAGAAAAATAATATTCCTCTTTCCTCTCAGGTCCCCCAAAGCCTCAATTGCCAATTCAACCCACAGAGAAAGGATGTAACAGAGAAACTTGATCGGGGTCAAGAGCACACACACCTTTCAGAGTTCTCCAAAGTCTGACTAGTGTTCTTGGGTATGACTAGCCTGCACACTTAAAGAATGAACTCCTCCCATCTCACTGATGGAGCCAGAGCCGAGCGTATGTATCAGTGAAATATTCTATTACGGCATTTAATAAAAGACCAATCACCTAGCAGGGCCCTTTACAATATTTCCCTCACAAAATTTAATAGTTCTTATAATTCATATGACGGCTCTTGAAAAGAATGAGTGGAGAATCGGAGCAACTTGCTTCTGCCTACCTTCAGCCTCATTTCTCCTTTTCAATAGCATCACCTCCACAACCCTCACTCCCCCCTCCATTGTAGCCCCCTCCATCCAGTTCCTTCTAAACTCCTTGAAAGTGAAACTTTGGTTTCATTTTCTCTTTAAGCTTCCTCTTAGAATTGGCTTCTATCCCTGCTGCCCCTCAGAAGCTGCCGGTTCTGTCACTATTGACCCATTTTTCTTTCATAGACCCTCACGGAGCCTAAAAGTCTTCTCCGTCTTTTTCCTCAAGGCAATTTTCTCCAACCAACCCAAGGCCATGTCCCACCCTCCAACACATAGAGGTACCCAATATTTACCAAGTTTTTGCTCTTTACTGAGAATAATAATTTCTATCTAGATGGTACCTTTATAATCTGTAAATTGCTCGACATATATTATCTCATCTAACCTTCTCAATAATCCTTGGAAGTGGGTCTTGTATGCCTCATTATTACTACTTTACAGATTAAGAAACTGGGGTTCAGAGGTTTAGTTACTTGCCCAAGGTCACAAAATGTAAATGTCAATGACAGAATTTGAACCAAGTCAATGTTACATCACACCTTACATGTACAGCCATGTTATGGGAAAAAATTTATTAAGCACCTACTATACCATTTTATTTAAATATTTATTTTAAATTTATAATATTTAAGGTACGATATATATTTCTCCTATAGGGACACTATGAAAAGGGACCACCAAATATAACAACCAATCAGTAGACATCTATTAAGCACCCACCATGTTCCAGGCCCTTTGCTGAGCACCTACTAGAGAAATACAAATTAAGAGAAAGAACTAACCCCTACTTTTTTACAGGAAAATATGTTGTGACCTGGAAGGGACCTCAAAGTGATTCTGTCCAACTCCTTCACCTGATAAATGAAGAAGCCAAGGCACAGAAAACACACAAGTAATAAATATGAGAGGTAGGATTTGAACTCAGTTCTTCTAACACTAGAATCTTCAGTCTTTTCACTGAACCACACTGTTTCCCTCAATCATAGGATCATAGATTTAGAGCTTGAAGAGACCTTAGACATCACCGACTCCAGTCTCCTCCTTTTATAGATCTGGAAACTGAGGCAGACAGGTTAAGTGACTCCCCCAGAGGCACCCAGATAATAGGGGTCTGGTATAGTATTTAACCTCATGTATTCCTAAGTTCAAGCACAGTGTTCTTACCACTGAGTTATCTCATTCAAGGAAGGTACATTCTATTGGAGGAGATAACAAATACTTAAGTACACATGAAATAAAAATAGAATCAATACAAATAAAAACATGAGGCTAATTGCAGGTTTTCTGTCACTTGTCTATTAATCTTGACTATCTTCAATGTTTTATCCCCAGCAGGTTTTTAGCAGAAGGATGCTGCTGAGGCCCCTTGAATTGAGCCCTGATGGTCCCTTTCCCATAGCCATTTAGTGCCGCAGAACTATTCTGCAATGGGGGTAACTATGAGCATATGCCAGAAATATCCATTTCATTAACTGAAAATGAATGGCCTAGGGGGAAAAAATGGTATGTTCATGAATAGGAAGCAAATTCCTTTGAATGTGCTTTTTTTCCCTTCCTGAAAGAATACGTGAATATTCTTCAGGTAGAAAGAACGCTAACTGGACTCTGCTCAGCTGAGCTTGGTTTCTCATTCTATTATTGCCAACTTTGGGAGCATTCTCATCAGCTATTCTTATTCATTTGCTTTTGTCATCCCCCTTCCAACTTCTAGCTAGAGCACAAGTAGCATGTGAATAGCTTATTAAAGGGGATTTGAGCCATAAAATATTAGAATTAAGCAGAGCCTTGGAGACATTCTTATCTAGCTCTCTCAACTGACAGATGAAGACACTGAATGCTCAGATAAGGGAAGGAACGCAGATTTAGAGCTATATGGGACTTCGGTACCCCTTTTAGTCCAACTCCCTCATTTCATAAAAGTAGGGATGGAAGCCCACCCAAGTCAAGGTTCTTGAACAAAGTCACACAGAATTGCAACTCGGGTCCAGTGACTCTTCCACTTCACAATTGAATTATCAGATTCAGATGATGGCACCAGAATCCAGACCGCCTGGCTTGCAGTCTGGGCCCCATTGTGAAAATAAGACTCCTTTGGAGAATTTTGTCATATACCTTGAGAATAACTGGAGATGACGCTGTAATGTCCTCAAACCCAGGACTAAGAATCACTGACCCCATTTGGACAGAGAAATATTGCTAGTATATCTGTTGCATCAGAGTTACTCTGAACTGTCCAAAGTTTCTAAGGACAGACTGTTCCCAGTAGAATGACTCCTACTAGGTGCTCAATAAATGCTTTTTCAGTTGACCTGAAGTCAAACCTGGGATAGGATTAGACCTTATACAGAAAGACAATGGAGTTAGAGGGGAGGAAGTCGGATGAACTTATTTCTCTCCCCATGTTCCACAAACATTTCAGATAGTTCTTGGTTTTGAAACATTTCTGAAAATGAATCACCTCCTCAGGGAAAACTGAAAAGAAAATTATTGGGTTCTTTTGCCAAAAAAAAAAAAAAAAAAAGAAAGGATGGGAGAACATGGAAATGAAAAAACCTTATAAAGAAACAGTCTCTTTCTTCTAAATTTACCTGATTACAGAAATTCAGGATTCCAGATAAACATTCTTGTCTATCTTCCTTGACAGATACCATTGGATCTGGGTAAATAAGACTTGCTCTGTGCATCAAAGGCAAATTCATAATGACATTAGACAGAGGGTCAGAAAGGACCTGGACCTCCAGAGGTCACTTAGTCTATCCTCACTTTGACAATCCCAAATCAAATTGTCAAAGAATATCTGGTGAAAAAGAAATGCCCCAAATAAAAGCCTTGGGTAAGAAAACAGTAGAAAATCAAGGAAATAAAACTTAGAATTTTATGGCCCAGTTTGGGCCTTAAAGCAATCTCCTATCTCACATGTAGGTGACTCTATATGCCTTTCCCCATCCAATCAGAAACTTTACTGTCTTTTATCGTAATTATCAGTTTATTAGAGGACTCAGATGTATTTGCACATCTGACTTTTGAAAAGGAAATTATATAGAAATGGAAATGAAGAAGAGTCGCATTAATTGGGGAATGACCAAACAGATGATGGCATACGAATGAATGTATGAAATTATTAGTGTGCTGTAAGAAATGACAAAAAGGATGGTGTCAGAGAAACCTCTGAAGACATTACAAATTGATACAGAAGAAACGGAGAAGAACCAGAAAACAATCGATATGATAGTAATGTCATAAAGACAAACAATTTTGAAAATAAGAATTGTTAATCACAATGACCAACGATGGTTCCGGAGGACTAATTATGAAGCAAACTATTCACTTCCTAACAAAGAGGTGATGATTCAAGATGGACAATGAGACATACATTTCCAGTTGAGGTTGATACAGGAATTTGTTTTGGTTGAAAAAAATACATATACATACATACATACATATACATACACACACACACACACACACATATATATATATATATATATATATATATATATATATATATATATACTACCAGGGTTTTGTCTTTGTCTTTTCTTTCTTTTTTAATGCTCATGGGAGAGATGGAAGGGAAAAAAAATAAAAGTTTATAAAATGAAAAATAAAATTTTAATATCTTGAAAGGAAAATATGAAGATTTTTATTCTATTTTTTCAATATTTGCTCTGTTCCATTATAGAGTACAACACATTGTTATTCAAAATTTGGTAGGACCTTCCAGAGCCTTTGAGAACAAAGGGTCATTCCTATGCCAAGAAATATGGCATTAGATATGGAATTGGAGAGGAAACACAGCAAGTTGACCAGGATTTAACCTTTTCTTGTCATGATGGGTATCTGTTAATATATTATGTTATAATATTTTCAGGAGCTATTGGGATAGGTTAGGTATCAGTGCTCCCTTAGCTGGACTCCTGGGCTTAGTCCACTATCTTTTTGCTCTGTTGTGACTTTAAAAAGCTCTCATTGTGTATTCCTATATCTTGTCCTATATGAGCCAATCTAGCTAAATGAGAGGGCTTAGAGGGAAATGGTTTTTCTCCATCTACTACATGTCATACCTTTGAAAACAGGGAATAAAGAAAGTCTGACCATCTCAATCTGCTGGAATATTGCATCTCATACTTCCTGGCAGGAGGCACTTACGTTCCAGCCAGCTTCAGATCTCTTACAGTCAATATATCTTACTTTAATTTACATTCAGTTGTTTTGTCTCATGATGTCTTTATATCTCTCCCTCTCTCATGGAATGACATACATGGACTTTGTGACCACTGTTTTTCTTTTACATTTGTTTTCTTGGGTATAGTCCTCTGTTTCAGATGGATAAAAAGCTAACATTCAGATAAATGAGGCATTACTAAAGCCATCATGATTCTTTCACCACTCATAAAGTACAAACAGAATTATGGGGCAAAAACCAAACCAACCTATCAATTAAATATTTAAAGCAGCAGCAACAACAACATTAAGAAAGGAAAGGTATAGATAAGAAGTCTAGTTGGCTGAATTTTTCAAACAGATGAATTATCATCATATTGATACAGTAAGAACGAAAATAGTGATCACTGTGACTAGTGTCACAGAAGCCAGAGGGTCAGTTGGGGGCCTGAATTTTTCATAACTATTACCAATAATATTTTCTAACTAATTTTCTTTTGTGGTACTGGTATCTACATAATATCAAGGGACATCTTCAAAAATTCCCAGTATATGGGGTATATTTTTAAAGGTAGATTTATGGGAGGACATGAACAAGAGTCACATAGAACGAGATGGTCTGCGATCTGTACAGTACAAGGATTATCCAAATTGATGATTTCCGCTGTGTTTTCACAGCCTTCCTTTTTTTAAAAATTGTTGACAAAAATGTTACAGGAGGAAATATTAACAGCCAAAATTTATTTACTTCATATGTATGGCATGTTAAAGTCAAGATGAATTACCTCCATTGCCTCTTCCTGATAGACAGACACCCTGACAGTCCACAAATAAGTTCACTTTAATTCATTTTGATGGGACATTTTTACTGATAGACTTTGTGCACTGGTGTAGTACTTAGGCTGCTGCTCCCAATTAAGAATGACATATAAGAAGAGACTCCCTAGATACGGAAATGCAACCCTCCTGGGATGGCTCTGATGGTAAATTAAAACCCAGTGAGTTGAGAACATTGATTTTTATTCCCTAGTCAACCCAAGAGTAATTTAAGAAATTAGAGCTATTTAAACATTTTGGCAAGAGGCTTTTTATTGCTCAAATAGTTCAATAAATGTTTAAAAAGTAAGAATACTGTCTAGTTCAAAAAGATGATATGAAAAACCTCCAAGTACCAAACCAAATCACCTATTTTTTTTTTTTTTTTTTTTTTTTTTTTTGCCAAGCTACTTTATGGTTAATAATAGAAGACCAGGGAAAAGGGGTAGTAGCAAGTCTGGCTTGCTGCTGCTACTGCTGCTGCTGTTGCTCTTGCTAGGCAAGGAAATATACTTACTGAATCATTGAAACCTCTCCACTTTTTAAATATGACAAAAGGAAATTGGTCCCAATGAGATGATATGATCTTATTTCCTTTCTTCCGAAGGACAAATCTGAACAGTCACATTGTGAACTAAAACACTTTTCAATGAAAATTCAGGGCCCAGTCTTAATTACAGCAAATCAATTTCATCTTCAAATAGAAATTCCTCTATTAACATGAAAATTTCTCGGGTGCCTCTGGGCTCCAAGCAGAAACTATATTCAATGACAAAACCTCATAGATGCTGAAGTCATATTTGTCCTTGAAAAAGTGGGCAAAGGTAGATAATGAGATATCTTTTATTAGCCCAGCTTATAGTACATAAGCTTTTTACATTGATTTTCTTAAATGCAAAGAGGTCTGTTATAAACCATTGTAGGCTTGATCCTCTAGCTAACAGCCCACTGAAGCCAGAGGGACTTCTCTGGTCCTGGGCTCGTTAGGGATGCTGGGATGACCTTTGTTTCAACAGCAATACAAATGAGAAAAAAAAAAGAGTAAACAGGTTAAGATCAACATTTAAACCAAATTTTACAAATTAGACTT
Organism: Sarcophilus harrisii; assembly: GCF_902635505.1. Lineage (NCBI taxonomy): Eukaryota > Metazoa > Chordata > Mammalia > Dasyuromorphia > Dasyuridae > Sarcophilus > Sarcophilus harrisii. Next base: position 32,751,712 of record NC_045432.1, read on the forward strand.
TTTCTGTTTCAACAGAAAGTTACAAACTTTCAAAAATGTGTATGCATTAAGATCATTAAACATAAATGTCATATAATGAAGCCTCACTATGAAACAATGCCATAGTATAAAGCCTAAGGAATAATCTGGACTCCATGAACTTATGAAATAGATGTATATATGTATCTATATGCGTATATATATGTAAATATATGTATTCTATTTTGCAGATAAGGAAACTGAAGCTCTGAGATGTATAGGCTTTCCAACAATAATAATACAGATACATTAGTTAGATAGATAGACACATGTTTACCTATATATGTATATACACCAAATAGATCAGTATATAGGTAAATTGGTAAGTAAGTGCATAAATAAACAGAAAGGCAGATATTTGATACATATACATAGATCAAATGATCAGACAGATTAGTAGATGACTAGTTTTCTGCTAATCTTATGTACTTTATTTGACATATTTAAAGATATAATTCAAAGATTTCATCAGACCACCAAAAGAGTCCATCTCACTCACACACACACACACACACACACACACACACACACACACTAAAAATTCTTGCCATCAGTCAACAAGCATTTACTTTTACAATACTGATTTAGAAACAGCTTCATGTAGTGGATAGGACACCAGAAGCCCTGAGGTCAGGTCCTGCCTCTGAGAAAACTCTTTGGCTAGGTTGCAGAGCAACCTGGACTGGTAGAAGGAGTTTCCTGACCTGGAAGTTCCCTAAACCATTCAAATCACAGGTTCAGTCCCTATCCCCATGCACCAGGAAGAAGGCAGAAATCTAGCCTTCTTTGTATGGTAATGAAGAAATCTCCTCACAATCATGCATTTTGGAATCTGGGTTTCAGACATTTGTCAAGGACTCCATTTATTCTGAATTTTGGGCATTGAAAAGAGGAAAGAGGAAATTATAGAACTTCCAGTCAAATCTTACAACTTCCTTGATTTACAGGTTTGGAAACTTAACCTAAGGAAGGCTAAATGACTTGTCCAAAACTATACAACTAATTAAATGAAAGAGACAGAACTTGAATGGAGGTTCCCTGCCTCTCAAGCCAGGGCTCTTCCCACCAGACCAAGCAGTCGCTGGTCCCCTAGGGAAGATGACTCCAGCATGAATTATTGATTCCAAGGATTTTCTTCCTTTATAGACAAGATCCCAAACTGGAGTGGATGAGAGGATGATAAATTTGTTTTGATTTATTGAGGGATGAGGAAAGAAAATGCATATTAGAAAACCAACACTTTGGAATTAAGTTTCATTATCACCTTAGTGGGAAATACAAAGCACTTTATACATTTGATTGGTACAAGTAGGAGAGGGGTACAATTTTGAAAGGTTCTGGATATCTGTCATTGTCATCATTGCCATGTCATTGTTGTTCTTTGTCTAAGAATCAGAGAGAAGATGTGGGAGATGGGTTCAGAAATGGAAAGTGAAAGGGAAAACACTGGAAGAGCAGGCAAAAAGACACTATAAAGAAAATGTCTGTTTTAACCCCCTGGAAGAATAGTGAAGTCAGGGGATTCCTGGGAATTGAATTGAGGCAGATACCAGAATTATTTGATTCACGGTTCTCTTCCCTAAAAAAGTAGAAACCTTACTTCTTTCTTACTCTTCACTTTTGGCATGACCACAGAGTTTTGTGCTGTATCTCACTGGACTAGCACTGTGGGGAGACAGTTTGGTTCCCTTAAATATTTCCTAGCTTCTCCCTTGACTTTCCAAGTTAGCCAAAGAAATAATTTGATTAGATGTAGACAAGAGTAGAAGGACATCTCATTGGCATAATGGTGTTATTCTCCAATTATTACCTTGGGCTTTTTTGTTAGAAAATTGAACAGCAGGACTTGGCCCAAGAATCTCCAAATATGAGAAACCTCTTTGCTTTAAAACAAGATAATTTTCATAGGGATCTTGAAATACTGAAAACAAGTATAAGAGACTTTTTCTTTTGGGGAAAGAAGGAGGTAAATTTTTTTCTATTCAAAATGAAAAAAGAGAAAAACAGTTTTTCATAAGATTCTGGTTGCAGCTGTTATATAGCATTTCTTGAATTAAATATCAGGACTTTTTGATGCCAACAAACTTTAGCTTCTTCCAGTTCTGCTTATTTTCCCAGTCTAGGATAGTTTATCCCAGACAGTTCTTTCTTCATCTCTATTTTGATCTGTGGATAGAAAGGATGGAGAGAAAGGAAAAATATACATTTGTGTTTTATGTCTTCCATCTCCAGCTTTATCATCAATGTGAAACTGGAGTAATGTTGAACATTTCTGAATCACAATCAGTAGTAAGTTCCAAGATATGTATCAAGAAAACTGAGACACTTAAGGCATTAGGTATACTAACCAATTTCTACAATTGAAAAAAAGTATTTTAAGCATCCACTGCATACAAATGATTACATCAAGTATGAGGAAAAAGCTCTCTAGAGTTCACTGTTTCATGGGGAAATAACATACGCATATCTTATTTCTTAATATCTTAATATCCAGAAATATACAAGTGCAATAGAAAGGGGAACAAAATAAAATTCAGTGCAAGGATTGTGAGAGAAAATATTATTGACAAGGAGAAGCAGGGAAGGATCCATGGAGAAGATAGCATTTGAGTTGTCTTGCAATATGAGTAAAAATGAGTAAAAACTCATTGTGAGTTGGGACCATTTAATTCTTTATAATCATATCCCTCGAACCTAGAACAATGGCTGGTACATAACAGTTGTTTCTTGTTGCTGAGTCGATCAGTTATGCCTGATTCTTTGAGACTCGCTGGACCATAACATGGTAGGCCCATCTGTCGTCCACTATCTCCTGAAGTTTGTCCAACTCATGTTCATTGCTTCCATGACAATATCTATCCATCTCGTCCTTTGCCATCTCCTTCTCTTTCCTGGCATTAGCATCTTTTCCAATGAATTCTGTCTTATTATGTGGCCAAAGTATTTGAGTTTCATCTTCAGTATTTGATTTTCCAATGAATAGTCTGAATTAATTTCTTTAAGTATTAACTGATTTGTTCTTGCTGTCCAAAGAACTCTCCACACCACAATTCAAATGCATTGTTTCTGCAGCACTCGGCTTTCCTCATTGTCCAATCATATATTATTAGAAAAAAAACAGTTTTGAAAATATGGAGCTCTGTCAGCAAGGTGATGTCTCTGCTTTTTAGCAAGCTGTCCAATTTGTCATAGCTTCCTATCCAAGGAGAAAGTGTCTTTTAATTTCATGACTGTAGTTACCATCTGCAGTGATTGTTGAGCCTAAGAATATAAAATCTGACACTGCTTCCATTTCTTCTCCCCCTCTTTGCCAGAAAGTGATAGGATCATTTGCCATGTTCTTGGTTTTTTATATGAAATTTCAAAGAACTTTTAATTCTCCTTCATTTACTGCCATCAAAGTGGTATAATCTGCATATCGGAGAAAACTGATATTTCTCCAAGAAGCCTTAATTATGGCTTTTGAATCATACAGCCTGGTATTTCACATGAAGTATTCTGCATATAAGTTAAATAAACAAGGGGACAATATACATCCAACTCCTTTTCCAACTTTAAACCAATCACTTGCTCAATGTTCAGTTCTAATTGTTGTTTCTTATACTGCATGCATATTCCTTAGCAGAAGAGTAAGATGATTTATTACTCCAATCTCTTTGAGGATTTGCCACATTTTGTTGTGATCCACAGAATCAAAGACTTTAGTGAAGTCAATGATGCAGAAGTGCTTTTCTGGAGCTCCTTTGCTTTCTCCACAATCCAATGAATGTTGGCAATTTGGTCTCTAGTTCCTCTGCCTCTTTGAAAAGCTTCCTGCTCCTTTGGTAAATTTTAGTTCTCACATTCCCAAAGCCTAGCTTACAGAATTTTGAACATGAAGTTGCTGATATGTGAAATGAGTGCAGTTGTTCAATAATCTAAACATTCTTCAGCGTTGCTCTTCCTTTTTAAACTGATCTTTTCTGATCCATAGGTCCCTGTACTTTTTTTCATATTTCCCGATATATTGAGTGCAACACATTAAACATATTATCTTTTTAGGGTTTTAAATTGTTCAGTTGGAATTCCATCACTTCCCATTGTATTCATTGTTAGCAATATTTCCTAAGAATTACTTGATTTCATTCTCCAAAAATACTGGCTCTAGATCAACAATTGTACTATCAGCACTCATTAAATGCTTATTGATCTATTAATGAATAGTTGAAGAGAGGGTAAGAAAGCATTCCAGGATATGGAGTCATATGAACAAAGACATGGAGGTAGGAAAAAATAAGAGATGTGATGTTCTAGGGATAAATTGACTGGAGCCAAATAAGATAGGAGAACCAAGAAAGTACAATGCTTTGGAAGCCGAGAAAAAGACAGTATCTAGTAGGAAATGCTGAATGGAAGTGTCAAATGGACTTAGAAATAATTATCAAAATTGTTCCTAAAGGTTAAAAATGGGGAATAATGCCAAATAAGGCTATAAATGTGACAGAAAATTGTAGGGGCCCTTAAATATTGGACAAAATAAGTTTAAAAATTATGTAATAGGAAACCATGAACGATTTTTGAGGAAAAAAAGATAGTGAAGAAACAACTTTGGAGGAAAAAACAATAGGACATGTTAAGTTTGAAGTGCCTTGGAGTCATCTGGGTGGAGATAGCCTTCAGGCAGCTGTAGATGTAGGTCTGGAGCTCAGAATATAACTCAAGTCTTTGGGATAGAGATTCAGGAGTGTTTTGCCCTAGCAGTTAGTCATTAAAAAATGAATGGCATTGCAGAAGGATAGAGAAGATGACCAAAGACAGTACCTTACAGGAACATCTATCTTGAAAGAAGAGCAAGAAATGGAAGAATCTCCTAAGGAGACTGAACCTGAGAACCAACAGTGTGATGACCTTTAAAGCAAGGGAGAAGAGAGTATTTGATAGGAGTGACTTGGCAATGTTAACTATTGAGGAGTTGAAAAAGATGGAGCAGGAGAAAAATGCTCATGCGATTTAACAACTAGAGATCATTACTGAAACTAGAGATCACTGCAGTTCCAGGGGATAGAGATGTGGGGGGGGGGGTAGAAGGAAATTTTTTTCTTGTCTTGTGTTTCTTACGTCACCAATATTTCCCATCACATTCCCCCTTCCTCTCCTCATAGATCCATTTCTTATGACAAAGAATTTCTTAAAAGGGAAAAAGTTTGACAAAATTAACTATCACATCAATAAATTCTGGAAATATATAAAGTATTCAATACCCATAGTCCTTCACTTCTATCAAGAGACTAAAGCTTTCTCAGAACTCTTCCTTGGGGCCAAACCTGGCCATTATAATTTTGCAGCATGCAGTTTCAGTAATTTTATTGTTGTTTTTCTTTCCACTTATGTTGTTACAGTCGATGAATATATTGTTCTCTTGGTTTGCTTCCTTCTCTTTGTATCAGTTAATAAAACCTCTTCATACTTTTCTGATTTTTACATATTTCCTGTTTTTATTTATAGAGAATCGGCCTCAAAATCAGGGTTCAAGTCTTGACTTTTCATATACTGACTATATGAACCTAGGCAAGTAGTTTAATCTCTCAATGCTCCCAGGCCCTTCTAAGTCTTTAAGTTGCAGAGAAAGTACCAAGATGCATTGGTGGAGGAGTTCCCTCATCCAGGAAGTTTCCTAATACTAGTGAGCTCACAGGTCCAGTCTTTCTCCCTATGAATTAATTCTAGGGACATAGTAATATTCTATGATATTCATGTCCCATAACTTGGGTTTAAACATTCTTTAGTCGATGGATCATAATTTTGTGTCCAGTTCTTTGCTACTACATAAAGCTCTACTTACATGGGGGGGGGGAGCAGATTTCTAAGGGAGGAGATATCATGTGGTAAGGAAATGGTGATACCAGATAAAGACAACTTTTTATTTTTTATTTTTATTTTTTTTATATACTTCAACAACAATACTATATGATAAAGACAACTTTTTAACAAAAAGATAACCAGTGAAGTGGAGGAGGTAGTGTGGGCCAATAGCTGGATGGGTTAGAATGATCAAGAGAAAACATTTTGGTGACTGGGGAGATCTGATTATGTTTATTAGTAGATGGGAAGTAACAAGGGGAAAGGGAGAGTGATTAGCTTTAAAGAAGAGTAGGGGTAACTCTCCCTTGATCAGAGGGAAAGGACTCATTTTTTTCTGACTCAGTTAATAGAGAATGGATTTGTTGGGGCTCCTGATGGAAGTTCTCAGATATTTTAATGATGTAGAGTCTAAATAATATGCTACAAGTATATGTGTGGGGCTCTAGGCAGATGTAGAATTATCATTAAAAGGAATGAAACCAAGAGTTGCTAAGAGTCAAGCAGGATTTCTGAGCAGCAATGAAGGCCAAACTGAGGTTGTACATGCAATGGCTCAATCCCATGATTTTCTCCAAATTTAGGTTTAGACTGAAAATGTATGGAGTAGAGGGGAAAGAATATTATGGTAGGAGAAAGAATTGTTGAAGTTCAAAATCTCATAGGTAGAATCCTAATAAATTACTATTTTGTGGTGAAGGAAAATGGTAAGAAATGCAGGATAATTTTGTTTTTCTTATTTTTTTCCTTTTGGATCTGATTTTTCTTGTGCAGTATGATAATTGTGAAAATACGTACAGAAGAACTGCACATGGTTAACATGTATTGGATTACTTGCCATCTAGGGGAGAGGCTGGGGAGAAGGAAGGGAGAAAAACATTTGGAACACAGGGTTTTGCAAGGGTGAATGCTGAAAACTACTCAAACGTTTAGAAAATCAAAAGCTTTATTAAAGAAAAGAACAAAGAAATGCAGGATAAAACACCCAGAGAGAGGTGTAGGGAGACACTACTAGCTAGAGTATGGCAGCTGAGCTTGGGAGACTGGGTTGAAATCCAATCAGCTGGCAACTTCCTACTTTAGTTAATTATTCTTGCTAAGTAAAAGCTAAGTTCGATCGATTCTAGGCTTCTAAATGACTTCAATTGCTCTAGAGAAGTAGCATGGTATAATAGGGATAACCTTAGAGACTGACGTTTGAATTTGGATTCTAGAATTCATCAGCTTTGTGAGCTTTGTGAACCTCTGAGCTTCGGTTCCCTTATCTGTAAAGTGGGAATTATGTTCTCTACGTTCTCTTCTCTACAAAGTTTGTGTGGGGAAAGCACTTCACAAACCTGCTTTGGCTAAGTCACCAAGCTTCCCAGTGCCTGCTTCCTTCTCCGTAAAATGGCAGGTTGGACTAAAGGGCCTCTAGAGTACTTTCCAGTTCTATATCCATAATCCTACGTGTGCCTTTAGACATGTTCCTTCACCTCCCTGGCTCTCAATTTCTCCATGTATAAAATGAAGCCCCCCAGGTCCCTTTTGGCTCTAGATCTGTCACACTGGGTTATATCTCGGATGACTGGACAAGTTATTTGCCTCTGTGGGCCTCAGTTTTCTCATGTGTAAAATGAGAGGGAATGACTAGGTCACCTCTTTGTCCACTTTCAGCTCTAAACCTATGGCTCAGTTAGAGAACTGGGAGTCACTGCTGCAGCTTTCTCTCCATCTCCGATTCCCTCAAAGCTCTCTTTTACTTAGACACCACAATGTCTTTCCTGTTCTCCCCGATGTGAACATTCTTCCCAATTAAAGCAGGTGTTTGCTAATCACACACGGAGTTGAATTTTCGGTGATAATCAGGGAAGAATCAGAGTTCCCATATAGATCCCCTGCTCCAGTCCACAGAATGGAACATTTTCAATCCTACACTCCATTCTCCCATTCACGGTTTTCATCTTTATCAGAGCAATCATCAAAAAAATAGACCTCCAGTGCTATGTACCTTGACTCCAAAAGCACTCCATCTTTTTGCTAAGTACCATAGACAATCTTTTCCCGGCCAAGCTCTGTGGATGCTTTATGTTAATGGAATAAACAGAGCTAATGTTTCATTACTCTTGTTTGCATTTCTCAAATGATTAGCTTTCCCCGAGCTGGAGACAGCACCGCGGTAATATCTGATCCCAGCTTTTGTCCATCACGAGATGGGAGCAAAAGTCGGGTCGACCTCTTAGAAATACTGGTAGAGAAAAGAGAATTGAGGCTCTACAGCCTTTGAGGGATGGGACTGGAAAACAAGATTTTCTTTTGTGCCTCTGCTTACCTCAACCTTGCCAATAGATCCTCCTGAGAATGGAAACATTTAAAGCCATAGGCAAACAACAAAAGCTGTCTACAGATTACAGAGAAAAACAGAGCTCTCTTCCTTCCACAGGTGACTACTTAGGTCTTCCAACAACGGTACTCAAGAGGCTCCAATTTCTCCATCTTCATCCTCTCTCCTACCAAAGCTTTGCAGACAGAGAATAATGTTCAACAGGTTCCTTGCCATCTTCCATAAAAAGCTTCCTCAAACTGGCTGCCCCTTAAATACTAAGATCCTTCTAAAATATTTGCAGAGAAAGAAAAGGGATAGAAAAGAAAAGAAATGCCTAGTTTTCCCTCTCACAGGTAAAACTGCAGCATTCTGCACTTTCAAACCTCATGTGGGTTTCCTTTTCCCCAACCCACAGAAAAATAAAACAGTGTCTACAACTTGCATTTCCACTTTAATTTTATATACTATGTTCGCCTCAGGCAGTTCTGTCTGCTAATTCCTTTAATAACAGTTACTTCTGGTACCACATGCTACAGTTCATGGTTTCCTTTTTAAATCAGATTTTATTGCCCAAGAAGATACAGAACATCTATTCCTATCACTGTGGTGAGTGTGGGTAGCCTGGCTGGAGAAAAGACATTAACTGCTGCCAGTCTTTCTCAGCGGTTATACTGTCAACTGGGCATGGGTGCCTACTCACCTAAAGGGCCAGGTTGTGGATGATAGAAGATTAGATCTCGCTTACCACCCAAAACTGCTTCTGTCTCCCAGCCTTGAAGTGTGGGACTATACCTGACTAGAATTGAAAATGATGAAATTAATGAGAAATGGGAAATTAAAAGTCTCAGATTTACACAGAAGAGTGTACAACTAGTAAGAGTGAACTTTGGGTGTCCCCTTAAACCTTTAGTATTTCTTGAGAGTTTTGGGGGGACAAAAGCTTTGCCCATATAAATTACAGAAGAGAGAAAAATTCATGGATTTTTTTTTGTTTTTCTCATAGTTTTTCCTGTGGTAGTCACTATCTTACAGAAAAAAAAAAAAGGAAAAGCCATTCGTAAGTCAGAGAGCCCCTTTGGAATCTTATGGCCTAATTTAGGGGTTTTCAACCTAGTGTTCTATTCCTGCCATAAAACCTTCTTAATAACCCTATTCTACAATAATTTGACTACTTTCTAAACCCATCAGTCTAGTTCTTAAATCTGAAAGTATAATCTAAAATTTGATTGTATTCTATCTTGTTCCTCTTTTATACATATAGCTATGTACCGTAAGTCCTTGGTTTTTAAGTCTGGCCTGTTATATTATTTACTAAGAATCCACTGAGCATAAAGTCATTTTTTAAACTAGATACATGAAGGTATTATATAATATAGATTATCCCTATTTTTTTCCTTGCAGAGTGAGACGTTCAATGAGAAAGAAAAGCACTCCTAAATAAGATTTTAGAGATTCTTGAAATTTGGGGAGGGAATTTTTTTAATTGTTGTGTCTATTATTTCCCACTGTGTGTGGATATGTACACACATATACACATCTATCTTTTCTAAGTCAGATTTGAGAAGTAGGTTTATATGCATGTTTACCTAACTCACATTCTGATTTTGCTTCCTCTTCATCCAATTTTGCCTTTCATAGCTAGTCATAGTTGTGCCTCAGAACCAGAAGAAGCATGATTGGCTGGTGATGATGAGCACTTAGATCATTTCCCTCTTTTCAGCACTCTGGAAATCTGCCGAACATTTTCTTTCCATCCATTTTTTAGATATCTACTAACCGACTAGCCGCAGGGGCAGCTTGATACTTAGTTCAGTGTAAGAGCAGAGTCACAGGAGGGAAAATGAGATTTCACTACCTGCATTATGAAAGCTTTCTTAGGATTTCTGTACTATTGATGTGAAAGTCTAGCTCATTTGAACAACTCCCATTGTCCCTAGCTTAGGAGTCAGAAGACAGGTTCAAATCCTAACTCAATCAATAAAAATTTGTTAAGCACCTACTATGTGTCAGATACCCACCTATCTAATAAAGATACAAAAAGAAACAAAAGACAGTCCCTGACCTCAAAAGCTCACGATCTAATGGGGAAGACAATGGAAACTATACCGATATATATGATAAATAGGAAATAATTAAAATGGGAAAGGCACTAAAATTAAGAGGGGTAGGGATAGACTTCCTGTAGAAAGTAAGATTTTAGTTGGGTCTTAAAGGAAGTCAAAGAAGCCAGTCGATATTCGAATGCAAGGAGGGAGATCATTCCAGAAATGGAGGAAAACCAGAAAAAATGTCCAGAGCCAAGAGATAGAGTGTCTTTATTGTGAAACAGCAAGGAGACCAATGACATTGAATTGGAGAATATAGGATTTGGGGTATAATGTGTAAGAAGAATGGAAAGGTAGGAGGAACAAGGTTATTAAGGACTTGAATAACAGAAGATCTTGTATTTCTCTCTCTCTCTCTCTCTCTCTCTCTCTCTCTCTCTCTCTCTCTCTTTCTCTCTGTCATTTTTTTTGCTGAGGCAATTGGAGTTAACTGACTTGCCTAGGGTCACACAGCTAGGAAGTGTTAGGTGTCTGCTAACCTCCAATTTTGCATCACTATCTCCCTTTCAAACATCTTGAACTGGATATTCAGTATACATATTAAACTCAACATGTCCAAAATGGAACTCATTAGCTTTCCCCTAAACTTTCTCCTTTCCTTCTCCTTTCCCTATTAATATGGAAGGCAGTACCACTCTCCTAGTCCCTCAGGCTTATAGCCTAAAAGTCATTCTGGATTCCCGCCTCTTACCCCCCATATCCAAGTTGTTGACAAGATCTTCTGATTGTAACTTTGAAAATACAGCCCCTCAGGGCAGCTAGGTGGTACAGTTATTGGTAAGGAGTAAGACTACCTCATCATATGAGACAGGAATTAAAAAAAGAGTATGAAATTTTAAGTATGAGATGGGGAAGAAGGGAAAAAAGGGAGCTTATGACAAACTGCCCTGATTTTTTTTCTTAAAAATAAGAGGCAATGTTCTCAGCTGAGCAAAGGGGGAGAACAACCTTGGGAGGTTTGAGGAGGGATGGAAAAATGTGAAAGAACGATTGCGGAAAGTGGAATAGTGAATTGATAAGGCTACTTACTGTTCCTGGGACCACAGGGAAGTCATTCCTTAGACCTGAATTTTCTGTAAAATTTCTAAAAGATGAGAAGGCTGGATTAGAAGATTTCTAAGTACAAAATTACAGTTTAGAACTAAAGTATGACTAGAAAAATAATTTGCTACTGCTGTTTTTTTGAAGACTACAATAACTAGATACCATTAATATGCTGTGTAGCACAAATAATAAAACTAATAAGCTAGCTGGAACACTTTAAGGTTTATAAAGTACACTGCAGAAGCTATCTAATTTTCCCCCAAGCATTTGACTTTTCTAATGCCTTTCACATGTATTATATTTCAATTTATTTTATTTATTTAGTATTTTCCCCAGTTACATTCAAAATAATTTTACATGTGTTTTTAAGATTTTTGAGTTCTAGGTTCTCTCCCTTATCCCCACTCACAATTAAGAAACTACATGTGAAGTTACGCAAAAAATTTCCATAACAGTCAAGTTGTGAAAGAAAACATAGATCTCCTACCTTAATGAAAATAAAAACCCTCAAAAAATTAAGTTAGAGAGAGAGAGAGAGAGAGAGAGAGAGAGAGAGAGAGAACACACACTAGAGAATGCTTTGATCTATATTCAGACTCAATCAGTTCCTTCTCTGGGTATGGATAAGATTTTTCATCATAAATTCTTTTTTTTTAATTTAATAGCCTTTTATTTACAGGACATATACATGGGTAACTTTACAGCATTAACAATTGCCAAACCTCTTGTTCCAATTTTTCACCTCTTACCCCCCCCCCACCCCCTCCCCTAGATGGCAGGATGACCAGTAGATGTTAAATATATTAAAATATAAATTAGATACACAATAAGTATACACATCATAAATTCTTCAGACTAGGTGTGGATGGTTGTATTACTGAGAATATAAAAGTCATTTACAGGTGGTCATTGCAGAACATTGTTATTACTTTGTATATAGTATATTTCACTTTGTTCACAGAGGACTTTTGAGGGTTTTTTTTTTTTTGCCCTGAGAGCATCTTACTCATCATTTCCCAGAGAACAATAATATTCCATTAGAGAATCTTGCTTCAAAATTTTTTTTACAATTACTATTGCTAATTGTATCCCCCCGCTTAATTCTCTCTCTCTCCTTTCACCCCGTCCCTCCTCAAAAGTGTTTTGATGTTATCTAATTTGATCTTCACAACAATCCTGGGAGGTTATTATCTCCATTTTACAGATAAAGAAACTGAAGCTGAGAGAGATTAATTAACTTGCTCAGAGTCACCCAGTTAGTTCAGTGAGACAGATTTTGAATTCAAGTTTTGCTGATGGTCAAATATAGCTCTCTTTGTGTTATGTCACCTACCTGCTCCAAACCAGCCATAGCATCAATAACAATCATAGACTCCTACTACAATTAATTGAATCACTGTTAATTAAGCAAGTTTAAGGACATTCACTGATAAAATCTAGGAAAAGGAAATCTACAATACAGCTTTCTACTGCATAGTGGCACCGATGAAATGGACTGAGGTTGTTTTTCCTGATCTCTTAGTTAAAGTTCCCAATATGATCTCTGAGTTATTGCAAGAAAACTGATATTTGACTGAGGAAGAAAAACAGAATTGAATCAATACAGTTCAAATCAACTTGTTCTGACTTGTTTTCATTTCCAAAGATTAAAAAAAGTCCTGCACATGAGTAAAATATTCCGTCAGTGGAGCCGCCGAGTCAGGCATGATGCCATCCAAGTATGTTTAAATTTTGGACAAGTAGACGTGCTTCAGCTGAGTTTCACCACAATTTCTTCAGAGAGACAGAGAGAGAGGGAGAAGGAGGGAGAGAGGGAGGGAGGGAGGGAGGGAGAGAGAGAGAGAGAGAGAGAGAGAGAAAGAGAGAGAAAGAAAGAGAGAGACAGAAAGAGATACACAGAGAATGAAGACTTCTAAAATGTACTTTTAATTACAAAACATTTTGAAGAAAATGAAGAGAATAGAATTTAAATAGTTCAAAATGTCCCCTTCATCTGAAAGGATTTCAGGCTAATATGAAGGTAGAGGACATTCTGATCAAGTGCCACTATTAGGTCCCAGAGAACCTCAAATACACAACTGAAGACAAGTCCTGGCCAGGGAAAGACCAGGTAGCATGAAACATAAGCAAATTCTCTGGGACCCAGTCACTTCCTGGAGCTGAAGGTAACCATATGTAAATCCCTCTGCTTTGGCAAAAGCAGAGAAAGTATCCAAAATGGATAGAAACATCATTCCTTCTGAAAGATCTCGTCTTCAGGAACAACACTGGACATTGTGAATGGTGTAGTCTCCAGGGCATCCAGAAAAAAAACCAGTGTATTATGGATACCACTGGGAGAGCAAGAGAAGGAAATTATTCATATAGTCAGTCGATAGATATTCGTTGCATGTTTACTGTGTGCCAAAGCACTATGCTAAGTGTGGGGAGAGATCAAAAAAAAAAAAAAGGAGAAAAGAAAAGAACAAAAGCTTACATTCTAATGGAAGAGACAACATACAAATAATCACATACATAAAAGATTTATACAGAGTAAATGAAAGATAATCTCTTAGGGAAGTGGAAGATACTAGAAAGGGTCTCCTGAGGATTTAAGCTCATTATGAATAGAAATAATTTCCTGCTTTACACTTTTATACTAGCGCCTACTATACAATGTCTGGCATCTAACAGGTATTCAGTAAATACTTGTTGGTCGATTGATTGGGACAGGGGAGGGAGGCATTTCTAAAACCAAGGATATAACCTCGTTACTCCTTTGATACATTAAACCCAATATTCCAAGATTTAAAGAGAAGCAATGGTACCATGTCATCCAGATACTGAAGAGCAAGGGTCTCAATGATCTGCTGTTGTTCTGGAAGTCAAAAACAAGTAGCTTTTAAATGATTTATGATCATTTTATAACTAAGATAGTATGTGTGAAATTCTATTGCCTCAGGGTGGGCGGGGTGGGGGGGAAGGCCACAATTCCCCCTTTCCTGTTTTTTAACACTCTCTCACTTGCATAATTCTGTCATGTCACCTCTTTACTGGATCCTTCCCTCCAGCATTAGCAGAAACAAAGACTTAGAAAAGTGAGCCCACAGAGCCCTACTTTGACTTTTGAGCCACTTGCATTTAAAGAGTCAAAGTTGACAATAACTTGCAGGTGGTTCTATGATCTGCCCTGAGGAATGACAGAATAGCCGCATCCTATGGCTCAAAGAGGAACTGGATTGACAGGGTGGGTTTGAAGGTGTTTCTTATCAAGCCAGGCTCAAAAATCAGCACAAGGAATGAGGAATGGAACTAGAATAACTGCCATTAGGAGGACACATGCTTTGACAAGTCATTTAAGTTTTGCTGCAGTTCCAAATTCAGAATTCATGCTCCCAAAACCATAATAACCAAGAATGACCTAAACAACATGATGACAAAAACAAAGAACAACTAAGGTTATTCTGGAATTTTAATATAACTAACCTCACTTGAAAGTAACTAATGGTGTAGTTGTATCAGAGTAAATTCTGTACCATAGCAGGTCATGATACAACAAAGCTCTAATGAATCCAAGCTCCAAGTCTAAACTCAGTTCCAACTAATAACCCTCCTTCCTTGAGTTGGACCCAACCATGTCCTTACAATCTCATGGCTTCCTACTCCAAGCTATGCCCTATCACATAAAAGATCACAGATGGGAGGTTATCTAATACAACTCACTTCTCTTTACAGAGAGAGAAACCGAATTCTAGACAAGTTAAATGACTTGCCCAAAATTAACCAGCATTTATTAAGTCAGCCAGCAATTATTAAGTGCCTACTGTATACTAACTGCTACATGCTACTTGGTGCTAAGTGCTAATTAATTCAGTCGACAGAGCCAAGAAATTAACCCAGATCTTTAGTGTCCAAATCTAGCACTCTGTTGTATGCCATATGGCAGAGTGTCTTGTATTATTCTCTATTTTGAATCAATTAAACTTGAATCCTCTTGATATTACGAGTTATTTCATAAACTATTATTTTCCCACAGTTCTCAGTACACAATTGGGTACACAGATAATACTCCAACATGAGTAAAAGAAGTTAAAGGTCATATGATCCAACTCCCTCATTCTATAGGTAAGGAAATTGAGGAAGAAGAAAAATTAATAGAAAATATAAAAGTGGCGGTAGGCCCTGGACTTCCTGACTTCCAGGACAGAGTTCATGCCTCCCAATTTTACACTAACACTTCCAAAAACTATTGGGAAATCATCAATATGCTTACTTTGTATTTTGATTTTGAAAATAACAGACAATTTAAAATCCCTAGCTGATGTTAAAACCACAAACTCCTTCAGCTAAGTCTACTGAAAGGCATTATGTGGCCCAACAGTTGGCAGAATCTTGGGAATATGGTACAGTGGTTTTGGATTCAGATCCTGCCTCTTTTACTCTGTGCATCTGTTGGACAAAACACTTTCACTTCTTTGTACCTTAAGTCCCTCCACTGGAAAATGAGAGGTTATTTTTTTTCTTGTTGCCAAACAACAGTAATCAGAGTCTTTATATTTCTAGTTTTGACAGAGAATTTTATACCTGTTCTAATAATTATTTCCTTGGATTACCAGATAGACCCCCTCAGTCATAATGAACCCCCTAGGGCCAGCCAAACAATTTTGCTGCATGATCTATTAAGAGATAATGCTGACTTGGAGGAAGTGAGAGGATCTGGGTTCACATCTTGCTGGTAATGCTTGCTAGCTATGAGAATTTGGGCCTCAGTTTCCTCCCCTGTAAACAGAGAAGATGAGATCTTCTGGTGAAAATGAACAGCTGTCTTATGGCAGCTTTTTTGAATTTTGGTCACTTTAGGCTTTGTTGCTGCTGAGTCCCTCTGAGGCAAGTGCACAGATGGTGAGCTTGGAGTGTACCAGAGCTTTACCTTGCTCAGATAACGCCAGCACCAAGTTAACACATGGCTCACACCTGCTAACTGCCCACTCTCCCTTTAATAAATGCTCGCTGACTGATTAACTCCAGAGATCCAGATTCACTCATTGCCCATTACAATTTACTATGTACACTTATCCATAGCTGGGAGAAGACAAATCATTATTGAAACTTCCGATCCAAGTGAAATGCAGTCACGGAAGTAGAACAGAGACAGAATACACACTTTTATTTATTAAGAAGTGGGCCTGAGATGGTTGGGCAGCAGCTGTTATGACTGAGATTAAAAATAGAGTGTGATGTGGAAGACCATTTGAGTTAACCACAATTCATTTTTACGAGCACGTATATTTCATAAAATCCCACCATGAGCACTGTTAATGTCAAATCATTGTCTATTTTCAGCTCCCTGGAATTGCCTTTCTTTTAATGTTATTGAGAGGCAATAGAGGTACAAATGTAAAACGCCTCACGATTGTGTTGTACTTGAGATGAAGAAAATTAACATCTGCCAGAAGCCCAACATGACTATTGTTCGCTTCTGCTACTTTGCCTGTTATTGCTCCACTCTCAACATCGGCCTATTATGGCTGGAAATCAACACCCTGGCTCCAAAGACAAAGCAAAATATGTCAAATGCAAACCTGGTGAGAGAAATCTGGGCAAGATTGACTGCAAGGAGAAAAAGAGAGCCGTTGTTTTTGCTTCCCCCGAAGTTCTAAAAGCACTTGGTGAACACTGCTCCAAGCCAGCTTATGGCTCTCTGCTTGATTTCACCACACCTAGACCAGCACTCTTCTAATAGAACTTCCCAAATTAATCTCTGCCCACAAGCTCTTGGGAAATAAGTTCATTCAACTTCTCAACTCATTCCCTGGGTCTGAGCGGTCTTGAATGGTGGCTAAGTGTATACATGTTTGGATCACTCTGGGCTCAGAACAGACTGTACTTAATCCATCCAGTTATACAGACCATCTTGCCATCTGGTCAGTTGCAACATGAATATTCCATTTCCTCTCTGGGCACCTCTTTTTCTAGGCACAGTAATCAAATCAACAGCTCTAGTGCAGCTGAAAGGGTGTGGAAATGGCTCTATTCACAATCCCTAGGATTTTGCCCTCCCCCCATCACTACTGCTCATAAGTGTGAGCCTTTCCTCCTCCTGCCCCAAAGGCAAGCTCCCTGGAGAAAAAAATTACTGTCTGACTTTTACATTTGTATCACTTGCACTCAGCATAGTCCTGGAGTACTTTGTAAAGAAGCAATCTTTTTTTTTTCTCCCAACAATTCATTCATTTATTCATTCTTCCTAGGCTACTTTTCAGGAGGCAAAAAGGAGTTTGTTTAAGATAGGTTTAAAAAAATAATAGCATTTTAGGGGCAGCTAGGTGGTGCAGTGGATAGAGCACCAGCCCTAAAATCAGGAGGACCTGAGTTCAGATGTGGTCTCAGACACTAGCTGTGTGATCCTAGCCAAGTCACTTAACCCTAATTGCCTCAGGAAATGAAAGAAAGAAAGAAAAATAATAGCATTCTAAATGGTTCTGAACAGACAAATGGTGGACCAAGTTGGAAAGATATGGGTTGAAGTATTTTGACATTTAAAAAGCAAGATAAGTAAGACACTTGCTGTTTTCCACCTGTAACTATTAGACTAGAACTAAGGGAAGTGCTTTGCTCCATTGTTAAGTAGGTATTTATCAACATAATTTATTTCAAAAGCTTTAGGTCAAACTCATTACTTATTAGCAAGAACTGCATATCTGTGGATTTAAGTAGCAGAATTCTAGAAAATCCATTAGGTTTACTTTGATTATTTTAGTCATATTACAAAATGGTTTTTTCCCATTCTTTTAGTCATATTCACACATATGATTTATGTAGGTGTCTAGGGTTGTGGTATTATAATAAGCCACGGGGAATGCTTATAGTGGTGTTGCTGAGAAGGGACCCCAAAAAGGTTGGGGGTTGCATACTGGTGTCATGAGGTGTCTCAATTCACAAGCCTGAAGCCATTTCCAAGTCAAGGGGCAAAGTTTATTGTAACTCCAATTGAAGTGGGCTAAACTCCAAAAGAGTTTAGCAAAGAGGGAGCATCTAGATGGTGCAGTGGATAGAGCATCAGCCTTGAAGACAGGAGGATCTGAGTTCAAATTTGATCTCAGACACTTAACATTTCCTAGCTGTGTGACCCTGGCCAAGTTGCACTTTACCCCAGTTTCCTCAGCGAAAATAAAATAAAATGAAAATGAATTTAGCAAAGAACCTGGAGAAAGGAGACACCTTTATCCAGTTCTTCCTGTCACTGATGTGCTACTTTTATGGCCCAGAGGCAGAAGTGAGAAGTGGTCTCTGGAATTTAGTTATCACTGACCAGCAGATCCAGGACTATCCTAAAGCCAGAAGACTTTAGAATCAATGATAAAGAACAACAGTGCTCTCAAGTCAGAGGGCCTCAGGATCACTAATATATCCTCACTAGCATCTAAGGGAAGAAATATGAATTTATTCCAAGCCCAAGGACTTTTACAATCATTGACCGACAGATTGCCAGAACAACAGTACTCCAAGGTTGGGGGGCCCCTCGGGATCACAGATTCCAAAGCCAGAAAACTTTAGAATCACTGATAGATTATTAGAACAGAAGCCCCCCAAAAGTCAGGGGGCCCCTCTAATGCTGTCTCCCCTGTAAATTATACTCCTTCAGTGTGGTAGCACCTTGACAGGCACACTGGATTTCAAATCAGAATCCCCTGAACTCTGAGTCTAACTCAGCAGGTCCAGACCAACTTCCTAGACATTGAAAAACCTAACATTATTACAACTGAATCACTGTGGTTGTTGCTAGATTTCAGAGAAAGAGAAAAAGCTGCTATAATATTGGAAGAGGGCAAACTTTGTTCTAATTTTTTAAAAAAGGGAAGACAGAGTCAGTAAACACTAGCCCAGTGAAGTCGATTATCTTTCTGGCAGAGTTTTAGAATGCATTAGCAAAAGGCTGGCTCGTGAACTTTTTGAAAAAGAAACCATAACTACAAATAACCAGAATGATTTCCCAAGAATGGGACATTACATATTATCACTGAATCTCAAGAATTGAAAGGACTTTCAGAAGCCATCATTTATTTAGCTGCCCTCATTTGGGAATTCTAGTATATCTAGAACGTATTTTAAACAGGGAATTTGTACTAGGAGGAAAGGGATAAATGCAAGGACCATTCGTCGGGCAGATGTTTGCCTCGACACTTTTGTCAAGTACTAAGAATTTCTGAAGACAAAAATGGTCATGAATAAACCAAGCCATTTGATCGGGAAGGGAAGTTTCAACAAAAGCACAACTGATTTTGGATGGACATTAATCAGAAGGTAAACAAGCCACAACACCCTTCTAGATCTTGGGATTTCCAGAAGACCAGGGTATGGTTGGGGTGAGAGATGACGGTGTATTCCCCATCTCAGGAAAATAGAAGAGGATTCCAGGATTCATCAACCCGGGCCAGCCGGCCTGTGCCAATGAAAATAAATCCTCAATGGCCTGGAAGTAATGATTCTAATTATTTAATTTACACTTACTGTTTCTCTTCCCAATCCTGCCTTTCAGCAAAATGGTGTTTATCCCTCATTTATTGTCAGCATGCAAATGTGTCTCTGGATCTTTCTATAGCCCTCCAATTGTCAGAATGTAAGTCATTGTATTATTAAACAGCAGGGTAGGGGCTAATGCAAAATAAAGAGATGGACTATTAACTCATTGTGCCATACAACAATGCCCAGATACACAATGAATAGAGGTTATTCTAGTATTAATAAGGCATTTTCCTTCTATGAGGAAAGAACAGATGACTGACTTTGCCAGGATCTAGTCCATTTAGGGGTATATCCAAATAGGAGAACATAGTGAGAAGCCAGGTACTGAAGCAAAATAGGAAATACTGTAAATGATGTGAACATCCATGTCAATGCATCCTGAGGCTGAGTCAATTGCACCGCTTTGGACAAAGCTAAAGCGTAAAACTGTTCTTTTCTATACCCTCCAATTTAATGGAAAGAAATACTATGTCTGAGAAATATCATTATATAAACTTGAAGCCAACACGGAGGCAGAAGAGACCAATATGGAGACAGAAGAGACCAATATGGAGGCAGAAGAGACCAATATGGAGGCAGAAGAGACTGCAGGCCTTATTCTCTGAGTGAACACATCTGGAATTTATCTTATTTTCTTTCAATTCCCAGCAGATATTCCAAACACAATACCAATTGCCTTCATATTCATTATTGGCACAAATGGAAAACATTTCTTAAAGATGAGCCTTTTTGGCCAGGCCTTCATCCAAAAAATCAAGTTTTTATCAAAAACTTATGTATCTAGCCTTACATTAGGTACAATGGATGATACAAAGACAAATTAAGACACTCTCCCTTGTTTTAAGAAAGGTGCAATATAGATGAGAAGGCAAGACTTACACTCATGAAACCAGTAGAGAATGGTACCTCATACATAGTTCATCATCAAGGAGTTAACTGTATGTATGGTACAGACTACAAATTCTATAGTTCAGAGATCAGTATGGCAAGGAGATCAGTATGGCTTGGAGTAAGTAGGAAAAGATTTTCCTGATGTGTCTGATCCTTGAAAACTTGAGTAGAATCTAATTTAGAATATGGAAAGAAGAAAGATAAACTGAAAGAAAGGAATAGTTTGGGGACAAAACAGAGGTAGAAATGAGAATAATGGGGGGAACAGAGAGGTGTCTGGAGCCAGCTCACATTAGCTAGTGAGAGCTAAGCTTTAATTTTCATTGTTATCATTTATACAATGGAAATCTACAACTACTATAAATCTGAGTTATTGTTTTGTTGACTGTCATTCTAGGCTTAAGAAAGTGATGGAGAAAATGTTGTTAATGCATAATAAACTTAAAAGGCACTGTGGATATAATTTTTAATAGAGCCAAGTGTTAAATGTCAACAGCACACCCTTGTATGTAGGAGACAAGAATAGTTCTAGAAAAGACAGAACAAGTCCCTTCTTATTGTTCCTCAAAAGCCAAAGAGCAGGTATACCTAAAAAACCCAATAGAGAACCAAGGAATTAATAGCATTATACTAAACAACACTGAAATGATGTTTTTAATACCTATGTGGTAAAGCCAGAGGGCAGAAAGTAATCCAGCTGAGAGATGAGGGATTGTATCCTTAAAGAAGGAGGGTAGTTATATAAAGGCTAATGTTGATTAGGTGGTTTACTAATTTGAGTAAGTACTTCTTTTCTTTTTCACCTCTCCCTAATCAGAAACCCTTGCCTAGGTACCTCTTAGCTCTAAGCATTTAAAAAATGACAAATTATTTGCATATATGAGTTCATAAATGCATTTCCCATTAAAATTCTCATCCTTTTTCCCATTCTTCATGAGTCATAAGGAAATATACTTACAGTTTAGGTACCTGAATTGAACAAACTAGAAAAAAACAATAAAGCACAGTATTGAGACTCCCCAAATGGCTGCTCAGTGCTTTTGTGAAGAGTTAGCCATCTCTACAACAGCTTCTCTGCTAGCAGCCCAGTTAATACCTTAAAATCACAACTTCACGTCCCAAGTCCTAGGGGCAAAGTCTCAAAGAATCAAATTGCCAAAATCCACTCCAGCTCTTCAGACCTGCAACCCAAGAATTCATGATAGAGTCAAGTTATTCTGGTGATATCCCTTGAAGAGATTTCTCATCTAAATGGTAATTCTTTATAGACAGACCTAAGGTATTGGCTCTGCTTCTCCTCTGGATGAGCTCCAGCAAACCACATAGTCATGATCTCTGACTTTCTGGATTTTGGAGAGAGAAATACACAAACCACTGTCATGTAGAGGCTGACCCTCTCTTATGGTTTTCTGATGTGACCATCATGGGTACTATAGCTCTCTCATGAAGTACTTCAGTCTGTCTTTTGAAAGTAGCCTCTTCTGGCTTCTGGGAGTCAAGATGGCAAGGTAAACAATATATCACCATAGTTCTCCCATGTTTACCTCAAAATAACCATAAAATGGCACTTCAAGACAAATTCTAGAATGGCAGAAAGACAGGTTAAAATAGTCTTTGAGCCCTCCAAACTTGAAGGATAGACAAGAAAGGTCTGTCTCACTTGGGCAAATGAGGAATGCAGTCCAGGAAGGAAGTGTCTGAGGACGTAGTGGTCCCCACCTCAGCAGATTAGCAGGAAATCCTGCAATGCCCCAGTATAGAGGAGGAGGCAAATACCGATACCAGGACCCTTCATGTGCCTCAGCATAGCCAGAAGAATTAGCAGACTCTAGTTCTAAGAACCACTAGTGCTTCAGTGTAGCCCTGGGGAAATGCAGAAACACCCCACAGGACTTAGCACGTGCCAGACTAGGACTCCAGTTCAGCATCAGATAAACTAGATCCCTATTGCCTCCAACAATATCAGCCACTCCCCACAACAACACCCTGAGTGCAGTGTCAGACACTACGGTCCCTTAAGACCTCAGGACAACATCAGTGCGCCATCAGTTAAGACTTAGGGCCTGCAGCCCCTAACACAAGAATCCTGAGACATTTCCCCTTTCACTCCAGGAGCAGAACTCAAATTTAAACAAAAGGAAAAAGGTAAAAAACAAAAAAAAACAAAAAAACCCAAACAATTAGCAAGAAAAAATAACAACAAAAAGAAACCTGACCATAGAAAGATATTATGATGACAGAGAGAATCAAAACACAAACTCAGAAGAAGACAATGTCAAAACACCTATGGGAAAAACCCCAGAGAAAAATGGGAAGTAGTTCCAAGCCCAGAAAGAACTCATGGAAGAAATCAAAAGGAAATTAAAAGTCATATATGAGAAGTAGAAGAAATATTGGGGAAAGAAATGGGAGTAGTGCAAGAGAAAGAGAGTCAATAGCCTGAAAAAAGAAAACAACTGCTTAAAAAAGTAGAACTGGTCAAATGGAAAAGGGGACATAAAAATGTGCTGAAGAAAAACAACTCCTTAAAGAGTACAACTGGCCAAATGGAAAAGAAAGTACGAAACTTAATTGTGAGAAACAGCACCTTAACTTAGAATTAAGCAAATTGAAACTAATAACTCTAAGACAACAAGAATCAACAAGCAAATATGAAACAATGAAAAAATCAAAGTTAACATAAAATATCTCTTTGGACAAACAACTGTCCAGGAAAGACAATGCTGGAATCAGACTACTTGAAAGCCAAAATCAAAAGAAGAACCCGGACAGCATCTTTTAAGAAATCATCAAGGAAAACTGCCCAGATGTCACAGAACCAGAGGGCAAAATAGTCCTCAAAAGAACTCACCAATCACCTTAGGAAAGGGATCCCCAAATAAAAACTTCAAGAAACATTATAGTCAAATTTCAGATCTGTCAGGTCAAGGGAAAAATACTACAAGTAGCCAGAAAGAAACATTTCAAATATTGGGGAGCCACAATCAGGATTACTTAGGACTAGGCAGCTGCTATATTAAAAGATTGAGGGAGATGGATCATGATATTTTAGAAGGCAAAAGAGCTAGGACTATAAACAAGAATGACTTACCCAGTGAAATTAAACAATGATATATAAAGGCAGAAAATGGTCATTTGATGAAAAAATGATTTCAAGTTTTCATAAGGAAAAGGCCATAATTAAACCAAAAATTTGTTCTTCAATATCAGTATCCAAGAGAAGCATTAACAGAAAAAAGGAGGAAAGAAAACAGAAGGGATTCAATAAAGTCACATTATTTACATCCCCACATGGGAAGATGATACTTGTGATTCTTAAAAATTGTATCACTAATAGTACAGCTAGAAGGAATATACATGGAAAGAGGATATGGTTATAAGGTGAATGTGAGGGAATAACATAAAAAAATGAAGAAGGAAGGGAGCAGTAGAATGGAGCAAATTATTTCACATAAAGAGGTTTAAAAGACCAATTGCAGTAGAGAGGAAGATGGGAGGGTGGGTGATGAGCATTGCTTGAACCTTACTCTCATTAGTATTGGCTCAAAAAAGGAATAGGATATGCGATCCCTTGAACACAGAAATCTATCTTATCCAACAAGAAAGTAGGAGGGGAGGAGATTGAATAACAGTGTGTGGAAGGAACTGATAGAAGAGATGGCAGAGAAGATAGGCAGAAGCGGTAGATAGAAGCAAAATAGTGAAGAGGGAAAAGGTGAAAGAGAGAAGATAAACAGGAGGAAAATGGTAGAGGGAAATACACAGGTAATAATCATAATGGTGAATGTGAATGGGATGACAGCTCCAAAAACCAGAAGCAGATAGCAGCATGGATCAAAAAACAGAATCCTACAAAATGCTGTTTATAAGTAACACACTTGAAGAAGAGAGACACACATAAAGGTAAGAGACTGAAGCAGAATTTCTTATATTTCAATTCACATTAAGTCTCCATATTTCTCTCTTTGGACATTTTCTGTCATGAGTGGAATTGTCTTGAATCAATCATCATATTGTTGAGAAGAGCCAAGTCCATCACAGCTGATCATCACCTAACAATTATTGCAACTGTGTTCAATGTTCTCTTGGTTCTGCTCATTTCACTCAGCATAAGTTCATGCAAGACTTTCCAGGCTTTTCTTAAATCAGGCTGCTCAGCATTTCTTATAGAAAAATAATATCATTATAGTCATATACTGTAACTTATTCAGCCATCCCCTAACTTATGAGCATCCATTCAGTTACAATCCCTTGCCACTACAAAAAGGGTTGCTACAAACATTTGGATCTTTTATGAAGTTTTTGGGATAGAGATCCAGTAATGAGACTGCTGGAGCAAACGCTATATAGCATCTAGGGAATTATAGAAAGAAAAAGACAGAAAAGCTATACTAGTGGGGAAACTCAACTGTCCCTTTTTAAAATTTGATAAATCCAACCAAAAATTAAACAAGAAAGAAATTAAAGAAGTAAACAAAATATTAGAACAGTTAGTTATAACAGCCATTTGGAGAAAATTGAATGGGGAACAGAATGGAATACACATTTTTCTCAGAAGCACATGATACCTACACAAAAATTAACAAAGGTAATAAGGCATAAAAACCTTAAAATGAAATGCAGAAATATTCAATATATTCTGTTTGGGTCACAAAATTACATTCAATAATCGGTAGTGGAAAGATAGATTAAAAATTAATTGGAAACAATAATCTAAAGAATAAGTGAGTCAAAGAACAAATCATAGAAACAAAATCACTTCTATGTAACCTTATTAAATAAAACATAAGCTTTTTCCAAATGTTTCAAATGTTTGGATAATAAGATTCAGTGAAGGCAAAATCAAAATATTCATACTCCTTTTTAAAATACATTTCCACAATCTAGCTAATTCAACCTCTTACTCATTTATAAATCTATCATTTATCAAATTGTTGGATATAAAATCATAGATCCTAGATGTTCATTTTCTTCTCATACATCCCCATGAGTATCCATTGTATAATTAGACTAAGTTCCAGGGGTCAGGAACAGATAGTCTTCTCCTCCTCCTCCTTTTTCTTTCTTCTTTCCTTCCTCCTCCTCCTCTTCTTTTTTATTCTTTTTCTTCTGTCTCTTCTCATTTTTACTATATTACATGTAGAAAACAATAAACACTAATTAAATTAAATTTTCCAGGGATATATTATGCTACCCTAGATACTAGAAGTGTTTAGGTGCTGTCTTTGGAGATTAGTAATTGGGGATGTTGGAGAAGAGATGTATGTTTCCTGGAAAAGCAAGACTAATATCTTTTATGATGTAAATATGCTATAATTCAAGGACAACACTTTTACAACATACTAGAAGAATCAATGTCATGGATTTTTTCCATTGAAAATTTTTACATTCTACATGGACTATCCCAAGTAATTAGGGAGGTCTAAGCCATATGAAGATAAAAAGGTCATTTGGAAAGAGAGTAGTTGAGAATGAAGAAGCTCAAAAAGGATAAAGTCACAAAAAGGGAAAGTGAAGACAATGGGATCTTTCCTTGGACATCTAGAAACAAGAAACTCATTGGAAATGCAGTAAAAAAAAACCCTGTTTTATAAAGCAAGCAATGAAACTTTTTAAAAGGCATAACCTTAATGGGATGGCATTGGATGAAAATATAAATAAATACTAAAAGCGTTTATCAACTGCAAAAGGATACCATCAACCCATGGATGATACATGTTAAGTCACTAAGTATTTATTAAGCATTGAAGAGGTTTCCAAGCACCATGTTAAGTGCTGAAGATGCAAAAAAGAAAGTCGACATTGTCTTCAAGGAGCTCACAATCTAATGGAAAAGACAAAAATCAAAGAACTATGTATAGACAAGGTATCTACAAGGTCAATTGGGGGTAATTGCAAAAGAAAGTGGGGCAGGGGGAAAGGTGAAACCTCTTACAGTACATAGTATTTGACCTGAGCCATAAATCATTACTTAAGCAAGTTGAGATTCTAAGGCTATATTGCTAACCTTTGTTACCAATGTCATGGAAGGTGATTGCTCTGTTCTCCCACAAGAAATCCTTTGGCACCCCAGTGAGAGATAGAATGCAAAGGTGGCTGAATCATTGGTGTAACCTACCATGTCATTTCTTATTTCCTAACCAGTCAAAATACTCTAGCTAATGGGTCCCAGGACTGTTTTTTCATGAACAGTGACCAGCAATTTTCCTTTCAATTCTCCCCTCATGCCTAGTCTAACAGAACCAATTTAGGTTTTGTCTCTAAGACATGTATTTCTGCCTTTCCCACTAAATGTTTTGAATGCTTATTGATTATTGCTCTGTGTTGATTCTGTACATGTCCCGAAAGGTTCACCATCATCTACATGAAATCCCAGAGGCCAAAATTAGTTTTGTTGTGTTGTTTTTGTTATTGTTGTTGTTCAGAAGTTAGGGATGGGTATTTGTATAAAAGTAGCTGCTTTAAAGATCATTCATTGTTCAAATTTGTAATATTAACATTGACAACACAATGTTCCACCATTGAAAAAGAAAGGAAACAACAGAGAGAAAACAGCTTATTCCAAAGCCACGGGGGCTTACTGAAATACTTAGTTAAAATTGTCTCTTTTATGTTACAACATTTTTCTCGAAACTTATTCAGAAATTATTCTTCCTAAACTAAAAAATGAATTAAAAGTCAATGAAGCTTAATATTTTACCCAATGATTCTTAAGCTATTTGCATTACGTAAGCATAAAAATAAATGAAAAGTACTTCTGTCCCTTTTGTTTAAAAGCCGCCCCCCCCCAAAAAAAAGACTGAAATGGTTGCTAAAACAAGCTAACCTTGCAGTTAAGACTAAAAATAGTTATGAAAAATAAGAAAGGTTTTCCAGTATTTTTAAGCAAGTGAAAAGAAGTTGAAATCTATGATAGAATTGTTCAAATAGGAGGACAGAAGAAATGTATCCTTAAACAAGAAAAACAGCTGCCTTGAAAACTGCTGAGCTGTACTTGACACTTAACCCCGACCCCTCTACATTGCAAATGTTCTGCACTTCATAAGAATTCTTGGGTAATAAACATCATGCTTCAGAACAAGGACAAAGGAAGTGGACAAAAAAAAAGGAAGAAAGAAAAATGTATCAATGCAATTTTTAAGAAGAGGTTATGGTAATACAAGATTGAATGTGGTCTATTTATATCTGTTCTAAACAGATTTAAACCACCAAAATAGTGGTTTCTAATAGAATATTAGAAAAATTAGGTATGTTAGATCTTTGGAGAAAATTGAATGGAGATAGAAAGGAATGTACTTTCTTCTCAGCTGTTCATGGAACCTATTCAAAAATTGACCATATATTAGGACATACAGACCTCAAATTAAATGCAAGAAAGCAGAATAGTAAGCTTTCTTTCAGATCATGATGCAAAAAACTACATTCAACAAAAGTTAGGGAAATAGACCAAAAAGTAATTGGAAACTAAACAATCTCATCTTAAAGAATGATTGGGTGAAGCAGCAAATTATAGATATAATTAATAATTTCACCCAAGATAATGACAATGATGAGACGTCATACCAAAATTTATGGGATACAGCCAAAGCGGTAATAAGAGGGAATTTTATATCCTTAGAGGCTTACTTAAATAAAACAGAGAAAGAAAAGATTAATGAATTGGCTTGAAATAAAAACTAAAAGACCAAATTAAAACCCCTAATCAAATACTAAATTGGAAATTTAAAATTAAAAGGAGAAATTAAAATATTGAAAGTAAAAAACTATTGAACTAATTAATAAAACTAAGAGTTGGTTCTATGAAAAGCCAATAAAATAGATAGCCTTGGTAAATCTGATTAGAAAAAGGAGGGAGGAAAATGAAATTAGTAGTCTTAAAATGAAAAGGGAAAACTTTCCATCAATGAAGAGAAATTAGAGAAATAATATGAGTTATTTTGTCAACTTTATGCCAATAAATTTGATAACCTAAGTGAAATGGATGACTACCTCCAAAAATATAGACTTCCCAGACTAAAGAGGAGGAACTAAATTGTTTGAATAGTCCCATTTCAGAAAAGAAATAGAACAGGAATTAAACAAACCCTAAGAAAAATCAGGACCAGATGGATTTATATGTGAATTTTACAAACATTTAAAGAACAATTGGCCCAATGCTATATAAATTATTTGATAAAATAGGGAATGAAGGAGTCCTACCAAATTCCTTCTATGACAAGACATTACTGATACCTAAACCAGGTAGGCTGAAAAAGAAAGAAAATTATAGACCAATCTCCCTAATGAATATTGATGCTAAAATCTTAAATAAGAAATTAGCAAAAAGACTACAGAAAATCATCTCCAAGATAATACACTATGATCAAGTAGGATTTATACCAGGAATGCAGGTTGGTTCAATATTAGGAAAACTATCAATATAATTATATTAAAACCAAATTAACAAAAACCATATGATCATCTCAATAGATGCAGAAAAGCATTTGATAAATCCAACATCCATTCCTATTAAAACACTTGAGAGTATGGAATAAATGGACTTTTTCCTTAAAATAATCAGAAGCATCTATTTAAAACCATCAGTAAGCATCATATGTAATGGAGACAAACTGCAACCATTCCAATAAGATCTGAGGAAACAAGGTTGCCCACTATCACCGTTACTTTTAATATTGTATTAGAAACGCTAGCTTTGGCAATAAGAGCTGAGAAAGAGATTAAAGGAATAAGAATAGGCAATGAGGAAACCAAATGATCACTCTTTGCCGACGACATGATGGTATACTTAGAGAACCCCAGAGATTCTGCTAAAAAGTTATTAGAAATAATCCACAACTTTAGCAAAGTTTCTGGTTATAAAATAAACCCACATAAGTCATCAGCATTCTTATATATCACTAAAAAATCCAACAGTCAGAGTTACAAAGAGAAATTCCATTTAAAGTAACTACTGATAATATAAAATATTTAGGAATCTATCTGCAAGGGAAAATCAGAAAACTTTATGAGCAAAATTACAGACCACTTTTCACACAAATTAAGTCTGATCTAACCAATTGGAAAATATTAAATGCTCTTGGATAGGGTGAGCAAATATAATAAAGATGACAATATTACCTAAACTAATCTATTTATTTAGCGCTATACCAATCAGACTCTAAAACCTATTTTAATGACCTAGAAAAAATAATAACAAAATTCATATATGGAAAACAAAAGGTCAAGAATTTCTGAGGAATTAATGAAAAAAAAAATCAAATGAAGGTGGCTTACTTGTACCAGATCTAAAACTATATTATAGAGCAGCAGTTACCAAAACCATTTGGTATTGGCTAAGGAGTAGATTAGTTGATCAGTGGAATAAGGTTAGGTTCAAGGATAAAAAGTCAACAAATATAGCAACCTAGTCTTTGACAAACCCAAAGACCCCAGCTTTTGGGATAAGAACTTACTGTTTGATAAAAATTGCTGGAAAATTGGAAACTAATATGGCAGAAACTAGGCATTGATCCACACTTAACACTGTACACCAAGATAAGGTCAAAATGGGTTCATGACCTAGGCATAAAGAATAAAATTATTAATAAATTAGAGGAACACAGGATAGTTTTACCTCCAGACCTGTGGAAGGGGAAGGACTTTATGACCAAAAGAACTAGAGATCATTACCGATCACAAAATAGAAAATTTCGATTATACCAAACTGAAAAGTTTTTGTACAAACAAAACTAATGCAGACAAGATTAGAAGGAAGAATAAACTGGGAAAATATTTTTACAGTCAAAGGTTCTGATAAAGGCCTCATTTCCAAAATATATAGAGAATTAACTCTAATTTATAAAAAATCAAGCCATTCTCCAATTGAAAAATGGTCCAAGGATATGAACAGACAATTCTCAGATGAAGAAATGGAAACTATTTCTAGTCATATGAAAAGATGCTCCAATATATTAATCAGAGAAATGCAAATTAAGACAACTCTAAGATACCACACACACCTGCCGATTGGCTAAGATGACAGGAAAAATCATGATGATTGTTGAGGGGATGTGGGAAAACCGACATTGATCTTGTTGGTGGAGTTTGGAACGAATCCAACCATTTTGGAGAGTAGTTTGAACTATGCTCAAAAAGTTATCAAACTGTGCATACCTTTGATCCAGCAGTGTTACTTACTGGGCTTATATCCCAAAGAGATCATAAAGAAGGGAAAGGGACCTGTATGTGCACGAATGTTTGGCAGCCCTTTTGTAGTGGTTAGAAACTGGAAACTGAGTGGATGTCCATCAGTTGAGAATGGCTGAATAAATTGTGGTATATGAATATGGATATTACTGTCTGTAAGAAATGACAACAGGATAATTTCAGAAAGGCCTGAGAGACTTACAGAACTGATGCTGGAGTGAAATGAGCAGGACCAAGAGATCATTTATACTTCAACAAAATACTATATGATGACCAGTTCTGATGGACCCCATCCTCAGCAACGAGATCAACCAAATCATTTCCAATGGAGCAGTAATGAACTGAACCAACTATGCCCAGAGAAAGAACTTTGGGAGATAATTAAAACCATTACATTGAATTCCAATCCCTATATTTATGCCCACCTGCATTTTTGATTTCCTTCAAAGCTTAATTTACAATATTTCAGAGTCTGATTCTTTTTGTACAGCAAAAACGTTTTGATCACGTATACCATTGTGAATCTAATTTATATTTTAATGTATTTAACATCTACTGGTCATCCTGCCATCTAGGGAGGGGTGGGGATAAGAGGTGAAAAATTGGAACAAGAGGTTTGGCAATTGTTAACGCTATAAAGTTATCCATGCATATAACCTGTAAATAAAAGGCTGTTAAATAAAAAAAAAATGGGATGAACATAGATTTGTTGCTAACATGTTAGGGGGTAAGCAGGATAGGAACAAGGGGTAGTGATGTGATCGTAAGAAAGTTGAGTGAAAGGGAGGAATGGGAATGAAAGGCAGCATTCTACAAATAAATCCACTGGACCAAATTCTACCATGTTCTCCAGGGGATTGGAGCAGAGAAGCTCAATTTGATGAGGACATTCTGAAGGAAAAAGACAATAAAGGATGTCACTTTCAGGACATTAGATAATAAATTTCATTTTCATAAATTTTGCGGTATGCTTTTGATATCTCTCTTGTGGTCTTGGGGTTCTCTTAAAAGAAGGGGAGGCAGAGGAAAATCAGGCAAAAGCTCAAATTCAGTCTTTGCATGCACAATTTCTTATATATCAAATTGAGAATTTCTTCAGAAAAAAACACAGCTATAAATCAATAAAGTTTCAAGTACTGGGGCAGGGGCAGGGGAAGAGGGAGAATCCTCTCTGTAGGAGAATCCCTGAGCTGTATTTTAAATGTATTTGTTACACAGCAACATGCCCAGAAAATATGGTAGGCTGGTATAAAATGTTGCCATTCATGGTCAAACTTAAAAGAAAGCTTTGTAACTTCTCCCTCCTTCCCTTTTCCCTTTCATAAACTCTTTCCTTTCTCACATTTTTTCACTTTTTTGAGCTCTTAATATTATTACAGAGCATCATCAAGGGATGTGTTGATAAAACCCATTGCTTTTCAACCTTCCACTTTTTTTGGAAGATTCTCTAATGAAGGAGGTGCCTGGTCTCCCCATCACAAATGGGAAGTGAGATGGAAGGGACCTTAAAGAATTATCCAACCCCTCCATCACTTCCTCTCATTTTTTAAGAGGAGTCAACTGAGGCTCAGGGAAGGGGGATTTCTTTGCCCAAGATCACACAGCTAGTAATCAGTACAGCAGGGATTCAAACCCATCAAAGATTCTGTTATCTCAAAGATGGGTCCAAAATCAATGTTCTTCTTCTGATCCTCCAATTTATCAGTATGACTTTCAATATACAAGTCATAGCTGGTGATGTATTTGACTTACATCCACTATATATCTCGCCATAATTCTTTGGCATCAAAACATTTAAAGTTTGGTCAGTTTTTATTTTGATTCTTCCTTGATGGTACCATATCATACTTTATAGTCATAAACCATAGTTTGCTGGCATGGATAATGGAAGGTGCCGTGGTTCTTGAGTCAAAGCACCTGCTTAGTGCTCATATGACCAAAAGCAAATCATTTTATTTCCCTGGAACTCAGTTTCTTTCTTTGTAAAATGAAGAGGTCAGACCAGATGGTTATTGAGGCCCTTTCAGCTCTAAACATTTGATCCTAGGTTATTGTGTTTACTTTTGGGTGACATTTTAAAATTCCCTCTCATAAATTGTCTATTTCTCTTCTGATACTTCATCATGATATGTACAGGATCCTGAATTTCTGCTTTTATTCAATTTATATTCCATCTTATTGTCCACAGACCTATTATGAACTGTTAAGCAGCAAATCATAGTCTAGGTGATAAGCCTTTTTCATCCACATTGCTTTTCCTATGTGGCCGGATAGAAGGATTTATTTCACAATGCTAGGGATTTTATTAAGATAGCTTTGACACGTTCTGGAGCTTGATGTTACTCGGCACTGCTGAGCACATTAGTTGAGCAAATGCCTCTCTGTTTTATATCTTAATGACGATGAACTGTAAATATAAGGTTATAAAATACAGTGTCCAGAGCAAAGAAGGTATTTTGCACTGGTCAAGTCACATATTATGCATTGTATTTACTTTTGGATTATACATTTAAAAGGACACAAACTTCATTAGACTTAGTTCCCTGAGATCAGGGAATTTTTTTGTCCTTTTTGTGCTTAGTACAATGTCTGGTACATGACGGACAGTTAATTCATGTTTGGTCACTTGAGTTGACTAGTTTCCATAAAATCTTCCTTTATTAACTTCATCATGGCATGGAGGTAACTTTGTGTCCTTCTTTAATCAAGCCAAAAAATTTCCACCATGTTAGGTATCAGAAATAGTAGCCACAATGTAGAAACAAAGCTAGAATTTGAGACATGTGAAACTTTACAGGAGACAAAATTCAAGAAAGGACCCAGAAATCAAATCCAGGACCTCAAAGGTCTATTTGCTAATGCACAAAGTAAAGATGAGAAGACAAGATGAAGTCTAGATCCTAATGCAAGGAAGCATATCTGAACTCAAATACCAGTGAGACTTGTTAGGCTAAGACCAATGACCTTAATATGGATCTAGATGGGTATATCATATTTAAAATGTATGGTTGTTGTCCTTTGTTTTCAAAGAGGACCAAAATGACATCACTCTACTGGAGTCAAGGTACCATGTGTCCGACTGTGGCTGATAAAACCAATCTGAGCCTGGAAGGCTCTATATGATTCATATAACATTTGTAATGATGATAGCTCTAAATATGTGCATGTCATGGTTCTTTTGAGCTACTGCAATTCTGTTTTGTTCATAGAGCATAGCACCTTCTTTGATGTGGGTACACGATGTTGGGTAGTGTCTCCCAAGTCTCCTGATGTCTTCAGAGTTCTTCAGGAAGATCTTGAAAGTGTCTTTATATTGCTTCTTCTGACCTCCATGTGAGAACTTGTCTAGTGTGAGCTCCTCGCAAATAGTCTTTTAGGCAAATCTATGTTTGGCATTTGAACAACATGACTAGCCCATTGGACTTGCAATCAATTCAGTAGAGTTTGAATGCTTCAGCTCCAGAGAGGACCTTAGTATCCAATACCTTGTCTTTTTTTTTTTTTTTTTTTTTTTTGCTTAAACAATTGTGGTTAAGTGACTTGCATCAGAGAGGTAAAAGTGTCAGAAGAGACAAGGGGTTGTATTTTCTTTCTTTCCTTTTTTTTCCTGAGGTAATTGGGGTAAAGTGACCTGCCTAAGAAGGCATCTGACATCATCACTGAAAATATGGTGAAAACAGGGGATCAAGCACACAGCCCTTCTTTACTCCATTACTGATGAGGAAAGCACAAGAATATTGTCCATTATTCAGAGCTTGTGCAAGCATGCCATCATGAAACATGTAATACTGATGAACTTCTCCCAGCAATCCAAATTGCCTTTCAGAGGGTATATCATAGATATGGCAGGATGAGGCAAAGAGCTCTGGGAAACAGTGTCTTAACAAAATTGTGTTTAGCTTATATTGAGAAGTACTTTCCAAACAAAATGCTTAAAATGGCTAATGATGATCCTTAAACACTCAAGTTCTCTCCTCTTCTTTTAATTTATTAATTAATATTATTGATATTAATATTAATTCATTACATATAATAAATTATAATTTATATTAATATAATAATAGTAATTATTAATTAAGAATTAATTCTTAATTCTTTTACATTAACATCTAATGCCAACATCATGAAAGGTAACCCTTGCCCAGCAGTTAGAGAGCCAGCCCTAAAGTCAGAAAGTTACCTCAGATACTTACTAGTGTATGACCATGAGCAAGTAATTCAGTTTCTTATTTCTCTGGACAACTCTCTGATTCTAAGGCACAGAGAAGGTCCCAAACTGTAGAGGCAGCTTCTTTATCCCTCTACCAATCTTATAACACTGGATTCATTAACAGGTAAAGTACTTTACAGATTTTAAAAGCTAGATATTTTTATTGTTATGATGATGATGATTATCCAAAAGTCTCCTGTGATGAGGAAGTCAACTGTGCAGTGTCTCTCCTAAGTCTCTCCTAAGTTCCACAAACTCTATATAGAGCAAAAAGATATAAAACTTAGTTGGATAGCGCAAGATAACTTGGAAACCCATATCCTTTGTTGATGTCAACAATAGATAGTAGACAAAAAATAGAAAGGTAGGCAGATAGACAGATAGGTGATAGACAGACAGACTAGCAATATACAGGGAGATACAAACAAGCAGTTAGACATATATCTGTGTTTTTTCCAGAGTCCCAAATCAGCTAGCTGATTAAAACATCGACATCTCAGGGAATCCTTCAAAAAAGAGCACCCACATCCCAAATTCTCTTCCTTAAAGTATACTCAATCAAAAACTGGTGGGTACATCTTAGATACAGTCATGGTCCTTGCAAGATAAAAATGACTTGCCAGCAGTAAGTCCAACTGCCTGACAAACCTTGGGTGTGTATTCTCTCTCTGTTTCTCTGTCTCTCTCCCTATCTCTGTCTCTCTGTCTGTCTCTGTCTGTGTCTGTCTCTCTCTCTCTCTGTATGTATGTGTGTGTGTGTATATATACGTTATATATATATATATATGCTTCCCCCAAACTGCAAGTGGTCCTTGAATTTTTCTAAAAATAAAGGATGCTGGCAGGCAGCCAGCTCGTTTCCATCTCTCTGCTCTACCAAGTCTCAATTACTCTGAGGCCTCTGACTCAGGTGAATGGGTTCCCTACAACATTGGTCAAAAGGCTCATAAATCAGTAGAGTTTAAAAAATAACATTATCATAACCCGAGGTCACACTGCCCCTTTAATTCAGTAAGCCTGTGGGCTGTACCCCAGGTACCCACACCCCTTTGGCATTAGTTTGGGTTCACAGGGAGACTCCCCCAAAACATAACATTTTCTCCCAGTCCCCCTCCCCCTCCCCTTCCACTTCTGAATATTAGGTATTCCAAACAGAGCCCCTTTGCTGCCCTGTGGACATTAGGATTGGAAAGTAGTGTGTGTGCATGTGTGTGTATAATGGTCCTTGTAATATAGTGACTTTAGTCCAGTCAGCTAATAATCTACTCAGAAGTTTATGTGATTCCAGTCCATTGAACTACATAACCCACTTTAGAGTTTGAATAGCAAATCAACCACTTTTATAGAGGGGCAGAGAGTTCACACTGTGCCGCTGCCATCATCAAGTGCCTCCATTTCTCCTTTGGGCTCCCGAAAAGTCCATATTTCATGGCTTTACACCTGTCCTGCAGCTGATGGCTAAAGTACAGGTACATTGCCCGTGACTCTTGGAGCTGCTACATTCCCAAGATCCCCAGGATGTCAAGCAGAAATGTGGCCATCTGAGCACTTGGGGGCAACACTTGGACAAATGATGCTTTGCATCTTTTACTCTTGGAAAACTCAGCCATTTCCCTTGACCCTCTGCGAGGCATTGAAGCTCATTAACTGTACTGACTAAACCTCCATGAAAGAAGAGAGGACCAATACGCTGGTCCTTGAAAACCTGGCTCTTTGACAGGGCAAAGCTCCCTCAGCTGCTTCTCTTATGAAAAGAATGACTAGAAAGGAAAGGAAAGACAGTTAAAAACTAGCTGTTCGTTATTATGCATTTGTCTTTAGCTTGGCTGTATTCTGTGCTATTTTGGGCTTTTGTTGGGAAGGCCTTTCACTGTGGCGACAGGGGGTTGTGGCTATTTGGTGGTCAGGAGACTTGGGTTTGAGTCTTGGACCTGTTTTTTGTATGATTTTCGTCAACTCTTCCCCCTCATTCTTTGTCTTTGGGATGGCTGGAATCTCGGACCCCCTCTGGTTGACAGCTGCAGGTAATCTAAGCTCTTGGGGGTCAATCTACCTTTTCTTTCTTTTTTTTCTTTCATTTATTTTAATTGATAGTATTTTATAATACTAAATAATAGTATTTTATTTTTCCAAATACATTCACTTTGCAAAACCATGTGTTCCAAAAAAAAGAAATGTAATTTAAAAATTAAAAAAACTTTGTGTCCAAAATTTTTCTCCCTCTCTCTCCTCCTTTCCCCTCCCCTAGACAGCAAGAAATATGATATATGTTTAGAAGAATTGCACATGTTTAACCTATATCTATATGTTTATGTGTAAGAAAAATGAGATCAAAATGAAAAAAAAAAAACAGGAGAAAGGAAAAAAATGTAAACCAACAACAAAAAATGATGAAAATTCTATGCTCTATACCCTTTGATCCAGCAGTGTTACTACTGGGCTTATATCCCAAAGAGATCATAAAGAAGGGAAAGGGACCTGTATGTGCACGAATGTTTGTGGCAGCCCTTTTTGTAGTGGCTAGAAACTGGAAACTGAGTGGATGCCCATCAGTTGGAGAATGGCTGAATAAATTGTGGTATATGAATATTATGGAATATTATTGTTCTGTAAGAAATGACCAACAGGATGATTTCAGAAAGGCTTGGAGACACTTACATGAACTGATGCTGACTGAAATGAGCAGGACCAGGAGATCATTACATATTTCAACAACAATACTATATGATGACCAGCTCTGATGGACCTGGCCATCCTGAGCAACGAGATCAACCAAATCATTTCCAATGGAGCAGTAATGAACTGAACCAGCTATGCACAGCAAAAGAACTCTGGGAGATGACTAAGAACCATTACATTAAATTCCCAATCCCTATATTTATGCCCACCTGCATTTTTGATTTCCTTCACAAGCCAATTGTGCAATATTTCAGAGTCCGATTCTTTTTGTACAGCAAAATAACGGTTTGGTCATGTATACTTATTGTGTATCTAATTTATATTTTAATATATTTAACATCTACTGGTCATGCTGCCATCTGGGGGAGGGGGTGGGGGGTAAGAAGTGAAAAATTGGAACAAGAGGTTTGGCAATTGTTAATGCTGTAAAGTTACCCATGCATATAACCTGTAAATAAAAGGCTATTAAATAAAAAAGAAAAGAAAATTCTATGCTCTGATCCATATTCAGTCTCCATAATTCTCTCTGGATGCAGATGGCTCTTTCCATCACAAGTCTATTGGATCAATCTGCCTTTTCAGAGTTATACACCACTCCATTTCTCCTGCTCTAATGTGGCCAAGCTGGTCTTCTTGCTATCCCTCCTGCATGACTCCTATGCCAGTCTACAGTCTGGCACCTTCCACAGGAATTCTTACTTGATTTTCCCAGATACTAATGCTTCTCCCTCTTGAATTATCTTGTAATTGCCATGTAGTTATACTTAGATAAGTACTAAAATGAATCCTCTAAAAATTTGTTAAGTTCCTTACAGTCAAGAAGTGTTTCATTTTTGTCTTTTGATCCCCCATGACTAGCATAATTCCTGACACATAAAACAAGTCCTTAAAATGCGTTTTCATTATTTCATTGGTTATGTTTCTATTTCTATCCCAGGGGCAAATAAATGCTCAAGACCTAGAAACTTTGGGGGGGGGGTACTACTAAGCCGTGACTATACTTTTCTCCCTCTCTCCTTGCTGAGGATTCCACCCCAGATGCTGATAATCTCTACTCAGAATGTTCACTTAGTTTCAATCTGCCCTAATTCCTTTTCTAAGAAATTTTGGGAACAGAGGATGAAGCAGGATGAAGACAGCTTTGTGATAAAATGGCCTGTTTAGTACCTCATGTCGTCTGGTGAGCCAACTAATCTATAGCTCTACCTGAATCGCTAGTATTTGCTTTCGTGAGACCTTATCAAAATAGTTCTTAAGCTCCCAGATTCCAATGGCTGACATTAATATAGTACTCTAAAGGTTACAAAATACTTTATATACGTTATCCTATTTGATGTTTAACGGCAGCTCTATGACACAGGCATCTGAGAAATTATTTAAATTGTTGTTGTCGGTATTCAGTTATTTTCTATCGCATCTGTCTCTTGGTGATCTTCTTAGGGGTTTTCTTAGCAAAAACTAAGATACAGGTACATTGTCCATGAATCTTGAATAGTTTGCCATTTCCTTCTCCAGTTCATTCATTGTACAGATACGAGAACTGAAACAAACAGGTTAAATAACTTGCCCAGAATCCCACAGTGAGACTCAGAGGCCAGATTTGAACTCGGGAAGATGAGTCTTGCTGACCTCAGGCCTGTTACTATCTACTGTGCTACCTAGATGTCTCATTTAAATTTTATTCCATTCAAATCACATATTTACAAAATGCTTACTATTATATTCAGAATACTGCACTAGAAACTAAGGACGTAAAGACAAAAATAAAACAAAAAAGATATGTCGCTGCCCTGAAGAAGCTTACATTCTACTGGGGGATACAACATGTAACCAGATTTTTTAAAATGCAAGATAATGTGAGGAGGGAGAAAATTAACTAGGGAGATCAGGGAAGAGTTCATATGGGAGATAACAACTGAGCTGGGTTTTGAAGGATGTAGTTTACAAAAGAAGAAACTGGCTCGGAGAAAATTCAAGATTTGTCCATGCTTACAACACTAGTAATCATCAGAATCAGAATTTGTATCGTGTCTCTCTTTCTCCTTACTCTAAGACTGACACTTTCCACTATACAATGCTGCCCAGAGAGCAGTGAAATAAACAAAGACTTCCTGTCCTATCCATTCAAAATATGTTGTCGTCATCGTTGTGGTTCATTTCCTAGAGCACAGGTAATTTTACAGAGATTTATGAGTAGCTATTTTTTTTAAAAAATCACCTTCTATATGACACTGTTGACTCAGCTTGAGTCCAATGAAATTCTCAGCTCTTTTTTATATACACTAGCATCTAATAGAGCTTGTTCTCTTTTTTTGTAAGGCGACTGGGGGGTTAAGTGGCTTGCTCAGGGTGACAACTAGTAACTACCTAGTGTCTGAGATCACATTTGAACTCAAGTCCTCTTGACTCCATAGTGGTGCTCAATCCATTGCACCAAGTAGCTTCCCCTTGTTCCCCTTGATCAAGTTTGTCTTACTTGTACTTATGAAGATAGTGAATTAAATCCAAGTGTGAGACTATTTTATTCCCTATTATATTGCATCTTATCGGATTAAGCTCCAGGTTCTAGTCTCTCAAAAAGTTTTGGGACCTTTTCTTGATCACCAAGTATTTATATAAATTGAAATTTGATAAACATGCCATCCAGGTATATAGCTTTATCTTAATAGCTGATGAACATGCTTAATGCACACGGTAGAACACAGAACCTTGTAACTCTTCATTGGAACCCCGTTCCAAGCTGATATCAAGTCATTAATAACTACTCCACAAGGCTGGTGATTCAATCAATCCACTATTCGTCTAATTTTACAATCATCTAACCCACATTTCTCTATAATTTCTATAGTAATTGCATGAAATACTTTACCACTGTGATGCAATTTGGTTAAATTATATTTGTAACCTTCCTCATGTCTCATTCCTCTACTGATCTTCACCAGAATGTCCTATACCAGTGAGGTCAAACAAACTAATATTATCTATGTTGTGATGTATTTTTATTTATTTTGTTAGATATTAACCAATTACATTTTAATCTGGGATGGGCCACACAGAGGATTTTTTCCACACCTAGTTTGACACCTTTGTTCTACAATATACTTCCCCACTCTTGTTCCTATATTTCTTCATGAAAGTGTAACTTAGCCTTTGTGCATCCTTAATTTGCTGAAGTGGAGCTCATTGTGCCCGCCACCACGTGGCTGAGAGGAACCTCCTTGACCGGCTAGCTACATCTTTTAAAATAGGATACTGGAGCTGTCTTCCATATTTTCAGCACTGCTGTTCTCAGTTTGGACTATTTGCTGTACTCTGCATGAATACCCCAAACTAAACCAGTGAGAAGGGAAGAATTCTCTTCCTCTGTTGTCCTTCTTTGACCCTGGCTCTGAGAAATGGGCTTGGTGTTTTTGTTTTTGTTATGTGTTGTTTGTCCTCAGCAGTCTCGGGTGATCCCTACTGGATCTGGTATTCAGGCCATGATAACTTTAGAGCTAGGATTGCCTGTGGGCTGGTACTGGAACCATCTCCACCAGTCCTGAGAAGCCAGGGTTCTTGATACTCAAATCCGAGGTGGACTTTGGCCTTCGAACTGGAACTGTGCTCCATGAGAAATTAGCTAAACTATAACCTAATCTCTTTCCTCACAGACTTAGGTGGTATACAGTGGAAAAGAGATTATGTCTCCCTTGTGTTGGGATGATGGTGTATATTTGTGATTATCTTCTGAAGTGAATAGTCCTCTTTGTAAAAGCTGTACTGGGTTATATAAGCATATGCAATACAACAGAATTGTATATGTAATTGTAAATACAATATATACAACAAAATTCTGGAAGTCACACAGTCCAGACTTCCTTTATTCTATCCTTTTGGTGATAGTCTTTTCATGGGTCTCAGGACTGGCTTTTAGTTCATTTTGCTTCTTCCCCAAATCTCGTGCACTCAAGTGCACAATTTAAAGCCACATGTCTCACCAGCCTCTTTTTCCTGTATTGTGTCTACTCTGGATTGATGAGTATTTCATTTGCTATTCTTTCTGTACTATACCTAATCTCTGTGATGTCTACCGTGATATATATGAAACAGGCAACTTTCTCCCTTCTCTACTCTTTTCAGTGTAAAGTTCTTAAAGGGGATTCTGTAGAAGACATCAACCATTCCATATTGAAAGAAAGAGATATTTTTCTTACTTAAGGAGAGGCCAATGACACTTAACTGGAGATCCTTATGGTTATAAACATGGAATGAAGAAGAAGGGGCAACTAGAGGACATTAGGGAAGCATTTTCTCCCAAAACTAAGATAGTAGCAGATTATCTCCAAAAGAGGTCAGTAGCTGACACCTTGGAAAGATGATAGGAATGGAAGAGGAAGAGATATTAGTAGAGATGTTGCCTGAATCTGGGACCCAATGGTCTTCAGGCTATGTCAGGAGGGGGAGGACCCAAGATTCTGATGTTCCTATAAAAAACTATGGGTGGGAGGAGAGGAGATGATGGAGAGAAGTCAGAAAGTTGCCTGAGCTCTCCCCAGATTCCTTTGGAAACAATGCTAAATTAAGCCTCTAAGCAGATTTTAGAGTGACAGAACCACAAAAATACAGAGTAAAACAATTTTCCAACTTAGGATAATTTAGAAAGACATAAGGAAAGGTCTATCTCACTTGGTTAAAAGGGGAGTGAAGCCCAATATAGATGAAGTTTACGAAAGCCAGCAGGAGGCTTTTAGCCACAGCACATATTAGCAACAGGACAGCGGCAGAGCAGGCCAGAAAGCAAATTGCCAACCCTGGAAACCAGGTCAACAATACATGCTACTAAGGCAGGCTACTCCAGTACAATGAACAAGCCACAAGCACCTGAGGGCCCCCAAGCCCAAAGCCAGTGACTCTGCCTATGGCCCCCAGCACAAGAAGCTTGGGACAGTGCTCCTGTACCCCAGGAACAAAGCCCAAGTTCAAAAGCCATGAAATAAACAAAAAAATGAGCAAGAAACAAAATAAGAATCTTGAACATATAAAACTACTATGGTTACAGGGAAGATCAAACCACCATGTCAGAAGAGAACATTCAAATTCAGAAGAGCCATAATCTGTATTATTTAGGATTTAGCAGCTTCTACATGAAAGTATATTCCCCAAAACAAAGGAGATGGGTTGCAATTAAGAATCAACTACCCAGAAAAATTGAGCATAATCTTTTAGAGGAGAAGATGGATATTCAGTGAAATAGGGGACATTCTATTAGTTCTAATGAAAAGATTGGAACTAAACAGAAAATTCAAT
Organism: Sarcophilus harrisii; assembly: GCF_902635505.1. Taxonomy (NCBI): domain Eukaryota; kingdom Metazoa; phylum Chordata; class Mammalia; order Dasyuromorphia; family Dasyuridae; genus Sarcophilus; species Sarcophilus harrisii. The sequence continues at coordinate 32,794,778 of NC_045432.1, forward strand.
CTTCAAATACAAAATGCAAGAGAAGCATCAAAAAGTAAAGAGGAAAGAAAAATGTTATTCAAAGGTTGAACTGTTTACATCCCTACACAGGAAGATTATAATTGTAATTCTTGAGAACTGTATCTTTATTAGGGCAGTTAGAAGAAGTATACATAGATAGAGGGTGTGGATATAAGTTGACTTTGATATGATGATATAAAAAAGAAGTTGGGGATGGACAAAGAATTGTACTGGAAAAAGAGGACAGGGAAGGAAAAATGAGGTAAATTACTTCACATGAAGGGGCACAAAAGACCCATTACAGCTGAAGGAAAGAAGGGAGGTATATGAGGATTATTTGAACCTTAACCTCATTGGATTTCTCTCAAAGAGAGAATAATGGACACTCAGTTGGGTACAGAAATTTATCTTACCCGATAGAGAAATAGAAGAAAGGGGAAAGAAAGGAGGGCCTAATAGAAAGGAGTGCAGATTGAGGGAAGTAGTTGTCAGAAGCAAAGCACTGGGGAGGAGGGAGAGGATGAAAAGAGAGGAAAAATGTATAAACAGGAGAGAAAATAAGATGGAGGGAAATACACAGTTGATAATCACAACTGCAAATGTTAATGGAATGAACTGTCCCATCAAACAAAAGCAAATAGAGTAGATTAAAAACCAGAATCCTACAATACGTTATTTAAAAGAAACATATTTGAAGTGCAGTAGAGATAAAAGATTGAAGCAGAATCTATTGTGCTTCAGCTGAAGTCAAAATAAGGAGGAATGTGATTTTGATTTCAAATAAAGCAGAAGCAAAAAATAGATCTAATTAAAAGAAACTAAGCAGGAAATTACATCTTGTTAAAAGATGCCATATACAATAAAGTAATTACGATACTAAACATTTGTACCAAGTGGTATAGTATCCAAATTCTTAGAGAAATGAAGTCAGTTACAAGAAGAAATAAACAGCAAATTTTACTAGTGGGGCAACTCCCCCTGCCCCTCTCAGAATTAGATAAATCTAACCACAAAATAAACAAGAAAGAAAAGAGGGGCATTAATAGAATCTTAGAAAATGTAGAGATGATAGACCTCTAGAGAAAACTGAATAGGGATAGAAAGGAATATATTTCTTTCTTAGAAGTATATCATAATAATACCTACACAAAAACTGATCATGTATTAGGGCATAAAAACTTCATAATCAAATGTAGAAAGATAGAAATATTAAATGCATCATTTCACAAATATACATGCAACAAAAGGTCACAGACAGATAAACTAAAAACTAATTTGAAACTACACCATGTAATTATAAAGAATGAGTGGGTCAAACACCAAATCACAGAAACAATAATTTCATCCAAGAGAATGACCAAAACTTATGGTGCGCAGGCAAAGCAGTTCTTAGGGGAAATTTTATATCTCTAAATGCTTACATTAATAAAATAGAGAAAGATGAGGTTAATGAATTGAATATGCAACTAAAAAAGCTACAAAGAACAAATTAAAAATCCCCAATTAAATACCAAATTAAAAATTCTGAAAATCAAAGGAGAGATAAAAAGACTGGCTTTTATGGAAAAAAAACAAATAAAATTGATACACCTTTGGTTGATTTGATTTTTTTTTTTAAAAAGAAGAAAATCAAATTACCAGTATAAAAAAATGAAAAGGGTGACTTTACCACCAATGAAAAGGAAATTAAGCAAGGATTAGGAGGGTTTTTTGCTCTAGTGTATACCAATAAATATGAAAATCTAAATGAAATGGATGAATATTTACAAAAATGCAAATTGCCCAAATTAACAGAAGAGGAAATGAAGTATTTAACCCCGTTTTAGAAAAATAAATTCCATGAGCCATCAATGAACCCACTAAGAAAAAAAGTCCCCTGGGCTAGATGGATTTAGAAGTGAATTCTACCAAACATTTAAGGAACAATTAATTCTAGCACTATATAAACTATTTGAAAAAATAAGTGAGAAAGTATTTCTACCAAATTCTTTTAATGAAACAAACATGGTGCTGATATCTATGTTAGGAGGAGCCAAAACAGAAAGAAAATTATAGATGAATCTCTGTAATGAATATTGATGCAAAAAATTTAAATAAAATGACAGCAAAGAAATTATAGTAATTTATCACCAGCATAATATACTATGACGGTAGGATTTATAGCAGAAATTCAGGGCTGGTTCAGTGTTAGAATAAGTATCAGAATAATTGTCCATATCAATAACAAAACCAACCGAAATTATATGATTATCTTAATAGATGCAGAAAAAGCTACTGACAAAATACAGCACACAATCCTATTAAAAACACTAGAGAGCAGAGGAATAAATGGAGTTTTCCTTAAAATAATAAGCAGTATCTATCTAAAATAACTAGCAAACATAATTTGTAATGGGGATAAGCTAGTAGCTATCCCAGTAAGATCAGGGGTGAAACAAGGATACCCATTATGCGTGTTATTATTCAATATTGTACTAGAAATGTTATCGTAAGCAATAAGAAAAAAGAAATTTAAGGAATTGGAATAGGCCATGATAAAATAAAATTATCACTCTTTGCAGATGATTTGGTGATATACTTAGAGAATCCTAGAGAATTAAGTAAGAAACTACTTGAGATAATTAACAACTTTAACAAATTTGCATGATATAAAATAAACCCACAAAAATCATTTGCATTTCTATATATTATAAAGTACTGGCTAGCTCCCTGGAGAGCATCAGGGTCAGCCAGAATCAGGATAAATCAAAGTCCTTGTTCTTTAGAGGGAGAAGCGAAGGAGGCAGGCAAGCTGCCATGTGGCTTGCCAAAGATGTATCCCGGATTGTGGATTCTGGAGTCTCCAGCCTCTCTCCTCCTTGTTCTGCCACCAAGTGCCTCTTTCTTCTCTCCCCACACCCTCCAATCCTTGCCTACGATTATCTTACTACCAAACATTCAACAAGTACCAACGGTGAGGAGAGCCATCATCCAAATATATACTAATAGAGCTATTGTCTCCCTTTGAATAGGTAGCCTTAAGTGCTCTCTTGTCTGATTCAGAGTTTCAGCCCTCTACAATATATTACTAACAAAGCCCAGCAGCAAAAGATAGCAAGAAAAATTCCATTGAAAATTACTGTAGACAATACAAAATATTTGGGAGTCTACTTGCCAAGACAAACCCAGGAACTCTAAGAACACATTTACGAAACACTTTTTACACAAAGACAGAGTCAAATAATTGGAAAATATATCAATTGCTCATGGGCAGGCCAAATTAAAATGATAAAAATGAAAATTCTGCCTAAATTAATTTACTTATTCAGTGTCATAACAATCAATTTACCAAAAAAATTGTTTTATAGAGCTAGAAAAAATAATAACAAAATCAGTCTGGTAGAGTGAAAGCTCAAATATATCAAGGGAGTTAGTGGGGAAAAAAACAAAGGAAAGTGGTGGTAACACATCTAAAACTATATCATAAAGTGACAGCCATCAAAATTAGTTGGTACTGGCTAAGGGAGTGGTGGATCAATGGAATAGGTTAAGTACACAAAACACAATAATCTATGACTACAGTAATTTATTTTTGATAAACCCAAAGACTCTAGATTCTGGTTAACTTTTTTCATAATTTTCTTGTTTTTATTGCATTTGTTTTTTTAGTTTTTCCTAAATCTCTTTCTCATTATTTGATTTTTTACCTATTTTTCCATCTTCCCAGAATCCTCTAATTCCAGTTTCTGGGATAGGAAATAACTATTTAACAAAAACTGCTTGGAAAAAGTGGAAAATAGTATGGCAGAAATCAGACATCTACAAACATTTCACACAGTATACCAGGATAAGTTCAATTGGGTACATGATGAAGACATAAAAGATGATAAGGTGACATTAAGAGAGCAAGTAATAGTTTGCCTTCCAGATCTATGGAGAAGGAAAGAATTTATGATGAAACAGAAGATAGAGAACATTACTAAATGCAAAATGGATAATTTTTATGACATTACATTAAAAAGGTTTTGCACAAACCTAAAGTCTAATGCAGGCCAGATAAGAAGGGACTATGCAGGCCTGATTAGAAGGGAAGCAGAAATTGGAAAACAATTTTTACAGTCAGTATTTCTGAGAAAAGCGTCATTTCTCAAATATACAACAAAAGGTAATTGGATGAGAGGAAGGAGAGGCATATGGTGTTAACTGAATGGAATGGTGTCAAATGGAGGTTTTTAATGATGCGAGATTTCTGGGCATATTCATAGAGCTTAACCTGTTATTGAAGATCTGTGAGTAGTTTTCAATATGTCAAAGAACTTGTATGGAAATAAAAATCACATCTTTATTTTCAAAAAAGAAAGGAAAGAAGAAGGAAGGAAAAAAGAATAGAAGAAAGGAAGGAAAAATAATAGAAGGAAAAAAGGAAAAAATGAAGAAATGAAGAAGAAAAAGAAAGGATGAAAGGGAGGTAGGAAAGGGGAGGTGAGAAGCAAATAGGAAAGGAGGGATGAAAGGGAAATTGGGAAGGAGGGATGAAAAGAAGGGAAGGAAGGAAAGAAACAGGAAGGGAGGGAGGAAAGCAGGAAGGCAAAGAGGGAGGGAAGAGGGAAAGAAGGAGGGAAGGAAAGAGAGAAGGAAGAAAGGAAGGAGGGCAAAAGACAAATAAAAGAGAACAACTGAGAAATCTTTTTTTAAAAAACAGACATTAAAGAACAGAAATAAGACCAGGCAAGTGAGTTAACTTACAAAAACTATAGCTTAATCTTATTATATAAAGAAGGAGGAGCAAAATTCTTAGTATGAGAAATGCTGAAAAGTTGAGTTTCCACAGTGTTGCAAGCTTTTCAATGTGGGATAGTGGGTACCACTGACCAAGAGGTTTTCAGAATGTGATAGGTTAGGGAAGATTAGGATTCACAGAACAATTAAATCTGAAATTGAATTGAATCTTAAATTCAGTGTCAAGAGTGTTATTTCTAGCATTAGGTCTAGTTTTAAGCTACTAAGCCTTAAACTTGCACTAAGACTTTTAAGACATCTTTTATACTTGACAAGAAAAACAAGTACATAAGAAAGAGTTTTAATTTCATGTACAACTCTCTTTTTATTTTTATTATGCATATGCAAATACCTATTCTGTTAAGTCTCTGATAGATCATAAATAAAAATTAACATCAGATGCAATATAAATAAAAATATAAAATTAATGAGACTTTCAGGGGGCCCAGGTGACAAGAGATACAAATTAAGCTATAAGTGAGGAGACTATCATAATGACCTGTTTAGTCCAAGCTAAACATAAACAGGATACCACCTACCCCCTTTACATCAACCTTAATAATGATCATCCAGCCTCCTGATTCCAGAAATGGGACTTGAATCCAGATCCATTGTTCTTTCTCTTACATCAGGCTACTGCCTTAAAGAAAGATGTTATATTGTTCTAGCCTTATACTTTTGTTGATTAGTAGGTAGAAATGCCTCTTATACATAAATCAACATTCACGTAAATGTATGTATAGAAATTCTCCAAAATATGTATGTATATACATATGTATAACCTCCTTTATAAACATATAATATATGTTTATATATAATACATAATGTACATTTTATATATATACTCTCTTTATATACATATTACATATATATATACTCTCTTTATATACATACTTTATACATATCTTTATGTCCCTATATATAATGTTAGAGAGACAGGAATAGACTGGGAATCAAGAGTTGCATGCTAGTAAGGACACTATAATCAAATAGAAAAAGACAGCAGAGGAGGAAATAAAATTTATTGGCCAAAACCACACTCATAAGATTATCACCTGGCTAGAAAGTCACTGGGTTCAAATGGATGTTTAAAGTCAAGCCTGGCCCAGAGGGAGTTTCATACCAATATACAGTTAGGATTGTGACCCAGAGATATATTTAGAAATATGATGAAAATACACATTCCAGTCTAAAAACATCTGATTCTCTGGGTACTTCTTTGTGTGATACCAGGAAAAAGAAGGCAATGAATCATGTAAAAGTAAAGATTACTCTCTCGTCAAGTAAGATCTAGGTGAATCAACCACAAGTCTGCTAGGAACAAAGGGATCACAATTGAATGTGCAAGTTAAAAAATGATCTATAAATGTAAGCAACTAAACTACAAAAAGAAAGGATAAATAAAACCCGTGCCCGTGAAGCCAGAATGTGCTCCTTAAATCCTGGCAATAACAGATTGAACCATGTCTTGATTGGTAATAGCGACAGTGATATGTAGTGAACAAGAGAAAGCACAATACAAAATATTAATTAGAACTAGAAAGCATTATGCATTATATCTTTTTTTTTAATTACTTGTAGGGGCAGCTAGTTGGCATAGTGGATAGAGCACAATATCAGCCCTGAAGTCAGGACCTGAGTTCAAATTTGACCTCAGACACAACACTTCTTGGCTGTGTGACCCTGGGAAAGTCAATTAACCCTAATTGCCTTAGCAATATATATATATATAATATACAAAATTATATATATATATATATATATATATATATAATTTTGTATAACATTTACACTTTATATTCTTTTTGAAACTTTTGATTCCAAATTCTCTCCCTCCCTCTTGCTCCTTCCCTGCCCCTTAAGAAGGCAAGCAACATGATATTGATTATACATGTGAACTCATGCAAAACATCTCCATATTACTCATGTTGCAAAAGAAAAATGCACACACACACACACACACACACAAGAAAAATTAAATTAAAAAAGTCTTCTTCAATCTGCACTCATAGTTAAGGTGTTTTCTCTCTGGAGATGAATAGCATTTCTCCCCATGGGTCCTTTGGAATTGTATTGGCTCACTTTCTGTCTATTTTATGTGCCAAATACCCATGGTCACATAAAAATTTTTCAAGTAAAAAGGGGTCACGAGTGGAAAAAGCTTAATAAGATCTGGACTCTAGGTCAGAATAGCTATTTCTTTCACAGTTGGCCATTTTTACACTATTGCTGCTATACAAATTACATCTTGATGTTTAATACAGAGATATTAAGATGGATGTTATTTTGTTAACCAACAACAAGATTCCTGAAATGATGAGTGACTGTGGGTTTAGGGCTGTGAAAGATGCACAATTCTCATGGAATATAGCAATGTTCAAGTGGGGTCAACATGGCTCCCATCGTTTAGATTTGTAGCTTGGAGAAAAGGAAACTAATTTTCAAAATAATTTTCAGTGAGGGAGGGAGAGAGTTTGAAACTCAATTTAAAAAAAAAAAAAGAATGTAATTGGAAAATAAAACAATAAAAAGGAAATTACTGAAAAGGCAAGCTATTGGATATGTGTGTGCAGTCATGTAAAACATTTACATATCAGTTATGTTGCAAAAAAAAAGACTAAAGAAAAATAAAGTTTTAAGAAGTATGCTTTGATCTATACTCAGATTCTATCAGTTCTTTCTCATAAATTGGATAGCTTTTTTGTCATAAATCCTTCAGAATTGGCTTGGATGATTAGATTGTTGAGAACTGTTAAGTCATTCACAGTTGATCATAGCTTATCACTGCTGTTATTCTGTATAATATTCTCCTGGTTCTTCTTACCTCATTTTGCATCATAAAAGTCTTACCAGGTTTTTCTGTGAGTACCCTGCTAGTCATATACCATACAGCCATTCTTCAACTGATGGGCATTCCCTCAATCTCATTTCATCAATCTTTGATGCTATTTTAAATAATTTTGTACATATGGGTACTTTTCCTTTTTATTTTTTTATCTCTCTGTGATAAAGATCTAATAGTGGTTTTGTGGCGTCAAAGACTATGTATGGTTTTATAATCCTTTAGACAAAGTTTCAAATGGCTCTCCAGAATGGTTGGATTAATTCAACAACTCCACCAAGTATGTTAGTATCTCGGTTTTCCCCCCATCCCCTCCAACATTTGTCATTTTCCATTTCTGTCATATTAGCAATCTGTTAGGTGGGAGGTGGTATCTCAGAGTCGTTTTAATTTGCATTTTCTTAATCAATAGTGATTTAGAACATTTTTATATTACCATAGATCTCTTTAGTTTCTTCATCTGAAAATTGCCTGTTTATATCCTTTAAACATTTAGCAATTGGGAAATAACTTTTATTCTTATAAATATGAGCCAGTTCTCTCTATATTTGAGAAATAAGGCCTTTATTTGAGAAACTTTTTGTAAAAATTATTTCAGTTATGATTATTGTTTATTTCTCTCTATCCTATTTCTTTCCCCCAGTTATCCTCCCTCTCCTTCCGTCCCTCCCTCCCCTCACTCTCTCTCTCTCTTTTTACCTTGTCCATCCTCAAAAGTCTTTTGATTCTAACTAGCACCTCCTCCCTTCTTTAACTCTCTCCCTCCTTTCTCTTATTCCTTTGGCAGACCAAGGAGGAGCACTAACACATCACAGCTTAGGGGAGCAGGGACCTTGGTCAAAGTTCCATGGTAGAAAAAATGCTTGTGGTCACTCACCAATCAGAGAACAGTAAACACACCTCTCCTTAAGTCACATCACCTAGGAAGAACTAACTGTAAACTTACAGAGTCCCAGAAATAGTTTTGAAAATAGCTGCACCAAAAAACCTCCAGCTTGGGAATTGCCCTGGAACTGCAATCCATGACTGCTACTCAGATATGCATTTGCTGTCATTTACTTGACTTGCACATGAACTGGATTCAAATGAGACACACAGCCTAACTCTTTCTTGCAGTCATTGAAGTCCAGTGGTAAGACAAAAGTCAGAATAACCGGTGATGGCCTGGGACATAATGAATAACCTTGCTATCTTCAATGTCTGACCGATCTCTAAGTGTATCGCAGTCCCTGCTTCAGCTCCCTTCCTGGCCTGTAGGACAAATTATTCTCATCTGACAATTCTGCCATAGGAAGTCCTCACATGTTTGGGGCAGACATTCATTGGTTACCCTCAATCTAGTTTAGCCCATGTGCCAAGATGGTTTTTATCATGGCCACTGTACATGTTACAACTTCTTGGAGCCATGGGCAAGAGTCGAATGGAAGATGAACACCAAAAGTTGATGACCAACTCTGCAAGGAGGGTGGCAAGCTCTCACACCAAAGATGTTATTCTTATCTGAATACTCTATACCTCACCCCCATCTCCATATGGGCAATGAAACAGAGTACTACACTCAGTGCCGGCAAAAGGTTTCTTGTCATTATCTTCTGACCATTTGTCCGACCACGCCACATTACAATCTGTGGGCTGGGAGCTCCTGAAGCTGCTGCAGCTGTTTCAGTTGTCCCCAAGGACTGCTGCTGTCTTGCTGGGACATGGCCTAAGTTGAACTGCAATTCCATTCTCACTGAGGTCTGATCAACCTTTCCCACTGACCCAAGTTGCGTTGAGCTGCAAAACTGTTTCAGTCCATCCTTTTGTTCATTCAACCACTGCAGAATTCATTTTGAGGCATTATTTTAAAATTATTTGGAGGGGAATTTGGGAAAGCTAACGTCAGTCCTTGTGTTTTTTTCTGCCATTTTGGCTCTGCCCCTTCAATTTCTTTCATGTTTCTTAGCACAGGTTTCTGATTTAAATGTGCTAACCCATTCACACAATGCTGTCTCAGATTAAAATCCACATACTTGCAAAGCTTTCATTAAATTCAGTTGCCAAAAGGGGTTTAAAAAGTGAGTGAAAAAATTCTGCATCAACTCTGGGAGGGGAGAAAAAGTTTGTAACTAACATTAATAACAAAATTGCACTGATAGAAAACCTGAAATTGCAATATTCCACAGGGTGTAAGAAACTCTTAGCCAAGCTCTCTCTGTAGGCAAGCTACTCCTGAGGAAGAAATGCACATTTGAAGGAACATTAACTCAGTTCACTAAGGAACCATTTAGTAAATTACTGTTCCATTAATACATCTTAATAAGTGTCCAACTTATACCTAGGGAGAAGCTGGTATACTTTGAGTATGTGGCTTCTATGCTTTTTCTGAAAATGTTTGGTGATAAGCCTTGGGCCCAGGGCCTAAATCTAGCTATCACCACATGATGTTGGTCTCTGAGCCAAGAATAAAAATGGAAGTCTTCTGAATACACAGTATTTTCACTTTTAAATAAACTCAGGAGAAATCTTGTCAGTAAGGCCACCAAATGAAAACTTTTACCAGTTAAATTGGTGACCCATCATTGTATATGGCAACAGGATTACATAATAATCCATTTTGATGGACATGGCTCTTTTCAACTACGAGATGATTCATGCCAGTTCCAAGGGTCTTGTGATGAAGAAAGCCACATGTACCCAGAGGGAGCACTGGAGGATTGAATGTGGATCGCAACATAGTATTTTCACTTTTTTGTTGTTATTTGCTTGCATTTTGTTTTCTTTGTCATTTTTTTCCCTTTTTGATCTGATTTTTCTTGTGCAGCATGATAATTGTGGAAATGTGTACAGAAGAATTGTTCATGTTTAACATATACTGGATTACTTGCCGTCCAGTAGAGGGGCTAGTGGGAAGGGGTGGAAAATTTTGAACAAAAGGTTTTGCAAGGATCCATGTTAAAAAAAATTATCCATGTATATGTGTTGAAAATAAAAAGCTTTAATAAAAAATAAAATATAAAAAATAAATTTGTGATCTATGTCTCTAGCCAGGCTGCTATAGTTTCATCCAAGCCACTGATAAAGATTTTGAACAATGTCTTGCATGAAACTATCAAAGGCATACTTGTTATATTTCAAAGAAGCATAAAGTCATCGAATTTCAGAGGTGGATCTCAGTGACCATCTAGCCTATACTAAAGGAAGAATCTTCACTGTTAACTACGCAATAAGTGGTCAACTGGCCTTTTCATTGAGATCATCAGGGAGAGAAATTTCATTTATTTTAATAGGTGTATAGGGGTCACAAGTTCCACTTTTGAAGAGCTCTTATTGCTAAGAAATTTCTTTTTTCTTCTAATTTTCTAATTCCTCAGCTTAAATTTGCCTCATTGCATATTGCTCCTATTTCTTCCATCTGGTATCCAGTAGAAACATTATAACCTTGTTTCCACATAAGAACCCTTCAAATATTTTAATGTGGTTAACACATGGCCCAGTCTTTTCCTGGACAAGTTAAATATCCCTGGTTCTTTTAACCTCACGTGACAAAACACTGTTCTAGTTGCTTTTCTCTGGATAATCTCCAGCTTATTGTGGTTGGAATCAAACAAAATGTTCTGGATATCATCTGTCCAAGCCAGAATCCAGAAGAACTCTCACTTCCTCATTCCTCAATCCTATGCCCCTCTAATTATGGTCTAATAACAAGTGCACTTTTTTGACCATTTATCATGCTGTTACTACAAACTGACCTTGTAGGCCATCTGACCCCATAGACCTTTTCCAGACAAACTTCTTTTGAACCACATCTTTCATATCCTATACTTATGAGGTTTGAACCCAAGTGTAAGATCTCAAATTTATTAAACTTCATCCACTTAAATTCAGACCAAAGTTTTTTACCTGTCAAATTCTCTCGTTCCCTCCCCCTCACCCCCCCACCACCTACCCCTCCCTCCCTTTCTCTCTCTCTCTCTCTCTCTCTGTCTCTCTCCCCCCTTCCCTTCGCCCCTCTCTCCCTCCCTCTCCTTTTTTTTTTTTTTTTTTTGATATCCTGGCTATCATACTGTGCATTAGCTATCCCTCCAAGCTTTGTGTCACTTACAAATTCAATCAGCATGCCATCTAGGCCTTTATCTAAGTCACTGCTAAAAATGTTAAGCAAACACAGGGTCAAGGACAGATTCCTGATATACTACACTGGAGACCTCCTGCAAATTTGATATTGAATCATTAACAACTCTGAGTCAAGCTACTTGATCAGTCCCAAATCCATCAGAATAGATTATCAGCAAGTCCACATTTCTTCATCTTCTCTGTAAGAATAGTATGAGGTAATGAATCAAATACTTTCCTTAAATTTAAGTGAGCCATACTTACTGCGCCTCAATCCCAAATGCCAATTTAGTAACTCTGTCAAAAAAGAAAATAATTTCATTATAAATATGCTTGGGGTCTTTTAGTTTTTGGTTCATCTCATTGTTGAAGAGGGCCACGTCCATCAGAATTGGTCATCATCTAGTATTGTTGTTGAAGTATATAATGATCTCCTGGTCCTGCTCATTTCATTCAGCATCAGTTCATACAAGTCTCTCCAGGCCTTTCTGAAATCCTCCTGCTGGTCATTTCTTACAGAACAATAATATTCCATAATATTCTTATACCACAATTTATTCAGCCATTCTCCAACTGATGGGCATCCACTCATGTCCAGTTTCTGGCCACTACAAAGAGACTTGCCACAAACATTCTTGCACATGTGGGTCCCTTTCCCTCCTTTAAGATTTCTTTGGGATATAAGCCCAGTAGTAGCACTGCTGGGTCAAAGAGTATGTACAGTTTGATAACTTTTTGAGCATAGTTCCAAATTGTTCTCCAGAATGGCTGGATGTATTCACAATTCCACCAACAATGTATCAGTGTCCCAGTTCTCCCACATCCCCTCCAACATTGGCTAAGATGACAGGAAAAGATAATGACCAATCTGAAAAGTGTGTAGTGGTATCTCAGAGTTGTCTTAATTTGCATTTCTCTGATTAATAATATCTTGGAGCATCTTTTCATATGGCTAGAATTGGGTTCAATTTCTTCGTCTGAGAATTGTCTGTTCATATCCTTTGACCATTTATCAATTAAAGGATGGCTTTAATCATTATTTTTCTAAAAGGATCACCTATGATCCCTTTAAGAATCCATTCCAGAATTTTTCCCAGGAGTAGAAATTTACCTCACTGGCCTACACTGTGCTTTTTACCCGTTGCCATTTTCCAATCTCACGTAGCTCTCCCCTTCTTCATCTTTCAACAATCATCAACAGTGCAAATAACGAAACAATCCCTATTCACAAAGAGTTTACATTCTAATGAGGGCAGGGGAAACATGCATACATACATAGAAATATGCACACATACAGCATCAATATAAGTTAATAAATGTAAAGTCATATAATAAAAGAAAGTCAGGGAAGGCACTAGTCATTGGCTAGATCAGAAAAGGCTTCATGCAAAAGATGGTAGCTGAACTACTACTTAAAAAAGAGAGGGGCTAGGTGAATAACGTATCATTAAAGCTCCCACCCCTGATTTAACCTACCTTCGTGCCAGATTCATGATCTTATTTCTGAATTTTGAATTCTGAATTACAGTGATCTGTAATATACTCTAAGACAACATTGCTTCTATTTTCACCTATCCTGAGCTTTGCCCAAATGCTCTCCATCATTCTTGTACCCTCCGGGTTTTGGGTTTCTTTACATAAGTATATCTTCTCAATATATGATGATGCTCAGGCTCTTTTTACCTATTCTTTTTTTTATAATGTATAGCTATTCAGAGATATATTCCAGTTATTGGTTCATCTCCCCAAGTTTCAATGATATTTGTGAGTTCAAATTTATTCCTTTGCATTAAGATCTCTAGTTCATCTTGCTTATTAGATATACTTGGTGAATTTGTGTCCAGACATCTGAGACGATAATTTTCATTATCAGTTCCTTATGTGGATTTTGTCTCCTGTGTGAACTTCTGAGTGTCATAACTGCTACTCTCCTTCCAACAGCATAGCTGCTCACACTGGTATCTAGTATGATGAAAATACATAGCCGATTTTCTCTCTTATCCCCCACTTTTCGGTTTGGAGTACTTTTAATTAGATTTGCAAGACAGAGGCAAATAATTCTTATAAGCTTTTGTTAGATATACCATTTTACTTTCCAGTAACCTATCAGTCCTTTCTTTGTCAGTGACATGAAGCAATGACAGGAGAAAGAGAAAAACAAAATATCTTGACAGGCTAGAAAGATGGACCAAATAATAAAATTTAATTGAAACAAATATATCATTCTGTATCGATTCAAGGTTAACCTTACAAGTTCAGGATTGGAAAGTAGTTTTAGATGACTTCAAGTTCACTGTGGGTCAGTGGAGGATATGACAGGCTAAAAAGATAAACTAATACTATTTTAAGATATAAGAGAAGAATAGTATCCAGAAAAGTAGAGGTAAGTGTACAATAATAACAAAAAATAAGCAGCATTTCTATAGAGCTTTAGGGTTTGCCAGACACTTTATAAAAATTAACTCATCTGATCCTCACATAAATCCTGGGAGGTAGGGGGTATTATTATCCCCATTTTATAGATAAGGAAATTTGGGCACACATAGTTTAAGTAATTTGTCCAGGATCAACATAGCTATAAGTAACCAAGGTAAAATTTGAACTCGTCTTCCAAACTCCAAGACTAGCACTCTCTTCACTTAGGATGCACCTGTGGTATTATGTTAGGCTCTGGATACTACCTTTTAGGGAGGTCCTAGATAACTTGGAGAACACTGAAAAGAGAACTACAAGAATGGTGAGAAGACTAGGTATCATGCCATGGGAAGATTACTTAAAAAAATTTAAGCCTAGAGAACAGACCATTCAGAGGATAAAAGAAACTAGAAGGTCTAGCACATGGAAGAGAATTAGTTTTATTCCGCTTGGTCCCAAGATTTAGAATGAGGAGCAATAGGTAGATGTTGTATAGAGGCAGATATAAAATGACTTCATAAAGGAAACAAACACTGGCCAAGAGTAAAATGGGTTGCTTTAGAAGGGATGGATATTACAATAGTGAAGTCATCTAGATTTTCAGGTGATACTTACCAGAAGATACTTAAAAATGTTTACTGTATTTTAAAAATAATTTTGACTTTACATCACCTTAATTTCTGTCTCCTTCCTTCTCTCTCTTCTTTTTCCCAAGAATTTTTGACTACTTACTTTTGAGGGAATTCTTAGTTAATTCTAATTTGAACTAGATGAACCATGAGATCTTGGATTACATGATGAATATTTTTTCTGTCCACAATTATTTAACTATAGATATACTAGAATAAAACACTTCCCATGCAACTGAGGCTGCATCTTGGTTTCCTCCTAGTGGATCCCAGTCCAGCAGATCAGAGGAAGCACTTTAATTATTCTCATTATATACAATGGTCTAGTTCTATGATTTAATTGGTATAAGGAATCAATGGGTGATGAAACTGTCTCTATACACATCACTATCTTCTCTGCAATTTATAGTCTTTGGGATTTGCCTAGAGTACTAAGAAGGGAAGTGACTTGTCCAGGGTCACTAAACCAATATGTGATAGAAATATGACTTGATCCAACCAGGTCTTCCTGACTTTGAGACCAAATCTGTAACAATTATGCCTCATTGTCTATTGTTTCATATATGAGTGTATATACATATATGTATGTATATATATGTGTGTGTGTATATATATATGTCACCAAAAATATATGACACCAAAGAAGAAAGAAGAAAGTTTAAGACTTAGAAAAATATGCAAATGTGTCACTAATATGGAAATCTAGAAACACTCATATTTTTAAAAAATAATTTGTCACTTCTAGCTTTGATTTCACATAGACATAGTCCATCGCATCTCTTGGACTTGGTTGGATGAGGGTATTTGGATACGTCACTTTGGCCAGGGGATTACTCAAAAAGACCTTTAGCTCAAAACTCTAGTTTTATTCTAGGCTCTCCCTCTCCCTCCCGCCCCAGATTTACAGTTTTAAAACAAAACTCATTCACCCAGCTTTTAAAAGGGGGCAAACGTCGTATGTGACGGCATCCACAGCATCCATATATATAACTGGCTAGTTATAATAAATTCAACGTTTTCCTTCCCAAAGCACTTTTCAATTATCCACTCATTAATCCTCCTGTGAGGTAGGTAGTTGGTAAATATGATGAAGCTCTTCTCTAATGGGATAACTAGCGTAGAAAGGAGTCCAATTACTTGCCTAAGGTTACCTAGGGAGCCAGGGGCAGAGGCAAGTAGCATTTTAGCTCTCACTCAAAAGTTTTGTCCAGAAAGGCAGATTACCAGATGACTTCCCATAAGGCTAAAATAATTGTTCCAGGTCTTCTGGGACAATGCCCTGAGGAGTGGGCACCATGACTGGGAAATTATCTAAATGAGATTGATTTTCTCATCTTGCCTTTGAATTAAGGACATCCTTGATGAGGGTATTAGGAGGGAATAGACAGGTTTTTGCAATATATATATATATCTCACAGTACATAGTGTCTCTTCTACTCCACAACTGACTGAAAAATGAAGAGAATACAAAATTTGACCGTGCTTACTGGCTATATCTAAAACAGCTGCACATTCTCACCCTATATACACACATGCATACCTCGAGGCTGCATTAATGTGGCACCAAAGGCATGCATATGAATCAATTCAAAGGCTTTGGAAAGTCATCAGATAGCATCCCAAACTCTAGCTACAACACCTCAACTTCTGCTCTTTTACTAGAGGTTTTCAAAATACATATTGATGCTTTCCCAAATACTTTAACTTCCTAATTCTTTCATATGCCAGATTTTCATATTCTATATATCCAGTCCATCTCAGCTACACACAGAGATGGTTACTGCCTTGACTGTACTTACCCACAAGGGTATCCCTTCCATATTTGTACACTCTGCAATTCTTTTGTCCGATTATGAGCTTCTATTATTCTTTCCCTGTGGCTCATGACCACTAACACTGTTATTTTTGTCTCTGTGGCTTTCAACTTTCCACCTTTCAGTTCTTTTCCAGGTCATCACCGTGGCTCTACTCTTAACTTCAACATCTACTCTCTTTGCTTCTGTCTAGATACCGATGAACAGAACTGGAAAAAACAATGATGATAGGGTGACAACAACTTTAGTTTACACGAGCTCAACTGGGCTTTCACTGAAGCGAGGCAATATTTTTATACTTCCCTAATTAATTCATTATTTATCTCACCACAGCAGCTATTCAAAATCTTTTCATCTCTCCTCAAGCATTTGATGGCACCTGTTTTTGCCTTCTAATCGGAGGATCTGCTCATACTTCACTGAAAATATCCTGGCTATTCACTGTGAGTCCCGGCTTTTCCTTTCCTCTTTATGTCATGTCATTAAGGTATTTCTTCCCATTATCTCCTCCTTCACTCCCTTCTCAAATGAAGGGATGGCCTTTCTCCTTGACAAAGTAAGCACCTTTATATGCACCCTGAACTACATTTTAACCAATTTCTCCATTAGATTACATGCTTCATGATACCCATTATTTTACTAACCTCTCATTTTTCTCGGTCTACTGGCTACTTCCCTGCTGCCCATATTTCCATGTCCTTTGAAAAATACTCACCATAGTAAATTTAGAACCAGCATCCAAATCCATCCTCCATCTCTGCATCCAGAATTCATTCCAGCTACTTCCAACCCTTTCATTTCACAGATGAAAAAACTCAGGACCAGAAAGGAAAGGGATTTTCCCAGCGTCACACAGGTAGTTGTTGGGAGAGTTGAACTGGCACACAGATCCAGGTCCTCTGATTTCACATCTATTGCTTTTTCTAACCACTATATGCTTTTCAGAATCACATATGGCCAAGTATAATTTCATGCCAGACCTTATTATCTCAAATTCATAACTAGAAAAGATCACATCAATGAAGTATTACTTCCTTTGGGTACCTAAAAAGCAAGTTCTCCAAGAAAAGGAACGACTTACTTCTGTTCCTGTCAGAGCAAAAACAAAGAGCCACAAGCACTTTAACCAGGGACACCTTTACTTTCTTTTTCTTAAGCTAGGAAAGCTGGGCTAAAAAGGAGCCAGCTGTTCCAGGGAATTGGAGCCACTGCTTCTCTGCAAATAATGCCCAGTTCTTTTCAGCTGGGAAAATGGCTTGCTTTCAGAATCCTCAGTATGCATGGCCCAGGACTACTTATTCAGGCAAAGGACACTTCCGACCAGTGGACTGGATAGGGAGGACATTATGGAATGGGAAACCTTGTCTAATTAGCAAGCCTTTCTCAAAAAGTTGACAGAGAAATATAGCTCTCCGAAGGACCCCCTCAGCTAAGTGGAGCAGGGCTCAGGAGAACAAAGGCAACCTTTCCAAGGCAATCCAATGTACTCCACAAATCATTTGAGAATCCAGAGACCCTAAACCAAGATAAATGCATGAGGATGACATAGGGAAATGAATTGGAATGTCAAAATGCTACTTTCTTTAGCTTCATAATGAAGATAATGATAATGATAAAAGGATTAGGGATAATGACTGGGATGAGGACTGGATCTGTAATTGCATGGAAATTTCATAGGAAACTCCCAGGTGAGGAAACCCCCTCTTCCAATGCAATTTGAAAGCTTCCTTGCAACTAGTAGGCTTAAAGTGTTACCTAGAGCAGTGAGTGGTTCTTAAAGTGTGGTTCAGAGAATTCTGGGGATCTCTGGAACTCTTTAAGAGGGTCTACAAGTTCTAAATTAGTTTTTATTTCTAATTTGGTAATATAAATACAACCCACATAAGGAAAAACTCTTTGGCAGAGCCTCAATAATTTTTAATAGTATAAAGGGACTGAGAACAAAGGTTTGAGAACTACTAGCCTGGAACATCAAGAGATTAAGTGACTTGCCCAGAATCCCACAGCTAGTCTGTGTTAGAGGTGGAACTCAGAATTCAGGTCTTCCTGGCTCAAAGTCAAATAGCAATAACAGCTATATTTAGTATTCTAGAGTTTACAAAGAGTATGTATGTATACACATACACACACATATATATTTGTTCCTCATAACAACCTTGTGGGGGAAGGTATTATTAATATCCCCATTTTACAGAAAATGAAACTGACGCAGAGAGATAAAACAATATGTGTAGGATCACAGAGATAACAAGTATATATGGCAAGATTCAAACTCAGGTTCTAAATCAAAATCCAGAACTTTATCCACTCTTCCATCTAATTGCTCCAAGCTGAGCACATCCCTCTTTTTTTTTCTCTCCTAATCCAATTTATGTAAATTGCTATTTTTCCAGATAATAATATGTGACAAGACAGAGCACACTCCTCTCTGGTGTCATCCTGTGAATGTCTTGGTGTATCCTCACACATATTCTATATTCCATCTTCCATCTCTAAGGCTTTTGTACAGACTGGGCCCAATGCTAACATATTATCTCCTTTATGAGGATTTGATTCCTCCCTTCCAACATTAGAACCATCCCTTCTACCACCACTGTTTGTCTGTCTCTGTCTCTCTCTCTCTCTGTCTCTCTCTCTCTCTCTGTCTCTCTCTCTCTCTGTCTCTCTCTCTCTCTCTCTCTCTCTCTCTCTCTCACACACACACACACACACACACACACACACCTTGTTGTGTAACTGGGATTGTTGTGTAACATGGGACCTCCCATGGAGATGAACATATTTTCTGTCACCTTGATAAAGGACAAACAACACAGAGGTTTCTGGATAATTTGCCAGTTTTCTTAAAGGCCTCTCCAGTTGTAGGGACTAAGGAACCAATTAGGAGGTGCTGGGTTGTGCATGTCCTTTATTATTTTTCAATTAATAAATGTTTAGTAAGCATCTGCTATAGGTTCTAGGAATACAAATATAAAGGTTACTCTCAAGGATCTTACATTAATAATAATATTTATGGTGTAGTGTTAAATGATATGGCGTGATGGGTAGAGAACTGACCTATGAGTCAGAAAAACATGAGTTCAAGTCATTTCTCACTGCATCTTGGCTTCATGACTCCAATTAAATAATTTTACCTTTCATTGTCCTAAGTAAATTATTATGACTATAATTTGCAGAGCATTTGCTGATCTTTATGAACTTCATACACCAATGAAATTTCATCTCATACCAAAAATTTAAAAAAAAAACTTTATTTAAAAAAACAATTTGTATTCACAGTCCCACTTGATATTTAGAACAAACCTATGATGTAGATAGGGAAAATATTATTTTCTCCATTTGATAGATGAAGAAATCAAGGTATCTTGGGAGACTGATATCATGACTTGAACTTAATAAGAGCTTAATAAATATTTATTGAATGGAATTAAAAGTGACTTGTCCAAACCAAGACACTAAATACTTGCAGGTCTGGAAGGAATAAAGGGATGTTCAGAAGTCATTTAGTTGACTATTTTGCTTTAAGAAAGGACCATAATACTTGACAGATTTAATCCTACTTTCCAGGTTTTTTTCTCTCTCATCTTTTTTCTTAATTATATGAAAAAAAATTAACATTCATTTTTTAAAGTTGTAAGTTCTAAATCGATATCTATATGAAGTCATACAAATCATAATTTCTTATTAGCTATGTTGTAAAAGAAAACAAAAAAAGCCAGCAAAAAGTATTCTTCAGTCTGTATTCAGACTCTTATCAGTTCTTTCCTCTGAAAGTGGATAGCATTTTTATTTTAAGTCCTCGGATCATTGTCTTGGATCATTGTAATGCTCAGAACAGCTGAGTCATTTATAGTTGGTCATTATATGACATTGCTATTACTCTCTACAATGTGATCCTGGTTTTGTTCACTTCACTTTGCATCAGTTCATCTCTATCTTCCAAGGTTTTTCTGAAACTATCCTGCCTGTCATTTCTTACAGCAAAACAGTATTCCATCATAATCATGTACCATATCTTGTTCAGCCATTCCCCAATAGATGAGTATTTGCTCAATTTCCAATTCTTTGCCACCACAAAAAACTCATATATCTTTGTACCTATAGGTTATTTTCCTTTTAAAAATAATCTCTTTGGGATATAATCCTAGTAGTGGCATTTCTTGGTCAAAGGGTATGGATGTTTTTGTAGCCCTTTAAGCATAGTTCCACATTGCTCTCCATAATGGTTGAATCAGTTCAAAACTCCAACAACAGTGCATTAGTGTCCCAATTTTCCTAAATCCTCTCCAATATTTGTCACTTTCCTTTACTGTCATATTAGTCAATCTGATTTTAATTTGCACTTTTCTACTCAGTAGTAGTATAAAGCACTTTTTCATTTAACTATAGATCATTTTTATTTCTTCTTCTTCTGAAAATTGTCTGGTAATGTTCTCTGACCATTTATTAACTGGGCAATAACTTGTATTATAAATTTGACTCAGGTCTCTATCAGAGAAACTTGCTATAAAATTTGTTTCCCAGCATTTGCTTTCCTTCTATCTTGGTTACATTGATTTTGTTTGTGCAAACTTTTTAAATTTAATACAATCAAAATTACCCATTTAAAATCCTATTTATTATTTGGTCATAAATTTTTTTTCTTGTGCATATAGATCTGACAGGCAGAATTTTCCATGCTCTGCTAATTTGCTTACTATATCAGCCCTTATGTCTAAGTCACGTACCAATTTTGATCTTATCTTACTTTATAGTGTGAGGCATTGGTTTAAACTTAACTTCTGCCAAACTACTTTTCAGTTTCCTCAGGAATTTTTGTTAAATAGTGAGTTCTTGTTCCAAAAGCTTGGCTCCTTGAAGTTGTCAAACATTATATTATAATGGTCATTTACTACTGACTATTTTAGACCTCATCTATTTTACTGCTATGTATTTTGTACCTCATCTATTCAATTTTTTTTTAACCAGTACCTGATTGTTTTGATAATTACCACTTTCTAATACAGTTTGAAATCTGGCACTGTTAGGACACCTTCCTTCCCATTTAAAAAAAAATTGATTCATTTTATATTCTTGATCTTTTATTCTTCCAAATGAATGTTGTTATGATTTTTCTAGCTCTATGATGTAATTTTTGGTAGTCTGAGTAGTATGGCATTGAACAAATTAATTTAAATGGAATTGTCATTTTTATTATATTGGCTCACCTACCCATAAGAAATTATTAATATTTTTTAATTGTTTATATCTGTTTTTATTTGTGTGAAAAATGTTTTAGTATTGTGTTTATAATTCATGAGTTTATTTTGGCAGGTTGATTCCCAAGTATTTCAGTTATTTTGAACTGAATTTTTCCTTCTATCTTTTACTGCTGGGTTTTCTTACTAATACAGAGAAATGTTAATAATTTATGTGGGTTTATTTTATATATTGCAAATTTGCTGGAATTGTTAATTATTTCAACTACTTTTTTTACTTGATTATCTAGAATTCTTCAAATACGCCATGATATCACCTGCAAAGAGTGATAGTTTTATTTCTTCATGACTTATTTTAATTCCATCAATTTATTTTTTTTGTCTTATTGCTATAGCTAGCATTTTTAGTATAGATTGAATAATGGTAATGATAATTGGGCACCCTTGCTTCGTCCCTGATTTTATTTGGAAGATTTCTTATTTCCATTACAGATTTGCTTGTTGACAGTTTTAGATACTACTTATTATTTTAAGGAAAGTGCTTTTATTCCCATGCTTTCTACTATATGTGTGTGTGTTTAATAAGAATGAGTACTGTATTTTATCAAAAGTTTTTTCTGCATCTATTGAGATGATAATATGATGTTTGTTCATTTTATTATTGATATGGTCAATTATGCTGGTAGTTTTTCTAACACTGAATCAGCCCTGAATTCCTGATATAAAGCTTACCTGGTCTTTGTGATATATTGCTGGTGTGTGTGTGTGTGTGTGTGTGTGTGTGTGTGTGGTATTGCTATAAACTCCTTGTACTTTATTAAAATTTTTTTCATCAATATTCATTAAGGAAATTGTTTATAGTCTTCTCTGTTTTTGTTTTTCCTGGTTTAGATATTAGAACAATATTTGTGTCATAAAAGGAATTTAATAGGACTCTTTTATCTATTTTGCAAATAGTTTATATAGTATTGGAATTAATTGTTCTTTACATGTTTAGTAGAATTGACTTGTAAATTCATCTGATCATGGAGATTTTTTTCTCAGGGAGCTTATTTATTTATGAATTGTTCAATTTATTTTTCTAAGATAGGGTTATTTAAGTATTCTATTTCCTCTTCTGTTAATCTGGGCAATTTGCATTTTTATAAATATTCACCCATTTTACTGAGACTGTTAGATTTGGTGGCATATAATTGGGCAAAATAGCTCCCAATTGCGTTAATTTCATTTTCATTGGTAGTGAATTCGTTTGTTTTTATTTTTGATATTAACAATTTTGTTTTCTTTCTTTTTAAAATCAAATTAAGCAATGGATTTATTGATTTCATTGTTCTTCCCCCAAAAGCTCCTAATTTTATTTATTAGTTCATTGATTTTCTTTCAGTTTGTTTATTAATCTTTCCTTTGATTTTCAGGATTTCAGATTTGATAATTAAGGATTTTAAATTTATTCTTGCTAGTTTCTTTTTAATTGCATATCAAATTCATTGATCCACTCTTTCTTTTGCTGATGTACACATTAAAAGATATCAATTTTCCTCTACTGCTTTGGCTGCATCCTACAAATTTCAGAATGTTGTCTCATTGTTCTTTATTCTCTTTAATGAAATCATCTATTGTTTCTATGATTTATTCTTTGACTCACTAATTCTGTAGAATTAGATTATGTAGTATCCAATTGACTTTTAATTTATGCTTTCACGGCCCTTTTTAAATGTAATTTTTATTCCATTGTGGTCTGGAAAGAGTGCATTTAATATTTCTTCTTCTTTGCATGTAGTTGTGAGACCCTATTACATGGTCAGTTTTGGTGAAGGTGCCATGTACAACTGAGAAAAGAATATTCCTTTCTAATTTATTCCCATTCAACTTTCTCCAGGGGTCTATCATATTTAACTTTTCTAAAATTCTATCCATCACCTTAACTTCTTTCATCATTGGATTTATCTAATCCTGAGACGAGAAAGTTTAGATCCTTCACTAGTATAATTTTACTGTTTATTTCCTGCTTTAACTCATTTATCTTCTCCTTTAAGAATTTAGAAGTGATGCCATTGAATACATATATGTTTTGCATTAATATTACTTCAATGACTACGGTACCTTTTAGCAAAATGTCGTTTCCCTTTTTATCTCTTTTAAGAAAAGTCTGTTTTTGTTTTTGCTTTGTCTGAAATCACGATTGCCACCTCTGCTTTTTTTAAAACCTCACCCAAAGCACATTAGATTCTGCTTCAGCTCCTTATTGCAATTCTGTGCATTTCTCTGGTTTAAATTATGTTTCTTGTAGAGAAAATATGGTTGAATATAGGTTTTTTGTCCATTTTTCTATCTGATTCTATTTTATACCTAAGTTCATCCCACTCCCATTCACAGCTATGATTATTAACTGTGTTTTTTTCCTCCATCCAATTTTTCCCAGTTTGTCTTTATTTCTTTTACCCTGTCCCAAATTAAGTCTGTCCCAGCAAGGTGGTAGTCAGGTCAGAGCACAGAAGCTGCACCAATTCCCACAGCAAGCATTGGAGGCAATTGCAACAGCATCTTCAAGAGCTCTTAGTCCACAGATGATAAGGAGGTCTGACAACTAATCGAAAAGATATTATAGGGACAGACTTTTCCTATAAGCCTCCTAAGTTGTCTTAGGCTGGAAAATTGTTTCACTACAACCTTTTATTGACTCTAACAGATTTTGATTTGAGGTGTTATTTTAAAGTTGTTCGGAGGAGAATTTGGGAGAGTTCAGTTGAGTTCTTGCCTCTACCCTTACCTCTTGCTTCTGAGCAAGTATATCTTTTAGCAAGGGGTCAGAACACTTGGTCTCACAGAAGGGGATCAGAGTTCATGTTCAACTTTTTGGAAATCATCCAATCCAGTATATCATGGGGATTTCCCTGATAACCTATGGTACAGCAATGTTTTCTTCTCTGATAAAATGCAAGCTACCTTAGGACAATTTTTCCTTGATGCTTAGTACTGTGCCTGGCACAGAATAAGTGCTTAACATGTTTTTGTGGATGGACTTATTGACTTACATCACAATACATGATGGTGAGCAAAGATATATAGAGTAAAAGGTAGTCCATAGAAACTTGATGATAAATTGGTTGCCTTGCTTATGCCTAAGAAGAGAGTTATGTCCTAAATAGGAAAAGAGCAAGTGAAAATTGTGATGGAGTACAAAAATAAACAGCCATGAGAGGAAATAACATGACTACCCTTAGCCAAAATAGTGAGGCAGCATGGAAGGGTAAAGGAAAGGGCACCAGCCTTGGAGTCAGGAAACTTGAGTTCAATACTGATTAGCTATGTGACCAATGCCAGATTACTTTCTCCCTGCAAGCTTTAATTTATTTTCTCTGAAAAAATGTGGATAAAAAGGACCCCCAAAAGTCTTCTCTAACTCTAATCCTTGTCACTTATGACCCCTCTCACAGGCCAATTGCAAGCAAAGCTTTTTGTAAATCTAAAAGCTTTATGAAAATATGTATTATTATTGTTGCTGCTGTTAGACATTTTGAAAGTTAAAACCAAAACTTAACGATTCTTTACTTATACAGGCTTGACCTCTGAGATTAATAAACCAACTTTTACTAATAAATCAACAAACACATATGAAGTGCCTGCTATGTTCCAGGCACTGTGATAAGTTTTGAAGATAGAATGGTAAAAACATAGCAACTCTTACCCTCAAAGAGTTTACATTCTAACAAAGAAGGCAATGTGTACACAAAAGAGATATACCTGACACATGATGCATGGTAACTTTATAGGATTAAAATATATGGGGTTGGGAGTAGGGTACCAGGAATAACCTTTTGCAGAAGATGACCCTTGAACTGAGTCTTTTCTTTAAGACAATAATTAGCTTCAACTTTACTTTGACAATTCAAAGGAAATTTAGGATTTTTTTTCTTATAAAACAATTTCTTTAGAGGTAATAATCATACAAATACATTTTAACTCTAGCAGTTCATTTTTTTCTTTTTCTTCTTTTGCTCCTTTTTAAATATATTTGCTCCTTTTTTAAAATAATGCCTTTTTATTTTCAAAATATATGCAAAGATAGTTTTCAAAGTTTACTCTTCCAAACCTTGTGTTAAAAACCTTTTCTTCCTCCCTTCCCTCCATTCCCTATCCTACACAGCAAGTAATCCAATATATGTTAAACATGTGCAATTCTTCTATACATATTCCCACACTTGTCATGTTGCACAAGAAAAATCAGATCAAAAAGGAAAAAAAATGAGAAAGAAAACAAAAAGCAAGCAAACAACAACAAAAAAGTGAAAATATTATGTTGTGATCCACATTCAATCCCCGCAGTCCTGTCTCTGGATGCAGATGGTTCTCTCCATCACAAGTCTATTGCAACAGGCCTGAATCACCTCACTGTTGAAAAGAGCCATGTCCATCAGAATAATCATCGTATAATCTTGTAGTTGCCGCAAGCAATGATCTCCTGGTCCTGCTCACTTCGCTCAGCATCAGTTCATATAAGTCTCTCCAGGCCTCTCTAAAATCATCCTGCTGATTGTTTCTTATAGAACAATAATATTCCATAACATTCATATAACCATCACTTATTCAACCATTCCCCAAGTGATAGGCATCCACTCAGGTTCCATGAACTGAGTCTTTAAAAATCAACAACCTTGTATTCTAAGTGGAGGTGAGGAGGTATAGAATATTCTGGCCAGCACAAAGGCACAGATATAGAGGTAGGAGATAAAGCATTGTGTCAAATATGGCTTGACTGAAGACAGTGAGAAGTAATACACAAGACTACAAAGATATAAAGAGGCTGTGTTATGAAGAGCTTTAAAAACCAAATAGAAAATGTTATTTGATCTTTAAGGCAATGGGTATATACTGAGATTTCTACTGAGATGAGTGTATGTGTTGCTGGTTGGGGGTTAAGGTAGTTATCAATAGATTGCATTAACCTCTCCAGGGAATAGTTTTACTTTTAACCAGAGCCTTCTGGAGACATGGCTTTAAACTAAAATGGTAAAATTTCAGCTTAAAAAGGCCAAGATCTCCCATTGCATTCAGAGCCATCTCCAGTCATCCTGTCTGTATCTTGCCTTTGGACCCAGATGGCTCTGGAGGGGAAAATGAGACAGGTGACCTTGCACAGCCTTCCCCCCTCAAATCCAATTCACTTGTATGTCATCATGGTATCACCTTCCTGATGTCGCGAACCCCTCTGAGAATGAAAGACAAACAACAACAATCTCTAATATGAAGTTGTTTAGTCTCTGTGGTTGGCCAGAGGTAGAGTCTTTGAGGTAGTGTTGACATCTGCGGGGAAGAAACCTTTTATTGTCTTTCAAATCAAATTAAACCTACCTAGTAAATGGATAACCCTGGTGAAAGGAAAAACAAAGAAAAGAAACAAAAAAGACAAGATAAAGTAAGGAGTGACAATTAGTTTGCTTTCCTGGATTCCAGTCAGCATAATTACACAGGCACAAGTGTGCTTTCCCCAAAGAAGATGCTCCTTCATTCAGCTTACCATTTATAGAGCTCCCTGAGACTTATGCCTAAATCCACTGTTCTCCCAATGTAGTCTCTTGAGCAATTTACCCATTCCCTGTCTGCAGCCCTCATCCCTACATCTGTCAAATTTACGAATATAAATATACAATGAGTGTGATCCATTCATCTATCTAACTAGCTATTAGAAATTTTCAGCTGGATGTTTCATGGTTCTCTGATGCTTCATGATGGGGTGAAAATGACCCTGAATTTTTAAAGTTTATGTCAATAAAGGGAAATCTTTGAAAAGCCCTAATGAGTTGGAGACACTTTGAATACAAACTCATTGATAGATTGTAGGTATTGTGAGAATCATCATCACTGAAGTCTTAGGCCAGGGGTTCTTAGCCTAGGATGGATAGAGTTTGGCCGTCCATGAACTTGGATAGAGAAAAAAAAATTCTTGATTGTCAATTTCCTTGGTAATCCTATGCATTTTTGTTTCCTCAAAACTATTCATCTAATGAATACTGAGAGGCCTGGAGACACTTACAGGAACTGATGCGAAGTGAAATGAGCAGAACCGGGAGATCATTGTACGCGTCAACAACAATACTACATGATGATCTCTCACAGGCTAATCACGAGCAAAGCTCTTTGTAAATCTAAAAGCTTTATGAAAATATGTATTATTACTGTTGTTGCTGCTGTTAGACATCTTGAAAGTTAAAACCAAAACTTAATGAATCTTTACTTATACAGTCTTGTATAAGTAAGTATAAGCCATTTCTGATGGACGTGGCTTTCTACAACAATGAGAGGATCCAAATCAGTTCCAGTTGATCAATAATGAACAGAATCAGCAAAAGAACACTGGGAAATGAGTGTGGACCACAACATAGCATTTTCACTCTTTTCTGTTACTGTTTGCTTGCATTTTTGTTTTCCTTCTCAGGCTTTTTTCTTTCTTTCCAGATCTGATTTTTCTTGTACAACAAGATAACTGTATCAATATGTATACATATATTGTGTTTAACATATACTTTAACATATTTTACATGTATTGGTCTACCTGCCATCTGGGGAGGGGGTGGGAGGAAGGAGGGGAAAAGTTGGAACAGAAGGTTTTGCAAGGGTCAATGCTGAAAAATTACCCATGAATATGTTTTGTCAATAAAAAGCTATAATAATAATAATAATATAATAAAAAACCATTCATCTGAGAAGGAGTCTATAGGCATCACCACACTGCCCAGGGGGATTTGGGACACATAACAAAGGTTGAGAACTAGAATAGAGGCTCACTAGATAATACTAATTTCTGCTTTTAATGTGTTTGTGTATATGTATATATATATATATATATATATATATATGTGTGTGTGTGTGTGTGTGTGTA
This sequence comes from Sarcophilus harrisii, assembly GCF_902635505.1. Lineage (NCBI taxonomy): Eukaryota > Metazoa > Chordata > Mammalia > Dasyuromorphia > Dasyuridae > Sarcophilus > Sarcophilus harrisii. The sequence goes on from NC_045432.1 coordinate 32,823,409, forward strand.
TGTAAAACACTAATTCCTGCATTAATATGTTTGTGTATATATATATATATATATATATATACATATATTATATATATTGTTGAGGCAATTGGGGTTAAGTGTATATATTTTGAAACATTCTGCACTTCCCTCTTTTGTTTTATTATTTCTGGGAGTCCCTTCAAATTTATCACCTTTCTTTTTCTTGAGTACTTTTAGGTTGCAGTCCTTACTGCATACAGTTTATTTAATTTGTTATACAGGTCATGATCATCTACTCATTGTCTCATTACTCTGAGGCGACGTGGTACAGTGGAATGAGTACTGGATTTGGAGACAGAGGGCATAGATTTGAATCCTGATCTGGGTATGAATTTGGATAAGTCCCTTCCCCAACCTAGGACCTAGTTTCCCCACCTATAAAGTGAGGGGGTTAGCCTGTGAAGTCCCTTTCAGCTGTAGATCAAGGATTCTCTGTTTGACTTTGGTAAAGCCATTTCCCCTCTATGGGTCTCAATTTAATCTCCTTTAAAATAGGAAAGTTGACAAGGAGCTGAAGGGGCCTCTAAGGTCTGTCTATTCTATGTCTAAAGGATCATATGATCGATTCTATAAGAAACCTTGCAAATTTCAATTCCAGAGTCTGGAGAAATCTTTCTCTCTCAGAGTTATAAGAAATCAGTGCTTCTGTGTTACTTGGTACCATATTTCTACGATTTATGCATTCTTCCACTCTGAATAACTGGACTGGGGGAATCTAAGTGATATCTGAGAATTGGCCATGGGTGAGGGGCTGATTTAATTGGACCTACGTGGCATGAAATATCAAGGAAGAAAAGATCCCATCTTGTCTTGTACCACTATCCATTCTCTCAGCATAGAAATTCCTTCTCTATACCCTTCTGTCTTTCCCCAATCCCATTGTTTCTATCATCAGTCTATAAAATATATATTTTCCTCCTTTGGGATGGAGGTAAATGGGAGATCAGATCAGGTAACTGCTACAAGTGGCCAAGATTGATGTCTTTTGGCTGAAAGAAAGTCTTATTCAGATGCTCTCTAGATTCCAGTTTCTTAAACTGTGGGTCAGGACCCAAATGGGGTCTTATAACTGAATGTAGGGATCTTGAAATTATAATTTATTACCAAAAATGTTAGATTTATATCTCTGATTTTATATACCTATATGCCCTGGGTCATGTAAAAATTTCTTGGGTGATAAAGGGTTGTGAGTAGAAAAAGTTTAAGAAACCCTGCTTTAGAATCATGAACTAGATAAAGAATGCATAGGCAAGCTGATGATGGCCAGTGTGATTGAGGCGTTCCTGCAGCTGTTATTTATTTCATAGGGTTACTTATCACGTGGGAGTTTTTTCCTCATCTCCTCTTCTTGCTTTACTTTAAATGACTATGTATTATACTTTAACATATTTAACATGTATTGGACTATCTGCCAAGAAAGTTTTGCAAGGGTCAGTATTGAAAAATTACCCATGCATATGTCTTGTAAATAAAAAACAGAATCTAAATAAATGACTATGTATTTGGTGCTTGTAGCTTCATGATGACAAGTGGAATCAAGAAGGGCCTTCAGCATGTTGGGTGGGCCCCCTGTAGTCAACTTATAAGAAGACATGGACAAAGGATACATAAAATGGGCAGGCACGCATGAGCTGCAGTTTTTATTCTGGGAAGGTACTACCAAATAGATGTGATCACAAGTCCATTTAGTAAATATGGTACTTTTCTTACAGGATATGGAGTGAGAGTCACTTACACCGCCATCTTGCCAGTCCTATGTAAGCCCACACATTTCTAAGATTCTAGCGATTGTCAATAGTTAAAAATTTCCCAGGGTTCAAAGATTCTGTCCCATTTCACTGGTCAGGAAATTACAAATTGTAGCAGATTCTGTTCTTGGTATAGATTTCTCTGAGGCTCTTACCTGGTTTGACCGTTTTCCCTCTACTCCCTAATTAATGGCTGTCTTAGTGTCATGTAGAACATGTTTGCACTTACTTGTTAAAGTTTGCTTTTAGAAAATTCCAAGCTTACTGGCTTTTGGGAATCCACAGATGCTTTGGTTCAATCTAGCAAGACATACCTTGTTCTGAACCAGTCCATTAGGCACAGCCTTTACAATGTCACTTCTGGACAAGTACCATCTATTAACCAAGGCAGAAAGTGCTTGGAGCACCCTGCACCCTGAATATTCATATAGCCTAAAGACAGAGATAACTCCTTTCATATGGAGGTAGAGAGGTGATCTAGTTTAAAAAAAGAAAGAAACTCCCTTCATTTTCCTGTTCTAACATCTACCATTTAAAGTGAAATTATTATATTTTGTTTTTACATCCTTCTCATTTCCCAATATATCTATCCCTCCCTATTATCTATCTAGAAATGAAACTCTTATAATAAATAATAAAAATGAAAGAGGGAAAAAGAAGCCATTTAGCAAAACTAATCAATACAGCATTACAGAACCAGGGTACCTATCACCTCCTCTGTAAAAAAGAGAGGGAAGCAGATTTTTTTTGTGTGTGTGACCAAGATGAAGCATTATAATTTTATACAACATCATTTTATTTTTTTTTTTTGCTCTTTCTTACCACATTGTTGTTGTTGTTAATATGTACACTGTTTTCTGGTTGTACTTCCCTCTTTATATCCATTCATATAAGACTTTGGTCAGCTTTAGGGGTTCTTAATCTTTTTTATGTGTCCTGGACCCCTTCAGCAGTCTGGTCAAGCCCAGGAACTCCTTCTCTAAACAGTGTTTTTAAATGCATAAAATAAAATACATAGCAGTTGAAAAGAAACTAATTATACTGAAATGCAATTATTGATATATAAGAAGTTCTCTGAATTCAGGATACCAAATTATGGTCTATCTTGTCTCTAAAGTGGGAACCAGGGATGGAGTAAATATGGAAGGGAAAAAACTCAATCCTTTTCAATGAGAATTTTAAAATATTTAGGAAAAGAGAAAAAAATGTAATCTCATTTTTATCAATCCATTAAAGTTTGAAGACTACCATATCTAAAAGAAGAAAAACAAAACAAAGTGTACTGCCTTAACTTTGTCCTGAGAAATACAGTTTTAAAAACCATAGAATATTCAATGGCTCATTGGGTTATAAGTTAAGCATAATTGCAATGGCGGAAATAGCCTTAAATATGTATTTGCATTGGGGTCAGCAGAGATGGAGCTCAGTAATACCTGAGGAAAATACACACATACATGCCTCCTAGGAACAACTTATATATACTGACCTTTCTACTATGGGGTGGGGGGGGAGAAGAAGAGAAGGGGAGAAATGTGATAGTATAATACAAGTCACATAGTATGGGAAGGTGTGGTGCTAAGGAAGTGTGGTAGATGTCTGAAAAACAGGGGCAGTCTCCACCCATGCCTTAGGATATTTACCCATACCCTGCTAGGAAGGCATCTTGTTTAATTTAATAAGTCTTCTCTTTTTCCAGAAATTGGAATTTGGAATCACAGAAATTAGCATCTGGAAGCTCTTGTCATATATAATAGTTTCAGCCCTGAAAAGAAACCGTTTTTTATTCTCTCCAAGATGAATGGATTCTGTCCCCATCCCAACCCTCAGATAAGAACTAGGAGAACAACTTTAGGTTTTCCCCAAGCAGCTCTGATAATTTCTCCTTGTAGCCATTTTTCTGGTAATCGCTGTATTCACTCCTCCATGAACAGATTTAGCCAGCTTGGAATCAGAGATATTAGGGGGAAAAAGATGATCCCATATTTCTTCCTGCCACTCACTCTATCCTTTTCTAAAATCTTATACTTTGGGAAAGACTTTCATAAACTATTCTCAAATGGAGAGTTTCACATCCCAGAAAAATTTTTCCAGGTCTGATGCTGATTCATTTAAAAAAAATTCCAACCTGTTGATAATTTTATACAGCGATCACAGGGATATACACCAAATAAAAAGGTGTAAAAGTATTTTGGGACAGAGATTGGGCCTGGATTTTCACTGGAATAATGGATATCCACATAGGGAAAATTGTTCTGCTAATTCAGATCAGCACCTTCTCTGAAACTGAGAGCCTTGAATGGTGATCTAGGCCAGGCGTCTTAAGCTTTTTCCACTTGTGTCTCCTAGAAATTTTTATGCGACCCGTATAAAATAGTAATAGAAATAACAAAATATTTACTGATAATAAATGATAACTTTATGATCTTCACATTCAGTTATGAGACCCTAAATGGAGTAACAAACATCCCTGGAGTCTAGAGCAATGAGACATGACTTGCTCAGGGTCCCAGAAGCCAGAATGTATCAGAGGCAAGACTTGAATGGTGGGGACAAGGAGGAAGAGGAGGAAGAGGAACAGGAGTAGGAGACAATGGGGGACATGCAGACAGACAGATGGGGGACACACAGACAAAGAGGGGGAAACAGACAGAGAGGGGGACACACAGATGGAAATATAGACAGAGAGGGTGACACACAGACACAGGAAAGGAGAAAAATGCATTGATGACTTTGCAAAAGCAAAAAAATTAAGGCAAGTTTTCAATTTTTTTACTTAAGTATTTTTTCATAAACTCATACAAATTTTATGTATTCCTACTCTTGGAACAGGTAGGAGCTTAGTACACAAATAAATCAAGTCTGCAAAGCTGAAACATTGGTAATATCATAGGATCATAGATTCAGAGTTAGAAGTATTTTTCTCTTCCAATCCTTTCATTTGATAGAAGAGGAAAATGAAGATGAGGAGCAAGAAGTAACTTCTTCCAAGTCACAGTCAGGAAACCTAAAAGCAGGGATTTGAATAGTGGTGCTCTGATCCCAACTCCAAAATACTTCCTGCTGTTCCAAACTGCTTCATTTAGGTACTAGCTCAGTTTTGCTTTTTATGAATAGTTGCTGATGTCATTCCAAGGTTCTTACCCAAGATCCTTATGTGTTGGCACCTTGGGCCTATGGCTGCCAGGAAGGCAAGCTTTCTCCCCACTTTCTAGACGTCTATGACTTTGTATGGCTAGGTCTTCCACTTTCAGATTCAGGGTTCTTAGTCCATTACCCCCTTTAGCACAAGGGAATATGCCAAGGCCCGACTAATTTTAGACCTCTGGAGTAGGTAGGCCACTGGGCCTTGGCAAGGGACATGGTGGTTCTCGGTTCATTCACAGCTGCCATTTCGGGACTGGCAGAAAGAAGGAACATTGGAGTAGAAGCAGATCCCTTTCAGATGGGACCTGAGTGCTGAGAAATGGGTAGAAACGAGAGATACTCTGGAGGGTTGTCCATGACAGGCTGAATGATTTTCAATGTTTTCCTGGTTCTTTTCTCATCTCTCTAATCACTTTTTTTATCTCCCTCACTGGTAAATCCCCCAACATGAATTTAAGGCCCCCATCTGCATGATGTCAAAAAAAGAAGGAGCCAAAAACTGAAACATTCAGGCAAACAAGTCATTTAGAATTATGCAGCTGAAACAGGCAAACACAAATTAAAGTTTAATTTTTTTAACTGAATTTAAATATTCATATGTATAGACACGGCAGAAAATTCCAGATCCAACTGTTAAAAATAAAAGAGGATATCTAAGTAAATATTGATATAGTGAGACAGAGGCTAACATATACTGTTATTTCTTGTTTGATTATGTAGTCACACATACATGAAGATATATTGACTTAATGCTACCCAGGACAGTTCTGAGAGTTACACGTTGAATTTGCCGTATGCTTAAAAGGAATAGCAAGCTGTACACAGTAGAGATGCTTAAAAGAAAAAAAAAAACAAGCTGTACAAAATAGAGATTTGAAGTTTCATGCATCATTTCTCTTTTTCTACTCTACTTTTATATAGAAATGCTTTTAGTTGATGTTTGTTAATTTCAGTATAATTTTTAATTGCAATATATGATACATCATGGAAGGATAATGCATATAACAATTAAAAGCAGCTTTACTGGAAATTACCTTGAATTAAATTGGACTACTTTATAACCAGTCTTGCCCTAGTATCTTTCTTTCTAGACAGAGATGTCACAGAAACAGACTCTAAGGGACCCACATGACCAAACTCTCCACAGAAGACACACATGCTTGGAGAAAGCAGGCCCACTTGGCTCTGTTTTGTACCTTAAAATACGCTAGAGTTTGATTATTTCCTAATAATCACCATCTCTGTCATGCTTTATTACATAAATAGTCATCTCATCAGAGTATTTGTGAAACTTGAAGAACGTGACCTAGAAAGTTTAGCCGTTACTGCCGTTTTCCTTCCTTGGTGATTTTGCTATCAACATTGCATTAATCTTTGTCTATTTTTGAGCTTAGCAGAGACAGCATATTATCATGGAGCAGAAAAACAAATGTTAATGAAGCAAACAAATAGGTCTGTGTTTCAGAATTAAAGACTCAGGTTTGGGAAACACAATCATTTTCTACCGTCTATTCATCCACGTGGCCCACGTGGCATGTAACACGTGGCTAAGAGAGCAGCAAAGCCACGCATCTTTATTTTGTTAATATTAATATAGCTCTCTGTTCATGGCCACACATAACATTCCAGGTGACAAAGACACAATATTCTGCTGTTTCTCAAAGGGCAACATTTCAGAATGGATCTCAAAGAATAACAATCTCTGGTGATAGTTCCTTCTTTCTTGTATTGTATTACAGATCTTTGATTTCACTGGAATGGGGAAAGCCCCTCTATTCCTGCAAAACAGCAAATCTTCTACAATTTGGAATCTTTGAGAAACACTCTGAGACACTGGGAGGTTAAGTGACTTGTGATGAGGGTCATATAGTCAGTATATGTCAGAAGCAGGATGTGCCCCCATGTCTTCGTACCATTGAAGACAGCTCTGCTCACTGCTATGTTTCCCTGTCAATTTTTTAAAAGAGCATGGCGCCGACACCATCTCCCAGAACAATGCAACACAACATGAAAACATAACAAATGTGACAGGATGTTTTGACAACTCTCCTTTCAACTTGATTCTGTGTGATTTGGATATTGGCTACGGGTCGTTTCCTCTGGAACCGTCTGGAGGGTAAGATGAAGTAGAAATAAGTACAAAATGAATTTTAGAAAACCCTTAGATTGTTGATAAAATTGCAGGTGTACTATACTGTCATAACCTAACTTTTAGGGCCAAGGTTCTGAGGAGCCCCTCTGATTGTTTGTGAGCATTCATTCATTCGTTCATTCAACAATCATTTATGGAGCATGAGCAAAGTGAATGGCACCATGCTAAGTCCTGGCATAACACCACTTAACAAATACACCCGGAGCTAATTCTGTACCTCTATGATGCAATTATCTATTACTGTCAAAAATTGGTGCTAGTTGGTTGGGTCTTACAGGGCTCACCACACAGGTCCTTTATGCTATTTTCATATGAACACATGGCAGGTGGGGAGGGGGTGTGTGGGGAAAGGGATGAAAACTAATTATTGCATAAAGGAGGTAAATCTTTCTCTCTGCACGTGGTGTGCCAGGTGATCTTGACAACATGCAGGGGATTCTTAAGGTAACTCCACTGCCCCAAACAATTTTATTAGTTGCAACAGACATGGCTAAAAATTATTAAGAGACCAGACACTCCTAGTCACAGCAAGGGATGATGGAAAAATCCTTGGGACCAAAAGGATCATTTTTAATAATAAAATTGAGATATAAATGAAGACTGAACCTTTTGATATATAATAAAATGTCATTAATATAGAATGGATGAATAAATGAAAATACTCATTAAAGCTTTTGCTATTTTACAAAACACTGTTAAGCTCCAGGGATACAAAAAATTGAAGTGGAAACAACTCTTGATCTCAAGGAAATCACAATAATAATAGTGCATTCTAAAAGACAACACAGAAAGGAGGCTTCAGCTACAAATCAAATGTGAAGGCCAGATCTATTCAATTCAGTAGAAGGCTTCAATTATGGACTATTTTCTTACTACTATTAATAGTTAACTTATAATATTTTAAGGTTTGCAAAGTATTTTACATACATTCTCTGATTTAATCCTGACAATAACACTGTGAAGAGGTTTGAGGAAACTGAGGTGGAGAGAGACTAAATAACGCACCTAACATTACAAAGAAGCTAATTCCAAGTAAAGTTTCAAACTCATGTTTTCAAGTTCAACATACCATTTATTATGCCTGGCTGTCTTGTAGTGGAAAGAACATGGGACTAGGAATAAGAAATCCTGGGTTCTAATTCTCACTCAACTTCTAACTTTCTATAGGATTTTAGACAACTCCCTTCACTTTTCTGGGTCGTTTTTCTCTCATTTTTTTTTAATCTGAGTTTTTTTTTTTTAATTTTCAATGAACTCTTGTTTTTACATTGCTTTTGCTCCTAAATAGATCCCTTCTTCCTCCCCTACCTAGAAAGCCTCCCCTTGTAACAAAGAATACAAAAGAAAAGAAATGGAAAAAGCAGATCAGCAAAACTAGCCAACATATTAATAATATCTGACAAGATGTAGAACGTTCCACACCCATAGTTTCCCCAGGTTTATCTACAAAAGAAAGAAGGTAAATTTTGTCATCTTTTCTCCAAGAAGAAGCTTGCCTCATTTTTAAAACAAGATGAGATTAGATTAGATGATATCTAGAGTTCCTTCTATTTGTGAAATCAATGATTAAGAGAAACACGGTTTATACTTCTTTTGGTTGTGTATCTGTAGGGACTAAAAGATCCAAGATCAAGCACAGCAGAGAACTCTTAGCTTCTTGGGAAGAGCTGTCTGACTGGGAATGTAGGATTAGAGGTTAAAGGTTAATAAAGGGTCTTCAACAACTATGGTAATAGGTTTTCCATTTGGAAATTACCCGAGAGATCATTTACATTAGATATAGAGAGTATAGAATACCAAGAATAGCTAGCTTTTTTCTTATTCTTTTTCAAGGCAATTGGGCCAGGATCACATAACTAATAAGCTTAAGAATCCAAGGCCGTATTTGAACTCAAGTCCTCCCAACTCTAGGGTCAGTGTTGTATCCACTGACCACTGAGCTGCCCCAGAATAGCTAATTTTTTATAGAGCTTTATGGCTGGCAAAGTAATTTTACAGATATTATCTGATTTGATCCTCGCAACAACCCTGGAAGGCAGGTAGCATTATTATCATCTTGATTTTTACAGATGAAGTTGAGGTTTATTAAGTGACTAGCCAAAGAGAATATGTAAATATACAGTGCCTGCACCAGTATTTGAACACAAGATTTCCCGACTCCATCTAGGAAATAAATAGAAATAGTATAAAAATTATAGTAATAAGCAGTAGAAAAACTGACATCTATATAGATATATATTTCACTCAATCTTCACAACTCTGTTATTTAAATACTGGAGATATTTTTTAGTTCAATTTTACAGATGAGAAAAGTAGAACACAGAGGGATTAAGTGATTTGCCTGTGATCATATAGTCAGTAATTATCAATCTGGATGCAAACCTAGGTTTTTTTCTGACTCTAAATTCAACTCTTCAATCTAGTTTCTGGTAATAAGATGAAATTAATGAAAAAGTATAATTTACAATAGACCTTCATGACATAAATATATATAAGAAATTTGAAAATCCTTTACCATACCAAACTTGGAAGTTGAAAAAAATATGGAGTGGTCTGAAATGCTATGGCTTTTAATTGGATGTCTTTTATTCAAAGATAAGGCACTCAAAATTTATGGAGGGAGAAATCATGAAATCCTTCGCTTCCTCGCCAAAAACCAAAATTCCTCTGACCTAATAGTTTACAAGTTAGTGCATTGTCTGATAGATAACCCCTTTAAGAAGTTTACAAGGGAAAAGTGATTGAAAGAAATGATTAAATGCTGGGGATCTTGTGAAGAAATCATGAGGGAAGAATTTCTTATTTGATAAGAATTGCCAGAAGAACTAGAGAGCAGCTTGTCAGAAATTAGGTTCCAAACAGTATCTTATATCATTTACTACATTAAGTATGAAACCAATGTACAAATTAATTATTAGAGAACTTTTTTTTTGGCACTCTTATTCATTGATCAATAAAAATTCCAAGGAACACAAAGGTTATTGTTACATCTACAGATAAGTGGGATTTTTTGATATTTTAATTTAATTTTTTATTTTCCTCGAATTACATTGTAAAAACAATTTTAACATTATTTTCAAATTTTGAATTCCAAATTCTCTCCCACCCTCCCCTCCCCACGTTATTGAAAAGGCAAGCAATTTGACATACATTATACAGAGAACATAATTTTTTTTAAAAAAAGGAATACAAAAAGATATGACTTCTATAACCATGATAGAGAATTCTTAACTAAGCAATGGACAGAAGTGATCATAAAAAGATGGTTCTAATTAAATACACTTCAAAATTTTTTGTATATATGGAATCAATGTAGCTAGAGTACAAAAGGAAATTGTGAACAAAATAGGCCTGCATCAAATATCTCTGATAAAAGTCTGATGTTCAAGAAATAAACAACTAGAACACATATAGATGGTCCAGAGCCATCCTCTGATAGATAAAGGATCAAGGGACATAAATATTTTTCAAAAGGAAAAACACAAATTATCAACAGTTGTGTTAAAATATGTTCCAAATCAACATGAATAAAAGAAATACAAATGAAAACAAATTACATCACTCTCAGAAATTTCTCCCAAAATGGGAAATGATGGAAATAGTGTTAGAAGGTCTCTGGGGAGACAGGCAAACTAATAAACTGCCTGCTGGTAGAAATTCTAAATGATCTAACCATTCTAGAAAACAAATTGGAATAATGCTAGAAAAGTAATTAAATTGTTCACATCTCTGACCCAGCAATCTCACCACTGGCTTCATATCTTAAGGAGGTAAGAGTTTCTAACAGTTAAAAGGGAAGGATTACTTTGTTTCTAGGTTTTTCCTACCGTAAAAATTATGTGAATAGCTGGCTACTAAAACTAGAAACAAAGTAGGTGCCTACTGATCGGAGGGAGAGTAGTAAATTACTGTACATATGTATTATATGTATGTATATTTATATGTATACAATGGAATACTCTTTCTTATGGAGAAAAGACTAATATGAAAAATTCATAGAAACATGGTAAAATGCTTGAAAAGATGCAGAGTAAAATAACTAGAATTTGGAGAACATTTATACAGTTGTTACAATAATGTAAAAGACTAACATGGAAATCCTTATTAATTGAAATGATGAATCTCAATCCAGGGGAAGAGATGAAAAAGCACTTCTCTCTGGAGAGAGGGGGTGGATTACAGGTACAGAATGGTGTATATGTGCAATCAGGAGCAGTTGTTATATCAATAGGTTTTCCTTCACCATTTTTTCTTTGTTATAAAGGAAATCACGAAAGGGTACTATAAGGGAAAATTACTGATAATACAAAATTAAGAAAATTAATAAAGTTTCTTCATAAAACCAGAAATGAAAGAAATAGGCACTTTTTTGTTAATAGATTTGAAAACCAGTTGAATACATTTGGAGAACCATCTGTCACTACACAGTAAAAAATATAAAAATAATCATATCCTTTGACCTGTTAGTTCCAATCTTGCAAACACACTTTAAACGTGTGGTAAAATAAACAAAAGCAGCAAAACAAGAAGGAGCTGTAAAAAGATTTGGATAGCGGCATTATTTGTAACAGTAGAAAACTGGAAATAATCAACAACAAAGGAACAGTTAAATTGTGGTACATTGATAGTCTAGAAATAATACAATTAGACAAATAATTATTAAGAATACAAAGAAAATTACAATGACATTTATAAAGTGCAGCAAAGTAAAAAAAAAAAAAAAAAAAAAAGAGTACAACCAGAAAAACAGAGTACACATGACAACCTAAGAGGGAGAGGGAATGGTGATGAACAGACAAAGAATTGAGACAGGGAGATTTAGAAAAGGAATTGACTGACATTCTTATTGTATTCTATACACTGAAATGAATTTCACTGTAAACATTTACAGAGAATGTGTAAATAAGTGCATGGATATTCAATACTAAATTTATAATAGTTCATTTAACAATAGCAATAAGAAAAAGAAGCTTGCTGGTACAGGAAGAAAAAAAAAACCCTGGGGTTATCTTCACCACAGATATACTTTTCCATTAAATTCTTTAATATAAATTTTTTTTTCACTTATACAAAATAAGGTAACTGACTTGAGAATGAAACCTAGTGACATTTGGTCATTCCAAATGATTTTTACTCTTCAATAGTAAAATCAATCTATCTGTATTTATATTTCTATCTATGTATCTACACACATAATACATATATATATATGTATGTATGTGTATGTGTATGTATGCATGTATATAGAGAGAAGAGAATTCATTTCTTTTTAGTGTCTTTTCACACTGCTATTCCCCATCCTACCCCTCACTTTAAGAAAACACAATTTATGAACAATTGGATTTAAATAATATAGAAATTCAGTGATGATTGCTTGTTTTGGAAAAATGATTCACTGGGATTTTATAAACATCCTTTATAAATCAAACTTTCATAATAAGCATAAAATATAACTGTCAATTTTAGAAATTTAATTCTATTACACACAAATTTTCAAGAACATACCAGTTCCACAACACAAGTTGCAAATGAATTTTGAATTAGCTTTTCTCTTTCATGAAGAAAATGGTATTTTTGGATGTCAAGAGGGAGAATGATTTTTGTTGCTTCTAAATTTGCAAATATGACCAGAGTTTCATTCAGAAATTAGAGAGAATAGTCAGCCTCCTACTAATTATTGAAGAGTGATCCCTGGAGTATTCCAACTTGATTTCCATCTTACATTGATCCATAATGACTACCCTTTGGATCAGGTCATTCAATCAATTCTATATCTTCCTAAATTGTCATGTCATGATAAAGGAGCATGGGATAGTGGGAACAAAGAGTACTGATCTTTGAATCAGGAGAGACTCTATTTCAAACATGAACTCCTTTCTTTGCTACTTGTGTGACCTTGGGTAAGTCAGTTAATCTCTCAAAGCATCAGTTTCCTTCCATGCCAAATGGAAATAATTAGAACAGTTACTTCAAAGCACTGCTGTGCAAATAAAATGAGATAATGCTCATTAAACATTTTGCAATTACAATAATTTAGGGCTAGAGGTCATCAGAGGCCACTGGTGGCACTACAGTATACAGAATGCTAGGCCTGGAGTCAGAAGGACACCTTTTCCTGAGTTCAAAACTGGCCTCAGATACTTATTAACTGTGTGACTGTAGGCAAGTCATTTCACCCTGTTTGCCTCAGTTTCCTCATCAGTAAAATGAGTTGCAGAAGAAATAGCAAACCACTCCAGTTTCTTTGCTCCCCATAAAAACTCCAAATGGGCTCAGGAAGAACTGAACATGACTGAATGTGACTGAAACACAATAAAGAGATGATCAGCGTCTCAACTATAGTAATAACTTGGTAAGAAAAGACCCAGGAATACATGTGAGATATGTTTTAAAGGAAGGAGTGATGAGGCTTGGATAAGAAAGAGAGAGAAACTTATGATAAAGCCAAGGTTATGGATCTGGGAGGCTAGATGATTCCCTTCAGCAGAAAGATGAAAGCTTAGGAAAGGGCTAACTTGGAGGGCTAACTATAATAATTTTATTTTTGATATGTTGAGTTTCAAATGTCTTTGAGAATATCCAGTTTGAAATGTCCAACAGGTAATGAGTATGGGAGACTGAAATTGTAAAGGCAAAGACTGAGGCTGAATTTACAGAACTCAGAATTATCTGGATAGAGATAATCATTGAACCCCCAGGAGATGACTGTGATATGATAGGGGGATGGGATGAAAGAGAAAGAGAGGGGGGAGGGATAGAGAGACAGAGACAGAGAAAGCAGCAATGGAGACAGAGATACAGAGATACAGACAGAGATAGACAGAGACTGATAGAGAAAGACAGAGACAGAGAGACAGACAGACACAGAGTGACAGAGATGGAGAGAGAGAGTGAGAGAAACAGACAGAAAGACATAGACTGATAGAGAAAGACAGCGACAGAGAGAGAGAATGAGAGAGAGAGAGAGAGACTGATAAAGACAGAGACAGAAGGAGAGGGAGACAGAGACAGAGTGCCAGAGATGAGAAAGACAAAGACAGATACAAAGAGAGACAGAAACAGAGACAGAGAGATACACACAGAGAAAGACAGAGGCAGAGACAGAGACAGAGAAAAGGGGAAAATGAGAGACAGAGACAGAAGAGGGTCGATGATAGAGCTTTGGAGAACCCCCACAGTTAAGAAGTAAATGAATAATGAACCAGCAGAGGAGACAGGAGGGAGGAGGAGGAACTTTGAAGAGGAGGGTGAAAGATGTCACAGTAAAACTCCTGGTATCCATCTGTACAGAGCAAATGCTCTTACTCTTCACTCTTCGATTGCCTAGTTTCAGCCCCAATTCATCTCAAATGGCACGTGCTACATGAAACTTTTCCTAAATACCTCTTCCTCCCCATCTTCAGATAGTTGGACCATCCCCTTATGTGCAAATCATCTCATATCTATTTGTATGTATACCTATATCTGGAGCTGATGTCTCCCTTAGCTAGACTGTCGGTTCCTGCAAGGCAAAGACTTTGGTTTTATCTTTGTATCTCCACCACACAGACCCTGGTATATACTGGGCACATCAGTAACCTCCTTGACCGCAAAAAAAAAAAAAGAGGTCCTAGGATTTATAGCTTAGTCTAAGGGACCTTAGAGATCAACTAGACCGAGCCATCCATTTTACAATTGAGGAAAGCAAGACCCAGAGTGACTTGTCCTAGGTCACCAAGTCACAAATCCCAGATCTAAAGCAAAAAAAGATCTGCCTCTCAGTGGCATATAAGCCCACCTGCCTCATCCCCAGCTCCTAGCCCAGTGTTAGAGACACAGTAGCTTTAATACCCAGGTACAATACACACAATATAAATAATGCACTATTATACTTTTGGAAGCCTGAAGTTTCAAAAATAGTCAGTGGATGAAACTTCTGGTCCTGTTAATAATTCTGAGATCAAGAGATAAAGGCTATGCAGAGCACATAGGAGTACAGTGTCACAAACTGCCAGACTGAAAAGCAGTCCGTGGAAGGCATAAGAGTAAGGTCGTCTCAAAGACAAAGGTCTTAAGCTCTTCTCTCCAAAAGAACAATGTAGAAAATGAGAAATATAAGATCCACCCAGGCTGAAGAGAAAATACTTTGATGGGGATGAGGACGATAAAAAGGGAGAGCTGGGATAAAAATAAATACAGATCTACAATGAAATGCATTGAAGCTGCACTACTTTGGCCTTCTATGGTGGGGAGATAAGACATGTAATAGAAAATATGTAATTTCATTTTTCACAATCAATCAGATTAGGGAGAAAAGGAGGGGTGCTAAACCAAAGGAGAAAGGTAAATTCAATGGGTCTCCATGTGCTATCCAATTTCTGTACAGTCTCACCTACTTTAGAAACCTAGAATATGGAAAAATTCAAAATGCTTTCATCTAGCAACCACCAACCAATAAAATGGTCCTTGGCTATCAGGGCTGAGAAAGAAGCCAGGAGACAATGGAGATCCTTCTAAGATCCAAGGCTGAGGTGGAAAAGACAATAAGGCTTCTGGATAAGTAAAGGTACATTTCCAAGAATGCTCATGTTGTTCATTCATTTAGTCAGGTCTGATTCTTTGTACCCCCATTAGGAGTTTTCTTGTCAGAGATACTTCACTGGTTTGCCATTTCCTTCTCCAGCTCACTTTGCAATTGAGGAAACTGAGGCAAACAGGGTGAAGTGACTTGTTCAGGGTCACACAGCTAATAAACGTCTGAAG
The DNA here is from genome assembly GCF_902635505.1 of Sarcophilus harrisii. NCBI lineage: Eukaryota > Metazoa > Chordata > Mammalia > Dasyuromorphia > Dasyuridae > Sarcophilus > Sarcophilus harrisii. The sequence continues at coordinate 32,839,216 of NC_045432.1, forward strand.
CCAGATTTGAACTCACAAAGACAGTTTATAGTACTCTGTAGCTCCACCTAGCTTTCCAGAATGCCCATGCCCAAGGCCATTCCATTTTTATGGCTCTTGTACACTCAGCCAGATACTCTTGACCTTAATCATTCCCTCGTTCTCCCTCCCTCACACCTGTAGACATTATTCCTACCTATTATATCTAGTTAAATACAGTAGGCTTTAGGGCTTTTCTGTTTCTTGCAAGAGAACAATTAAAATAGAATCCTTGAAAGTATCTTGGTTGAATATAAGGGAATGCCCAAATACCAGTGCAGTGATCACTGGCACATGCGTCATCGGGATCTTGACCCCGTCCCCACCATTACCTGTAAGCGAGACAAGTTAATGGTGAATATCACTTTACATCGCTTCCAACACCCTTGAGAGAAGGGGGAAGAAACTTGGCACACCGGCTGGGTTAAAATCCATAAATTTAAAACTGGAGAGAACCTTATGGATCATTGAGGCAAATGGCCTCATTTGAATGACACGGAAATTGACATTGGAGTGGAGAAAGAGGAATGGCAAATTCATCATTGGGGAAAGCTATCATTCTGCAAGATCAAATTAGCCTAGAAGGGGATAAGCTCCAAAATCTCCATTTAATAAGAGGGCCCAGGTCTGTAATCTCTACATTCCCCACTCAACTGTACTCCTGTTGACTTTTCCATCTTGTCTCACCTGCCACCTCTGTACCCTATGGGGTACTTTCTACTCCAAAGACACTTTTCAACTTAGTTTTCTTCTGTCTTGTCTGATTTTAGATTATAAACTTTTTAAGGGAAGAATTCAATCTCTCTCTCTCTCTCTCTCTCTCTCTCTCTCTCTCTCTCTCTCTCTCTCTCTATTTGTATCCCCAGTGCTTATTACAGTGACTGGCACAAAGCAAGTGCTTAATAAATGTTTATTGACTAATTTGGTTAACCCCATGAATAGTAAGTAATAGACCAAATATTTGTGCTGTCTTCAGACGCCGAACTCAGCTCCTTCTATTCCACACACTACCAAAATGTCACATGTATTTGTATCATTCCTCACTCAGTCTTTCACATATACTTGACTCATTTTTCCAAGCTGACTTCAAGCTATGGAACGGTAGTGATTCATGCTGCTTCTATTTTCTGTACCACAAAACAGAGAAGTGATAGCTGACATTTCTTTTTTATTTTCATCTAAATAAGATTTTATTAATGAATTCTGTTTGTTCCATCATTATAGTTATCCCAAGTATCCCTTCTCCTGCCCTTCTCAGAGCCATTCCGTATAGCAAATAGTATTTTTACAGAAAAGAATCAGCACAGCTGAAAGACACATTAGAAAAAGTCTGGAGTCATGTGCCATGGCTAATACCTGTGGACCTACCATTTCCAAAAAGGAATGGGGGGGGGGTTCTTATATCTCTTCAGTCTAGCCACACTTGGTTTTCATAACATTGGATAAGTGACATTTACATAGTGCTCTGAATATACTTCATATACACACTCAAATTTGAACAGACATAAAATATATACTTCAATAGAAGCGTTTTGCTAAGACTTTCCTCTAGATTAGGTAAGAAAATCCCCAGGGCCCTGAAGTCAGGGAAGACCTGAGTTGAAATTCGGCCTCAGACACTTAATACTTGCTACCTGTGTGATCCTGGGCAAGTCACTTAACCCCAATTGCTGTAGCAACAACAACAAAAAGAAAATCCCATGGTATGATCTGAGTCAAAGAACAATAACCATCCATTTGTAGAGTGATTTGCCTTTGATCTACCGACTTCCTCATTCTGAGATATTTCATTTCAACCACATAATAATCCAACAAATTTGCAATATCTATATACTTGTACATACAGACATTTGTTTCTGTGAACATGAGTCACATCACATAATGTCTCAGAGAAATTTTGTGAAGTTTTTTTCAACTAGAAGCTTAACCAATGGAAATCAATTGCCACAAAAAGACTAAAAAAGCCCAGCAACAAATGAGATATTTGCCAACCGAGAGAAATGGCTGCCAAAGGCAATAATGGGTTAGAATATAAATGCATTTGTAAATCTTACTGAAAAAGGATGATGGATGATTATTGACTCATAAAGCAGAGAGAGTCAGTGAAGGGTAAAAACTAGTTTGAAGAAAGCTTGGCAAGATATCAAACTTAGCTAAGTCATATCTAACCCCAACCTCTCTCCTGAGCTCTGCTGCCACATGATCAGCTGCCATTTGGACATCTTAAACTGGACATCTGTCATAAAGGCAGATATTCAAAGTCAGCATATCCAAAGAAGAACTTACTGTCTTTCCCCCAAAACTCTAGCTTCTCTCTCACTATCCAAGGCACCGCCATCTTCCCAGTCAAGCAGTCTTGCAATCTTTGTGTCTGTCATCTTGTATTCCTCACACCCACCCACCCACCATATCCCATTTGTCATTTCTGCCTTTACACCATCTCTCCTGTACATCCCTTTCTCTCCATTCATACAAGTCACCATCTTGATGTAAGCCCTCATCACTTCATATTTATTGCAACATTATTGCAGTAGCTTTCTAGTGGGTTTTCCTGCGTCCAGTCTCTCCCCATTCCAATCCATCTTCCACTTTGCTGCCAAAATTATTTTTTCTATAGTGCAGATCTGGCCATGTCATCATTCGGTTCAAATAAATGTTAGTGGCTCCCCATTCCTCCCAGGATCAAATGTAAAAACCTCTATTTGGCTTTTTAAAAACTTCACAAAACTTCCTACCTTGGAAGGTTTTTTTATCCATTACTCTCGTTTACATACTTTGCAATCCAATGATATTGTCCTTTCCGTTCCTTGTACGTGATACTCCATATCCTGGATCTGAGATATTTCAACTGGCTGTCCTCTGTAACTAAAATGTTCTTCCTTTTCACCTTCACCTCCTGACTTCTTTGGCTCCTTTCAAGACTTAACTCTCACACACAAAAGGCCTTTCCTGCTTTCACATGCCCCTAATACAAGTGCCTTTTCTCTAAGGGTATCCATCCATTATTCCCATATCTTATTTCTATATCTTATATGTATGTTTTTGTACATGTAATTTCTCCCATAAGATTGTGAATTTCTGGAGAGTAGTGTTGTCTTTCTTTGTATCCCTAGTTCTTAGCACAGGAATCCAGATAGATCATAATCACAAGGAGTAGAATCTAGCCCTAGAATAAAACAATAATTCAGGAACTAAAGCTTATGAAATGAGTAATAAAGAAAGAAGAGCACAAAACAGTATAAAAATTATCATGGATCTAGAGAATGGGGCAGACAGGCAGTGCAGTGGGCAGAACAATGGACTTGGGGTAAGGAAGACTCCTCTTCCTGAGTTTAAGTTTGAACTCAGACACTTATTAACAGATGTTAGAGGGACTGTGGGAAAGTAGGCATATTAAAGTACTGTTGATCAATCTTATAAATTGTTTCAACCTTTCTGGAAAGTACGTCCAAAAAACCAACCAAATTGTACTTAATATTTTACCCAGAAATACTCTACTCGACCTATTCAACCAAAAAGATAAAACAAATGAAAAGATGCATGTGAACAAACCAATAGGTCTATTGGTAGACCTATTCAACCAAAAAGATAAAACAAATGAAAAAATGCATGTGAACAAACTTTTTAGAGCAGTTCTTTTGTAGCAGGAAAGATACAGAAAAAAAAAGGGATGTCTACTAAGTGGAGGATGGATGACCAAGTGATGATATATGAATGTAATATAATAATATTTTGCCATAAGGAATGTCACAATGGAAAGCTCTTTAGAGAATCCCGAAAAATATATATGTAGAGTCAAATGAGCAGAGTTAAGAGAACTATTTATACCAGGACAACAAAATTATAAAGCAAAAACAACTCTGGAATTGAAGAACTTTGATCAATGCAGTGACCAATCTTGTTTCCAGAGGACATTTGATGAAGCATGTTACCTGTTTCCTGACAGAAAGGTGAAGGACACAAAGTGCAGAGTCATACTTTTTAACACCGCCATTGCCATTTTTATAGATTTATAATGGCTCAGTTTACAAGTCTTTTATTTGACTTTTTGTTAGAAGGTTTGTCTCTTCTCTTTCTTGGTTTAATTGGGCAGAGGGTAGGTGGGAGTTGGGGAGAGAAATTATCAAGAATAAAGACAAAAAAGAGGGATCTTGAAAAAATTTATAATGCACAGAAGAGAACAGAAGGAAGTTCAGAATGAAGCACAGACAATCGAGACACCTGAAAATAGGTGTAGATTATATTATATTCTTTTTAAATTTAAAAAGAAATAGTATGAAATGATTCATGGTTTCATATAGAATCCTCTTTTTGTATTCTGCTCGACATGGAAATGCTCTTTTTCACTTTTTAAGTTAAGAATAAAGATAAAAATACAAACAAAAGCATTGGATCCCACCAGTCATTAACATCTTCTGTTATTCCTATAAAGCACGGTTTGAGGTATTCAACTGAGTCCTGAGAGTATCCTGGTAAAGTTAACTACCAAGATTTTCTTTTAAATGCCATTTCTACAAATGCTATAAACCCATATGGGACTAGGATGTTAGACTACAAATCTGGTAGTTCTGTTACTTTCGATAAAGAAAAGGATTTGTTATAGTGACTTTTTATATTCTTTTCTCTTTTTCTTCTGCTTAAGAAAGAGCATGGCCATAGTTGATAAGGAGCTAGTCTCAAAGCTTGGAAAACCTAGATTTTCCAACACATGGGTAGCTCTTTGACCCTGGACAAGTCACTTCACTTCAGAGGTCTAAGCAGTTCTCTAAGCCCATAAGATAATAACATACATTGGCAGAGAATATTTACTGTCCTGAGAATTACCTACACAAAAGAAGTCATAAGTCCAGTCAATACATAGTATAATTCAATGGTGTTAATCTCAAATAGAAATGTTAACTATCTGTATTAAACCATACAGAAAGATCCCTAAATGCGCATAATAATTCAGAAAAGCACACATCAACACTATGCATGTTTCACTGTATTTGAACTTCCAGTTACATTTTAATCTGCTTCAGGCAGCACTGGGAAGTATTGTTGGTTTGATGACACAGTAGATAAATTTTAAGAGAGTTGTTGGGAGTACACAGACATGAAGTGACTTGCTAAGGTTCACTGATTTCAAGCCCAGCATGGAAATGAGCATGTCGTGCTGCTTTGTTGTTACTACTTTCTCTAAAAATAATTTTGTTGTTTTATGCATTATTTGGGCAAACTGTTTTTTTGGCTCATTCATTATTTAGGCTGTCATCACTGTCATTCTCCATTTAGTATCTTTTGCTTATGTCTCTTTTATTGATTATTATTTTTATTGTGTTTTGGTCTGTAAATGATTTATATTTCTGCATTTATTTATGATTTATTTTTCTTCTAGTCGATGATCAATTTCAGTAAAGGTGTTGCTCGAAGCTGAGAAAGATATATATTCTTTAATATCACCATACAGAAATCATCATAGATCTTTTAAATCTAATTTTTCCAACAATCTGTTCAAATCTACAATTTCCTTTACAATATCTTTCTGTTATACTTATCCACATCTGAAAGAGGAATGTCCAATTCACCTATATGTTTTGTCGGGGGTTTTTTTCCATTTTTCATTCTGGATAACCAATGCTTTTTTCTCATTAATGTATTTTCCAATTTCCGTTAGTTTTTCCTTTGAGTATTTAGTTGCTATGCCATTTGAGTTGTGTGAGAGACACAGAAAGAAAAGATGCAGATGAGGGTAGGGAGAAAAGAGGAAAAACAGAGAAAGAGACAGAGACTCCTGGAAACAAACATAAGGCCCCTGATAAGTACTTGTTGATTGGTTGACTGGATGAGGAAGTTAGTTCTCTACAATGTATCCAGAAAAGAACAGAAAATATAAAGAGAGGCAGGAAGTCCTGGATTCAAGCTTTGCCTCTGAAAAAAACTGGTTGTTACTGGACAAGCTCAATGCTTGAATGCTAGAAATTGGAGAACTGTGGCTTATTTGCATTAGAAAAGAGAATTCCCTCACAGGTTATTCCTACATTAATGAAAATCACAGGTCTCTATCAAAACTAGATTTACTAATGACATTTTGATGGTTTATAATGCCTTTAAGTATAACTTAGTTTATATCTCTTGGCAACATCCATTTAATGCTACCTTATTCAGAAAAAAAAAGGTTATTGCATTGTGCCTTTTTTGAAATTACCTGAAACATAATACATTTTGTTCTAGTCCCTCATTTTAACTCTGAATGTGTTTATGTATTCCATGTTTCTTATATGCAATGAATTAGTGTTTTTAAAAATCTGTTCTGCCATTCTCTTCTGATTAATTTCCAAGTTTATTCTTTTCATATTCAAGTTTATAATTATTTGTATTTTCCTCCATTAAATTCTCTTGTATTAATTATTTTTCTCATTTAAAATTTTCTCATTTAAAGCACTCGGTCCCTTAAGTTTGTTTTGCTTACGCTAATCTGATCACAGTCTCCTCATCTCATCCTCAGAAGCCCTTCCTTTTACCCAGAACATCTTTTCCTTCCCCAGCCCAAACCCCAACGTTCATTTCTCTGGTGCCCCTTTCCAATAAATGTTCATTTAATTCATCCCCTTGCTGACTCCTTTCCCTTTCTATGATGGCCTAGAAAGTAATCTTTTTCTATTCATTGGATTTGCACACAAATGTTCTTTCTTTATTATCTTGATGATTCTCATACCAGATGGGACTTCTGGAAGACAAAAGCCTTATCTAGTCTTCTATCCAGTCCAGCTAAAATTGTGATTATGAAATAAGCATAATTATGAATCTCTCTCCACTTCCTTCCCCATCTATTTGTTTGAAGGATTTTCTAAGGAGTTCTATCACCAGAAATATTTATGAAAGAGGCAGTATAGTACAGTGAAAGCAGCTATGAATACAAAATTAGGGAACCTGGGCCAAATCCACATCCTTAGGGGGCAGGTATATTTTCTCATTGCCCCGAAAATCGTCTACCCGATATGATTCAGGGAAACGAATGCTGTATTTAGAATCATGGCCCATAGGTTCAATTCTTAGGTCAGACACAATACCTTTCCTCTGAGTCACCTTCCCTGGGCCTTAGTTTTCATCTCGGTTAAAAACAATGAGGTTGGACTAGGCTAAAGCTTCTCAAACTGTGGGTCACAGTCTCATATGGGGTTGCATTACTGAGTGTGGGGGCTGCAAAAATTTGGCAACAGCAAAAGGTATCAGATATTCAACCAAGATTTAATTCTTGATGTAAAAATAAACAAGCACATCCATCTCATGAGTATGCAAATTTGCTTTTGTCTTTAATAAATCAAAGAATTGTTGGAAAATAAATTTCTTTATGACTTATTACTAGTAAATGTCTGATTTGTATACCGATTTTATATATCTATATACCCAGACAGAGCTTTACAAAAATTTCTTGGGCAAAAAGGGGTCTTGAGTGGGAATAAATTTGAGAAGCCTTAGACCAGATGACCTCTGAATCCCTGTCCAGGCTGATCCTATGACACTATAGAATACCAGGCTTGCATGTAACACTTAACTTTGAAAGAAGGAAGGACAAAGTCTTGTATGATAAGATCAACATCATTTAACATATATGCCAATCAGTGCCAAAAGTTTGCATAGCCAAAAGAGAAAAACGTTCACTAATGTGCCGTGTGATTCTTCTCTTAATACACATCTATCGCAGCGAGTAACACTAATAAGCGGTCAGATGGGTTAGCAAAAGAAAACATTTTTAATCCAAAATAGAGATTTAGAATAGGTCTGCCAGTTGCTGAATTAAAAGATTTTCTTTTCTTTTTCATCTACAAGGATGTGAAATAAGAATGAATAATGTTTTTAAACAAGAATGCAACTCTTCCCAAAACAAGGCTGTCGTGATCTACAATTAAAGAGAGGTCACATTGATTATTACATTGAGTACAAACAACCATTCTTATTAAAACAGTTGTGTTTTTTTTTAAATAGTTCAAGGCTTACAAAAAAGAAAGATTGTTAAATATCCTACAAACTAAATTAACTACTTCAGTGCTAGGAGCTCCTACATAGACCCATGTAATATATCCTGGAAAAAAAATCAGCTTTCCACATAAAATCAGTCCATTACTTTGGCAATTGCCTTGTATAAAAAAAAAAATCCTTCTCGATTTATGAACCAGCATGGTTAGGGTATATTTCACAGGATCTGGTGCTGGGAACAGACCTTAGAGATCCACTGATCTAAATGATTCATTTTATAGAGTTAAAAAATAGATTATGGGAAGGGACCTGTCCAAGGTCATGGAGTCTCTATATCATATAAAATGAGAACAAGATGGGGTAGAACTGTATTCAGGGCTGAAGTCACCGTTAAGTAAGCTTAAATATGTTTCAAACTATTTAAAAAAAAAATCAAACCAGAATACCACTAACAAGATAGCAAAGAATCCAAATTAATTCCTACATTTTCCCTTCCTCCATTTATCAGGTACAAAAACTAAAGACAAAGAATGTTTATTATCCAGAGATCTAATTTCCAGAAGACACATTTTCAGCCCAATTTTCTGTACTTTCTTCTGCTGCTGTAATTATTGATGAGAGCAAATATTCAGAATGATGATCATAAAGAATCACTGCAGAATCTTCAAAAACATAATTATGTTCATCATACTATACTTACAAAATCAGAAAAATAGACTCAAATATTTAATCTTATTTTTAAGATTTATTGATGCCTTTTTGACACTATATTAATTTATCCTATATTGCAAGTTTTTTCTTGTACAAATGGTTATCTACTCATGATTCTTCTTTTTAATACTAATAACATTAATTATTTGAAACCAGGTATGGGACTTTCTATTTTCTGTTATTACCCAGAAGGTTAGCTATCCCTCACAATGCTCTGGTATTAGCAAATTGAATAAGTATAACACTGATGCCTTTATCTAAATCATTGATTAAAATGTTCAATGATAATAATGATGATGATAATGATGATCTAGTGCCCACTATGTGCCAGCAACTATGCTAAGCACTTTACAAATACTATTGATCTTCAAGATAGATGCTATTATTATCTCTACTTTGTAGTTAAGGAAACTGAGGCAAATAGAGGTTAATTAAGTGACTTGAACAGGATCACACTGTTATTAAATATCTGAGACTAGATTGGAACTCAGCTTTGGGGGACTTTAGGCCCAGTGCTCTCCCTACTGTCCTGTCTAGCAGACTGCACAGGACCAAGTATAGTTCCTTGAGTCACTTGACTGGAGATCTTATGATAAATTGAAACTGCATCATAAATGACTACTCTGAGTCCAGATATTTAAGCCAGTTCACCAAATTATACCACCATCTAGTTCTATCTCCTGCTTTTTCACAAGAAGAGCATAAGATACTTATAAATATTTGGAAGAATTTTAATATAATTGCTTTCCTTTATAAATCAGCGCATTTTATTTTATTTAAACATTTTATTCTGAAAAGGAACAGACAGGTTTTACCAGATGGTCCATGATCGACAAATGGCTCATGATACAAATGGTTAAGAATTCTTTATTAAACATTTTGATAAAAATCTTGGTGATATCTATAGCACTCCCTCGTTCCACCCGTATAGCAGCCATATTAGAAAAGACAATAAGGTTCATCAAATATAGCCAGTTCTTGCTGTCTCCTTGTGATCATTTCCTTCTTTTCTTGATGTCCTCTAATCATATTTTTAATATTACAGCCTAGAATTTTGCCACTGGAACTCTATCTCATTAGTCTATATTTGCAGTCATGATTCTCTTTCTTTGAAAATTGGAATAGGCGCCCTCTTCCAATCCTGTAAGAGCACTCAAATTTTCCATGCTCTTTTATATATTGTTGACTGTCACAACAATAAAATTTGTGGTACCGAAGAATGCTGTTCATCTGGGCCACGTGGCTTGACTTCATCATGGGCATTTTAATGTTATCTCAATCTACTGCAGTGTATTACTGTTAGGTATCAACTTCTTGCCAGTCAGTTTTATTCTGTCTTTACCAATTCAAAGAGCTCTAACAGTTAAATCTCTGGGCTAAGTACCTATTATGTGCTAGAAACTGCTGCGTTTCTGGAAGTCAAGTGGTAAAGACATTTTAATCACTTTCTTCACATTACTCTAAATTATTTTCCATAATGTTGGACTAATTCACAATTTTATCGACAGTGCGATATATCCTTTTTTTTGCTTTCTACATTGGGCCTTTTAAAATTTAAGTTGGCTGGTAAATTATTTGTATGTACACATTGATCTTTTTAGCCAGTCTCTTCCTTTTTAATATTTCTCAGAATTGTGTCTTTGAGATTTCATTTTGAGAACTTTCTGTCTTTCCTTGTAGAATTTTAGTTCATGGTACCATAGTACCTATTCTTTCTCTGAACTCTTTGAAATCTATGGAAAAACCTACCACGCATGAAAGGTTATTCCAATCTTTCTTCTCTTCTAATACAAAAGCAAGGTTAGAGAGTCAACATCTATCATTATATCTGCTCTAGCAACCAGTTCTCCCATTTGTGGGAAACAAAATTAGATCTTCCTGGGGCCAGCCAAGCTTAATTCAGGCTGAGCTGAATACAATTCCAAGCTCCCATGTGTCTATGTGCAGGTGGTGGTTGTTGTTGTCCCCAAGACATAGGGGAGGTGATGCCATGACATACAAGTGAGTTGGATTGAACTGAAGGAAGGCTGGGCAAGGTCACCTGCCTCACTTCCCAAACCCAGAGTCAGCTGGTTCCAGTGGCAAAATATAGATTAGGATGACTGAAGATGTCACTGGATGAAATTGGGAGACCTTGGCCTTTTTAAGCTAAGGTCTTCAACTGGTCTCAATTCTCATACTTGGGGACTTCAATATGCATATTAATTTTCACCCAAATACTCTGGCCTCCCAGTTAATTGAGTTCCTCCACTCTTATGACATATTTTCACTCAACATCATCAAGTCACAAGATTGCTTAGATCTTAGATCTTCCTATTACTCATACCTGTGTCATGTCTATGTTCCTAAACTCTCAACTTCCTTCTCTAATAACAATTTCCCAGCCCTTTATCTTTTCTCCTTGTTTCACTCTTCTAAAACCCATTCACCATTCCTACTTTGTCCTGTGTTTCTGCCACTTTTCTTGCTGGTATAATAACTCTTTTGGCCTCAGCTCCTCCCCTTCATAATCTCAACCTTCTTTTGTGTTTTTTCTTTTTCTTTTCTTTTTCATGAACATTTATTTTTCTCTTTTTCCCATGCCCAAATTTAATGGAGAATAGAGCAAATGCCCTATACCCAGTCACATAGCGAAACAAAACAGTTTGCTGCATAGTGCATGACCAAAAATGTTTGTCCATTCTGTATTTTGAATGTCAAGTCTATAGCACAGTTCATCAGGTCTCTAGAATCACAGTTATTCTTGATCCTCTTGTTGACAGATCCCATTGTACACTATTCTCTGTCCTTGAATAGCTTGCCTCTTGTCCTTCTTTTCTCAGGACTTGCCAAAACTTAAAAGCTTAGTTTATCTACCCTCGTGACCAACCCCAGTATCTACATTTTACATTCCTAATCCTGTGCTGATGAAAACTGCTAGAGTAAGTCACAACTTGATCAACTAAAAATTTATACTATCTAATTATCTCAGTTGGACCCACCCTGCTGTATTTAATTATTCCTTGATTGAATTCTCACAGCTGAAATCACAAACTTTTCCCTCTCTCTTCAAATCCTGTCTCCTTTTTCTCAGCAGAAGACATTACTTCCTACTTTATGGAGAAAATTGAGTCCATCTGTCACAAATATTATCTCTTCCTTTATTCTACACCTCAAAACCAAATGAACATCATCACTGATTCTTACTTCCCTTTCTCCATTCTCTGAAGAAAATTTACTCTTCTAGTTGGCAAGGCCAACCCCACTACTTGTGACTTTAATCCTATCTCCTCTGAAAGCTTGGCCCTTTTATCATCTCTTCTCTCTTTCTCATCTTCCATTCCTTCCTACAGATTGCTTTCTTCCCTGTTACCTAAAAACTACCTAAGTTTCCCTATCCTTAAAACTATTTCATTTGATGCTGGTATAATATAGAACAATTCTCCTACCAGTCTTTCAAAACCAGACTCCTAAAAAGTATTTCTTCTTGCTGTCTTCATATTTCATATTCTTACTTCTAAATAGGCATCTAGGTAGCAAAGTGGATAGAGTACTGCACATGGAGTCATAAAGAGCTCTGTAAAATCCTATTCCTCATATATTTACCAGCTATATGAACCTGAATAAAACATTTAAATACCACTTGTAAATTAAGTATAATTATCATGGCTACTTATAACTATATTAGCCCTCCCATGGCTATTGTAGGACTTAAAAGACAGACAGAGACAGAAGGAAGGAAGGAAGGAAGGAAGGAAGGAAGGAAGGAAGGAAGGAAGGAAGGAAGGAAGGAAGGAAGGAAGGAAGGAAGGAAGGAAGGAAGGAAGGGAGGGAGGGAGGGAGGGAGGGAGGGAGGGAAGGAGGGGAGGGGAGAAGGGAGAAAGGAAGGAAGGTCTTTCAAATCTTAGAGTGCTAAATAAATACTAGTCATTATCTTCACTACTCTATTGAAACTCAAAGGTATGACCAGACGTATGCAATGAATGATCTTCTAGTTGTTTTCCTTATTCCTTTTCATCCTCCACTTAGCTGCCATAATAATCTTTCTAAAGTGCAGGTTTGACCATGTCACTCACTTACTCCAGGTACTCCCTATTGCTTATAGAATCAAACATGGAACTCTTTTGGGGGCTTTAAAAAACACTGACAGCATGGCCTCTTCCTATCTTTCCAGCCTGCTTACACTTTACTGCTGTCCACACACACTATAATAAAGTGACACTGGCCTTCTTGAAGTTTCTCTCACAAGAAACTCCATCTCCTTAATCTGTGTCTTTGTAGTAGTTGTCCCACATGCCTGGACCCCTCTGACTCTTCAACTCTGCCTCCTGATTTCCCTGGCTTCCTTCAAGACTCAATTCTACCTTCTGTGCAAAACCTTTCCCAGGTTCTCAATGCTAGTGCTTCCCCTTTCAGACTAACTCCAATTTATCCTATACATGTTTGTATGTCCAGTTTTTACGTAATTATTTACATGTTGTCTTCCCCATTATAGTGTGAGCTCCCTTAGGGCAGGGACTTTGCCTTTGCATGGTCAGTGCTTAGCCCAGTGGTTAGTGCATAGCACACACTCTATAAATAGTTATTGGTTTGTTACCTAAAGTACGTTAACTGATAAATCCATTGCCCTTGCCTCATTCCTTATCCTACTTGATTACTTTTTGAGACTGTTGTTCTTTCTCATAGACATTCTCTCCTCCTCTGCTTTCCATCATTCTATTTCCTCCCAGTTTCTTCTACTAAACTGATTACATCTTCTCAGTCTCCACTGCTGGATCATTATCCATCTCCTGTAACATTAGCATGACTATCCCTGAATGCTTTGTTCTTGAGCTTCTCTTCTCTTTCTTGGTTATACCATCCAATTATCATTTTTTTGTTATTAATTACCCAACATCAATATATCTAGCCTTATTTCTCTCCAGAACCCTAGTCCTGAATCAGATCATCTTCCTTCAAGATGCAGCTCAGATGTCATTTCCTTATGTCATTCATGATCCTCCCATTTTTCAGCTTCCTCTTCTTTCTCAAACTACCTTGTATTCACAAATGTGTCCGTGTTGCACCTCTTTGGGCCTTCAGAAAGGTGTCGTTTCATTTTTGTCTCTGCATTTCTAGCACTTAGCACACTGACTTATAACCAGTAGGACTGTAATAAAGAGTTGGTGATTTGAATTGGAAGACAGTATGGTATGGTGAAAAGAGCATTGCACTGGGAGTCAAAGGCCCTAGGTTCACATCCCAGCCCTACTGCTTACTATTTGTGTGACCTTGGTTAAGTCACTTGCCCTTTTTAGACCTGTTTACTCATTTGGAAAATGTTTGTGCATGTGGATACCATGTGCATTTTAGCAGACCACATTCCAAACCTTTGACTACATAAATTTGATGATATTTTTGTTCTTAAATCTAAGTCTAATTCTTCTTAAAAGTTCTATATAGTTGCTGCTATTTGGGGTTTAGTTTTGTTTTTGTTTTTTGCTTACTACTCCAACTATTAACACTACGACCACCACCACTACCATTACCGCCATCACCACCACCACTACTATTATCATTACTACTACGGCTACGACTAAGACTACTACTACTACTACTACTACTATTACTACTATTACTATTATTATTACTACTACTACTCCTTCTACTACCCTCCCTATCTCTATTATCTGCAACAGTTATATAGAGATTAACTTGTTCATGTTAAAAAGCTTGTGGAAGTCATGTTTGACTTCCTATTAAGTTTTCCATTGACAAATGAAAGCTTCTTGAATAATCATGGCTTCACCCCCTTTCTCAGTAGTCACTGATGACTCATTCCCCTGAATTTCCGTTTACAACTGAGCTTCTCAAAATAAACTTAACAGATAGAACAATAGCTATGCAAGCCCCAACCCACTGCCAGAAGAATATGAGATTTAGACTGGGGCATAACTTGGCAAACTAAAACTCAGAAGTATTGGTCCAAATTGAAAGAACAAATGTGTTCTGGGAATTCAGAATGTGTAGTCGTGCTAAAAGTAAGCACAGGGTTCTGAGAATTCTACCAAATGAGCCAGCAGAGGGGTGAGTTAGATAAAATCATAATTGAGTTCAACAAAGGCAAAATTCAATTGAACAGGGAAAGCAAGTCTTTCATACTCTGAAAAAGGTTTCATCCAGGAAAATGAATATTAAAATGAAATAATTATCAGTCAAATACCATGTAATAGGCAACATTTTTCAGATCCAATTTAAACTCATTTAAGACAACTACCACCTTAGTCCTGACCCCCTCTCGAGCAGAAATTAAATATATTTTTAAGGGTCAGGGGGGAAAAAGGTCATTTTCATTTCTTTCCTTAGTGGTAATTAGGGAGGAATTCATCAAAACATTCATAAAGATCCTATTCAGTAAAAGTCACATTTCTACATAAAATCAGGGCATACTTTTCCACAAATAGATAAACTACCAACCAGAGGAGGGGATATGTAACATATGTGCATATCGAGACACATGTGTAAGATGCATGATTAGGACACAAGTAGAGGCAAACAATTAGGGAATATTTAAACACACATGGAAGTGGAACTATATCTATAATTTTTAAAACTCTAACGTTCCTTTGAATGAGAGTATGAACAAATCTAAAGAAAGGACATCATTTCCCTCATGTCTATGCCCATTTTTCCCTTTAATATTTATGTATGGCTGGCCAACAAGACATATAGGGAAGAGAGAAGCAAGGACAAGCAATAGAGGACTGATATAAAAAGATGTTACCATATTGTAAGAATCATATCAGGAGTGCTAAAACTGACTTCTGGGAAAGAGACAAATAAAAGTCACAGGCTAAACCCAACCACCTCACGATCAATAAGAAATGGCGCCATATGCAGTAAGAACTCATTGAACAAAAGGCATCTGACTGACTAGTGACTGTCTTATCCAAGATTCCATAGAACACTGAGGGTCTAGAAAATATTACCAGCTGGATCTGTTGTTTACTCTATTCCAGGCCACAAAGAGAGGAGCTCCATGTGGGCTATTAACAGAACTTGCATCTACACTCTATAGGAAGGATCATGATAGTAATGCTGGCAATTGTAAAGCCAAAAGAAGTTCAGAAAAGAAAGAAAAGAAACAGTGAGGGGTGGGAGTCGGAGGTGGGCAAATTATGCGAAAATTGAGCCATTCTTTATGGAGAGATTTACGAAATGAGTGAACATAAAAACTTCCTAATATGCCTAATGGGCTGAAGAAATACTATGTGTTAAGAGGACCCCAGGACAAACTTCCAGAAGAAGAGAATAACTTAGTAATCATTACAAGCAGAACATCCCAAAAGAGAATAGATTTTTTCCCCTGAAGCTTTGTTTATAGCAAAGTTACTTCTTTTGCATTTACCCCTTAAGCTGATCTTAATTCAAAGTAAGTTTGATTCTTTTTCTTTCTTATTCATATCTTTGGTCCAAGTGATTTTTAAAAAAAAAAATATTATTTGGTTTTAACATTCTTTTCTTTATAATTGTAAAATTCCAAATTCCATCTCTTTTTGTCATCCCTTCCTCCACCTACAGAAAAAAAAAGAAGGAAAATTATGTCAATTATATATGTGAAATCATACAAAACATATTTCTATATTAGCTGATGAGGTCCTAGGCAACTAGGTGGATTGGCAGAGAAAGCCTGAAGTGGTGATAAGATGACTCTCTGAGGCAAGCAGGGAAGGGCACTGATAGGGATCACTCCCACCCTCTGTGGAGGTCTTTGATAGACCCACCTTACTGTATCCAATCAGAAAGCCAAGTTATATCGCACACACTTCCAGGTAAATTTCCCCTATAAATCAGTCTATGGCCTAAGGTATCTTTGCCGAATCCCTTATGGGTTAGCCCCTCTGTTCCATGATATCTTTTTCTTCCCCATTGCTGTTACTCTGCACAATGATCTCCTTGTGCTTCTCACTTCATTTTGTATCAGTTCATATATAGGTCTTTCCATGTCTTTTTGTTTCTGAAACCAACCCCCTCATAATTTCTTATAGTACATTAGTAACCCATCACAATCATATTCCACAACTTATTTAGCCATTGCACAATTGATGAAGATCCCCTTAATTTCACATTCTTTGCCCACAAAAAGAGCTTTATACTTCTTGGCGGAAAGGGGATAGAAAATAGATACAAAATGTAACAGACAATTCCAGATCACTACAACACACAATTATTTTGCTTGACTATAGTATTGTTTTTTTGGTTTTAGGAACAAGCATTTATTAAGTGCCAGATATGAAACAGGCATTATGCTAATAGCTTTTACAAATATCTCATTTGATCCTCACAATAACCCTTAAAAGTAGGTACTATGATGATCCTCGTTTAGGTTAAGTGACTTACCCAAGGACACACAGCAAATATTCAACACCAGATTTCAATCATGTCTTCCATTTCTCCAGACCTAGGTGGATAAATAGAAGTCCAGAGATGAAAAGTAGGGCAATGTTGCAAATAAAACAAAATTTAATGCATGTTTAGGAACAAGCTGTATGTAGTGAATTTATTTTGTACCTATAATCCCCATTATCTGGTCTTTGTATATGGAAATATTCATGTTGATGATTTTCAAGGTTATAATTCTATAAAAGAAAAAATAAGGCTATGTATTTCTGGACGCAGTCCCTTAGTACTAGTCAGGATTTATGTAGTTGTCTGGGAGAATAATTTTTATCCTGCAAAACTGATTCTAATACATATGTGTTACTTTAACCTTTTTTTAAAAAAAGAAAAAAAATAATCATGATTGGATTCTCAAAAACCACAATAAAAGAATAAAAACCTCTACAGAATACTCCAAGAAATTTTTAAACGATAACTACCTAGAACCTCAGGGTAAATTACAAATAAACAATTCACAGATCACTTTCCCAGAATGAAACCTTCAATCTGACATATCCAGAAATACAATTGTAAAATTCCACAGCTTCCAGGTCAATGGAAACAATGCTGCAAGCAATAAGACAAAGCTATATCATGAACTGTATCAAGATCTCAGTCAGAATCATATGAAATTACACAGTAAGTACCACAGGAGAAATAAAAGAGAGAAAGATGATATAACAAAAGGGAAAATTAAAAATCCCATAGAAAGGAATAATTCAGTCCTGAAAGCTGAGTTTAATCTTTCAAGAAAAAAGTAGACTTTTAATAGAACCAATAATCTCCAAGTGTTTTTATTGAGATAACCAGACCTGGGTAGAATATCTGAAATGCAAATGGAAGATAGAAAATAAGTCTACCAAAGTAAATTAGTTTGAACAAACAGAGAAGGCTAAATAATGATCAAAGATTTACATCATGAAAGGAGTGGGGGAAAGTATTGTCTCATTAGAATCTTAACGTCTCTTAAATGGGACTAAAGACAGAATTGGAGCCAGGAGAAAGAAAAAGAAAAGGAAATGAGAATGTAATCCCTATCCTAAAGCCCTGGTATGAAAATTTCCTGATTGCTGGGGACAAATGCCCTACAGTACATGAAGAGCGAAGTGGACTCAGCAAGAGTGAGAAAGTTTCAGTTTTCATCCAGTCTTCTTTGAGACTCTTCAAGCTTCAGGTCTTCTTCAAGCTTTGAGGCAGTTTGTATGCTACTGGCTTCCAGCTTTGAGAAGGAAGATGGAAGAGACCTATCCCGCTTCAGGTTGCTGAAGCAATATATTAGGAAGACGTGAGAGGAGTTGACCGTCTATCATATCTGTATCTCCAGCTTGCTATACAGGGATTTTCCCTTGGGTGAGAACTAGAATTTTCTCTTTTTTTGAAGCTATGTTATCTTGATCTCAATGGGAGCATTCCTTCATTCTATATTTCCTGGTGTACATTCTCCTACACATAGCTTTTGTGATCTCTGATTGGAGAAATGGATTTTTTTTTTTGCTATTTACTATGCACATTCATTGTGGAACTGGTATTTGGTGAAAAAGGGGTCAAATCTTGGATACAGAGCTTCAGATTCAATAATGAGACAAAGTTTAGATAAAGGTTATAATTCTATTTTAGCTTGAACCTGAGAATATCCTTTAAACTAACAATATCTAAGGGAGCAGGTAGCTATAATTCTAGCTTGTTACCCCTTCTCTCTGAGAACAGAATGGCCTCTGGACCCAACCTCCTGTTCCCCATCCTGGAATGATCTCTGAGGAATGAAAGTATTCCCCAGAGAAGAGTAAAAAGAAAAGAGACTAGAGATGTCTGTTCTGCCTCCCTTTAAGGCATGCATAAGGAATTCAGCTGTACATGGGGCTGGAAAAGAAAGGAAAATAAAGTGATAAAAAGGAATGGGAGAAAAAAAAACCAAAAGAACTTTTATTGGGATTGGGATTGGAAGACACAAGAAAATAATATATGAGCATAGATGTTGATAGGTGAGAGAGCATTGTTCTCATGAATTTTACTTTGAGCTGAGCCTGGGGAGGATGGAGAATGAAGAGCATAATTAAATATGCAATAGGTAAACATGAAATTAGAAGAGATAGTTTGTTAGGAAAAGAATAATTATATGAGAAGGAAGAAGAGGGAGAAAGAAAAGAAAATAGAAAGAGAAAGAGAGGGAAACAGAGAAAGAGAGAGATGGAGAGAAGCGAGAGAGAAGGCGAGACAGCGATAGAGAGAAAGAGAGAGGGAGAGAGAGAGCACTAGTAATGTGATGATCTGAGCTAGATGAAGTGGAAGAGGGGAGAGGACTAGGATCATACTGCTTAAACTAGACTTGATTTCATTGTCTTCTTTTTTTCTCCTATCTTTTTTCCTTTTAAATAGGGATAAAGGGGCTAAAAAGAAACCATTTTAAGATATAATGGAGGGAAAAACAAATTTAACAGTCAACACTGTTAATATGAATGGTAGGAACTTGCCCATAAAATGGAGGAAGGTAACAAATTAGATTAGGTAACAAATTAGATTAGATAACAAAATAGATTAGAAAAAACACCCAATAATCTGTTGTCTAAAAAAGTCATCACATTTAAAGCAAAA
This sequence comes from Sarcophilus harrisii, assembly GCF_902635505.1. Taxonomy (NCBI): domain Eukaryota; kingdom Metazoa; phylum Chordata; class Mammalia; order Dasyuromorphia; family Dasyuridae; genus Sarcophilus; species Sarcophilus harrisii. Next base: position 32,858,893 of record NC_045432.1, read on the forward strand.
CTAATACAGATATAAAATGAAGTGTTGGAATAGAATGTACCTTATCTTAAATAAATCCAGAAAAGTAGGACTGGCAATCATGATCTCAGAAAACAGAGTAAATTATGGTTCAACATCCTATAGATAATAAGGCTAAAATGCATTCTTAAAGAATGAATGAAGAAAGAACAGATATTCAAGAAAATTTTTCTTTCTAATGCAGGATTCAAGAGAAGCATAAAGAGGTAATAAGGAAAAGGAAATCATAAGGGACTTAATAAGGTTAATCTGTTTACATTCCTACATTAGAGGATGACATTATAGTCAGCTATATAAAAGGGCAGCTAGTTGGAGCAGCAGATAGAGTGCCAAGTCTGAAATCAGGAAAACTCATATATGTGAATTCAAATTGAACCTCAGATATTTACAAGCTGTGTGATCCTGGGAAAGTCACTTAACACAAGCTGCCTCAGTTTTCTCATCTGTCAAATGACCTGGAGAAGGAAATGGCAAACCACTGCAGTACCTCTGACAAGAAAACCACAAATGGGGTCACGAATAGTCAGACATGAATGAAATAAGTGAATATCAAACAAATGACGAGCATTCACAAAGAATTACTGAAGAAAGATTCTGGAAGAAAAAAAATCTGGGTTCAAAGATAAAGTTTAGAGTTTGTCCTCTCTCTTGGACCATGTATTTAGGGCTTTGGAGATTGTGCATTCTATTCCCCAGCATCCCTCAGAGACAGAGGTTGAGACCACTGGGTGCAATTGTTATTATTGAGGCTAAGAATGATGAATGTGTTTGATTTAGACCTGGTTGGTGAAACATTCCTCACTTTCCCTTAGAGATAATTTCCTTCTCTCATGATTAAGGAGGGGGAGGAGTGGCATTAAATATCCCACTCCTCCAGATTTTTACCTTAATACTTTTTTAATTAACTTTTTTCAGTCAGCAAAACCCTGCCCTCTCTTCCTCTCAATCACCACCCGCAATTGAGAATGAAAGAGAAACTAAGATCCCTGTTACAAACATCAAATAGCCCCTGTTACTTGCAGTTAAGAAAAATCAATTTCTACAGAGCCATGTCTAAATATACACATAAACCACTTATATCTAAGCACACACGTATATATATATATATATATATATATATATATATATATATATGTATGTATGTATATACACACATACTACATATTATTTCATACAAGTTTTCCTAGGTTTCTCTGAAAGCATCTCATCATTTCTTAGAATAGTGATATTCTATAATATCTATATATCAAAACTTCTTTAATCATTCCCCAATTGATGGTCAAACCCATAAGATTCTCATTTTTGACTCCTCAAAAAGTTATAAATGTATTGTAGACATTATTAGTGTTTATTTTGCTCAAAACCAATCCCTCCCTCAATTCCCCTAATTTCTTTCTTCTTTCTCCTCCTCCCTCCCTGTAAAGTGAAATGTATTTTTGTACTTAATTTATGTGTATATATTCTTCCATTTTTGACCAGTTCAGATGAGAGTGAAGTCTAAATACCAGTCATTCCTCCAAGTTGCTCCTAGTAGGCACTCTGATTATGTGAAATGATTTTCAATAAAATTTCTTTATACCCTTTCCTCCCCCCAATCTATCTCTCTTCTCCATTTCCATGTTTTTTGTTAAGATCATCAAATCAAGACAGAGATACTCCCTGGTCTTTTGTTTAATTAGTTTTTGTATGATCCCTGATGACGATAAAGTTCAGAGAAGCACATGTATCATCACCATATATTATATTGTAAGGAGTTCATCCTTCTTAAGTCTTTTATAAATATCCATTTATGATTGCCTTTTTATATTTCTTTTAACTGCTATGTTTGAGCTTCAAGGTTTCAATGAAGCTTTGGTATTTCCATCAAGAATTCTTAGAGTCGTCTATCTCATTAAAGATACATTTTTTCTCCTGAAGGATTATAGTCAGTTTTGCTGGGCAAATTATTCTTATCTATAAGCCTTTATCTTTTGCCTTCCAGCATGTCATATTCCAACTTTGCCATTCCTTTATAATTTAGGTGTTGTTTAAACATTAATTCATGACTGCATTTGGGGTTTTCTTGGCAAAGAACTTAGAATGATTTGACATTTGATTCTCCAGCTCATTTTAGAGAGGAGAAAATAAACAAATGATAAAGTGAATTGTCCTGGGTCACACATCTACTTAAGTGTTTTGGGTCTGATTTGAACTCAGAAAGAAGAGTCTTCAATCTGGCCACTCTATTCCTGCTCCATCTAGCTGCTCTGTCCTTTATAACAATGGTTGAAAAATTATGTGCCATCCTGAAAGTAATTCACAGGTTCTTGGATCCTTTTTTTCTGTCTTCTAGCAGGGTTTTTTTCCTTTAACTTGGATTTAATAAATTTTACCTTTAGATTTAACTGGTTAACTGGTAGATTCTTTCGATTTCCATTTTGCTCTCTGGATCTAAGCAATCTGAGCAATTTTTTCTTAAGATTAAAAAATATTTATAGATTCTCTTCCTTCCTTCCTTCCTTCCTTCCTTTTTTCTTCCTTCCCTCCTTCCTTACCTTCCTCCTTCCTTCTTTCTTTCCTTCCTTTTCTTCTTCCCTCCCTTCTTCCTTCCTTCCTTCCCTCCCTCCTTCCTTCTTTCCTTCCATTCTTTCCCTTCCTTCTTTTCTTTCCCTCTTTCTCACTCTTAGTTTTCAGATAGTCCAAAATTCTTTTTTTCTAACTGAGGGAAGACAACAAATGGAACAAAATAATCCAGTGACTTTTAATTTTTTCTCCTAAATCATTTTTCTCAGTGATTTTAAAACTATTAGATAACATATTTTCTTCTATTTTTCAGTCTTTTGACCCTTTTTATTATTTCTTGGATGTCTTGTGAAACCATTAACTTCTATTTGATCCACTGTAATTTTCTTTTTTCTTTATTAAGCACTCAAAGCATTTTAAAGGAGTTTTTTTAGTTTTCAACATTTATTTTTATAAGATTTTGAGTTCCAATTTTTTCTCTTCATCTTCCTTCCTTCCCCTTTCTCCCCAACAGCAAGCCAGCAAGCAATATGATATAGGTTATGTATGCACAATCATTTTAAACATATTTCCATATTAGTCACGGCTGTGAAAGAAAAATCAGAACAAAGGGGGAAAAGCACAAGAAAGAAAAAATAAACAAAAAAGTGAAAATAGTATGCTTCCATCCATGTTTAACCTCTACAGTTCTTTTTCTAGATAAGGATGGCATTTACCATTCCAAGTCTACTAGAATTATCATGGATCACTTGTATTGCTGGGAAGAGATGTCTATCCAAGTTCGTCATCATGCATTCTTGCTATTGCTACGTACAGTGTTTTCCTGGTTGTATTCACTTCACTCAGTATCAGTTCATGCAAATTTTTCCAGGCTTTTCTGAAATCAGCCTGCTTATCATTTCTTGTAGAAAAATAATATTCCATTACCTTCATATACCATAACTTATTCAGCCATTTCCCAATTAATGGGCATCCACTCAATTTCCAATTCTTTTCTACCAGAAAAAGAGCTGCTACAAAGATTTTTGTACATATGAGACTTTTCCCCTCTTTTATAATCTCTCTGGGATACAGACCCAGTAGTGAGACTGCTGGGTCAAAGGATATGCACAGTTTGATAACTCTTCGGGCACAGTTCTAATTTGTTTTTCAATATGGCTAGATCAGTTCACAACTACACCAACAATGCTTTAGTGTCCAGATTTCCTACATTCCCTCCAACATTTATCATTATCCTTTCATGTAATCTCAGTCAATCTAGTAGATATGAGGTACTGCCTCAGAGTTATTTCAATTTATATTTCTCTAATCAATAGTGATTTAGAGTATTTTTTCCTATGACTATAGATGATTTTAAATTCTTCATTTGAAATTGTCTGTTCATATCTTTTGACCAGTTACCTATTGGGTAATGACTTGTATTCTTATATATTTGACTCACTTCTCTATATGTTTTAGAAATGAGACCTTTATCAGAAACATGTCTATAGAAATTGTTTCCCAGGTTTCTGTTTTCCTTCTAAGCTGCATTAGTTTTGTTTGTGCAAACTCTTTTTATTTTAATGTAATAAAAATTATCCACTGTGCATTTCATAATGTTCTCTAGTTCTTCTTTGTCCATCAATTCCTCCATTCTCCTAACATCTGACAGGTAAATTATCCTTTGTTCTCCTAATTTGTTTATAGTTATCACCCTTTATGTTTAAATCATAAACCCATTTTGATCTTTCCTAGTGAAGATGTTGCTCTATGCCTAGTTTCTGCCACCTATTTTCCAGTTTTCCCAGAAATTTTTGTGAAATGGTGGGTTCTTATTCCAGAAGCTTGAGTGTTTGTATTTACCAAACAACAGATAACTTTAGTCATTGATTATTGTATCCCTAAGCTATTATTAACTACTCTATTATCATAGCTAATACCAAATGGTTTTGATGACTATGGCTTTATAATATAGTTTAAGGGCTGACACAGCTAGGCCACCTTTGTATTTTTTTTTCCATTAATTCATTTGACATTTTTGAACTTTTGTTCTTTCAGAGGAATTTTGTTATTCTTTCTAGTTCCGTAAGGTAATTTTTCTCAGTTTGATTGGTTGGCCACCGAATAAGCAGATTAATTTAGGTAGAATTGTCATTTTTATTAATATAATAGTGAACTAATATAGCTCAGTCTACCCCCAAGGAATTGATATTTTCCAGTTATTTAGATCTGACTTTTGTGTGAAAACTGTTGTGTAACTGTATTGATAAGTTTCTGGGTCTGTTTTTGCAGGTAGACCCCCAAACATTTTATATTGTCTACAGTTATTTTAAATGGAATCTTTCTGTTTCTTGTTGTTGGGCTTTGTAGATAACATATAGAAATAGCAATGGTTTATGTGGGTTTATTTCATATCCTGCAACTTTGCTAAAGTTATTAATTGTTTAAAGTAGTTTTTTTTTAGTTGATTCTCTAAGTATACCTCGGATTCCTATCCTAGTTATTCCTCTGCAGTCTCCAGAATGGGCTAGAGACTGTAACTAAGTCATAATCTACTCTTGCTGTCAGAGCCACACTGCTGCTACTTCTGAAATTTCTTCCTTGCTCAGCAAAAAGTAGGGCCTGTGACCACTCTTCACCTCAGTAGGTGCCCTGGGTCTATTACCCAGAACTGGGTAGTGGGTGACAAACTTGCCAATTGGTACTTATTTCTGCTCCCTACATGAAGTCAGGATGCTCTAGTATGGATCTGGGATCTCAATGTGCTCTTGACAGTTCCTAAATGCACTCTTGGACAGAACCTGATGCCAGTATCTGCAGACCCCTTTGTCTCACTAAACTGACCTAGATTTGATAAATGACTTTCTGTGATTTTTGTTCTCCGACTTCCTGATCAGGATTACATTTGGTTCCTTTCAAAGATCTGTTTGGAAAAGGTTTTTTGTTGTTGTTTTTTGTAGTGGTGGTAGTTGTAGTTTTAGAGGGGGAGTGTGGAAGATTGCTATACTTGTTTCTGCTCCTTTGCCATCTTGATTCCACTTTCCTTATTCTCTGTAAATGTAAAGTAGAAAAACTGATTTCTGCAACAGCTTCCCTCACCCAGTTTGTATATACTCACTATTTATTTATTTTTAAGTTTAGATGTATGTGTGTATACACACAGAAAGACATCTACATTCATAAATAAATATATCAATACACACATAATAATGGGAATAAACAGTAGTGAGGTCAAGGATATAAAGTGTATTAGGAAGGAGAACCATGGTGAATGTGTATGTATATTTGCTTTATTAATATATGTGAGAATATATTTTATGCAAGTATGCATATACATGTATATAAGTGTGTATTTAATGTTAGGCACAATGATATGGATTTAGATAAAGAACAATATGGACAAAAATAGTGTATGGGAAGGGGGACAACAAAGTAACAACGTATTCCCTTAGAAGAACAGAATTCCTTGGAAGGAAAAATAGTAAACATAAACAGATTACCAACTGTAAGTATAGAATAAATAACTGCCCCACTCCCTCCTTTGACTAGTTAAAGTAGTATTTTGTAAGTCTCCCTGAAAGAAGACGGAAAAAGGGAGTGACTTCTATGATGATCATGTGGGTCCTGTTAGATCCTTTCATGGGATCACATAAAGGCTTGCTCCTATAATATCTATCACCTATGGCATCATTACCAGTCTCACCTAAGGAAACTAGTCCATATAAAATTGACATAGCACACAGGTCACCATGTGGATCAAGTCTAATTCTCCAAATGTCCCCATAACTCATATTATACTTCGAGGGTTAAGTCCCTTATTCACTGACATAATACTTCTTGTTACAGATAGAAGCATGGAGGCAATTTATGTTCAAAATACTAAATAGCATAAAAATAAATGAATCTTTCTTAAATATGATAAATTACATAAAGAAGTATCATTATTGCAGCAGTAATTATAAAACCTTTTAAATAAAATCAGATGTAAAAAAAAAGATGTCTAATATCAACCCCTTTAGCAGTTATAAGAAAATTGATTAGAGAGGAGATATGCCAGATTCAGTCACCCAGTTGAGATTCTGAATCAGGATGGTTATAGTGTGACTAGAAAGAAGGAGATGGATGTCGAATATATTGCAGGGGTAAAAATCCAATAGACTCTCGGGGTAAGCAAGATTGACGAATAAAGGAAGACACAGGCTACAAATCTGGTGACTAAAAAAATTGTGTTGCCTCTGTTAGAACTAGTACTATTAAGAGGAATGGTGTGTTTAAGACCTTTGGCAGATTCCTTCCCAGAATAATGTTTTCAAATGCACAAAATAAAGTAGATAAAATTTCAAAGGAAACCAGTTATCTTACTATTTTGTTCAGTCGTTTTTCAGTCATGTCCAATTTTTTGTGACCCGATTTAGGGGTTTTCTTGGCAAAGATATTAGGATGATTTGCTATTTCCTTCTCTAGCTTATTTTACAGATGAGGAAACTGAGGCAAGCAAGATTAAGCGATTTACCCAGGATCACACAGCTAGCTAAGATGTTGGAGGCCAGATTTGAACTCAAGAGGATGAGTCTTCCTGACTCCAGGCCTAGAACTCCATCTGCTGCACCATCTAGCTGCCCCATACTGAAATACAAACATCAAAATATTTTTTTCTAACATTCATGGACTCCAGAATGGGAACTCATGGTTTAAGAGGAAAACTCTATTTCGGACATGTTGAGTTTGAAACATCTATGGACCATCCAGGAGGAGATCTTCAATAGTTAGATCCTCAATAGGAGATCTTCAAGAGCTTAAAATTCAGAAAATAAAGATGTAGATCTGTCCATTGTTAATAATTATAGGGTGCAGCTAAGTGGTTTGATGGTTAAAGCATTGGCCTGGACTCAGGAATACCGGAGTTTAAATCTAGCTTCCTACACTTATAAGCTGTGTAACACTGGACAAATCATTTAACCTCTGTTTACCTTTGTTTCCACAATGCAAAATGGAGGCTGTCGTAAGAATCGAGATATTTATAAAACATTTAGCACAGAACCTGGCACAAAACAGGTGCTAGATAAATGCTTATTCAACAACCCATTTTCCAAGTGATAACTGGTAAAAGGATATGAACAATTTTCAGACAAAGAAATTAAAACCATTTCTAGTCATATGAAAAAATGCTCTAAATCAGTATTTATCAGAGAAATGCAAATTAAGATAACTCTGAGGTACCACTACACACCTCTCAGATTGGCTAAGATGACAGGAAAAGATAATTATGAATGTCGGAGGGGATGTGGGAAAAGTGGAACACTAATACATTGTTGGTAGAGTTGTGAACTCATCCAACCATTCTGGAGAGCATTTTAGAACTATGTCCCAAGGGCTATCAAACTGTGCATACTCTTTGATTGGAGCGGTGTCTCTACTGGGCCTGTATCCCAAAAAGACCATAAAAAGGGAAAAGGACCAATATGTGCAAAGATGTTTGTGGCAGCCCTTCTTATAATGGCAAGGAATTGGAAAGTGTTTTTCCATCAGTTGGAGAATAGCTGAATAAGTTATGGGATATGGATGTTATGGAATATTACTGTTCTATAAGAAACAATCAGCAGGATGATTACAGAGAGGCCTGGAGGGACTTACAGGAACTGATGCTGAGTGAAATGAGCAGAACCAGGAGATCATTATACACAGCAACAATAAGATTATTTGATGATCAAGTCTGATGGATGTAGCTGTTTTCAACATTGTTTTCAACAATGAGGTGATTCAAGACAATTTCAATAAACTTGTGATGGAAAGAGCCATCTGCATCCAGAAAGAGGATTGGGGGATTGAATGTGCATCACAACATAGTATTTTCACCTTTTTGTTGTTGTTTGCTTGCTTTTGTTTTTCTTTCTCATTTTTCTGTTTTTATCTGATTTTTTCTTGTGCAGCATGATAAATGTGAAAATATTTATAGAACTGCACACGTTTAATATATATTGGATTACTTGCTGTCGAGGGGAGGGGGAGAGGAGAAGGGAGGGAGAAAAATTTAGAACACAAGGTTTTGCAAGAGTGAATGTTGAAAACTGTCTTTGCATGTATTTTGAAAATCAAAACTTATTGTTTTTAAAAGATTAAGGCTTATTCATTCTTTTTCCTCTACCTATGCTCAAAATAAAGAACAAAACTAGAGGAGAAAAGAACCATGGACAGCTTCATTTTTGAGTTTGGATATAAGGGAGGTGGGAAAATCAGCAGCTGAGTGGGAGAGGAAGGACATTTCAGGCATATTGAACCATATGAAAAAAGCACACAGATGAGAGAGTGCAAGAGATAGTTTGGAAGCAGAATAGTTCAATGTGATTGAAATGTAGATTAATTGGACAAGGGCAATATCAGTGAGACAGGGATGGAAAGGTAAGCTTTCCACATGTTCGTAATGAAAAATAGCAGAAAATAATCCTATTACGATGCCAGCAACTAAACAAAAAATGATAAAGAAATGCTTCCTTTTATTTATTTTGAATGTTGTTGCTTGACGGAAGGCAAATTTAACTAGAGAAGGATGAGAAGTTAAATGGAGGCTTAGCTGAGTTTCACAAGACTCCTGATTAATTTTAAGAGCTTTGGAAGCTGATAACTTTGGTTCTTTATTCAATCCAACAATTTTACTTTCGATCTTTCAGTCTGGAGACAGAGGACTCAGGTTCGAAATCTGGTTTTGATAAAATCTGGCAATTTTGAATGAGTGAATTCAGCTCTTAGAGCCATTGTTTCCTCATCTGTAAAATGTGTGTAATATTCAGTGATCCCTATGATCATTTTAGTTTTTTTTAATTCCTATTAGCTTCCTTTTGTGACCCTGATTAAGTCATTTCAACTCCTGAGGCATTAATTTTCTCATTTGGAAAATGAAGAGTTTAGACTATTTGACCTTTATGGCCACTTCTGTAGGTCTAGGGTTAGAGTTCTATTTTCTATTTGTGCATGCTATGATCCTAACTATTATCTGGTGTGTGAGCAATTTTTAGCCTATATACTGGAAAGAGGCAGGGAAGAGTATATTTAGGGAAAAATTTTCCTAAAGATAACTAGGAAAACATTAGGAGAGGGAAAGGAGGATGAAGGTTAACAGGGATGAAAAGTACAGGGGTGAAAAAGATTGTGAAGGAAAAGGAAAGGGGAAGGGAAAATCCAAAACTGGGGTCACAAAGAGTTGGACATAACTTAAGAAAATTTCCTTTGTAATTGTATATATTTTGTTTTGTGCACCTAAAAACATGATTTTGGGAAGGTTTCATCAGTCTTTTAAAGGGATGTGTGACACAAAAAGATTACTAACCTCTGTTAGAAAGAGAAGGGGAAGGGGGGAAAGGGGAAGGGAGAATGTAATTTACTGTAGAGATGCATATGCACACTACCTATACGTGTATGTGTATATATGGAGGTGGGTGGGGGGACTTTGGAAACCAACTACTCCAACTCCCTCATTTTAAATATGAAGAAATTGAATTTTAATCAAATTAAGTGACTTTCCCCAAGTACAGTTAATCAGCATCCAGGGTAAGATTTGAACAAAGGACCTCTGTTTCCACGGCAGCTTCTGGTTCCTCTGGGACTACACTTCAAATGGACAGAAGTGGCTGATGTCTCTACCAACAATGATAAAGGTGAATTCAATGTCATCATTTGATTCTGAATCTTCTTTGATCAAATTGCACTTCAGAATATGTTGCATGTGTTAAGGATGCTACATGGAGACCAGTGATATTTATGACCAAATTTGAGAAAATGGAGTCGTGGCCACAGACTACGGGATCCAAGTGGCTGGAAGGTAGGGAGTGGGATGGAGGAGAGGAGGGGAGAGCATCATATTTTATGCTGACATTGTCAAAAGGATGGATAATCAAGTCTCGGAGCCTCCTACAAGCTGTGACCTCTGAGCAAGCTTCAATCCCAGCAACACCCACATCTTCAGGAGGAGACAGATCTTTAATGGAAAATTGACTGGTGCATTAGCGGAGCAAGTTGGTAGAATGAAGAGGAAGCAAGATGAAGCATCTATTTTCTAGCCTGGAACAGAAGGTGGACTGTGTCGCAGGCGGGTGGGATAATTCTGAATCCCAGATACAAGACGGTGTCACTCAATGACAGCTTTGAGCAGATGGATGCCAGAGTGTCACACTGGTGAGTACTGCTAATTGAATGACAAGGGATTAGGTTTCTTAGAACTTAAAAAAAATGAAGTTAAGTGCCAACCAATTTACCAAGCCATATCCTGCCAAACTTGAGACTTGCCAAAAGGGGTCTGCATGCTGTGAGCAAAGCTGTGTGAAATGACCAATTTAAACCATGCACACCTTCTTGAATAAATATTATTGAATGATTATCCATAAACTGCATTCCACTTAACTGCAGAGTGAATTCAGGTATGACACTTTGAAAGAAAAAAGAAAACTCCACAAAACTTTCTTTCCTTTCCTAGCACTTTAAACTTCCACTTTTGCTTGTTTGTTCATCTTTCTTTAAGAAGGATGTTTCTAATTAATAAACCCAGGAAAGAATAGTATTTTCAGGAAAAAGGCATATGGACCCAATTATTTTCCCATAATCCCCCACCAAACTCTCATCGGTGTTAAATAAGATTACAACACCATGTTTGTTAGAATAATGGGCCAAGCAGTCTCCAAAGATGTCAGGATTGGGAAGGGGGATTTATAATTAATTGTCTGTACTTATATAGTGCTTTTACAATTTGCAAAGTACTTTACATATGTTATCTCATTTGATCCTTATAACTACCTGGGAGGTACGTGATATTACCATAATCATTTTACAGATGAGGAAACTGAAGAAAAGGGCTCTTAAATGACTGGCTCAGGATCACAGTAAGTGATCAAGGATAAGCTCTGAATCCAGGTCATTTAGACTCCTGGTCCCCCCACCCCTCAATCCTTTGCATCATCTTGCTGCCTAAATATAAAGAAGAATGAAGTCACAACTTCCAAGGGAAGTTCATCTAGTCTCCAAAGAGCTAGTGTCTCTTTGTGTCTTAAGATTTAGTCTTCCTTTAAAATGGTGGAAGGAAGCTCATTTATACTCACACGAAGGCAGCTAGGTGGCTCAGTGGATAGAACACTGGGCTTGGAGTCACAGTAAAATTTGAGTTTTGAGATACTAGTTGTGTGATCCCAAGGAAGTCACTTAACCTCCTGCCTCAGTTTCCTCAGTTGTAAAATGGAAATAATAATAGTGCCTATTTTACCGTATTGTGAGATCAAATGAAACAATATCTGTAAAGCATTTAGCATGGTGCCTGGCACACATTATAAATGCTAACTCCTTCCCTTTTCTTCCCTTCAACAACCATGGCAAGGGCAACTGTTTGTAATTCCATTAGGTGTGTTTGTGCTGTCATATGAGGGCTTTTGGGCTGCAATATTAAACTTATTTAGAAGTTATAAAATAATAATTGATAAAGCTTTTATGGTTTTATACTTTTACACAATGGTCCCTAATAAACATGAGAATTCACTGAATAGCAGGAGACAATGATCTCCCACTACATCTGCTATTATTCTTTCATCAGACAAAGACGCAATATTAAAAGCAATAATATCAAACGATCTCTCTATCAAGGGAACGCAAATTCACATCTTCTGCTGTTTCAAAGCAAACAAGCCCTGCTATGGAAATTGAGGTTGTTCAATTGTAGTACACATCTTTTCATATCTATATATAATTTGGAAATGCATATAGATTTCATTATCACCAATATAGAAATTGCATCAGGAAGCCCAAATGGTAGAAATGAAGCAGAAATCTGAACAAAAATATGACTGGAATATTTGCAATGTAACTCAGCAGACACAAGAGAAAAACCTAACCCTTAAAGGGTTGCCCGCAGAAATCACCAACCAAGCAAATGCCTCACTGAAAATAAAAACAGATTGTCACTGAATTCTGAGATCAACAAATATAGAGGGTCTGCAGAGTGCTGAATGCTAAACAAAGCACCACGAGGCAGGGGATGGAAAATGGAAGGAAACTACATTCTTGCCCTCAATGAGCTTACTATCTTCTTGTATATTAATCTAGAGCAAACATTCTTACTTTTTCTAGAACTATAAGATTCCTTTGGCAGTATGGTGGAGCTTATGGATCCCGCCCTCCTCAAAAGAATGATTGTAAATATGTAAAATGACATATATAAAGGATTATGAATGAAACACATTATACTGAAATGCAGTTATCAATATTTATTTACTTACTTACTCATTTATTTGTTTGTTTGCTTTTAAAGTTTATGTACCAGATCACCAAAAACACTCCTGAGCCCAGGACAGCTTGGGAACTTGATCTTTTACTTGCTTTTCTTTGCTGTGGCTCTGAGCCCATTTTTCTTTCCCCTTTCTTTTTCTCATCTAGCTTCCTTCAGCTCCTTCCATCCATCTCCCAGTGACTTCATTTTTCCCCTAGGTGTGGCCCCTTGTGATTTATTTATTGTAGAAAGTATTAATTTACATTATAATAATAAATTTGGAAAAGGTCTAAAAAATAAAAGTTTATGCACCTCAGGTTAAGGATTTCTGCTCCAGAGGGAAAAAAAAGGTAATGCTGTGCTCTTGTAAGGTATCACAACTACAGTCACCTCAGTGCTCCGTTGCGTCTTCTCCCGGAAGGTTTCAGTGAAGTAAAATATATTGTCCTAGGAGATCATCCATGAGATCACTGAGAGGGGGAGGGAGGGGAGAATAAAGAGGCCAAGCCAATTTTCTATTGAGAATGAAAATGGGCTGAAGAGTGGGAACAGGATTAAGTGTGACTGTGCCTCCTTAACACTGTAATGATGACTGTATGTCAGACTAAAAATGAAACTAGATTAATGAGAATGTGGAATATTCATATGATTGTTTAAAGTAGACTCCACTGAGCCAAAAATATGAAAAGGAGGGCAAAAGGAATTAAATCACATTTCTACAATCCACCACAAGGGTTATGCAACCATAAGGAAGAAGCTTTGAGTCAGACCAGACAGTCTACCAAATGATATCTATCAGTGACTCTGCACAGGTTGGTTGTTGCCTGTCGTGGTATATCTTAATAGGCTGGCAGTGTACAAAGCGCCTACCATAGGTTGAGGAAAGTCAGGCCTTCGTAGCTCATCATCTATTTGCTTAAAATAAAATATACCAATGAGTATACCCATTTCTGATGCACCAAAAGCAATAATGGATCTTTTGAAAATGGGAGAGTGAGAAAGGAGAAGGGGTAAAGGGCGATGATACTAAGAATGGTCAACTCAATTCCCATATGGTGCTAATGAGACCAAGATCACAGGCTCAGAGCTCTTTCTGGACCATTTAACTCTATTCCTTCCTATGCTCACTGACTACACTCCTGTCCCTCAACAATGATCCATTTCAATGGATTTAACAAAGGGAATCCAATGCGCTTATGGATTAATTAACACAAGTCCATTTCTCCCACTTGAACACATCAAACCTCATTCTTATAATGGTGGGTCATTATTATGACATGCATTTGCATGTGAAATGTAGTACCTGTAAGGTTGAGAACTAGAAAGGAACTTTTAGACTACACAGCTCAAGATCGCCATCACCACTATCACCATCATCTTATTTCTATAATATATATATATATATATGAAATATAATTTCTATTCTATTTCCCCTTCTGGGGAAACTGAAGAGCAAAGAGGTTAAATTTAACTTGTCCATATTCACATAGCTAGTAAGCTTCAGAGCTGAGATTTGGACTCCAAATTCCCTTATTTTCTCAACATCTGGTACTGCTTTTATAGTAGAGGGCTCTGTATGCACTGACGTGAGTGGGGCCAGTTATATGGCCCAAACCAATGCAAGTGTAGCCAAGAGATTCCTCCCCTACCTCCACCTCCATTAAAGCATTTGTGGATGGACCTTGGTAATCATCCTAGTTATACGTGAGAAACAAACAGATCACTTATCAGTTTCCTGACTTCTGGCCTCACTCCTACACCTCTATGTTCTTATGTCCCTACTTTCTCCCCTTGGGGAGCGGAGAGAGAAAGACACACAGTTCTGTTAATGTGCCACAATGTCTGAGCCCACCCCCAGAGGTACAATAGAGTCCTGAAAGCATGACCAGAACCTTGACAGACAAGGAATACAGCTCTCTCTTCAGTGTGCACATGGAAGAACTTAGCATATTACTAAATTGTGTCCCAAGGATGTCCAATAAGCCATTTAGAGACTCTGCCTAATTAGTATGCCTGCTGAGTATATGCACTTTATAAATCCATCACATTTTTGACAAGGTCACTTTCGACTTATTATCCCGTGGAACAGCTTACCCATTCAGCACTGGCCTTGAACATTTCCCCCACAAGTCACCTGCACGTTCCAAATGACTGGTTCTATTTTGTAGGGGTTCTGTTTTCGCCAAGCACATATATGATCATGGAGATCTTGTTCATCTTTACTATTTTAAATGAAGAGACCAACTGAATGAGAAAAGGAGGAATAAGACTAGGTTTGGCTTTATTAATTGAGTATAAAGACTACAGTTTGGAGATGGTGCATAAAGTAACATTGGGTTAACTCAGGAAAAAGACTCCCAAATGTTAAATTCTCAACACGTCATTAAGCCACTGTTTGCCAACCAATGGACTGCTCCCGACCATTTGGTCCAGTTGGTCATAAAGGCCGCAGCCAGGAGTGGTGACAAACCAGACTTTCCACTCCAAGCACTGACATTTTCCCTGTGTGGATTGCTGCCAGGGATATACTTAATGTTGGTCCCAATATCCTAAATAATAATAGAATCATAGATCTAGAGGCGGATGGGATATTTAGTCCAACCCCTCCATTTTACAGAGAAGGAAATTGAGATCCAGAAAGGTTAAGTGATTCTAAAAAAAAAGTCACACATAGAATCACAAATCTATACCTACAAAGGACCTCCTTGGGTCCAATCCCCTCATTTTACAGATGAGAGAATAGAAACTCAGGGAAATAGCTTGCACAAGGTGATTTAGATAGCAGAGGCTGCATTTGACCCCCAGACCCTCTGGCTCCAAACCCATTCCAAGCACATCACACTGTACCATTTTGTAACTATATGTTATACCTCTGTCCTTGCCAAATCACAACCTTAACTACTGTGATATGCAGCACCTAATCGAACCCCCTCCATCCCTACTACCTAGCCACAACAACTGGGTGCTCACTAGTGACAGATGCAACAAACACTAACTTTACACATGGATTTCTTAAGTAATCGAGTCAGTGTTGGGCACTGGGTTCTCTAGGCCTTAGACAAATAATCATATGCTATAATTCTCCCTCCCCAAAATGATTTATCGCCTCTGGGAATAGAAAAGGGAACTGTCACCCATTGCTCCATTGGTACATCATAGCCAATTTATAAATTTACCTGGGCACCACACAATGGAAAATGTTGGGAATGAGCGCACTAATCAATGCAGTCCTGGGGCCTGTTTGCTACAGTGATAACTGAAATCCACCAGATGGTACAAGAAAATGAAGCCTTAATCCAACAATGCTCACATACCTTTCCAACTACTGTGCAAACCATCCAGGCCTATCTGGCTCCGTATTATACCCAACAGCTCAAAAGATGATACATTTTCTAACTCCCAGTCTTGGTGGATTAATGCTCAAAAGCTCCTTATTTGGCCTCTATTATCCACTAATCTTTCTAAGCCTTGCACATGCATGAGAATGAATTTCAACTCAGTATTTTATTGCCCTGGTGAGAATGGAAGGGAGAAATGAGAAGGACTAATTTAGCCTACTTCACTTAAAATATTACCTTTTAGAATAGATATACAGTAATTGAAAAAATGAAAGCTTTAGAAAGTCTCACTAAATTCAGAAGACGTTTCCAACAGAAATATGTGCTAATGTAAATATTGGTCCGGACAGATGGGCCACTTGGTGCAGAAAGCCCAGAAATCCATTGTCTTGGATGTCCTTGGGGACACACTGATTAACACCAGGCTTTTGCAATGATAGGTAGAAAGACCAGAGGCCTTGTGCCACTGCTGCAATCGGCATGCTCATGGGGTTTTGGCCAGGCAGGGAGCTTTATACTGGATAAAGTGAGTGGTAGGTCACAGATTCTGAGACTCTTCTCTGGCAGTCAGGAAGGTGGCAGGCAGACTAGTCAGGTTGCCCAAACAATGTGATTTCCCTTATTTGATCTACCAGATTAAAAATCTTACCTTAGTTCCTTCTCTGTCTTATGATATGTATCTTTTAATTTTAGTGTTTTCTTTTCCTGAATTTTATTGATTCTTTACTTCGAAAATCACCTTCATTTTCCAACATATCACATTCTCCCAATCACTCATTAGAGAGCTGTCCCTTATGAGAAAGAATAAAAAAAGATAGAAGGAAAAAACAGTTCAGCAAAATAAATCAAAACAGCAACTAAATCTGACAGCATATACAGTTCTTCTCAACATCTCAACATCCGATCTCTACAAAAAAGAAAGGGAAATGAATTTTTTTCTCCTTTTTTCCAAGGAATAAGATTAATCATTATAATTACATAGTCTTCGATTCTCTGTTTTTGTTCTTTCCTTTGACATTATTGAAATGATTGCATAAGCTTTTTTCTGGCCTTACTTGCATTATTCTGCATCTGTTCAAAGAAGTCTTCTCCTGCTTCTTTTATGATTATGATTTCCACTGTAACACTCTTTTTCATTCATGTACTACTCTGTGTTTAAGATACTTCTTTTCTAATATGTTACAACAAATGTTATCTCAATGAGCAGGTAACAAATTTGTACAAAATATTGAGTAAGAAAAGCAAATTTCTTGCATGGCTTCAAAATTTGATAAACTAACCCTATTTCAAATGGTTTAGAAAGTTGAATGAAAGAGGAAGGATTAATTTATACAAACCGAGTAGGCCTTATATGTAAATGAAATGTGTTTAAGAGGTACCAGAGGTCTCACAGATTTCCAATATCCCTTTTTAAATTAGTGGAACCAAACAAACTATAACAATGGGCATTCAATTGTTTTACTATTTTAGTTGGAAGCAGCAGCAGCAGCAGCAGCAGCAGCAGCAGCAGCAACTAAATGGCACAATACAGCCTGGGTCTACAATGAAGAAGAGCTGAAAACAAATCCAGGCATGGACATTTACTACCTGTGTGACACAGAAAAAGTCACTTAATCGTTATTTGCCTCAGTTTCCTCAAGTATCAAATGGAAATAATAAAAGCACCTACATTTAGGGTTGTTGTGAGAATCAAATGAGAAAGTATTTTTCAAGTGTTTGGCACATACGGGGTACTTAATTAATGTTTGCTTCCTTCTTCTATGAACCAAGCATTGATTTCACAATTAAGAGACTTGTATTTTAGATCTGTCCTGAACCAGTTGTGTGACCCTGGGAAAATCACTCCACTCCTCTGAAGCTATTTTCTTCTCTGTAAATTGAAGGTGGTAATACCTGTTCTATAGTGCCTACCTCACTAATCTGAAGAATGAGATAATTTATTTGAAAAGTACTTTGAAAGCCATAAAAAGTTATACAAATGAGTTATCAGTACAACTTTGAGGAGTCTTGTGCTGAGGTGAAGAATCCTTTTAAAAATTTGTCCTGTAATTGAACTGTTTTAGGTATTCAATTTTTGCACGATGGATTTGCAAAAGAGGAACGTGCCCATATGTTAGTTCTAAGTTATATCTTTTCAACCCTCCTAGCTTATATCTACTCGACCTGAGCTCAGACATATGTGGATACGTTTTCAATTTTTTATAACTTTCTGACTGTTCCACTCCGGGAAAAAAATTAAGAACAAACTGTATAAATTATCAAATCTGCTTCTGGCTTCTAGGATTCTGAAAATATTTATTAAGTGTCCACTATGTACAAGATTGCAAATCCAGGTGCTAGGTGCTATGCATTCAAAAACAAAGAGAGAAAAATCCTTGCCCTCAAGGAGCTTATAGTCTCCCTGTAAGGAAAAACTATGCAAATAAATAAGCATAATACAGGGAAAATGGAGACAAGAGACAAATACTTCACAGGGGATCCAGAATTCCAGAGAATCTCAGGTAATCCAACTCCTTCATTTTTCAGGGGAGGAAACAGATTCAAGGCATGATGACTTGTCCAACCTAACCCATGGATCTTAGATAAAGAACATGAAAGAATCTCAAAAGTATAATCCAATTCCCTCATTTTAGAGAGGAGGAAACCAAGCGGATGAGCAGAATGATCATATATTCTTCACAGATGTGTCCAAATACCTCATAAGATGGACCTCGAATTTGGAATCAAGTCCCTGGGTTCAAATCTCAGCTCTGTTTCCTAGAGTAAACAACCTCATCATTTGCAGCCCTAGTATTTTTTGCTGTAAAGTGAAGGTGATTATTTTGTAGATAATTACTTTGTGTTGTAGAAATGGGCATTACTATGATCATGGTATGGGGAGAGGGTCTCTTTGGATCAGTTTTAAACCATTTCTTCAGGCCTTACATCCTCCTGTGATATCAGACTTTCAGCCTCCTAAGCATACATAGACATACAACCCCACATGAATATTTCCTTCTGGGTTACTCTCCCACTTTCCTTGATTTCACCATTATCTCCAGAAACTTGCTTTCTTGCAAGGGCACATCACCTCCAAAACTCACACCACCTCACTATCCCCTGTTCCCTTCCACTGATTGGAGAATGGACATCTGAGAGCTCCTTCCAGGTCCTCTGTTAAAGGAGGATGCTCAAGGCACTCCCCTTTTCATTTCATTTCCCACCTAGCTGTAGAACTTCATCATACCCCCAAGCTAGGTATTCTTCCCATTCCTCCCTATTTTTTAGCTTTTTTATGTGCTGTCTTCCCTCATTAAACTATGAACCCTTTGAGGGCAGAAACTTTTTCCTTTCTTTATATTCTTAGTACTTAGTACAATGCTCAAAGATGATTGTTGCTTATGGCATATGCATGACCTATGGAGGTATGTACCTGAGCATGTGTACACAAAAATTTCTTGATGTAATTTTCTAGGATTTCTCTTTTTTCCTTTTTTTACCTTACTCTCCCTGTCTTGCTCAGATTATATGTAGGCTTGGTCACATATACAGGTCCAAATACACTACTAATCAATATGGGGGTTTTCATTTACTCCATTATTTTGGACTCGGGTAAGTCCACATCTCGGGTAGCTTGGTAGCCATTCTAGCCAAGGGAATTATATATGATAACTGATGTTGGTCTTTTTCTTACTACATTTTTATTTTCTCATTATATTTTCTTATAATTTATATATATATATAATTTATAATAATTCTTATTATATTTTCTTATTACAGACCGCTCCCAGTCAACTTTAATCCTATTGAACCTTAGAGCTTCTAAATTCAAGTGGTCCAAAAGCTCCAGCCTCCCACAGTACCAGGAACTATATACTCAAGCACCACCATCATGTCCAATCTCTAATATTTTTGTTATGACTTGTGTTTTAGTAGTAATATAAATACTTTTTAAGTGAAGTAAATAGTGACTAGGCATTGATGTATGGCCTACTATGTATCAGGAAGATGCTAAATGCCCTTTGTTTAATTTTTAAACCATATCTGTTATTTCACTGGTGTAGGGAACTCTAGTAATAGAACTTCTTCTACCAAAGCAAGACTGCACCCACTCTCCAAATTCGAATCAGTCATCGAGAGTTGCCTGAGGCACTGGGACACCAAGGGATTTGTCTAGAGTCACATAGCAAATATGTGCCAGAAGCAGAGCTTGAAAAACAACTGGCCACAAGGCCAGCTCTCTATCAACTATATCACAGCTGTCTCTTTCTCCAATAAACATAATACCTATGCCAAATATTGGACCTGGCCAATTTAACGAGCAAACACCACTGAGTTAAATGGCTGGGGCTAGAATTGTGAATTGTCAAACTAAAGCGATAATACACAGTTTGAAGGTGGGGATGTGATCGAAGTCGGTGGTATTCTGGTCAAATGTCCCCCGGTGAAGTCCTCTTTGGATGTCTCACAGTGGGGATAGCGATGAGCCTGCATTATCAAAAGATAATCTGTGCCAGGGAAAACCAAGATGGAGAGCTCATAAGCTTCCAACTCCAGTTGGACTCCTTGTCTGTTTTATGGCCCAGCTAAGTCAGAGGGGTTGACCCCAGGGAGACCCTAAGATGCCATTGTAGGTCTTTTGGACTACAAACCACTAAATTGTAAAATGAATATAGTCTATTTCAATGATGAGAGGAGCCACATTTACAAAATGACAAGTCCTTGAAGCATATCTAGGCCCATGTGTTTCACAACAAACACTGTCTTCAGCATAATTAAAAGAAGGCAGGACTGTGAATAGGACACATGGGTTCTAATTGAAGTTCTTCCACTAACCACATCATTTTGAGCAAGTCACTTGCCCCTTTTGTACCCAGTTTCCTCTGCTGTAAAACCACGTGGTTAGTGTCAAAACCTTAGTGTCAAAAGCCCCTTTCTTGATCTGAATTTTTTTTGATTCTGATGATGCTACTGAATTCTACCCACCTCTTTTTTGAGCTCTGAGATGTCTTTCTCCCTCCTTCCTAACCCCACATTAAAGAAGGCCACCATTTAACACAGATCTATAAATATATGTAAAACCATACTATGCATACTTCTATTTTATGAGTTCTTTCTCTGGAAGTGGAGAGCATCTTCTTTCCTAGGTCCTTGGTAATTGATTTGAGTGATTATACTTCTCAGAATAACTTGGTTATTCACAATTTTTTTGAACATTATTGCTAGGACTGTATACAACATTCTCTTGATTCTGTTCATTTCACTGCATTATTTCATGCAAGTCTTTCCATGTTCCAAAATCAACCTGATTGTCATTTCTTACAGCCCCGTAGTATTCCATCATGATTATATACCGCAACTTGGTTAGCCATTCCCCAGATGATGGGCATCCCCTCAATTTCCAGTTCTTTGTCACCACTAAAAGAACTGCTGGATCAAAAGGTATGGACAGGTTTATAATGCTTTGGACATAATTCCAGATGCTTTCCAGAATGATAGGATCACTTTATAGTTTCACAACAGAGCATTTAGTGTCCCAGTTTTTCCACACCCTAACATTTGTTATTTCCCCCTTTTATCATCTTAGCCACTCTGATAGATATGAGATGGTTTCTAAAAGTTGCTTTAATTTATATTTTGAATCAATAATAATTCAGGGCATTTTATCAAATCACTCTCCATAGCTTTGATTTTTTTTTTCTTCCAAAAACTGCCTGTTCAAATACTTTGGCCATTTATCACCTGGGAGAGTGATTCATATTCTGACAGATTTGACAAAATTTTCTATATATTTGACATATGAGGCCTTTATTCAAAAAACTGTCTATATCTGCACACATGCTTCTCTGCTTTTCTTCTAATCCTAATCTAATCCAATCCTGAATCTTCTAATCCTTGGTTTTATCTGGGCAACCCCTTTTTAATTTAACACAATTAAAATTATCCATTTTCTATTTCATAATGTTCTATATCTCTGATTTATTCATAAATTCTTCTCCTGTCCATAAATCTGACAGGTAATATGTTCCATGCTTTTCCATAATATCTCCCTTTACATCTAGGTCTGTATCCATTTTGAACTTACCATGAAAAATAGTATTAAATATACACCTATACCTATAACTCCATACCTAGTTTTTATCAGATTGCTTTTCAATTTTTCCAACAGTTTTTTTTTTTACCAAATAGTGAATTTTTATTCCAAAAGCTTAAATCTTTACATTTATCAAATATAAGACTACCAAAATTATTTGCTATTGTGCATTTTATATCTACTCTATCCCACTGATCTACCATTTTTATTTCTTAGTTAATATTAGATAGTTTTGAAAATTATCACTTTATAATACAATTTAAGATGTAGTACTGCTAGACCTCCTTTCTTTACACTTTTTTTCATTAATTCATTTCATATTCTTGACATTTTGCTTTTCCAAATGAATATTATGTTATGTGTGTTATTTTTTCTAGCTCAATGAAACAATTTATTGGTAATTTAATTGGGGTGGCATTACACAAGTAGGTTAATTTGGGCAGAACTGTCATTTTTATTATATTGATGTTCATTCCAACCATGAACAATTAATATTTCTCCAATTTTTATATATGACTTTATACAAATAGTTATAAGTATTTTATAATTATAGTCATATAATTCGTGGATTTGTCTTGACAGGTATACTTCCAGGTATTTTATATTTCTTAATGTTAGTTTAAATGAAATATCTCTTGCTTTCTCTTCTTCCAGGGCTTGTTTCTATGATTCGTTTTTCTTAACCCACTATTTTTTAAGATTAAGTTATTTGTTCTCCAATAGAAATGGTGATGCTTTATGTGGGTTTATTTTCTATCCAGCTACTTTGTTAAAATTATTATTAGTTGAAGTCCTAGGATTTTCCAAGTATACCATCATATCATCTACAAAAAGAAATATTTTATTATCTAACTGCCTATTCTAAATCCTTTAATTTCTTTTTATTCTGTTATTGTTATTGCTAGGATTTCTAATATAATATTGTACAATATTGGCAATAATGGAGCTTACCCTTGTTTTATGTCTGGTTTTATTGGAAAAGCTTCCTGAGCTATCCCCACTGCAGATAATGCTTGCTGATTGTTTTAGGTAGATGCTTTGTATTTTAAGGGGAAATCCATTTATACTTATGATTTCAAGTGTTTCTTTTTAAACCCTAGGA
The DNA here is from genome assembly GCF_902635505.1 of Sarcophilus harrisii. Lineage (NCBI taxonomy): Eukaryota > Metazoa > Chordata > Mammalia > Dasyuromorphia > Dasyuridae > Sarcophilus > Sarcophilus harrisii. The sequence goes on from NC_045432.1 coordinate 32,882,148, forward strand.
ATGAGGACCATATTTTGTCAAAAGCTTTATCTGCATCTCTTGATATAATTATGTAATTTTTGTCATTGACATAATCAATTATGTTAATAATTTTCCTTATATTAAACCAGTCCTACATTTCTGGTATAAATCCCACTTGGTCACAATATAAAATCTTTGTGATCTGTTATGTAGTGCCCTAGCTAGTATTTTATTTAAGAATTTTGTATCAATATTCATTAGTGAAATTGGAATATAATTTTCTTTCTCTGTTTTTGCTCTTCCTGGCTTAGGTATTAGCACCATATTTATTTCATAAAAGGAGTTGGATAGGACTCCTTCTTTGTCTATTATTCCAAAAAACACTATATAATATTGGAATTAGTTGAACTTTAAGTATTTGATAGAATTTACTTGTAAATGCATTGGATCCTAATACTTTTTTGTTAGGTAGTTCATTTGTGGTCTGTTAAGTTTCTTTTTCTAAACAAGGCTTATTTAGATATTCCATTTCCTCTTCTGTTAATCTGGACGTTTATATTTTTGTAAATATTCTTCCATTTCCCTTAAACTGTTAAATTTGTAGCATATAATCAGACAAAATAACTCCTAATAACTGCTTTAATTTTATCTTCATTAGCAGTGTATTCATCCACTTCATTTTTATATTAGTGATTTTGTTTTCTCCTTTCTTTTTAAAAGCATATTAACTAATGGCTTATATGTTTTATTGTTTTTTATATAAAGCAAACTCCTGGTTTTATTAATTCAATGGTTTCCTTACATTCAATTTTATTAATCTTACCTTTAATTTTTAGGACTTCTAATTCAGTTTTTAATTGGGGATTTTAAATCTGTTCTTTTTCTATTTTTAAAATTACACACTCAATTCATTAAACTGCTTTCTTTATTTTATTAGTGTAAGCATTTAGAAATGTAAATTTAACTCTAATTACTACTTTTTCTGCATTCTGTAAGTTTTGGTATATTGCCTCATTATTATCATTCCCTTTAATGAAAGTATTGTTTCTAGACTTGTTTTTTTTTTAACTCACTATTTTTAAGATTATATTATTTGGTCTCCAATAAATTTTTAATATATATTTCATGGTCTTTTATTAGATGTAATTTTACAGCATTGTAATCTAAAAAGAAGGCATTTGATATCATTTTCTATATCTAACTACTAAGTTTTTATGCCCTAATATACGGTCAGATTTTGTAAAGGAGCCTTGTACTACTGAGAAAAGGTGTAATACTTTCTAGTCCCATTAAGTTCTTTCCAGATGTCTGTCATATCTATCTTACCTAAGAGTCTATTCATCCTTTCGACTTTTTTTTCTTATTTATTTTTGGTTAGATTTATTTAATTCTGAGAGGGGAAGGTGGAAGTCCCTCATTACTATAGTTTTGCTCTCTATTTTCACCTGTAATTAATTTACCTTTTCTTAAAAATGTGGTTCTTCAAAGCATTTTTGAGAACAGGATGAAAAGAGAGAGAGAATAAATGAAGGGGAAAATACAGTTAGCAATAGTAATTGTAAAAAGAATTTCAAATCGAATTTCTCTGATGAGGACTCATTTCTCAAATGTAGAGGGAACTGAATAAAATGCATAAAAATAATGAGTCATGTCCCAATTGATAAGTGATAAAAAGATATAATCTGTGCCCAAAGGGCTATAAATTCATGTATATCCTTTGACCTAACAATACTACTAGATATGAATACCAAAAGAGATTCAAGAAAAGAAAATTAACTATATGTCCAAAAATATCCATAGCGGCTCTCTTCTCCAGGAAAAAAAAACACACTAGAAATTGAGGAGATGTCCATCAATTGTGCAATGGCTCAAACTGTGGTATATATTTGTGATGGAATATTCATGTTCCATGGGAAATGATAAGCAGGATACTCTCAGAAAAAAAAAAAAACTAGAAAGTGCTCTATGAACTCAAGCAAAGTGAAATGTATTGTATCCAAAGTAATAGCAATGTTCTGGAATGACCAGCTGTAGAGGACTTTGCTATTCTTGGCAGTAATTGCTATTCATGACTACTCTGAAAGATTTGTGATGAAAAATCCTATCCATACCCAGAGAAGGAACTGATTGTGTCCCAATACAGCTTGAAGCATATTCTCTCTCTCCCTCTTTCTTTTTCTTTCTTTCTTTCTCTTTCTCTCTCTCTTAAAACAAATATAATTTTTGTTTTGTGAACATAACTGGGGAAAATATTAAATAAACAAATAAATCAAACACAAAAAATTAAAATGTGGTTCCTTTGGTACAAATAAGTGTAGGACTGATATTACTTTATTACTTATATTATCTTTTAATAGATTATAGATTATCTGTTTATATCTTTTAATTAAATCTACTTTTGATTTAACTTTGAAATCTTGATTGCTACCTCTACTTTTTTTTTTTTTACAATTAGCAGAAGCATAATAAAATTTACTCCAGTCCTGTGTTTTTACTCTACATGTCTCTCATTTTTAAATGTGTTTCTTGTAAATAATATATTGTCAGGTTCTTCTTTTTTATTTACTCTGCCTTCTATTTCCCAATTTATCAGTGACTCCATCTCATTTACATTCAAAGTTATAATTGTTAGTTGTGTATTTCCCTCTATCCTATTTTTCCTCACTGTTTAAGCTTTTTTCCTCTATCTTTATTACCCTATCTCCCCTCAGAAATCTTAATTTACTTCTGAACCACAGCCTCCTTAATCCACACTCTTATTTAAGGAAGTTCATCTTTTACACTTTTATCTTATCCCCATGCCCTCCAATTTCTTAATCCATATAGTCTTCTAAGAATCCCTCCCTTATTCTATCTTCTTGAACTCTTATTTTTCTCTAAGTTAAGGAGACTTTTGCACACTATTAGATATATATGCTATATCTTTTTTTATCCACTTCTGATGAGAATAAGTTTCCTAAATTACCTGCCCTCAACTGCCTTTTCCCTTCCACTGAAACAGTTCATACCTCTTTTGTATGAGATAATTTGTTGCATTTTACCTCTCCCTAAAAATTTAATTTTTTTAGAATTATCCCATCAAAGTCAACTCGACCCCAAGTCTCCTATCTCTATAAACTCTTTTGAAATACCCTAGGAATGATAACATTCTTAAGAATTACAAATAACATTTTTCCATATAAAAAATAAACAGTTTAACTTTATTAATCCTTTATAATTAGTCTTTCATGCTTATTATTTTTCTCTTAATTCTTGTAAATCAATTTCTTGTTCAGTTCTGCTTTTTTCCTCAAGAATACCAGAAAATCATTTGATTTAACAAATATCCATGTTTTCCTCATTCAGGATTACATTTGGCTTTTATGGGTAGGTTATTCTTGGTTGAAAATCCAGCTACTTTGCTGTTTAGAATATTATATTCCATTTGCCCTTCAGTATTTTAATGAAAAAGCTGCTCAACTTTATTATCCTGAAAGTAGCTCCAAAATATTTAAATTGTTTCTTTCTAGTTGCTTGTAACATTTTCTCCTTGATCTGGGAGCTTTAAAACTTAGCTATAATGTTGCTACGAGTTTCCTTTGGGGATCTCATTCTGGTGGAAATTGGTGAATTTTTTCCTATTTCTCTTTTACACTCGAGTTCTAAAACTTGAGAGAAATTTTTTCTTGATAATTTTTTGAAGAATAATGTATATACTCTGTTTTAGATCACAGCACTCAGGCAGTCCAACAATTCTTGTATTATCTCTCCTCTATTTGTTTTTCAGGTCAGTTAATTTTCTAATGAATTAGTTTATATTCTCTTCCATTTTTTCATTCTTTTGAATTTGTTTTATTATTTCGAGATGTCTTCTAAAGTCATTAGTTTTCCATTGACCAATTTGAATTTTTAAGGAGTTATTTCCTTATGTGTCTGTCTCTCTTTTTTCAATTCTTTTGTTGACTGTCTTGCATTACTTTTGCTTTTTCTGTAGTGATTCCACTGTCCTATAATCCAAGTGTCCGATAATCAAAGGCCAGGTCACTGTTCTTACAGCTCACACTTGTTCTCTAAATGTCCTCATGTACTTCTCCCTGCCCCTGCACCCTAACCCGGGCCCCCAGCACCACTGCCACAGCAAACCTCTTGCTCCCTGCTATCTTTCTAGAGGCCACAAGCTTCCTCTGCCCGTGGAGCTGACATCATAGACTCTGCTCTCTAGAAAGTGACCCCAGCCAGCAAGGTCTCTCCCCTCACCTCATCACAGCACTCACAACAGTTCTTGCTCCTATTCCCCTATAGCCACAGCCTGGAATAGCAGGGTCAGTGTGCCTGGACCCTTGCATTCAGCTCCAGTGGAATATTCCCAGAGGTTGCTGTACTTCACTCAGGTGAAGGGAGAGGTCAGATCTCTCATAACATTATCCTAAATTGTCTTAGGTTGGATGACTGCTTTACACTGATTTTTAATTATTTCTTCAGCTCCAAAATTCATTTTGGGGTTTTAAGTTGTTTAGGAGGAATTGGGGGGAGAAAGGTAATTTCCTGCCTTATTTCACCATCTTCCCATAATTCCCTTCTATCCACCTTTCATGGGCCACTTCAAGTCAAATCTATTTCATGAAGCTTTTCTTTTCTATCTAATTTACATTAAAAAAATTTCCCCCCACTTGACGCTCAAATCCCTTCTTTTGAAGGGAAAATACATCTATCTTGGTAAAGCAAGCCAGTACTAAGGCATTTTCATCTGCCATTATACTACTACAATTAAAAACTTTGTGTGTGTATGTGTGTGTGTGTGTGTGTGTGTGTGTGTGTGTGTATGTACTATGTGATGTGGGACTGCAAACATAGTATATGTTTATCACATACATTGAGGAGAGGGAAAATTCCAAGAATAGGAAAAGTCTCAACTAGCCTATGTTTTCTCATTTGTAAAACAAAGATGTTAAATTAAAAGGCTTTTGAGTTCCCTCCCAGCTCTAGATGTATGGTCCTATTGATGTGGGAAAGATTTCAATCTTTGATTCCCAACCCCCCCTAGTTAATGTAAATTACCCTTTGACTCACAAATCCTGGTCCCTTTGAATTCCAATAGAAGATCTGGACCTGTCCCAGCCCCACCCGGATCTGAGCCAACTTTGGGGCTACACCCCAAAGCCCCTCGAGTTAAGTCTCCGACTTAAAAGGGCCACACTGGGAACCCCTCTTTGCAGAGATTCCGAACATGCCAGCCATGTGAGGATCCTCTGTCCACTGGACCCTCTGTCCAGTGCCCTCTTTATCTCTACCTTCACCTATCTCCTACTTCTAAACTCAGTAATAAACTTCTTTTATCAATCTAGCTCTCCGGGCCAATAAATGCTTTTATTGGGAATTCCACGCCACTACTAGACCTCATATACCTCCGTATCCTTGTGCTGAATCCAAGGGGGTTGCAGGGGAACTCTGACTCCCTGTACCTCTAACCTGCCACTAAACCTTAACTAAACCCTAATTTCATTTAGGTACCCCAAATGTAGACCTCAACATGTGGTCTACACCTCAACATTTGGTTCCTGACCTCAACACTATGACCATATGAAATGTGATACATCATTTAATGCAAATGACCTCCAAATAGAAAGAGTAATAACCCATTCTATTCACTTTTACTCCAATAGGGTAAATGACCTTCTTCTGCTTTGTGTATGAATCTATGAGCCAATCATTTCACCAATTAGAATCAAATGCTATTTTGCAGCATCCAAATACTGTCTTAATTTTTTCACTTAATCTTTTCTACAACCCCTTTTCCCCCTTAATCTATATAAAATTAAAAATTACTTACTACCACGGGATGCTGGACATTATCTCGACAAGTCATTTTGATTTAAAAAAAACCCACCTATTAGATATTTGATATAAAAATGTAATTTATAGCTCAACTTTGGAACCATTGTGACCTATAAATGCCTGTAGAAAGGGGGAATTTTTTTTCAAGTCTTCAGTGTATAAATTCAGTCTGTTGAAAAGTCCTTGGAGATTTAAAAGGAAGCAGATTTCATTTTATTTTCTGTTCAACAGTTAAGATCAACTTTTTTGTTAAAAAAAAACCTATAATTTTTCCTTCAGGGTAGAAGAGAAAAAGTATGGTAGAAACAGGGCAATGAAGAGAAAGGGTACAGTTAAGATTTCCTTTAAACGAAGGGAAAATGATGATAAGCAATAAAGCAGACTCACAGAGGTTAAGTCACTTGCCCATAGTCACACACTTAATAGGAATGAGTAAAATGTTTGAATAATTCACAAGAGCATTAGTAAAATATATACTCTGGCAAGCTTAGATCTGTAACTAGGAAGGAGGTGCAATTTTTTCATAAAGAAAGAAGCTATGGGAAGGGGCTTGTGGCTCTAAAGGAAACCAGAGCTAAACTGCAAATGAGTCAGTAGACTGAAACACAGAGTCAAGAGAAAACACAGAAACCAGGAGACATAGCCAAGGTAGATAAGCCAAACGCTAGGGACTCTGATGGAGACAGGCTAGGGTAGTAACTAAAGAAGGAAGCCTAGAAGACTGATGTCAACTTGGATTTAGAACTATTCAGCAAAGGTTTTACTCAAAAAGACTTGGGGTCAATTTGCTTTATTTATTCTTAGGGAATAAATACAGTGTGAGTTTAAAAACAGTAATTGACAAGTCAGATGTTAGATATGTACCTACTTGTTTGTATTTCTTTAAATCTTGCTCTAATAGCACGTGTGTATGTAATGTTATTTAATACTAGTTATTGTTTATCCATAGCTGTTTTGATAAAGAGCTGTATTTTTGCTTTTAAAAAAATCATAAGGATGTAGATCAGCCGGCTGTTCTGTCCCCCTCAGTCATGAATATAGAAAGCCTGACTCTTTGTTTCCTAAGTTTCCACTGGAAACATCCCCATGCTTTCAGCAGCATCACAATCTAACAGCAGGCAAAGTCCTGGAAGGGGAAATAGCCACCCTCTTAAGTGTTAGTCTTAGAAACAGTAGCAAATAAAGTGAGAGTAAACTTGAGAGCATAGTAATAGTGTTCTGGGCAAGGATGGTAGGGCATTCATGTGGTCAAAGAAGAAATCCAGGAAAACATGAGTGCAATCATTGGTTATGGAAACATGGAGATCAAAATTACGCAGGTACCATTGTTGAATTTCCTTTATATAGAGGAGTTCAGTTGAGAAGCTTTCTTGTTCCTCAGACAAGAAAACCCTCTTTGCTTTTGTCGTTTTTCTTCTATTTCTTTTGCATATCCTCCCCCTCCCTGGCTTTAATCTCTCCCTTTGATTCTCTTTCTTCTTTTTTCCTTCATTGGATATAGGTCATTTGTGTTCTCTTAGTCTTCTAGTGTTCCCTCAATGTTTCCTCTCTTAGATGTCCCACTATTGTCAAGAGAAGAGTTCTCTTTTTCCCTGAAATCTTTGATTCTAGGAGTTTGAACAAGATCCTCAATTCCCTCAGGGAAAGAAGAGATAAAAAGACCAGGTTTCTGATTGTCCGGGCAGGCTACTGAATTAAGAGAACCGACATTGGAGAAACCAACATTATTAAAAACAGTAATAACGTACGGGCCTCTAGAAGAGTGACAAGTTATGTTTCTGCAAGAAAATTTCAGGGCATAATTGTAACAATTATCTAGATAATTGTATTCTCTCTAAAAAAAGACAAATAAATTATCCTTGAAAAGAAGGATTCTTTTTTGATTCTCTGATTTAACCACCTAGTCTGATTGCTGGGCCGACACAGAGAAAAAAAATATATAACGAATCTGATTAGTGGTGTCAGGGGTTCTTAACCTGGAGTCAGGAGAGTTATTTCTTTAAATGCTTTGACAATTGTATTTTAATATCATTCATTTCCTCTGAAACCCTGTGCATTTTATTTTCTGCATTTCCAAACATGATTCTGAGAAAAGGTCAACAGATTTTGCCAGATTACTCAATCAAAAAAAGGTAAGAACCCCTGTTGTAGAGAAGGGGTTTTAACAGTTACTTAGAAAGGAAGAACAAAAGTAAGACTCGTTGAATACAATTTTTTCACTGATTTCTATTCTTAATTCTCAACAGCTCTTGGGGAAGGAAAGCTGATTATTTGGTGTACCATCAGAAACAGGAAAGGGAATTGCCCTTATGTATGAGAGCTATTGGCTTCCCTAACTTTGCCTCTTTGGGCACATATTTCAGTTACTGTGTGGACAGAGGAGCTTCTGTGCTGATAACTGTTCCAATGGCAGAGAACCCTGGCAGTGCATATTCCAGTTCCCCAGTGCCAGTGGTCAGCAATATGCTCTATACACAGAAGACCCTGAAGAAATTTGTTGAGTTCTATGACAGATTCCTCTATTACAGCACCTTTGCACAGGTGGGCCTCTGAAAGCATTTGAATAGGTGTGGATTTAATTAAAGAAAGTTCTTGCCTTCTTAATTGCTCTTACCAAATGTTTCAAGTTCAGGAAGGCTGCCAACAACAGTAATGCATCTGTAAAGATATTATATAGAGACCAAAAGCTTAGTGCCTTTTTTATGGGGAAGGGGGTTTCTTCTTGAGCGAAAACCTCGATAATTCATCAAAACAGCTAGACATGCACATAACTAATATTAAATTCTACAATAAGCATAAAATAAACATCATTATAGCAAGATTTAAAGGATTAAAATACCTGTATATAATGAGATAAAATGTAGTCCAAAGAATAGGCGATCTGGGATCAAAAGATATGGGTCACAGGGGTCCTCAAACTTTTTAAATAGGGGGCCAGTTCATTGTCCCTCAGACTGTCGGAGGGCCGGACTATATTAAAAACAAAAACTTTGTTTTGTGGGCCTTTAAATAAAGAAACTTTATAGCCTTGGGTGAGGGGAATAAACGTCCTCTGTTGCCGCATCTGACCCGCAGGCCGTAGTGTGAGGACCCCTAGTTTAAACACTAGCTTTGCCATGTACTTCTTTTATGAACATAAGCAAATCTTTTACTTGCTCCTCAGCAGCAGTTTTCTTCTCTGTATAATTTGAAGGGCAACAAAATGATACAGACTCATCTTCCTGAAGTCAAATCTGGCCTCAAACACTTACTAGCTGTGTGTCCCTGGGCAAGTTGCTTCACTCTGTTTGCCTCACTTTCCTCATCTGTAAAATGAGCTGGGAAAAAATGGCAAATCACTCCAAGAAAATCAAATAAGGTCATCAAGAATCATAAAGAACTGAACAACAAAGAATTTAAGAACTGGATTAGATGATTCCTAAGGTCTTCTCTAGCTCAGCATGTTATCATTTAAATGCAATTGTACAAGCGTCTGAATAGTGAATACTGGAAGTGGAACTGAAAAGATATAAGCAAGAGTGGCCGAGTGGCCAAAGAGATGCATGTATTGGAAATCTTTGGTAGAAATTAGCTTAAAAGGAAAATTTGGAGGGAAGGGGGGGAGGCTTAAAGATTATAGTAAATATATATATATATATACTTCTTTTGATAGAATACTAAAATTCTAGCCCTTTTCCTTAGTTATAAAGGTTGAAAAATCACCCACTTTGAAGAAAAATGAATAAATTTCAAAAAAGGAAAGATAACAAATGTGATGTTCTCTTCTTTAAAATATAATGGTTCTCTCTGAGCAGGTTTCTTGGGGGAGATTTTCTGGAGGCAGCCTTAGTTTCAGTGCAGAGTAATAATGACCTCAAATACAGCCAGCTGATACAATCCAAACGTTTATTTTCTCCTTCCGAGTCTTGTCTCCTTGCCTGGGGCTGGGCAGCTTTCTGGAGAGCCTTTCAAACCAGTCTTGGTCTTGGTGGGGGAAGTGCAGGAGGCCAACCACCACGGTGGTGTGAGATGAAGTGAATGAATCTGGTTCCGCCTCTGAGAGTGGGCTTCTTCTGAACTCAACTCTCCTCCCCTCTGAATCTTTTCAATTCAACTGACCTGACTGAGCCTCTGTCACCTTCTTATATATGATCTCTTAAAGGTTGACGCCTCCTCGGAGAGTGGGATTATGGGTTTCTGACTTGTGAATCTCATACTGAATACTGACTTGTGAACTCCAATGAGTTCTTAAATACATTAGTGAGCTAGAGAATTTGCTAAGTACCATGCTAAATTAGGCAACTGACTTATCACTTTGTAAGGATTCTAACAAACAAAGAAGGAAAAACTCTTGTGCACACACATCACAGAGGTATCAAACAGCATGCTGGAGAAGGGCAAAGTTAAAAAGATTTCCTCTAGATACAGTAAAAATATTGATAAGCAGCAAAGCTTAACTTCAGAGAGGTTGAATGATAGTTACACATTTAGTTTATGTAAAACGTCAAAAAATCTGGGTTCAGAACTAGGGTTCCCCACTTACTATCCTTAAAACCATTCTGAGCCTGAGATTCTTTCCCTTAAAATGGAGAATATGGCCAAGATGACCTTCAGATCCCTCCCACTTCTAAAGCAATGATCTTTTATAATCTTATGTTTGCTTTATACATGGATTTGTTGAATTATAAAGGGGCAAAGAGTGGTCACTAATGTAGCCTGGGGTCATGATTAGAGCTTAGTAGGCATGAATACCTACTTCCTAGAACTATTGTAAGGATGGCTTTTTGCCATACAATTGAAATGGAAATGGTTATGTATTATAATAGGTACCTTGAAGAATTACAGGATTGCTAGAACTGTTTTTGAGACTGACTTGCATTTGTGTCCCAGTATCCTATGGCCAGAAGAAGTCAGTGCCTTGGGGCTGCTGACAATTCCTCTGGACACTTGAGTTTAGATCTTACAATAGGGAGTCATGAGTGGACTTTACAATGTAATCCACTAGATGGGTCCTAATTAAGGGTGAACACATTTTAAGTCTCTTTGAGGGCATGGAAGAGGCATCAAATGATCAATATTGATGGATGTGGCTCTTTTCAAGTGAGATGATTCAGGCCAGTTCCAATGGTCTTGTGATGGAATCATCTATATCAAGAGAGAGGACTGTGGGAACTGAGCGGATCACAACACAGTATTTTTATCCTTTTTGTTGTTGTTTGCTTGCATTTTGTTTTCTTTCTCCTTTTTTTTTCTTTTTTGAGCTGATTTTCTTGTGCAGCACATTAACTGTAGAAATATGTATAGAAGAATTGCACATGTTTAACATATATGGGGTTACTTGCTGTCTAGAGGAGAGGGTGGGGGGGAAGGAAGGAAGAAAAGGTTTTCCAAGGGTGAATGTTGAAAGCTATCTTTGCATATGTTTTGAAAATAAAAAGTGACTATTTAAAAAAAGAAGAGGAATCAAAGAGTGTTACACTGGGTAATGCTATATAGGCATTATATGTACCCTAATTCTTATTTAAGGGATTAGAGGGGAAAAAACCCTCTTTCCCAGAACTTGGCTACTTGAGGTCCTGACAGAGAACCTGCTAAGATAGCATAGATTCTGATAGAATAGATTCTGAGAGAGTAATACGAAGTTGAGGACCTAAAAATTGAGTAGGATATGAACAGAGGAAAGGGAACTACCCTAGTTTAAAATATTTACTGATAGTTTGGAAGGCATAATAATAACCTACCAAGTAGAAACCAGTATTAATTTGTTTAACCAAACAAATTCCAGCACCATTTCAGAAGAGTTTGCCCACTGGATCTCAAAGTCAATGCAGCCACAATTGCTCTTGAAATTAGCATAATCATTAAAATAATCCAAACCAGGTTCTTTTGCTAATAACTGTAATGACTAAATTGCAAGGTACACTGGAAGAAGGGTACCTAATAAATGCACATAAACACATACACATACCAAGTGAAATGAAAACATAATCTTTGAAAGAAATCTGAGACAATGAGATCACAGATTTAAAACCTACCACAGAGGCCACTGAGACCAAAGAAAGAAACTAAATTTCAGAGAAATTAGGTGGCTGACCCAAGATCACACAAGCAGTAAGTAATATAGTTAGTAGTTGAACCCAGATCCCCTGACCCCCAAATCCAGCATATGGAGTATTTCTACCCCTCCTGAAGTACCAAGGTTAAAACTGTGGTGAGATGGTACGATAGCAAAAAACAAAATAAAACTAAAATATGGTATACTAGGCCATTTAGCAAACTTGAAGTTGGAAGAAAAAGTAACTGCATTAATTTTAAGAAATTCCTGTGAAGATTTCAGATTTTAAAGTTTATTAGTATAACACAATCTAGGGACTCTATTATTTGTGAATGTTTTTTTTTTCCTTAGGTGGTAAGCTGGAACCAAAGGAGAGAGAGAATTCAATATAGGAAGTGGTTTCATGTTGTTCCTTGTTCCATGAAAAGGCAAATTATCCATGGCACAGAGACTATTACCTTTTTCTGTTGGCTACTTGACAGTGATTTTTGGGAACTCTGGGTTAAGGTGGGCTTTAAGCCTGATCCTTATTAAGAAGAAGTTTTTGTACTGATTTACTTGCTTTCTTCTTTAATGTGAGGATACTACGGATCTCTTTATATCCTATGTGTATTCGAGGAAGAATTCTTGATGTCCTGATGTTCTATGGCATTGATCCTCTTACAAAAATCATGATGCGAGAAATTTTAATAATGGTAACATTACCCTTCTTTAAAAAAACACTACCATATCACTGCTGAGTCTGTATCCTAAAGAGATCATAAAAAGGGAAAAGAACACACCTTCCAGTATGTTTGTAGCAGCCCTTTTTGTAGTGGCAAGGAACTGGAAACTGAGTGGATAATCATCAGTTGGGGTATGGCTGAATAAGTTATGGTATATGAAGGTAATGGAATATTATTGTTCTATAAGAAATGATGAAAAAAAAGAAATGATGAGCAGATTGATTTCAGAATAGTCTGGAAAGACATGAATTGATGCTAAATAAAGTGAATAGAACCAAGAGAACATTGTACACAGCAATAACAAGATTTTTTGATGATCAACTGTGGTGGAATTGGTTCTTTTTAACAATAAGATAATTCAAGGCAATTCCAATAGACATGTGATAGAAAGAGCCATTCTCATGCAAAGAAAGGACTATGGAGACTGAACGTGGATCACAACATAGTATTTTCAACTTTGTTGTTGTTTGTTTGATCTGGATTTTCTTCTTTCTCATTTTCCCCCTTTTGATCTGATTTTTCTTACACAGCATGGGAAATATGTTTAGAAGAACTGCACATGGCAAAAATGTAACAGCTCTTTTTTATGATAAAGAATTGGAAAATGAGTAGATGTTCAACATTTGGAGAATGGCTGAATAAGATGTGGTATATGAAGATAATGCAATATTATTCTTCTATAAAAATGATGAGCAAGCTAATTTTTTGAGAGGCCTGCAAAGATTTATATGAATTGATGCTAAGTGAAACAAACAGACCAGGAATACATTGTGTACAATAACAGGAGGAATTGTAATGATCAACTATGACAGATTTGGTTCTTCTCAGTGGTTCAGTGATCCATGGCAATCCCAATAGACTTTGGATAGAAAATGCCATCTACATCCCGAAAAAGAACAAGAGAGATTGAATATAAATTAACACATGATTTGCTCACTTTTTTTGGTTTTTTTTCTTTCCCATGGTTTCTCCCTTTTGCTTTGATTTTTCTCTCCCAACATGATTCATGAAGCAATATGTATTAAAAAAATAAATTAATTAAAAGAAAAAGAAGAATTGCACATGCTTAGCCTATATTGAATTACTTGCTTTCTAGGGGAGGAGGCAGGTGAGGAGAAAGAAGAAAAATTTGGAAAACAAGGTTTTGCAAGGGTGAATATTGAAAACCATCTTTGTATTTTGAAGAATAAAAAACTATTATTATTTTAAAACAAATAAATAGATAAATAACGAGTTTCAAAAACACTGCCAGTCATTTTTTCCATTAATAAGTACTTTGTTGTTTTTCCCCCTTCTCTCCTGCCTCCCTTGAAAAAGGAAAAGAAAAGTCACTGTCACAAAAATGCACAATCAAAGAAAACAAATTTCCACATTGGTCAAGTTCAAAAGTGTACATCTCATTCTTCATCTTGAGTCCCTCACCTCATTGTCAGAATTTGAATAGCATCATCTTAATTATCCTGATTGGTCACTGCATTTATCAGACAGCTATATTTTTTAAAAGAAGAATGTAGTCTTTCAGTCTTTCAGGTCTCTGCTGAGTGATCAAGGAATCAGAGAGAAGACAAAAAATATTGTACTAGAGATTACATTCGCATCCCACTCTACTCCTGACCAAATGTAAACTGGAAATCTGTAGAAGATTTACTCCAGTGATTACCAGAAGGGAGAGATCTGTTCCTTCCAGTGTTCTTCATTTAAAAATCTCACATTGATGATAAAAAAAAAACCTTTGTAAATAGCAATTATTATCACAAAGATATTCATAAACAGATGTTTTAAAGAATGTAAATGACTTCTCAATTGAGAAAATATGCCATTTGTGTTCTGCAGGGAGTTAGATCTTTGGAAGGAGAAAAATACATCAAATTCTATTTCCAGGGCACCACAGTAAGTAGACTTTCGGCAGTCCTCCCACCCAACCCAATCCCCCTCCAACTTGTTTAGTATGCTAATCTAGAGGAGAAGCTGATTATTTATAAAAGAGTATTGCTCTAGGATTCCATTTGTATTCATAAACTCAATCTTGTAAATATGAATCCTACCTCCCCCACCCCCTTTTTCAGTTTGGAAATGTTATGAAGAATTCCGAGATGCCAAAAGGGAGTTTGGAGGATTTAGGGATGGGGGAAGGAAGGATATTTTGATCTAAATGCCATCTATTTTAACTAGATGAGTTATTGAGTATTTCGTGGTCTGGAAAACTAGAGTTTATCCTATTTGGTCACATTTCTGGTGAGTATGAACAGGCTCCCTGATTGTCATTGTATTTGTGAAATATATTATGAACTGTTGCTTCTGCGAGGGTAATTGGGTGTCGACTCAATTCTATTTCCTATCTTGAGATACCACTAGAAATGATGAAATACTACAGATTCTGAAACGAGTATGGTCACTTAATTTTAAAGCAAAGCAATTACTGCTCTATTACCAGGTATTGTGAATCAATATCTTGTCTTGCAACTTGTGTTCATGTACACAATAAATCTATAATATTACAAGTAATCAGAAGTAAATAGCATCCAAGCAGGATAGATATTCAAGAGTCCTTGGGTATGCTTTATGTAGGTTACAGATCAAGATGGCTTATTATAGAAATATATGGAGCTTATTGCTTCAATTTGTGTGGATACTGTCCCAATATCTGGCATATCCAAGGTCAAATAAGTGGCAACACTAACAATAAGACAAAACCCAACATCCCCTTCCACATGTCTACACAGCCAATATTTTTAGATTCTCAATATAGTGTATATAATTTTAAAAAGAAAAAAAAGATATATTTTAGCTATGTTACTTCAATTTTATGAGCATATCATTTGGGGCGGCTTACATAAATGAGTCTACAGTAGCCATTTAAAAAATATATTCCTTACTTCTAGCATTATTTTCTTACACTCAAATTTATATGTATGTATAGATACACATATGCGTATGCACATGTACTTAAATCCATGTTTACTTGTATGTGTGTATATCGCTCGATACTAGTGACATTGTAATATGAGTTGAGGAACTTTTTTCTCCTAGTCATGCTGGAACTATGTGACCAAGAAATTAATAAAACTGATCATTTAAAAAGGAAGAGGTGACTGATCGATGACCTTTAAAAAAACTCATTTGTGTTGGAAGGGCATTTTACAACAGCCTTACACTGGTAAGAGATATAAAACTTGCCATAGGATGCTGAATTTTGGAATTTGGAAAATGCCTCTCAAAAAATATTCCACTCATGTTGATTCAATTTCCTGTTACTGATCCTACTCCATATTTAAACCTCTATCATTTTAGGGAGATATGTGCGGGTTTACTTAGTCAGATCTTAAATGTACTACATTAAAAGAGATATATTCAATGTCAAGAATGCCGCTGAGGCTGTTAATAAGTCTTTTTCTTAAAAGCAGGAAGTCATGTTTGACCACATTTATAGCTAAGTTGTATTTAATAACAAAACCACAGAAGGAAGGGAAAGATATCTTTCAAAATGGATCCAGACCCAAGTCCCTAGCCAATTCAAAATTTCGATCTGAAGGGCAAATTCTAAAGAGACAAGAATGCTGAAAATGTCTCATTGATGGTGGATATCTGGTCTTCTAAGCTATGAGCCGGTAAGCAAGAATAGCATCCAAAATGTCCCACTTCCTTCCTCCCTCCAGAGTCTCAATCTAAGAGGTATAGCTCGATCCCAATTAGCTTGAATAATGTGTCCCCTGGAAGTAGTTGCATTATTCAAATTTACACCGAATATTTCCATTGAGCTAGGACCAAGTACCATATTTTACAAAATTATAATTTTTAATAATCCAAATTCAAATACATGCAAGCACTTCAGGAGATTCAATATTCACACTAATAGGGACCTAGTTGTAACAGGCTAAAGAATAAGCAGAATTCTTAACATCTATAGTATTCTCTAACAACGATGAAACTTTACCTCCAGTCTTAACGGGTTTTATATGGATTCCAGATATTAGCATGTAATCATATTACATGGGAAACACATAAATTATTTTATAATAGCACTTATTCTTACAAAATTCCTTCCCGAAGTCAATGGAAATCTAATTGATTCCCTGCAGACAGTTTTTGACTCAACATACATAAATTTTCAAACTTGACAGGGCAAAGTAGGAGCAATTTGTAATCAGTCATTGGGGTTTAGTTAAGGAAGTAGGTTATCAATCAAATAGCCATTTTCTTAAACTGCTTAATGTGGTTTCAAGAGAAGCTGGCTGGCCTCTTTTCACTGATGGGGAAATTCAGCGTGATCATGAATTCCAATGCCTGTTTTCCATTGACATCGTTACCAGGAGTTCTTCTTCTAGAATATGTGGGATCTGAGTCTTCTAGTAGGTACTCAATAAATGGTAATTAGTAGCGAGTCCCCTACCATGTCTATTATGCTGGTAATGACACCTTGGAAATGCTCTTGCTGTTAGTTGATTCAAGAGGATTCAGATATGACATTGTATAAAAAGCTTTTTCCCGAATGACCTCACCTCACACCGAGTGTGCTTCTTCTTCTGTCCCTCTCAGTGCCACGTACTCAGCTTCTACAATACCCTAAACCCTTTGGACACATTTCTTGGTACTCACTTGTTTGGAAACAGTTTCATGGGAGCTTTCATTTTCTGCAAATAAATGATTAGTCATTTGGAAGAGACCCCGGCTACTTGAAAATATCTCTCACGTAGCACCTCGTCCAAGTCTTCTACCCAACAGTTATTCACTAAATGCTTTGTTCACTGACTGATCCCTTTAAAAAGGAAACAAAAAGACAAATGCAGGACACCTTGCAATTTCTCAGTTTTTGTCTCTTATAGTTGTGTATCAAAGGAGAGTCTTCATATGTCCTTGGGGCAGAAGGGCCTGATGGGACGACATCAGTCTTTTCTACCACACAAGTGGTAGCAACTCCAAGAGTGTTATCTTCTACTAGAAGGGACAATGATATATGGAGATGAAGGAAAGCAGATCTCCCAATACATCAGACTGAAAAATGACTAGGCTTGGCTTAACAGCCCCCAAAGGCAACAGTGCTACTTCTCACCCACAACATACAGTAAGATGAGAATAAAGGAAAGAAAATACATAGAAGGGAGAGGATGAACAATCAGCTAACTCAGGCCAGAGGAATCAGAGTTAAGACTGTGGTTTAATAGGATAACCAAATCAGAGTCTTGATCTTTAATCTCCAGATTCAGGAGTAGAACAGTAAATACGTTACTTCATGAGTATGATAGATGAAGTGATGGAATTAAAGATACCAGAGTAAGTTGTTTCTGTTGTTCAGACTCCTAAGATTATTGATACCAAGGAAAGAGTTCAGGGTTAAAAGTAGAAAGATCTGGATTATAACCCTTGGTCTATTATTAACTGGCTCTTAGAATAAAGTGACTAAACCTCTTGGGTAAATTAATAAATCTCTTTTGTGTTTGAGGCTGTCTATAAAAGAACAGCAAAAAAAATTAAAAGATACTTCTGTATTTATCATATTGTGCAAGAAAAATCAGACCAAAAGGGAAAAAACATAAGAAGGAAAAAGCAAACAAAAAAGGTGAAAATAGTATGCTTCAATCCACATTCAGTCTCCATAGTTCTCTCTCTGGATGCAAATGACATTTTCCATTCCAAGTCTATTGGAATTTTCTTGGATCACTGTATAGCTGAGAAGAGCCAAGTCCATCATACTTGATCATGACATTATCTTGTTGTCATTGTGCAACAATGTTCTCCTGGTTCTGCTCACTTATCATCAGTTCATGTCAATCTTTGCAGGCTTTTCTGAAATCATCCTGCTCATCATTTCTTATTAAAATTATATTTCATTAGCTTCATATACCATAACTTATTCAGCCATTCCCCAACTGATGGGTATCCACTCAATTTCCAGTTGTTTGCCACTATAAATAGAGCTGCTACAAACTTTTTTTTTTTGCACAAGTAGGTCCTTTCCCCTTTGAGTTTTTTGACATATATACCAAGTAGTAACAATGCTAAATCAAAGGGTATATACAGTTTTCTAGCCTTCTGAGCAAAGTTCTAAATCAGCAAAACTTTAAAGAAATGTTATTGTGCTGTTATTGAGCCAGAGGGCTGATTTTGAATTTAGACAGACCTGTTTTGATGCCCTGCCTCTCACTCATACTGCCTAAGAGATCCTGGGTAAGTTGTCTAACCTTTCAGTGCTCTTCAAGGCAGAACTGCAGAATATCAGTTGCCTCAGCCTGAACTGATCACAGTAATTTCCCCTCCTGGGAGTACCTTAGTCCACTATAAGTGTGATACAGTTTTATTCAATAGTAGGATTGGGAGATACCCAGAAAGGTCATCTATAATAACCAGTTCCCTAAGAAGAAAGATAACATTGATTCAATACAATTCAAAAATCTGTATTATAAGTTCTTGTTAATATCATCTGCTTTTGCATCATTTAATTTCTGAATATAATCCCCACCACTCCCACTCAACAAACCATCTCCTCTAACATCAATTTTACAAGGAGAGGAGTTAAACCAAGCTAACCTGTTGTTGTTTAGATTGTTGTTCAATCATCTTTTGTTCACATCCAACTGCTTGTGATCCCATTTGGGATTTTCTTGCCATTTCTTTCTCCAGTTGAGAAAACTGAGGCAAATAGGATTAAGTGACTTGCCCAGAGTTGAACAGTTGATAAGTGTCTAAGGTTGGATTTCAAGTCTTGAAGATGGGTCTTCGGACTCCAGGCCTGGCGCTCTATCCACTGCAGCGCCACCTAGCTGCCCTAACATCAACTAAGCCTGACATATGCCAGATTCAACATCCTAAGGTCATAAGTAACTTCCAAATAATTCAATGAGGGTGAAGAGCACCATAAGGTGAGATATCAGAGACAACTTCACACAGAAGATGATGCCTAAGTAGAGTTTTTAGAGAACCTAAAAATTCTCAAGGGGGAGAATGAAACAGGAATGCCTTCTAGGCAAAGAGAAAAGTCAGTACAAAGCCCCAAAGACAAGAGGAGGATCAAACTTGTGGAATGATTTTGTCTGGCTTGAATGCATAATGCATTAAGAAGAACAGAAAATTAGTCAAAGGGCAGCAAGGTGGTGCAGTGGATAGAGCACCAGCTCTGAAGTCAGGAGGACCTGAGTTCAAATCTGGCTTCACACACTTCCTAGCCGTGTGACCCTGGGCAAGTCACTTACCCTCAATTGCTTCAGCAAAAGAAAAAATTAGTTTTAAAGTAGAAGGGACTTTGACTGTCATTTCTCTTCTCGGTTTATAGATAAGAAAATAGTCTTAGAGCGGTTAAATGATTTTTTTCAAGGTCATACATGTAGTGTCATAGAAAGAAGTGGAATTGAACTTCTTTAACGCCAAATCCAGAATTTTTTCCTCCTCACCATGTCAAGACCTTGTAATGAGAGATTGAAAAGGTTGTATTTTTTGATAACAGAGAAGGAAAATAACAAAGATTGGAGGAGCTGTGAGAAAACAAGTCCTAACTAGTGCACTACTGTTGGAGCTGTGAATTGATCCAGCCATTCTGGAGGGTAATTTGGAACTGTACTTAGAAAATTACCAAACCAAGGGTTAACCTTTTGACCCTGCTGTATCACTAACTAAACCTTATACCCAACAGAAATCAAAGAAAGAGGAAGAGGATCTATTGGAGAAAATATTTATAGCAGTTCTTTTCATGGTAGCCAAAAATGAGAAAGTAAGAGGGTGTCCTCTTATTGGAGAATGGCTAAAACCAAATTGTGATACCTGAATGTAAGAGAATATTATTGTGCCATAAGGAATGACAAAATGGACATTTTAAGAAAAAAACTGGGAAGATCCCCATGAGCCGATTCAGAATGAAGTGAGAACTAGAACAATTTGTGCAATGATAACACAGTGGAGAAAAAACAATTTTGAAAGACTTTAGAACTCACATCAATGCAATGATAACTAGGAATCGAAAAGAAGGAAGATAAATGAAGAATACTGAATACTGAATACTCACCTCTTGACACGCAGAAAGAGGTGATAAATATGGCATGCATTTTTAGACATAGCCAATGTGGCAATTTGCCTTAATGAATTATGTAGATGACTACAGGGAGATTTGGGTTTGGTTGTTCTTTAAAAGTTGTTCCATGGGGGTTAGGGGTTAAAGAGGAAGGGACAGATTAGTTTGGGGGTATTTTAATGTAAAACATTTCCATATTAGTCATTTTTACACAAGAAACTCAAATTTTTAAAAATGAAAGAAAGAAAAGTTTGTATTTTACCTGAGAAGTTGCTTCTTGGGTAAGAGTCACAGTATGTGGTAGGAGAAATGGGAATGGTATCAGGGGAAGGAAGTTTCGATATCAGCAGACCCTGTGTCATAGAAATAAGGCGATGAGGATACAGGAGTTTGCTAGCTCAGTTTTTGTTTTTGTTTTTTTTTGTTTGTTTTGTTTTGTTTTTAGCTTTTTATTCGCAAGTTATATGCATGGGTAATTTTTCAGCATTGACAATTGCCAAACCTTTTGTTCCAGTTTTTTTCCTCCTTCCCCCCAGATGGCAGGTTGACCAATACACGTTAAATATGTTAAAGTATAAGTTAATACCACTACACACCTGTCACACTGACTAGAATGACAGGGAAAGATAATGCAGAATGTTGGAGGGGATATGGGAAAACAGGGACACTGATACATTGTTGGTGGAATTGGGAATACATCCAAACATTCTGGAGAGCGATTTGGAACTATGCTCAAAAAGTTATCAAACTATGCATACCCTTTGATCCAGCAGTGTTATTACTGGGCTTATACCCCAAAGAGATACTAAAGAAGGGAAAGGGAGCTGTATGTGCAACAACGTTTGTGGCAGCCCTCTTTGTAGTGGCCAGAAACTGGAAACTGAGTGGATATTTAACTGAGTATATTTAACTAATACTTTAACATATGTAACATGTATTGGTCAACCTGCCATGTAGGGGAGGGGGTGAGGGGAAGGAAGGGAAAAATTGGAACAAAACGTTTGGCAGTTGTCAATGCTGTAAAATTACCCATGCATATAACTTGTGAATAAAAAGCTATTATTAAATAAATAAATGAAATTTTTAAAAGTATAAGTTAAATACAATATATGTATACGTGTCCATACAGTTATTTTGCTGTACAAAAAGAATCGGACTTTGAGATAGTGTACTATTAGCCTGTGAAGGAAATCAAAAATGCAGGCAGATAAAAATCGAGTGATTGGAAATGCTATGTAATGGTTCATAGTCATCTCCCAGAGTTCTTTCACTGGGTGTAGCTGGTTCAATTCATTACTGCTCTGGTGGAATTGTTTTGGTTCATCTCATCGCTGAAGAGGGCCACATCTGTCAGAATTGATCATCATATAATATTGTTGTTGGAGTATATAATGATCTCCTGGCCCTGCTCATTTCACTCAGCATCAGTTCATGTAAGTCTTTCCAGGCCTCTCTGAAATCATCCTGCTGGTCATCTTACAGAACAATAATATTCCATAACATTCATAGACCACAATTTATTCAGCCATTCTCCAACTGATGGGCATCCATTCAGTTTCCAGTTTCTGGCCACTACAAAGAGGGGCTAGCTCAGTTTTTTAAGAGAAGGAACTGTTTTGTTCTGATTTTTTGTCTCTGCATCCTCAGCATCTGAAAGAAGCAACATGACATTGTGTGGAGAGAGACAGTCTTGAATCAGAAAGACTGGGATTCAAAAATCTATCTGTCACATATTGACTGTGTGACCCTAGGCAAGTCCCAAAGGCTCCTAATGCTTTAGGCGGGTGCAGATCTGAACTGGTAGAAGGAATTATCTCACCGATTGTTCCCTAGGTCATTGAAATAATAGATCCAGTCTAAAATGATTTTTAAAAAATCCCACCATACCACCTGAGAGAGTTTGCATGTAATAACTGTTTATAATAGTCAAAGAATGAGACAAATATTTACTAGTTTGGGATCCCACTCTCTAAAGTGTTTATATCTAAATGTATATATGTGTGTGTAAATATAAAGAAATATGTGTAGATGTGTATACTGTGTAATATGTGTGTGCATATGTATAAGTGTGTGTGTGTAGATAGGGGAAGGAAATGTGTCAGTCTTTTATGTCTCTAAGTAATAGAGAAGAAGGGGCTGAGATAACAGGAAGACCAGGACACGCTTCTGTATGGTTCACAGGAGCATAGATTTAGAGCTGAAAGGGAGTGTAGAGGCCATCTAGTCCAGCCCCGCTCCTCATTTTACAGAAGAAGAAACTGAGACCCAGAGGGAAGGGATTTCCCTAATAATCCTGAAGCCGGCAACTTTCGGAGGCAGAATTTGAGTCATTTCTCCATCAGAGCAAATCCAGCACTGTATTCCTTATACCACGCTGTCTCTCTCTAATCAGGTCCTAGTGAACCAAACTCAGTCACAATGGCTAGAGTACACCCAGAGTCTAGCCTGCAAATGAAATGGGTGCTCAGCCCCTGATGGAGTCTGTTCCCAGAAACAAGAAGCCTGCAATCTGTTTATGCAACAATGACCTGGGGCCAGTTCAGTTCTGTACCCCAAGTCAGAACCCACGGAGCTGGGGTGGGAGAGAAAAAAAGAGGGGAAGGCCTCCATGTTTGGGAGAAGGTGCCAAGATAAGGAAGGCCCCAAGTCTATTCCCTGTTTGGGGACCAGGATTTGAGGATGGACCCATTCCCCCACTCATCTCCCACCCTCTAGCTCTTGGCCAGTTTCCCATTTGATCAACTTATCAAAAAGTTAGGGTTATAAGAGTATTCAAAACAATTCTCAGGGCAAAGTGCTATTTTTTCCAAATATTACAATGCACGAAAGGTTGAGAATGTCAGAGGAAGCCAAATGTTGCCTGTTTGATCAAACCTCTTCAATAAGAACCTTTACACAGACCAGTTTGGGTGATGGATGCCATTCTGAATGCTAATAAAATACCTCCACCTTTCTTCTTCCCCGTCCCCCCCACCCCCAGTGCTATTTTCCTCCAGACAAGGTTTGGCAGTGGCTTGAGGCTGATTATGGTGTGTACCCAAAACTGTCAATATGTAGTAAATCAGTCTGTCAGCATTTGTAATGCCTGACATTGTGCTAAGGTGCCGGCTGCATCCATTACCAGAATGCCTTAGCAGCCTGCCCTGAACACTTTGTCTTCCTCATTTAAATTCCAAGGGGACACCCAGTACCTTCAGCACTAGCACTCGGGAGCACTGACCTCTCTGCAGACACACTCTCCCCAGGAAAGGATTGGAGGGGGTTGGGGTGGGAGAGAGAGAGGCTACAGCTGTTAAAAAAAAAAATTTAATCACAGATAACAAAACCCTCCAACCAAGCACAGGTTGTATGCATGGTTCTTTGGGGATTTCATGGAGGTCTTGTGGACAGTGGGATTTCTTCCACTTTTCGGTAAATAAGAGTAGTCAGGAACAGATATCCCATCTGTCAACCTCTGGGTACAGGTCAAAGCCGTCACCCCAGAATGGTGACTGAAATTTGCTATTTAATGTCTCAGCATAACTATGAAATATGAAAATGAATTGACAGATGTTTTTAAGGTACCGTGAAAACTGAACTGCTCCATGCTCCCAAATCTCCCCTAATCACACGCCAAGCTAAAAATATGATTTAAAAAAAGTATGTGTGTGTGTGTGTGTGTGTGTGTGTTGTTGTTGTTGTTGTTCAGTTGTTTCAGTCATATTCAACTCTTCATGGTCTTCAAGTCCCCACTACAACATATTCAATAAGTCATCATTATCATCATCCAGCTCATTTTAGAAGACCTTCAATGAGGAAGAACCCATTCTCAATCAGTCAACATTTATTAAGCACCTACTAGGTATCAGGCGCTGTGTTTAGTGCTAAGTGCTGGAGATTGAAAAAAGCAAAGAAAACAGTCCCTGACCTCAAGGAGGGTACAATCTAAGGGTGGAGATGACAGGCAAACAAATATGTACAAAGCATATATAGGAAGTCATTTTTGAAAGGGAAAGCACTGGAATTAAGAGGAATTAGGGAAGGTTTCCCATAAAAGGTGGGATTTTAGCTGGGGCTTAAGGAAGCCAGAGAGGTCAGCAGTCACAGTGAAGGAGGGAAAATTGTTCTAGGCTTGGGAGACAGCCAGAGAAAATGCCTGCAACTGAAAGATGGAAAGTCTTGTTCACAAAATGGCCAGGAGCGGATCAAAGGGTTCGTTGTATGGATTAATTCCTTAATTAAGAAGACTGGAAAGATAGCAGTGGGTCAGGCAAGTAACTCATTCTTTTATGGTTGGCTCAAATTATTTGGTTTTTGTTTCTTTGTTTTCCTTTTCCTTTCCTCCTTACATCAAAAGCAAAGTTGCTTCTTTTCCATTTTCCATTCACTACTCCTGGTCATGTCCTCTGAGGTCAAATCCACGACAGCTCTTCCAATTTTTGAAGCTAGCTAACATACTCCCCATGAGCCTTCTCTTCTTCTAGTTAAGAATTCCCAGTTCCTTAACTGAGCTTCATACGATATGAAGCTTTTCATCATTGTGGTTAAACCCCTCTGGATATTCTCTAGCTTATCAAAGTTCTTACTAAACTGTGGTGTCCAGGACAATATTCCATATGTTATCTAACTAAGGCAGAATACAGCGAAAATATCTTACCCAGATTCCTGTAATATGGTCTAAGTTCACAGTAGCTTTTTGGACTGACCTTTCAGTCTACTAAAACCCTAGATCTTTTTCAGATAAATTACCACAGAGACATGCCTTCTTCTTCTTCTACTACTTGAAAAGTTGATTTTTTAACGCAAATGTAAGATTTTATATGTATTCTTGTTCCATTGCATCTGATTAAATTCAACCCAATGATAGAGCCTGTTAAAATCATTTTAAATTATGACCTTTTGATCTGGTATTTAGCACGTACTCTCCCTACCCCAAGATGTGTTCCATCTGCAAGTTTAATAAACATTCCATATATATCTCACTTAGATTTTCGGAGTATTTAATGAGTATCTTGTTCCTCTTCTTTAAAAAAAAAGAAGTAGTGATGTGACTAACAAAAATACAATTAGGTTATTTCAGAAATGATTAAATGGACAGATTCATAGGACACTTGTTAATGGTTCAACATCAGTTTGGAAAGTCTTGAATGGAGTTTCTCAAGGATCTGTGTTTGGCCCTGTTCTATTTCTATTTAATATATTTACCAGTTACTTGAATAAAGATTATATATATATATATATATATATATATATATATATATATAGCACAGTCAGTATGTGTCAGAAGTGAAACTTGGTCTTCCTGGATTCAAGGTTGACTCTCGCAGTCCAATCCTAATAACTGATATCTATATGAGGTCTTAGTTTTGACAAGAGGCTTAATAAACATAATTTCCTTTGAGTATTGCAATTTTAAGTAATTATTATTCTTGTTCCACAGATGAAGAAACTAAGCCCAGAGAAGTAACTGGCCAGAGGTCACATAGGTAGGAAGTAGCAGAGTCAAAGCTTGAACCAAATCTATTTCTTTCTATTGGGCCTTTCATATGAATACAAGTAAAAACACCCTTTACCAAAATTGTTGTTCAGTTATTTTTTTTCCAGTCACGTTTGACTCTTGGTGACTCCTAAAGTTCTGTTGGCAAAGATACTGGAGTAGTTTGCCATTTACTTCTCCAACTCACTTTATAGATGAGGAAACTGAGGCAAGCAGAGTGAAATGATTTACCCAGGATCACATAGTTAGTAGCTGAGGCTGAATTTGAACTCAGGTCTTTCTGACTCCAGGCCTGGCATTCTACGTACTGCAGCACCACCTGGCAGCCTTTTTTTCCCAAAATAAAGGAAGATAAAAGTTTGAGATATATCAAGAAGGAGCCCTATCAATATACACGAAGTACTGTCATCAAAATAATAAAAACTGCATTAACTCTCCATTAATTTGCAGATTCATTGCTATATTATACTACTAGGAGGTTTACTTTATAGGTCAGGAATCTAAGAAGAAACAGGCTAAACAGTAGCAATGAAGAAGGTCTAGTGTCAGATATCAAGCTATATCATAGACTAATAAGCATCATAACTATAATGATTAAAACTTTTTAAAGTTAAAAAATGAGTCAGATTAGGAAAGTAAGACCCAGGGCCCTTGAACATAGCAGATTAGTGTTCTCTAAAGAGCATAAACTACTCCTCAGAAAAGACTGCTGAGAAAACTGAAAAGGAGCTTGGTAGAAATTGACTTGAGCAACATTTTGCCATATGTGTGTGTGTATTTTAATGTTTTGATTATTTGTTCATAAAATGTTCATAAAAATAAATTTGAAATAGATAGGTGATCTTAATTTAAATAATTGCAACATTAAAAAATAGAAGGAGCTGGAAGAAGGCATGTTTCAGATCTATAGTCAGAGGGGGATTCTTAAACAAATGAGAAATAGAGGCGTTCATAAAAGATAAATCATTTTGAATTACATATTTTTAAAAGCCTTTTCCACAGCTACAAATCACTGTAGCTAGAGGACACTGAAGGTTAGAGAGGCTAAGTGATTTGGCCAAGATCACAAAGATATTAAGTTACCCGAATCAAGACTTGAACTGTAATTCCAAGTTTAGCATTCGACGAGGTAAAATAAAGCAAGCAAAATCAAGAGGACGATTTACATGATTACCCGCAATAACAGAAAGATAAAAGAACTCAAAATCCTGATAATGCAATGACTAGTTTCCATTCCAGAAACTGACCTAAGCGATGCAGTGGAGAGAACACTGACCCTGGAGTCAGAAGGATCTGAGTTTAAAGCCAACACTTACTAGCTGATTGACTCTAGGCAAATAATTTAAGCTCCATTTGCCTCCGTTTCCTCATTTGTTAAATGGGGCTAATAATATCACCTAACTACCAGGGTTATAATGAAGATCAGATGAGAAAATATTTGTAAAAAAAAAAAAAAAGTACTCAGCACAGTGCCTGGCACATAGTAGTGCTATACAAATGCTATCTATAATTCTTTTCTTTCTTGCTCATGAAACATAAGCTCCCTCCTGCCCAAGAGGTGAACTCTAGGTCCAGATAGTGGCAAATGGTGTCAAACATGATCAGTTTATTTGTTTTGCTTAACTATTACTTGTTACCAGAAGGGTTCAATTATAAGGAAGACAGTGAAGGGTAAAAAGGCAATTATTTGGGCATCAATTAACATTCTTTTTTTTAAAGGAAACTTTTTTGCAACATAGCTAATATGGAAATATGTTTTAGATGGCTTCCCGGGTATAATGGATATCATATTGCTTGCCTTCTCAATGAATGGGGGAAGGATGGAAGGGAGAGAGAGAATTTGAAACTGAAAATTAAAAAAAAATGTTAAGGAAGAAAGCAACATCCCCTTAATAAATGAAGGACAAAGAAAGCAAGTTCTCCATGTCAAGGGAATAAAAAAAATGAATCTGAGAACACAAGATTTCCTTTAAGTTTCACCCCAAAGAGGAGCCCAATATAAATCTCATTAACTAGGCAAAGGAATGAAAATCAAGTTCAATGCCTACCCTTAGGGACCACTGAATCTAACTACCAGCATTAAGAAAACCCACGTGATTTACCAAAGGCTTCATCTTAGAAGGTAATTCACCATAGGTTTCCTTTAAATCGCAGCTTCCCCAGTGCATTTGAATGTTGGTTTACAGATCATTAACTACTTGACATAGAGCCCGGGCAGGGGAAGGAGGGCAGAGAAAGGTTTCTGAAGTATTTGGAGCCCCTGTCCATTGAAGATCAATCAGAAATAAAGACAAAGCAGCTGTAAAATAGTAATGTCAGTCAGTGGGGAAATGGGATTGATTTACACAGACCCTTACAGGAATGCATTAATTGGATAATGGAGGTACACCTGTAGACAGTTTCAAATCAGCTAGGGCTATTCTCGGGATACTTCAGAGAACCAAATGGTGGAAAACTCAAGAGCCCTGACATTTTCTGAGGGCCCAGATTACAAGGAAGAGGCAAGAATATCAATGACCATCTAAGGTCACACACATCATTTGAACTCCACATTTCCATAGCCTTCTCGTCAATGCATTAAAATCAGTCTTAGTAACTGGGCCCCGGGAGATCTGTCCCAATTAAGCATCGTTTTTCAAGGGAGGGGGCAGTAATTCAAGAACAAAAAAGCCCCGGTGTTTTATTAAACTGTGATCGTCTCTTCCAGGAATTTCAGGAACTCATTTGATGAATCATGTAATACTACAGGGTCCCATTACTACATGCTAACTCCATTCTTCATAGTACATAATTGAATAAGGAAAGCCAATGAATCTGTTTATTCATGTAATTAATACAAAACTCTCAGGATTAACACGGTCTTTTTGGTGGGCTCTACTGTCCCTGTGGATTGTTTTTTTTTTTTTTTTTCCCCAACATCAGTGGCAGATTTGCCGGTAGCTGACGTGTATATAAATGTGTATTCAACTATTTGTTGCTTCGCATGTATAGCAGCCTCCATGTGCATTACATGGGTTCTCAAGACTTAATCATTTCATGATGGCACTTTAGGAGGAGTTAATGATATTTAACTATCTGTTTGGCCTAGTTTTGCCATGAGAAACATAGGAAGATGGATTTGGTAACACCCATCATCCTGAGAAGACACATCCTGATATCACCATCAACCCTTAAAAAAAAAAAAACAAAAGAAAAAGAAAAACCCAGAAAGATAGTAACTTAATTAGATTCTCTGACATAATCATACAGGCAACTGACCAGAACAATGAACATCTTTCAAATAAAATTAGACACAGGGAAAAACTCCCCATCATTAGTCTGGGAAAGTCATGAAACATTAGATGTTTCTTTTTGTAAATAGTTATTGCTGTACTTTTTAATCACATTGAACACATCAACATGCCTTGATTTCAAACTTGGAAGGTTTGTTTGCAATTCTTTTTTTTCCCTGATTGTGGTTACTTTTACCAATGGCAATGTGAAAACCTATTAATGCTGTTACAATACACCTCCTGACACCATGGAGTATTTAAAACATTTTTGAAAGCACTCATCGAGACATAAATAATTGAGGAGAGAAGCCTTGTTAAATATTTAGAAAATACATCTTTCCATTTTGCTACTTGGCTGCACTACCCAATTAAAATTAATAGTATGAACATTTCCATCAAGATTAACGAGACACAAAGCAAAACACTAAATAACAATGGGACGAATCATTATAGAGTTTCCTAAAAGCTTGAATAGTGAGAGTCTTAAGTAATGGCAATAAGATGGTGTGTTTACTTCAGGGCCTGGTGGATGGAAGGCTGCTGGGCTTGGACAGATCTTTAAAAATCTATGTGAACTAACTACCCAGGAGCAGCAAGAAAAAGCTCACCAGGTAGCAATAGCTATGGCAGGTTATAGGAAGAGCTGTCTTTAGAAAGAAGAAAAATGATGTATGAGAAAAGATTTTAAGGAAGAAGGGTAATGGCATAGAATTTTGAGAACATATGCACATCCATGGAAATCTAAGAGTCCTTTTGTTGCTTATCCAGCTGAATTGTCCATAGCGAAGAAACCAAGAGAATCCACAAGCTGCCTTACCCCGAAACTTCCTTAGCCAAGAGATTGGAGGAAATCAATAAATTCTCTCCAAACTAAGTATAATTTGCTGAGAATTCTAATTTTCTAGTTGTATGGTCAAAGGAACTGAGCTCAAATCCTGACTGTATTTTACTACCTGTGTGGCATTGGGCAAATTATTTAATTTCCCTTGGACTCAGTTTTCTCACTTGAAAATTGAAGGAATTAGACTAAATGACAAAAATGCTGTCATTTCTTAATCAATGATCCTATAATTTTTCTCTAACTTATACATCCCGCTTTCTTCAACTGATCATCTTAAAATATAATCTCCAGGCCATTCACGATTCTAATTACTATTTTCTTGATATTCTCCAATTTATGGATTTTTTTCTAAAATGTGGTACCCAGAACTGAACGTAGTACTCTGCATATGGTCTAAACAAAGCAGAATATGGTGAAACTATAACTTCTCTAGTCCTCAACTCTATGTTTCTCTTAATCCGGTCTGAATTTGCGCTAGCTTTCTTGACTGCCAGATCATTGAGTTATATTGAGCTAAAATCCCAAGATCTTTTAAGATTAAACTGCTGTCTAGTAATGCCTTCCCACCGTGCATTGGTAAAGTATATTTTAAAGCCTACATCTGAGATTCCACATTTGTCCCTATTAAATGCCATTTGATTAGATGTAGTCCAATTCTCTTGCCTGTCAAGATCTTTCTAGAATACCAACTCTGTTAACCAATGCAATGAGCTATCCCTTGCAGTTTGGTGTCAACTGAATATTTGATAAACAAGCCATCTGTCCCCAGATGGATATCCAAATCAACGAAAAGGTACATAAAAAAGTATATGGAAGAAATATGGAGGGTTTTATGGAAGAATATGGACAAGAAACATACAGAATGAGAAGATGTATAGGGATTGTAATCTATACCAGTGGAGGTAATTGTTATTTTTCAGTTGTTGCTGTTGTGTCTGACTCTTTATGACTCTATTTGTGGTTTTCTTGGCAAAGATACTGGAGTTATGTGTCATTTCCTTTTCCAGCTCATTTTATAGATGAGTAAAACGAAGCAAACAGGTGTAAGTGACCTGCTCAGGGTCACGCAACTAGTATGTGTCTGAGTTTAGATCTGAACTCGGGAAGATGAGTCTTCCTGACTCCAAAACCAGTGCTCTATTCTACTATGCCACTTAGCTTCCCAATGGAGAGAATAACCATATCCAGGAGGTCATAAATCCATTCAAGTATTTAGGTATTGCTGTTTTGCACATCTACTGGTTCCATCACATATTACTGAGCACCACACAGACTCCGATTATTAACCATTTCATGAGTTCCTTTTTATGAATAGTTAATGATGCTGAATTATCTGTTTGTCCTCAGTTGTTGTTTTTTTCCTTTTTCCAGAAAAAAAGGGTAAAGAACACCTGAATAAGAGTCAAAGAAGAAAAACCAGAAGTGATACTATTGTGAATTATACTAGAGATCTAACAGAGGAAAAATAAAAGTGGTACAGACATAGTATAGGGTGATGTTAGGTGACTTCAACTATCTACATATCTGTTGAAATGGAACATCAATTCCAAACCTAATTTTGACCCACAAGGGAAAACTTAAAACAGGAGCCTCAGGAGACAAGGATCATATTATCTCAGAGTTCATAATAGCAAAGGAAAAAAGTTCTCGCTTAGACATCCATCTATATTTTAGGAAAGAAAACTTTAAAACATTTAGAAAAAAAATTTATATTTTGGTCTTGCCAAATAGGGATTGCAAGGAGCTTCAAACTCTATGAGATCAAAGTAATTGAAGTGTTATTTGGTTTTCAGTTCCAAGTTTCAAAATGGGGCCTTAGAGAACTGTGAGGTTCCAGTGAAGAAATTCCTTCCACAATATTCCTTGACAGATGGGGAAGAGGGTTTCAAAAAACATCTAGCCTCTATTTAAACATTTTCACTGATGGGACACTCCTTACCTCATCTTACTCCTTTTTAGACATCCCTAATTAGAACAATGTTCTTTATAATGAGCCAAAACCTGTCTCTCCCTGTAGCTCTCCCACATTTAGCCTAATTCCTGGGACTGTAGGATTCTGGGCTGGAAGAAGCCTTAGAAATATAGTGCAATAGAAAGAATGTCAGACTTGGCATGGGACGATTCAGATTCAAATCCCAGCTCCGACACTGGTTCATTCCCAGCACTATGGGATTTTGGGAAAGTTGTATAATCTTTCTAGATCTGTTTCCTCCTCTGTAAAAGGGGGAGTTGGGAACATATTCCTCTAATATCCCTTATTAAATATTGTCATACTTATATTAAATGGGATGTTATGCTTAAATTATATTAAACATACAAAGAATTGAAAAAAGGAGATCAGCCAATCTGAATAGAGAACAAGTACAAACAATTCTTTTATTTAGAGAAGCGGTGGTAATAATAATAACAACAACATTAATACAGGACTTACTACATGCCAGGCACTATGCTAAGTGCTATACAAGCATTACCTCATTGGATATTCACAGTAATCTTGGGGTATAGATGCTATTATTATCCCCATTTTACAGATGAGAAAATTAAGGCAAATAGATCAAGTGATTTGTTCAAGATCACACAGGTAGTATGTATCTGAGTTTGGATTTGAACTCAGGACTTCCTGATTCTAGGTACAGCACCCTATCCACAATATCATCTTACTGGTCCTTTATTGTTAAGACAATGGAAGTATGGGCAGGATACCTAACTTTGGCTTTGGGATATACAGGGATTCATTAAAACACATGTACTCTTAGAGGCCCTCCGATGCAAATATTCTCTGCCCAGCTGAAATTTCTTTACTCTTAGAATTTGATTATATATTTTTAAATGTAATTCAGCTATACCATTTTTATTCATGTAGGACATAGCACACTCTTGAGGTTTATCCTCTCTGGAGTGATGGTATGGATCTTTTCATACTTCCCTCTATCATTTTGTTAATTGTAAATTCATTGTAAAATGATGAGACTCTTGAACTTATGGTTATAATTCCAAATAATAGAGAAGGTCACAGAAAATGCTTGAAAATAAAAACATTTTCAATTATTGGAATAGAATTCAAAATCAATTTTATCCAAAAAAGGGTATTGATTTGAGCGATCGGTCACTATCTTCTCATTTTCTTTAGTATTGTCCAAGGTTGTTTTATTGCTTTCTTTTTATACTCCATTTAGAGAAGGGTCAAGGGCCTCTTTCTTACAAATCATTTGGACTCGATACTATATATCAATGAGTCTACTTAACTGAGATAATTCCTACAAGGCAAGTGATCCTTTTGCCTTGTTTTCACCTTTTCCCAAGAATAGATGCACCAAGTCATTAATGAATCACAATTGCAACTGGTTATCCAAACACAGTCTCAGAGCAAGGGTGTGATACTCTAAAGGCCCAATATGTGTATGCATGTTTGTTTATGAATTCATTTTCTTCTTCTGACACTTTTTTGAGGATGCTAAATAAGCATGGAGATGAAAGAGACAAGATGTAGGGAATTTGAAAATTCAACCCCATTTGCAAAACTGGGTAATTGCAATTTAGATTAAATCAAGTCGTCAAGAGTAAATGTATTTAATTTCATCTCTGCATATTGAAGATTCCATAGCCTCATGGGCAAAAATGTCTTAGTATATATAAGGTGAGACTCAAAAGTTTAAATTTAGCCTAGATTGCCAAACATCACATTTGTAATGATGATTTTAAAACTCTTCAAGACCTTACCCAACGTGGAAGATTTGAGGAATGGGAAGTTTGGGCAAACTAAATTATCTGTTTATAACTGAAGGATAATCCAGAAAATCCTTTGGTTTCCACCATTATTTTTGAAAATCTAAAATTCATGAGCCTACTTTTCCTTGTGATGAAATGAACAGAATCAGATATTACTTGAACTAAAGATCCCATAGTCATCAGTTTGAATATCAATTCTCATTTACATTCTCTGTTTATACAGAAGAAGAATAACCATGTAAACGTTATCAGGAATTTGGCCGAATCTGCACCTAACCAAAGAAATTCCACAGAGCAAGTTTTGTTGCCTTGATTTTGTTTGCTTACTTGCTTACTTGTTTGCTTTTGCTTGTTGTCTTTGGTTTGTTTTGGACAACTTCTTCCGGTGACTTTCTTTCTTTGTGGTCATAGGATTAAGAATTGGAAAGCAACCTCAAACACAATCTAATCCAACCTCTTCATTTAATAAATCATGAAACAGGCTCAAAAAAAGAAAGTAATTTGTATATTATCCCAAAGTTAGTGGCCAAAGCAGGATTCAAACCTAGGCCCTCTGTATTGAAATTAATTTTGACCTTCCCCAGCAGAACGTAAGCTTCCTGAGGACAAAGACTGTGTCATATTTTGTCTCTATATATTCACACCTGGTAGAGTACCTGGTGCAAATTAGGCTTTTAATAAATTCTTACTGATTGATTTGTTAATATACCATGCTATCTTTTCCCTAGAGATTCACCTAAACTGAGGGTCCCTGTTCATTTAAATGGTACTATATCCCAAGCTAAATACTTGCAAGTTCTCATTTCTGCTACTCCAAATTCTTTTCGTCCTCAGCCCATGTTTATTTTTTGTCATATTTAATTACCAATTTAACTAATCCTTCATAAATATTTCGGCATGTGCCTCTTGACAAATGTTTTCTAAAATGCTAGTGAAAAATTCTACTTGCTCTTGTACACTGTTGTGTACAGAATCAGAAGATGACAAATGAAGCTGGGCAAACGAGAATAAGAAAAATCCCAGGAGTATATTCAAGACCATGGCGGGGTTGGGGGTGGGATGGGAAGTGTCGGGAAAATCTCCATGTCATAATGACTCCAGAGGGAATAGGATAACTGGAGAGGCTGATTGTTGTCCTTTGTTTTCAAAGAGGACCAAAATGACATTGCTGTGTCAGTCGAGGTGTAGAATGTCTGACTACGGCTGATCAGACCAATGTGAGCTCGGAATGCTTAGACACAAATAGTCCCTATGAACATTTGAGGTGATTTTCTAATTTTGAACATCTCACATTTCTTTTGGGCTAATTCAATTCTGTTTTGCTCATCAAGCACAGCACCTTCTCTGATGAGGGCACGCCATGTTGGGTGGTCCTGTGCCACTGTCTACCGTGTCATAAATCAATTCTAAAGTTCTTAAGAGAGACCTGGAGAATGTCCCTGTATTGCTTTTTTCTGACCACCTTGTGAGCCCGTGCCCCCTGTGAGTTCTCCAGAAAATAATTTGTTTTGGCAAGTGTGCATTTGACATTCGAACGATATGGCCAGCCCAACCAAGTTGTGCTCTCTGCAATAGAGTTGGAATGCTGGGCAGCTTAAGTAGAAGTTCTACTTCATTCAATCCTGGTGACTTACATAGCAACTTCCTTGGGCAGTTTCTCTTTACCATATCCCATAATTCCAGTGCCTAGCAGAATAGCACATAACAAGTGCTAGAAAAGAACGTTCTTTTGGAACTGAGGTCAGCCCCCACCCCCAACCATCCCTTGAAAGGATCCACCACCTCTGACACCATCAATATCAACTGCCAATCAACTGCTACCAATAGGCGGACAAGGATACAGACACTGGAAAGAGTCGCACCCACACCAAATCAATGGCCCTGACTTCTAACCTAGCCCCCAAATCCATCATTAAAGGGAGTGACTCCAATGTAGATGTGCCCTGACAACTTCTTCTGCATGTGTAGCAGTCCCTGACTCCTCAGGAAGCCACAGCTACCGAAAAGCAGGAAAATCAAGTTCTTGTCACCAAGTCTTTGGTTTAGCATCAGAAACAGAGTTTTATCCAATGAAATAACCTTATAAAGGATCCCTAAGGACTACTGGGTCTTTGCATTTGACCTGCAGCTGAACCCTCCTCGATGTATTGTCTCTTCCTATTCAAATAAAGAGACAGCCAAATTGGCCTAATCTTTCCTAAACATGACATTCCATTTCTCATCTTCTTGCCTTTGCACAGATCATCACCCATGCACTCTTTCCTCTCTCCTGCCTCTTAGAATCCTCAGCTTCTTTCAAAGCAAATTATACATGATCCCTTCCATATGGAGATCCCCTCAATGGCTCAATTGGTCTCCTTCCACGGATTATCTTGCACTTATTATTTGTTTTGCACCAACTGTTTTATTTTTCTCTTTGTATTCCCAGTACCCAAGTCAGTGCTCTGTACCTAACAGGCACTGAATAAATGTTGGTTGAATTTAACTGAAGCATTATTCTCAGGGATTGTGAAGACTAATGAAAACATACCTATGATCTGCTTTGTGCATTGGAGCTGGATTCAGAGGACCTTAGTTCCAATAATAGCCCTGTGACCTTAGGCAAGTCACTTCATTGTCTGGACTTCAGTTTTGTCCTCTGTAAAACCAGAGGGTTGGACTACAGTGGCCTTTAAATTGCCCTCCAGCTCTAGATTTGTGACCGTAGGATCCAATAAAACCCAAATTTAACATAGGATCTTTTTTGCGGGTTTCTTTGGGCATGCTTCTACCTGAGATTTCTCCCCTCCCTCCAGCACCTTACCAAAGGAAAAGTCTTTCTAGAGAAGGGAAGTAGAATGGGACCCTCCCCCAGCCCAGTAATCCTCCTTCTCCCTCCGACATCACTAAACTCCTTTGGTTCAAACATCAGGAGCTGGTTTCTGCAGTTCTTTTGTCTTGATCCATTTTCCCTACTGGTAATCAATATTCCCTAAAAAGGGAGAGAAATTACCCCTTTGGTACCCATCATTTGTTCTCTTGACATGCACACCTGCAAAATAGTTGCACTTCTCGGGGAAATTACTATTTCCCCAAGAATTACATTTTTATTGAATTTTCTTCACACCATTTTCCTTAAAAGCCTCTTCTACCACGCCTTTGCAGAGTGATGGTTTGTGATAACGCCTGCAGCCGGCCATCACGTCACCCTCAGTCTCTGGCTATTGAATTCAAACATTAGCAGTGAGTTCCTCTAATGTAATTTTGTCACCTCTAACTTAATATTGCGAGTAAAGCATTATAATTCACCGCAAGTGCTTATTGGGTGGCAACAAATTTATATTCATTAATGTCCTGTCTGTCGTTCTCACAATGTACTTCTCCTTAGAGATATGAAAAGGACAAAAGTAACTTAATATCAAGTAAACTATGATATACATGCAAAGTAATGAGAGAAATAACACTGTTCCAAGAAGGAAAACATGGCACATTTTCCTTCCAATAGGGTCCCGATTTTCTAAAAAGGGGATAAAGTGTGTTTATTTGCTGCAAGGATAATCACAAGATATTTCTCCATCAAATAGATGCTTCCTATTTACCTCAAATTCAATATTGTTATTCTTAGGCTGGTAAGAACCAGTCTTAAGTTCTTATTTTTAACATACAAAGCTCTTCGTGCCATATTTAGAATGCTGCAAACAACAAAGCAAGATACACTGCTAAAGGGTGGTGGGGAGGGGGTGCGTTTTAATCCTACACCAGAACAGACAAAGGTCTAGGTTGATCTGCTGGCACAAACATAAGCTATATCCCTTGTTTACTTTAAAAGAAAACAAAAATCAAAGGGAGGCTATTTAATTCAGTCATATTTAAGTATTACTATGACCATCAAACTTTCACATGGTCCATTAACATAACCAAATTCACGTCCAGAGGCAGACAACTCCTTGGTTCCACTTTAGGGCATAGAGAAGTAGGAGACTCGAGCATTGATTAAGTATTATGTGCCAGGCATTATGCTAGGCTCTAGAGAGCCAAAGACAAAAGTCAGACAGTCTCTGTCGTCAAGAAGTTGGCATTCTAGAATCATGGATAGTCAAAGAATCTTATGGTTTAGAGAGACATTAGCATTCTAGCTGATGATTTATTCTTGGGAGCCAAAGATGATCATGATCAATTCATAAGATATCTGCTTTGAATTTGGGGTTTTTTTGGCCAAAGATTTTGGTGAAATGGGTTTTACCCCCTTCTGTTAGTGAGAATAGATGGCACTGAGCCATCCATACCCTCTCCCCCTCATGACTGATGACTTAATCATGATTTATATACTCCTTCTCTATGTAATAACCTATCGCTGTTATACCTTTGATTTATAGAATTGTATGTTTTAGAGCCTTGATAAGTATAGAGGGACTTATCCTAAGTAGGTTGGCCATTCGATGAATTATTTTACCACGGAAATGTATGGAACCAAGAAAAATGCAGAATTATCCTCAGTTCTGCATCACATACTTGCTTTTAAGATGAAGATGGCAGAGTCAAGGTGAAGAAGACTAAAGAATCACATAGCTCTTTGACATACTCACCTGTTGACCCCACTAAATGGGAGCTACCAGCCCAATCCTTAATAAATGAACATACTACTCTATATCCACATCAACTCTGACATTCTTACTATCTATCACATCAAAAGGTAAAATGAAGTCATAGCTGAATAGAAGGTTGACTGAATTGCATGGTCCTAATTTGTCTTTCCAAAGGGCAGCTGTCTTGTTATACTTCCAGAGAAAATAGCCAATAAAGTTCTCGGATTATGCTACTCGTAACCAACATGGCGGGGGGGGGGGAGGACTAGCATGAAAATAATATCCCCAATCTGAACGTAAGTTTATTGAGAGCACAAGTTGCTTCATTTTCTGTCCTTGTATGCATAAAGATAGACTTAGCATAGACCCTGGAACACAGTAGATGCTTGATAAATACTTGCTGATTTATTGATATAACAAATGTTGCAGAGGTAGGAAAATCGTACACCAGACTTGCTAAGATCCTTCGCATTAAATCAATATAAAAATGTTAATTCTTTGTCATTTCAGTGCAGTGATGGCCATAGGGAAAGATGATAAATGTTATAAAACATGGGTTCACACATGAAAAATGAAATATCAACAACTTGTAGGCCACATAGATACCTCATATGAAAATACTGTGACAGCTTTCTTCAAGAAGAGAGTTAAGAGGCTCTAGACGGGTGAGCAACAAATAATATCACACCCCCCCCCAAATGAAACTGATTATATTCCAATAGACAGTAAACAATTGATGTGTAAATTCATTAGAATACTTTACAAAGGAATAATTTGTGTATATAGTCAACTCATCAAATTGTTAAAGCAAAAATAAAACTAGTACCCCAAGATAGAAAAATTTTTAAAAATAGAAAAAAGATATATAAATGAGGAAAATTAGTGGTTGACTTAACCAAGTTCTTGACACTGAAAAATGGAAATTAGATATAAGAACATACTGATCCAGAGTATTAGCGCTTAAACCCATCACACCTATCTTCCCAGGTTTCTGACAAATTACTCTCCTTTATGGATTCTACATTCCAGACAAACTGGCCTACTTGTTATCATCCATAAATGACATGCCATTTCATATATCTACATTTTCACAAGTTGCCCCTAAGCATTGAAGGAAGGCAAGTTCTTCTCATGTCTACCTCTATGAAACCTACATTTCTGGCAGCATTCAGTTCAAGTGCTATATTCAACTACCAGTGTGTCTTCCCAAATTAACTGGTATTCACTTTGTATACATTTTGTATTTATTTATATTTGTACGTGTTTCCTCTGATAGGATGTTGAGGGAAGGAGCAATATCATTTATGTCCTTTCATACCTCATGCTTAGCATGTATTAGAGATATAATATATGTTTGCTGATTGAGTTGTCTTTTTTTTGCTGAAGCAGTTGGGATTAAGTGACTTGCCGAGGGTCACACAGCTAGGAAGTGTTAAGTGTCCAAGGCCACATTTGAACTCAAGTCCTCCTGACTTCAGGACTCGTGCTCTATCCACTGCACAATCTAGCTGCCCCAGCTGTTGATTTCTTAAGGAAGGTTAATAGATGTAAATCAGTTGCCACAACAAGGAGACCAAAAGAATCTAGAAACTTCCTTAAATAAACTACTTCTGTGAAGAACTGTATAAAATGAGCACTTTAAGGGAAATAAGAGAAAAAGGATAGAGACTGTCCTATTCCACTGTAATTTCCACAGAAGAGGCTATCCAGCATCCATGGAAAACTGAAAACAAGAGGCTTTTTAGTCAGCATGCAGCAAATTCACAGAAGGCAACATACAAGGCCTCATTGAGAATCCCTAGAGGCATAATTCTATGATATGAAGCAAGATATAAGTCCATTAGGGCCACTAGTCAGCATACAGGGAGTTTGAGACCACGGACTGGGGCAAAAGACAAGAGATAGATTACCATATATCTAAATGGATTATGTTAGAAATATCTAGCCACACGAAACATTTTCAGCTGAGGTTTTTATGTACTGACCAGTTTTATAACTTTTCAATATTATTTTTCTTTAAAAGATATTTGTTATATGGGATGACTGGGGGGAATGTGAGGGATAGTGGGAAATCCAGGTGCTATAAAAAAACAAAAGATGTCAGGGAGGATTCTGGGAAAACAGAGGACTAGGTCAGTAAATTCCAAGCTCTCCAGATTTCCCCCACAAACAGAACAAATTTGTCCCTCAGGATAAGCACAGACCAATGAAAAATCAAGAAGCCTTGGGGCAGAACAGGGTTCCAATTGGTACAACCCTAGAAGACCCAAGAAAGACCTCAGGGTAGAAATTAACCTATGTGAAATGCAAGCATCTCCAGGTGAGCTCCACAGAAACACAGGGACTCCTAGGGCAAACTGGATTTGACCGGAACCTCAGCAGGAACTACAGAGACTTTCATCCCACAGACAGCTTGAGGAGTTGGGGTCTAAGTTTCTGAAGACTGAGGGAATCTCGGCTGATTAGGAAAGCCGGGCCCAGTTATACTGCAGGGATGTGGCCCTGAACCAGAAGGAACTGGCACAAAAAAAGTGCAGAGAAAACAGAGCAGTGACACTGTTTGCTGTGGGCATGTGCAGGAGTGGGGTGTTCTTGGTTTAGAGGAACCCTTGGTTTAGGGTTCCAGGTCAGAGGGAAGAGCTGAAGTGAAGAGGTGCTTACACTAATACTTCTCATTAAAAACAAACAAACAAACAAAAAACCCATGAACTGGCAAAGAGGAAAGTACCGAAACATAAAAACTACTTTGGGAACAGGGAGGATCAGAGTTCAACTTTTAGAAGAAAACACGGAAATAAAAAAATCTTCTACCCCCAAAGAATAAAGTTAAATGGCTTCCTGCCCAGAAAGAATTTATAGAAAACTCAAAAAAATTAAAAATGAAATGACAGATATTGCATAAAAATTTTAAAAAAGTAAAAATTATCCAAGAAAAACAATAAAATGGGGGGGGGGAGTTAATCAATTAGAATCAGAAATACAGAGTCTCAAAGATGAAAATAACTCTTTGAAAAATTAGAATTTGGCAAAGGCAAGCCAGTGAAGCTATAAGAGACCAAGAAATCAGAAAACAGAATATCAAAAGAAAATCAAAATCAAAGAGAAAATATAAGAATTGGACTACCTGAAAGCTTTGACTAACAAAAGAACCTTGAGAAGTTCTATGGGCGGAGCCTTGATGATGGAGTAAAGTCAGTAATCTGCTTGAGTTTTCTCAATGTCCCTTGAAAACCACATGAAACCAAGCCTCTAAATAGAGTCTAATGGAATGAACTGACTCTTCAGCTCAAAATAAATGGGAAAAAACTTCAGAAAAGGTCAGTCTCACTGGGGTGAAAAGAGTGTTAAGCCCAGGTAAAACAGAAACTGGGAACGTCAGTGAGAGGGTCTTAACCACAGAAAATCAGCAACAAAGATTCTCAGTCCTGGCTGAGCAAATCAGGTGGGTAGCCCCCAGTTTAGAAGACTCAGAAGACAAACTCCGGGAAACCAGGCTCTTTCCTTGGAAGAGCAGCCAAGCTACCACTTACAAACATACTGTGCTCAAAGCCAAGGCTCAGAGCTGCACAGGAAGATTGGGACAGTGCCACCTTTACCCCAGGAGCAGAGTTCCACCTTAAAAATAAGAGGAAATACTAAGAGAAAAGGAAAGTAAATAAACAAGAAACAGAAAAGAACTTTGACCCTAGAAAGCTACTATGGTGACAGGGCAGATGAAAACACAAATTCAATAGAGGACTGACTGTTCGCAGAAGAAATCTCAAAAAGTGAAATAAACTGCTTCTTGGAAATGCTCATAAAAGACTTCAAAAGGCAAATAAGAGAGGTAGAAGGAAAAATGAGAAAAGAAATGAGAGGTATGCATGAGAGAGTCAACAGTTTGGAAAAGGAAGAAAAAAATGTCTGAAGAAAATAACTCCCTTAACAGTAGAATAAATCAAATGGAAAACAGATACAAAAGATAACTGAGGAAAATCACACATTAAAAACTAGAACAGGGCAAATGGAAGCTAATAACTCTGTAAGACAGAAAGAATCAGTCAAACAAATTAAAAAGAATGAAAAAATGGAAGA
This sequence comes from Sarcophilus harrisii, assembly GCF_902635505.1. NCBI lineage: Eukaryota > Metazoa > Chordata > Mammalia > Dasyuromorphia > Dasyuridae > Sarcophilus > Sarcophilus harrisii. The sequence continues at coordinate 32,924,638 of NC_045432.1, forward strand.
AAATGTGAATTATCTCATTGGCCCACTTGAAGGTTGTGACCAAAAACAGAACCTAGATAGCATTTTACAAGAGGTCATTAAGGAAAACTGTCCCAATGTTCTAGAAACACGGGGGGAAATACTCATTTAAAGAATCCATTGATCACCTCTGGAAAAAGATCCCAGAAGGGAAACCCCAAGAAACATTGTCGTGAAACTCCAAAACTATAATCTTGAGGAAAAGCTACTGCAAGCTGCCAGACAAAAACAATTCAAATATCAAGGAGCAATAGTCAGATGTCAAGTCACCCAAGATCTGGCAGCTTCTACAATAAAAGATCTGCCGGCCTGGAATACCATATCCCATAAAGCAAAGAACCCGGGGTTACAACCAAGAATTAACTACCCAGCAAGACTTAGCATCATTTTTCAGAGAAGGAAATGGAGCTTCAATGAAGTAAGAGACTTTCAACATTTCTAATGAACAAAAAAGAACTAAACAGAAAATGTAATCTACAAACACAGGATGCAAGAGCAGCACAGAAAGGTAAACAGGAGGAAATTATATATATATATATATATATATATATATATATATATATATATATATATGTAGCCCTAGATAGGAAAACAATATCTGTAACTATATCTGTCACTGGGGCAGACAGAAGGGGACATCACAAGGACTGAAGGTGTGGTTGTGAATGGTCCCTGATGTGATGATATCAAAGAAAAACACATTAAGGGATGAGCCTGTAATGGAAAAAGAGAAACGGGGAGGCATAATGGGACAATTAGTTCACATGAAGAGATGCAAAAGACCTATTACAAGAGAGGGGAAGAAGGAAGGGGGATGAACATTGTCTGAAGTTTGATCTCATCCATTTTGGCTTTAAGAGGGAATAATTTAATAATTCAATTATGTATAGAAATTTATCTAACCTTACAAAGAAGTAGGAGGAGAAAGAGGAAAAGAAAGGGGAGGGCAGAAATACTAGGAGAAAGGAACAAGGTAAGAGAAGGGGAGAGAGGACATAGGAGATAAGGTACTGGGTGGGGTAGATAAAAAAACCACAGGACTAAGAACAGGGTAGAAAGAGAAAACACAAGTATATACAGGGAAGAACTTGGCATGGAAGGAAACACAAAGCTGGTAATCATAACTGTTAATGTGAAAGGGATGAACTCTCCCATAAAATGGAAGCAACAAGCAGAGTGAATTAAAAAATAGAATACTACAATATGTTGTTTACAAGAAAGACATTTGACAAAGAAAAAAAAACATATAGAGTAAAAGCTGGAACTGAATTTATTATTTATTTCAAATTTATTATTTATTTCAATTAAAAAGCAGAGGTAACAATTCTGATCTCAGATTAAAGCAAAAGGAAAAATAGATCTTATTAAAAGAGGTAAGGAGGGAAAGCACATCTTGATAAATGCTACCTTAAATAGTGAAGTAGTAACAATACTAAATGTGTATGCACCAAGCTGTAGAGAAGGCAGATTCCTAGAGAAGATTTTAAGCCAGTTTACAGGAAGAACTAGATAGTAAAACTATTCTAGTGTAGTGGGGGACTTCAACCTTCACCCCTCAGAATCAGACAAATCTCACCACAAAATAAACAAGAAACTAGGGAGGTTAACAAGGTCCTAGAAAACCTAGATATGATAGACAAATCACAGAAACTATCCATAATTTCATTCAAGAAAATGACAATAATGAAACAACATACCAAAGCCTATGGGGTGCAGCAAAAGCAATTCTTAGGGGAAATTTTATATATCTAAATAGTTACATCAATAAAATAAAGAAAGAGGAGATCAATGAATAAACCTACATCTCATACCCCATACCTATACCAAAACAAAGTCAAAATGCTTACATGATTTGGGCATAATGGAGGATACCATGAACAAATTAGGGAACAAGGGATAATTTACCTATGAGATCTTTGGAGAAGGGAGAAATTTATGACCACAGAAGAACTAGAGAACATTATAAAATGCAAAATGGACAACTTTGATTACAGTAAATGAAAAAGTTTTTGCACAAACAAAACCAATAGGAACAAGATTAAAAGGGAAGCACAAAGCTGGGAAAAAATCTTTATAGCCAATATTTCTGATAATGGTCTCATTTCTAAAATATGTAAAGAACTGACTTACCTTTATAAGAATACAAGTCATTCACAATTGATAAATGGTCAAAGGATGTGAACAGACAATTTTCAGATGACTAAATTAAAGCCATTTATACTTATATGAAAATATGCTCTAAATCAATATTGATTAGAGAAATGCAATTAAAACAACTTTCAGGTACCACCTCACAACTGTCAGATTAGCTAAGATGACCGGAAAAGATAACAATAAATTTGGAGGGAATATGGGAAAACTGGGACAATAATGCATTGTTGGTAGAGTTGTGAAACTATTCTGGAGAGCAATCTGAAACTATGCCCAAAGGACTATAAAACTGCATACTCTTTGACCTAGCAGTGCCATTACTGGGTCTATGTCCCAAGGAAATCATAAAGGAGGGGAAAGAACCCACATGTGCAAAAACATTTATAGCACATCTTTTGGTGGTAGCAAAGAATTGGAAAAGGAGTGAATGAGGATCAATTGGGGAATGGCTGGGTAAATTGTGACGTATGAAGGTAAAGGAATATTATTGTTCTTTTAAAAATGATGAAGAAACTGATGATAGAAAAAAGCCTGGAAAAACTTATATGAACTGATGCTGAAAGAAACAAGCATAACCAGGAATACATTGTACACAATAACAGTAACAATGTGTGATGATCAACTATGAAAAACTTGGTTCTTCTCAGTGGCTCGGTGAATGCCACCTGCATCCAGAAAAAGAACTAAGGAGATTAAATGTAAATCAAGACATGTTATGTTCACTTCTTTTTTTTCTGTTTTTTATCGCTTCCATGGTTTTTCCCTTTTGCTCTGATTTTTTTTCTCAATATGATTCATAAAAAAGTATATTAAAAATAAATAAAATCACTACAATAAAAAAATAAAAGAACCTTAACACAAGAAATAATCCAAGAAAATTGTACTAGAGTGATAGAACATGTGGGCAAAGTAGAAATAGGAAAAATCCACCAATCACCACCTCAGAGAGATCCTTTGTGGAAAACAGGAATATTTTTGCCAAATTTCAAAAAGCCCAGATCAAAGAGAAAATTTTTGCAAGAAATAAACAAACAAAACCAACTCAAATATGCTGAAGCTACAATTAGAATTGTACAGGACTTATCAGCAGCCACAATTAAAAAACCACGGGTTATTTACAGGCAATCAGAAAAAGTAGGCCTGTGGTCAAAAATATATTCAGCAAAATTTTCTATTATACTGAATGAAAAAAAAAGGATATTCAATGAACTTGCAGATTTTTAGGACTTTCAACCAAACCTGAACTCAATTGAAAATTTAACATATAACTAGCTGTGTGACCCTGGGCAAGTCACTTAACTCCAACTGCCTCAGGGGAAAAAAAGAAAATTTAACATATAAGAGCCAATTTCAAAGATCAGTTTCTAGGAACTTACCATGGACAGATTGCTTATGTTTTTACACTGAAATGAATACCATGTGTTTAACATGGACATCAGCAATTGGGTAGCTCAAAAGAAAGATTGGGGCAGAGTAAAAGTAAAAATAATAATTATGTTACATAAATGAGGTACAGAGGAAGAAGAGACACAGAAGAATTAAAGGGGGTAGGAAGGTTCATAGTTCTGAAAATCTACTCACATAGGGAATGGGTTAAATAGGCAAAACTACATATATACTATGAAGGGTATAGCACCCTTCAAAATCTGTAAAAAAAGGGAAGAGGGATGGGCAGATAGGAAAGCAAAGGGTGAGGGAAGAAGACGAGGAAGGAATCCATGGGTGGGGGGAGGTTAAGTAATGGCAAGGTAAATTAAGGAGCAGAATTAAAGAGTTAGCAGAGGAAAATACGTGCATATATGTGGGGGGAGGCAGGTATATGTGTGTATATATATATATATATATATATATATATATATATATATATATATAGCTATATATGTATATATAAATATGTCCTTGCTTAACTATAGCCTGCTTGGGGGAGGTGGAGGGTGAAAGAGGGGAAAAAAAGATTAAAGTAAAAAAAAGTACACAGCAGAGAGCAAAAGAACAACTTAGAAGAAGTAAAGAAAAGATGGACATCCATGAATACAATTTCTTCTATATTTATGCTCTGGAACCATTGATTTATGTTATATATTTTGAATCCTCCCCGATGGTCTGCTGCGCACATGACAATGTTCTGTTTTGTCCTGTTTTGTTTTGTTTTTCTTTTCTAGTTTTCTTTTTATTCTATTTTTAATCAAATAAAAAACAATAAAAAGATATATAAAATATATCAATAAAATGTATTTTTTTAAAAAAGATTGATTTCACAACACATGACATAGATTAAGCCATGAGGTCTGGGATTTAAAGCCCAAGGTGGAGTGCCAAGGCAGAAATGCCACACACATTGATAAAAAGCTAGAATCAATTTGCCAGAAATGGGTCACAAGACAAGTCTTTAGTCTAAGTGAGAAAGTTCATGGAATTTGTACACAAAACCAAAAGAAGAGCCAGCAAATGAGCCTGATGTTCCTGAATTCCTAATTTCCTTGGATAGAATGTCAACTCTTTGAAGCAAAAGAAGTGCAGGTTTTAAAAATCAGAGGACCTGAGTTCATATTTGCAATTTCCTACTTGTTCAGCCATGGACAAGTCACCTCACTTCTCTAGGTTTCAGAATGCTCAGTTGTAAATATAGGACTAGAGGACTTCAAAGGTTCCTTTTCTTCTAAATATAATCCTATATTTCAGGAAACATCTTAATTCACCAAGGGATTGAATTAGTTCCACAGTCTGAAGGTGGGGCTGCATTGAAAGGTCAGGTTAAGTATCCTAGCCATGGAGATCAGAAGGATTCTGGGACAAAAACCCAGACCAGTTAATACAACACAAAAAGGCTATTAATCTACTGTTATCCACTCCCTAAAAACAGAGTATATCTACAAAATTGGAAGTCTCTGTATCTTATCTCAGTAAGAATAAAATTGGCATCAGGAACTCTTGAAACACCATAGTCACCATGTGTCATTGTTATGTGGTTTTTCTGAAGAGATGCATGATTATTTTTATTAATGAGATTTTTTTCTGGTCAGATTTATTTTTGATCAACTTTCACAAAGCAGTTTTGCTTAGAAGGTTGGTTGGATTGGAGCTGATTAAGTAACCCAGTGCAATAAATCTTAGAATTGCAAAACGACTTGAGTGTTCATTTTTGTTTAATCAGATTATTAATAATACAAATAGCCTTTTAATTATTCTTCCAGTATATTTCTCCCAATTGACACACCTTCTGACTTTCAAAGCACATTCACAAATTCGTTCTTGATACCAACTGTGCACTGGTCATCTTCTACAATTTAATTGTGACCAAAAAAAAAATTTACCCTTCAACAATATCTTCCCTCCTTCCTCCCTCTCTCCTTCCCTTTCCTCCATCTTGTTCCAAGATGACCATATACAATTTAGAAAATCATAACTCCAACCTCCCTGCTAATGTCACCGTTAGAACTATTAGGAGAAGAAAATCTCTCTCAACTTTCAAAAAGAAATTTTTAATGTCAACCTGAAGACAAACAGCGATACTGCAATTGACATCCTTTAGTCCTTTGTAAGGACCGGTCCAATTCCTCACCTCCAACAACAATGAGAGGGACCGTTTGAGTATTTGAGATACCAAAATGAGCTCATGGAAGACCCTTTGACCTTTCTGATAAGAATAAAGATGTTTTGTCTAGTGGTTGGATGGAATCCAACTCTAGTAATGCATTTTACCTACCTTACTTTCCTCTGGAGTTTCTAATGGATCTCCATATCTCTGATACACCAAAGCTAAATCGCTTGCGAAACGTTGTTGTGGCAAAGCTCCAGGGGTGGCCAAGGTGACACTGAGGACATCTTTTCAAGTGTCCTGGAATGAAATGTCAGATCTTTTGGTGAGAAGGCAAATGCATTTTACTTCTAGTCACATAATCTAGGAAGAACCAGAGCAGCAGAAAACATTAGATAGCTTGCATAATTAAAGTAACTATGAAGAGAAAACACACACAAGTTTTTCTAATTATATCTCTGGAAGCAACATGAAATGAGTTAGCACTTAAATAGTATATTAGATTCACAAAGTATAATCACTCTTATTCATGATCCATCACTTACCTATGCTATATGGTAGCATTCCTATGAAAACCTCTATTAACCACAGCACTCTCAGCTGGATCGGGCAATCAGGTCTTTTTTTAAAACTGCTTCGGACTTAAAGGAGATAGGGGCAAATAATTTTTTAAGAATAAAATAAACTAAACCAAGATCTTAAAATTATGAAAAACCAAACCAAAAGAAAAACTAAAAACAACATAAAACTCAATAAAAAATGTCTAAGAGTCAAAACAATTTCAGTACAATTGATTACTATCTTTCACATCTCTACTTCTAGTCCTGGATTTTGAAAGCTGAAGTTGAAAATGAGGATCTCAATCAATCAATTATTAAGGGCTTATTATAAGCCGGGCATTGTTTACTCACTGGCGATACAAAAGCAAACAGAAAACATATTTGCCTTTATGAAACTTCTATTCTAATGGAAGAGATACATACATTTGTATTTAGAAGATTGGAGTGAGGCTGGATCAGGAAAGGCCATATATAGGTAGGTAAATATAACACATAGTTTCAGATCTGAGCTTTGAAGAAAAATAAGGATTCTTAGAGACGAATGAGAGGAGAAGTGGAATCCTTGTATGAGAGAGAAGCCATGAAAAGGCATGGAGACTAGAGATCATGTGCCACGGCAAGGAGGTCCGATTGACTGAACCAAAGAATGGACAAGGAATAAGTTATATGAAAAGTCTAGAAATGTTATGAAGAGCTTTGAATGGTGAACAAAAGAATTTGTGTTTGATCCTTTAGGTCATAGGTAGCCACTGGAATTTCTGGAGCAAAGGGGGGGACATAGAAATCTTTCTTAAGAACATCACTTCAGCAACTGTATGGATTAGAGGATGGATTAGAGGGGGAAGAGGCCGGAGGCAGGAAGACCAATTAGGAGCTTGTTACAATTGTTCAGGTGATGGCGTTATGAAGCTGGATGGTGGTTATGGGTGGCAAGATAGCAAGAGATATAAAAGATGATATAGAGATGGAATTCACAACACTTGGCAATTCATTGAATATGTGGGGTGAGGGAAAGTGATGAGTGGAGAATGACTCCAAGGTCACGAGTCGTAATGGATTAAATATTAATAGGAAAGTTGAGATCCCTAAGCCATAACAGGAACCCTGGCCAATAAAGAAAGAAAAGGGAGGAGGAGATAGTACAATCCAGGTCTGCAGAATGGCCTGCACAAAAGTAAAAGGATAGAAGATAGAGAGTCAAGGTTAGGAAACAGCTAATGGTATAGTACGACTAGAATACTGAAGGTGTCAAGAGAAGTAATATTGCGTAAGGAGAAACTACATGCAGAGAGTATTAAATACCAGGATAAACAACTTATATATTATTTTATAGGCAAGAGAAGCCAAAGAAAGTACTGAGCTCGCTATCATTATTCTATTACAGAGCAGAACATTCCTATAGTACTTCGATATTTACAAAGCTTTTTCTTCATAAAAAACGCGAGACAGGTAAAATAAGTATTGCTATCCCCATTTTACAGATGAGAAAGCTGAGAATTAGAAAGGGGAAGCTAAAAACAGCTGGTATCCTCATACCCAGGTGACTTCATTTCAAAATGGACCACTGGAACAGGGCTAGAGAGATTACAGCGCTTTGCACTGTGCTTTCTCCTTTGCCAGATACATCCCTTTTATTCACAATAGTGCTTTCCATGTGAGGAAGATCAAGCAGACAAGACAATCGATAGGAAACTTCAGGAAAACAAAAGATGGAAAATGACTTTCCTAAGGTCACATGGCCGACTGAGAGCAGAGCAAAGGCAGAATCCCAGCAGACAAGCGTTTGATTTGGATTTCTCCCAGCACCTCATTTCCTTTCCAGTCTTGCCTGAATACAGATGAGCTGCTCTCAGTAGCGGTACAATTTCTCTGCCCTTTGTTACTGATAAAATACCAAGCCAAGCAGCAGGCCCAGAGCTTGGGGGATGATCACGATTTCCCAATGAGAAGTATCCATTACTGTCCAAAACCTCCATACCTAGACCTTTCTCCACTGCAAAGTCACTTCTGGACCTTTTGTTTCTTTAGCCAGCCAGCCAAGGGAAGAGATTCAGTTATTAATCACCAACCCCATCCCACACACATCCACAAAAAAGCTTGTCTTACCCGGAAAACAAAGCCAAGATAAATGCAGCAGTGGAAACAAAGAGAGATGGCCTTCTACATGGTTATTTTCACCCTGATTCTGGAAGTGCTTAGGTACTTTTTGCCCTTGGATTTGATTGGCTTATTTGTTCATTTGTTTGTTTTTCCTAGCTAGACTTTTAAGTCCTTTTTTTCTCCTGCAGATTCAAAATGAATTCATTTGAGAGTTAAAAACATATTTATAAGGGAAGACTGTCTCCCCGCTGAATTTCATTTCCATGCTCATAGGGGAGAAGACAGAGAGAAGAGGAGAGTGACAGTACTGAAAAGAGAAAGCAATTTGTTGTTGTTGTTGTTGTTGTGTCATTTTTAAGTCACGTCCAATTCTTTATGACCCCTTTTGGGGTTTTCTTGGGGAAAGTACTGGAATGATTTGGCATTTCCTTTTCCAGCTCATTTTGCAGATGATGAAATGACTTGAGCAGGTTCACATAATTAGTCAGTGTCTGAGACCAGATTTGAATTTAGGAAGATGAGTTCAGCACTCTATCCACTGCACTGCCACCTAGCTGCCCCAAGGCAAGTTGCAGCCCCAAACCAAATCATGCATCCTATGTATTGTGTACTATCCATGTGTCCCCTGTAAACTGTACTACATTAAACATGGATTCTCTTACTAATGAATACTAAAAGGGATGGAGAAGCAAAAAGATAAAGAATACTCATGCTGCGTTTTTGGACAACATTAGCACAGTCTGACAGAATGAACTGTGAGACAATCTAGTATATTCCCCTACTCAGACCACCTAGACCAAGATAAATTAGGACCATCTTATAAGACCATCCTGTGGCAAAACTGTGGAAGGGATGAAATTTGTCTTCTCGTACTATCAGCCAGTAACCCTCCACCTAAGACAAGAAACCTAGTCATTCTGAAAAGTGACAGCCACTTGTTTAATGCAATTCCACAAACAATAAATATCAGCTATGTTCTCTGAGCCTCAGTTTCCTCATCTGTAAAATGGGGGTTGGAGTATGACCTTTAAGTCTGCATCAGCCATAGATCTAGGGTTATAAGACCATGAAAGTCTTCTTCCTAGTCTGACACTACAATCTTATACACAGAACTATGCTAGGCACTGAGTAGACAAGATTAGTCATAGAACAGCCCCTGTTTTCGAAGCTTACAACGTGACTTGCTGGGAAAAAAAAAACATGGTTTCAAATAAGTCCAAGGCAAGGAAGAACGTGATTCTTTTTCAAAGAAGAAACTTGTGGATGGATGGAAGGAAGGGAGGAAGGAAGGAAGGAAGCAAGGAAGGAAGGAAGGAAGGAAGGAAGGAAGGAAGGAGGGAGGAAGGGAGGGAGGGAGGGAGGGAGGAAATGAAGGGAGGAGAGAAGGATGAAGCATTTATATTGTATCTTATATGTGTCAGGCACCATGATGAGCACTTTACAAAAATTAATTCATTCAATCCTCACAACAATCCTAGAAGATAGATACTGCCATTATTCCTATTTGATAGCTGAGTCAGCTGAGGTACACAGTAGTTAAGTAACTTCTCCAGGGTCATACAGATAGCAAGTGCTTGAGATCAGATTTGAACTGAGTTATTCCTACTCCAGACTCAGTGCTCTGTCCACAATGCTATCCAGTTTAGCTGCTTTTAGCTGTGAAGCGAGGGGTTGATTTTGTTTAGGGGAATCCCTGAAAGGTGACACATGAGGGTAGACTTTGAAAAAAGTACCTATGTGTATGTGGAAGGGAGGAGCTTCCCAAATGTAATTATTTTGTGCAAACTGTGATGAGATAGGAAGCATGAACAACTACAAAGAGATGGGAGAAAGTAGAGCAAGAAGAGAATCCAGAAAGTAGAATGGGGGAGGGAACACTAGGAAGTGATAGTAGCATAAAACACAAAAATCATCAATAGAACATTTTAAAAGGTAGGGAAAAAAAGAAAGTAAAAGGCTGAAAAGGTAGGTTACAACATCCATTAACACAATGGGGATTAGTTTATGTCTTCTCTTTATCAAAGATGGGACACTCACTTTCCGGAGCTAGAGCACTCCAGCTCTGGCTTAATTTCAAACACCTTCGATCTTTAGCAAAATTTAATACCATAATTGCATTAGTTTGCATCCAGGCACATTAACTTTTAAGGAACCATGATGTAGATGACATTTTGGCCCATTCCGCAAAAATGCTCTCAGCTCTTGCCCAATCTATCATCCTTAGATTTCCATAAATACCTCTTTGTGATGAAATGCGTGAATGACTATCTAGGTGGTCCTCCAACACCTTGCAGCTTTTTGTACCCCAAACTGTGACCTCTAAACCCTTACCCAATTGTTGTGGTGGAGGATAACAGACACGGTCATGGATGTCTCACTGTTTTAAAAGGTGTCATAGTTTTGAGGAGAAGCAGGGAGAATGAGGAACACTTTTTGATGTCATTAATGTCTTCACCTTTGTCTTGCCACTGGACTTCGATGACCCTGGAAGAGAGGGTGAAGCCGATGACTTTGTGCACCTCTGAAGAAGATATCACTCGGCAGTGTCAATGGTCCTCTTTAAAAACAGAATGAAGAACAACAACAATGACAGCAATTAGGCTTCCAAGTCATGAAAGTGTGGATTCAAATCCTGCCTCTGATAAATACTGACTTTGAGACTCTAGGCGCTCCAGGCAACTCTCCAAGACTGGATGTCCAGAGGAAGGGACAGATCTGCATTGGTGGAGGGAATTTCTTCACCAGGAATTCTCTATACTAGTGAATCCCAGGTCAAACATAAATGCAGATCCAAAATATGATTTGGAAGAAATTGAGCAATGTACCTTCACCCCAGTGATATTACTTTCTTTGCACAGAAACATTGAGTCAGGTAGGGTAGTTGACATTATCCTTCCTATTTTGGGGAGCTTCTGACTCCTGGTCCAATACCTTTGTGTGAGTATCACTGTTAAGTCAAGAAAAATCCCATAGTGAACTGGCCTATCAGACAAGATGGACTCCTTTGCAAGTAGCCATTCCACCTGAGGAAGTGAAATAATACATCCGTTACTGTTATTTTTACCCTTAACCAAATTTGAAAGGGACACCACAAAGATAGAAAACAACTCTCAGGGCCAGAAGTCACACAGTAACACCCCTCCACATACACACAGCTCATGTCTTTGTCTCATGTGGACCTTCTTGCCTTTGTTTTTTAAGACTGAGCCGATTGTTTCCAAAACTTTGTGTATATATAAGGAAAGAGTGTTCCTCTTGGCGTTAGAGAATCATCTTGTAACTACTGCTCTTGATACAATTTTCAAGAAGTTTTGTTGTATTTTGGGGGGGGGTTGTCAAAGCAATCAGGTCACACAGCTAGGAAGTATCAAGTGTCTGAGGCTGGATTGGAACTCAGGTCCTTCTAACTTCAGGGCTGGTGCACTATCTACTGTACCACCTAACTACCCCTCTTGATGTAATTTTTTTTTTTAGTAAATATCCTTTTTGTAAAAAGTAATCAGTGACAGCTGGTGGATCAATATTAAGGAGTACTCCAGATAAGGGCTCATTGATAACAGTAACAAAAGCTAAACTCCCACAAGATTATCCCTATAACCCTGAGAAGAATTAACCGTAACCCACCACTACAAGTAGAAGTTAGGAGAGTGAGTCTAGAGAGGTTGTTAAGTGAGGAAAAAGCAAAAACAAAACAAAACAAAACAAAAAACCAGACTTGCCCTCAAGGAACTACATTTTAGTAAGACAACATGTGTATAAATACTGTGGGTATATATAAGATACAAGTTAGAGTAGATACTAGGTAACCTTGGCAGCAAATGGCCCTAATGGCCAGGAAAATCGTGAAAAGATTTGTGCCAAAGGTGAAGCTTCCTCTGCATTTTGAACAACATCAGGGATTCTAAGAAGTAGAAGGGAGTAGGTAGAGTATTCCAGAAATGTGGGAAGGCCATTGCAAAGGCTATATATTTTAGATCTCATTTCATATAATCACATATGCCTGTCCTTCTATCAACATATTCAATTTCACTTGAATCTATTGAAAATTACCAAAGACCTATATATTTGGTAATCAGTCACTGAAATTTGTTTCCAGCCAGCAAGTTGAACTGTGAATCCAACTTAGGGAGTAGCTGGATGTCGTTACACATACTATACATCAATTTCTGTCAAAGTCAGTCAACTCTTTGGAAAACCATCACTGAATGGTGACAGGCTCCCAACAATCCCAAGAGAGTTCATTCTATAAATTATTAAGAAGACTAGCTTCTCGACATAGAAAATACATAAGAATTCTAAACACAACACAATAATATTGCAAAAGTAGAAGGGCCATATAAATCATCAGCTTATCTGAACTCAGTGATTAGGACAGTTTTAAATATCCCAGCCAAGCTAGCTTTAAAAAAAAGCGGGGGAGCTAGAATTCTTTAGGACCTTCCACTGCTATCATGTTACTTGAAAATGACCTTCCCAACAATAACTTCCAGCCTCTATAATAAACAAATAAAGAAACAAAGCCATAACAAGATTAAATTACAGCATGCCAGCCAGATATAAAAGTAAAGTAATAATGATACTTATTTGCTTTCATTGTCTCGTTAGATTTCCTCAGCCTGTCTTCCCCCTCTTAGGCAACCTTTGATAATCAGGAACCATTCATTTGTACTAACCCTGAAGATTCCTTAACGACATGTTTTGTCTAGCATTTGCCAGTGGATGTTTCTAAATCTACTTCCCCAAAATCATCTCCCCAAAGGTTTAGCTCAATGGTTATCCGTCAGACAATCTGCCTTTGATGGCTCCTCTGCTCGCTCCTCCCCTACCCCTGTGTTCCCCCTTCTTTTGTGTCCCTGGCCTCCATTATCACCTCACCAACCAGGCCAGTGGGGGTCCAATCTAATTGGTAGCATGGAATTCCATGATTAGAAGATTTTTGGACAATTCCAACTAGTGTTCCATGTTATATTGCAAGGGCTGGAAATCAAGCTAACAGATCTTCAGAAGGCTGGTTGCGCCAACTGTGGAAGGCTTCTGAAGGCTCTCTTATGGAAGTTGAATTAGAATTAGATTCTGTGAGGTTGAAATATTGGGGGGGGGATGCAGAGAAAGAGCAGAACCTTGTTTTTGAATTGATTCCCTAGGAGAATATACACTCAGTGCTTATAAGCAGCTGTCGGGAATAGGATCCAGTAGCACCCTAGGGTTTAGGTTTGTGACCCAAAAGCTTTAACTAGTCTGGCAATGGTGACAATGGAAACACCCTTTCATGTAGACCCCGAGTGGCCTGCGTTCCTAAGAGAGATTTATCTCTTTTAATAGAATTAAGTGTTTTAACTTCTGGAATGTTCACATCAACATAAAAGGTTTAATAGTCTTTCCTTGTGACTGACTGGCAGGGGTTATTTAACAGTTTCATTCCTTAATGGTTATGGGTTATAAAAAGGTTCAACTTTGATGATGTATCTGTCGAGATCTCCAGGCAGTAACTATAATCTTTTAATAGGGTGAATCTCGCATAGGAGAGGGATCTGAGTGGACAACAATGTATTGTTGGTTGAGACGTATTTCTGGGATTTAAGGTTTGGTAGTTAGCTATTTATAAATGCCCTTTTTCTTTTTATGAGAGTCAAGGCAAACTGAAACTGCTGCCTACGGAGCCTATGGTCCCAGCGGCGGCAGACTCAACGCTGTCCCCAGTGCCGCCCTTCATCACGCATTTAAAAGTGAACCTCTACAAGTCTAGCCATGAACTTCAAGGTCTGCTTTGAAAAGGGCGGAGAGAGGTTGGACTCCTTTTTCTTTAGATTCCAATTTATCGGGCCCTTTGGCACTCTATGCCGGGAACAACAATACATCCTATATGCTCTGCTTGCTGAAGAAATCTTCAAAGGGAGGTGACTTTCTAGCAACACCTAAGAGACGCACAATCACACAAGGAAAACAATGTGCTTATTATACCGAAGGAAACCCACAACAAAGCAAAGCTATGGTTAGTATAGAAAGACACAGAATAACAGAACATCAGACCTGGACAGGGCCCTTGGAGGAGCTCTAGTCTGAGCTCCTCACTTTGTGGATGGGGAAACTGAAGCCTCATTGTTACTACCTACATAACCATTTGGGAGGGGATGCAGCAACATAAACATTAATTGATGCTTTTACCCAATGAGGGTTGGGAATAGACAGCATAACAATGAGGCCCTCCCCACTCGTACCTAGAGCTTTGAGAAGAACAATCCGTTTCAGCAGAGCAGAGGCCAGTGAGCCATAGAAATGGGAAATTCACCGGATGCTATATCTACAGAGAGAAAGAAAAATTACTGTTGCTGTTTACATAACAGGACTTCCTTGATTTCATCATAGTACCATAAATTTAGGGTCAGGGGTGACCTCAGAGGCCGTCAAGTACCAACCCTCATTTTATAGATTAGGAAACTGAGGCAGAAAGGACTACATGACTTGCTAAGGGTCATATAACCTCTAAATATATGAAGAAAGATTTTCACCTAGATCTTCCCGATCCAGCGCCCCACATCCATAAATTCACGATATACTTTCACTCTCCGAGGTCATGTTTTCTCTCTAAATTTAGAACTGATTTGTCCTTTTAGGAGTATGTGGCTGAAGGAGGGGGAAGGAGGAGAGGCGTAGCCATCAGAATTCATATAAGGCACAGAGCTGGAAAGCTTTAAAATAATAATGACAGCAGCATTAAAGTTTACAGAGCACTGTACTAATATCACATTTTATTCTTACAAATGCAGGGGGCCGTGGGAGGGCAGAGGACTGGTGGGTGCTTTCGTTATACCCATTTTTGAACTGAATAAACTGAGGAGGCTTGTGCAGGGTCACACAACTAGTAAGCATTTAAGGCAACATTTGATTTCCGGTCTTCTTCCTTCTAATCCTGATGTTATCACTAACCCTTCAGGGAGGGTTATAGAGAGTACTTGGACTGTGATATGGAGGAAGAAATTTATATATACTCTGACAACCCCAAGGAGTGAGAAAATGGGACAAGCCCAAGGAGTGAGCTGGTCTTGAAGACCCCCCCAGATCCTCTGAGCTCTTTCTCTCATTCCCTCTTTTCTCCTTTTTTTTTTTTAAATCTGGAGTACAGCATAGCATTCAGTGCTAATATTTTTTATCATCTCCTCAGGATACCAGGAGCTAGCTAGCACGGGCATCTTGCCATCTCCCTTTCTGTTTTCCATTTCTTGCTCTGGGAATAATAATCAACTCAACGCTGCTACTGTTTCTTAAAAGAACACCCTCATTTGCCTAGACCAAAGCTGCTTAGGCTGGCCCCCACTACCTCATATACTCCCTCCACACCGCATCCCCCTAGCAGAACCAGCCCTTTGAGAGCAGAGATGGCAACTTCAGAGACTGGCACATAACTAGCACACGCCTCATAAATGCCTGCTGATTGTTTATAGAGGGCTTTCCTGCCTGGCCTTCATCTTCTGTTCCCATGGTTTTCTGGACCTTTAGGGGCAGCCCAGCTAAGTATTAAGCAAAATAAGTCTCAACTGGTCAGTCAGTTCTATCTTTGCTCGTATACCTGATTCTTTACAGGATTATATTCAAAGATTAGACAAGTCATTTCTGAGAAATTTGCATATGTTTTTCCTGAGCTCAAAATTTTCCCCAAGGTCCATGCGCTTGCCTGTGCTCATTAAATCTTTTTCGCTCACTCTCTTAGGCAAAATTGTCTCTGAACAGATCTGAGGTTAAGGAGAACATTGCCTTACATATCTCTTATAGAGAAAAACAAGCAGTGCCTTTAATAGAGAGGGATTTAGGTTTTCTCATGGTGAAAACTGACAATGGCGATCCTGAACTCAGATCTTCTGACTTGTAGCCCAAAGATCTTTGAAATACCCCAGTATGTATGCTCCATGTGTGAGCCTTTTATTTCTTTCAAATCTCTTGGAGTAAAAAAAAAATAATGAAGCTAACAATATCAGGAAGATAGACATACATATACATACATAGATGCATATATACACATATGTACATATAATATATAATAGTTATAATGAACATATATGATATTTGTGTGTGTCTATATATACACACGTACACACACATATAGACTGAAACCTTGAATCTGACACCTATTACCTGCAGGATTGAGCAAATCATTAAATTACCTGCATCTCAAAATTCATTTACTAGGAATTAGTGAACTTGACACTGGATATAAATCAGGAAGATTCAGATTCAAATCCTAACTCACTAGCTATGTTACCTTAGGCAAGTCGTTTAACTTCTCCTAGCCTAAGTTTCCTCAGCTATAAAATGGAGATAATAATAGCACTGACCTCTGAGGGACCTTTTAAGGATCATATGAGAAAACATATGTAAGGTCTTTTACAAACTTTAAAGTACTTTATCAGTGTTAGCTGTAGAGGGCAGAACTCTGGAGCAGTCTACTTGAAACAAGGTGTTAACTCAGTGGAATTGATGAGATAATGGTTCCCTACTTTACATATACTTAGTACTTGGCATGGTGATGTGATAGTTCTACAGTTGATGTGATTGTAATAGGGTATTTAAACTGGGGACAAAATCAGACTCAGAAGTCGGACTGGCAGATGAGACTGGGTCAGACTATGACAGACACAGACTGTGAAGGGGACAATAAGACTTTGGACTTTATTCCTGACTATTCTCATGGTGATTATTCTGCTGAGACCAAGGCTGGTTCCAAGGCCCTCCAGAAAGTTATCCCGGACATGACAGTTAGCTACTTTTATTATTTTTAAAATTACTAAGTCACTGATGGGGTGCAAATCCTAGAAGTGGAGGGAAGTGGAAGGAATCCAATCATGGGAGTTCAACATCCCATTGTTCAATAGACTTAAGAATAGACATGTATGATATAAAGATTTGAGAAATCTCATGACAAGGATGACTATGTTCACATAGTCAACTGATTGTATGCTGTGTGTTAAAATATTGTATATTTCAACTTATAGAATCTGAATGCAGATATAAGCATATTTTTTCTTTACTTTTTTTCCTCAGGGTATTTTGGTCTGTTTCTTTTTCCCACAACATGACTAATGTGAAAATATGTTGCGTATGACTACACATGTATGACATATCAGATTACTTATCTTCTCATTGGGGGAAGGGAGAGTATTTGGAACTCAATTTTTAAAAATGAACATTAAAATTGTTTTTACATGTGATTGGGGAAAATAAAATATTACAAATGGTAAATTATTGCATATTTCTTTATTTAACTTATGCTGAGACAAGCTGAAATGCTATATAGGTAACTATAACTTTGTACTCGATCAAAATCAAGAAATGTACCACCCTATCAGCTATACTGTTCGTTCAAAGGCTAACTGAAGAAAAGATGCTGCTCTTCAGATGCCGGGAGATTCTGAGTAACATTTTGGTGAACCCTCCACTGAGCAACACGATAAGACAAAATGATGTTTTTTTAAAGCAATGAAAGTGCAACATTGCCTTCAAAAATTCTTCCCAATTTAACATATCTATTTGATAGGAAGAAAGTCTTGCTGTTAGAGAGTGACCTACTTCCTTAGAAAAATTCACAAGTAGAGAAATTCTCTATGAGGCTTTGTTGTCCGGCTTTATATCCACATTACAACTAACCTATCTTTCTGCAAGATCCAGGAGGACTGCAGAAAGCAAGTAGACGAGCAGGCTTTTTATCAAGTTAGGCCATTAAATGCAACATAGCAGAGAAATGTTCAAGTGTTAGCATTGGGGCTGAGCCTTGTAACACCAAAGGGGAATTGCTCCTGTCATCTAGAGTGGGGCTCCTCTATCCCCGAACCCTCCCTACCCCCTGGGAAGTCATATATAGCAGAATCTTGAAAGTAGCCACCAATTAGTAGATCAATCAATGGCACCCCCTCCCCCAGCACTCACTCTTCATATAAATATAGGAATGGTAGAATGACTTTCCGTTTGTGGCTCAGCAAGGATCTCAGACATTGGGAAAGAGAAGTAGGACACAGGTTTTTTTTTTCATTTTTTTTCTAGTTTCATTTAGTTGTAAGTTGGATTTAATGCTAGAAAAATACCATATTATGTGGTGAGACTGAATCAGTGGTGGTCATGGCAGTTTTGAAACCTCTCTCCCCACTGATATTCTAGAACCAGACTGTAAAATAGAAATGAAAAGAAGCCACTCATCACCCCCTGAAAGAGATCCCAAAATAAAAGCTCGCAGGAATATTACAGCCAACATTCCAGACCTCTCCTATCAAGGAGAAAATACTGCAAGCAGCCAAAAAAAAAAGAAACAAACAGATATTGGGGCGCCAGTCAAGATAACATAAGATTTAGTAACTTCTACATTAAAGTATCAGAGGGGTTTGGAATATAAATTCCAAAGGACAAAAGATATGAGATTACAACCAAGAATCACCTACCCAGTAAAATGGAGTATATAATCCTTCAGGAAAAAAAAAGAGAAGACTTGCAAGCATTACTGATGAAAAACCCAGAGGTGAACAGAAAATATGACTGTTAAATACAAGATGCAAAAGAAGCATGAAAAGGTAAACAAGAAAGAGAAATCATAAGAGATTCATTAAGACTAAACTTTCTATTCCTACAAAAGAAAATGATATTTATAATCCCTAAAACCTTTTTTTATTATTAGGAAAATCAGAAGGAATCCATATACATAGACAGAAAGTAGAGAAGTATGAGTTGAATGTGATAGTAAGCATATTAAAAATAAGATTAAAGAATGAAAAAGAATAATGCACTTGGAGAAGGGGCAAAGGAGAGGTGGAATGGGATAGATTATCTGACATAAAAGAGGCCTGAAAGGGATTTCACAGTGCTGGAGAAAATGGGAGAAATGGGAAGAGGTGCACATGAACCTTACTCTCATGGGAATTGACTTACAGAAAAATAATATACACATTCGGGCACAAAAATGTGTCTTACTATACAGAAAATTAGGTAGAGAATGGTGATATAGAAGGGAGGGCATTTTGGGAGAAGTAAAAGTCAGAAGCAAAACAATTTTGAGAATGAACAGTAAAAGGAGAGAGAGTGGGACAAACAGATGGAAAATCGGATGGAGGGAAATACATAGTTGGTAATCATTACTGTGAAAAAAAATTTATGGTGAGTTCCTCTGATAAAAACTTGATTTCTCAACAACCATTTTTGTAAGACTTTGTGTTGCAAATTGTTTCCCCCCCGCTCATATTCCCCCTCCCCAAGACAGCAAGCAATCTGATATAGGTTAAATACGTGTAATCCTTTTCACCATATTTCCATATTTGTCATGTTGTACTAGAAAAATCACATCAAAAGGGGAAAAAAACAAAGGAAAAAAGATAAACTTTTAAAAAAAGATGAAAATACTCTGCATTGATCCACATTCAGTATCCATAATTCTCTCTCTGAATGTGGAAGGCACCTCCATCTATTAAAATTCTCTTGAATCACAGCATTGTTGAGAAGAGCCAAGTCCATTACAGTTGATCATCACCTAATCTTGCTTTTACTGTGTACAATGTTCTCCTGGTTCTGCTCATTTCACTCAGCATCAGTTCGTGTCTTTCCAGTCTTTTCTGAAATCAGCCTGATCATCATAATAATATTCCATAACATTCATATACCACAACTTATTCAACCATTCTCCAACTGATGAGCATCCACTCAGTTTCCAATTCCTTACCACTACAAAAAAAGGCCAATACAAACATTTTTGCACATGTGGGTCCTTTTTCCCTTTTATGATCAAAGACTTCATTTCTCAAACATAGAAAACTGAGTCAAATTCATATAAGTAAGAGCCATTTTTCAATTGATAAATGGTCAAAAGATATGAACAGGCAGTTTTCAGATGAAGGAATCAAAGCTATCATATGAAAAAATGCTCTAAATCACTAATGACTATAGCAATATAGATTAAAACAACTCTGAGCTAACCCTGTCAGATTGACTAATATGACAGAAAAAGAAAATGACAAACTTTGGAGGGGATGTGGGTAAATCGGGACACTAATGTACCATTGGCCTTCTGGACTATTCTGATTCAACTATTCTGGAGAGCAATTTTGAATTATACCCAAAGAGCTATAAAGCAAAGCATAACCTTTTATCAAGCAATACTGCTACTAGGTCTATATCCCAAAGAGATAAAAACAAAAAAGGAAAAAGACCTATTTATATAAAAATATTTATAGTAGCTCTTTCAGTGGTGGCAAAGAATTAGAAATTGAGGGATATCCCTCAATTGGGGAATGGCTGAATAAGTTGAATATGACTGTGATAGAATACTACTGAATTTTAAGAAATGAAAAGCAAAATGTTCTCAGAAAATCCTAGAAAAACTTACATGAACTGATGCAAAGTGAAATGAGCTGAACCAAGAGATCATTGCACCCAGTAACAGCAATATTGTATGATGGTCAACTTTGAATAACAGCTATTCTCAGCAATGCAATTATTTAAGACAATTCTGTGGGACTTATGATTAAAGGTGCTGTCCATCTCCAGAGAGAGAACTGGTACAACCTGAATGCAGATCAAAGATACTTTTTTCTTTTTGCTTTATTTTTCTTGGGGGTTTTTTGTCTGTTTTCTTGCACAAAATGCTTTACATGGAGATTGTTTTGCATGAATACACATGTCTAATCTATGTCAAATTGCCTGTCTTCTCAATGACAGGGAAAGGTTTTGGAAAATCAAACTTTTAAAAATAATGTTAAAATTATTTTATATGTAATTGAGGAAAAATAAAATATTAAGTAAGAAAAATACCATATCGGAATGGAAAACAATAGCCTCCAAGCTAGGATTCAAGTCTTGCAAGATATTTACTGGCTCTGTGACTCTGGGCAAGTCATTTAACCTCTCAATAACCTGGAAAACTTTCTAAGATGGGGATTGTTAATTGTTTTTCCCTCTGGCATTCTGGGGAAGCCTATGAGGTACATTTCAGAATAAAGTTTTGAAATGCATAAAACAAAATGCACTAGAATATCCAGGAAATCAGTTCTACTGAAATATAGTTACCAAATATTTTTTAAAATGCAAATCAACAGACCTCAAGTTAGAAACCCCTGCATTAAGACTATCAGTTACAGAGAACATGTCAACTTTCAATGGCAAGGGAAGGTCCTCACCAAGAGTTCCCTATGCCAAAGAAACAAGAGATCAGATCCAGGCCCCATAACTAACCCTGATATATTATGGATTGATTATTGAGAACAAATGGAAAACTCAAGCAAGAGCTGGTCCCTTTTCAGATAATCTCTTCATATATAATATACATAGGATCCATGAAGGAAGTGAAATACATGCTATGGATTGCTCAGAACTTGCTCAACTTCAGAGATGTCAAGGTCATCTGGGTCAGTTCCAGTTGTTGTGAATTTTGTCTTGTTGCTGAACTCAAATGAGTATGGAAGAATTATGTTGACAACTCTGTCTCACTTAAATCCAATTCACCCACAAGTCATCACCCTGTATTGTTATTAGTTCTCTTGGAAAAATGAAAAACAAACAACAATATATTAAAGTTATCTAGATATACTTTAGACCTTGGGACATCGCACTGCACAAGATATCTGAGCATAGGTTCATTGTGCTAGGGCTAGAAGGGAACTCTGAAGATGTCAAGCCAACCCCTTCATCCTACAGAGGAGGAAACTGAGGCCAGTGAGACAATGTAATTTACCCAGTGACGCACAGAGGGTCATGGATTTGGAGATGGAAGAGACTTCAGACATCTTGTCAAAACCATTCATTTCACAGAAAAGGAAACTGAGGGCAATAGGGGTGACACATTTTGGCTATAGTCATACAGATGTTATACTACATACCCAGGGATTAAAACAAAATCCTCTGACTCCCATTCCAGGCTTCTCTCCCTCATCCCACGTGGAAAAAAATGGCTTTTCCTTAGAATCTGCGACCAATTAGTCTAATCAGTATTAGAGAGCAACAGCCAGCAATAAAACTGGGAAATAGAATTCTGGCCGAAGTTGGGTGGGAAACACTGTCAGAAGAATGCTTGAGTTTATGAAAAAGGAATGAGACTTGATGTAACAGCTAGCATTGATAAAGTGCTGTAAGGTCTGCAAATCACTGTATGTTATCTCATCTGTACTGTGAGATAAATACAACTATTATCCCCATTTTACAGATGAGCCTGGGAGATGTTAAGTGACTTGCTGAGGAACATGCACCTTGCTGGAATGACACAAGGAATTCCTTGTTTCCTTCACGAGTAAGGGTTTCCTGATGGTGGGACTTTACCCCCCCCCAAAGGACTCAAATCTATATAATCCCAGAATGTCTTATAGGAGATGTCTTGAATTTCAGCATATAATAATGAGGCAGTTAGGTGGAACAGAGGATAGTGTGGTGGGGCATGGAGTTAGGAAAATGTGAGTTCAAATCCTATCTCAGAAACTTACTAGCTGAGTAATCCTGAGTAATATAATCCTGTATATCCTGGGCAAGTCATTTAAGCATGATTGCCTTTGAAATAAAAAAAGGGGAAAGAAACTTACTGGCTGTATGATACAGGGCAAGTCACTTAACCTCTGTCTGTCTCAGTTTCCTAAATTGTAAAATGGGGATTTCTTTTCCTCCCTCCCTCCTTCCTTCCTTTCTTCCTTCCTCCCTTCTTTTCTTCTCTGTTTTCCCTTCTTTCCCTTTTCTTCCTTCCTTCCTTCCTTCCTTCCTTCCTTCCTTCCTGCCTTCCTTCCTTCCCTTGCTCCTTCCCTCCTTCCCTCCCTCCCTCCCTCCCTCCCACCTTCTCCCTTTCCTTCCTTCCTTCAAATTGGTAGGAGCTTGGAACCCAAAGTCATCATGGCTCAGCAGATGCAGCACAGGACTTGGAGTCCAAAGACTATAAGCCCTGCCCTAGATACAACTCCCCAATATGTGTTGTTTCCCCTCACTAGGATGCAATCTCCTAAAAAGGCAACCATGCGGTGCTGTAGTGGATAGAGATCTAGGCCTGGAGTACGGAAGTCCTGTGTTCACATGTGAGTGACTCAGACACTTCCTAGTTGTGTGACCTTTGGCAAGTCACCTCACCCTGTTTGCCTCAGTTGCCTCATCTCCACTCCAAGATCTCTGCCAAGAAAACCCCAAATAAGGTGACAGAACATCACATATGATTAAATGACAACAAAGGGCAAGGATCATATTTTTTTTTTGTATTTGTATCTCCAACACTTAGCACAATTCTTGGCACATAGTAAGCTCTTATATACTTTTCATTCATTCATTCATTCATTCGGCTATCATTTTTACTATCTCACTCCAAGCCCAAAGCTCTTTGTTTTACTGAAACTGCTGATAAGTTAAAGAAGAGACTCTACTTGTGGACTCTGCTTCCTTCTCCCTCTCTTTATTCCTTATGATTTCCTCAAGTAACATCTTCCTCATTATTTCCCAGTTAGAGCGTGACAATATCACCTGCACAAGAAGATCATAAGCTTCCGGAGGGCAAGGACAAAGCCCAGCACTGCTTCTGTAACAGGCAGAGCCCAATGTTTGAAGGCAAGAGGTGTCCAGAAAATGTCTGTTCAGTGAATGAATGGCTTCCTCTTAAAACATCAATGACATGGCACAAAGGTGCCATGCTGTGTGCCAGGTGCCTGGGGCCTTTTGAAGTACAGTGGGGAGAAGGGAACTTTCCCTCTTTTCTACTGGAAGCTTGTTCCCAAACCGATGCTGGTGACAACATAAATGAACCGTATTTTAAAATCCTTATCCAATGTTCAGTCACCACCAGTTCCATATAGAGCATGGCTTATTAAAAAGGATGAGAGACATGTTCTGTGATTCCCATTGCCAAGGAGGGGCAGGGGATCACATTAAAATAAAGACGCTTTCATCTGTCACTCAGAAGGCATTGCAAATATATTTCTAATGAAAATGTCTGTACATCAGACCATTAATCAAGCAAAGCTCAACAATGGAAACAGAAAGGATGGAAATTGGCTGTTACAAAGCTGTTTCAAAATGAAGTTCAAGGATATTTGAACTCCTGAGCAGGGATTCTTAGCCCACTGGCTGTCCCACCAACAGTCACAGGATCGTAGATTAGAAAGACATCACTGATTTTCGAGAGCGATGAATACAACCCTCTGATTTTACAGATGAACAAATGGAGGCATGCAAAATTCAAGTGATTTACCCAGGGTTTTATAAGTATTAAGTGTTGGAGGTGAGGTTTGAACCCAAGACTGCCTGACTCTAGGTCTAGTACTCCATCTATTATAACATGCAGAATTCTAATCGTATATATGTTGATAAGTAACCATGGACCGAAAAGTCGCTAAACCTTTCTGTACTTCTGGTTCCCCATCTGTGAAAATGGGATTCAAATCTAGACCTTACTGCTGTCCAAGAGATGCTTTTCAGGTACATCAATGCCACAAAGGAGCATAACATACTTGAACTGGAGCCGTAAGGTACCTGAGAGGCCATGTCATCTGATCCCATCATTTTACAGAGGAGGAAACTGAGGCCCATGGAGAAGTGATTTGTTCAAAGTCACCCATAAGATCTGGAGCTGAAGACCAATCTCTTTCTTTTCCAGATGAAAAGACTGAGTTCTAAGTAACTCAGCTATGCTCACAAAGATCACAAAGTAGTCAAGGAGAGTTTGAAACACAGACTCTCTGACCCCAAATCTAGTGCTCATCTGACTATTCCATGCCTCTCAGCTAGCCACGGTTTCACTAGCATGCAGATTTCCCTCCAGATGCAGATCACAAGGCATCCAGTGTTTCTGTGGCCAGCTAGAGAGTTTCTGTGGCCATAAAATTCCAGGCCCAGACGGTTGCCACTCTGAGGATGAACCCCTGCATTTAGCCAGTATAACATCCAAGAATGACGAATAAAAAAGCATTTGCTAATATTTACTTTGTGCCAAGCACTGTGCAAGTCACACGCTGGGAGCTGAGGTCCTTACCAGGGACCTTCCTTCTCAGCTTCACATGACCCTCCAATATCTCTTCTCCAAGACCTGCCCTTTGAAATTTTTCTGTGCTAAGAGACAGTGTCTCGGCCAATAGCCAGGATCAATGATACAGAAGCACCTGGAGCTCTTAGACTGCAGTGCACTATATATAATTTCAGGGTAATAGTATTACAGAAATCTATATCTGAGCTTTACAATACAGCACTTTCAACTTTTCAGACAGGAGATTGCTACAGAAAGCATTATCAAAATCAAGTTAACCAAAGACTCGCTTTTAACAAAAAAAAAAAAAAAAAAAAAGACATCATTTATATAGCATACACCCACATTGTTTGTAAAAAAAATAAAATAAAAAGGTTAGAAGCCTAACCAAATTCCTAGCCACTTACTTCATTTATTTCTCTACGGCATTAGCAAAACATCCAGTAGAATAGTTTAGCTCATTAAGAGCCTTCCTACAGAGAAATGGGGAAATGATTAGTTCAGCCTAAGCTCTACAAAGACATTAAATAAGCAGCTAGGTGCTGAGCCCAGACCGCATTACCCCCAGTAACTTTTAACACTGAAAACAATTCAGAGTTCTGAAGACCCACCGTCTTCCTTCGACTGGGAGAGAACGAACGCTCAGTGGTAGATGCTAGATCCGCTTCATGGAGAACACAAATTGAGGGTGTTTTGATCTGCACTGCCAATTGCAAAGTTTCCCAACTGCCCGTTGTACAAACAAGACTCAAACTTCACTTCAAAGAGCCTTCAGTGAAACACAACTGGTCAAGTGTCTCATGGTATTTTCAAAGGCTTTGTTCAAAATAAAAGATCCAACTTGAAGCTCTGTTGCAAGTGGACTTGCAAACCCCAAACGGCATGCCCATGCCAAAGTAAAGACTTTTTTTTTAATCAAAGCATCTTTGAAGAAAGAAAACATGAAAATATGTATTATATAAAACAGACTCTGGCTTCCAAATGAATTCTAAATCTTCAATCGAGTGTTTGGTTTTCAAGCAGAGACTCTACAACAGAGTTCAATTTTATCCATTTGTGGCTGACTCTGATTCAGCCCTGAGTAGTATATTTGTACCCCTAAGATATTAAAGCAACAAGAAGAAGGCCTCCTGAGTATTGGTGGGAGCTCTTATGGAGGATTTCGGAGGCAAACGCGGATGAGGATCACATGGGATGAGAAAGTGGGAGCCCTTCTCTTTTGTGTTGGTTTTGAAAGACTCCCCACAAATGAAGAGTTCAATTCCCAAAGCCTCTCTTTTCATATTATTCAGATAATCTGCTATTTGCCAGCTACCGAATTACCTTAGCCTAGGATTCTAGGCCAGGGATAGGGACTCCTTGATATAACTTCGTTCCCAAGCCAATTTATGAGTCAAATACAAAAACAAAACAAAACAAAACAAACCTGTGTACTTCCTGTTACCAGATAATCTCTCATGCTGCTACTGAGTAAATCAGACCACAATACCCCTAGTGTTAGGTACCCTTTTAATGTTCTACAGTAAAGTCTTTCTTGTTGTGGGGACTTGAGATTATGCCATTGGAGAGTGAGCTCTGGTTGCTTCATCAAACAGAAAGGCTTTGAGAGCAAACCCATTTATGGAATATATGTTTATCATCTGAAGACCAACCTAGTTAAATTGAAAGGAAGACTCATCATCAGAATGGCATCAGGGAGATACATTTTTTCCAGCATGACTAGGAGTAGAGAAGCTCAGCAACATAAGATAGACCATCAAGGGATGAATTGGGAGGCTAAAATAACTTTCTGGAATTATCTAGGCAGTCAGGTGACTCACTGGGCCTAGAGTCAGGAAATCCTGAATTCAAATCCAGACTCAATTACTAGCCCTGCGATCCTGGGCAAGTCATTTACCTCTGCGTTCCTCAACTTCAAAATGAGGATGATAATAATAGCACCTACGTCCCAGGATTGTTGAGGATCAAATGAGAGAATATCTTGAAAAAGCACTTAACACACATGCCTGGCACATAGTAGGTATGATAAAAATGCTCATTCTATACATTTAGTAAGATTTGAAGGATTTTATTGCTGGATGACGTATCTATCCATCACTGAAAAACCCTTTAAGCATCTGTAATTTTAAATAATTAAAAAGCATTTGTCAGACTTGGAATCTTTCTGAGCTGCTTTCAACCTACAGTTCCAGACTCATCACTGTACATATACTACAGGTTGTCATCAAAGTAAGTTTTTGAATATTCACCAGAATCTCCCACATTTCCCTACTTTTTCTTCTTTTCTCAGTCTGACTTTCCTCCACTGACTTCCACCCCACCTCCAACTAAATTCAATCCAAATCATGGTAGAAGTGACCTTCTATAAAGCTTCCTACTCAGAAGTCATCCCTTCCTTCTTCTGAATTCTCATTGAACTTTTTTCTAACTTTATTAATGTATTTATTGCATTCTCAGTCATATTATTTGCTTTTCTTAGACTGCAATTAGATTTAAATTCCTTGAGGATAAAGTGTATCTCATGTGCCTTTTTATCCCTCACTTACCCCAGAGGCGTTGTGTCAAAGTAAAAGAGAAACGGGGATCAGTAAACCATATATAAGAATCCCAGGGGTGGGGTGGAGGGGTTTTTATTGATTTAATTTTAAAGTGTAATATTATCTATATCTTACTATATTTTTAATCTATTTTGTTAAACATTTTGTTGCATTTTAATTTGGTTCAGCTGCACTTGGGAGTATTGTGGACCTCATCTTGCACTGGAGCATATGTCTGACATCTCTTCCCTACAATTGAGCTCAGGCCCACACGGTTAATCCAGACAAAGCAATGGGTCAAGTAATGGAAACAAAGGTCTTGAGGATGAAGGCTGGCTTTAATGCATCTGACAGCAAACACTCCCACTTAATAATAAGGAAAGGGAATCTGAAAAAAAAAAAGTTGCCTACCATCTACTTTACCCAGGAAAAGCAATAGAATCCCTAGTAAGTAGCATTTCTTCAAAGGAAAAATATAAGCTACGGTAACCATTTGAAAGAGACACAAATAAACAAGTTAAAACAAACCTAAGGTTTCATCTCATACCCAGGATATTAGCAAAGTTGACAAATGATGAAAATGGTATTTGTTGGAGGAGACGTGGGAGAGCAGACACACTAATACACTATGGGAAGAGCTGCATATTAATCCAACCATTCTGGAAATCAATTTAAAACTATGTTAGAAAAATTACTAAATGGTGCTCTTTGATCTGTTAATGCCACAATGGGGCATCTATCCCATCTATCCAAAGAAAGTAAAAGACATAGTAAAGGACCCATACGTTACACACACACACACACACACACACACACATATATATATATATATATATATATATATATATATATATATATATATATATATATATATCAGAACTTTTTGTAGTAGCAAAGAACTAGAGGGAAAGTAGGTATTCATCAATTTGGAAATGGACAATCAAATTGACATATGGATATTATTGTGCCATAAGAAAAGACAAATATGAAGAATTCAGAGAAATTTGGGAAGACTCATATAACCTGATGTAAAATAAGCAGAACCAGAAACAGACTTTACATTATAACTACTATAAGGCAAACAACACTGAAAGATTTTAGAATGTTAATGAATACACCAAGCAATCATTATTTCAGAGGACTGTTGGTAAAATATGAACGCCACCTCTTGACCAAGAGACGGTAGACTAGAGGCGTGGGAAAAGGTCTACATTTTTAGACACAGCCGAGACGTTGACTTGTTTGCCTGACTATTCTTATTTGTTCCAAGAGAAGGTTTTATTGTGGTGGGAAGAGGGAGGGAGTTGTTGAGAAATAGCAGTGATATAAACAAAGAAAAGGGCATCAGTAAAAAGAAAAAAAAGTAAAAGTAAGTAGAAAAGTAATTCAGTTTATTATAGATGTATTCAGACTCTTCCAACTGAGCTTCTGGACCGAAAGATCATCAATAAATTAAATTTTACTGTCTCTATGTAAGGAAAGACTAGGTCTTAGACAAAGAGACTCTCCTTTTGTTCTCAAGTATTTGTATATACAATGATATTTTGTAGTGGTAAGCATACCAAAAAGTCAAGACATTTCATTTTTAGTATTCAGGCTTGAATAAGAAATGTAAAAAGCCAATAATGGAGCCTTTACAACATTACACTTCCTTCAAAATCACATTATGATAGTCAGAACAAGAGAGAGACTCTGCTGAGCACTTGAATATTCATTGGAAAGGACATTTAATATGCCCTCCTTGGTCTGAGGACTAGAGGACCTTAATAAGATGAAATTTCAGTAGCTTCTGCTCATTTTGGAACTCTTGCCAAAGCAACATCCATTTCCGCGAAGGGAGAGGGGATATCTGGAGCAGACAAGGGAATGAAGAGAGGTCCAGTTCAAGATGCTGTTAGATTGGAGTTTTAGTGTGAATGACCAATGTGATTTGATGAGAGAATCATTTGGCTTTCCCCCCAATATATTCTTATTTATTTAATTAAATATTTTTTACTTACATGTAAATTTTTTTTACATTCATTTTATTAAAATTCTGAATTCCAAATTCTCTACCTTCTTCCCTCCCTTAACCCCTTCCTAAGATGGAAAGTAATTTGATAGGTTATACATGTGCAGTCATTCAAAACAGATCTCCATATTTACAGCACTGCAAGAGACCAAAAAAACAAAATCCCAAGGTAAAACAAAAGTATACTTCAATCTGCATTCAGACTCTATTAATTCTTTCTCTAGAGGTGGATAATAGTTTTCATTGAAAGTCCTTTGGAACTGCCTTGGATCACCGCATTGATCAGAATACCTGAGTTAATCCTGCTACACTATTGCTGTTACAATGTACAATGTTCTCCTAGTTCCGATCACTTTACTTTGTATCAGCTAATGTAAATCTTCTCAGGTTTTGTTTTTTTTTTTTTTTGCTGAAACCATTATATCTTACAGCACAATAATATTTCACCACAATTTGTTCAGCTATTCCTCTACTGATAGGCATCCGCTCAATTTCCAATTCTTTGCCATCACTAAAGAGCGACAATAACTATTTTTGTACATACGATGCTTTCCATTTCTCTTTGAATCCTTTGGGGTGCAGTACTAGTATTGCCAGGTCAAAGAGCGTGCATAGTTTTATAGCCTTTGGGGCATAGTTCTCCAGAATAGTTGTATCAGTTCACAGTTCTACCAACAATGTATTAGTGTCCCGATTTTTTCCACATCCCCTTCAATTTTTGCCATTTTCCTTTTCTGTCAGATTAGTCATTCTGTTTGCACTTCTCTAATCAATCCAATGATTTGGAGCATTTTTTCACATGACTATAGATAACTTTGATTTCTTCTCCCCCAAATCACCTATTTATATATCATTTGACCAGTTTTCAACTGGGGAGTAGCTTGTAGTCTCAGAAATTTGATTCATTCTCTAAATATTTGTGAAATGAGGCCTTCCTTTATCAGAGAAACTTCCTGTGAAAAATTTCCCCAATTTTCTGGTTTCTTTCTAATCTTGGCTACACTGATTTTGCTTTGCTTTTTAATTTAATGCAATCAAAATTATCCATCTTACATAATGCTTTTTCTTATTAAGATATACATAAATATATATATGCTTATAAAGCATAAATGCTTCCCTTCATACATCTTACAGGTAAAAATTTTACACATTCCCCTAATTTGCTTATAATGTCACCCTTTATGTTTAAATCATATGCCCATTCTGACTTTATTTTCATATATGGTGTGAGATAGGGGCTATACCTAGTTTCTACCAAACTACTTTCCAGTTTTCCCAGAAGCTTTTGTCAAAGTGAGCTCTTGTCCCAAAAGCTAGGATCTTTGAATTTATCAAACACTAAAAATGACTACGGTGATTTGCCACTGTGTATTGTGTACCTAATCTATTCCACAACTCTATTTCAGAGCTAGTACCAGATCGTTTTGTTGATTATCACTTTGTAACACAGTTTGAGATCTGATAGGATTAGACCATCTTCCTTCATATTTTTCCATTGATTTATGTGATATTCTTGCCCTTTTGTTCTTCCAGATGAATGCCATTATTTTTTCTAGCTCTATAAAATAATTTTTAGTAGTCTGATTGTTATGGCACTGAATATGTAAATTAATTTAGGTGGATTTATCATTTTTATTACATTGGCTCAGCCTCCACTTGAGCAATTAATGTTTCTCCAGTTTTTTTTAAACCTGACTTTATTTGTGGGAAAGGTGGAGAGTGCTATTTGAACTGCAGTATTTCTAAATCTGTATGTGAACAAAGAGGTAAATTGACAAAATGAAGGCCCAGGAATTTGATTTGGATCCCTGACAAAATCCTAGGAAGCATAAATGAATAGATGGTTAAGGACCGTCTTGAAAAAGAAACAGCCACCTTATCCTATCTGACCGTTGCATTTTATAACGAAGAAAACTGATGACTGAAGAGGTAAAATGACTTGCCAGAGGTCAAGCAAGGAATAAGAAAGACAGACTTTGGACCCAATTCTTGGATTTCAAAGCCATTGTACCATGCAGCTTCAGATCTGTCTTTACAGCCTTCCGCAGCATTAGACCTGCC
This sequence comes from Sarcophilus harrisii, assembly GCF_902635505.1. NCBI lineage: Eukaryota > Metazoa > Chordata > Mammalia > Dasyuromorphia > Dasyuridae > Sarcophilus > Sarcophilus harrisii. The sequence goes on from NC_045432.1 coordinate 32,956,562, forward strand.
AAAGCTTCCTTGCATAGACTTTGAGAACTCAAGATCACCCTCCATGTCACAGTGAATGATCTATGAAGGACTTGAGTAAAAGATGCTTTGAATAACTTAAAAAATAGATACTGCATTGCACAAAAATTCCAGTTGAGATTTTATTTAGCACTTTACGGGATTTTATCATCTCAGCAAATTCTTCCTCACTCCCTATGTAATAGCCTGGCTTATTTTAATCTTAAATATTGATTTTAAAAAGTTAATTGGACAACCGTCTTTATAAGCAGCCCAGCATATCAATCATTCGGTTACCCTGACATTCAGGCAAGTAAGGACTCCAAGGTGGCTTTGGAAGGGGCATGTTTTGTTTCTTTATTTCTGGGTTTTCTTTTTAATCAGTGATGTGATACTAGATGGTTTGTTTGCATAGAGAATTCAGTTTCTTTTTCCTATTGTTGGAGCATGAGATATGACGGTAAAACCTGAGACATAATGGATAACGTTATATTTCCAAAAACAGTTTGGGGAACATTAGTAATAACTTACAGTCCATGGAAATGCCAAGACAAGCTCACTAATGGAACGATTAAGGAAGTGGCTCCAAACTGTGTCATATGAGAAATGTGTTCCTGTGATTTATCAGGGGCCCGATGGAAAAACACCACGGCCCCATATCTCATAAAGATTAAAGGTTAGAAAAAGATGATTTTCCGATGTGATCTGTCCCTATGCTACAAATAGCAACTCGTATATTCTTATTTCTCAGTGATCATGTTTACTAGGTGCCTAGCCCTGTGCTCTGGGGGACACAAATTCATACGCCTTTTTAAAAAATATATAACATGTGGTAATGGGGAGGCAGTTGTAGGAAACCATGTACCTATGTACCTGGTAGCCCATTTTCTTTTACACCAAAGTTTAACTACGACTCAACGGGGAGCACTTTGGCTTCTAAACTAACAAGAGCAAACCATTTTTCATGGAAGGTTATAAACTGTGTACTATCTCAGATAAAGGCCGTTATAGTGCTTTTGGAACCATTCACCATGTTCATCGAAATATATATCTAGTAATTAGGGAAGGAATGGCATGCAATATTTAAGACAATGTAATGGTTTGATGCACACTGGTTACATCTCTCTAATAAATATGTATCCAGCAAAAAAAGGAGGGAAATAAAATAAGTATCATTTATCAGAAACCAAAGACTACTTACCTGAAAGTACCTAATTAGGATGCAGGATTTCAAAAGACATTGTTAGAGGGGGGGAAAGATCAGAAAATTTGAATATTTTGTTCATTTAGCATATACCATTTCTTCAAACAATCCCATGCAGATCTAACTATTTGTGAAATCTTATGTTTTAAAAATATTTCAAGTTTTAACAGCACAACCAGACGTCCTTAAATAGGTAATGCTTGCATCTTAGGCTCATTCAAAATTAAAAATGGCCTCGTTCATTTTCATACAATGTGTTAAGAGTTGATCTTGCAGGCCTATAATTTTGATCACTGGGTTTCACGACAAAGTGCATCACACACGTATGCTAACTACTACTGAGATACACAATGTGCAGATTTGATTACAGCACATACTGGCAATTCATCTCATCTGTGTAGAAGCTTGGAGGGTCCTCCTTTAAGACTTCCACAAGGGAAATTGAGTCAGTGAGCTGTTAAAAGCAGTAGTATCAGTGCATAAAGTCAAGGCGGGGATAAAGTCATGAAAGTGGTTGGGATATAGGAGTGAAATTTTGGGGTGCAGATATATAATTGTGTTCTTCTTTATTCGCTTACTGGTTTGGGGAAAGGCTGGCAGTCTGCCACTTCATTCTTGCCCTTTGATTAAGATCAGTAAAAGGTGAATATAAAGCCGTTGATGGGTCACATGGCCACATCCGGACAGGGGCCACATCTGGTAGCAATTGCCACTGGGCCTGTGGTAGAAGAAAAGGAGGAGGAGCTGGGAAAGCTCCTTGAGAAGTGGGATGGCAAAAGTCAATTTAGAGTAAAAATGAGACTAAGGTGGTGGTATTAAAACAAACCAATGAACTGAGACAGAGACTGAATGGAAATGTACTACAAGGTTCCATGAAACTGCAGCAGCAGCTGGGAGCAGCTAGATGGTACGGCGGATGAGCACCAGCCCTGGAATTAGGAGGACCTGAATTCAAATCCAGCCTAAGACATTTAACACTCACTGGCTATATCACCCTTGGCAAGTCATTCAACCCCAACTGGCTCACAAAAAAGAAAGAAAATACAGCAGCTGGTGATCTAGGGATGAAAAGACCAGCCCCAACTCCTGATGCTTTCTCCATTATGTAAATAGAGTTGATCCTAGTAGGTTCCAAATGTATAGGTTCTTCCCTTTAAATTTTCTATGATCTACAGGCCTGAAGGAAGTGGGATCAAAAGGTAGGGAGATTACTTGGGCAAGTACTTTAAGAGAGGGGAAACTTTGGTCAGTGGCTTGGTAATTTTACATAATTGTGCTTTTATAAACAATGTAGCCACGGTGTGCATCCTGTCTGTAACGTGAAGAGGGGCAGTCAGAACAAAAGAAGCTTCCCAGATACAGTGTAGAGGTGAGTCACTGAGAATTTCTTATTCTTTCCTGGTAATTTAGAGCCATATTTACTTTCCCCTCCCCAAGATCAATATTAAATCGAGACCGGCTGCTACAAGCTATAAAACTTGAGACAATGGGAGCAGAAAGTAAGATGAAAGTCTGTGTGCTGACTGGTCCAGAGAACAGTGGAGATGGTATAGCTTCTGGGGGGGTCTTGCATAGGTGTACTGAACATAGGGAAGAAATGATATGGCTGATGGCTTTCACATAGCTCTATGTGGTGTCCAAATTATATACTTTATTCAACAGGTTGTTTAGTCAGTTAAGTAGCACCGTGCTTGGCTACATAGTAGGTGCTTAATAAATTCTAGTTGACTAATACTTAATTCAAGCGATTCTCTGTGTGTGTATGTGTGTGTGCAGGCAGGCAACAAAAGCGAGACATGAGCTAAACATGGGCTGCTATTACTGTTGTAGCACCTCAGGTGTCTATTGGGACACCACCCAGACACATGCAGAATGTTACACTGAATGCTCTAACTACCCAGTCACACAATAGAAATCATGCTATTTAGATCTGTTCCAAAATCAAGTATTTTTGGAATCACAGCAACTGCTGACAAGCTATATATCTCCAGCTATTCCGTAAATTTGCTTAAGTGCCTCCTTCCCTTTACGAGGGATTACATTAGTCACGGAATTAATTGTTGCATTTCACTACTAACGTTTGGTACATAGATTATATATGTACACATATATGTATATGTATGCAGCAACATATCTTTGGTAATTACGCAACAGGCAGAAAGTAACTGAAATATGAATATTGCCCATTTGTCCCACCGAGCTTTAGATCTGCCACACGATTGTTAATGCTCACAACAGCGCAGTAATTGAATTACAGAACATTAGCTGCATGATTATTATGATCATAAACTGCTATAAAACAGAAGTCCATGAAATAAAATCCCAAACTCTGAGTTTATAAAGCAAAGCTACAACCCAGCTTTCACTTTTCCTTCTGTACCCCATGTCACGCCAAGTCCACCTCCCAATGTTCAAAAGGCACTCAGCGATCACCCATTGGGACTGCTCATTTAGGGATGCTTGAGCTCTTAAATGTCAATGCTAACGACTCCCTGGCAACTCCCAGGCAACAGTGAAAAGAATACCTGCACTTTGCTTCCTAAATTGTTTCTTCCACACAGGGAAGCCGGTGCCATTAACACTCACTTTCCTACGTCAGGTAATGTAGCATTTAGGAAAATTGAATATTCTAAGAGTGAGCCTGCAGACTTCCCCTGGATTGCAGATTTTCTTTGAAGAAAATTTAACCTTCAATAATATTTAATTCATGATAGATCTAATCGCATCTTTCTTTACAATTTCAGAAAAGCAGTGTGGGGTATTATCTTAGCTTAGAGTCAGCATAGAAGGCACGCAATTTCACTTATAAGGGACCAAAAACAAAGACCTCAAATTATTGGAGCTAATTATTTGGATTCTGGCAGTTAAGATTTTCCATCTGGGCAAACTCCCATTAACAGAGTTTTACTGAAAATGTATTGCTGAATAACTGAAAACTGAGGGGATACCCACCAAGTGGGGAACGCCTGTGAATGAGATGGGATACTGTAGTGCTATAAGAAATGATGGAGGGGATGGTTTCAGAAAATACTGGAAAAGATTCACATGAACCGAGAAGTTCAAAGAGAAGTGAGCAGAACCAGAACAATTGATACAGTAATAGCAACACTACAAAGATAATTCTGAAAGACTTAGTAACTCTGATAAACACAAAGACTAACCATAATTCTAGTGGACTCATGGTGAAATGGGTTTTTCACCTTCTGATGGAGAACCGATAAATTCAAGAAGGCAGAATGAAGCGTATTTTCTTCTGTTTCTTCATTTTTTGACCCTTTGGAACTTGGCTAACACAGATATTTGGTTTGTATGGCTAGGTACATTTGTAATATGTTGTTTTTTTTGCCTTCTCAGTGGATAAGCAAGGGGGAGATAAGAGAGAAAAATGAGAAGTGAAAATAAGGAAAAATTCATTGCAAAAACAAAAGAAAATGCATTGTTAAATCTGTATACATATATGTAAGGTGAATTTGGAATTTCCATTGAGTAATAACAATTTAGGTTACTTTAGTACTACTACCTCCCCGGCAGGCCAAAAGGTTCTTACGGCCCAGTTCAGAAGATGCCTGACTAAGCCCTTTCTGAATGAGGCAATGATTGGTAGGTAGGAAAGTTTTTTCCTCCCTTGCTGATTCTCTCAAGATTCACATACCTTCCCTCCAACCCCTAACCCCCAAATAAAGCCAACACAGTAACTCCAGTTTGATACTTTCCTTCCCTTTTGCCTTGACTGCCTATCCTCCAGTGTTAAAGCTGCAGATCATTTGTGGTGAATCAAAGCCTAACAGATTACTCATTGCTAATTAAATAGCCTGATTCTGTCCACTGAAGCTAATGCATTAAAGTATTTAATGTTTGTTTGGTAAACTGCTTTACTAAATGCTCCTTTGACTTTTATTGGTAATAAACATTAAGCATTTATGGCCTGTGAAAGCAGCTTCCCATCTAGCTTATGCTGTTACTATTTACAGTTTGTTAATGAAATAGCATTAACTTCCCTCGAACCCAAAGTTGTTTTTGTTCTCCTCTTTAACTTTTATTATATGGTGCAAGGAAGAAGCCTGCAATGAGATGCCCATGAACTGTGCTTGTTTGGGTGAGTCCTTCCTCCAAAAGAAGAGAATGACTCACCAGACCAAATGCCCTTCAGGCATCCCGAGTCAAGGCCACATAACAAGCTCATTTCCCCTGGCCCTTTCTGCCCTAAATCTTGAAATCATTTTCATGCCCCACCTTGATGACCCATCCTTCAGCTACACTTTAATGCCCGCTCCAAGGGGGCTCCCTCCTACTTTTGAGCACCAAAGGTAGCACTGGGAAATTCTGTCTTTTGTGAAATACCAAACACACACAGTACAGCAGGAGAATCTCTATTCAATTGGATGACTCTTCTCAATTCACTTGACTCTATTTACAAGGGGTAGATTCTGATCAGAAAGAGGCACCTTATATGGAGCTAGATATATGCATGATCCCTTGCTGGGACACATACATCTTTTAGGTAAAACCCGATTGGGGCTACATTGGAAACCAACTGAGGCTCAGGAAAATGAACTCTGGTTCAAGGAAAGACACCCCGTCTGTGCAGCCCGTATAAGTAAGGCTCTACTCTCTTCAAAGCCTGTTTTCCTTTGACTTTTCTCCAATGTTTTCATTTGGCTTCCAGCAAGGATAGGAGAAAGGAATTTCTCTCCTTTCCTCTCCCCTCACATTCCCACATCCCAATCCCATGAATGGGGCACAATGGTAACTTTCAGAAGAAACATGGCAAGGAGACTCCTCCTGTTTCATTAGGTGAGCCCTTGAACAAGACTGGCCCTTGGAACCTTATCTCACTTCCTCTTACTTGACTCCATTTATGGCCACAGGCCAGTGACTAGTGAGAAATGGATATTTCTAGACTTCCTAATTTCCTCCTAAGTTAAGAGCTCCTGAGTTTTGGAGTTAGAGGCTGTCACCCATTGCGGGGGGGGGAATTTTTCCTTAGTAGCACACTTCTCAGAGAAGAAGACCACTCCTAGGATTAGCCTTTCTCTGAAGGATGAAATAGAGGCACACTGTGAAAGGCACACTTGCCACAGCTTCACCATAATTTCTGGGAATTGTTAGGACAATGCAGGCTTGAGGCAAATACAACATTTCTATTTAGTGGGACCACAAAAGATCTTCTTTACCTTCCAGGAGAACTATAGTGAATTAACTGAAGTGTTAAACTTAAGTTTATTATTATTATTTTATTAAACATTAATATTAATATTGTTTTATTATTAATATCAATTTAATATTTAATTTAAAATATTATTAATATTAAATATTAATATATTATTTAACTTAATAATAAAACTTAAGTGTTTTACTTTTTATTTATTTGTTCATGCGTGCCAGTGAATTGCTGAAGTTCTATGTAGTTTCTGTGGTAAAAGCCATAAACAGCTGTCCTATATCTGCTATCCATATGATATACCCAGTGCTTTCACAGGAAGGGATTCTGCTAGCCACTTTTTAGGGACGCACGAAACAATGAAGTTTCACAGTGGAAATGTCCCTAGGAGATTGCTCAGGGGTGGAAACAGAGCCCAAGAGAGAGAATCTGAAATTGTTTGGGGTCAGACCCTCCCAGGATGGACTTGGGTCTATGTGAGTCCAGGACACAGAATTATAAGTAGCTTGTTGGGTGAATGGATGACAAATGTTGAATGAATATATGATTACAAATTTAGTGCTGGAAGGGACTGATAAATATGATTCACACACATGTACATGTACGCATGTGTATATGCATATACAAACACATATGTATATATGTATACATGTATATTTTATATATGTATGTGTGTGTATGTTGACCTTTTCTTCTTCCAGATGCATTTTGTTGTTATTCTTTCTGGGTCATTAAAATAGTTTCTTGTAATTCTAATTGGTATAGCACTAAATAAATAGATTAGTTTAGATAGTATTGTCATCTTTATTATAATCGCTCAACCTATCCAAGAGCACTTGATATTTTTACAATGGCTTAGATCTGACTTTATTTGTGTGGGAAGTGTTTTGTTGTTTTGCTCATATAGTTCCTGACTTTCCCTTGGCAGATAGATTCCCAAACATTTTATCCTATTGACGGTTATTTTAAATGGAATTTGTCTTTGTATCTATTGCTCTTGGGTTTTGTTAGTGATGTACAAAAATGCTGATGATTTATGTGGATTTATTTTGTATCCTGCAACCTGCTAAAGTTGTGAGTTATTTCTAATAGTTTTTTAGTTGATTCTCTAGGGTTCTCTAAGTATATCATCATGTCATCTGCAAAGAGTAATAATTTGGTTTCCTTATTACCTACTCTAATTCTTTTAATTTATTTTTCTTCTCTTATTGCCAAAGCTAACATTTCTAATACAATTTTGAATAGTAATGGTGATAGTGGGCAACCTTGTTTCACTCTTGATCTTATTGGGAATGGTTCCAGTTTATCACTATTACATATGGTGCTTACTGACGGTTTTAAGTAGATGCTACTGACTATTTTAAGGAAAAGCCCATTTGTTCCTATACTCTCAAGTGTCTTTTAATAGGAATGGGTGTTGGATATCAAATGCTTTTCTGCATCTATTGAGATACTCATATGGGTTTTGTTCTTTGGTTATTGATAAAGTCAATTATGCTGCTAGTTTTCCTAATATTGAACCAGCCCTGCATTCTTGGTATAAATCCTATTTGGTTGTGGTGTATTATCCTGGGGATGATTTTCTGTAATCTCTTTGCTAATATTTTATTTAAGATTTTTGCATCAATATCCATTAGGGAGGTTGGTGTATAATTTTCTTTCTCTGTTTTCATTTAGGTTTAGGTATTAAATATCGGTACCATGTCTGTGTCATAAAAGGAATTTGGTAGGACTCCTTCAATCCCTATCTTTTCAAATAGTTTATATAGTATTAGAGTTAATTGTTCTTTAAATATTTGGTAGGATTGGGATTTTTTCTTAGGGAGTTGATTAATAGCTTGTTCTATTTCTTTTTCTAAAATGGGACTACTTAAGTAATTTATTTCCTCTTCCATTAATCTGGCCAATCTATATTTTTGTAGGTATTCCTCCATTTTGCTTAGGTTATCAAATTTATTGGCATAAAGTTGGGCAAAATAACTTCTAATTATTGCTCTAATTTCCACTTCATTGGTGGAAAGTTTTCCCTTTTCCTTTTTGAGACTAACAATTTGATTTTCCTCTTTCCTTTTTCTAATCAAATTAACTAAAAGTTTATCTATTTTGTTGTTTTTTTTCATAAGACCAACTCTTAGTTTTACTTATTAATTCAATAGTTTTTTTTTTTTTACTTTCAGTTTTATTAATCTCTCCTTTTATTTTTAGAATTTCAAGTTTTGTATTTGATTGGGGGGTTTTAATTTGTTCTTTTTCTAGCTTTTTTAGTTGCAAGCCCAATTCATTGAGCTTCTCTTTCTCTCTTTTATGCAAGTAAGCATCTAGAGATATAAAATTTCCCTTTAGTACCACTTTGGCTATTGCTAAATGCTTAAAGAAGAAATGATTTGTGTTGATGGGTGCCTTTCACTTAGAATCTCAGTGTTCCCACCCTTTTAAAATCTAAGTCTGTTAATATCTATGAGAGTTGCCAATTTGTATGGCATCATTCGAGGGAGTTTCTATACCAGAAGCTCCCCATACCAATGAAACCATAGCTTGGAACCAGCATGCTCATAAAAGTGTTAAAAGGAAGCTTTAAAACCCTGCCTCAGGTATGGAAAAACAAAGCTATCCATCCTCCCCTTGAATACTATTTGAGAAATTTGTCCCTGCTTTGTGTTACTATCTAGAAGAACTTCCTCTCTGCATCTTACATAAATCACAGGTGGACATATTTTTTTAAAAATGCAAAATGAGAGCCAAGAAAAACATGTATTCCCTTTTCTCAGAAATTTGCATGATAAAGGGTCCTGAGATACTTGTTTATAGTTTTTATTTCAAGCTAAGATGGGAATTTGAAGAAAAGGTAAGACAGAAGCTAACATTTTATTCCTCCTTTCTGAGGGGGTATTTAAAAAAAAAACCAGACCTGAAATAGAACGTTATATTTGACAATGGAAATTGAGGAACATGCCTCAGTGTAATAGGAGCTGCCCTACAGGGGACACAGATGGTATCAGGACAAGGTTAGGGACATTACTGGGTTTTGTTTTTTTTTAAAGAAAGAAACTTAATGTTGGTTTTAGGGCAATTGAGTGTACAACAAGCAGCACCAGAATCTTTAAGAACATTAGAAAGTCGACTGTTTGGCCACATGACACCCTAATGAGACAAGTATAATATCATCAGTCCCCATTAGGAGGTGATTCACTTGATCCTGAATTCAGTTAGCCTACAGGCCCTTCTCTTGTGCTCAGGTATATGCTGACATGAGATGCTTCTCCCTCAATAACACACAGCCTACAAGAGAGAGAGCTCTTTTTCTCATTCTCTAATACAGTATACCAGGATTACAAATCCAAAATACACTCCTAGGTCTACAGCTAAAAGGGAACTCAGAGGCCATCTAATTTAACCTTTTAATTAATTTAATTTATTATTTAATTTTAATTAATTTAACTAACCCAAAGGATCCACAGATAAGGGCCTCTTCCTTCCCCGAGATGGTGGGCTGGAGACGTTCTCACCCTACAAATAACCTTTATGACCAAAGGACCTTCATGTATCCTGTATTAGTATACTGCTTTTTCCTGCTGTCCCATCATGTAGTTGCTGACCCACATAATGTGCACATGAATTTGTTCATTATTAGGACCCTCCCTAACTCTTCCCTAATGCTCTATATTTTGCCCTTACTCTTTGCCTCTGACCTTTAGAGGTCCCTTCACTCACAGTAAGGAGCTTAATTATTTTGATTAGCCCATGTACCTGCCTAGGGGAGGAAGGGTCCCTTATCTGAAAGGTCCTTTGGGTTGGGCAAGCCTTCTCATGCTGATAAGATAATAGTCACAGGAATTGGGGAACAGGATGGGCTTGTTTAAAGTTCACATCATTACTGACAATGGCTGCACCACATCAAGACCACTCCAGTATCTTTGCCAAGAAAACTCCAAACGGGGTCATGAAGAGTCAGACACAAGTGGGAAATTACTGGACAACCACTACAACAAAGGGGTCCTAAGAATTCTTAGGACCACTGATCTAGTCCAATCTCCTTATTTTATACAGAGGGAAACTGAGGCCCTCTTGTGCCAGTTTCCTTTTATTGTCCTGCCTCATTTTCCCTAATTGTTCTACCTCAGTTTCGCTGAATTGTTCTGCCTCAATCCCTCTGCTTGCAACCCCCTTTCCTGACCATCGGACTGAGATAATTAGGGCTGGGAGCCCTGAACATTAGCATTCCATAGAGCCATAAATTGGAGATGAGTTTCTGGGAGATATGCTAACATAATTTTCTTTCTCTAGAGAATACCTCCTTCACTCAAAAGTTATCAGAATTTATAGTCCTCACCCCCATCCTGTCAGAAACAGATTGATGGTCTGTTTCTAAAAATTTCTGCTGCTCACAAGAGTTCGAACCCCACCCCTTGCCTTTGTCTCCCCTGATGGCTTAGAGCCACATATAAAAATCGCTGTAATCTCACATTCCATGCTGGATTCTTTGAGAGAAAGTCCAATTCAGCCCTGGAGGCAGAATGGATTCTGCTCTGCCTCCAGACTCTCTCTCCCTCTCAGAAATCCAAATAAAATATTAAAAACTCTCTGATCTCTATCTTGCCTCAGTTTTTCAGGCATTAAAACCCAAATGGGTTAAGTGAATTATCCAAGGCCTTTAGGCCTTTTAAGTGAAAGAGCTGACTGCAAACCCAGCACTCTTACAAAACTGTCTGGGTTATACTAGGGATAGCTAGAATGTATGAGAGGTTTGATTCCAGATTTTACTGACTCTAAGGCCAATCTTCCATTCACTTAAGCCTTCATACTATACTTCATAGTATGCCTTGCACTGGCTTTCATTATTCTAGTTTTCCTTTCATGCTTGTTAGTCCCGGGCAAGCGCTGTAAAGCCAAGGGCAATGTTTTCTGGTTCTTGGGGTGCCTAGTAATATAATAGCAGATACATAATAGCACTTGGTATATTCTGATTTGATTAATTGACCCCTCAAGATTCCCACAGTAAATTCTCCAGATAGCACACAATACAAGTCTCCTTTGATAAGTGCTACCCTTAATACATCCTCAAACTCATTCATTGACCTTGGTCAAGTGCTATTTAGGCATCAGACACTACTGGGCTTTCTTGAATTGCATTAGCTAGTGCTTGAATAGAATGGCCTTATAGATAGGAAATGACCAATTATGTACAAAGGGATTAGCCTGTATAAATTGGAACTGCTGTTAGCTTAAAAAAGGCTTTATGTTATAGGCACTATGATTGAGGAAGAGCATCTGTGCCTATAGAACACTGGTCCAAGAATGAAAGACTTGCTCTGTTCCAGTGCTATACCATTATTTTTGCTAGTTAGCTTTCAAAGTGAGATGACTGGCAATGCTAAGTGGTGCAGTGGATAGGTACCAGTCCCAGAATCAGGAGAACCTGAATTCAACTCCAATGCGGGACATATATTAATTGTGTGACCCAAGGCAAGTCACTTAACCCCAATTACCTCCCCAAAAGAAACAAAATAAATTGTGATGAATTTATTGGGAGCTTTCAAGTTTAAAAACCAATTGAGACATTATCATTTAGCAGAAAGAATACAGCACATAGGGTAGGTACAGAAATTAGAATTAAGAGTCTCAGTTCAAATTCTATCTCAGACACATGTGCTAGTGGTGTGACCCTAAACAATTCACTTAACTTCTCTCTGCCTCAGTTTCCTCTTTATGTAAAATGAAGGTATTGGACTAAATGACCTCTAACATCCTATCTTGTTCTAAAGCTATGATTCTAAGAGTAGAAATAAGGAGACCTCAGTTTTGATTACTTTGGGGTCCACTTGGCTTTATGATCTTAAGTAACTCACTTCCTTTTTCTGAGCCTCAGTCTCCTCATATGAAAAATGAGAGGATTTAGACTTGATAGTCCCAAGATCCCTTCCATCTCTAAATCATAGGATTATCCTTTGTTTTTGTACATTCTCTCATGTACTCATTTTCTCTTGCTGGGCATCCGGACCCTGCTTTAGTCTAAATCCTTCTCAGTTGCTTTGCACTAGCCCAACAAAAAGCATCTTTCTCACTCTCTAGTGATCATCAATCTTGCTCCAACTTTTTTTTTGCCTGGGCCTTCAGATGTACATTTTATGAGGTTAGTGCAGTACAGAGAATTGTGCAAATCCCCTTTTGGTTGGAGGTGCAGGTTCTCTGTGAAAGAATTCAAGAGCCCAAAGAATTTTAGGTGGCAAAAATGGAAGTTTATTGTTGGATGTGAAGTAAGCTTTGTTAAGAGACTGACTTCTTTAAGTGGCAAAGTCGTATTAGGGAAATGGAGGCTGGCACTGAGAAGAGAATGTCTTCTCAGCAGGCAGGGTCCTGGCAGCTATACCAAGGGACGAGGCACAGTCCTGCTTTGGACATTCTTCAAAGAAATGAGTAAACAGAAACCTATTATATGAGCAGATCTTGGGGGTGGGGTGGGACTGGGGCAGCCTGAGCTGATTAGACCAGGATCTCCCAAATGAAATTGCTTTGAAGGCTTCCTCAGCCTGAATTTGAATAGAGATCCGCCTTGCCCTAGAAATGGCCCCGTTGGATGCCACCACTTAACTTGTCTGGGGAGATATGCTTCCCAGGGGGGCCTGAGCTCCCTTCTTTACAAATCAAAGGGTACACAATTTTAGAATGTTAATTTTACAAATTAAAGACTACACAATTTCACACCCTTGGCACATTGACATGTTTTGTCCCTCTATACACCTGATATACTATGAAGGAATGATTCTGTCTTAGAGGAATAATAAGGTCTCAATCAGACCCATCACACAAAGTCATAGTCTGTCTACATATACAAAAGCCTTTTGAATGAGTTCTGAGTGTAATGCCAGAGAAACTGAGGCAGACAGAGATTGGTTTTTAATCTTTAATGTGAGGCAGGGAACTTACATAGGGTTTTAGCTAACTAGGGTTACACAATCTGAGCATACAATCTTATAGAGGAAATAAAGGCAGTTAAGGGGGGCAAGGACACTGGGAAGATGGACAAACCATAATTCGAGGAAAGGATCATAACTTAATCCTGACCCAATAGGGGTCAAGATAAGGTCAAAGGTAGGAGACAGTGAGGCATGGGGCAATTCTCAAAAGGAAGGGGAATTATCCCAGCAAGGATGGAGATAAAGCACCTGGAGTTTATGATTCAATGGTATGTTGTAGAGAGCTGGAACTCTGGGGAAGTATACTTGAAACAAGGTGTTAACTCAGTGGAATTGATGAGATGATGGTTCTCTAATTCCCACATATACTCAGTACTTAGCGTGGTGATGTCATGGTTCTCTCGTTCACACATGCTCAGTAGGTTGTAATGATGGAATTACAATAAGGTATATAAGGGCTAAGAAGGACTGGAAGAGAGACAGTATATTTTTGACCAGCCTCATGGTGGCCCTCCTGCCTCCTGCACTAAGCTCAGACTGGGCCAGAATAAAGACTCTAAACTCTATTCTTGACCATTCTCTTCGTGTCTATCCTGCTGATACCAAGGCAGGTCCAAAAGGATCTCCAGAAATCTAGCCCGGACATTACAGTATGTAAAGGTGGTCAGAGCATTTTTTCTGAGCTCTCGTTTTAATTTCCAGTCCTAATGGCAAGGAAGGGGAGGTGGCTCAACATGGGGTATGCACATGTATGTTTGGGTTTAAATTGACTCAAAACAAGTGGTTTGGGGCCTGCAAAATGCCAGGGTTTTTGGCAAAGCTTTCCCTTACAGTTGACTGATTTAATGTCATAGAGACTTGGTGAAAATGTTGCTCCAGTGTAGTCATTTGGAATCATTTGTGCTCGGAGCTCCACTTTGTTTGATGGCACAAAAGGGTCATGGGCCTACTACCGGAATCTTGCTATTACCATCCCTGACCTTCACCTCCCCAAAATAAAGTCACTTCAAGAAATCAAAAGGAGGACTGGCATTGTCATGTCTGTGCTACCTCCCTGACTATCCCAGGCCACACTGCTGAGCCTGGATTTCTGCTGCACATGTATGGGACTCACATGTTAGCATTTCATTGCATTCTGACATTCTGTTCTCTGTGGCATATGTACCAGATGCAACAAGATGCTAATTGCTGTGAAAGGCAAAAAAGGATCCCATAACATATTTCGAGTTATGGCATAAGTCTAAAAAAGTCCCAAATGATACAAGTAGTTTTATCCAGAAAGGGGAAAATCCATTCCACAGTCATAGACTGTACCCTATACTTGAGGCAACAATCTCCAGCACGTTTGCTGTTAGTAATTACTCCCTTATGTGTACTATCTTTGACCCCCACCCATTAAAATTTAAGGTCCTAGAAGACAAGGGCAGATTTTGCTATTCTCAGTTCTCTTCACAGTGACTGCTACGTAATGTGTACTTAACAATATGGATAGATTTGACATCAAGAAGACTTGGGATCAAATTCTGCCTCAGACATTTACTAGTGACTAGGTAATTCACTTAACCCTTCAGGATCAGTTTCCTCATCTGAAAAATGGGGACAACAATAGCAACCTACTTCATAGAGCTATGACAATGAGTGAGATAATATATATCAAGTACTTTGTGATCTTAAAATACTGTCTTCTTTCCTCTTCACCATCACTATCATCATTTTATTATTTTTCATTAATTCTTTCATCAGATGGAACAGGCAGAACATTCAGACCTGTGTCCACCTCCTGATATCAAGCCAATAAATTCATCTCCTCAGATAAAGAGGGCCCTATTATTCATTTACACTTTCTCTGGAGCATCAAGGCCATTAACAAGAAAAGGAAAGAGATACTTTAGAGTGGTGGAAATTCTTCTTTGGCGTTTTTTAAAAAACTTTTCCATCATGAAGTGAACGAGGATGTTTTGAGGACATTTGCAATTTAACTGCATTTCCATTTTGGTTCCTTGACTTGTTGAGTAATCTGCTCCATAATGTGTTTTTTTTTATAATTGAGGGAGATGAAAAGTGAAATTGATAAAGATGCATAATTGGTTTCTTTGTTTATCAGGTGCTTCTGTTAAGGTTTTTATGCCATCTTCCTGTAGAATGTTGAAATTAAAAGAAGACATTGCAGATGGTATTTAAAGTGTTTGTCTCTAAGCTGTTTGAGCCTATAGTGTTATGTTCCATGTCTTACAAGAAATAATTAGAATCTTGAGGAGCAGCAAGATGATATTGATACAGGTAATTTCTTCCCCTCTATAATGAATGGGCCATAAATGGACACTTTAAAAAGTTGCTGGGTAGGGCTTAGTTTTAACTGAATATTTTATTCTGCCCTCAGAAATGTCAAAGAAATCTCCCTGAAATGGTTGTCAACAACATCAAAGGCATTTTGAATAAATGTTCAGAAAGCCCTTCGGTTTGGGTGGTCTCCAGGTTGGATTTCTGAAAAATAAATAAACAGAATTCTTCTTGGCCACCTGAGGTATGGTCATCACACCCTGTAGTTGGTACTTAGTAGTTAAGGTCTATTTGGATCAGGTGGGCTTCTGGGGTCTTTGATGACCAAGAAGAATTCTGTTTAATTTAATCACTAAGATGAAATATGGCTTTAGATTTGTTTTCTCCTCATCTATAAAATGAGGGGGTTGATCTATCCGATCTCTAAATATACTTTCTGCTCTAAAAATCTGGGGTGCTAAAATGATGGGGTATAAATAAAAGAGTCAATTATCAAAGTATATTTCAAATTCTTGACTATACATCCTAGCCCCCAAGTCCAACCACTAGACAAGAGTAACAGACCATCAACTCTCAAGAAATTACTAATCGAATCACAGATTAAACTGGATGCTTCTTTCATTAATGGAGCCACCCATTATGTTGACAGATATATTGATTTGGTAATCTGGTGGGTTGTTTTTTTTTTGTTTTTGGGTTTTTTTTTTGAGACACCAACCTGGCTCCATGGTGTTTTAAATGATGTCATAATGAAGCGGGTTGTGATCCCTTTAAGAAACTAGTCCTTTCAGATTGATTTACTCCTTTCTGATTCCCAACCCCTCCTCGCTGATGCATTATCAATTCAAGAAGCTAGGACCTTTGATTCACAAATCTTGGTCAAAAGTACCCCACAGCCCCCATCAGATCTGAGCCAACTTGGGACTCCACCCATGGGCTCCTTTAGCTAAATCTCTCATTATAAAAGAGCCAAGCTGGAGTCCTCTCTTTGAAGAGGATGGAAACATGCTAGCACCATGCCTGGCACCCCAAGGACTCTGTCCACTGGAATACTGTTTCCAGTGCCCTTTTCTCTTAACACCTTTTACTAACTAGACTTTAACTTTACTTCCAATCCCCATAATAAACCTCTCTTATCAATCAATCTAGGTTTTCAGGTCTGTAAATTCCTTTACAGGGGACTCTTGTGCCACTACCAGACCTCATTTAAATCTGTATCCTTGCGTCAAATCCAAAGGGGTTACAGGGGAGCTCTATTTGACTCCCTGTACCTTGAACCTGCCACTAGACCTCATTTTGATTTGGGTACCCCAAATCTAGACCTCATCAATAAGAGATGTCATAGAATTCTAAAAATTATAATTCATTGAGAAAGAAGTTGAATTTATGCCCTCACCCAAAGCAGCTCTTGGTCCTGTGGGCAAAGTGCTGGACTTGAAGCAAAGACCTGAATTCAAATCTTACATCTGTTTGCTCATTAACAAGTCATCTCTCTCTATTTCCTTTCCTATAAAATAGAGGAAGAGCACTACATGATTTTTAAGGATTTTTCCAGCTCTAGATATAGGATTCTATGATCTTAAGTAGATAAATGAAAAATAAGTCATAAGAAAAAGGAAGGGGTTCTTTGAAATATGACAAACAATGGAGAGCATAGCACTAAGAATCCTTGTACTTGTTTGCTAAAGAACTTAGCTTAAAAATCCCAGGTGTGTGGTGCCTGTAATATTTGGGTCCAAAAACAATTTCCTGACTACAATTCCCAGTTGAGCTGTTTCATAGCAGATACAAATTAATGAGAAGTAGAGAGGGAGAATGCTGGTATTATATGCACAAGTGTGCACAAACAAGCACATGCACATACAAAGAGCAATTTAGTGGACCCATACCTGGAGGCTACTGGCCCATTTGCTAATGTGGGCAAAACCAGTAAGTTAATTTTAAGTAAGTAATTGTAAGTGCTCATTCTACAAGCGTTTATTAAATGCCTACTGTGTTCCCAGCTCTATAAGAGCTTTGGGGTGGATGAAAAGAAATTATGGTACATGAATTGATACGTAAACTTGACATAATATGCTATGATTAAAAGAAAAATAACAGATTAGGCAAATTATTTGTGGCAAATTTGACAGATAAAAACTTGTCACTGTAATGTTATAAGGAATTGTTTTTAAAAATTACAATAATTTACAATTGTCAAGGAACAATAAAATCTATCTATTAAAAGAAGAAACAGGTAAGAGAGTCTGGACAGCTAAGTGTAAATAAATCACTACTAATAAAAAAAAAAGGTCAAATATGATATTCAAGCAGTGGTAAGACAATAGCATCACCTACATCAATAAAGGATGCCAGGGGATCCATTTATAGTTCCTCTAGAGCATTAATATCTTTGCCAAGAATAGGAAGGAGATAATTTCTTTAGTCAAAGGATATAAACAAGCAATTTTGTGG
The DNA here is from genome assembly GCF_902635505.1 of Sarcophilus harrisii. Classification (NCBI taxonomy): domain Eukaryota; kingdom Metazoa; phylum Chordata; class Mammalia; order Dasyuromorphia; family Dasyuridae; genus Sarcophilus; species Sarcophilus harrisii. The sequence goes on from NC_045432.1 coordinate 32,974,572, forward strand.
CTCTTTGCCCATGTCCACTCAGAGGGAGAGATGTTTTTTTGCTTGCGTTTCATTGTGAGCTTCTCATAATCATTCCCCAGCAGAAAATGGTCTCCAACAGATCCTCCCAAGTTATCCCAGGACACCTCGTTAGTCCACAGGCAATGGATAGCTTCTGTGGAGGAAATAGTATGCTGATTTGCAGTTATAATTGAGGAAAATTGCTTGAGAGGATTCTGACAGCACAGAAAATAGGCCAATTAGTTACCCAACTCCCATCCTCCTGTGATTCATGATTGTCTCCATTTAATTTTGCTGTCACTTATGAAGTGAGGTTAAGAATAGATTAGCTCCTTTTAGCCACCTCTCACAATTAGCTTACTCCTTCCCCTCTTAAAAAATAGTGATTGGGTTGAAAAAACAACAGTCCTCAATACTGTATTTAACAGCTATGCATTATAAAGCAAGAACTAATGTTTAAAACCTTTGTGCACAGAGGTACAACCTACCGATCAATCATATTCACAGGAGTATTTTTGTTCCCAAATGATCATCAAATGCTATTTACATTATTAAAGATTAAATCCAAGGCGATAGAACAAGCCTTAGCCAGATAAACATATCTTCATCATTTTGAAACAATTTGAAACCACCAACAAAGGTAGCAAAAGAGTTCTATGAGGAATTAGACAAAAATAAAACCCCAAACCTTAGAAGCGAGCTAGCTTTGGTATAACTTAGGTAATTGTTTCTTTTTTCCTCTCTTTGTCTATGTATATTTTCTTTTTAAGCCATATGACCTTAAAAAGGATGGTGGAGATTAAAAAAGATGAGAAGATTCCATGGAATGGAGCTCATGGTAGAACACTGTATGATCATCTTCTTGGGGTACTTAGCAAATATTGTCAAATTAAGTTCTATAGACCCTGTATGCTTATTCACTTATTGCGATTTCAAAGAGGAAGTGTGCCTTCTACTTTTTTTCAGGGTTTTATTAAAACCTTTACACTGAAAATTAGGATAGCCGATTAAATTTGCTGTAAAGTATTTACATAGGAATAATGTAATTTCAAAATTTTATAGTTTTTTTTTAATTAGCTCTGGTCTTTTTATCATGAATGCTGAAAAGTTCTCTATTTCATTGAAAATCCACTTTTACCTGAAGGATTATGCTCAGTTTTGCTGACTAGATGATTCTTGGTTCTAATCCTTGCCCAATTGCTCAAATTCCAAGTATGATCCCAAAGAATCAAGTATGAGAAGCCACTTTTATCCTACTCATTTTAGAAGTGGAAGTCCACAAGTATGGAATGATAGATTGATTGATAAATTTTAACATTTTGATAGATTTCCCTGATTTTGCCTCCCTCTTCTACTTTCTTTTTTCTTTCTCTTTTCCTTTCTTTCTTTTCTTCTTTCCTTCTTTCTTTTTCTTTCTTTTTGCCTTCCTTCCTTCCTTTTCCTTCTTTCTTTCCTTCCTTTTCCTTCTTTCCTTACTTCTTCCTTCTTTTCTTTCTCCCCTTTCTTCCTTTCTTTTTGTTTTATGGGTTGATTCTTCGGAAGGGGATGGGGGAAGGATTATTCAGGAAATTCTTGTGATATAAAAATAAATGATACCAATAACTAGTTTTGGAAAGATCAACTTCACTAATATTCAAAGAGATGAAAAATAAACAACTTTGAGGGACCTCTGGGCAATAACAAAGCAATGAAACTTAATGCAGAAGGAGTTATAATGGCACAAGTATATTCATTCATGCTGGTGTAATTACTAATTGGTAGATTTGGAAAGCAATCTAGGAGGAGCAAAGAAAAAATATTAAAAAATAATAATGATTCTACCCTTTGACCTAGTAATTGCATTCCTGAGGATATACCCAGAACATGTAATCAAAACCAAAAGCAAAAAGACCTCTCTTCAAAGATCATCATACTAACTTTTTTTTGCAATTGCAAAGAAACAAACCTATGAATAACCAAAATGCCCAGCAACAGGAAAATGGTTATATAAATTCTAGTTAATTAAAATAATGAATACTATGATGAAATTAATCAAACAAATATGAGGAATACAAAGAAATATAGAAAGATCTCACTGAAATAATGCAAAAAGCAGTACCAGAAGAATGGAAAGTACACTATGAATCTATTAATTTAAAGGGGGAGGGAGTAAAAAAAAAAATAGGACAAAAAATCCTGATGATAACTTGGAGAAAGTCCCCAAACAACTATAAAATTTTGAAATTACATTATTCCTATGTAAATACTTTACAGCAAATTTAATCGGCTATCCTAATTTTCAGTGTAAAGGTTAATAAATCCTACCTGTGAGGTATACTGGATAAGTGACCCCAGACAAGTAATTTATTAATACATAAAAGACAATATCACTTATCCAATCACTTAAACCATAGATAAAAGTCAATAAGTGGCCTCAGGAAAGTGATGATCTGAATTGGTAGAGGGAACTTTCTTCCCCTGAGGTTGCCTATGTAAATGAAATCACAAGTATTTTTTCCTTGTTCTATCCCAGATCATTTGATCTTCACAAGGACTATTTTCAATTTTCATAAAAGCAAACTGAGGCTGAGCCAGGTTAAGCGACGTGCCCAAGGTCACTCAGTGAATACATGTTTGAGGCAGGATCAGAACTTCAGTCTTTCTGGCTTTGAGATCAGCTTTCAATTCAGTGCACTATCCACTCTATCCAAGTGCAGTACTCTACATCTAGGTCACTTTCTTTTTTGGAGAGAGTAGGAAATCCCTTTATGCTTGCTATCAACTTCCCACCCACTAAAATCTTCCTTTCTTCCAGGACTCAGTTTGAAAGTCACCTCCATGTTCTCTTCCCTAATTCTGACCTTCAATTTCAATTCTCATAAGACTTTGTTTTCTCCTTGTCTTTATTTTTCTATGCCAATAATCTCCAACTAATATCCCTCCCGCTAGGTTGAAGGCAGGGATTCTTTCCCCTTACATATATTTATCTCTATTTCCTCAAACAGAAAAGGTGATTAACAAATGTTTTGTTGACTTGAATTTATTGTCTTAAAGAACTATTACTAGGGTAACTCAGGGGAAACCTCTGTAAGCCAAACAAATGAAATACACACCAAAGAACCAAGCCAATTGTCAAAGTTGGCTTCCCTCTCTTTTGGATAGACTTCTCATAAGTCGCTTTCCCTCATGGTCACAGAAACTGCTCACAATCCATTCAGGGTCTTTCTTTCATTTTTCATTCATGCTTAATTTGTCATGTCCCTCTCTGTGATTATCCAATCTTATACTTCATCTGGGCCATCATGATGGGAAGCTTTGTCTTCCACAAAGAAAGAACACTAGGATGTGCCCCACTAGAAGTGCGCTGACATTTCCACATGCTACTTGGAGTAAGCCAAATAGCACTGGACTATAAGAAAAGAGACTGGGCTCCAAGACACAGGTCTTCCCCCTACAATTAACAAATTAAATTTCTGTGACTCAGTTTCCTCATCTTGTTGTTTCCTTAGATGCACTCTCAGGTCCTCGGTTCTGAAGAAAGAGGATCTGGATTCAAATCCTGTCTCTGACATGCTATCTCTGTGATTCTGAGTAAATCACTTTACTACTCTGGTTCTCAGTTTCATCCTGTGTGAAATGAGGAAGTTGGATTAGATCATATCTAAGGTCCCTTTCAGTTCTAGCTCAGGGATCCTACATGTGACTCCTCGAGTCATTTGCCCTCTCTGGGCCTCAGTTTCCTTAGTGTAATGTGCGGGTAGTAATAGATGGCTTTTGGATTCCCTTCCAGTTAATAATAATAATAATAATAACTATTGCATTTGCTATATACCTAAGCACTTCAGAAATGTTATCTCATTTAATTAAATGCTAAGAAGTAGGTGATATTTTATACTGTTTTTACAGTTGAGGAAACTAAGACAAACAGAAATTAAGTGACTTGTCCAAGCTAGATTTTAATTCAGGTCTTCCTGACTCTAGGCTCATCACTCTATCCACTCAACTGCCTAAATGCCTCCAAATCAATGATCTTTTGAATCTCTATGAGGTCCAGTACATAAATTAGATTAAATGACCTTGGAAGTCCTTTCCTCATCTAGATCCTCTGGCTGATCTCCCCTGGAGAAAATCAATTCCCCCTCTCTGGGCCAAAGTCTCCATCTATGTAAAAATAGGGGTTTGGTAAATGGAAACAAGATGGCAGAGTAAAGGCAGGAACTTGCCCAACTCTCCTCGAAACTGCTCTAAATTCCTTTAAATAATGATTTTAAACAAATTTTAGAGTGTCAAAACACATAAAAAGATGGAGTGAAACAATTTTCCAGCAGAAGACAACTTAGAAGGTCAGCAGGAAATCTCTGTGGCACCAAGGTGGGAGTCCACCATGCAGTCCCAGACAGGCCACACCGGTGCAGCCCCCAGCTCAGCCCAGGCACCAGCAAGGTCTTGGGACCTTTGAATCAGCAGCAGCACTGGCAGTTTCTAGACCTCTCAGCCCAGACATCAAAGACTGACAGGAAAGGTTTGTCAGCAGGGTGACAGGGCTCTGGGAAACCAGCAAACCACAAGTGGGTATGAGTGGTGGTGGATGTGGCAACTTCTGGAGGCCAGCCATACAATACAGTACAATAAAACAAAATCAAAAGAATGAAAAAATAGGAAAAAAACATTGTAAAATATCTCACTGGAAAAACAACTGACCTGAGAAATAGTTCCAGGAGAGATAATTTAAAAATTATTGGTCTACCTAAAAACTATGATCAAAAAAGAGCCTAGATATCACCTTTCAAGAAATTATCAAAGAAAACTATCCTGATATTCTAAAACCTGAGAGTAAAATAGAAAGTGAAAGAATCTACTGATCACCTCTTTAAAGAGATACCAATTTATATAAGATGAAATTTATATAATTTTATATTTATATAGATTTATATAAGATGAAAAGCCCCAGGAATATTATGGTCAAATTCTGGAACTCCTAGGTCAAGAAGAAAATATTGCAAGCATCCAGAAAGAAAAAAATTCAAGCATAGCGGAGCCACAGTCAAGATATCACAATATTTAGCACTTTCCACATTAAAGGACTGGAGGATTTGGAATATGATATTCCAGAGAGCAATTGGGCAAGGATTAGAACCAAGAATCATCTAGTCAGCAAAACTGAGCATAATCCTTCAGGTAAAAGTGGATTTTCAATGAAATAGAGAACTTTTCAGCATTCATGATAAAAAGACCAGAGCTAATTAAAAAAAAAAATCTGATTTTCAAATACAGAACTAAGGAGAAATATAAGGAGATAATCAGGAAAGAGAAATAAAGGCCTTAAGGTTAACTGTTTACATTCATACCTCGGATGATAATACTTGTAACTCACAAGAATTTTCTCATTATTATGGCAACTAGAAGGAGTTTATATAGACAGAGGGCATGGGTGTGATTTGAATATGGAGGGATAACATCTAAAAAATAAAGGGATGAGACAAGAATGAACTAGGAGAATGGGAAATTATCTTCTATAAAAAAGGCAAGAAAAGAACTTTTACAATGGAGAAGAAGAGAGGAAGAGGAAGGAGAGTGAGCAAACATACTTTACTTTTATCAAAACTGATTCAAAGAGGAAATAACATACATACTCAATATGGGTATAGAAATCTACCTTACCCTGCAGAGAAGTAGTAGGAAAGAGATACAAGAAGGGGGAGGGTGATAGAAGAGAGGGCATATTGGAGGAGGCGGTAGTTAGTAGCAAAACATTTTTGAGGAAACTTAGGGTGAAGGAAGAGAGAAAATAGGAGTTTGGTCTAGACAGCCTTTGCTGCTTTAGAGTCTTGAACCTATTGAACAAGACACTTCACCTCTGGGAACCTTTCGGTTTCCTCCTCTGTAAAATGAGAGGATTGGAACAAATAGCCTATAAAATCCATTTCAGCTCTAATGTATTCATTTTTAAAGGCAAAACAAATTTTAGACAGTTCAGTTATCCCCAAACAATCCCCTTTGCTTGGGGATAATTGGCTCAGTTATAAAGAGTCAATTATTCTAGCAAGAAACTGTTCTGCTGATTATAAGTTTGTCCAGGGAAGGGACCTTGACTTCTATAGATGAAGTCCTTCTACTATAGACTTCAAAGGGATGTGCAAATAAATGAGAGAGCAAAGACTGGAGGAGGATACCAGCACTCAATCTGTAGACAAAGAGAATTATGAAAGGTCTTTATGAAATATATATGGTATAACGTGGCCAGTAGGAAGCAGGTGGATGTCCCTCAAGGATCTATCTTGGGCCCTTCCTTGGCAATCTTTTGTAGTCTCATGTATTCTCTAACCATCTCTATAACTCCTACTAATCCTCTTCTTGAACTCTAATCCTGCATCGACAACTGCCCACTGGACCAGTGCCCCAGATGTCCCACCCAGCATCTCAAAATCTGGAACATCTACATGTCCCAAATGAAATGTAAATCCTCATTCCTCTAGATGCCACCATTTCTATCAAGGGGTCTAGCATCATCCCCCTAATTCAAATTCACAATTTCAGATTCATCCTTAACTTTTCTTTCTCTCCCATTCCCTCTTAATGAATGTTCAAAGCTTGTCAATTCTAGCTCTATCACATCTATCCCCTTTCCCCGCTCCTACAACTGCCACCTTAATCCCCGCCCCCTTCCCTGGACTAGTGTAATAATCTCATAGTTGGTCTCTTGGATCCTAGTCTTCTCCTTTTCCCATCCATACTTTACATAGCTCCTTAAATCATATCCTTATTACTTCTATTATTTCTTCCAGGATAAAGGAGCAACCACTCAGGCTAGTACTTAAAGCTCTTCACAGTTTAGCTCCCATCTCCTTTGACAACCATATGTAACAACATGTCCATCACATACTATATTTTCAGGTAACCTGAACCACAATCTAGTTCTGAAATTCAGCATTCAATCTCTTACCCCTGTGTATTGGCCCAAGTCATGCCCAGTGCTTGGAGTAGACACCCTCCTCCTTTCATGTTCTCAGAATCTTTTTTTTTTATCCTTCAGTGCTCAATTCAGGAGGGACATCCTTTCAAAAGCCTTTTCTGATACTACCAGCTGTTAATTCCCTCACGTTGCTCATCAACTTGTATTCAGTCAGTAGAAATTAAATTTCTTGGAGGTAGAGACTGTTTCCTTTTTATCTTTATCGCTAGCACCTAGTATAGTAGGCAGCCACACAGTGCCATGGTGAATAAAGTGCTAAGCCTAACGGCAGGCAGAATCATCTTCCTGAGTTCAAAACTGACTTCAAGACACTTACTAGCTGTTTGGGCAAATCATTTTATTCCGCCTCAGTTTCCTCATGTGTAAAATGAGCTGGAAAAGGAAATGAGTAACCATTGCAGTATCTTTGCCAAGAAAATCCCAAAGAGCATCGTGAAGAATTAGACACAACTTAAAAATGATTGATCGTTGCATAATATATCGTCCATAGTCTAATCTTAATATTATAAATGATTTAGTGCACAAACTATCCAAGTGAGGATCCAAAAAAGGAATACCAAAGAGAGTCACATGTGTTTACAGATGTCTGACACAGGGTGCAAAGGGAGCTCTCTTTTTGTGATCTTCCCCAGATGCTTCTGTTGTACTGAATGGATAAAAGTCAATCATACTATGTGCTTACCCTCTTCAACTACATCCCAATGGCCAGTGAAGGGGATTTGTCTCACAATTCACGAAGGAAAGACAGAGTAGATGAAGAATGCACATTGCCCCTGATTCTAAGACATAATTGCTTGACCAGTCAATCCATTGAGTTAAACCATCAGACCACCTATTTCAGAAAAGATCCTTTCTGTTCAGTAAGCTAGGTCCAGAATTGGATAGAAGGAAGAGCTAAGTTTGAGTCATGTTTGAGAAATTGTATAATGCTTTTTAAAAAAATTTTAATAGCTTTTTATTTACAAGTTATATGCATGGGTAATTTTACAGCATCGACAATTGCTAACCTTTTGTTCCAATTTTTCCCCTCCTTCCCCCCACCCTGTATAATGCTTTTAATGATCTCAAGCTGCTCTAGGAAATCTAAGTATCAGTCTTGTCCTGGTGCTATTCTATAGCTACAGCCAAATTGTGTAATTCACTCTAACAGTCATTTCTTAGTACCTACTATGTGCTCTACTCTATCATAAGTCCATATAATGGGGTCATGTTGCATCCCGTTATGCTGTAATTCTATTAGAAATTGTTCAGCATAACAGCTGGTATTGAGGATCTTTTCATTAAAGTAAGAGTTCTTTTAAATATGATCACATTGAATATGTATTTCTTTGGTATAGTTCATCTCCTTGTGACTACACAAAATGGGCACTCAATACATCCAAATGCTTTTCATTATTTATTTTAATATTAGCTTATTGATATTTTAAATTTTAATATCACTCTCATTTTTGAATACATCTCTACTCTCCCTTATCCAGAGGACCTTCCTTTGTAACAATCACTTGAAGAAAAAGAGAACAAACAGATCTCAAAAACTAGGAGAGAAGTGTGGTATAGAGAAAAGAGCTGATATCAAAGCCAGGACTCTGTGGATTCAAGTCTCATCTCTTTGACATAGACTGATGCTGTGACCTTATGTAAGTTATCTAACTACTTAAATGCTAAGTCTCTAAGACTAAAAGTTTCAAAAGGTGTTTATTTGCAGCCAGAGAGGTTTCTTCATCCAGGATTTCTCTATATAAATAAAAGGTAGTTAGGTTGTTCAGTAGTTAGAGTAATAGGCCTGGAGCTTAGAAGACGTGAACAGGAAGACATCTACTACCTATGTGACTCTGGGCAAGTTACTCTGTCCAATTTTCCTCAGTTTCTCACGAGTAAAATGTGCTGGAGAAGGAAATGGCAAACCATTCCAGTATCTCTGCCAAGAAAACCCCAAATGGGGTCAATGACTGAACAACATTTAGCACAGTGCTTGGAAAATAATGGGAGCTTAAGAAATGTTGACTGCATTGAATTGAAGGAGGGTGGAGCAAAGTGGCTGTTGGTCCTTGTGACCAAATGTTCTAGAAACTGGAGCAAGCCTTCGTGTCCATTTGCCCACTTCATTCTCTAGTCACTCCATCTTAAGACCTTCTGAAAAGTCCAAGTAAAGAGTTACACTTGCTTTAAACTTTGTATTCCCAGAACTTGGTATTGGCTCGTGTATTTGGAGCTGCAAGGGATGTTAGAAGTCATTCAGTTCCAATTACCTTTATTTTGCAGAGGAGGAAACAGGTTCAGAGAAGTCCTCTGGATTTTCCTGTCTACAGCAAGATTTGAACTATGGTCTTCCTGACTTCAGACCTAACACTCAATTCACTGTGCCACCTGGTATATAGCAGGGATTTAATAAATGCTTATTGAGTAACTGATTAATCATGAAGACATTGATGATTTAATTAGCAACCAGTTCAGCTCGAAGGAGCCATGGCTGCACAATTTCAACTTTTCCACGCAGCAGTAATGGATAGAGAGCTAGTCTTACAGTTAAGAAGATCTGGGTTCAAGTTCCCCACCCCATCCCCAACACACTGATTGTGTGGTTCTGGAGAAATTTATTTTCTCTCTTTGTGCTCCAGCAAAGTCTTGAAAGACCATTTATAGAAGAGATGTCATTCAGCACTGGAGAAAGGACCTTCATCAAAGGGAGTTTCCTGTACCAGTGAGATCATGTCTGGGACCACATATATTGAACAATTGAACAGCGATAAATGTTAGGTACAGAATTTGTGACTCTAAATAAATCCTGGAATCTCTTTGGAAATCATATCAAATTCCAAATGATAGGGTTTTTCACAGGATAATAGACCTAAAGCTAAAAGGGATCTCGGGGAAGTTCAATTCCAACCTCCTCATTTTACAGAGGAGGAAATTAAGGGCCAGGGATGGGGCCCTGTACTATCCGTACATCTTATTTTCCACTGTTCCAATGAAATGCACAAAGTTAAAAAAGGATCGGCATTTTGTGTTTAATTATTTTTGTTGAGATGTTTTTGTCTCCTTTAACTGCTGTGGATTTTTTAATCTCAACCCAGGCACCAAATTAATTTCAATCATGTTGTTCAATTAGAAACTATAATATTCTTTGTTCCTGCTGAATAAAACCAAGAAAGGTTTGCATAAATATTTATTGTACATCTCATGCCATTTTATGCATGATAGTAATTTGGGTTGGGGGCTTTGCACCCTATTAGACTGGGAGCTCCATGAAAGCAGGGACTATTTCTTGTCTGTGTTTTATATCTCTAGAACTCTGCATGTAGCACATGCTTAATGAATGATTAGTGAATGAATGAGCCTTTGTATATCGGGCTTCTGAAATTTGACCACATTCTGTACCTTCCCAGGCATTTTTCCCTCTCCAAACACACGCACACACACACACACACACACACAGATACACACATGCATTTAATCCTGTTGGGATATGTTTAGATAGTCTCCCCCCAAAATTGACATTTACAAATCAAGGCTTGGGCAGCTTTGAATTTGGTTTGACAACGAAAGATGGCTACAAGTAACAGAGCTCATAAATCAAACTCAAAGAAGGCAGCAAGAACATAATATAATGGGTGTCAGATTAAAGGCAGGCTTCGACTTGCCTTTGACCCAAGTTGTGGCCTAAAACATAGTCTCCCAGTGATGAAACTGATTTTCTAGCTAATATCATTGCCTAGCCTGCTGCCCAACTCCCCTTTCTCCCTTTCTCCCTCTCGATGGTAGTCAAATTTCTCTTCCATAATTGAGTCAAGACAGCCTTTGGGAGTTTTCCTCATCTGTTTGCAAGGATTGTGACTCAATAAATGAAATCCAGTCATGAAAATTGATAAATGGATCATTTAAGCACAACCACTGAACTCTAAGTATTGAACTTAGATCAAAAAGCATAATCTAATTTAGTGATAAGAATTCAATTCAAGAAACAAAAGCATGGAAATAGTACTGGTGATACACCATCTGGGCTCATCTGTGTACAAACCACTAGTATAAAAGTAGTATGAAGGAAGACTTAAGAGAAGACTTATGGCTCCCATTCTTGATCACACCCACAGATTAATAGAGATGGAGCATGGGAGGACAAATGGAGAATTTGAGCAACCAACCTAAAACTACTGAGAATTGAAAAGACAGGTTGAGCCAGACAAACGGTCTGTACCCTAATGCCCCTTTTTCCTGCTGTCATGAAGATTTCCTGGCCTTCCAGTTTTTCAATGTCTATCCCTTGGATTTCAGCAGTCAGCAGACACTCTAAGAGCAAACTGGCCTGTTTTTTCCAAGTTACGCTTATTCCTATACAACATCAGAGTCCTTTACTCAATTCTTATCCACCCCCCAACATTTGCTGTTTTCTGAGGGTTTGCCTAATCATCCATACTCATTCACTCACGTGATAAATATTTATTAAGCTCTTATTATATGACAGACATTATGTTGGGTGTTTGTGACATGGACCAAAAATGAAGCGGTCCTTGCTGTCAGTGAGCTGTGGGAAAAAATACACATACATAGAAATTAAATGCAAAATGTATTCAAAGTATATACAAAGTAACTGCCTAAGGAAGGTGGAGTATACGGTATTAATAACAATGGGGAGGCTTTTAATAAGAGGTAGAACAGAATTTTAGAAAAATTAGGTATGATAGACCTTTGGAAAATATTGAATGGGGATAGAGTGGAATATAACTTTTTCTCAGTAGTACATAGCACATTATGTATTAGGGCATAAAAACCTCACAATCAAATGCAGAAAGACAGAAATAGTAAATGCATCCTTTTCAGATCATGATGTAATAAAAATTGCATTTGATAAAGCCTCAGAGATAGACTAGAAACACACTTGGGAAGCAGAGAGTCACACAAAGAGTAAAGTTAAGGATCTGGGGCAGAATCTATTATGCTTCAGCTGAAGCAAAAAAGGAGGGATAGCTATCCTGATTGCAAAAAAAAGCAAAATCAAAAATAGATATAAATAAAAGAGATAAGAAAGAAAACTATATCTTGCTAAAAAGGTACCATGGACAGAGAAGTAATAGCAATACTAAACATGCACCAAGTGTCATCGCATTCAACTTCTTAAAGGGGAAGTTGAGTGAATTTAAAGTTCATGACCAAACAAGAGATAATGAACACTGTAAAATGTAAAATAGATAATTTTGATTAAATTGTCTTCAAAAGCTTTTGCACAAATGCAACCAATGCAACCAAGATTAGAAGAAAAATGGAAAGCTGTGGGGATCTTTATAGCAAGTATCTCTGATAAAGGCCTCATTGATCAAATGTATAGAAAACAGAGTCATATTATAAGAATGCAAGCCATTCCGATTGATAAATGCCCATAGGATATGAACAGGCAGTTTTTGAATGAAGAAGTTAAAGGTATCTACAGAAATATGAAGAAGTGCTCTAAATCACTTTTGATTGGAGAAATGCAAATTAAAACAACTCTGATGCACTACCTCACACCTATGAAATGGCTAATATGACAAATATCACCTATCAGATTAGCTAACATGACAACAAAAGAAAATGATAACTAAGAGAGAAGAAAAATTGGGACACTAATATACTGTCGGTATAATTATAAACTGATCCAACCATTCTGCATAGCAATTTTGAACAGTGCCCAAAGGAATCAAATTGTTTTATACCCTTTGATCCAGCAATACCACCACTACACCTGTATCTCAAAGAGATTATGAAAAAGAGAAAAGGACCCATCTGTACAAAAATATTTATAGCAGCACTTTTCCTGATGAAATAATATTGGAAATTTAGGGGATGCCCATCAGTTGGGGAATGGCTAAACAATCTGTAGTATATGAATGCAATGCAACACTATTGTGCAATAAGAAATGATGAAGAGGTAGATTTCAGAAAAACCTGGAAAAGCTTGTACCAACTGATGCAAAGTGTAATGAGCAGAACCAGGAAAAGGTTATATATATTATTCAGAAACATTGTATGATAATCAACTATGAATGACTCAGCTCTTCTCAGCCACACAATGATCCAAGACAACTACAAGAGACTCACTAAAGAAAATGCTATCCACATCCAGATAAAGAACCGATGGACTTTTAATGTAGACTGAAACATATTTCCTTCACTTACTTAATTCTTTTTTGTGTTTTTTTCCTTTTGATTTATTTCTTCTTTCACAACTGTGATTAATATGGAAATATGTTTTACATGATATCATATGCATAACCTCTATCGAATTGCTTACCACTTTAGGAAGAGGAAAGGGGAAGGAGGGAGAAAAATTTGGAATTCAAAATCTTGTGAAAATAAATGCTAAAAATTCCTTGATGTATAATTGGGAACAAATAAAATACTATTAAAAAGAAAAAAGGAATTATAGAAGTGGCATGGACAGGTGAATGCTTTGAATGGGTAAAGACTTTGATGCCAATAGGACGTTCATTTGGAGATGTGAAAATAGCCTGCCTCAGGCAGGCTGTATAATATCTCAAGGACCTGTAATTTGATCTATATGGGGAATGCCTCTCCAGAAGCAGAGTTCAAAACTCTTCCCCATCACTTAGTAATTGATATTTAGAAGCTGCTGTTCCTGAAAAATCCATCACCCTATGACCAAACTCACCAGACTAAGCTAGACTGGTCCTCACATACTCCACCCCTGGAATGAGACTAAAAGCCCTTCCAGCTTGGTAGGATAGCTAGAGTTGGCGCTCTACCAGAATATATTTTGAGAACCTTGGATTACCTGTATTCCATGATAAGGGATCTCCACTTTGATGGAAGGTCAATGACAATACACTATGTCAGTCATGTCTAACTTCAATAAAAACAGTGGTCACTAAATTGTACATAAAGATTCCTACTGGTCACAAAATGACTTAGAAAACCACATATCATTATGTTTTGTTATATTATTTATTTTGTTAAATATTTCCCAATTATATTTTAATCTGATTCAGGTCTCACTTAGAGTGTTGTATGCACCAGTACCTCTCGTTTGACACTTCTGCATTACATTAAATACTGTGCAAAGTACTATAGATACCAAAAATATTAAACTACTGGGATTATCTCCCTCTTGGCAGCAGTAGATCAGTGGTTGTTATGGATGATGATGAGAATGGTGGGCCCCTTCTCCATGAGATGTGGTTCCCTTTCTGATGGCTATGGAGGATGAACTGGAAGCAGAGCTGGAATCTGAAGGGTATGCTAGCATACCCTTGGAGTTTAATCAACGCTAGTTGATTGAAGGGCAATGCAATTTCTAGAGATTGTGGATTCTGACTTCTGGACTGTGTCAGTGGGGAAATGGTAGTCAATATGGTCATTGCTATTGTTGTTATTTTGTTGTTGTTGTTGTTGCTGATCCTTCCCTTTTGAAGAAGACAAATGACATCATGGGTGATGATTTATGTATACTGGATTTAAACGAGGCAGAGTTGCACAAAATTATCAGCTTTACTCTCTTCCAGAATTATCCAAGTTCAGTGGCAAGAGAAAAGTGAGGATGACCAGTGTTGGCTCAGGATGCAGTAGATAACCTTGAAGTTGTCGATGCCTGAGTAAGTACTAAAATTACCTATAGCACCTGCTGTGGCCTTTATCTGTGCCTTTAGGGCAACTTGAACAGATTGTTCTCAACCACTTATCCTGCTAGGGGATATCTTCACATGCTTGGGATAGACCTCTCCTAACTAACCAATGGATTTGAAGTCTGTTGGTTACTTTCAATCTCTCTCTCTCTTTTTTTTTTTTACTAGCATATGACCACCGAACATGCTATAGCTTCTTAGAGCCACAGGTGAGAGTTGAGTAATAGGTGAACACCAAAGGTGGAAAAGCAGTCTAGAAAAAGTTTCAGCAAGATCTCATATCAGAGGTGCTACTCTTCCCTTAAAACCCCATATATCCCAATTGACGCAGTAACAGTGGTTTGACCCACCTAGCACATCCTGTCTCCTGCTGTTTTGTTTTGTTTTCCTTCAAGCCATTTTACTGATTCAAGTAAAACAGGTTGCCTGCCCTGTCAGTGGCAGTTGAACAGCAGTTGGTGATGGCAATGAAAGATGGCGGGTTCCCTCTTTACAAGATGTTCTTCCCCAGATGATGGTGCAGGGACCAGGCTGGGATATGGGACATCACATGTGGGATCAGCATTGTTGGGATGATGACTGTGACTGATTTTGTATAAATGGAAAGCACAATAGAATAAGCACAAGAACTCTAGGACCAAGTCATGGGAGTGTTCTCCCAAATCATATTACCTCTAGAGCTCTGAAAGAGAATGCTGAGTAGTAGCTTCATAGCATACAACTTTCTGGGAACTTTACAATTTCTGATACGAATGCAGGTTGGATGATGAGTGAGCACTCCACTGATTGCTAGAATTTCAAATTAATACTGGCTACGGCAATGGTCTGTATATTTGACTAAACTGGAGGTAACATGAAACGAAGTATTTTGTTTACTTTGCAAAAAGGGGGTGGGCTTTATAGCCCTCTCTGGCTGTAGCATTTAGGAGCTATTAGGTAGGTAATGAAAGTTATTCTCTATTACTGGTTTCAAGAGATGTTCTCAACTCAAATAAATCCATGAAGAATGATGAAACATTTCATTTACCACAATCTCGCACTCTTTCTAAATACCCTGGTTTTGAATAAAATGTAATTTAACCTATGTTTAAAGAAAATGTGACCAGACAGTTGTTGCATGAATGAATTATATTTTCTACTTATCTTCTATCTGGAAAAATCATGATGCTGAATTTTCTGTGTTTCTATTGCAAATTTCAGAAAGATATAGCATCTATAAGATAGTTCAGGTATGAATTAAAGGCTTAACAAACATGATAGTTAATTTTCAGTGTTTGTTAAAGTGTTAAATTTCACTTTTTTAAAAATTACTATCAACTCCACACTCTTATTTTTGTTAACTAAATAGGAAATATTTGGCCAAATTGAGGTAAGATGGCAAAGATCATTCTTTGCCTCATTTCTTATCTCACCTGAATGGTCATTGCCTCAAGAAGAATGGAACCTGTTCAAGACCTTAGCTTAAAAAAAACCAAGATATACCATGGTATCCAAGGCCATCTCCAGTCCTCCTGCTCTATATCTTGCCACTGGACCCATTCCCTCTTTTAAATCCAATTCACTTGCATATCATAGAATCACCTTCCTGATGTTATGGTCCTCTTCAAGAATGAAGGACAAACAATAAAACCCTTGGCCTATATTTCCAAAATTCAAAACTTGTTTGGTCGAATTGGAGTTGATCAATGAAAAAATCAACAAGCATTTCTCAAACGTCTACTATTTGACAGCTAATATGCTAGGTTGAGGATCCAAAGGCAATAAATCAAACAATAGACATGACACTTTCTCCAGCTTCTATGGAACTATACCTTCACTAACATATTTCCTTTAACAGTCACATCATAACCTATTTTGTATAGTTCTTGTCCATGTTTTCTCATAAATCCTTCAGATAGGGATCAATCCAGTGTTGGATAAGCCATCCAACTAGATGCAGAGGATCCAGGGAAGAGGAGAGATTCTCTTCTGTTTAGACAACATCTAGGGTACCATGTCCAGCTCTGAGTACTGCATTTTAAGTAAGGCAATGACAAGCTAGAAAGCAGGAGATCAGGATGGTGAAGGACCTAAAGATTTTGTCATATGTCATATGATAATCTGTTGAAGAAAGTATTGATGTTTATAGCCTGGATGAAAGAGAGCTTGGGGAACATAATTGTATTTGAAAGTCTTTTGGAAGAAGGCTTAGAGCTGATTTTCTTCACCCTAGAGAACAGAACTAGGAACCATGAAGGGTAATTGTGGCAAAGCAGGTTTGTGGAATCATAAAGTCTCAGAATCAAATTGGGGGGGCGATTCCCAGATGGAGTGGATTATTATTGTAACTATAATACTGTCTTGGAAAGGCAGTATTGTACAGTGGCTAGAGGGTTGACCTTGGAGTGAGGAACATCTGGATTCAAGTTGTGTCTTGAATACATACTACTTTTGAGACTGTGGATCCTGAGACCCTCAATTTTAGAGCTAGAAGAAACCTTAGAGATCAACATATTCAACTCCATCACTTTACAAAGGAGAAAACTGACAACCAGGGAGATGAGGTGATGAACCAAAAGTCAAACATGGGATCATATCTCTAGAGTTGCAAGGGACCTCAAAGGGCATCTAATCCAACCCTCCCCTTTTATAAAGAAGGTAACTGAGGTTCAAGAAAGTGAAAGGATTTGCCCAGAGTTACACAGATGATCCTAAATCTAGAGTTTGAAGAGTCTTCAGAAGTCATCAAATTCAACTCCCTTATTTTACAAATGGAGAAACTGAGTCATGGAGAAGGTAAGAGACTTGCTCATGGTAACAAAACTAATATCTCCATATACTGTATTTAACATATACATAAAGTATATTTAACATATACTTTTTTTAAACATATACTTAACATGATTAGGGCTGCCTGCCATCTAGGGGAAGGGGTGGAGGGAAGGAGGGGAAAAGTTGGAACAGAAGTTTTTGCAAGGGTCAATGCTGAAAAATTACCCATGCATATGTTTTGTCAATAAAAAATCTATAATAATAATAAAAAAAAACAAAACAAGTATCTCTAAGACAAGATTTGAATACAGATCTTCTTGAATCTGAGGTTAAGACTCAATCTACCACTTAAATAAGTCATTCAGTCTCTGACAACTTTCTAAAACAATGAATGCTATGAAGAAATTGCCTATGTGTATCACAGGAGGGTATTTCTATTCCCGGAGTTATCCTCAGAAATGAAATCACAGGTTCAGACAATTTCAATTAAAAAAAAAACTGTACTAGAAGTCAACTTCTAGTATGACTACCTCTATACTTCCATTCTTCCCCCCAAAAAATATCATGTGTAACCAAAATCCTCTCTAGTTGTTGCCATGGAGATGGGCACACCAAAAAGTTATGGGCCAAAATCTGATTCACACAGACACACACAAAGGACCCACAGTTTCTGAACAAACTGCTGGCCCATCTTTTACGAAAGTTAACACTTGGAACAATGTCCCAGAATGGTTAAAGATGAGACAACTGCCCTCCAACACTAAAACGAGATGCTGTACTTGGTGTCCGATCAAGGATACACTAGTCGTGCGCATAATGATAGCTACGTATAGTAGTGATTCAATTTTTAAAAAATCTATAATGGCATCACCTTTCATTACTCTTTTGACTTGGGGTGAACGTGAAGTAGACTTGACATTCATATCTATTCAGGTCAGACCCTCTTAACTCTACATGGTCCAATTCTAGCTTTCCCTTAGGAAAGACTGTTCAGTCTTAATGAATGCATAGGCTTGCTTTATGTTTTCCCAAAGCCAAGAGAGGCTCAGGCTGAGCTTGGCTAATACCCAGGTTCAGAGAGCAGAGAAACATGAGATGACTGTGAATATATTAATCAAAATCACTGAGCGCCGCCAGTATAAGCAAGAGGAGAAGGGAGAAGAGGAACGGCATCTTTGCAGGCAGTCTCGGAAACGTGACACACCCCGGACACAGCTCCTGACAAAACAGCACCAAGAGAGTTAGGATGGGGGGACAGAAGGCGGAGAAGACTTTGGAAATGAGATTAACCCAGGCTAGATGGTAAATAAACTGCTTCTGAAGGTGATGAGTTGCCTATCATTGGAGGTCTTCAAGGGGAGGTTCATTTGAACGCTTGCAAGGGATAATTTTATATATGGGTTATCTCTTTCATTAGGACAAAAACTCTTTGAGGGCAGGAACTGCTTCTGCTTTTTCTTTCTATCCCTATCACCTAGATCCAAAGCCTAGCATATGATAGGTGCTTAATACATAAGTGTTGGTTGATTGATTTATGGTACCGAGCAGAGTCCTGTTCAGATACAAGTTAGTTTAGATAAAATCTTCCAAGTTTCTGTTTCTCTGAGGATTTTTCCATCAGGCTCCTTTATATAAATTTGGCTATAAATCAGAAATGTAAACTTATCCCACTTCCCACTGTATAAATTCAAGATCTCAATGCTGCTTATCTGCTTCTCAAACTCTCTTTTCAACTAGGCACTGCAGAATCAGCTGAAGGAATGGAGATTAAGGTCACATGAGACAAGAATTTCCAAATGTCTGGTCCCAATTCTACTCCCCTACTCCCAATAAAGGTGAAATTAGGGCAGAGCGGGACCCTGACTTTTTAGAATATCGGAAATCTGTCTGTCTGTCTGTCCACCTGTGTATGTCTACAGGGTATACTGCTAAGAGCACTGGTCTTGCCACCAGGAAATTTGGGTTCAAATTTGAACGTCCACGCTCACCAGCGATTCAAGGCCAGAGAAGTCAGTTCATCTTCCTGAGCCACATTTTCCTCACCTGTGACATGGAGATAATCATGCTTGCACTACCTACCTCGCAGTGTTGTCGTGAGCAAAGTGCTTAGTTAAAGCCTTTTAGAAATGGGAGCGATTATTGTCAGGAAAACGTGACTCGAGAGAAAAACACGAATTAGATGGCGCCATTTTGATCAAAGGCTAAAAAAGCACTTTTCTTTAAGATGTCGTATGGTTAAGCTCATTGTGTTTTCATTGGTGTTGCTCTGAAATCGGAGACAGGGAGTAAGGAGGCCTAACGTTTAAATTATCAGACATGCAGATTTTGTTTCTTATATGCAAAATGCCATGTCCTAACTCTGTGCCTTTCTCTAAGTTGTGTTTTGCCTCTAACATCTACCTCACAGAATCCAAAGCTTTCTTCTAAGCACTTTCTAGGTTCCAGGTGCTAGGGGAGACTTTTCTTGATTCCCCATACCCCAAACTCCCCCCCTAAAAAGAAAGACCACTTTTTCTCTCTGAATATTTGGTGAGGGAAATAACAAAGCACTATCTTTTGAGACGGCTGAGGCCCAATTCCTTTTCTGATTGTCTTCATTACTTCTTATACTTGGAAGCAAAAATCACTCTCAATTACTAGGCAAGCCTTTCCCCCACCCCACTTTTTAAATCACTGTTTTAGGAAGCTGCAGGGTGGTAACCCTACTCAATGTTCCAAGCACCCTATGAAAAACGTCATAATATACATTCACTAAATCTAGCTAGACTAGTGAATCAGTTAAACTAACAGGTATTGTAAATGCTTGCTATGTGCTGGGTGCTAGAGATATGAAGAAAAAATGAAATAATTTCAACCTTCAGGGATAATGTACATATTTAAGTATATACAAGATACACACAATTTTTCTTCAGGGAGGGCATTTATTGGGCATCCACTCTGCCCTCCTCTCAAAGATCTTGCACCCTAAAGCAGTTGGGATAAGGGAGATCTTGTTTTTCCCACCACTGGAGAGCTTCCATCAAGGGCTATTGTGGAGAGTACCCATGATTCTGACTGGGATGGGATCTGATGAGCTTTGAGATCACAGCTAATGTATTTGCCAAGAAAACCCCACGGGGGTCACAGAGAGCTTGAAAATGACTGAAGTGATTCAACAAGACATCCCTTTCCACTTGGGGATTCTAAAATTCTGATAATGAGTAATTGTGTTCAAATAGTTTATTCCTCCTGGGGCATTTCTATCAGGAGCTCTCTAGAGATATCATGCTTTGACCCAAGGGAATCAGTCTATGATGGTGAGAATTTCAGATAATTTTGTAGGCTAACAGGAAAATTCTTTGGAATAGGAGAAGCTTTTGGGAGTCTCTCTTCTTGTAGGCATGATTGTTGACATGTAAAATGGGCCTAGCACATAATTATAAAGATGTTTAATGGTGATGTATGTATGATGGATGGATGTACTTTTTCTTCTCCCCACCCAAAAACTGTATTTACTTTTCAAAGAATTACAAACCGCCAGATCTGGGGTTAGGTAACAGTACCATGCTGAGGCAGAAAGGAAGGAAGAAAGATACAGAAAGGTCACTGGAACTAAATTCTGACACCATGAAGTCAGGTTTTCCTCAAATAGGATCTGATTTGGGGGGAAAAGAAGTAAAAATAGTGACTTCTCCACAGCCTGATCAGCAATATTCTTTGCTGGGGAAAAAAAATGAAAGACAATTTTAAACTTAGGATGATGATGCATAATTAAACACATAAATGTCAAATTCAGAAATAACCCAGAATTCAAGTGTAAAAATGTATTTTTCAGAATAATTAGCTAAGCATCAAGACCTATAGAAATATATGGAGATGTGGGTACCACCTGTTCCATTGTGCAAACATGCCTTTCTCTCAAAGCCATTTCTCTATTTTAAAGTGTCTCCAAGTTATACTTTGCTAAGGGTACCTGGTTTAGGGTCCTTTAATTTTGATTGCTGTCCTAGGAATATCTTCTGGGTTTGAAATTTCCTTATTGGACGGCTCTTCCAGGTGAGGAAACTGCCTCTACCAATACAAGTTTGTGTCTTCTCTTGCAACTTCTAGTCTTAGAGAACTGTAAAGAAAACAGGTTTGGTGATTTTTTTAATACTGGAAAAAAGAGGGAGTACAAAGAAAGACTAAGACCCCTGCTCAACACAGGTAGGATAATGATAGCAGATGACAGAGAAGACCCTTACTTTGCCACTCTTTCTCTGACAAGCAGAATGTCATTTACTCTAGAAAGGACTGAACGAAAGGAACTAATAATACAAAGAACATTAGAGAGATAATAAGAACAGTCAGTCACCAAGCATTTCTTGAGCACTTACTACGTGCAGGCACCGTGTTAAGTGCTGGAGACACAAAGAACAGGAAAAACACTGTCTAAGTCCTCGAGGCCTTCACATTTTAGTGTGGGAGACAACACACTAACCACTGGATACATACAAGGTGTATGCAGAATGAAAGCAAGGTCTGGTCTGACAGAGGAGGGTATTAGCAGCTTGAAGAATAGAAGAAGACCTTCTACAAAAGGTGAGATTTGAGCTTAGTCTTGAAGGAAGCCAGGAAAATGACATCATTTCCTTTATGAGAGGGTAGGTCAGGGCGATGCTGCAGTTATAACCCATCTACATTTTAGCAAAGCATTTGCAACGGGCTATTCTTGTGCACAAGATGGAGAGAGATGGACTGGATGACAGTTCAGAATTGTGCAAATGCTTTAATCCCCAACACAATCTTGTGTCTGTGGAGGAATGAGCCAAAGCAAGAAGGAGCATGAGCTAGCTATAAAGAAGGCTGGAGATGGTATCTGGAGAGAGAAAACGAGAGAGAACTGTAGGAGAAATTGATGGATAAGGAACAGAAGTGAAGGCCGAGGAAGAGGAGAAGCCCCTGAGCTGAATGATCAGAGGAAAGAGAAAATGAATAAGGAAAGGAGCACAAACAAATGAGGAAGGAGAAGGGCTCCAGCTAAAAGAGGAGAAGAACTGGAAAAGCAGGAAGATGAGGAGATCCAAGACTCAACAAAAGAGAGCAGTTACTTGATGAGAGAAAGGTAACTTGCTAGTATGCTAGCTATCAAGGGAAAGGTGTGGCTAACAAAGTGATAAAGATGGGCAAATCCCTGCACACCGTTCATCAGAAGAGTTCTCCAGGAGAACTGCAAGCAGGAACAACAAAGGCCTAGGCTCTTGCTTCCAGCAATAATGGACAGGAGGAAGAAATTTGTAGTGACCACCGTTGCCTCTGCTCTGCTTGTATTTCCACAACAGCTCAAATGACTACCATCTACATTCAAGTGCAGAGTGCTATTCCCCAAAGGTAAGAGAATTAAAGGAGCGCCCCTCCACCTTTGGTGTAGCCTGTTTGTTGTTATTTAGCCATTTCAATCACGTCTGACTCTGTGACACCATTTGGGGTTTTTGTGGCAAAGATTCTGGAGTGGTTCGCCATTTCCTTCTCCAGCTCATTTTACAGAGGAGATGAACAGGGTTCTTGCCCAGGGTCACACAGCTAGTAAGTGGTCGAGGTCCCATTTGAATTCCTGACTCCAGGCCCAACATTCTACTACTCCACCTAGCTGCTCAACATGCTCACTTACTGGACCACTTACTAATCTTACTAGATGTACTAGTCCACTATCTTAGCTTGGCAGAAACAGCCGGGATTTCACCTCTGCTGCCAAGGTTTTCAAGATGCCAAGGTCACTGACATGCCCTGGCGCCATATTAGAAAAGTCCTTTCAAAACCATTGCCTAAAATGAGATGCAGCTCCAGGATATCTTGGGGGAAATCAAAGTAGAAATATTCTGCCATTGTCACTATTCATTAATATTTATCATGCATCCCCAAATGGACAGAGATTATATGCATGTCATGGACCTACCCTCAGGAGCCATATGCTGTGATTCATCAATCTATTATTATAATCCATCTTCCACACAGCTGACAACTTGATCTTCCTGAAATAGTGCAGGTCTGTCCAGGTCACTCCCTTCTTCTACAAGCTCCGGTGGCTCCCTCTTGCCTCTCGGATCAAATGTAAACTCCTCTCTTTGGATTTTGAGTCCTTCACTATCTCTCTCCAATGACCTTTCCAGGTTTATTGTATGCTATTCCTCTTCATACATACTCATTTCTGCCAAACTTGGCTCTTTCCCCTACCTGATACTCCATCTTCTCTTTCTAGGACTTTGCAACAGACTGTCCCTTCCATGACGCTAATGCAGTCCTTACTCCCCTCCACACTTTAAAATTCCTAGATTCTTTCCCAGCTCAGCTCATGGACTACATCTTACACTAAGCCTCTATTTGTGAAAACCCTCTGCCCTTCCTGAAAGTACTAATTACTTTATACATAATATGGATATGTGCATAAATTATATCATATGTATCTGTGCACGTGTTGGTTTTTTTTTCCTTCCTAATAGAGTATAAATTCCTTGAGGGGAGGGATTGTTTTATTTTTTGTGGTTAAAATCGCAGCACCTAGCTCAATACCTGGCATCTTGACTAGGATATGGTTTTGAATTACTATTGTTTTCTGTAATAAGAATAAAAAGGATGAGGTCATAGATTTAGAGCTAGTAGGAACCTTACAGGTCATCACCTACATCCCCCTCACTTTGCAGAGGAGGAAAATGAGTCATTTGTTCCCTTCTAGCTCTAAATCTATGACCTTATCCTTATTATTCTAATTATTTTTATATAAAACAATAATAATTCAAATTTGTATTCTGGCACTTCTGTCGTGTGGTACAGTGGAAAGATCACAGTGTTTAGAGTCAAAAAGTTGGGTTGAAATTCAGTCTCTGACACTGCTAATGTAACTCTGGGCAAATCACTCTACTTTTCTGGACCTCAGTTTCCTCAGCTATAAAATCAAAGACTTGTAATGGAGGAGGTCTCATCCAGTCCTCTATGATGATCATTTGATCACAGCCTCATGAGTCAGGCAGCTCCTCAACTATTCTTGGAATACTTATTGTATATCCAGGCCTATACCCAGCCCTTCAGGAGTTACAGTGATGACGACATCAACGACAGGAGCTCTGCCTTTCCAGAGCTCAAAGTTAAGAAGAGAAAACACACCCACATGAGCAGACAGGAAACAAGACAAGACAGTAGAGAGAGTCAACTTTTAAAGCATGTAGAACCAACAGTAAATTTGGTAGAAATTCAAAGGGGAGGGAGGTCAGCGAGGACAGGGATGAGGGGGGAAACTGGGGAAGGATTCATGAAAGAGATGGGATTTCATCTAGGTCTTGAATGTACGTGATTAGATTACAAAATGAGAGAATCACAGGATTTCAGAGCCGGAAGGGACCTCTGTCCAACCCATATTGGTAAGGAGTTCTTAATATAACATGTCCAACTGGTGACTATCCAGATTTTGCTTGAAGACATCCAAGAAGGGAAAGGCCATTACCACCTGAACACCATCCATTCCTCTCATGGGCAGCTCTAATTATTTCTTGCATCAATCCTCAATCTGTCACTTTGTAATTTCTCTCCTTTGTTCCTAATTCTCCTTTCCATGACCAAGCATCCAAACGAGTCAAATTTCTTTGACGTGACAACCCTTAAAATATGTGAAAGCAATTATCATGTACTCCCTCATTATCCTCTTCTCCAAGGTAAACATTCCCAATGTTTTTTCCCAAATATTTTTTCTTAAAGCCCTTCACCAGCCTAGTTGCCCTGCCCAGAATCCTCTCCAACTCATCGAGAAGACAGTGTTCTAGAAAAAGGCAACAAATAACATGAAGCAAAAGCACAGAGTTGAAGAGGAACATGTTGCCCCCTAGAGACAGTGAGGATACTTGCCAGATAATTACCTGGTATGGTAGTAGGGAATAACAGACGGAAAGAGGAAATGAGAACAGAAGGAAACTGGAGTTTTAAAAGTCATCTGGGATCTGGAAAACAATTTGGAGTTATGCAAATAAAGTGTCTAGGACAGCCATACCCTTTGAACCAAGAATTCTACTGCCAGACCTAGAGTTAGATCTTAATTAGGGCAAACAATAAATCCCATGAAAAGGTCACATGTATTCAAATTTCTATTATTCAAAGTGATAATTATGTAAGATACAATTATTGGTTCCAGCACCGTGGAGCTTTGTGGTGCAAATCTGAATAATGCAGCCATCTCATGAGGTCCTTCTTGACATTAATCAGGACCTACTTGTACTTTCAGGAGATCACTGATGCACTGAAAAGTCCTGTATTTATCAAAATATGTATAGGGAGAGGCAGCTAGGTGGTGCAGTGGATAGAGCAGCAGCCCTGAAATCAGGAGGACCTGAGTTCAAATTTAGACAGACACTTAACACTTCCTAGCTGGGCAAGTCACTTAACCCCAATTGCCTCAGCCAAAAAAAAAATGTGTAGAGGCATTTTTAGTGGTAGCAAAGAACTAGAAACAAAGAGGATGCCCACTGAGGAAAGAGCAGCTAAATACATTGTCAGATGTGAATATAATGGAATATGACTGTGCCATAAGAAATTAGGAATACGATGAAGGCAGAGAAGCATGGAAAGACACGAACCTATGCAGAGCAAAGTCATCAGAGCCAGGAAGACAATATATACGATGATTATGAATGTGGAAAGAACAAACACAAAAATAATGGGAAATGATTGTTGTCAGATTTCAAAGAACAGGCAAGGCCAGAGGAAGAGAGCAAAGAAAACAACCTCCTCGAACTCATTTGAACAGATGGGGGATCCACAGGTGAGGAACTCTGCATATATTGCTATTGCACATATGGTTTTTCCCATTGATTTGTTTTCTTTATTTCTTTTTCCTCTTCTTTCTTTTTCTTTTCTAAGCATTTTTAGTTACATGGGATAGATCTCTGGGACTTCTCTGACAGAGGTAAGGGTAACAGGTAGAAGAGGGATTTTAGATAATCTAAAAACAAAAGATATCAATATGAATTTATGTTAGAATTTAATTTATTTAGGAGACCTTAGACCAAATGACAGACATGTAAAGGTGTTGGAATGAGTCAATGACACAGTAAAAGAAATAATACAATAAGATGGAGAGATGAGTCAGAGATCCTAATTTGGCTGTTGTTTTAGTAATCCAGATGTGAGATGCTTGGGTTCAAACCAAGATGGCCATATTGGAAATGGAAATGAAGAGGAGGATATCACTGAGAGACACCGTTAAGAAAAATCGAATAAAATTGAGTAACTAGCCTAAATTTCAGGGTTTGAAGGAGTCAAAAGAATGAAGGATGAATCCCAAGTTTTGAGCCTAGATGACTTGTAATTATGGGCATCAGTCAAGGAGCTTTTTTCTAGGATATCATGATGAATGATTTGGGGATAAGTTGTTTCAGTGCTATATAAGTAAGCATTGATTTTGGTTCAGAAGAAATCAGTTTGAATCCTCTCTCTGTCACCTACTATCTGCACGACCTTAAGTAAGTCATTTAACTTCACCAAACTTCACTTCACTTCTATTTTCTCATCTCTAAAATGAGTGCATTAAACGGCACAGCCTCTGAAGTCTCTACCAGCTCTCCATATGACCATTTCTTGCCTTCAATTTACTCATCTGTAAAATGGGAATGCTAATACTTGCACTACCTACTTTTTAAAATTTTCCAAGGATATTTCTTGGCAAACCTAAAAGTACAAAAAAGAAACTAATTGAACCAAACACATAAGAATAACAAACAAACAACCCAAACTCTGAGCTATGAAAAACAACAAGGGCTGAGAACTAGAAGGACCCCCTCGATCATGCTCACATCCCTATTTTATCTAATATCGGAAGGACATAAAGCAGTGAATCCTCAGGATGAATTTCTACTGGCCCCAAATTACATGCCAGGAGCCCATTGCTAGCACTGACAAATCTCGTAATTAGTGGATGGGATGCACTCTCAATTACAGAAACAGATTGAGGCGGTCTCTTCAAAGATAAAGCCATTGGAAAGTGCAGGGCAGTTTAGTCGTAGAAAAGACAATTAGCCAATATCAGCCCCAGTCTCCTTCCATAGGCCTGAATGAATATACAAAGCCGACAATCACTCCACTAGAGAGGTGTTCCGCCATGACTCTGAGAGCTCAGGTGATGGATTTTCACTGACTATAATTAGAGCAAGAGGCCTCCAAGACTAATGCCCCTGAGGCAGAAAGGAAAAGAATCACTAGAATGTGATGACTTGCTAGTACTTTCCAGGAGCCCTCCCCTAGCCCAGGACAAAGTCTACGAGGTCACTTTTCCAAGGGTACAGAGAGACATTTTCTCCAGAGTCCTATATTGGAATTATTCTGCTGGACTGGGATCAATGGGGGATAGTTGCAGAGAATTTGATTGTAGTTCCACCTACGGGAAAAACCTCCTCCAAGTAGGGCCGTCCCAAAGAGGAATGGGCTATCAGAAAAGACAATGGCTTCCTCCATCCCAAGACTCTAAGGAAGATGGTCGTTTTGTACAGGGGATATTTCTGCCCTGTATTTTGTATAGCCCATAGGTATGAGCTATACAAAGAGTCTCCAAGGGCCCGTCCATCTCTGAGAATCGGGGATTTTATGAACCTAAAAATACAAAGTAAATAGAGGAGAATTGCATACAGATATGCTAATTTGCTCTGATCAGGAAACAGCTGTCAGAAAGTACCAGACAGCCAAGAGCATTCAGCTTTTGTGGTTTTCTTTCTTTCTTTTTTTTTGCCTTGCATTTTTTTTGTACCTCATGTAACACATCTACACTTGAGTGCTATGAAATATCTTCTGCTGATAGCTGCAGGATACTTTGTTATTAAAAACCTTTTCCATCTCTTGCATGGCTGTCAAACACAGCACAGAAGAATTTCCCTAGAAGATGCTTATTAACAACAGGTCTAAAACTTGTTATCCAATAAAAAAAAATCTAGATTGTAGGGGGCTTTTCCTCCTGGGGGAAATCTGAACTTTTACTAAGAAACTACTATTTCTTTCACAACACTTGTAAGGCTAGAGATACAGTATATGAATCATTGGTTTTCAATGGGACATAAACATTTTCTTCCCTCCTTTAAATTGGACTTCATATATTACTGTAAAAAGGCACAGGTTTCATTGTTGAAAGAGACAAGGACAAAGGTGGCCAGCCAGAGAAGACTTTTCTAAATTAGACACTTAGCCCAGCCCATTTGATTTGCATAAGATGCAAGGGGCATCATGGGGGAGTGGGGTTGAAAGGAGCTGTCTCACCTCAGTCCACACAGCAATTTTGTAGGTTCACTAGATGGAGTCCCTGGGAATGGCTCACACAGACCAAGGGCATGAAGAGAATTCAAAGGAGCTTTCTGGCTATAATTCAGGTAAAAGACTAGAACCACCCAAAAGACAGCATTATTCTACTGGAAAAATCACAATCGGTCAATACACCAGATATCTCTACCTAGATGTTCTATCATTGACTCAAACTCAACACAGTCACAATGGAAAGTCATCATCTTTCCTCCCAGAAAGTTTGGTTGCCCCAAATGACCAATTCCATGACATTTCTGCCCTCTGTCCCTTTCTCTTCAATCACTGCCTTTGTCTACCACTTATCTAGACCCTTAGAGGAGCTTCCTACTTTATCGACCGGGGGTTCCAGCCTCTCAGATTTTCACTCTCTCCTCCATACAGCTGCCATAGAATCCCAACTGAAAGGGAACACAAAGTAAAGTCTAACACGTGTGTGAACAAACATACATGCATTACATATTTATCACACGCTTGGCAGCGGTCAGCCTTACTTTTCTTGACGACCTCCAGTGATGGCAAGAGCCACTATCTCCTGAAGGCCTTCCATTCCATTTGAGGGTAACTATAGTCAAGAATACCAGAGTTCATCTGGGAAATGAGTGTGAACCACACACAGCATTTCCATATCTTTATTTTTGTCCACCTGCATTTTTTATTTCCTTCATAGGTTAAGTGTATGTTATTTCAAAGTCCGATTCTTCTTGTGCAGCAAAATAACTGTATGGACATGTATACGTATATTATATTTAACTTATACTCTAACATATTTAACATGTATTAGTCAAGCTGCCATCTGGGGGAGGGAATGGGGGGAGGGAGGGGAAAAAGTGGAACAAAAGGTTTTGCAATTGTCAATGCTGAAAAATTACCCATGCATATATCTTGTAAATTAAAAGCTATTAAAAAAAAAAAAAAGACCAGCGTTCAAATCCAGCTTCGGACACTTACTAGCTGTATGGTCCTGGGTAGGTCAAACCTCTATCTTAACCTCAGTTTCCGTAAATTGTAAAATGGACATAATAGGACCGAATTGACGGGTCTAATGAGACAGTATGGGTAAAGCATTTAGCACAGTGTCTAGCACATATTAGGCACTTAATAAATGTTTGTTGATTGATTGACCCTCCACAAAATATCCCTTTAAATACTTCAAGACAGCCCTTGTGGCCCCTTCGAACCCCTTTTTCTCCAGGATAGGTCTTTCCATTGGTTCTCATACAGAATGAATCTGATCCCCTTCAACACCTTAGCCCTCTAGAGTCTCTCCAGCTTATCTTCCTAAAGCACACATATGTCCTTGACATTGTTCTACTCAAAAGCTTTCAGTAGCTCCCTATTACCTTTGAGGTTAAAAAACAAAACCCCAAAAAATCTGTTCAGCCTGGGATTTGATACTTTTCACAGCCTGGTTTCAAGCTACCATTCCAGACTTATTTCTTATATCTCCCTTTCACATGCTCAGATCTCTCAAGACCCAACTATTCTCCTAGATCTTCCCTGAAATTGACATCTCATTTCCTCCCTCTCTCACATAAGGCAAAACTAGACCATCTTTTGCCTCAGTTTTTACCTAGCCTTTAATCACCAGATGGGCATTACCTCAGACAAGCCAAGGCCTGGGAAAGACCTTATCCTGAAAAGGCCAAGGTCTCCCACTGCATCCAAGGCCATCTCCAGTCATGCTCATCAACATCTGGCCCCTGGAGCCAGATGTCCCTGGAGGAGAGAGTGAAGCTGGTGACTCTGGGCAGCCCTGCCTCACTGCAATCCAGTTCATTTGCAAGTCAAGACATAACCCTGTTGATGGCACTGGTCCTTTCTGAGAATGAAGGACGAGCAATATCAGCATGCACACAAGACACACGACATCCCTTGATTGCTCTTTCCCTTTCCTTAATCTGTCCTTTCATGTCTTCTACCCTCCTTCAAGTCTCAGGTCAGGTAACCCTTCTGTTCCAGTGCCTTTTCTGACCACCGTTTCTGGACCACAGATCCAAGTAAACAATAGGTTCACATATAGACCCCCATAGAAATTCATCTTGTCCAGAAAACAGATAATTCTGGTCTATATCTTCAGTGCTTTCCTTTCTTCTCCAAGTCCCTGCCCTCACTTCCCAGGTCCACCCAACAGAAAGCCTGTTAGAAAGCAGTTAGTCTCCAGTGAACCAATGAGCCTTTGGTATGGCTGCCTGTACTGGGTAGAAATGGGCCTGGTGTTCCTAATAATGTGTGAGAACAAAGTAGAGCTGCTTATTGCAGAAGAAACTCTCTGTCTCTCTGCCCATCTCTAACACACACACACACACACACACACACACACACACACTCTCTCTCTCTCTCTCTCTCTCTCTCTCTTTCTCTCTCTCTCTCCTCTTCCTCATTCCCCAACTTCCCCAGACCTTGCATCTAGGAAACCTAAATGTTCCTTTGCAAGCGGTTTAGTTAGGGATCTGAAATGTTTTTGTATGTTAGGGGGGAAATTAACAAAAAAAAAAAAACTCAATCATTCCTGAAAGCATTGAGACATTAGGCCTTTGATGTGGACTCACGTCTAATTATATTTCACTTCAAAGCAGAGTGACAGAGTCAACTGCATCTTACGTGATGCCCAAGTGGAAAAGGGACTGAGAAAATTCATTTCAGAGTGGCGTATGGTCGCCATCCCATTGAATTTTAAATAGTTCAGATATAAAGAGAAGAACCAAAGAAGGGTCCATTTTCTTGGCAGTGATAGTATTGCTTAAAATCAAAGGATGATGTGAAATAGAATTGGTTAAAACAAACCTGCTATATATTTATAATGAGACTCATTCAGAAGATCATTAGATTTTCAAGGTGAACGCCCTCATTGGCAATAAGAAGCACAGGCCCATGGGGGAAAGTGACTTGCCCTTCGTCACACAAACAATATGTTGCGCATCAGGATTTGAACTCAAGCCCCCTGACTTGAAACCTTTTTGCCAGCCCTCCGAAATGGAACATGCATCGATAAGGTGAACCTGTCGGGCAGCTTGTTTGTACATCACGGTTTCCATGTCGCTTCTTCCATTCCACTACACTCCTGGAGAGCAGGGACTGGCTTTTGCCATTCTTTGTATCCCCTGTGCTTGGCACAGTATCTGGCACCTAGTAGGTGCTTAATAAATGCCTGGTAGCTGAATGTTACTTACATGATGTGTAGATGAGAGGAAAGGGATTAAAATGTTTTTATATTTGCCTCAGTATCTTTGGGAAATAATAAAAGAATATTCGGTATGGGTTCACTGGAGAGTGTTAGACCATGCTAAATACTGTGTGTTTGTTGTTATTATCTATATTTTATGGATTGAAAAAATGTCTACCTATTACTCCTCGTTCTGCCCTTTCAGGTCAAGACAAGTCAAGCCAATAAGCATTTATTAGGCACTTACTGTGTGTCAGAACAGTCAGGACTATTCTAAGTTCAGAGGATACAAAGGAAGGGCCCAGCAGAATGAAACTAATCCCTCTTCTTCATGACACACCATTAAAACAGATGAAGATAGCTATTATACCTCCTCAGTCTTTTCTTCTCCAGGCTAAATAATTCCCAGTTCCTTTAACCAGAACACATGTCAGCCAACCTTTGCACCTGGCACAGAGGAGATGCTTAATCAGTGCTCATTGACTGACTGATGATTGATGTCCTTGAAGTCTTTTGCCAATCTGGTTGCCCTCTTCAGGAAGCTTTCCAGCTTCTCCACGTCCTTTCCAAAAAGGAATATCCAGAAGCAAGAATCATCCTCCATCCTCTACCTAGGATCTACCTATGATCGGAGTCCAGCAGGGCTAGCAGGTCTCTCTTTTAGGATACTATGCCCTGAATGCTGCCCAAGATCCTATTAGCTTTGGGGGTTGCCACATCACACTGTGGACTCATTGAGCTCAAAATCTACAAAATCCTTTTTAACAGCTGCCCCTAGGTCATCTTTTCCAAAAAGTTTTTCCCAAAAAACTACACCATCCTAAAGTTTGCAGACTGCTGCCCCAGCCCCTTTTTTCAGACTCAGAAGCTATCCAGTTCTATGGCTTTGATTTACTGTCCTCCGTGGTCTTTCAAAGATCACCACCATTAGGTCAGCGATCACAGAACCCTGATTTAGAACCTTGAGACATAGTTCATCGGGGTCTCATTCTCTCATTACTTTTCAACTCCCAATTCATCATTGTGTCCCCTTCCCTTCCAGCCCAAAGATCATTCTGCTGGGCAAACGGAACACACGAACGGCTCTGGCTTCTCTTTCCAGTCAGTTATGGGTCCTTATGGGGACTCCCTTCCCAGAAGCAGAATGCAACCCCTGCTCCTTTCAGATGAGAAAACTCCATCTACCAACGTAGATATTTTCTTTTCTTTTTTATTGTAGCTTTTTATTTACAAGATATATGCATGGGTAATTTTTCAGCATTGACAATCGTGGATATTTTCTCTATAACTCACAGTTATTGCCCGGCTTATACTGAGAAGTAAAATGATTTGCCAAGAGTCCCACAGTCAGTATGATGTGAGAGTTGGAACCTGAAGCCAGTTCAGCCTAACTTCAAACTTAGTTCCAATAGAGCACCAGCCCTGAAGTCAGGAGGATCCAAGTTCAAATCTGGCCTCGGACACTTAACACTTCCTGGCTGTGTGACCCTGGGCAAGTCACTTAATCCCAATTGCCTCAGCAAAAAATAAAAAACAAAAACAAAACAAACAACAACAAAAACCAAAGCTACTTCCTTAGAGCAGGACATCTTAAACTTTTCCCCCCACCATCCCTTTTTACCCATGAAATTTTAAGTATATTGGTACATAAAATAGACATAAAAATCAAACATTTACTGATAATAAATCATAATTTTGTGACCCCCACATTCAGTCACAAGACCCCATTTGGGGCTGTGACCCATAGTTTAAGAAGCTCTGCTCTATACATCATGTCAGTTAAGAGTTTAGGGAGATCTCGTTCTTTCTGCATTGTCTTCAGTATTCTTTGTAAAAATAGTGGAACCTCAGCACACTTGTTGCTATTTGTTTAGTATGCTGGAGTGTCCGTGCTCTTTTCCATCGCGTCTCTTTGTTTCTATCTTCTATACGTAATCTTTTAAAATCTCCACTGGCTGACGAACTCCCAGGACCTCCAGCTCTGGTCCTCTACTTCCAAATGCAATACTCTTTCTACCTCACCCTACTAATTTGCCTTTCAGGGTCACGATCAATGACAGCTCTAATAACCAAGGAGGTATGGCAGAGGAAAGACTTCCTATTAGTCAAAAGGTCATGCCATATGTGCAGCAGCTTCCAATGACAAGCAAACCAGGTAAATCTGGCTTTTCAGCTCTTCCTAGAAGAAATTACCATCAATCAGACCAGAAGAAAAGGGCAATCTTGATCTTTCTTTGGGGGCTGATCCAAGGCAAGAAATCAGAAAGAGGGGAGAGTCTCACACGCCTGAACCTCAAGTAATGAAAAATGCTAAGGAAAAATAGTGAGAAAACTGCCAAGGCCCTTGCTTTGCTATTGCAGAAGGCCATGAAATAGTCTTTCCCTTAAAAAGCCCCATGCACGGCCTCAGTCAAAGCCTACCAGTCAACATCAGTCGCATAGCTTCCCCCCATTCATCACTCATCTTGGAAATGCACAGAAAATCTTAGATATGATCCTGACATGAATGGCGCTACTTCTCCTGGGATACTGGAGGATGATTTATGCACTCAAACTGACAGTGACACAGAGTCAGGGTTTCCAATATGCAAGCAGCCTCCTTCCATCTTTACAACCTTGCTCAGTCCTACCAGAGCTTGAGAAATAGCATGGAAATTTTGACCTCTTTTTTTCTGAAAGGAGAAAAGAAGATCATAATCAGGCAATTGTAAAGAAATGCTGACAAACCAGGCTGTCGGGTGGCCACCCCCAAGGAGAAGCAGTAGGAAATGAGCTACGGGCTGGATCCCTGCAACCTCACGGGGCCCATCGGAAAACTGAATACTTTGGCAGGGATGACACGGGTCTGTTTCCAGTCCTGATTGGTCTGACTGATAGTATTTCAGCACCTAGTTCATAAGATCCCAATTTGTGCCAATAATGAATTCCAGGAAGATGCCCAATGTATAGAGATGTCCACTATTCTAAGTTATAATCATGTAAAATATGGTCGTTAGAAATGGAAATTTGTGGTGCAAGTTGGAATAATGTTAACACTTCACAGGATTTATGATGAGCGCTAATCGAGACCTGCTTGTAATTCAGGTCTCATCATGAGTTCATCCCTATACTATAAGAGGCAATAGAAGAGAAATCTAAGAAAAAATAAGGGACACAATCTCTGTCCTCATATATCACTCAATAGAAGCTTGGAATGGTCCAGTTAGGTAAACCCCAAGGCCAGGGAAAGTAGTACCCCGCTTTGGGCAGAAGAACATAGGATCTGAGGGTTAGAGTTGGCTAGGACCGTGAAAGTCGTCTAGTCTTTTTTAACACATGAGGAAATGGAAACTCAGAAAAATAAAGGGATAGGTTGAAGGTCACACAGGTAATAACGATTCAAAATGAGAATCTCAGACTCCAAAGCCAGGATTATTTCTGCTATTTTAGAGCATCCCCCTTAGCTACTGGTTATCGTTCAGTCATTACAGTTGTGTTTAACTATTTGGGGATTTTTTGGCAAATATACTAGAATGATCTGTCATTTCCTTTTCCAACTCATAAAAACCGAGGCAAACAGTGTTATGTGACTTGCCTAGGGTCACACAGCTACTAAGTGTCTCAGGTCAAATTTGAACTCAGGTCTTCCTGACTCTAACCACTGTTCAATCCACCCTGCCACTGAGCTGCCCCTACAGGACAATGAAAAAGCAATAGCAAATCAAGCGCTGGATCACGCCTTAGATATGAATGGGACTTAAGATTTCAGAGATATAGGAAACTCCCTCTACAAAAACAAAGCAACCTCTTCTTTTTAGTTCCTCAAAGCAGATACCCAAAGTACCCGGAAGTTGTGTCCTGAAGAAGGTCATATACTGTGACTGTGTCAGAGACAGGATTCACATCCAGGTCTTTGAAATGCAAACTACTCTAAGCGTTTGATCAGTATTGCAGTAACACAACCTGAGAGATCTGACAGGCTCTTTTGGATTTTTTATTTCCAGCAGACCAAACTTTCTAAATTTTCCATCCTCAGCAATTTTTCTTAACAAACAGCTCACATAACAATGGAAAATGGAAAAAAAGACAGACTGAGACTTATCCTTGGAGCAGTGCACCAAAAAACTGATTGAAACAATTAGCTGAGCTAGAATTCTGGCTGTGTCTGAAAGGTGTCAAACCTCTTTACCCAAACACTGGGTAAGACCAAAAAAATCAGTTGATATCCAACCATCTGAATGGTTCGCAGCACATAACTGTAGAGAAATCTTGGTCCTCTAATTAATCACTTGGTCATTTTGCCAGACTTTAGCCGTGGCATACATCTGTACGTCGGTCTGGTCTATCTACACCATGTCTCCAAAGTTTTAGGGCAGTTCTAAGTTTAAATGTCTTGCCTTAAAACTGCACCAGGACTTTTGTGACACTCTGTATGGGCTTCCCTATATCATGTGCTGGGAGGAGTGTCAATAACTCCTTACCAGTAAACCAAAATTGCCTACCCCATCAGCCTTCCAAGATAATAGAAATTCCCACCATTTTAGTCACCTCTCAGAATTGAGGCACTGGGGATCTGGAAGGCCCCTGGTTTAAAAAAACAGTCTGAGCTTGGAAAATATTAGTATTCTTTCTAACATTAGCATCATATGATTAGACTTGGAGTCAGAAAGAATTAAGGTCAAACCCTGCCTCTGACACTTGTTGTAATGGTGAGCAAATCACTTAAATTCTTAGAGACTCAGTTTCTTCATGGGTACAACAGAGAAGCCACTTCATAGGGTAATTGCAAGGGTTGGAGGAAATAATCTACATAAAGAACTTTGAAAGTGTAAGTGTATATATATATATACTATATATAACCTATAGGAATGCCTCCATTTGGTTGCCATTTTATCATCTTTTTTGCTAGAAAAAAGTAATATTATATAGGACACCTGACAGGTGATGATGCAGTGGATAGAGCACTGGCCTTGGGTCAGGAAGTCCTGACTTTAAATTTGACCCCAAACTCTTACTAGCTGTGTGACCCTGGGCAAGTCACAGAACCCATTTGCTTCAATTTCCTCATCTGTAAAATGAGTTGGAGAAGGAAATGACAAACTACTCCAATATCATTGCTAAGAAAACCCCAAATGGGGTCACAAAGAGTCAGGCATGACTGAAAACAATGAAACAAAACAATCACAATGAGAGAATAGGATACAGAAAAGCGAGTTTAGAACAAAAAGGATTAGAAAATAGCTTGCATTTAGATAGCATTTTTAAGGATTATAAAGCACTTTACATATGCTATCTCATTTGAGTATCATAAAAACCCTACATAGTAAGTGCTATTATTATCTCCATTTTTCCGATGAGGAAAATGAGGCAAAGAAAAGTGCGTGTGACATGGGTGACAGCTAGTAAGTGTCATTTGAACTTGGGTCTTCCTGATTCCAAGGTCAGTGTGCTATCCACTGCAGCTCCACCTAGTTGCTTCAGAAACAGATCGACGGACTGATGTTTTAGGGTTGTTGCAGTGGGAAACCCTGAATGGACACACCGATGGGAGGAGGGGAGAGCAGGTTCCCCAGATGGGTGCCTCCAAGACAACGCTGATCTAATCCTCCATTTGGCTTTGGTCCAGTGCTTCGCACACTACAGACTCACAAAGGCCAAAAATTCCACTGGGACTTCCATTCCCTGGCTGTGCTGCAATGGGATCCGTTTTACCACTGGGTTCCTGGTTCTAAACGGTCTCTACAATGGAAACCGGGGGCAAAAGAACACATTGGAGTCCTACATCATTTGTTTAACTGTTCCATCTTCTCTAGTGTCTGAGTTTTCAAAAGCGACTTGTGGATTGATTAGCTTACAGATTTCCGTTCCTGTAAATTAACCAGGACCCCTCAGACGTTCCTATCTCCTGCTATGATCCATTCACATCCCCCTGCCTCAATCGCCTAAGGCCCATGCTAGGGCTGGGACCTGCGTGGGGGAGGAAGGATGATGAGGCGGGGGTGGGGGAACGGTGGAGGAAGAGACCTCGCAGATGGGACATCAGGACCTGTCTATTCCCCTATGGACTTCTTTTCTCACTTAATTGCTGGTTCCCAGATGTTTCATCCTCTCTCCTCCCTCCTCCCTTCCCATTAGTTCCTGGCTGTCCAAATACTTCTTAGAATGGAAACTCATTTCTATTGTTAGACGCAGATCGGAAAAAGAACATGCCTAATAGACATTTTTAATTGTAGATGCTTCAATTTATTAGCCAGACCAGTTGGTTCGGAGTCTCTCCTTCCCGATAAGACTGCCAAAGAGCTCCCTCCCCTGCTCACCTCCTCCCTCACATCCCCCCCGTTTAATCTTGGCCCGCTTTTGTTAGCATAAAGTCATTTCATTTTCCTCCTGCCTTTATCTCCATCCCCGAAATCCTTAACTGATGCAGCATGCTCTTATTTGGTGCCTTTCCCCTTTTTTCCCTTTCCAGAACAGATTTTTCTCTACCTGGAGATCTTTGAGCAGTCCTTTGGGAAGCTAGACTGAATTCTTCTTGCTCTTTACAATTCCTCTGAAAAAGAAAAATACAATCTGTTGTGCTTTAATTATAATTTCCCTTAGGATATGCTATTCTTCCATAGTCAGGAAGTTTAACATGTCTTCCCAGCAAAACAGGCTCCCTAGATTTCTCTTACTTACTCCAATTCTTAAAACAAATGTGTTCCTTGTTCTGAAGTCTGAAATGCTATTTCTAACCCAATTTAAGGAGCCCGGTCACTGCTTCCCCGCTGCCTTGTTTTCCTGCATTTTCAATTGAAGCTCCAGGTTCAAATTAGTTTTTTCCTCTACACTTGAGAATCGGGCTGTGATCAAGAAATTGAGTGTAGAGATACAGGCAAACCTCACTAATTCAGATTAATTGGGAGGAGGCCAGTGTATATGAATCAAGCAGAAAGAGCACCACCCTAAAAGGTGTGGGCCCTGAGTTCCGGTGCTAGACCTACAACTTAACTCTCTGTGGGATCTGACAGCAGTGGCTGCTTGTCTCAGAGACTCAGTCTCCTCTGTAAAATGAAAGGCTTAGACATCACGATGTTCCATATCCGAAGGTCCCTCCCAGTACAGATATCAAGTACCCTCCAACTGGAAATCTCTTCTCTTTCATCTGTCATTGAAGGCTCCTTCCAGTGATGACACTCCATGGTTCTTTGATCACATATTTATTTTTAAAATGCAAATAAGAATTTATGTAAGTTTTTTAAGTCCTCGAGGCAAGAATTACTAGTCAGAATGAGAACAGTGTGTTAACTGTACATATGAATGGATGATTCCAAACTGCTAAAAAATAAAAAAATAAAATAAAAAAAAACACACACACAACACATTCTCTCAAATACATCCTCCAATTATGTCTGCACTATTGTTTTTTTTCCCTATTAAGGCAAAGATCAGCTTGTACTCGCCTTCCTCCGAATTATCAAAAATTCAAAGTATGGAGCCCAGATTAATGATCTATTTCTACATTCAGTCAGGGCTGTGATGGCACGTGTCTATGCCCACAACCCCACCCAATCTGCTACGATGCAACATAGGAACACAAACATTGCGTTCTTTAGTTAGGAGTTTCAGCTGCTAAAGTTTGGACAGAGAAAATGGAACGATGGCCAGGTCTTGAATTTTGCAATCTATGAAAGAAGACATTGCCCCGGAGCAAAGGAATTGTTCATTGTGCCTGGGAAACATTTGGATCATGGGCCTATGGAATACACTCAGGAGCTAAGAAATTTCCACAAAGCCCATTTTCCACAGGGGGAAGCCCATTGCCCAGATGGGGCAAGAGAGAAGGCTAACACAAAGGGTCAGACAAAAGGTCACAAGCTGAAGGAAGACAGGAAGTGACCAAAGACTTGACTCTTCTTGCAGGCTGTTATTGTCTTCTCCTCACCATTTATCAATAACCTTAGCCACGATCAGCTTTGGGCTTGTCTTGCTATTTGGGAGTGAGACATAAATGCTTCTACTAAAATGTTCCCTTCCCAGATTCAGATAATTAGGAACAAATTCTCACTCTGAATCCATGAACCAAATGCTGCCCAGGCTCTAGTGAGCACTGGCTTTCTCATTTGTTCAGCTAATTCAAGGCTTAGTCTCTTTTGCTGAACATACAACCCAAGGGCCCAAGCCATTTCCAGAGTAAGAATAATACTAGCCAACATTTATTTAGTATTTTAAGTCTCTTAAGCACTTTGCATTCAATATCTCATTTGTCTTTCAATAATTTTATGAAAGAGGTGCTGGGGTATTTTTCTCTTCATTTTATAGATGAAGATACCAAGGTCCCTGGAGGCTGAGTGACTTGAGTATAGTCACACACTAAGGGAATACCCACATTGTCCTGATTCCAAATACAACATTGTAGTTACTGGCTACTATAGCACATTGCCTCTCGTGATTTCATGGCATAAAATCAGAGATGGGCTAGGAGCTATGAAATCATTTCATATTTCAGATACAAAGATGCTGTCCTTGAACAACACTCAGGATGGAGTGTTTTGAATTATCCCTCTTATTACTGTTCTGTAAGAAATGACCAACAGGATGATCTCAGAGAGGCCTGGAGAGCCTCACAGGAACTGATGCTGAGTGAAATGAGCAGAACCAGGAGATCATCGTACATGGCAACAAGACAATGTGGTGATTGTGGCTCTCTTAAACAATGAGATGATTCAAACCAGTTCCAACTGTTCAGTGATGAAGAGCGTCATCTACACCCAGAGAGAGGAAGGTGGGAACTGAGTGTGGACCACAGCATAGCATTTTCACTTTTTTGTTGTTTGCTTGCATTTTTGTTTTCGTTCTCAGGTTGTTTTCTTTCTTTCTAGATGTGATTTTTCTTGTGCAGCAAGATCAATGTATAAATATTTATACATATATTGGATATGATGTATACTTTAACATATTTAACACGTATTGGACTACCTGCCATCTAGGGGAAGGGGTGAGGAGAAGGAGGGCAAAACTTGGAACAGAAGGTTTTGCAAGGGTCAATGCTGAAAAATTACTCGTTCATATGTTTTGTAAATAAAAAGTATAATAAAATTTTTAAAAATTAAAAATTTAAATGAAAATAAATAAAGATTGAATTATTCCTCCAATAGTAGGGATGGGTTCTCACTGAGTCATCCACATTTTCACCCTCCAAGTGACTAAACATACACATTCCTCACCTACTTGGCCAGGGTTAGGGGTAGAATCTGTGCCCATGGGACAATTAGAAGAGCAAAGTGCCTTTTGGAAGTGTAGAACCTACAAGACAGTGACTGTGGCATTATCTGGGTGAATGGCCACTAGCAAGAGCAGTAGAGTCAATGCCAAAGGACTTACTTTAGTCCCAAAACTGCTACTCATTACCACAAACCTGTGTGATCTTAAGTCAGGCTTCAGTTTCCTTTTCTGTAAAAATGGGGACAAAGTGAACAAAAAGACCTCAAAGGTCCTTTCTAGTTTTACATCCTATGAGACTTGCCCAGGCAGCTGAGATAACTGGCTAAAGACCGAAAAAAGAGACATTGTCTTGAAAAACAGAAACGCATGTAGTGTCGGAGTTACAAAATCAATCTGCAGTGCTAATTATTTCCTACAGACCAGCCTGGAATGAGCTGAAGATAGAATTAACTTAGTAAAATAGTTCAATCTTATGGTCAAGATCCGTATCTCATCATTTTCCCCTCCACCTTCCCATCTCTCATTGGTATTACTATGCATGTCACCTTTTTCATCTCTTGCAGTTATGCTCTTCTAAAGTGAGACAAGAAGATGCAAGAAAGAAAAACACAGACTCACCAGTTTGAACAAGCAACCAAATGAAAGCTGTGTAACTCAGGGGAGTGAAGCATAATTACTGCCCAAGATCAGAGAATCTTGATAAATTGACTTTCCGATTATGCGGCAGAATAAATTGAACGAACATTGCCTTGAAAATTGAAGATTAAAATTGGAATAAAAGCTTCTCCTCTGAGCTTACACCCAGAGAGGAAGTTATCAACACATAATACAGTCGATAAGCTACCTTCTTGCTTTGAGGAACTTCTACAACTTTCCTTTCGTAACTATTGGGTCTACTACTTGGGGATTCTACACCAAAGGAATGCTTTTTTTTTTCCATGATTGCAAAGTGGCTTTGAAATAACATACCGAATGACTCAAATTGGAATCGAATATAATGTTAAAGGCAGAAAATTAATTGATGTTTAATTATCATTCTTCCATTTTAAAAAGTGATAATATATTGCTGGCCGATGTATCACCCCCGCTGACTAAAAAGCCGATAGAAGATGGAAGACTGGTGAATGACCTCAAGCACACTGGATTCTACACCAAGGTCGTAACTAAAGAAAGACCTTCTCTCATGATTGCCAAATGGCTTTGCAAGAGCCCAGGAGCATTCTCATTACAACTCTACTGTAAAAGATCAAAGAGGAGAACATGAGTGTGAATCACATGGGAGGAAAAGAAGAGCCTGGCTTTCAATCTGCACCAATCAGATCAAGGAAAAGATAGTTCTATTTAGTACCAAAGTCAGCTGATGGGAGCTTGGAAAGAGGATGGCTGAGATAGCCAATTAATTGCAGAAGATTGTGGAGAATCGTATCCAAAAGAAGAGCGGAATAAATTGTAGCAAAAAGGACTCAACTCACACAGAGACTTCTCTTCTCTTCTCCAGGCAAAATCTTCCCAGATCCTTCAACTCCTCCCTTTTTAGCACAATTCCCACTTCTCTGACCATCCTGGTGACGCTCTTTAGCCTTTCATGTCCTTCCAAAAACATCCCACCTAGAATTCAATGCTGTACTCCAGGGACAGTACGAACAGGTCAGTGTTTCGTGATATTGCCTCCCTCATTCTGGACACCACGGCTCTCTTAATACGGTCTATGATGAGATAACTTTTTTAACCGCCATATCATGCTGTGGATTTATGTTGAACCTGCAGTTCCTGAAAACCCTTTTCACAAGAACCGTTGTTTAGCCACACCTCATATATCCATTACTTTTCGAGCGGAATCTCCGGACCCAAGAGAAACCCTGAATGTAACCTTTTCAATTCCATCTTATTCAATTTGCTCCTCTTGTTCTGGCTTGGTCTTGTTCTGACCCTTAACCTCAGATCAAGGGTGGTTTTTTATTCGATAACTATTCTTGTCATCCTATAGATTGTATTTGATGTATTTTAAACATCATTCAGAGAAGGGGTCCCCAGGCTGCATCAGACTGACTGCCAAAGAACTCCATGACACAGTCAAGATTAAAACCCTTTATTCTAGCCCATCCAGATCTCTGGTTCCGGACAGTCACCGGACAGATCCCTCATCTGCAGATCTGGCATTTATGCCTCCAGACAGGCCTTCCATGAAAATGCTGAACCACAGAGAGCCAATGACAGATTGCTGGGACACTCCACAGAGACCTCCCTCGGAGCTCCCATCAACCCCTTAACGACTCTCTTTGGGTCAAGCCATCTAGCCAGTTCGGAATTCACCTAACTACTATCCTTTTGCCCATATCTCTCCATCTTTTCCGCAAGCCTTGCCTGGGAGACTTTGACAAATGCTTTGCTGAAAACTAAGCATATTATGTCTAGAGTGTTCTTCTGACCTAGCAGTTGAATTACCCCGTCAAAGAAGGAAATGAGGTTAGTCTGGCATGACCTTCTCTTGATGAAGCCAGGCTGGCTTTCAAGGATCAATGCTTCCTTTTGGAAAATCTCCCAAACCATTGCCTTTAATACATAAATAATAGAATATAAAATTAAAATAAATAAATATGATTAAATATTACTAAATTCATTATCGATTATTAGATTAATTATTGAAAATAAATTATTAAATTAAAAATAAATAAAAATAATAAATAAATAATAAAATGCAAACAAATAAATAATGAAAGAAAAAATAAATAGTGCACTCTAGAATTGTTCCAGGAACCTGAGTTGATCTCCAACATCCCTCCCACCCTCATCTAGAGCTTGAAGATTCTGTTATCATCCCTGTTTTGAAAATTGGGACAACATCTGGCCTTAAAGACTTTGAGGGCAATGCCATGCTGCCTGATCGTCCATTCGTTTATCTTGTGTTTCTATTTCCCACCGAATATTTTTGTTCTTTCCTCCGTTCGATGATCACTCTCTCTAAATGACAAAGCAGGAGCAAAACAGGACTTGAGTAGTTCAGCCTT
Organism: Sarcophilus harrisii; assembly: GCF_902635505.1. Classification (NCBI taxonomy): domain Eukaryota; kingdom Metazoa; phylum Chordata; class Mammalia; order Dasyuromorphia; family Dasyuridae; genus Sarcophilus; species Sarcophilus harrisii. The sequence continues at coordinate 33,018,528 of NC_045432.1, forward strand.
CTTATTATTATGGATTATCTGACAATCATAGATTTAGAATTGGATGGGTCCTTAGAAGTCAATGAGTTTGACAGCCACTTTTATAGATAAGGAAAGAGAGGCAGAAAGATACAAATAGGAAGGATGGTATGTGAACCCGGGGCTTCCTGGCTTAAACAGTCCAGCTCTCTACCTATTACATCACATCCTTGCTACCTCTTCTTTGAGTGTCCTCTTGCCCCCCCCCTCCCAAAGAGCTAAAAACCAAGACCAAAAATCCCTCCTGTAATTAGCATTCACTGGTGGTTCCAGCAAGGGAAAACTTGCTGGTAGCTGCCAAAAGGATCCTGACTACATCTTCTTATACTCACAGCTAAGTAGCCGTACTTCTCTTGCTGTCCTTTGAGCTTTTCTTAGTGCCCTTAGATCCAACCTTGGATTAATCTTCGTGTCATTTCTCTCATTAATTTCTATATATAGTTATAGGAATTTTCCTTTAGCAGCTCTTATAGGGTCAGCTGGGTGGTGCAGTGGATAGAGCACCAGCCCTGAAGTCAGAAGGACCTGAGTTCAAATCTGATCTCAGACACTTAACACTTCCTAGCTGTGTGACCTTGAGCAAATCACTTTACCCCAAATGCCTTAGCAAAAAAAAAAAAAAAAAAAAAAAAAAAAAAAGCTCTTATACTCGCTCTTCTTCCTCATCCTCCCATCCTCCTTGTCTTGAAAGAGAAGTCCAGATCCTTATCATCAAATTTTTGGCTTACTATCATAGCCTCCTAACTGATCTCTTTAAATATAAGTGTTTGTTCAATATTATTTAATTTCTCCAGTATCTGAGATAAAATTATTTTTCATTTTTATGGATTTCTTTTCCTTTTATATCACCTCCATTTCCCAATATATTTCCCCAACTCTATCCCTTAAAATGAAGACAAAGAAATTTTAAAAAATGTTTCATTATGCAGTGCATTGGATTGTTCCTCAATCTGTTACCCTCCATTACAATGGAAAATTGTAAGTTGTTTCTGTTTCTCCAAATTTCTAATCTGTTGCAAAAATTCCAGATTTATCCAGATATCCTCCATGGGGACAATCTGGAAGTGCTAGGAAAGGCAGCACATTGAAGAGCTCTGAATTTTGAGTCAAAGAACTTGCATTCAAATGACTTTATCAAATGATAGTCATTTCAGTTCCCTAAACCTCAGTTTCCACTTCTGTAAAATAAGGGAATGGGACTAAGATACCTTCCTGCTCTAAATGTAAAGAGGAGAAAATCCTACTCCAATAGACTTCCTAGAGAAAGCATCAGGGAAACAATTCGACCCCTTGATCGCTGGGGGATACAAATGTGATAGGTTAAAAGCTGAATTTAGATGGGTTCTTCTCTGTGCACATACCAAGTCCTAATGAATAAATTATGCATCACTGGAAATCATAATTAGCATGCTAAGCAACACTGAGAATCAGGAAAAGCCAAAACGCCATCGTGCACACATAATACATGTTGAAATAAAGGCTCTTCTTCCTTAGACGAAATCTCGGAAACAAATCATTTGGGTCAACAAAAGCATGGGTGCTGATACATGTGGGGTCCCATACTTAATGGTGTGTTCTGAGCTACCTTCTATTGTTCCCTGTTCAATCCACATTAACCTTTTCCCCCAATAAAATTGTTAACCACTTATGGTTAGGGATCGCATCTTCTTAGTTTTTTGTATCGCTACAATACCTAGCAGTACATTGAAGAAACCTTCCTTTCTTCTCCCTGGGGGTGGTGCTATGGGAGAGTTGATAGGAGGCACCTCAGAACAAAATGCTAAGATACGCGCCAGATTCATCAAGTCACAGATTGGTTCTCCTAAGAACAGATCTCCTCTTCTACTTTGACCAGCTGAGATCAGAAGAGTTTCAACAGAATCATAGAAGAGCAAGAAAGCTTTTAAAAGTTAAATGATTAGGGGCCACTAGGTGGCGCAGTGGATAGAGCACCGGCCCTGAAATCAGGAGGACCTGAGTTCAAATCTGGTCTCAGACACTTCACACTTCCTGGCTGTGTGACCCTGGGCAAGTCACTTAACCCCAATTGCCTCGGGGGAAAAAACAAACAAACAAACAAAAGAAGTTAAATGATTTACAGAGGGTCCCATAGTCAATATGCAGGTAACCAGTAAGGTCCCCTCCCAGGAATTCACACTGTCCTGACATCACACTCTCTAGACCCAGATACAAATACTTCTCCAAGGGAGACATAGGAACCCACACAAGGGAATGCTAGAGAAATGTTTCTAAGGACTGTGTGGGTAAGAAGGTCCCCGGTTTGCATGGGCAAGCATTCTGGCTATCTGTCCACTACTTGCCCCAGATATACATGGAGGCAAATAGCCAAGCTAGATGGCCACTGCCAGGGCCAGTATCCCACTGATCCTCCTTCCCAGGGTTATTGTGAAGAACAAATGAGATAATAATTATATTATTATAGATATATAATTATCAAATGAGATAACAAAAAGGCAATAATCAACTGCTTAGCACAGCTCATGGCACATAGGAGGTGTTAAAGAAATGTTACTTCTCCAGACATTACAGAAGGAGACATCAGCTAAGAATAGCCTGCCCCGGTCATCTAACTGCAGTTATTTTCTTTCCCCAGGTGGATATCTGTTTTCCAAATCGGAGCATGTTAACTCTACTCTGACATGGAGCCCTCTCTATCACACATGCCTAGGTGGGAGGTTTGCTTTTCACCGCACACACATTTGTCTTGGGGGTATCACTGACAGTCGGGCAGATAATAGGTGTTTAATTTAATAACAGGCTCCTTGAGGTCAGGAAGAGATTCTTGGCTGATTTTTTTGTTTTTATCCCTAGCACCCATACACAATAAACACTTTAAAAAAAAATCTTTGGCAGTCGATTAACAAATGGTCATGAAATTTTTAATATGAACACGGTACCTGAAATATCATCCGTACCTTACAGATTCGGGCAAATTCAGGGGACGACAAGTTGAGAGAAATGCACTTTTGTAATTTTCCCATATCTACTATAGCAGGAACTAGGCTAAGTCAGCACCGCCTAATTAAAATCTATGCAGGTTCCACTTTAATGGATGGCTAAGAATGATTTGTAAATAGCATGATGACTTTTCCATAAACAAATGGGTGCTTCCAAAGCACTCAAAAACTAATTCACTCTACTAAATTTCAAAATTCCCCATCCACTCGCCTTCCCGATTTTTCATTTGCTTAGCCACCCCTTTATTGCAAACATGGAGGAAATGTAAACTCCAGCTCGGTCCCCGTACAGATTATCACATGTTCTTTAATCATGAGGTCAGAATTAATGAGCTTTGACTGTTCCCTCCAAGGGTTATGTGGCACAATGGAGGCCCTATACCAACGGAACCCAAATTGTTACAAACAGAGCCTGCTATCTGTGTCTAACCAATAAAGCAATAATGGAGCGGTAAGGAACACGCAGTTAAAGTAGGCATCAAACAGATGTGCAATAAGTACAAGTTAATAGCGTTGAGACCGTAATGTTGACATATTTACATTTCCAATAAATTCTGCCCTCAAATATCCAGTTGTTTTGATCGTGACCAGCATGCTTCCCGTGTAGGAGATCGGACTCGCTGGCGTCTCAGCCTCCTCTGCCCTCCAGCAGGAATACCATTAGTGCTTTCAGGAATGTCGCTAGTAAAATCGTTTGGCTGTAAAGTTCATTTGCAGAGTGCAGAATGTTTTGTTTAAGCGAAGAGTCTCACCTATGGCTGAATAATGGGACCAAACAGCTGTTTTGTTCTCACAGTGAAACATCCCACAGGCTTCCAGACTCAGAAGGGCCTTGGATGGGATAGAATCCATCCCCTAAGCAAGGCATGAATGCCATCTGTGATATTCTCACCAAATGGCCACCTGACCTCTACTAGAAGGCTTCCAGTGTGGGAGAAGCCATTAGTTCCTAATGAAGCCTGTTCCATTGCAGGATAACTCACAGGGTTGAATGTTCTTCAGGTGACCGACCTGAAATTTTCCTCTCCCTAACTTCCACTCATTGGTCCTATTCTTCTTTCCCAGGCCACCTGAATACCCCTAATTTTGCTTATATATTATGACTTTCCAGATCTGTATAGGCAGTTATCATGTCTATGGCCCTTAAGTTTTCTTTCCTCCAGAGTAAACATTCCCCATTCCCATCAACTACTTCTCCGATGGCCATAAGAAATTATTCAGAGAAGCCTAATGTCATTCTTAGAGCATCCCAGATACAGAGATGGCTCAGACCTCAGAGACCTTCCCTTCAGATATAAATATGATGAGAAGCTTCATTACTATAGCATTTCCAACAAGTAGTGTGGTCCAACTTCTGCCTGAAGACCTCCAAGGAGAGGGAACCTATCACCTGCCAAGGTAGCTCATGTCACTCTTAGAAAATTCTAAGACTTCTTGATAGCAACCCTACAATTGTCTATTCTGAATTTGATTAATCAATTCCTGGGAGCCAAACAGAACAACATGTTGTGGCCTGCTTTTTAGAGCCCCCAAGTTGGGGTGATTAAAATATCGCTTCCTAGTGGAGAAGTGATGAGGTGGGACTCCTGAGGATGGTGGGAAAATGGAGTCCCACCTCATCACTTCTCCATTAGGAAGGGATATTTTAATCACCCTGGCATTGAGGCTCTAGAAAGCAATGGTACTTTTTGTCACCCCAAGTTGGGGGCTCTAGAAAGCAGGACACAACAACAACCTGATCCTTCTCGTAGGTGACTTTCCTTCAAATATTTGAAGATAGCTATCATGTTGTTCCCCGCCCCCATCTTTAATCTTCTTTTCTCCAGATAAATATTTCCATCTCCTCAATCTTTCTCTACCACTAAGATCTTAGCAATGGTGCCATCAATGGCAAACAGAGGAAGAAGAAATGGAAGCAGATATTTTTCATATGAAGAATTAAAGCCATTTCTAGTCATATGAAAAAAATGTACTAGATCACTACTGATTTAAAAAATGCAAATTAAGACAACTCTGAGATATTAGTCTTTATACTTCTCAGATTGGCTAAGGTGACAGAAAAAGATAATACTGAATCTTGGAAAACTGGTACACGAATTAATTGTTGGTGAAATTGTGAACTGATTCAACCACTCTGGAGAGCAATTTGGAATTATGCCCAAAGGGCTATCAAACTGTGCATACCCTTTGATCCAGCAGTGTTTCTACTGGGCTTATATCCCAAAGAGATCTTAAAGGAGGGAAGGGGACCCACATGGACAAAAATGTTTGTGGCAGCCCTGTTTGTAGTGGCCAGAAAGTGGAAACTGAGTAGATGCCCATCAATTGGAGGATGGCTGAATAAGTTATGGTGTATGATTGTAATGAAATACTGCTGTTCTATAAGAAATGATGAACAGGCTATTTTCAGAAAAATCTGGGAAGACTTACATGAGCCAATGCTGAGTGAAGTGAGTAAAACCAAGACAATATCATGCACATAAACAACAAAATTATCTGATGATCAATTCTGCTGGATGTGACTCTTTTCAACAATGAGGTGATTCAAGGCAATTCCAATAGATCTGGGATGGAAAGTGCCATTTGCATCCAGAGAGAGAACTGTGGAGACTGAATGAGGATCAAAACATAGTATTTTCACCTTTTCGTTGTTGTTGTTTTTCCTTGCTCATGATTTTTTCCCTTTCGATCTGTTGTGTGCATGTGTGTGTGTATGTGTGTGCGCGCAGCATGATGAATATAGAAATATGTTTAACCTGTATCAGACTGCTTGCTGTCTTGGGGAGGAGGAAGAGGGGGAGGAGAGTGAGAAAAATTTGGAACACAAGACTTTGCAAAGGTGAATGTTGAAAACTATATTTACATGTATTGGGAAAATAAAATACTATTAAAAATTTTCAAAGTGAAAAAATTAATTCAGGCTATTCACTGAAAGGTCAAATACCAAAGATGGAACTTAAATACTTTGGCCACATAATGAAAAGATAAGACTCATTGGAAAATTCCCTGATGTTGGGAAAGATAGAAGGCAAAAGGAAAAGGTGACAGCAGAGGATGAAAATGGATGTATAGTGTCATGGAAACTGGACACAAACTTGGACAGACTTTGAGAAGCAGTGCAGGATAAAAGGGTCTGATCTAATTTAGGCCCAAGAATAATGCCAGGCAAGGCATGATTCCATTTATTTTGTCCCAAACAACAACTCCTGAGATTATAGGAAATAGATCACCACTTTCCCACTCATGTTTGACTCATAGTATCCATTGAGATCCATCATTAGCTGAAGAAAAAGAAAGTCCTTTATCTGGGTCTTGCTGCTTCCTTGAAGTATAGGGGTATGGCATTGGGAGAGCTCTGAAGTCCTTCCAGTTTATGCTTTTCCCTTTGACACCTTTGGCACAGGGACTTTCAACTGCTTCTCTATCCAGCTAGCTCATCACTCATGGACTCAAATGAAGCCAATGAGAGCCTTCTCCTCCGGGATCTCCAATCTTGAGACCATTTGTTCTCATTTCCAGCCACTGAGAGGTACAGCCCACCACCTCTGTCCCCTCAGCTCTCCAGGAGAGCAGTATTCATCCTATATAGTGAGCTACAGCAATCATTTGGGACCTAGATAGTCCCTCCCTCTGCTGTCCATCAGAATGGGATGAACAGGACTCAGCAGAGCTGGAGATGTCAGATTTTATCAGCGAACGTCTGGTTTTGGTCAAGAACCTTTAAATACCTGGTACAATTCGACTCTTCCCTTTCTCTCTGTAGCCTTTCTACCCCTTCCAAAGGCCCTTTCTGGGTCTTCCTGGACTCAACCCTAATGAGGCTCCAGGGGAACAGCTGCCGCCAGCATACCTGCTCCCTGGCAGGCCATTTAACCGAGCCTCACCCCTTAGCCAATTCTAAGGTTTGGCGGGACACCTTGGGGCCTTCTGGTCCTCAGTCCAACCAGCCCCCTCACCTTCCATCTCCCCAGACGGGCAACCAAATCCCCAGTTCCCTCATGCTTCATGGCTCTGGCTAATTCAAATCAGACGCAGAACAAAGCAGCATAAGATCTGTGACATTTAATACGTTCCCTGGATGAGGAGGGGGAAAAAAAGGTCCAGCTAATCCTTGGTCTCCCTTCTCCACAGCTATAATTAAGGACACACAGGACAGGGCCAACTGTTCTTTTTCCACCTCCTCAGAGGAGCTCCAGCTTTGATTCTTTCTCTCCAGACTGCCCTCAGAGCATTAACCCACCCTGTGCTAGAAGACCAAACAAAAATGGGAAGGAGGCTGTTTTTTAGCAAGGCTCCCAACCTCCCTTTCAAAGAGGCTTTGTTCACACGAGGAGTCATCACCAAACTCCAATCCCACCAGTAACAACGGATCCCTCTGGAGATGTTGTGGGAGCAAGAAGGCTTTATGCAGCTTTGAGAAACAACATCCTACGCGGGAAAGGGCTTTGAGGGGTTAAAAAGCAACCTTGCTCTAACTCTTGCTGAGATCTTCCAGCATGCAGGCGAAGGGAAAAGAAGCTGCCAGAGGCCGAGCTGTCCAGTTCCACAGCCCCCTTGCTGTCTGGCCTTGGGTTGGACTCCCTCCTTCCCATTTCCACATAAATACCAAGAGGGGCCGGGCCTATGGCATCTCATGGCAACTTTCCAGTTCATTAATATGTTCTCCGCTTTGAAATCGGGAATGGCTGCTTTGAGCCTGCCCTCTCCACAGGATTTGTTGACTGCTCATCTCTCTCAGTGGAATCTGAAGCTTCTCAGTTTCGGAGGGAAAGCACTATTTTTGGAATTTTGTTTAAGAACAATGGGGGCATGCAGTGGCCATCCAAACAACCGGGCCCCAAGAGGCCTCCCTTTCCAGTCTGACCTCATAATTCACGTTCTCTGGAGCCACTCCTCCTCCTTTTTGACCCATCCCAGAAATTTTTACACTAGGGGTAAGAGATAAGAAAACTGTTCTCATTTGAGAAATTACAAAAGAAAGAGAGTGGAGGGAATAGAGATCCCAGGACATTTAGTGGGAAGTACCATGAGTCGGGAAAGAGGAAAGAACTCCATCCTGTGTGTTACCTGACAGCTTGTCCAAGGTCACACAGGTAGGTAAATGGCAGAGTCTTTGACTTCGAATCCTTCCCGGTGTAACGCTCACAGTTAGGGTTGGGCTATCAGTGAAGATCCAGCAAAGGAGACTGTGAAAGAGGGGCCTGACAGGCAGGAAAGGAGAGTCAGCAAGACTAAGGGATCAGAGTATCCAGGAGGAGGGAGTACTCGGCAGGGTCAAAAGCTGCACTGAAGTCAGGAAGGATGAAGCCTAAGCAAAAGCTATTGGATTTAGCAATTAAGAGATCCTTGATAACCTTGGAGAGAGGAATTTCAGATGAGCAGTGAGGTCTGAGTTAATGGAAGGAGAGGTGGAGACACAGAGGGCAGACTGTTTTTTTTCCAAGGAGCCTGGCTATCACAGGGAAAAGAGATAAAAGAGATAGCTTCTTATTTTAATGATTTTTTTTTACTAACTGGGTTCTAGCTAGACCTTCTGGAAGCATGGTTGAGACTAGGAGGATCCGAAATCCTTCCTTACCCACTCTTGTTCCCCCCTCGTAACCATCACTCCATCTGCATCCAAACATTACTTTTAGATCATCATCCCTCCCTCTGAACCTTATTGTAGTTAAGGCTTGGCCAGAGACTAAGAGTGGAAAAGAGTCAGGATGCTGGAAATAGGCAAGAAGGCATCGAGAATGAGGGCTTAACTCTGCGCCTCACCTAAGCTGAGCAACTGTATACCCAAAAGGTCTTCTTCCTGCTGGGAGTGGGAAGAAAGATGGCGGGACCCCAGTATCCCTAGGTGGGGCCTTCTAATCTTCCTGATCTTGAGGAGGCCTGGCCATAGGAGGAAAGCAGAAAGGGATGGGAGTTTATGACAATGCCCACTTACTCACTTCACTCAGGAACTTGGAAGGCTGATCTGACTGTCCCAAAGAGGGTAGGGGACAAGGTCATCCAGACGGGTCTGCAGATAATACAGGCCCCAAGGGACATGTAGAGGAAACGGAGGCTTACAGAAATGGAGTGATTTGCCCAAAATCACACAAGGATCATGGTCCTAGAGATGGAAAGGACTTCCAAGACCATGTAATTCAACCCCCTCATTTTACAGAGAAAGAAACTGAAGCAAGAGCCATTAAGTGATTTACCTAAATTTGTACAGCTAAGCACATGAGACAGGATTAAAACTCAAGTCTTTGTCATTCCCAACCCAGGACTCTATCCACTAGGGCCTGATTTGACAGATAAGGAAACCGAAGTCCAAATAGTTATCTGTCCAAAGTCACCCAAGTAATAAGTGACAGAGAAGGGACTTGAGTCCAGATCCTAGGGTTCCAAACCCATTGCTAATTCTCCTGTACCAGGCTACAAACTAGAAAAGAATCTGTGAATACACATATGCTGTTCCCTGTGTCTTTAACATCTCCATTAGCTCTTTGCCCTGTTGAATCCTTTGTGTTGTTCTTCCCATCATGTTGGACTCTTTATGACACCATTTAGGGTTTTCTAGCAAAGACTCTGAAGTTACTTGTCATTTCCTTCTCCATAGGCAAATAGGGTTAAGTGACTTGCCCAGGGTCATACATCTAATAAATGTCTGAGGCCAGATTTGAACTTGAAGAGAGAGGAGAGGAGAGGAGAGGAGAGGGGGGAGAGAGAGAGAGAGAGAGAGAGAGAGAGAGAGAGAGAGAGAGAGAAGTAAAGAGCAAGGGAGGGAAGGAGAAGGTGAGAGGATGGAGGGAGAGAGGGAGGGAGGGAAGGAAGGAAGATAAATATCCAGGAATCTGACCTACATGAAATAATCTGAGAAAACCCTTCTTCATCCCAGAACACCACTGTCATTCACTTAATAGGCATCTCTCATTTCTGTAAGAATCCCTTACTAATGAAGTCCTAATAGCTACCTGCTCCTCACTCCCACTTTTATGGGTACCTCAGTTCTTAAGAGTGGCCACAATAAGGAAGCCAGACTTTTCTGTAGAATTATAGAATAGTTAAAGTCTCCATGTATCTTCCTAAGATGTCATCTGGCGTTTGTTACTACTCGGTTAAGGACTGGCTTTGAATATTTTATGAAATATTTATGGCAGCAGGGGATGTGGAAATCATAAGAACAAAGCACACACAAGAAATTGAAGATCATGCCAATTACCAACAGGACGAAGCAGTTTAATCAAGATGGCCCCAGCCCTCTCACTGCCATCACCCGCCAATCATCTTTTGGAATTGTTCTAGCATGTCACCTCTATGCACAGGATCATGGACTGAAAGCTGAAAGGACCTTTAGAGGTCTTTTAATCCAACCCCTTTATTTTACAAATGAAGAAATTGAGGCACAGAGAAGGGAAATTACTGAGATCACAGGAATCTCAGAAGTCATGTAGTCCCACTCCATTTTACAAGGGAAGAAACCGAGGGCCAGGAAAATGAAGTGATATTCCAAAGGTCATCCACCATCTAGAACTGGAAGGCACCTCAAAGACTCTGTCATCCAATCCCTCCAATTTACAAAGGAGGAAACCAGGGCCTAGCCAGGAGAAGCCTCTCACTGAAAACTGCAATGGCCCTCTCACTCTTTCTATTGTAATGTGAGGCCTCCCATCCTATCCCAGGTCCTCCTCTGCCCCTTACTAGGACATGAGCTCACCAATGTATTATGATATCATTCATCTTTAAAAAACAAAACTTCATTTCTTAAAAGAAATATTAAAAAAACCTTCATCACCTCCTCACACTATCATTCTCCAGCTCTTCTTCTTTTCCCTGCCAAACACCATTAGAGAATGATTTAGACTCAGTGCCTCAGCTTCCTACTTCATCACCTTAATGAAACTGCTTTCTCCAAAGCCATTTTCTCTGTGCTTGCTGTCCTTGAGATCTCTCCAACTTTTGAAACTGTTGATCACCTTCTCCTTGGCGAGGATCTTTCCTCCTCATTTTAGGGACACTGCTCTCTTCTGGTTCTCTTTTACTACCAATATTTTACTATCTTCTCACTCTCCTTGAAAGTGACCTTTTACACCTCTGCAAAAAATGGGCGTCCCTTAAGTCTCCGGGTCTAGGTTTTCTTTTCTCTCACTACAAACTACCTTGGTGAGCTCATCCGCTCATCTGGGTTCACAGTTGGTTGATTGGTTGTTGACCTTCAGACTGGAAGATGATCAAAGGTACATCAGAGCTGAGTTACAGCGTGCCCGACCGTGGCTGATCAGACCAATGTGAGCTTGGAATGCTTTGTCACACGCCGGACATAAGTTGTCCCTGTGAACATCTGGGGACAGATTGATAGCTGGAAGGGTTCATTTTATAGTTCAGGAAACTGATACCCAGAAGTTAAGCGACTGCCCCAGGATCACATAGCTAGTAAATAGCCAAGGCTGGATTCTGGGTTCAAGTCCAGCACCATATTCACTACCCTATGGTTTAGTGACCTTAGCTATGAAAATTGTCCCCAAATCAGTCTATTCAGTCATATTTCTGCCTTCCCAACTAACTGGATATTCATCAACACTTCAATCTCAATACATCTAAATTGGGATTTCTTATCTTCCTACCTAAACCTTTATTTCTCACCAAACTTACTCCTCAGGATTTTTCCATCATGTTCCAGAAACCTCTTCTTCCTAAAATATCTACAAAAATGCTCATCCCCTTTTCATCTTTCCCATATGCTATCTTCCCTATTAGAATGTAAGCTCTAGAGGGCAGGAACTGTCTTAACTTTGGGTGATTTTTTTTTATTCCCTGGTACACAGTAAGAGCTCAATAAATGTTAGTTGACTATCTTCCTGACCTGCCTTCCCCCTCCAGATTTTCTTATTTCTATTGAAGACATAACCATTTATACAGTCGGTCAAGTTAGTCACTTCACCGTCCTTGACTCTTCAATCTCCCTTCTGCCCCATGTTCAATCACTTGCCCATGTCTTGTCAATTCTGCCTCTAAAGAGCTTCCTCCCTCTGTTCCCTTCTTTCCATCCATATAACCAATATCACCAGTCAAGTGAAGTTCTTGAATAAACCTCTTAATGGGGTTTCTCAGCTTCTACCATGAAGCTGCCAAAGGAATATTCCTAAAGGGCAGGTCTGACCATGTCACTCTCCTGCTCAATAATCTTCAGTAGGTCCCTGTTTTCTCTAGGATAAAATACACAATCCTCGATCTGGTATTGAAGGCCAAACTCTCTAGCTTTATTTTACACACTATAATTAATTATACATTTATATATATATATATATATATATATATATATATATATATATATATATCATGTATACATATATACATGTATGTATACTGTATGCATATATGCATATGCATGTGTACATATATACCTATATTATGCTGTGTGTATATACATGTATGTGTACTGTATATGTATATATATACTGTATGTATACATGTATAATGTATACATTATAGTCAAACTGGGCTATATTCTGCATCCAGAACTGATTCTATCCCTTCCTCAGCGCATTTGTATAGGTCACTCCCCATGCCTAGAAATCACCATCTCTTAGAGTCCATATCTTCCTTTCAAGATTTAGCTCAGAATGCCTCCTTATTAAAGAAAACTTCACAATCTCCCCAGTTCCTAGTATCCTTATCCAGCTCCAATTTCCTTTCATTCACTTATTGGTCTATATACAACATCCACCCCAAAGAACAGAAACTCATTGAGGGTAAGGACTGCTTGAAAAGAGGAGGGAGACTGCAACCTCCGTGATTGCCAAAGTTGTTGTTTAGTTGCATCTGATTCTCTATGACCTCATTTGGGTTTTTCTTGGCAAAGATATGAGAGTGATTTGTCATTTCCTTCCCAGGCTCATTTCATAGACGAGGAAATGAAAACAAACCCGGTTAAGTGACTTGCTTAAGGTCACACAACGAGCAAGTTTCCGAGGCAGGATTTGTACTCACAAAGAAGAGACAGTTCCAACACCTGGCTCAACACACTATCAGAAGCCTAAGTCCTAAACCGAATCAAATTGTTATCGACTTATCTGTAACTCGCAGCTATCCAAGGGACGGAGACAAAAATGAAAATTAGTTATAGGACAAGAGATTCAGGTAAGTTTGTACCATTAGAGTCTGAGTATGTTTCCCTTCAAAGGCAAGTCCTACAATGTCAGAGTCCGAACTCTTGCCCACTGTCTCCCTCATTCATGTCTTATTTTTGTTGTTTATTAAAGACACAAAGCCTCCCATAAATGATCGTTACTGTCTAGGCTATTTTAAAAATGTTAGGATATTCTCTCAAGGCTGGGAATCAATAGAGTACGACTTTTGGAAGCTGGGTTTTATTCACTTGTGATGCACTGGGTTGCAAATGGCAGTTTGAGTATGTGCAAACACAGATAGGGATTAGTTCATCAATTGAAGTGTGTGGAAGTAGTGGGAATGACTCAGTGCATTATGAGGAGGGTGTCAGCAAATGCGCCAGGTGAGGGGGACATAGCCTCTGACCCGGATGCCCGAGAGGAATCAAGACTGTGGAATGAGTGAGCAGAGGCTAATATGTTCTCCCGGGGCATCAAGTGTTTAGATTGGCTTGTCCTGGGCCTCGATGCTGAGCCCCTTAGAGTAATGTAAGCATTTGGGGGTGGGTGATGCCAGACATAGCTGACAGAACTTAAATCTAATAGGAACAGTTGTCTCTGGGTGGGAAAAGAGAGTATCTAAAAGGACACAAGCAGACCCGGCACCGCAGTGGGAATGTGTCTATACCAGCCCATCTTAGCTACCGAATTGGGAGGCAAGTGTCAAAGAATTACCAGAGAGCCGGCCACCTGGTACAAGCAGTCACCTTGAAACATCAATCCTTTTATGGAGATGGTTGGTTCTCCCTTCCCTTGCCTCTCTCTAGCACCAATGAGCAGGCACAGTGAGGGCCCACTGCCTTCTCTTCTGACTCAGCCAAACCCATCAGATCATGGGCCTACACACCGTGAAAATCTCCTGAAGACAATCTTTGCAATTATCTGAAAGGCCAGACTTCTCTGCAAAACCACTGAGGCAAATGGAAATCAAAGACTGGCAGAAGAGCCCAGGTCTGCCATGCCGGGGCATGCTAAGAAGTAGAGCCTGGAGAACACTTCATGTTGCCCGAGAGAGACATGAAACGGCTCAGAAGAGGCAGGGCTATTTACTTGTTGAATTCTGAGTCATAAAAATCCCATACGCTGGGGTAGACAATCGGCTGAGACTCCGCTCCCAGCTCTCCCCAGCAGCTTCCCGCTGAAGCCAAGAGTGCGTGTCAAGTTCATTTCACTCCTCAGATGTGACTCCATGAGGTCCACAGGGAGCTGAACTTCTCAAATCTATCAAGGACTCATTTGAGGAGGTTTTGAAAACATGTCAAGTGCACATCTGCGAGTCGGGTATGAGCATAATTGGAGAACAGTTAAGACAATAAAACTTCCAAGTCAGAGGGCAGCTGGTAAATTAAGCGGCCATCGATATTATAAAGAACCCAAGATTGTGTATTCTCATCATGAGCACAGGGCTCAGGCAATGCCAAAATGATCTCAGGATATGATAATGGATGCCCGCAATGATCCATATTGAAAATAAAACCTCCTTTTACTGTGGATTAACCTGTTGGAGTCCACCACAAAGAAAAAGTACGCATATCTTCTTGATATTTTGTCAAAAGGAATATAAGGAGGGGCAGCCAGCCCTGAAGTCAGGAGGACCCAAGTTCAAATCTGACCTCAGACACTTAAAACTTCATAGCTGTGTGACCCTGGGCAAGTCACTTAACCCCAATTGCCTCAGGGTGGGGGGAATATATGCATATGGAGACAGCAGAAATTTAGGAGGAGAAAAAAAACAAAATCAAAACAGCCTGGTGATATGATATGGGTTCAAGTCTGAGCTCTGAAAATTGCCGTGTGACGGTAGTCAAATTGTTTAACTTCTTGAGGGCATGAGTTTACTCCTCTGCCAAACAAAAAAACAGAGATCCTTTCTGTTGGTGGTTTTCTTTAGTCTCGGTTGCAATAAATAATTAATCCAAAATCTCAGCCAGCTGCTAAAAATTGCAAACGTTTATTTCTCCTTACAAATTAGCCCGGTTAATTGAGGCCTATCTCACTGCCTGGCTCCAAGAGATCTTGTAGCTTTGTCCTTGGCTTCTGCCTCTGCTTTCTTCAGCCTCCAGCTAGCTCCGGCTCGTGGCTTCTCAATCTCCAATCTGTGGCGAGTAGTCTTTTCTTCCAGTGTTCTTTCTCAGAGCCCTGTTGATGTTCCGGAGAAATTCCTCTTTCACTCCAAGAGCTTCCTTCATTTATGTGATCTCCCAAAGGTTAACTCCACCTTCTGGAGGGAGAGGGATTCTGGGTTATCTCCCAGAGTGCTCTCTGGTCCTAAGGAAGGTGTGAATTCAGCTCTCATATTAGCCCTGAACTCCCGTGTGAACTCCATTGAGTACTTAGATACTTGAGCTCTCTAAAGGTGTGAACACAAGCATTGTTCAATCAGTTCCACTTAGTATCTTGTTTCAAGTTCTGGCCCAAAATAATTCTTTCTAAGATTAAATTAACTCCAATGTCTAACACTTTGTAAAGAAATGTCTTAACACTTTAGTAAAGATTCCAACACTTTCCACACTCAGAGCTGGGATTATATGTGTGACCTCAGACAAGAAATTTCATTCTCTGGGTCTCAGCTTCCTCTTCTGTAAAATGAAGGGGAATTTTAATGTTATTACATCGAATGCAATTACACTTTCTAACTCTAGGTCAATGATGGCATGAAATAGTAAGAGGATGGATTTTGGCCTGTACATCTTTCAGTCCATTCTGTACCTGAAGGAACCAAAGAAGGAAAGACAGCAATGTTCAGAATGAACTGATGCTAGTGGAAACCCTGACAATTAACCGGTTTGTTAATTTTCTTTGTTAGTTACTTTGGGGAAAAAAAAGGATCAAAGAAAGGATCAGATTCCTGCTTCCAGTGGATGGCATGAAGATAGTGGGAGAAGAGAAGGTGGAGCTGTTTAAATTCTGATTTTGTTTTCTGATCTCTGCCAAGGAGATTGATCTTTCCATTGGAAAGTGGGGAGAGGAGGGGAGAGTTAATAGGAAATTAACTCGAGAGAGATAGAGGGAGTCTTCAGCTGCTTTGAGTGAGTTCAGGGAACCCAGTATAGATCAACCGCGTTACTGCAGACTGAAGGAACTGGCAAAATCTTTTAACGATTTTGGAGAAAAAAACAGGAGAAGTACAGAGGTCAGGGCAAGAAAGGATGAATGATGTTCCGATTTTCTAAGAAGGGATGAGAGTGGAATCTGAAAACCACGGTCAGTGAACTCGACTTCCATTCTTGCCCAAATTTTAGGAGTTATCGAAGGAAAAGTTGGTAATCATCATGAACGAAGTCGTGATCACAAAGGCTGATATGACGATGATGATGATGATGATGATGATGAGAGCTAACATTCCTCTAGTGCCTACTATGTGCCAGGCACTGTGCTAAGCACTTGACAATTACCTCATTTCATCTTCATAATAATCCTGGGAGGCAGGTGAAGTTATTATCCATTTGTTACAGAATGTTAGTAAGGTCAGGCCAGACTAACAAGATTTCCTTTTTATATTGGGGAAATGGTGTCGTTATGGCTTAGTGATACTTTAGCACTGCATCTGATAGTCTCTCACATTATTCTTGGAGAGAAGATGAAGATTCATAAGCTAGACTCTAGCCACTAGATGACAGCAAGGTTAGATGGATTCAGAACCGGGTGAATTACCAGAATTACAAATGATAGTCATTAATATTTTAATTCAACCTGGAAGAAAGTCTCTAATGGAGTGCCTCAGGGATCACTTCTGAGTTTTCTCTAATTTAATTTTTTTTTTTTACCAATTTGTCCTATTTGGATCCAAAAATATCTTTATTGTCAACAACATGGAAAAGAATCTTAAATTTCAAATGAAATTTGAGAGTGTTTTATTTAACACGAAATCTGGAGTTAGAACACCTGAATTCAAATCTTGCCTCAGACACTTATTAGCTATGTGATCCTGGGAAAGTCATTTCTGTCTGACTCAGTTTCCTCAATTGCAAAATGAGAATAATAATAGCATCTACTTTACAGAGTTCTATGGGACTCAGTTTCCTCAACTGTAAAATGGGAAAAATAAGAGCATCCACTTTACATGGTTGTTGTGGGATCAAATGAGAGTATATTTGTAAAGCATTTAGCTCCATGCTTGGAACATAGTAGGCAACTTAATAAATCCTTCCTTCTTCCCTCCCTCCTTCCCTCTCCTTTCCTCCCTCTCTCCCTTCCTTCTCTCTCATCTCTCTCTCTCTCTCTCTCTCTCTCTCTCTCTCTTCTTTCATCTCTCATCTCTCTCTCCTTCCTTCCTTCCTTCCTTCCTTCCTCTAAATCAATCAATCTTTCCCAACACCCTATAACTCTCAGCACAGAAAAACAGATTTAAAGCGAAGAGGAACTTCTGAACTCATCTAATCCTAAGATTATAGCATCAAAAATCACAGAGCTAGAGCTGAAAGGAACCCTAGAATCATCTCATCCAACTTGCTCATTTCACAGATGAGGAAACTGAGGCTTAGATTATGCTCCAGGCCCCAGAACTACAGCCACAACAATTGTAACCACAAAGACAATGACTATGGAACCCATCACAAGGAGCATGATGACCACAATAATTGCTAGTGTCTTAATGTTTGTAAAACACCTCATCAGATTTTCACAACAACCCTGGAAGATTGCTGCTATTATTATCCCCATTTCTTTTTTTATTTTTTCTTTATTAAAGATTTTTAATTTTCAAAACATATGTGTGGACAATTCTTCAACATCAGTCCTTGCAAAATCTTGTGTTGCAATTTCCCCCCTTCTTCCACACCCCACCCAGATGGCAAGTAGTCCAATATATGTTAAACGTGGTAGAAATATATGTTAAATCCGATATATACTGTGGCATATGCTGTGTTGTGAACTACACTCAGTTCCCACAATCTTCTCTCTGGGTGCAGATGGCTCTCTTCATCACTGAACAAGTGGAACTGGTTTGAATCATCTCATTGTTGAAGAGAACCACGTTCCTCAGAACTGATCATCATATAGTCTTGTTGTTGCCGTGTACAATGGTCTCATGGTTCTGCTCATTTCACTTAGCATTAGTTCGTGTATTATCCCCATTTCACAGATGGGAAAACATAGGGCTCAAACGACTCACCCAGGGTCACATAGCTATTAAGTTTCTGAGAACAGAGTCAGACTTGGGTTTTCCTGCCTATGGGTCCAGTGCTGTATTGCTCGTGACATCTAGATGGCTAGGGGCAAAGTGAGGATTTGAACCCAGGTCATCTGCCTCTGGATCCTGAGCTCTTTCTGACTGCTTCTCATACTCTGTCTCTCTCTAAAACTGTGCTAGGCACTGGGGATGCAAAGAGACAGTCCCTGCCCTCAAGGAGCTTCCATTCTAACAAAGAGTTTACATTGATCCACTGGAAGGCAAGAAGATCCCGATCTGGTGGGTAGTAAGGAGCTTCCAAGGCTGGAACAAAGGAGGCCTTAAGGAGCCACGGGGATGGGGAAAGAGACTCTGTCTGGGAGGTTGCTGCAGGCTCAGAGCCAACTGCCAGCCTAAGGGACAAAAACAAGCGGCGAGATGGGATTGCAAGGGCGACCCTTGGATAAGAGGGCCCCCATGGCTGGATCTAACACAATCATTTTGGCCCGTAGCTATCTTTATAACCTTGGGAGCTTAGGATGAGTGTGGAAGAAGTGATACTGAAAGACAAATGTGGAGCAGCCACCAAAGTGACAAGAAGAAATAGCCCAAGGGGTGAAGATGGAGCATCTGCTCAAGGGAGGTGACTATCTGCAAATGGAAGGGAAAAGTCATTGTAACTAGTGGAGGTAGGTGAGGACTATGGGAGGGAGTCACTTGGAATTGGGGAGAGAAAGTGGGGCCTCTACAAATGGAAAAGAAAGATCATCATCTGTAAGGAGTGGGGAACAGGGGAAATATGGGGGGAAGTCACTGTCTGAAAATGGGGGGAACTGATTGAGGGGGAGATCAAGGCCACTGTCTGCAAAAGGCAGAAGCCACAGAGTTTGTTCACAACCAGGAGGATGAGTGAAATCGTCACTCCGGCCATTTGCTCTCATCGGGCACAATCCCAACTCTGCAGAGCCAAGCTGTTCTTTCTCTCTTCCCTTCCTGACAGGCTCTTTCCCCAGTGCCGGGGACGATGTTCTTGCCACTAATCGGACAGGCGGGTGGGATGCACCGTCTCTCCACAAGCACGAGCTGGAACGGCCAAAGGGGAGAAAGGAAATGGGGAGAGCTTAACCTGATCGTTTCCGACTCCCCCTCCACCTAGAACATCTCTTAGCGGAATGTGATAACAGGGGGTCCTTGTTACTAGATGTGAACGGATGTGGTCACTTCTATGGCTGTGCTTGAACCAAAAAAGTAAAGAAACAACAGAACGTTGCTTTTGGGAGGGACTTCTGGGATCATTTGGCTCAGTCATCTCATCTGAGGAGAAAACTCAAGCCCAGGAAGGTTAGATGACTTGTTCATGGTGTCAAAAAGTTAGTAAGCATCAGATGTGAAATTTGAACTCGGGTCCTCTGACCCCAAATCAATTGGTCTTTCCACTACAGCACAATGGCTTTTAGATAAGAAGCAGAATCAGGGCATGACCCTAAGCCTCTGGACCCTTAGCCCATTGCTCCTTCCTTTCCTGAATCAAACTCTGTGAATTTCTCACTTTTTGACTAATAACACCCATTAGTAGAATGGCCTGCTGGAATAGGGATTCAGTCACTGGCCAGGAACAGTGTTTCTCTCATTGGTTTTTAGCTTCTTTCTCTAATGCGTGTAAAGGAGCAGCTAGGTGGCGCTACAGTGGACAGCGTCAGGGCCTGGAATCAGAAAAGGCCGAGTTCGAATTCAACCTTAGACCCTTACTAGCTTGTGTTACCCCAAGAAAGTCACTTAACCCTGTTTGCCTCAGTTTTCTCATCTGTAAAAATAAGCTGCAGAAGTAATGGCAAAGCATTCCAGTATCTCTGCCAAGAAAATACAAAATGGAACCATAAGGAGTTGGACAAGACTCAAAAACAACGGAAAGACGACAAATACATGTAAATCTCTTTCAAATTAGATTGAAAGGTGCTTGAGGACAGGAGCTTCCCATGTCTTTTGCCACTTCTGCATCCCTTCCTCTCCCTCCATGACTGGGCACAGTCACGTTGTTCAACAAACACTTCTCCATTTCATGAAAAATAAGCTAACTGGGCAGCTAGGGGGCACAGTGGATAGAGCACCATCCCTGAAGTTAGGAGGACCTGAGTTCAAATCTGGTCTCAGGCTTACTGGCTGTGTGACCCTGGGTAAGTCACTTAATCCCAATTGCCTCAACAAAAGCAAAAAAAAAACAAAAATAAGCTAACCCATGTAGGAATCGTGGGCTCATAGATGCATAAGACCATAGATTTCTAGTTGGAAGGATATCGGCTCTAATCCCTAATCCCTACCCTGATCTCCTTCACGTGGTGCTTTAATCATCAATGTTAATCAGTCTTTTGGACAATCTTAGCATCCCTTATCCCCAAAATCTGAGAACTTGCTTCCACCTCTCCACCATCCTCCTTGCAGTCCAACATCTGTCCTAACTCCATCCACAGAGACCCATAACAAGGCAGCTTGTCAACAAGTAGTGCCCGAGTCTGGAAGTCCCTTCCTGCTCGGACCCTTCCTGCCAGCTGCTTACAGACTGCTTTTCTTGGCCATGTTTCTGATGTCACACTGCTTTTCTCCTCAAAGACTTGAAATGGCTCCTCATTGTTTATGGAACAAAATTAGCTGTTTCTCGTGCCATTCCAAGCCCTTCCCCTCCGTCCATCTGTTTTCCATCCACTTTCCCAGCTGGACCTCCCCCTGGTCCCTCTCACACACACAGTGCTCCCAGGCTCGGCCAATTACCATCTCGAAAACACCTTGAGCTTTCCCGTTTCTATAGCTTTGCTCACATGGTTCCCAACCTCCGGAACGCTTCTACTTTTGTCCCCTTACACGTGAAGCTTTTTGGCAATCCTTCAAGGCTCGGGGTAAATCCCACCTCCTCCTGACATTCCCCAACCATAAATGATCTCTTTTCTACCTGATAACTCACAGTTCCTTGTGTTTACCTTCACCATACCTTTACTTATTCTACTTGGTTTGACAGGACTGATTGGTTGTTTTTGCAGTCTTTGATTGATGTAAATTCTCTCTTCCAGAGCACATGGAAAGCTGTTTGAGGGCAGGGACTGAATATGCCTTCTACTACTTGTGAAATAGGCCTACTACATGGGCCTGAAATAGGGCTTTATACACACACACACACACACACTCACACACTATCACACACACAACCACACACACACTATCACACACACACACTCACAATCACAATCACAATCACATACACACACACATACCACTCAATAAATACTTGTCAGTTTTGTGAAAACCAAAGGGTCCATTCATATACCATTCCTAGTGTGGTGTTTGCACTCAAGGCTTGGTTAATGGAATTAACTTGTTCCTGATGTAGAGCTTAGAAACTATCAAATCCAAACCTTTTACTTTACACATCAGGAAATGGAGGACCAAACCCCAAGTGACTCCCCCAATACCTTACAGCTTTAAGGTCTGAGACAAGGCTTGAATTCAGGTTTCCCAAATTCAAAATCCAATACCCTATCCAAAATCAAGAGGCAGCTAGGTGGTGCTGTAGTGGACAGAGTGCCAGGCCTACTAGAGGCAGAAAAAATTCTCTTAACTTCCTGAGTTCAAATCCAGCCTCAAATACTTAGTAGGTGTGTGACCCTGAGCAAGTCACTTCACCCTGTGTGCTCAGTTTCCCCATCTGTAAAATGAAGGAAACGGTCGACCACTCCATAATCTCACCCCTAAAAAGCCAAAAGGGGTCGCAGAGAGTCAGACGTGACTGAAATGGCTGAACGACGACAGATCCGGTACGTGATAAAGATACAGATTTTTTCCTCTACTAGACGATAGGGTCCTTGAAGGGGTATACTATTTTATTTATCTTTGTGTCTTCCTCATCCCTGCCTCCACCCCAAGCAGAAGAACCAGGCAGAGTGCTGCATCCTTCCAATTCTGTAATATTTCCGAGGTACAGCTGTTTTGGTCTCCCAGGGGTGGGGAGGGGGACCAGTCACGGCACATCGTAACACATTTGTTTATCAAAACTCCAGGCTGGGCCGACTGTCAGGAGAATTTGTTTGGGAGTTTACGCTTCTCTGGGTGCCGATGTACAATGGCTGTCACTGTTGATGGGAATTGTACCACTTCCAAAGAGGGGGGAAAAGCCCCTCAAGAAGCTTGTAATGATGGCTCAGGAGAGTATATTGACAACATAAATGTTAACGCAGTTATGTATAGGCTCCATCTGCTTCCTAGCTGGATAAATTTAGGTGAGCTATTTATATAATTGAGTGCCTGGGTCTGTATATTTTGGGTGGCTGTTGCAGGAGTAGATGTTTATCTCCTGTTGGATTAAGGGAGCACAGCTACCTTGGCCTTTGGGAGGCAACGGGCAGACTGGATTTTAAAAAACGTTACAGAGGGCTTTGTTTCATTGGGGTTCCGTGGTGCCCGGTTATGGAGCGGTCCGAGTTCGCCCTCGGTCAATGAGTTGAGAGAGCTAGCCTAGAATCAGAGGCTCCGTGAGACGGAGATGACCTCAGGGATCCCTTTGCCCGGCTCGGCTTCACACATCAATCTTTTCCACACTGCTACTAAGGAGCAGTCTCTCCCTAAATAGCATCCCTCTTCTGTCTCATCTCACCTCATATTAGCAGTATATTTTGGGAAAGAGGAACACAGTTGGGTCTGTGCACTGGAGATGAGTCTCCTAGATGCCGCCCTGACTTGATTTAGGGAAGGAGCGTGTATTTCAGTTGACCTTGGATCAACCCTCAGCGCTGGTGTGCCATTGGCAAATGAGTGCATCATCTGCAAGTTTTGCCATGCAAAGTATAAAGGAGCAGGGAAGCAAAGGACAAATGGGACTCTGAGGAGCTTCCGGCAGCTCCCATGCAGTTCCCTGTTGTCTCCCTTGGCACTGCTGTATGTGGCCCTGGCTGTTCTGCTGCCGTGAAAGGTCAGCAGAAGTACATGTGTCCTTTCTGTGTTTCCCCAACTGTCTCGTGGGATCTCTCACTAAACTCTGTGCTGTTTCAAAGGCGGGACCCAGAGAAATCTGAGAGGGAACAGTCGTTTCATGCTCTCAGCCCAATGGGTGTATGTGTACCTGACGGACCTTCACCTCTCACTACAAGAGACTGTCCGGTGAAAGGACATTATCATAGAACGTTCATGCCCGGGCCGGAGGTCCTGCTCACTAGACTTCCTGACCTCAGGGAGGCAAAACATCTGATTTCTGGATGTCCCTGCATTTTTCAACAATGAAAATCCTAAGAAAAGAGCAGATGGCCTCCCCAGTTAAGGAACTTCTGACGTCTGGATGGAAAGAAAAGGGTAAGGAAGGTAATGCTGTAAAAACTAAGGGAAGAACACAATTGCCATTTGGAAGTACAGAAGGGCTACACAATTTCCCCCAAAGGCTTATTAGAAGAGATGGGCTTTGATTTGGCTCTGAAGAAGGAAGAGAGATAAGCAATATCAGGCAAGCTGGTAAAGCCAGTGTGGCCAGATAGAATGAAGTGTGCTGAGAATGGGAGGGCTGAAGTTAGACAGCTCTCTGACTCCTGGCCAGGCCTCCTGGGGGCAAGTCACTCTGATTGTTTCTGGCCCTTTCCAGCACAGAGAAGCAATATTTGTACAACATTGCAGCTCAACTTTTCTGCTTTCAATTAGCCTATTGATATTGCATCTTGCAGTCAATGGCTATAATAGCACCTGTTTTACTTCTAACTAGGACATAAAACCCATTATTTTCTATCTTGCATGTTTATTGGAACCTCTCCAGTGTACGACAAATAACTGCCATAAAGCCTCCGAGGTTGAATATCACTTTACCTGTTCCCCTGTACCCATAAACGTGAATAAATAGAGACTGCTGCTTTTGCTTTGGATATAATATGCAATACACCAATTGTTTAATGGCTTGCCTTAAGAAAATTAAATATGGTTCCAGAGGCATTTTGCTGCTTGACCGATCCGCGCAAAGTTGAGAACAAGAAACAGTAAACATTGCTAGGACTCTTGGGTGTCTCCTTCCTAAAGCAGGTTGTAAGGTGCTAACTTGGCAGTATTGAAATTGCAAGATCATGTCTACAGTTCCTGAATAGTTATGGGACGGAAGGAGAATGAATTACCTTTGAAATGTGCCTTTATCCTAGCAGACAAGCTTTTCCCAAAGAGATGAGAAGTCATCAGATCACGGGATTAAAGATGGAAGAGCCCGAAGAAATCATCCAGTCCGACTGTTTCATTTAACCAAAGAGGAAACTGAAATCAAGAAAGGTCAAGTGCTTTGTCTGAGGTCACAGGGGAAGGAAGAGGTAGCAATGGGGTGATAAGTCAGGTCATCAGTCAGTACTTTTTCTAGTGGCTAAATCTCCCCTTCCTGATCCGTCTTTCACACTATGATGGACTAGCTTTCCTTAGGCACCGCTCTGAGTACATTATCCTTGGAGCGCCACTGCCACCCCCAAATTGTGGATGGCTCTCCATTCAGATGCATTAGCTTCCATTCAAGAAGAGGAGGAAGAAAAAGAGGAAGAACAAAAACAAGAACAGGAAGAAGAGGAAGAGGAGGAGGAGAAAGAGGAAGAGGAGGAAGAAGAGGAAAAAGAAGAAGAGGAGGAGGAAGAGAAGATGAAGGATAAGGAGAACAGCAGCAGCAATAGCAACAAGAAGTAACATTTATAAGTTGGCAGTTTTACACTGGGAAATGGATGCTATAAGTCTCCCCATTGTGCAGAAGAGCAAACTGAAGTTAAGTGACTTGCAGGGTCTCACAGCTTCTAAGTCTTTGAGGCAGGATTCAGTCTTCCTGACTCCCAACTCCAGCACTCTATCCATCTGCCAAGTTGTCCTTATGGTGGGGCCAAGTGAGGGCTTTCCCAGAAAGGGTCTTCTATACTTGAGTAAGAAGCCAGGGCACACGTGTTCTTTCCCAAAGCAGACATCCCTAGCACCATGGGAAGGGCTCCATTCCAACCCCATCTCCTCTCAACATGAACCTTAAAGACCTATGGAAACACAAGCTGTTCTTTGAATCCAAGTGATCTAGGTCCTGAGAGCAGGGTCAGTGCTGTGTGACTACATTACACTACTGCATATAGTCACCACACAGCCATCACAAACACTCACCATCACTGGGCCTAGTGTGTTCCATTGCATGTTTATATTTCAAACATTTCTGGGATGAAGTAGGTACGTTAAAAATGATTATTACCTTACTTTCCCCTCCCCAAAGCCAGCATGGCCAGCTCCATGGGAAATACTCGCACCCAACCTTTCCACTCCTGAGCACACAAACTTTAAAGCCCTCTAGAGACCCCGGCCATCATCACAAGGGTCACGAAGCTGTCCTGCCGACAACTTAGGGGCTCAAAAATGGAAAGGTTAGTCTTCCCACAAAGGAGGTTTTATTTTTCTATCCTGACTGCCATCCCCACCTTGCTCTTCAGCAACCAGGTGGCAGAAGTCCTTATTGCCACCATCTTGGTTTTATTTCAGCCTGAGAATGAGTTTGAGAAGCTTTCCATCCAGGCAAAGCATGTTCAGACTTTACCCTCCCCTTATGAGGGGGTTAAAAAAAAAGTAGTGACTGGGTGAGCACATTTCTGCTGGAAAGATGAGGTTTTTGAGATCCTTTTTCAAAGACAAATTCTGTCTGTGTCCTTGAGACAGTTAATGAGATATGCTAATTTGGGATAAATAGGTCTGCTATGAATTCTTGATAAGAAAACATCTGCTTGGCTCACTTTCTTTGCTTTCAAGGGAGGGAGTAGAGTCTGAAGACAATGAGGTATGATAAGGAGGTATAAGCAGCCGCCTTGAAGAAAACAATTTAAAGGAACTAATTGTTTCCCAAGTCTGAACTCCAAAAGTAGAAAGCACAGAGAAGAGATGGTTAGATTTCCTGAGGTGACAGGGCTGACATCCAAAGTGCCGGGGAGCTGAATGTTAGGAACCATAACAGGGTCCTTGGAAAGCAGGTAATGGGGCCATTAGATGACAATTTCCTTAGCCAAAGGAGCACTTAGGGGATGCCGGGGGAGTAAGGGAGAAGGGGGGAGGCGGCAGGAGTGGGAGAGACAGACAGATGCTAAGTGGAAATAAAGAACTGAAGTAAAATGAGTGAGAGTAGTCTCAAGACTTGGTCTCTCCTCAAGAATCCAAATATCTAAGGTTCTGTCATACTCAAGTTTTCTTGTCTGTCCCTATCCCCACCCCCATTTCTATTAACTTTTCCCTTTCTTTGTCAGTCTCATGAAATCCTTCTCAGAATCATGTTTTTAAATGCAGAAAACAAAATGCATAAGTTATCTAATTTAACATGTCATTTTCTCCAATTACATGTAAAAACAATTTTAACATTCTTTTTTTTCAGATTTTGAGTTCATTTTTTTCTCTCCCCCTTTTGAGATGGCAAGCAATTTTTCAAATTTAATTTAATATTTTTATTTTTCCCCAATTACCTATAAAATTTTTTATTTTTTTTTACATTTTGAGTTCCAAATTCTAATACATAAATTATTAATAAAACAGTGATATTGAAATACAATCATATATATATGCATATATATACACACAAACAAATACACAGATCTTAGGCTAAGAACTGCTGGTTTAATGTTATAGGGTTTTTCTATATATTGAGATGGCAAGCAATTTTTCAAATTTAATTTAATATTTTTATTTTTCCTCAATTACCTATAAAAACTATTTAAATTTTTTTCAAATTGTGAGCTCCAAATTCTAATACATAAATTATCAAGGAAAACAGTGATACTGAAATACAATCATATATATATATATATATATATATATATATATATATATATATACACACACACATATATATAAACAAACAAATACACAGATCTCAGGCTAAGAACTGCTGGTTTAATGTTATAGAGTTTTTCTATATATTGAGAAGGCAAGCAATTTAATATTTTTATTTTTTCCTCAATTATCTATAAAAACAATTTAAAGATTTTTTCAATATATATATATATATATATATGTATGTATGTATCTAAACAAACAAATACACAGATCTCAGGCTTAAGAAGTTTTTCCCTCTGTGGGGCAAGTCTCAACTCAAGATCTACCTTCTAAATGAGACCTTTCCTGCCTCCCCCCTCCCTGTGGCAACTTTCAGTAACTTCCCTCCAAGTTATCATGCATGTCTTTTGTACACCTGCATGGGTACATGTTTTCTATGGCTTCAATATAAGTTCCTGGAGAGCAGGAACTTTTGTCTGCCTAGCACAGCAGACATGAATTATATTTCAGTCCTCTAGGTGGCATATTTATTTATACCTGTAGTCAGGAAGACCCAAGTTCAAATTCTACCCTAGACATTTACTAGCTAACCTTGGCAAATCCACTAAACTCTCTGTCTTCATTTCCTCCTTTATAGTCTCAATGGTAAAATGGGAGCAATAATAGCATGTACCTGTCAGGGTTGTTATGGGGATTACATGAGGTAACATTAATAAAGTGCTTAGAATAGTACCTGGCATACAGTAGGAACAATATTATTATGTACTAAATAAATGCTTGTTTATTAATCGATGGGAGTACGTGAGCTAGGGAAGGAAAATTTTTTGATTTGTTCTTTTTTTTTCCCTTTCTCCTTTTAAAACCCAAATCAAATTCCCACGATTCAATGGAAGAGCGATAGATTTGGAGGCAGACAAGTTGAATTCTTAAACAATGGATCTTTACATCTTCCTCTATCCTTTCTTCAACCTTTTCGTTTTGGAGGTAGGGTAAAGTACAAATAAGCATTGCTTTAATGGAAAGGAGCCCTTTATCCACCTGAAATGGGACCAAGATGGTGTGGCTATTGACTTCAGTGACCTGATGACTGGTGGAGGTTGAATTCAATCATCTCTAATTCTTCAGTGCCATAACCTATGATTTTAAAAGTAGGCTAAACCTGGGTTTATAGATCCTCAGAGAATAAGACTATGGATGCTGAGAGGCAATGTAGCAATGTAACATTGATCTCCAAGGAGCGAGGATCCTCCAAAGCCATTTAGTGTCAACAAGAATCTGATTTACGTTGCATCCTATAGACATAAGGTCATCCCACTTTTACCTAAAGAGCTCCGATAAAGGGAAGTCACTACTTCCCATGGTAACTCATTCTCCTTGGAGACAGTCATAATTGTTAGGAAGTTTCTCCTGACATCAAGCCTTTCTGTTTTTTATACCCTAAGCACATCAAATCTAATCCTTCTTTCATGGGACAGCCTTTTGAAAATACTTGAAAACAGATATCATGTTGCCCCTCTACATATTCTCTTCTCCAAGATAAATTGTCCCAGTTTCTTTCACAAATCTTCATGTGGCATGATCTCAAGGTTCTTCAATATCCTAATTTCTTGCTTCTGGAAGCTTTTCATCTTATCAACATCCTCAGAAAAGGTAACTCCTCAGTCTGAACAAAGACATCTAAATCAAAATAGAGTATTGCATCTCCTTATTCCCCAAACCATGACCCTCTCAAACAGTCTAAGACTACATTAGTTCTTTAGGATGCCATATAAAATTACTGACTCATATTGAACTTATAATAGATGTGTGCTAGTAAATATTTAACAACCAGCTCTCCAAAAATGTACACGTGACACATTTTTACATTTAATCTACATTATTAATGTTTTCTCCAGCATTTTCTTATGTCTACAAAATTAACAAAATAATAAATCAAGTCCCCATTGGTAGCTTTTGACAACTTTCCAAACGCAAATACTCATAACAATAACTTAACAATCAGCTCTCCCAGGTGGGGCGCTGCCTCTGGTACAGCCCTAAGTTGTGGTTCCCTAAAATCTCCACAATTTTCTCAGAATCTTATCAAGCCACTTCTCTGTCATCTTGTACTTGAAGAATTAATTTCTTGAATCCAGGTGTATGATTTTTAAAATATCCTTATTAAATGCAGATCTTGAGTCTATTATTCAGTTTGAATATAACATTGTTGTTTTTTCTTAGGGATATGATTAATTAGGCTAATAATTTTTCTGATTGTGTTCAACTACCCTTCTAACCCTTGTATAGACTAATTTGATCATAATGAATCATTTTTACTCTACTGATAGAGTTGCTTTGCTATTATTTTATTTAAAAATGTTTATACTTACCTGCATTAATAATTCTGATGGAAAACTATCTTTCTCTGTTTATTTCTCCCTGGTTTCAGTATCAGGACCATATTTTGCTTAGACAAGGAGTCTGGCAAAGTACCATCTTTCTATTTTTGAGAGCATTTTTAGCATAGGAATTATTTGTTCATTGAACATTTGATGGAAATTTCTTTTAGATCTGTCTGGTACAATAGTTTTCTTATTTGGAAGTTCATTTATCTCTTGCTCCATTTTTCTATCTGAAAACTATTCTTTTAGACTTTCTTTTTCTTGTTCTCTTAATTTGGTAAATTAAACTTTTTAAGGTATTCATTTCACTTAAGTTTTCCTTCTGTTGTCATATAATTGAGTAAAATATTTCCTGACAATTTCCTTTATTTTTCCTCCTTTTACTCTAAAGTTGAATTTAATTTTTCATTCTTTTAATTTTGCATTGATATCTTTTATTTTTACAATGCATTCATTTCCCAACACATCCCTAATATTTATCCTACCCAACGAGTCCTCTCTGTAACATAGTATTTTTTTAATCAACAAAACCAACTAACCCATCAATCACGTGTGGCACCATATGCAATGTTGCTCAACCCCCAATATTTGCAACGAAGAGAGGAAGGTGAATTTTTTCAACTCTTGTCCAAGATCAAGCTTGGTCATTATAATCATATATCATAAAGTTTCTTTTTCTTTTCTTTTTTTTTCATATATATATATATATATATATATATATATATATATATATATATATATTATTGTGCCTGTCTTCCCGCAAGTCCCTTATTCATTAATTTTCTCCATCTTTTATCATCTTTGCCAATTTTCTGCATATGAAGTAAATTCTCAGTTATTTTAATTTAAAATGAACTTATTATTAGTGATTTACATAAATCTGTCATATGGTTCTTAATATTCATCATTTCATCTTTTAAGAATTGGTTTTTTGTGTCCTCTAACCATGAATCCATTGGGAAATGGCTCTGGATCTTAGCTATTATTTTTAATTCCTTAGGTATTTCATAAAAAAAGAAAGAGATTATATTTTAGTAGAAAGAAAAAGACTTGCTATTTATGTGCAGATTTTCCCTGAATCCACTGACTATACAATCAGACCACCAACCTGTCAGATTTAAGATCAGAATTAGTAAAAATCAAGAAAGATTAGTAATGAGAACATATATTAAAAAGTTGAACCAACTCAATCATGAGCTATAGTATTTACAATGAAAATTGCATCAACTCCAATTGTAATAAGTTTATAAAGAAATTTAACCAATGCAAATCTATTGTCACAGAAAAAAAACTCAAAAAAGCTCAGAGAACACTTCAATTGGAAAATATTTAGTTTGTTTGCCAAGTGGAGAAAAATGGCGGCCAAAAACAACGCTACAGGCTGTTGGGTAATGTAATAGATACAGCACCAGACCTGAAGTCAGGAAGACCTGAGTTCAAATCTAGCCTTAGACACTTACTAATTGTGTGACCCTGGGCAAGTTACTTTACCCCTGTCTGACTCAATTTCCTCATCTGTAAAAATGGGGATAATAAAAAAGACCTACCTCACAATGTTGTTGGAAGGATCAAATGAGATAAACTGCAAAATGCACAATGCTTGGCACATACTAAGGGCTATAAAATATTGTTGTTGCTGTTGTTATTGTTGTTAAAAATCATTTGTAAAATCATATGATGAAGAACGATTAATGATCCTAAGCAATATTTTTCTCACAACGCAGAACAAAGGAAGGGAGGGTATAATTTGTTTAAAGAAAGCTTGGCCAGAGATCTAATTACTCAAAGTCATCCTAAGGGCATTTAAGGATTAAAATATAAGGAGGAAACCAAACAGGAAAAAATAGGAAAATATCTCCAAAGATTGCTATAGTGGACTATTTTTACCATCATAAGGAACCGCCTCACTCAAACAATAACATTACAATTATTACAGTTAGGGTACATAGTAATGGAAATAAAGAGTAGAAAAGAAAGAATGGAGAGAAGATTAATGGTAGAAATATCACCACTGTAAAGTACTTGAATGGGTAATGGTCAAGGTATCTGACGAAATGAAAGAAACCAAGAAGGTGGGAAAATATATATATATATATATATTTTTTTTTTTCCTGAGGCAACTGGGTTTAAGTGACTTGCCCAGAGTCACACAGCTAGGCAGTATTAACTGTGTGAAGCCAAATTTGAACTCGGATCCTCCTAACTTCAACACTGCTGTGCTATCCACTGCATCATCTAGCTGCTCCAAAATATCTAATATTTTTTTTTAGTGAGAAAACATCTATAACCCTAGACCTATGTACCTACTTTCTGATCTACAGAAAATTGTTATGAGAGTCATCTATACATAAATCAAGAGCATCCCTGGTGAATGTAAAAGAAGAGTGAAAACATGCTTTCAAAAGTGATATTCAATAGTCAATCACATCTTTATTATATCAAGATTGACTGGGAACTTTAGAGAATATAAATATCACCGTATTTATTGTTTGTTGATTATGAAAAACTCTAAATTTGGTAGAGCAAAATGCCATTTTAATGCTGTTTCAACAGTGTCTCCTATACATACATCAAAATTGTTTAACATTTCTTAAAAGCTATAATAGCTGACATAATCTTGTTCAATGATCATAAGCATCAAACATGGCATAAAGCAAGAGGCATTTAGATGGCACTCTGGATAAGGTGTTGGACCTGGAGTCAAGAAGACCTTAGTTCTAATCCAGTGTCTGACATTTATGACTTATGTGACCCCGGGCAAGTCCCTTGCCGCTGTTTGCCTTAGTTTCACCATCTGTACAATGAGCAGGGAAAGGAAATGGCAAACCATGTCCCCTCCCCCATGTCTCTGTCAAGAAAACTCTAAACGGGGTCACCAAGAACCAGACATGACTGAAAAATGACTGAACAATAACAAACAGCAGCATGGTTTATTGGACAGAGCCAGGAACACTTGGGCTCAAGACCCATTTGTAACACATACTAGAGCTCTGTCACTCTGAGAAAGGTACTTAACCTCTAAGTGCTTTAGCCCCAAAATTTACAGCTTATATAGCTTAAGGCCCTAAGAAGCAGAGGTGATACTATCAGCTGCTATACTTGGCTTCTGCTGTCCCATCATCATTTGCAATCTTCTCTTCCTCCCTCCCCAAAGATAGATCATCACCAGGGAACTCAGCATCATGAAGATTGCTTGAGATATATCCATATCTCATCAGTATTCTCAGTGACCTCTCTCCCCTCAGAGATACTAGAAAAGTCACTCTTTTGACTTTGATCTAATATATTTGTTGCATCACTGCACTTTGAGTTTTGTCCCTTACATTCTCTGTCTCAAGATGTCCGTTGATTTATTAAATTGTTTTAATTTCTAGAAATCACCAATATTCTTTTCAAGTTTCTTTTAAGGGCTTTAACTTCATTCCTTATCTCTTCCATCAATTTTTATTAGGCTTTTCAATCACTCTAGGACTTCTTGTATCTCTATTCCATTTTCTTTCTGGAGTTGTAGCGGTGATCATTGTAGAATTGTTTTCTTCCCAGCCCACCTGATAACATTTCATCATATTGGCAGCTTTTGCTGTTTACTCTTAGGAATTTCCTTAAGCACTACCTTTGTGACTACTGTTCTTTCATTTTATCATGCATTCTTTATTGTGCTTTTTTTGGCTGATGAAGGGGAGTTAGACTTAGATCCAATCTTTTGTTCAGTCATTTTGCCAGAAGTTTTGACAATTTGTCTATTAGTTCCATATTTGTACTTTTAAAAAGGGAGCTCCTATATGAAAGACGATGATATTTTAAGTCCCAAAAGCAACCCATTGCATTCATAATAGAGGCTGGAAGTGCTATGCCTCAGGATTTGATTCTTTAATTTTCCTAATGGGTTTGACTTAATCTCTCTCCAAATAAATATAAACTGCTTACCTTTATCTGAAACTCATATGAGCTTTTCAAACAAAGCTGAATTGGAAAGATTAAAGACTCGGATGGGGAAGGAAACCCCATTGCAATGATTTATAAATCAATTCATTAATTCTACTTCTTGGGAGCCTAGTGAAGAAATATTACTCATAAAGGAATTAGCACAGACAATGAGAAAACATAACTGCCATTCTTTGTAGATATGATAGTATACTTGGAGAATCCTAGAGAATCAACGAAAAACTAGTTGAGATAATTAACAATTTTGGCAGAGTTGCAGGATATAAGAAAAACCCACATTAATCATCCTCACTTCTGTAAATTACCAGAAAAATTCTAGCAAGAAGAAATAAAAAGGGAAATTTTATTTAAAATAACTGTAGACAATATAAACCACTTGGAAGTCTACCTGCCAAGACAAACCCAGGAACTACATGAATGCAATTACAAAATACTTTTCATACAAATAAGTCAGATCTAAACAAATGGAAAAATATTAATTGCTCATGAGTAGGTCAAGTCAATAAAATAAAAATGACAACCTAAATCAATTTACTTATTTAGTGCCATACCAATCAAACTACCAAAAATTACTTTATTGAGCTAGAAAAAAAATGACAAAATTTATCAGGAAGAACAAAATATCAAGGTAATCAATGAAAAAAATGTCACATACCATGTCTACGTTACAAAGTAGTAATCATCAAAACAATCTAGTACTGACTAAGAAATAGAGTGGCGAACTGGTAGAATGCATTAGGTACACAATACACAGTAGTATATGACCAGAGTAATCCTGTGCTTGATAGATACAAAAATCCAACTTTTTGAGACAGAACTCACTATTTGACAAAAATTGATGGAAAGACTGGAAAGCAGTTTGACAGAAAGGAGGTATAAAACAACATCTCACACTATATCCTAAGATAAGGTCAACATGAGAACATGATTTAGACATAGTCACATCATAAGCAAATTAGGGGAACATGGACTACATTACCTGTCAGATAAGGGAAGTGTTTATGATAGAATAAAAGATAAAAGACTGCAGTAGATAGAACACTACCCTGGGAGTCAGGAGGACCTGAGTTCAAATCTGGCCTCAGTCTAAATACTTACTAGCTGTATGACTCTGGGCAAGTCACTTAACCTTATTTGCCTCTCAAAAAAATTTTTAAAGAAGAGATAAAGAGCAATTTACTTTTTACAAAAAGTAAAAAGGATAAATTTGTTGATATTAAATTCAAAATATTTTATATAAACAAACCCAATGCAGCTAATATGAGAAGAAAAACAGACAGAAAACTGGGGTAAAGGAGAGAATTTACAGCAAGTTTCTCTGATAAAGTTTTCATTTTTTTTTGGTAATTTTTATTAAAACTTTTATTTTCAAAACATATGCATGAATAATTTTCAACATTCACTCTTGCAAAACCTTGAGTTCCAAATTTTTTCCTCTTTTCTCTCCATCCTTCCCCTAGACAGTAAGTAATCCAATATATGTTAAACATGTGCAATTCTTCTATACATATTTCCACAATTATCATGCTGCACAAGAAAAATCAGATCAAAAAGGGAAAAAAATGAGAAAGTAAGCAAAATGCAAGCAAACAACAAGAAAAAGAGTGAAAATATTATGTTGTGATCCACACTCAGTTCCCATAGTCTTCTGAGTGCAGATGGCTCTTTTTATCACAAGACCATTAGAACTGGTCTAAATCATCTCATTGTTGAAAAGAGCTCCATCAGAATTGATCATCGTAAATCTTGTAAAGTCTTCATTTCTTAAATATATAGAAAACTGAGTTAAATTTATAAGCATGCAAGCTATTCCTCAATTGATAATTGGTCAAAGGAATAAATAGACAGTTTTCAGAAGAAGAAATCAAGTTACATTTAATCATATAAAATACTCTACATCGCTATTGATTAGAGAAAAGCAAATTAAAACACAACAACTATCTGATTAGCTAGAAAAGGAAAACAACAAATGTGAGCGGGAATGTGGAAAAATTGGGACAACTAGTGCATTGTTGATTGAGTTGTGAACTGATCCAACCTTTCGAGAGAACAATTTGGGATGATGTCCAAAAGGCATGCATACCCTTTGACCAAAAAAATACTTCTACTAAATCTATATCCTAAAGAGTTTTTTTTTTTTTTTTAAAGCAGAGGGAAGCACCTCTTTATGCAAAAATGTGAAGTAGCTCTTTTTGTAGTGGCAAAGAATTGGAAATTCAAATGATGCCTCTCAATTGGGGAATGGCTGAAAAAGTTGTGGTTTATGACTGTGATGGAATAATATTGATGCTATAAGAAATGATGAGCAGGATTGCTTTCAGAAAATCCTGGAAAGACCTACATGAATTGATGTGTAGTGACATGAGCAGAACTAGGAGAGAACACTGCACATAGAAACAACAAGGAGCAATTGTGAATGACTTACCTATTCTCAGCAATACAATGAGCCGAAATAATTCTGAAAGATTTATGATGATGCTATCCATTTCCAGAGAAAGGAGAAAAGAAGCCTGAATGCAGACTGAGGTATACTATTTTTAAAAATTTCTTTATTATTTGGGGGGGCAGTTGTTGGTGAGGGTTTTTTTGGCAACTTGGCTTAATATGGAGATGTTTTACATGAATCATACATAATATATATTGAACTGTTTGCCTTCTTAGGAAAAAGAGAGGAAGAAAATGGAGAACTCAAAAAATTTCTGAATGAATGTTAATATTTGCCTATATGTAAATGAGAAAAATTAAAATTAAATGTTAAAAAAATAAAACAAATGCTAGGGTGGAGTAGATAACATGCTCAGCTGAGCCCTCCCAACATTTTCTTATAAATAGCTCTAAAATAATGCCCTAGTAATGTAGTGAAGCCTATGGACACCTCAGAATAATGATGTTAAATGCAGCAAATAAAATATGTGGGATAACAAAAGAAATCAATAATATTAAAATAAAATTATAATTTTTCCCCATCAAGGTTCATGGACTCTTTGAAATCTGTCCATAGACCCTTTGAGGGTCTGTTATCTCCAAGTTATCCCATCAACCTAAATTGTCCAATGCATCTTTATTCTCTTCCTCTTATAGATAATTTCAGATCTTCTCTGTCTTTGAAAAAATAGGAAAGCATTCATTCCTTACATTTGATATTATAAATGAAAATAATTGCACATAGTATGGGAATCCATCTGTAGTGGATTAGCAATTGCGATGATGTGGACACATTGCTAAAGCTTAATGTTGCTAGAAAAAAAATAAAAATAAAAAACAAAGAAAAAAAATACAATAAAGCCCCAAGTTGTTCTGGAGCAGCATAACCAACAAAAGGTCAGAATGAGACATTCTCCCAGCCAAGACAACTTAGGAATTCAGATAAATCTGTGACACAAGGATTAAGCTACCTCTGAAACCGCATGGAAGCTACACCATTGGTGGGACTAGGTGGTTATGACAGAAATAGCAACAGTTTGGGAAGCTCCCAGGCCAGAGATGATAAGGAGACCTGACAACTGGTCAGAAAGACTACAGCAAACTCCTATTCTAGCACTGGTACAGGACCAGGCACTATTTAGCAAATCCACTGCCTGTAACAAGGGTTATTCATAGTTCAAGAGCAGGGAAGAATTCAAGGCAAGAGGGAGTGGCAGCTCTGAAGGAAAGAATCACTTTCCATTCCAAGGAATCAGGGACCCTGAGGAGCTATATCACTTCCTGTGATGAGGGAAAAGGGACCTGCAGGAGCAGTATGGATTAAAATTCCAAGGAATTGGGGGCCCTGCCTTGGTAAAAACTAGAATGCAGGTCAGGAGAACAGTGACCACATTTCCCCAGATTACACCATTTTAGAAGCACCAAAAACTTTAAAACCCACACAACTATTTCTGAAAATAACAGTGTAGAAAAGCTTGAAGCCTGATACAGTGGCTCTCTTCCCCACACCCACCCCCAGGAACAGAGCATAATATTAACATAAAGCTCCAAATCAAGAAATAGAATAGAAAAAAATGAGCAAACTACAAAAAGAACATGACTGTAAAAAGCTACCATAATGAGAGGAAGGAGTAAGACTAAAATTTAGAAGACAATGAAGTCAAAACAGCTATAAGCAAAGCTTTAAAGAAAAATGTGAATTGCATACAATCCCAATAAGAATTGTTAGAAGAGCTAAAACAATTTCCAAATCAAATAAGAGTGATAGAGAAAAAATTAGACAAAAGTGAAAACATAGGAATCAAATAAGAGTGACAGAGGGAAAATAAGACAAAAGTGAAAGCATAGGAAGAAAATTATGAAAAGACAATTAACACTTTAGGGAAAAGAAGCACAAAAATACAGATGAAAATAACACCTTAAAAACAGAATTGATCAAGTGGAAAAAGAGATACAAGAGCTCACTAAAGAAAACAAATTCTTAAAAATTGGAATTGGGCAAGTGGAAGTTAATGATGCTTTGAGACAACAAGAAACAATAACACAAATTTAAAAGAATAAAAATAAGAAAATGTGGAAATATTTCATTGGAAAAATAACTAACCTGGAAAACAGATTGAGGAGGTAATTTTTAAATGCCCAAATTATCTGAAATCAAAGAAATGGCCTAGACATCAAATTTCAGGAAATTTTCAAAGAAAACTTCTCAGATATCCGTGAGCCATAGGGTAAAGTAGAAATTAGAAGAATCCATCTGAAAGAGATCCCAAAATGAAAACTCCCAAGAATATTATAACCAAATTCCAAGGGTCTGAGGCTAAAGGGAAAATACTTCAAGCTGTCAAAAAGAAAACGTTTAAATACCAGAGTCATAGTCAGGATCACAAAAGATTTAGCAGCCACCACATTAAAGGAATGGAAGGCTTGGAATATAATATTCTAGGCGGCAAAAGAGCTGGGATTGAAGCCAAGAATAACCTGTCCATCAAAACAGCATAATCTTTTAAGGGAAAATGAAATAAAGGACTTTCAAGTATTTCTGATGAAAAGATCAGAGAAGAGAAAATTTGACTTTCAAAGACTCAAAAGAAGTATATAAAGGTAAACATGAAAGAAATCATAAAGAACTCTGGAAGAAAGTTAAACTATTTATCTTTCTATATAATGATACATGTAATTTCTAACTTTATTATCAATAATTTTACATAGAAGAGAGTGTGGCAGTAAGTTGATTATACAGGAATGATGATTTTAAAAATAGCTAGAAGAGAAAGAAATAATCCTTATGAGAAGGGGGAAAGGAGAGGAAGAAGGGGAGAAATTATTTCACATAAAAGAGGTGTGAAAGGAAGAACTTTTATAGTAGTGGGGAAAGGGGGAAAGGACAGACGATTGCTTGAACTTTATTGACATCTACATTGGTCCAAAGAGGGAGATACACTACATACACAAGCAAATAGTAGTAGAAATCTATCATACCCCAAAGGGAAGGGGTATTATACCTCACAGGGAAGAGAAGAAAATTAGAGTAGGAAGTAGGGGTAATAATAAAAGGGAAGTAAAATAAAAGAAGGCACCCAGGGTAGGACACAAATAGGTTGTATGAATATTTAGAGTGGATATGTCTCTAAATTTGCACATTTCATGTTTCTTTTGAGCTACCGCAATTCTGCTTTGTTCACAGAGCACAGTGTCTTCCTTGATAGATCCTTCCATGCTGGGAAGTCCTCGGCCAGGGTTTTCCATGTCATGCAATTGATTTCAAAGTTTTTTTTGAGAGAAGACTCTCTTCAGTGAGACCTTGAGAGTGTCATTGTATGGCTTCTTCTGACCTCCATGTGAGAATGAAAAACTTAGTGGTGAGGGTAGGTATGTCGAAGTCACTTAGTACGAGGGCAGGAATTGGAGTAAAATCAAAGAAGCAATAAGTGATAAAGCTGGTATCTGAATGCAGATTCTCGGACTTTAAATCCTGCGATCTACTGAAATAAAGTCACAGATTCATTTCTGAAGCAGCAATTGTTCTAAAACTCTGCCCCATCATCCAGGCTCTATCTATTCTTTGCAACCACAAAAAGAGCTGCTATAAATATTTTTGGACAAATAGAGTGCTGTTTTATAGCCCTTTAGGCATAGTTCCAAGTTGTTTTCCAGAATTGTTGAATCAGTTCACAATTCCACCAGCAATGCATTGGTATCCCAATTTTTCCATACCCTCTCCAATATTTCTCATTTTCCTTTTCTTTCATTTTAACCAATCTGACAGGTATGAAGTAGTATATAGGAGTTGCTTTAATTTGCATTTCTCTAATCAATAATGACTTAGAGAATTTTTTCATAATAGCCATATCCAGAATAGAAGCAATTACCTTACAGTCTGATTTTTAAATGCCTATGATAGATTACCCCAGCATTCCATGAAACCGTCTTTGGTCCTTGCTGTTCAGTTTGGCTCAAGACCCCATTTGCGTTTTCTTGTCAAAGATATTGGAATGGTTTGCCATTTCCTTCTTCAGCTCATTTTAAAAGAAAAAAACTGAAGTAAACAGGGTAAAGTGATTTACCCAGGGTCACACTTAAGGAAGATGAGTCTTCTTGACTCTAGGCCTGGAGCTCTATCCATTGTAGTACTATATAACTACCACCATGAATTCCCATTATGAAAAGCCATGAACTAATGTGGTCATGTGATTTTAACTCATATTTAAAAAAAACAGAAATAACCTGAGGATAGACTCATTCCCCTTCACTACATCAGTCAGAAACTTTATACATGCAGAATTAATACACTCCCCTTGGCATGGCTGTAAAATATTAAAATTTAAATTATATTCTATCCTGCTGTCGAGATCCCATTAAGCAAGTTTAAATATACAAAACAGAAACAATACAAAAGATTGTACAATAAAACACAGAGCATGGTAAATCACTAGGTTTCTGTGCTTCATATATATAAAGAAGAGGAATAAATCCAGATTTTGAATTATGCTGCCCAAACTTGTACTCAGTGTTCCCATGTTTTCAACGGGAAAGGAATATACCATATTTTAAATCAGAATCCAATTCTAACCCCAAGAGCCATTTCCTGGCTTGGTCAGAAGTTGCCGTGGCAATGGAGGGAAATCAATTTGCAGTCAATGTTCACTATTGGGCAAATTGAGTGTGGCAGGGTGAGTGCTGAAGAGCTTAATTGAGGGACAGCTGAAGAGCTGGAAGTCCAGAATCACATGGATTCTAGCACTAAGCCTATTAGGAGGCAAGAGAAGCCTTTTCTTCCATAATTAGAGGTGTGGCAAGGGAAGAAATTTTGTGGTTAATTTCACCTTCAGTTGTGGATATCACAAGAGGATTAAATAATTTAGACTTGAATGGGTCCCTTAAGATTATCTAACCCAGAGTTCTTAACCTTTTGGCGGTGTTAGGGACCCCTTTCCCATTCTAGTAAAGCCTATGGGTCCCTTCTCAGTATAGAGTTTTAAATAAATTAATTGAAGGAAATCCATTAACTTTAAGTTAGAGATGATTGAAAATAAAGATATCATTCTTTTCCCATCCAAGTTCACAGACTCCCTGAGATCATTAAGAACCCTTAGTCTAAATCAACCCTCTCATTTACCATATAAAACAGAAGCTTATAGAGTGACTAAGTGAATGTAATCCAGGCAAGTAATTAGGAGATTCTGAATTTGAACTCCGAATTCAGTACCTTTCCCCTTACACTACATTGTCTCTTCACAAAAGCTTTCTAGATGTGAAATTAGCTTGGATGAAACCCAATTACTAGACCCCATTTCTCATTTGATCCTCAGGTTTCCTGACTGAAATAAAACACACAGAAGAGTTGAGACAGTACCAGGAAGGCAACTAGAAATAGAGCGGGAAGCACACTTCTCCCCTTTGTTTATGTAATCCCTGGTCTAGAACCAAAACTTTGAGTGTAAAGGGGAAATTGACTCATACCCACATCCATGCCTTTCTCTGGGAACAACCAAAGTTAGGTCTGATGGGGATGTCCACAATGAAAGAGAAAAGACCCTTAATTCATGTACAGCCTAATTCAGGCTAACAGGATATTAAATATAGGACAGACTTTATTCATCTAGGAAAACGATGATGATGGTGGTGAAGAAGTACAAGAATTAGAATTAGAAGAAGAAGAATTAGAGTTAGAAGAAAGAAGAAGGGAGGAGAAGGAGATGATGATGATGATGATGATGATGATGATGATGATGATGATGATATGGCTAGATTTGCAAAGCACTTTATATACAGAGAGTGTCCCAAAAGTCTTGGTGCATTATAACAGTGCAAGGAGACATGGCGGGCGCATCTTTTTCTCCTCACAACCACCCTGAGATGTAAGTTTGATTATTATCCTCATTTTACAGCAAAAGAAATTAAGGCAGTGTCCCAAAGCTAGTAAGTATCTGAGGCCAGATTTCAAGTTGGTCCATCCACCACTAATACTCTCTCAACAGTGCCATCTACCAAAGGACTTATATGTAACTGACAAAAACAAACCTCCTCTTTCTAGTAATTCCCACCTCTCCAAGGACTTATATAATTCTCGAGCTTAATAGTGCCACCCTTAAGTAAGGGCTCATAGGATTTAAAGCTAGATGAGCCCTAAGAGATCATTTAATCCAAAGCCCTCAATTACAACACAAGAAAATTGAGGCCTACAGTCAAACAAACCAGCCCTTTCATAAACTCTAGATTACAGAGAATATAGTTCTTCTAATTCCTAACACTTCTCTGGCTGGAACCTACCTTAAAAAGAGAAAACAATTCAGCTCAATCGACATTTTATTTCTCTCCCTCATATCTATATAATCCATGTAGATCACAGTACCCGTAAAGATCCAGATTTGCTGCATTAAATCATGGCTCTGGCCCTTGTTATTCCTCCCTAATTCTGATTGATTGTTTTGGGAATTGGGAGTGGTCTGGGAACATTTCTGCTGTTCTAGGAACCCCTCTATCACTCTACCATTCTCCACTTGTTTACATTTCTGTGGTGGCCAGGCTTGGCCCAAGAACTCCTTGTTCTTCCATCTCTTCTATATTTTGCCACCTCTGGTGTTATATGGATCCCTGATGAGGATCCCTGGTTTTGACCACTTTCTCTCTTTCTGATCACCAAACCTTTCTTTTATTTTTTACAATAGCATTTTATTTTTCCAATTGCATGTAAAGATAGTTTTCAACATTCATTTTTGTAAGATTTTGAGTTTCAAATTTTTTCTCCTTCTCTCCTTTATCATCTCCTCCCCCCAAGACAGCAAGCAATCTGTCAGAGGTCATACATGTACAATCATTTTAAACATATTTCCTTTTATTCATATTGTGAAAGAAAAAAATCATGTCAAAAGGGAGAAACCATGAGAAAGAAAAAAACAAACAAAAACGGGTGAAAATAATATGCTTCAATCCACATTCAGTCTCCATAGTTCTCTCTCTGGATGTGGATAGTGTTTTCCATCCCAGGTCTATTGGAATTGCCTCATGGTTGAGAAGAGCTAAGTTAATCACAGTTGATCATTACATAATCTTGCTGTTACTGTATACAATGTTCTCCTGGTTCTGGCTCACTTCACTCAGCATTTGTTCATGTAAGTCTTTCCAGGCTTTTCTGATAGTAGCCTGCTCAT
The DNA here is from genome assembly GCF_902635505.1 of Sarcophilus harrisii. Classification (NCBI taxonomy): domain Eukaryota; kingdom Metazoa; phylum Chordata; class Mammalia; order Dasyuromorphia; family Dasyuridae; genus Sarcophilus; species Sarcophilus harrisii. The sequence continues at coordinate 33,061,455 of NC_045432.1, forward strand.
CATTTCTTATGGAGCAAAAATCTCCCATTATTTTCATATACCATCACTTATTCAGCCATTCCCCAACTGATGGGCATCCACTCAATTTCTGATTCCTTGCCATTACAAAAAAGGGCTGCAAGAAACAGTTTTGCACATGTGGGTCCTTTTCCCTCTTTTATGATCTCTGAATCTTGCTGGATCAAACAAACCTTCCTTGTGTAGATCAATCCCCAAGAGTGTAGATCAGGTGTATGAAACAGCTATGAATCATCCATCATGACCGATAGGTTGTCAGTGGAGCAACAAGTACTCAAGAAACGGTAAAGAATTCCCTGGTGATCGAGGATACTCGTCAATCCAGACCAACATCCTCTAAAGCGGGACAGTGAGGATTTTGGCAAAGAGCCACCATCAGTGCCAGAATAAAAGGATATGTCCAATGGAGCAACAAGGACAGAGGGACAACAGGACAATGCCTGGACACATTCACATTTAAAACCATAGAGAATCCATTCAAAGAATATTATATTCAAGAAAAAGTGTAATGGAGAAGCAAAACCATTGGATTTCAAGTCAGAGAACCTGAGTTCACAACCAGCTTTGATGTTGTGACTTAGACACTTAACTTTTCTGGAATTAAATTTCCTCCTAGGTAAAATGAGGAAATTGATCCAGATGACATCAAAGGACCCTTCTAGATCTAATTCCTTTGATTTCCTCCCCCTGCAGAGATTTCACAGTGATAGAGGGACAAGAGGTTAATATTACAGATGGCTATTCTCAAAAGATCTAGGGGGATAAAGGCAGCTAGGCTTCCATAAGAATACAGACTAATAGATTTAGCACTCATATGTTAGGGAAAAAATCAAGTCTGGGAAGGCTGTGATGGAAACCTACAAAATCATAAGACCATTAGAGAGAGTGAACTTGTTCACCGAATTATGGGATACCATAGATATTAATTACTAGGGAGATACCCTTGAAATTTAAAAGGGACACTAAGGGAAAATCAAAAATAGGCCTACTTTACACAGTTGGCCAAATGTTGATGAAACTTATCACCACAGGGTGAGTCGGGCCAAGAATACAAACAAGTTTAAGGCAGGTTAACAAACCAAGAGTCAGGTCCCCTGAACAATCAATAAAGGATATTACGGGAAGATATGGAAGAGAACTACACAGGATTAGAAGGTATAGAGGATCTGTACTCGGAGAGAGTTCTCACTGGTGAAAGCACAGGTTCACTAGAGCAAGCAAGAAGGTGTAAGGAAAATGTGTGATTACCAGCTCCACAATGTAGGATTTAGTGGTGTTTGGGAGAACTCAAACTGGGGCACACCACAGTGAACACTTCTCATGATCTTCTTGAAATGTCTCGGTAGCAGTGTTGGGGGGCAAAATGGCAATACTTAGAGTTTATTCTTGCCTCACTCATCTCCATCCCTTTCAGAGCTACTTTTGAAAGATGCCCCACTCCAAGCTTCCTCTCAGAACCATCCTTGGGGGCAGACTCCCCTCTACTGCATTTCTTACTTGAGTGACCATGAAAAGGTTTCCCTTCTAAGATTTCTGCAGTTGCAAATTCTATAATACCTATTCTCTTCCCTGACCTTGCTTCTATTATATTGACAGTCTGCACAACTTAGGGATACAGTCCCCAGGGTATGGCTGCCATCGATTACACACACCCCCATCAGTCCTTTGATGACTTTTTTTCCTCTTCAATGCTGCTTTTGATGTTAAATGTAACTTGATTTCACGAGCCAGATCTAGAGCTAGAAAGAATCTCAGAGATTCTCTAATCTTGCTTTCTCATTTCCTCAGGAAACTGAGGCCCAGGGAGGTCAAGTAACTTGGCTGAGGTCACAAATTGAGTCTGTGGCAGAGTATAATCGAAAGCATGTTCCTTGACCCTCGTTCTAATGTTCTTTCTAACCCCAGTTCCCGGCATTTTACTCCTTGAAATGTCAAGTGATCAATCAACAAGCTTTCATTAGGCACCTACTATGTTCTGGTCAGTATGCCAGTTACCAGGGATACAAAAACAAGTTATTCCTGCTTTCAAGGGGTTTATATTCCTTTGGAGGAGACATAATGTGTATGTACAAGTATAGAAGACATATACATTAAATAGACATGCTATCCCATGCCCCCTGTTTAAGTTCCCACTAGTTGTGGAATTCTGTACTAGGTGTTGTGTGGAGTAACAGAACACCCTCTCATTGAGAGAGCTAGGAATGAGGTGAGTGTACACATGCTGCTATCTGGGCCACAAATGCCCCTCCACAATTCTCATTGCTCTGGAACGGCTAGGGAGACGAGTTCATCTCAACCTCCAGATATTTAGGGAGACCGAAAAAATAGACAGATTGCCCGTACACGCTGAAATGTGGTAACTGTGGTGGCCAGTTGGTGCGGGACACGTGAGGACACAGCCTGAGAATCAGCACTCGGGATGTGTCACACATATCTTGGATTCAGAGGGTGCCAAGAAGGGACAAACATGTTTCAAAGTTGCCATTCCAGTGATGGATCCCCAGATTTTGGCTTGGTTCTCCTTTCCTGGAATTGGCACTGAGGGATATGTGTGGTGGGTATGCGTATGGATGTGGTGTGCATATGGGTGTGGTACATGATGTGTGTATTTATATGTATATGTATATGCAAGTGATGTGCAGGGGGGTACGTGTGTATACACTTGCATATATATATATATATATATATATATATATATACACACACCATATACATATATATGTATATATATATACATGTGTGTGTAATATGTGTGTAAATGCAAGCATGCACATGTATACATGCTTGCATTTACACACATGTTACACACATGTGTGTATGTGTGTATGTATATATATATATATATATATATATATATATATACACATGTATACAGGTGGTATTTATGAGCACTAGTTTTGGATGGAGTTCATGGTTTGGTGGCTTTAGCCCACCCCATCCCTAGAATATACCAATTCAAATTTAAGCTTTTTGAGGGTTCTTACTTTGGTTCCCCAGTCCTGTAACATAATAGGTGATTAATAAATGTTTGTTGGATTGGATTAGATTGGACCGGATGCAATCTGGGACTCTTGCTCCATGTGAGATTTTCAGCAAGTTACTTTTTGTCTCTGGTCTTCAGTTTCCTCATCTGTAAAATGAAAGTGTCCCTAAAATAGTCTCTGGAGTCCCTTCTTAGCTTTATGACTATGTGACCCCATGACAAAGCAACAATGATAGCTGAGTGAGCACCTTCATTCTAACCTTGCTTATCTAAATTGTGCCAGAATTGTGATTATTCCTTTTTCTGGTTCACTAAGGAGAGTGTCTGGGAGATAGGGAAGGGCAGAGGAAACTACTAATTGACTTTAGACATCTGTGGTTTCAAGGGATTTTCAAAAGAGTTATAAAGAAGATGATGTGGGGGCAGCGAGGTGGTGCAGTGGATAGAGCCCCAGCCCTGGAGTCAGGAGGACCTGAGTTCAAATCTGATCTCAGACACTTAACACTGCCTAGCTGTGTGACCCTGGGCAAGTCACTTAACTCCAATTGCCTCAGGAAAAAAAAGATGATGCAATTATTGATATACTTGTCATCAATCTGGGTGCTCCTCCAATTGTACATCATGACCCTTCTCCATTCCTGGAGTGACTAGTAGCCAGTTTTCTAGTGATGAGCCATTGAAAAAAGCCTCAATGTAAGGGATAATGTTGTAAAAAAATTACCCTGGCATTCGTTCTGTGAATAAAAAGTTATTAAAAGAAAAAAGAAAAAAGCCTCAAAACCAAATTGAGATCTGAGGAGATATCTAAGGTCATCTAGTCCAATCCCCTCTACTTACACGTCTCACCACAAGGATGCCTCAATAAGGCGTTAATAACTGATAAAGGCTCTGCTGAAAGGAAAGACGCTTTCAAAATCATTTTTGTCAGGTCAATTCATATCGTAAATCCAAACTGGGTATAGGAATGCTGAAAGATTATGCAATAATGGAATGGCCAGAGAGAGTAGGATTAATTAAGGCTTCCTGGAGGAGGTGAGTCAAGCGTATCCACAAGGAGCATTTATTTACCATTCCCAAAGCTGCCCCCAGATATGCGAGATCAGGTCTAACCACCTGAGTACAAAGTGATCAGGAGGAAATATAAATTCTAATCGCACTTATCTCCCGCCCTGGACAAATAATTAACCTCCGTGTCTTGGTGTCTACTTCTGTGGCTTCTAACACGTTCATCTTACTTAACCCACTTTACAAGGACACTGGGAGGATTCAAGTTCGTGTTTACAAAGTACTTCGAAGGACATGAATCAAAGTTGCATTTAAAGTGTCAAATAGTGCCATTGCACAGAGGAGTCTGTATTCTTCCACTCTTCTAGGTTTTTCTCCTATCTAAGACATCACTCCAGGATATTCATGTTCAAAATTCGTTTAATTGTCCCAGAAAAACTTAATAAAATCCATTCTGTGCTTTTAAAGTTGGAGAAATTTACATATTGTTTCATTTCAAATAAGCTTAGTGTAGTATATAGAATGTCTCCGAGGCCCTGGGGAGCCCTGAAGATTACTGTTGTAACTTGCATGTTGACTGGCATATATATATATATATATATATATATATATATATATACACGCCGGGCTTATCAGTCATTAATATTCTAGATGGCTTGTGTCCCTACACAGAGAGTCTCTGCATTTGGCTCTCTTCTGGCTTTTATCTGGGCCTCCTTGGTTCCCGTGAAAAGCCCTAAACTATCAAGGCGTAGAACGTAGAACAAGTTTAAACATACACAGTGGGGTGTGGAAGGAATCTATATGTGAACTCATAGATGGTGAGGAATACTGTTTTCTTGGATTTGCTCCCACCTTCTTCAGGGCTCCTTATAGTCACTGCAGACTTCAAGTGCCATCCTGGGATTGATGAATATCATACAGCAGCCGAGACAGGGAATTCAGTTCAATTCAATAAGCATCTATTAAGCACCTAACTGTGCCAGGTGTCATCCAACGTGACGAACTGGAAACGACAAAATAAAATAGTTCCTGTCCTTAAGGAGTTTCGATTCTATTTGGGAGAGGAAAGAAATAGCGAGTACACAGATGAGCAAATAAAAACACTTGTTCAAAATAAAATTGAAAAGTACGTAAGGCACTGAGGAATCAGGAAAATTTTAAAGGGGTAGTAATGGAGCCAAGCCTTGAAGAGAGAGGGAGAACATTCTTTTTTTTTTTTTTTTTTTTTTTTTTTTTTGAGGTGCTTCAGATATCTCTTTATTTATTTATTTAAATTTTATTTTTCAGGACAGTGGACAATTCTTCTACATTGGCCCTTGCAAAACCGTGTTCCAATTTCCCCTCCCTGGATTTCCTCCACGCCCTCCCCTAGATGTCCAATATATGTTAAGCACAGTAGAGATATATGTTAAATCCAATATATGTATACATATTTATACGATTGTCGTGGCACATAAGGAAGGAGAACATTCTTAATGCAATCTTAGACTGTATCAAGAGAAACAAAGTTTCAAGGACTAAGGCAGAGGTAGCCATGTTGTACTCCACTCTAGTCAACTCATATCTGGAGTATCCTCATATCATGGAGTTCGGCTCCATGTTACAAGTGTCAAAGGGCCATAAGTTCCTGAAATATACGAAGTAGTAGAAAGAACTGGGGATGTTTAGACATCAGAAGAAAGGACCCAGGGAGGAGAAAAGCTGCCAGACTTCAACAATTTGAAGCGCCATCACGTGAAAGAGGTATTACTCTAATAATCAGCCAGCAATTTCATCAGTTTGGAAATTCCCCAGTGATGGACATAGCCGCTTACACACGCTTGCCTAACTGGGGCTCTTTTCTCCCTGAAGTTCTCCAGAGGGAGTCCACCCAAGCTGCTGCATGCCTTGCTCACTTCCTTTCAGTTTCATGAGAGCATCAGGAGAGCTGGCCCATTTTTCTCTTTGTATAATTCCTTGATGATCTTTTTTTAAGCCTGTTCTTTGAAGTTCCTCATATGTTACATTTTTGTTCCAGTCTGTATAGACCCTCCATGTACCTCTCTGTTAAGAGAGTCAATTTTAATTCTTTAGAGATCATTGCTTTCCACGTCGTTCTGCCCTGAAAAAGATGGGCCTTCACTTCCATGGGAAGCTTAGGTCATTAAAGAAGTTTTAAAATTTCCTAAAGCCACTTAGCCCACTCTCCTACTCTTCCCTTTTAATTCTGGGCCCAAATCACTATTTGTCTGCACCATCTGCCCCTCTGCTAGCACTCAAATAGATGTTGAAACCTGGAGATTTTAATTCAAAAAGCATTTTAATGCACCTACTATGTGCCAGCACTGAGTTAAGTGTTGAGATACAAAAAGAAGCAAAAGATAATGCCTGTCTTCAAGGATCTTATGTTCTAAAAATATAATATAGATATAACTAATATATAAGTAGAATATAAATAACATGAGCTATATGAAGGATAAATGAGAAATCTTTAACAGTGGGAAGACACTGGAATTAAGAAGGATTGGGAAAGACTTTCTAGAGGAGGAGGGATTTTAGTTGGGACTTAAAACAAGGCAGAAAGGTCAGTAATCAGAGTGGCAGAGGGATGATATTGCAGACACAGGGGACAGCCAGAGAGAAGGCTCACGGCTGAAGGCGGAGCATCTTGTTCAAGGAACAGCTTAGGAGAGTGGTGTTACTGTGTGGAAGACCATACAATGGGAGGAAGGTGTGAGAAGACTAGAAAGGTAAGAGGGAGAGGGGTTATGAAAGGCTTTGAATGCTAAACAGAGCATTGCGTATTTGCTCTTGAAAGCAACAGAAAGTCATTGGGATTTTATTAAGTTGGGTGGGAGAATAACATAATCAGACTTGTGTTTTAGAAAAATCACTTTAGTGACTGAATGGAGAATGGATTGGAGTAAGAGAGACTTGAGACAGTCGGAATGACCAGTAAGCTCTTGTAGTAACCAAAGCACACGAGGGCCTATACTAAAGCGGTAGCAGTGTCCAAGAAGAGAAGGGGGCATATTCAGAACACGTGGCAAAGGTGAGATCAACAGACCTTGGCAACAGCTTGGATATGGTGAGGAGGGACTGAGAGTTCCATGTTGAGAGCCTGAAGGAGTAGAAAGATGCTGTTGACGTCTACAGAAACAGGGAAGGGTTACGTGGATAAGCCAACTTCCTTTGAATGATTACTGCTTTCTTCCAGGAGGTTTTGCAATATCTCAGACTTGATGCAATCACAGATACACAGACACATACGTTCAAACCCAGAGCCATCCGGGGCACCTCAGCACCACAGGGAACATCCCGTCCACCTGGTCTCTGTGTTGGCTCTCCTCCATCATGGTAATGAATACCTTTGGTGAGCAGACATTTCTTCCTATGTTATGCCTTGTTTGATGTTATGATCAAAGGGTTATTGAATAGAGCTCTTTCTGTTGTTCTATCTTCCAAGGAATCCTGAATGATCCTGACATGGGGATGGGAGACATTTGGCTAGCAAAAAGTCTGAAAGACACTTTTGTTCTTCCAAATCAAGTTTTATAATCAACAAACAATAAGCATGCTGACGCTTTAGATTCTGCATCTTTCAGTTAATCGTACAGCGGTAAAGATATAACCCATTGTTGAAAATTACTTGTGAACACCTGCTTGTTCCCTACTCATATCATCATCAAGGATATTCCCGATGCCTTTAGAGATGACATTCGAGCTTTATTTCTATAGATATGAGAGCAGACATCTAGTTCTTTTAGTAACCTTTTTTATACTAACAAGTTCTGAGATTTTCACCATGACTTCCATGTCTTTTACTCTTTTTAAATACTTTCCATATCAGTCTGTCTATACCCTCATAATTTTATTGCCTCCAGCATGGACTTCGTCAATATATATGTGGTGGAATCTGGATTTGTTTTCCTTAGTGTCATTTCTACCCCCTTTTTAAGTACCTCAGGGACTACAGTGTTAAGGTCCAAGTAGGGTGGTCCCCCTATCTTTGATGGAAAGGTAACATTGTTAAAATAGCTTTTGCAAATCTTTTCCATTTTTCTTTGGTTTGTAGTTCTCCTTCCATTTTCATCCCTCAATACTCAAGGGATGACTTTGCTTAGTAAGCTCTCTTGCCAAGCTTTTGTTAAATGAGTTTTATCCTCCATTTCTTCTCTCTGCTTTATGAAATTACACTACTCATAATCATCCATCATCCTCTTTATAAAATTTTACAGACTGAGTTTATATTTCTAACCCAGTGTTGACCCAGAAGGCAAAAACAAGAGCAATCAGTCAACGTTGCCAAGAGGCAAATTTAAGCTTGACCTCAGAAAAAATTTCTTAATAGAGCTATCCAAGAGTAGAATGGGCTTTTTTAGAAAATCCCCTTTCATAGAAGGTATGCAAACAAGAGATGATTGGCCACTTGTCAGATATGTTGCAAAGGGAATTTTTTTTCAGGCATTTATTGGCGAAATGGACAATGAAATACTTTTCAATCCTAAAATTCTATGATTCTGAGATCTGCCCATACAGAAAAATAACTTGAGATTGTTAGGAAGGCAACATATCCTAGAAATCACTTTGGATTAAAGTAGCACCCTCGGATGGAAGCTCCTCTAAGACCTCATGATTTATAGAGATTTGACTCTTTCCCCTGGACCTACATGTATTCCACATGATTTACAGTGCCTGAGAAGTATAAGAACTAGATTTTCTCCTCTCTGTGCTATATCTCTTCCTCTTTCCTTTTGTATTCAGGTCACTATAGCAACGAGCTTGAACTAGGTCCACTTCTTGGTAATGGATCTCCCTGGCTACTAGCTCAGCTCTTCTAGACTGTGTTCTTGAAGCACTCATTTGGTTCAGAACTCCTTGCTTTGATCTAAGAATTTCCTGTTGATCTTCCATTGCCACACTGCCCAGTATCCCCTTGCTTCTATCTGGCATTCAATGACTTCACATGCTGTCATCCATCCTTTTCCCCATATCTGCTTCTTCAGGTAAGTGTCTTAGTTCTTTTAGAAAGTGTCCGTTCAGGCCAACATGCTCTAGGGCCAGTCAACCCATTTCTATTTATTTTGTAAGGAGTAGAACCTTAAGAAGTTGGAACAAAGGAGTCTCATCAGGGGATGCTGGGTCATAACTGGGTTAGAAATATAAACTAGTTGATGAAACTTTATAAACAGGATAATGGATGGTTATAAGTAGCATAATTTTATAAAGTAGAAAAAAACAATAGAGAGTAGACTTGGCAAGACACCTAACTGAGCAAAGTCATCCCTTGAGCATTGAAAGATGAATATGGAAGGGGGAATACAAGCCACAGAAAAATGGAAAAGTCATTTTAACAATATTATTTTTCCACCAAGAACAGTGGAACCACCCTATTTACACCTTCATATCTGTGTCCTATCAACCAGCTGTGAAGACTTCCATAATTACACTATACCAAAGGTATACAACATAGGACTCTCAGCATCATGTGGCAGCCAGAACCAGATTAAAATTAATCAGGAAAAATCCAGCAAAATAAATAAAAATACAATGAAACAGATAGTGTTACATTTGAAAGCTAAGTCAACACAGCCCTCAGAGATCCTTATGAACAGACTGGGGGGCCCTATTTTGATTTGGGCTGTCTACTACTGTTTGACTGCTCTATTCAAGGTAGTCTTATTAAAGTCTAGTAAAGGCCTTCATTCCTAGCCAAGTTGAGGTCTAAATTACATCTTTATTTTCCCCATCTTAGGGTACAGGCAGCAAGCCCAAAATGGAGTCCATCCATATCCCCTGAATCTCTGAGGTGGAAGAAAAGCCTCTCCCCACAGATTTCTACTTGCTTCCTCAATCTCCTCCCTCCTCCCCAACCTCCCATGTCATAGAAATTATGGTGAAGTTCTCAGGAGCCTCGGGGTCACCCCAGGAACACTGGAGAGGGAAAAACCAGCGCTGGGATCCTCTTTCCCAAAGGCACACATAAGAACACAAGGTTTGGCTCACATGTTAAAATGGAAGGTCTCTGTGAGACAGAATTTTTTTCCTTCATAGTAATTGTATCCTCAGGAATAACACAGTACCCACCACAGAGTATACACTGAAGAAATTCTTCCTGATTGATGGATACATACTTTATAAACTTGCTTTCTAAGTTCACTGAAGGGCTCCAAAAGGATAAGAATACGGCGAGTTCACACCTAGAGGTTCACTTCTGTTCCCAACCTAATGGTTTATTTCTGTACCTGGAGTTATCTGGAGTGATTAGGCCATCAAAACAGCATTTTCTACTGCAGAGAATTTAAGACTAATGAGCATTTCTGGCTTTCTGAAGGTCCCAAGACCAAGGGTTGGTTTTCCTCCAGTGTTGTAGCCGGAGATGGGCTTTTCTGGCCATATCCCAAAGCATAAACATGAACTCTTTAGAAGGAGCAAGAGAGAGACTGGAAAGCTTTCATAGCCCAAATGCCTAGAGACCTGGAACGTACAAAGGCAAGTACAGCAAGAATCCAAAGACCTGGATTCTAGTACGGTGTGTTATGACAGCAGTTTAGTGCCCAGAGGCCCTTCCTCAAAAGCTCAGGTCAGGCTAAGAATGTATTTATTATCATCATCCCACCTGGTGTTCTTGCTTCAGCTCCATAGCCCGGCAATCTCAATTAATTTGGCCAAGATAAATGCTTTTGATAATATGTCAGGTGGAACAGATTTTTCCTCACGAGGGGTTTAGTTTTTAATTTTCTATATGGAGAAAAAAGCAGCATCAAAGAGCAGGACAGCATCTGATGTAGTCCAGTTCATTCCGGAATGTTAGATTACCTTAATTTACTATAATATTCCTTTTATAAATGTAACCAGCTCCTTGATGCGTGGAATCATACCTGCCACATACACTTAGGTGTAAATTACCTTGTTCAATCCTCCTCTTGTTTCAGGGGCCTTGCTTCTGGTTCTTTCTTGCTTAATCGAACTATACTCTCCTCTCCCCCACCATCTCCCACATGGGGGCAGCTTGGTGTAGAAGTAGTTCAATCCAAGTAGTAACTGAAATGATTTAGAGAAAGTGACTAAATCTCTCAGTTTGCACCCTAAAATTTGGGGCATTGTACTAGAATCACTGGTATTAAATAGAAATGGGAGGTTGGGGTGATACTAAACCATTCATAAGCATCTCCTGCAGGCAGCATACTGACTTAGAAAACTACATATTCACATCACCCATGTTGTAGATTTTTATTTATTTTGTTAAAGATTTCTCAATTATATTTTAATCTAGTTCATCACTCACTTAGTGGTCTTTGGGAGGTGTCTGATACCTCTGTACTAAAGAATCTTCTAGACAGGATATAATAATGAAGCTAAAAGCAATCGGATGGGGCCCGGGAGATCGGTCCTCCTCACTCCAGGGCTGGTGCCCTGAGTTCAAATCCAGCCTTAGATACCTAACACTTGCTAGCTGTGTGATCCTAGACAAGTCACTTAACCCCAACTGCCTTCAAAACAATTTTAAAAATTGGATGCTTCTGGGACTGGAGGAGGGGAGGATATGGAAGTAACCACTTCAAATGCCAATTCGGCCACTATCCATGTGGCTTCGGGTAGGTCACCTTCCCTCTCTGGGAATCAGTTCCCTGATCTGTATAATCTTTCAAAGATAAACTGATAGGAGCTCAGCAATCATAATCCATTGGTTCTTTCGGTATTCATAGATAAGATCCATTTATATCAAGTGACAAATTCATGAGAGCAAAGTGCTGTCTTATTATCTTCCTGCTTGACTTTTTAAAACTTAACATCCTTTTTATGATTTGTATTCTGTCTTTTTTTTTTCACACATAGATCATTCTCTTTGGGAAAGAAAACAGAAGCAAAGAACTGAGTGGCTCTGCCTAATGCTCTTGTCAACTGCAATTGTCCCAGCCTCCTTGAGAAGGGATCCTGGTTTTTATTCTGATGCACTTCATTTTCCCAAAACAGCAGCAGCAGCAACAACAATAACAACCAACAGCATCTTATTTTGCTTCCCAACTACAGATCAGTCTAAGCTTTAACCCCTCCTACAGGACCACTCCAAGTCTCAAAATTCAGCTTGGATTACCTGCCTTTACCTCCATCAGATGGATATTAAACAAAACCTATTTAATAAGTTCCCTGTGCATCCACATCCATTACTTTTGGCTAGAGGTTACAGACCTTCTTTCTTGTCATGGCTTCCTTTGGCAGGCTGGACTCCCCACAATAATACTCTAAAATGCATAAAATAACATAAGAGGATTATAAAAAACACCAATTGCATTGAAAACTAGTTATAGGTAATGAGCTAATGAGCCTTAGATTAGGAATCTCTGCTTTATGGGAAACAGTGGGGGAAATTCCCATTTTCCCTCTCATCAGAATTCTTCTTCTCTGAATCTCCCGAATGTTATTCTTCAGGAGTTTCCTGAACCTCCTCAGTTGACTTCCCCATAGCATTTTGGCTTATGGAATCCTATCTATCCTTCCTTGGGACTCTTTGAAATCTGTGCTCCTTAAATCTTTTTTAAAGTACACATTTAGTTATTTCCACTTTTCTTCTCCTTTATCACAAACTCTAAGATTAAATATACTCCCTTCCCAAGTTTCTCATCATTTCTACCCCATCAACCTATTTCTCCCTGTTGGTAAAAAAAAAAAAAAAGATCCAGAATAGAATGTCTCTTTCTTGGCAACTCTATCCTTTAAAGGAAAAATGATGATTAAAGCATGTCAAGATATTACTATCTGCTCCACATTTGGCAGCTGTCCCCAGAGTCCTCATCATTATTAAATCATGCCTCTGTGCTAGGTGCGTGATGTTTCCTAAAAAAAAAACCTCCATTTCTTCCTTCTCTCCAGGTGGTGTGTAGTATACTCTAATGAGGATATCAATTCTCTTTCTGTATCTCTTGATATTTACCCAAATAATCTCCACCATGCTTCCCACCATGTTTACCAAATCAGTAAATCTTTTAAATATACAATGCTACCTTATGAAATAATCCAACCATTCTCTGGAGAGCAATTTGTAACTATGTCCAAAGTGCTATAAAATTGTGCATATTCTTTGATCAAGAGTTCCACTACTATGGGGCTATATCCCAAAGAACTCGTAAAAGAGGGGAAAAGACCCACATGTACAAAAATGTTTGTAGTGGCTCTTTTTGTAGTGGCAAAGAATTGGAAAATGAGTAGATTCCCATCGAATGGGGAAAGGCTGAATAAGTTATGGTATATAAAAGTAATGGAATATTATTATTCGATACAAATGATGAACAGGCTGATTTTAGAAAGGTCTGGAAATTTTTACAAGAACTGGAGCTGAGTGAAACAAGCAGAACCAAGAAAACATCGTGCATAGCAACAGCAGGATTGTGTGATGATCAACTATGATAACCTTGGTTCTTCTCAGTGGTTCAGTGATCCAAAGCAATCCCAATAGACTTTGGATGGAAAACACCATCTGCATCTAGAGAGAGAACTATGGAGACTGAATGTAAATCAACACAAACTATTTTCACCTTTGTTTTTCTTCTGTTTTTTTTTTCTCTCGTGGTTCCTCCTTTTGTTCTGATTTTTGTCTTCCAACATGATTTATATGGAAATATGTAAAAAATGAACATACACGTATAATCAAAAAATTTTGTTTTACATATAATTGGGGAAATTGAAAATTAGAAAAAATGCAATACTACCATCCAAAGTACCTCCTTTTTTACTCATCCTATTTCTTTTCAATAATTCTATGTTCTTTCAGAACCACACTGGACTCATAGGGCTCATGCCACCAAGGCCAGTGATACAATATCAAATTTGTCTTCTTGGGGTAGTATCTCCAGTCCATCTTGCCTAGTGGTTGTATTTTGTGTATTCGCTTTGTATAGAGACATCAGAAGTCATATATTTCTTATATTTTGTCTTCTGTCAATTTCTGGGTATCTCTACTATGATTCATCTTTCTACTCATGGTATCTAGCTTGGTGGACATATACGAGTTCTTTTATCTCTCTATCTTTCTTTTCAGCTTAAAATCAGGAAATAGCTGAGCTTGTACAATTGACAACTGGGAAAATATCTTGTTGAGACTTTCATTCATTCATTCAACATAAATCAAAACCCCACAAGACACTGAAGTACTTTGCCTGTGGCCCAGAATTTAGAGTTACCCATTAAAAAAATGAAGAAAGAAAGATCAGAAAGGGGAAAAAACCTCAACTGATTCCTAAAAATGAAAGACTTCCTGTCTTTGTGGCGATTAGGATGTAAAAAGAGGGAGAAGAGACTAGTTATCTACATAGGGGAAAGAAAACCAGGTGGATGAAGAATGAATATTGTCTCTAATGGGAGGAAATTCATCACTTCCTAATGCAATCCATTGTTTCCTCTCCTGGTTAGGAAGTTCTTTTTCCTTTTCCCCTGATGTTAAAATGCCTCTGGTCAGGATCTGTCTCTCTCTAACTCCCACCCATTGCTCCCGGCTCCACCTTCTGCAGCCAAACAGAACAAATCTTTTTTCCTTTTCCACAGGACAGTCCTTCAAACACTTGAAAGAGGCTAGTACATCTTCTCTCCCACTCCCTGCCTTCCTATTACCAAGTCTCCTCTCCTCCAACTTTCTTCTCCTTAATTTGATCCTTATATGGTGACCACCTTGGTCACGTTCCCCTGGAATATCTCTTAGCACACAATGGCCTTCCTAAAATGATAGAGCCAGAAAGGAACTTCGAGATCATTTAGTGCAACTCTTTCATTTTTTAACTGAAGAAATTGAGGGCCAATGAGGGGGAGTGAGAGGCACAGGGAAGAGACCTGTGATTTCACTGCTAAAGGAAACTTTCACATGAGTAAACTCAGTCTATGAATTCAGGTCAGTATCTCTACCATTTATAGCCTTAGAAAATAGCTTAGAGTCCAGCTTTTTAGAATGTGACCCTATATGGGGGGGGGGTCTCATAACTGAATATGGGGCTTGAAAATTAATGACTTATTATCAGTAAATGTTTGATATGTATATCTATTTTATATATCTGTATACTCAGGGTCACATAAAAATTTCTCCAGTGAAAAGGGGTCATGAGTGGGAAAAGTTTAAGAGATCCTGGCCTAAAATACCCAAATATTGTCTTCTCCAGGGGCACACAGCCAGCGTGGCTCACAGGTGGCACTTCAAGCCACGTCTCCACGTTTCTAAGGCCAACTCTCTGTGGTCCACACCATAGTTCCTTTTATACTGTCCAAAGTCTAACACATAGTAATGTCAGAAGTAGGATTCAATCCCAAATTGCCTCCAAATCCGGTGCTGTTCCCCAATATGAAACTACCTCCTTCCAGGTACCTTGGCTATTCTCTGCCCAATGGCCTCTCCTTTTTTTGCACCCCCATCTCCATTCACTGTCAGCAGCTATAGCCGTAACAAAAAAGGAAGGTAACTCAAGAAGCAAAGGAAAACTACCAAGACAACTTTTCTTCCAAATAGCACACCTTGGCCATTCTAAATAGCCTCTCTGGATCTCAAATCATACTTGTTAATAGGGAACATTTGGAAACTACTGTGAAAATAATTGAACAAACATCTTCCCGGTGACTTCTCACCAGAGATAATAGCACCCACTCTCTGCAGCAAACTTTAGGTCGTTTTCACAAGCTTTCTTGTTGTTTCTTTAAAGGTCAAAGGACAGTTCTTTTGGCATTTAAGCTTAACAATTGCTGCAATCTAAAGTGAGAGAGACAAAGTCAAGAAGTAGAAGGTCTCCTTGGTAGGTTGTATCAATGGTGGATTGATTAAAATGCTTTTATTCTTTTGATTTAAAAGACAAAGGTACTTTTCATTTTCCCCCATTATTGAAATTTGCTTTGGTCACCCCAGGATTTCCAACATATTATTATTCTACGAATTTGTCTCTTCTTGCCTTGTTCCATCCCAACACATACACATGCACCCACAAGTACACATCCACATCTTGCTGACTTCCTGTCTGAGAAGCTAAATAAGAGATCAGTACTTAGTTTCCAATCCAGGTAAAACATTCAAAGAAAGGGAGTGAATGATGGAAGCTATGATACCATCCCGTATTCACGGAATCATAAATTACTAGAAGCCACATGCCATGCAAGAAGGAAATCATGATAAATGGGAGACACCATTAGGAAAGGAATGAGAACTAAAGTCTGGGTACCATCTCTGTGTCTTACTAGCTCTGTGACCTGGAATAAGGCAGTCGATCTCTCTAGGTTTTAGTCTCCTCATCTTAAAGACAAAAGACTTAGGTTAGTGGTCTCTAAATTATCACATTATATGCAAAGGTTACTGCTAGCTGTGCCATATTACATTCTAAGATTCCATGCTCTGAATTTATCTGCTGGTCCAGAAAAGAGGTATTCTGTATTCTAAGGTCACTTTCAGCTCTGACATTCTATGTTCTAAGGTCCTTCCCAATTCCAACATATTTTGTTCTAATGTCAAATAAAAAATGCCAGAAGAGGGAAGAACCTTAAACATGGTAAGTTCTAAGGTTTTCCCTTCTAGTTCTAGACTTTTTTATACACTCAATGATACTTCAGTGCATATTTGTCTTAGGAAGAAACTGATATATCAAATGTTAGAGGTGGAAGGAAGAAAGGCAGGAAAAAAGGAAAGTGGGGAACAAAGGAGCATTTATTAAGCAGTTATTGTGTCCCAGGTACTAAACAGTTTACAAATGTTATCTCATTTAATCTTCGCAATAATCTTGAAAGGTAGATGCTATTCTTATACCCATTTTAAAGTGGAAGAAATTGAGGAAGGGTACATGACTTACCCAGGGTCATAAAGCTAGTGCCTGATATTTTATTTAAACTCAGGTCTTCCTGATTTCAGGTCCAACACTCTAAATACTGTTCCAACTAGTTATCTCTACGTAGCTCAAAGGTACTGGAATGGTTTGCCGTTTCTTTCTCCAGCTCTTTTTCCAGATGAGGAAACTGAGGCAAACCAGGAGAAGTGATTTTTTCCAGGGTCACACAGCTAGTTAGTGTCTGAGGCTGGATTTGAATTCCTGACTCCAGGACATGAACTTTTTCCCCTGCAGAGCCACCTAGCTGTCATTCTAAGAAAGAACTTGGAGACTATTTGATCCAACCTCTTTATTTTATAGAGCAGGATACTGACTCTCAGAAAAATGAAGTGACCCGCTGCCAAGTACACAGGTACCCTAGAGCCAGTATCTGAATCCCAATCTCAGCCTACAAATCTCGCAAGTTTTCCATTTTTAAATCCTCCTGTTTACATATGAGAAACTGAGAAACAGAACCATAATAGGATTTCCCTAAGATCACAGAGTGAGTTAGTTATAGACCTAGAAGCAGAAGCGAGGACTCCCGATTCCTTATACAGAGTTTGGTTTTCATTGTTTCGGTTTGTGCTATAGCCTTGGCACTGAAATAATTCTAGATCCCATAGAAGCTGGGAATTGGAAGAGATCTTGGAAGTTATCTAGTCCAGCATCTTCACAAATCGATGATATGTTGGATTCAGGATCAGAACGACCAGGGTTCAAATTCTGCCTCTGTGACTATGACTCCGAACTTCAGCTTTTTCTCATCTGTAAAACTAGAACAAGAATCTTACCTCTAATCTCTACCTCAAGGAGTTACTGTAAGGCTCCAAAAGAGATAAGATGATGTTAAATAAGATGCCTTTAAAATGCCATAAAATGTCAGTCTTTTTATTCTCGGTGAATGTGCTTTATCCAAGCTTAATAGGAAAGCCCGGACTCCCGTATTCAACCACCTCCCAATTCTTTGCCCTACCCCCGAATCAGTCAGCCACTTCACTGTGACTTGCTCAAACCAGTTAACAATGGGAAGGAGACTCCAAACTCCAATTTCTAACTTCTGGGCTCCTTCGAGTAGTCCCTGTGCCTTGCGGAGGACAATCAGATTTCATCTACGGGAAGAATGGTTAATATCTCCTGCTTCTAAAATGGAATGGGAGGCTTGAAAATGGAAATTGCTTACTTAATTCACTCTAAATCAATGTCTTTGTTGATAATGCCTCTGTCAATGGAAGTATCAGGAGTCCAGCTGAGCACTGGTGCAGAGCCCCTCAGTCATTCGTTGTCTCAAGCTGTCCTTGGGACGGGAACTAGAAGAAACAATTTTCAATTAGGCCTCAGCTGTATGACCTTTTTTCCCCATACAGATATTACAATATACTTCGGATGACCTCCCTCCAAGGGACAAATAGGGAGGAAAGTTTTCCAAAGATACTGATCAAAAAGCATAAGGCCCATCTGGAATCCACAGTTAGGATAATAAATAGAAAGTCTTTAAGGGGCTCAAAGAATGCTTCAAAAATCTGCCGTAACAGTTCGAATGGTGTTGTGATGGAGAGAGCCGTCTGCAGCCAGAGAGAGGACTGGGGCGACTCAGAGTGGCATTTTCCCTCTTTTTGTGGTTCTTTGCTCACTTTTTGTTTTCTTTCTCATTTTTTTTCCTTTTTTGATCTGATTTTTCTCATTCAGCATATAATTGTGGAAATATGTACAGAAAAAGTGCACATGTTTAACATATAGCAGATTACTTGCCGTCTAGGGGAGGAGGTAATGGGAAAGAAGGGAGAAAAAAATTGGAACACAAGGCTTTGCAAGGGTGAATGTTGCAAACTATCTATGAATATGTTTTGAAAATAAAAAGCTTTAAAAAATAAAAAAAATCTGCTTTAAGTTTTGATGAAGCCTTAAAGTATCAAACAGGTGCCCTGTGGGCTTGAGTTTAACAGCAAGGAAAGGGAAATCATTTCTCAGAATTGGCTATCTTTTTAGAGACTCAGATAAGTTGCATATATTGCTATCCAATTAAATGACTCAACTCATAAGACAATTAATTTTTGGACAAGCGTGCAAATACCTACTATGTGCTAGATGCTGACGACACATAGAAATGAAATGATCTCTCTCCTCCCAGGACTGTTATTATAGAAGAGAGAGGACCCCGACATACACAAATGTACGTAAACCCTGACTACGGACAAAGAAAGGACAGGGTAGAAACCAGACTTATGACTTCAATGATTTGGGGAAGATCTTTGTGAGGAAATTTCTCTAGCAATGCAGATGGTCAAATCCTATGCAAATGATAGTTATTGAAAATACTAATTATTGCTGCTATTATTATTATTATTATTATTATTATTAATGTTACTATTTGACCAGACCCACAATTGTATTGGTATCAGGTACTCCTAACGGGTAAGACACTTGTACCAATACAATATTAGAGATTTGCCTGGGGAACTGTAGTTTGCCTAAGAGTCAAATAGCCAATATATGTAAAACAGAGATTCTTAACTCCAAGACCCACTCTGCAATCCCTGTGCTATTACTACTACTTTGTACTTATCTTGTAGGATATTTTACTAATATGCATGACCTTGGGTAAGTCCTTCCCCTCCTGTGACTTAATTTCCTTTTCTGTAAAATGAGGGAATTGGCCTAGATAGCTTCTGAGGTCCCTTCCAGGGAGATACATCCATGATCCCATGATCCCAAGCTTTTATTAGTGTCAGCAACATCTTGGAAAGAGTACTAGACTTGGAGTTAGGAAGACTTGAATTCACACTGTATGACTCCAGGCCAGTCACTTCGCTTCTGTCAGCCTCAGTTTTCTCATTTGTAAAATGGAAATAATAAAAGCATCTATCTCCGAGGGGGTATTTTCAGTATCAACTGAGATAAAACACATCAAATGTTTTGGAAAGTGTAATATGCTATAGAAAGTGTAGTTATTACAGATATTTGCCTTTATTTCTTATCACTCCTACTACACCATGAGCTTCTTGAAGGCAAGGAGCATGTTCATCTGCATATCATCCCCTATGTCTAGCACAGGATCTTAGGCCATGCCCAGAGTTGGGGGCATATAGGTCAGCACACTTCATGAATTATCTTCACAGGCAGAAAATGTTCTCAGCAAGTGGAGTTTAATGTCACAGAGGCACCATTAATTTGGGACCGTTGACATCATCCTAGTGACCATGAATTCTGGTTTACCTCACTTTGTGGAGGCAGCCTCTTTCTATTATACAGGACAGCTACCATCATCTGCTGGATCACCTTGAAAAGGGGAAAATGGTCCATGGCCTAGACACTCTAAGTCCCCTGGGGCCAGAAGCCAAAAGTTCCAAGAAGCAGTTTCCGGCTGGACAACGGGGAAAGAGAGAACAGTTTTCTAAATTCTTTCAAAAATCAATTTCAACATATCTTGTTTTGAGCTGGGGAACAGACTAGCAGGAAGCTAGGAGCAGAGCCGGCCATTCAATTAGCTAACTATGTTTTGGGTCCTACTCAGAAAATAGCTTATTTGCAAATGGGCTAACCCATTGGAAAAAGAACTTGGACAAGCTCAATACAGTCCTGTATCGATGAAAATAATAATTAAACTTTACTCAGTTAACAGGTAATTTCCAAAATGAAAATGTCAAAAAGTCACTTTGAGTAAAAAAAAAACTCCAGCAGCGAGATTTTTATTCCCTTCCCTTCCCTTCTGCTTTGGAATTCACATAACTAGGTTTTTAATTAGCTTCCTTTAAAAATAACTGCGATTCCAATTTTCCTCTTCACTTGGCGAGGTGCCATCAGCATATTTTCAAATGGGCCAATTTCTGCATATGGGTTATAGTAGACTGATATTTTTCAAGTAGCCACTCACGCCAAGCAAGCTGTAAAGGCTGCCAATATCATTCTGATCCCTTCCTAATAGAAGGGGGTGTGACAGGAAAACAGTCTATAAGCTGGCCACATTTTAATAATCCTCCATAAGGCCGCCACACACACACACACACACACACACACACACACACACGTTTGACCCATATGCCACTTCCCCTTTTAGAAATTGTGTTATAATCTAATCTCATTTGTACCCATTTGCATTCAAATCTGTCATTGCTCTTCAGGACCCGAATGTTGGGTTTCTGGTATTCTCCACCCCCAGGCGTTCTGCATCAGAAATGGGAACCTGAAAGCCAAGTTCAACTGCCCACATCTTGGTTCCATTTCTATTAGTTAACACTAGAGAGGGGTACTGCAACCAGGCTGCAAGCCCCTATCTCCCCCCAGCCATTCAATCACACACGCTCGCACACATGTGCACACACATACACACAAGTAGGCACACAAAACAACACAATGAGCATTCAGGGCATCACGGGATGCCCAGCCTCTGGCTTCATGTCTATTACCGACTCTTTCCCCTTAACATGGGCTTAGAGCCACTATTGTATCCCGGTCACTCTCTGCTCTCATGCTGAAATGGAGACACAAGATACAGTCCCATTGTCACTGCTGCCACTCTCACAGCAACCAGCCTACTTTCTCCCTACACACCCTCTGTCCACTGCTGTCTCCTTGCTACCACTCAATGTACCTCCAAGAAGCGGAATCATAGGCTCTCCATTGCTGCTGCCCACCCCACTCCCCTATACAATGGCAAAAGGTGAGGAGGAAAACATTTCAGACAGGTGTAAACATCTGCACCTGCCTAGAATTGCTACTTCCATGGCCACGTCTCCTGACTCTCTCCACTGGGCCCATTGTGGCCAACAGGTCTGGCACACTAAAGTACTCACACTGGGGGTTGCCAACCCCCAACATACTCCTACACTGAGAGAGCGGTTCTTATCCTGGTTCTCCCCAAAGATCTCTGTGAGAAAGAATGATCAAATCCCCAAGTTAGACAATTTCCTTAGGTGTCGATGATGGGGTTAGGGAGGAAAACAGTTGCATGGTAGGTTCCTATCCAGCCTCTGGAGGCTGTCTCCCTCTCTCTTCATCGGGGACTTGTTCACTTCAGTGTCCCGGATGTTGCCCAAATCTTTTCGTATTAACATGGTCTCCTGAGCACCCTGCCCATAGGAAAGCTGATGGAGCTAATAGCTCAGGGCCCTCGGTGACCACTGCCCACAAGGCTGCCGATTTCCACGGGATCTCATTTATCTTTACAATAAAAGTTGTTTACTTTAGTCTCTCATGTCGTCCCTTCTTTCACCTGCTACTCTGAACTCGAGCACTGATTGACTGGCCTGACAGGCAAGGCTATGCTATGTACTTGTAGTTAAATCAGATTGTGTTTATTCCACTTTATATTCAATGGCCTTGGGCTTTCTCAATCAGCTCTCTCAAGCAAAGGTCTGGTTCACATGTTCAGTTCTGATGAATTCTGTCTACTAACATTAACCACACAGACGCTGAGCAGAGACAAGCACACTAATACACTGTTGGTGGAGCAGTCGCTTGTTTCTACAATTCTGAAAAAAAAAGAAGTCTCTTTTGACCCAGAGAGCCTACTACTGAGACCACATGGGAAGAGCCCACAAAAACCAAAGCAGACATTGCAGCATTTTTCATGCAAATAAAAATATTTGAGGTAAAGTAGGCGCTCACAGGATGGAAAAAGGTTAAACACGTTGTGCTGTAAGAAAAGATGAACAGGAAGAATTTGGAGAACATAGGATGACCCATGACCTGATGCAGTAGGGAGTGGGCAAAGCCAGCAGGACAACACAGACGATAACCATAACAACGTCAGATGTGAAACAGAACATCAAGCAATTGGAAATTGTCCCTAAGGAAGATTGAGAAAATCTAACTCCTTCCTTTCTTTATAGAGATGGGACCCTATGGGTAAGGAACACCTTTTATTTCCCCTTCTCTCTCTTGTTTGTTTACTGTTGCAAGGGTAGTTCATAGAATAGGAAAGGTAGAGAGAGATCTATTTGCAGGTTCCTCTCCTGTACAATGAAGATAATAATATTAAACCAACATCTATGTTCCCAAGATGCTACTTTATTTGTAAATGAAGGTGATATAAAAATACATGAGGGAAAACCCCAAACTTCTCTCTCACCATTTGTGTTATCCAAGCTCGGAGCAGGTCATGGCCCATATTATTTCCTTCAGATAACCATACACCACGGTCTTCATACTGCCGACTGCTATAGCCAGAGACTAGAGTTACAAGGAGTGGGAGCAAGGAGGCAGAGGGCCCTCTCCCTTTTGGGAGTGTCACTTAGGAAGAGTTTACGCTCAGATGCAAGTGCTGAAAAACCCCCTAACGATTCTCAGTGAAACAATTTTAATGACACAGTCCCAGCTATGCAGCTAATGGATAAAAGACTTCTCCCAACGATGAAGAACATATACGTTCCAGTCCCACTAGAAACAGGCCCTCAGTGACTTCATATTGTGGGCGATTCCATATTAGGTAGTCTAAGCATACCAATTACACCAGAGACCTGGGAAGCTTCTTTTGCCCCTCTGGAACCGTTTCCTTCTCTGTCAAATGTAGAAGTTGTCCTGGACTCCAAGGTCCCTGACAATTTTAAATCTACACTTCTCCATCCCTGCGCTAAACCTATGCCTTCCCCAGCAGAACATGAACTCAACCACCATTTATTTGATTGATTGAACATGCAATGTAAAAAGCCACCTCCTGGCATCTCTTCTTAGAGATCCATAGAGAATTTTCACTTGAGGAATGGAGCCCAGGATACCCTAGAACTCCCATGGATGTGTCAGCTCACCATGTGGGAAGCCATTCCCGACTCCCACAGGCACTTTAACTGCTGCTCTGTTCTTCATTCTGCTGCAGGCAAATGACACTGTCCACTTTCAGTCACTCTTGGCTCCCCACCTCTGAAGCTCACATTAAGTAGGTTTTTATACTTTAGCAGGATTCCCTGGTTTCTCTTTTGAGACTCCATGGTCCTTCTGTGTTCTTTTCAGTCACCTACTCACTCATAAACTAAATGTTTGCTTCTTTCTTTCCTTCTTCCCTTCTTTCTTCCCTCCCTCTTTCCCTCCTTCCCTCCCTCTCTTTTTTTCTTTCTTTTTTCCTTTGTCCCTCCCTCCCTTCCTACTCTTCCTTCCTCTCTCCCTCCCTTTCTTCCTTCTTTTCCTTCTTCATTCCTTCCTCCCTCCAATTACACCTGGAATTATAAAAGAAAATGTCAAAGCAAAAGGAGGCACCTCTTACCCAATAGTGAAATCAGCAAGAACTCACATAATTTGAAAAGGAAAGGGGGGTGATAATGTCCTAATAAGAGGTCCCCAAAGAACTCTGGGAAACCTAAGTCACCAGGGGTGCCTTCGGAAACAGCACACTCCTGGCCTGGGTTAGGATGCCCGGTGAGGTGGATACCACCTTTCCTGGGATATGTGCCACTGGCAAGCAGAGTCTCATTGCCCAGTCTTTTCTCTTGATTGAGTGGGGGATTAGGGGAGGCTGGGGTGGGACCAGAGTCTCAAGGGTGCCCTAGGCAAGCAGGGAGTTTGTGGAGTGGCAATCAGTCCTCTTGGAGCCTGCTGTGCAAATGCAGCTGTCAGAGAAACCTATGCTTGTTGTTTTTTTCTGCCAAGGGACTCCTAGGGAGGGGGAAAAATAGGACACAGTGTGAATGAATGAATCAGAATTAGTGCTCCACAGGTGGTAGAGAACTCATTAAATCACAAGCTTTACCACCCAGAGGACTCCGAATCTAACTGGCATCTCCTCGTCCCCACATAGATGCCTCGCAAATCAAGGAGAGAGGGCTGTGCCAGGCCTTCCCTGCCCTTAATTCAGTCACTTGTATCCATCCCCCTAAATTTTCCCAACAAAACAGCAAGGAAAGGCCGAGGATAATTAATTCCTTGATGGGACTCAAAGCTCAACAACACTCATTTGTGGACTTCCGGGACTTTTTTAAACTGTATCACTTACTTACTTACTGATGAGAGGATTGACTTCCATGTCGGACCCTGGGTATACTGTGGGGTGGGATTCACTGGTCACATCCCCCACCCTCAGTGAAACCAGCAAGATCTCGGGCCTATGTTGTTCTTATTCCACTGAATTCCAGTTTCTGGATATATGTGTAGCCCCAAGTCTCGTCATTCTGAAAGGAGAAAAACCACCATTTCCCAGAATACCTAGGAGTGCTAGGCCTTCAAGGACTCCCAAATAATATATCTACACAATTGTCTCCCGCCATGCTTTACTCCCCCCACCAAGCCTCATCACCACAAAAGCCAACTCTACTAATTTAGGAGCCATGTTTGTTTCAACAAAGAAAACTGTTGTTACAAGAATTCTCCGCTCCATGGGTCCCACAGACACACACACTCCCTATTAATGCAAACCAAAAGCCAACCGTGCTTTTTCTGATGTAATTCCTATTTATGTTCTCCATTCCCATAAGTCCTGACCTATGTCTTGCCAGTGGACTCCGATGACCCCGGAGGAAAGAGTGAAGCTGATGGTTTTGCACAGGCCTGTCTCGCTCACATCCAATCCGCTTGCAAATCAAGACATCACCGGGCTGATGTCATTGATTCTCTTGGAGAATGAAAGACAAACAATAACAAGGAATCTCCACAGACAGGCGGTGTGGCCTTGAAACTCAGCCATATTGGATTCCCAGCTCTGACACATCCCGTCTGTGTAACTGTGAGCAAGTTCACTAGTTTTCAACGCTCTAGGCAACTTGCTGAGACTTTATATGAAGTTTCAGCCAAAGTGCCAACCCACGGTGGCAGAGTGAATTTCCTCCTTTGGAACAAAGGAAATCATAGGTCCTATTCCTAGCCATCGACAACCTAAACAAGGTGCCGGATGCCTTCCTTTGGACCTTTAAATATTTATGGGTAAGAGGGGAACCTTGGAACTGTTCATCTGTAACTTTTCACTTTCACTCCGCAAGCAACCTCTGTTTTTTGTAAGCAGGGGAATCAGCTTCTGCTATAACTCTGAGGTAGTTTATGCCATGTCTCACATGTGAGTAAGCATTGGTACTGACTGCACTGCAGTCTACTCTTCCCATTTCTATTCCTATTAAAGAGATTGAAAAAAAAACACAAAGTAGAGAAATAGAAAAAAACCCAGTCCTGAAATCAGAAATGAGAGCATATATTTGTACCTCCAAAATAAAAGGCTATAAAGGATCTGTATTATTTTAAACTTAAATCCCCCCTAACAAATAAAGATCATCTGCCCTCCATTATTTGGCTAATGTTAGTCCTATGGGGTTTGGAACCCTTGGGGTAGTCAATGTAGGGAAAAGCCCTGTTTATGATGGAAACAAAGACAGCCCCTTTACAATCACACTGCTACCAGCACTAGTTCTGCAAGCATAAATGGTAACACTGACAAAAGCAAGTAGAAGATTCCTCTGGAGATGGAACAGTTCACCCCAGCCACTGCTTGGGGATTTGCAAAGAGGAAAGCCATTTGGAACCTTCCTAGTAAGGTAGAGGAGGCTTCCCATCATGGTGCCTACTTAGGAGTTTGGGGTTCTTGCCTTCACTTCCTCCCCAAGGCCCCTTTCCCAATCCTCCCTTCCAGTCTTCCAGTTCCTCCAGGTGATCCTGAAGAGGTGGAGAATTAAATATTTCTCCTCTAGGGTTAGATTATGGGTAAGTTTAGATCCCCCTGCCTCCACTCTGCCCTGCCTTACCTCTATTTTACAGAGACTTCTCACAGAAATGGACCAGTTGAGAAGTGAAATGTTTTCTTTTTCTCAGTTAAGGTCTTTTCTCAAAGCAAATTCTCTTGAGAGAGAAAAGGTTCTCTCTTATTTTTGCACAATCACCGAGTAGTCATCCTTGGCAGCTGGTAGAAAATCTTAGAGTAAACCAACGGTACCTACTGCTTAACAGAACCCTAACTATATCATATTGTTACCCGTGCTAATTCAGGCGGAGGGAGCCCTGGAAGCCACACAGTAGCACAGAGGACAGTCTCATTATGCTAGAAAGGTGTGACATGCCTCAGAGAGACCAAGCCCTCTAGCCTGTGGGGTTTAAGAAGAAAGAAAGGCCCTTGGCAATGGATACTATGTTGATGGAACCAAGGAGATGGGGGTAGCTGCAAACTGTGCCATCAGAGAGCCATGGAGAAAGCTGAAGAGGTGGTGATCTGTCCGGAAGGAAGCATAACCCCCTTCCAAATGTTACCTCCTAGGAGAGGAACATCTAATCTTAGACTCGTCAGGATCTACTCCACAGTCACACAGTGATTGTTTGATCACTCAAGTATTTTAAGAGGTGAAGTCAACAAGCAAAAGGCAGTGTGAGACAGGAAGACATACATGGACTAAGAGCCTGAAGGCCTGGATTCAAATCTTTATTCTACAGCTTCCTGTCTATGTGGATCTGGGCATAATTGTTCCTCTCCCTGAGCCTCAAGAGAATGGAGAAGTTATGGTAGCTGACCTCCTTGCTCCTTGCTCTAAAACTCTCATCATATATAGTCAATTCCAGATTTTATTAGCACAGAAATTCTCATTTAATCAGATTGTGTATAAGTAAAAAGTTCAAATAGCCAGAATAGTGGGTTGTTTCTCCATCCCAGTTACGGGCCTGTACACAGGTAACATAACACTGTCCATAACACTGGCTATGAGTCACTGAATGGATGTTCAATGAACAGAGGGAAAGCCAGAGGCAGAGAAAGAGGGAAGGAAAAAAGGAAGGAAGGAAGGAAGGAAGGAAGGAAGGAAGGAAGGAAGGAAGGAAGGAAGGAAGGAAGGAAGGAAGGAAGGAAGGAAGGAAGGAAAATATTGTTTATGTGCAGTCATGAGAAAGATATTTCCATATTAGTCATGTTCTGAAAGAAAAAAAATAAAGAAAAAAACCAAGGGAAATAAAGAAGTTATTTTTTAAAAGTATGCTTCAATCTGCAGTCAAACTCCATCAGTTCTTTCTCTGTAGCTGGATAGCACTTTTCTTCAGAAGTCCTTTGGAAGTGTTCGGGACCGTTGTATTACTGATAATAGTTGTCATTTGCAACTAATCATTTTTATAAAATTGTTGTTACTAAGTACAATATTCTCCTGGTTCTATTCACTTCACTTTGTATCAGTTCATAGAAGTTTTCCCGGGTCTTTCTGAAAGCATCCTGCTCATCGTTACTTACAGCACAGTAGTATTCATATACCACACTATATTCAACCATTCCCCAGTTGGTGGATATCTCCACAATTTCCAATTCTTTGCCACCATCACAACAACTGCAATAAATATTGTTGTACATATAGGTCCTTTCCATCTTTTTTGATATCTGTGTACTAGTTCCAAATTGCTCTCCACTCTGCTACCTGCTTTCATTTTATAAGTAGTTTGTCCCATAACATTTTCAATTATGATTACTAATTGTATATTTCCCTGTATCCTACTTTTTTTCACTTCATCCTTTTCTCCCTCTTTTTACCCTGTCACTCCTCCAAAATGTTTTGTTTCAGACCACTATATCTTTTAATCCACTCTCCCTTCTCTTATTCTCCTTCCTTAATTCTTTCTTGTAGGGTAAATAGATTTCTATCCCAAGCTGAGAGTGTATGTTATTCCTTCTTCCCCATTCCAATAAGAGTACGGTTCAAGAATTACCTGCCTATTTTCTTCTCCTCTCTAAAAGCTTGTTCATGCCTTTTTTATGTGAAATAGTTCACCTCATTCTACCTCTACCTTCCCTCATTCTCCCTGTACATCCCTCTTTCTCATTGTTTAATTATCTTTTTATTTAGATATCATCCAATCATAGTCTACTCACATCCATGCCCTCTATCTATGCATGCTTCTAACTGCCCTAATACTGACATAGTCCTTAGGAGTTACAAGTATTATCTTACCACATAGACATGTAAACAGTTTAACCTTATTTAACCCTTTAAGATTTCTTTCTGTTTACCTTTTTATACTTCTCTTGAGTCTTGTATTTTAAAGTAAAATTTTCCATTTAGCTCAGATCTTTTCATCAGGAATGTTTGAAAGTCCTCTATTATATATATATATATATATTTTTTTTTCCCCACCAAAGGAGTAAACTCAGTTTTGCTGGGTATATGATTCTTGGTTGTAATCCCAGCTCCTTTGCCTTCTGGAATATATTCAAAGCCCTCTGATCTTTTAATGTAGAAGCTGCTAAATCTTGGGTTATCCTGACTGTGACCCCGTGATATTTGAAGTGGTTTTTTTTCTGGTTGCTTGCAATATTTTTTCCTTGACTTTGGAGCTCTGGAATTTGATTTTAATGTTCCTGGAAGTTTTCGTTTTGGGATCTCTTTCAGGAGGCAACTGGTAGATTCTTACAATTTCTATTTTACCCTCTGGTAGTAGGTTATCAGGACAGTTTTCCTTGACAATTTCTTGAAATGAAATTTCTAGCCTCTTTATTTTTTGGTCCATGGCTTTCACGTAGTCTAATAATTCTAAAATTATCTCTCCTTGACCTATTTTTCAGGTCAGCTGTTTTTCCTACAAGATGTTTTATCTTTTTTATTCTTTTGATGTTGTTTTGTTGTTTCTTGATATGATGAACTCATTAGCTTCCATTTGCCCAATTGTAATTTTTAAGGAATTATTTCCTTTTAAAATGTATTTATTTAAAACAAATACAAAATTTTAAAAATAGAAAAAAAAGACAGAAAAAGGAAAAAAAATTATCATGTGTACATGACAGAACATAAGAGAAGATTTAAAATATATAACAATAAATTTCCACTTCAAGAACGCATACATGATAATAGAACACATTGTATTCAAAACTGTCCATCTTTGCTTCCTTGCAGGTTTTCTTTTGTTCTCTGCTGTGCAATTACATATACATATTTATATATATATATACATATGCACAGACATATATATCTAAAATAATATTAATATGGCTGACATGTAATGTAGATTTCTTTTTTGATTGAATCTTTTTTAACTTTGATTTTGAAATCAATGATTACTACCTCTCTGTTTTTTCTTAATAAATTCTGCTCCTGAGCATTGTTATTATATTTGTATATATCTTGTTTCCTATCCCTACTAACTCTTCTACTTTACTTTAACCTGCTAGTTTGTCTTGCTATTACTTAACCTCCCCCATTCCAAAGATTTCTCCCTTATCCTCTCCCCCATCCCTTCCCTCCCTCTTTATCCCATTCCCAATAATCTATACACTTTAACCCACTCTTGTTAATCTACACACTCTTCTGGACCCTGCCTTATCCTATTCCCTTCCCGTCTTATTTCTTTGTAAATAATTTTGGAGAGTTTTATATCCATATATATATATACATATATATATACATATATATATATATATATATATATATATATATATATATGTATTGTTGCTCTTTAACCCATTCCCAATATAAGTAGGATTTCAGAACTACCAGCCCTCCTTCCTCATCTAATTCATCTGTGTCAATTCTTGCTGTCATACCTCATTCACATAATTAGTCTTATCTTTTCCTATACAGTTTTACTTTGTATAATCACATCATACTCAGCTCTACCCAATCTTTGTTTTGAATTACCCAATTACTAATGCCAATCTTAGACATATGATTTGCATTTCCATATATAAAAAACAAAAAGTTTACCCTTATTGAGTCCCTTGAAATTAATCTTTGATGTTGACTTTTATATGCCATGATTTCTATTAAGTTCAGTCTTATTTGCCACAAAATCCTGAAAATCTGGCAATTCAATGAATGTCCATTTTTTTCATTCAAAATTATACTTAATTTTACTGGATATAATATTTTTGGCCACAATCCTACTTTGTTAGATCTTTGATGTATAGTACTCCAGGACCTAGGATCTTTTATTGTAGCCACTAATAGGTCTTGTATGATTCCGATTGTGGCTCCAACATATTTGGATTTTGTTTTGTTTTGTTGTTGTTGTTTGTAAAATTTTCTCTTTGATCTGCAGTTTTCAAAATTTAGCAATAATATTCTTCTAGGTTTTCCTTGTAGGATCTCTTGCAGGCAGTGATGGGTGGATTATTTTTTCTATTTCTACTTTTCCCCTCTTGTTTTAACACTGAGACAATTTTCTTCGATTATCTCTTGTATAAGTATTCAGATTCTTTTTGTGGTCATAGCTTTCAGGTAGTCCAATTATTCTTATGTTTTTCTTCTTGATCCATTCTCTAGATGTTTTATTTTTCTTATGAGATGTGTCATGTTCTCTTCTATTATAGAATTTTTCTATTCTTTATATTTAATTGGATTATTTCTTGTTCTCATAACTTCACCAGCTTAATTTTCAAAGAGTCATTTTGTTCCTTAAGACTCCGAATCTCCTTTTCTAGTTGGCTAACTTTCTTTTCATAACTTTCTGTTTTTCTTGGATTTTTCTTTTTTAAAGATTTTCCTCAATCTCTCTCATTTGATTTTTAAAGTTTTTTTTTAGTTCTATGAGTTCTTTTTGGTCAGGTAATCATTTAATATTACTCTTTGAGATAGTAGAGGCTTATTTTACTTCAGTATCTTCCTCTGAAGATGAACCCCAGGCTTTCCTATTCCAATAATATCTCTCTGTGGTTGGGTTCTTTCTCCTTTGCTGGCTCATTAAAAAAATAAAAGTATGTTAGTGTAATCTCCTCTTGTCCTGTGGTGAAGAGGTGTCTCTGGTCTCAGGTCCCCCTTCAGTTCTCCCTTTGGGCCTGGAAACCCAAACTAAGAACTGTAAGTTTCCACAGCCAGTAATCCCCCTGCCCCACTGCTTTGGTAGTCACTCAGTTTGTGCTGATTCCTTTTTGTTGAGGACAGCACAGCTGGGCCTGGCATTTTTTACCAGCAGAGGTTCCCTCAGTCTTCCCAAACTCAGATGCATGACTCCCCACAGTCTGGGAAGGGAATGTTCCTGTGACTGGGGCTGAGGCTACCTCCCAACCCAGCTAACCCCAGGCCTCTCTGCTTATTGTTTCAGTGGTACTAATCTGATGATATTTATACTTCATTGGGGTCGAATCTCCATCCTGGTATTTTTCTTCCAATCTTCTCTGATCGTCCAAGGAACTCGTATTTGTTTTTGACCACTCTAGGTTCACCCTGAGGCACAGTTTTGTCTTATTTATTGGGGAAATCTGGAAAGCTTGGAATTTTCTGACTTTCTGTGCCATCTTCGCAGAATCCTTCTCCAAATTCTTTTCTTCACTAGGCTTTTGTACCTTCTTTTCCATTTGGCCAATTCTAGTTTTCAATGAATTCTTTTCTGCATTTCTGAATTCTTCTACCATTTAGCTTATTTTATTTTAAGGTATTATTTTATTCAGTTGTGCCTTCTTTACCAAACTGTTGACCTTTTTCCCATTATTTTCTTGCATCACTCACATTCCTTCCCCCAATTTTTCCTCTACAACTCTTATTTGATTTTTTAAATTCTTTTTCAATTCATCAGGAATTCTTTGGGGGAACAAAATCATATTTTTGGAGATTTTGCATGTATCTAGCTGTTTTGACATTCAGTCTTCTTCTGAATTTGTGTTTTGATCTTCCCTGACACCATGGTAACTTTTTATGGTCACATTCTTTTTTTGGTGCTTGCTCATTTTTTCTAGCCTATTTATTGACATTAAACTTTATGTAAAAGTTGGACTCTACTCCCAGAGTAGAGGTGGCACTGTCCCAGGCTTCAGGGTTTTTGTGTAGTTTGTTTTCAGCACTAGTTCTGAGGGACTGTAAGTTTTCAATTCTTTCAGGAAAGGTGAGGTCTATGCTCTGATCTTTAAACAACAATCAGCACTCTTTTCTGACCTGGAACTGTGATCAGGATCCACGCTTTTGCTAGTGCTCCTCATTGCCCTGGGATTGTGAGCCGGAACCACATATGAATAATGTAATAGAGCCTTGTTCCCAGTGCCAGTAAAAATGTCCCATTATCTCCTTCTGACCAGTTATCTGTCCCCTTACTATCTGTAAGTTGAGAGCTCTGAAAGCCACCATCACTGATTCAGTCACTCCCAAGACTTGCTGGTGGCTTGCCAGGGTGAAGTATGCAATGTTGTGGCTTGCACTGGGCTGTGCTCCACTCTCATCCCAATGAGACAGACCTTTCCTGATCATCTTCTAAGCTGTCTTGGGTGGGAAAATTGTTTTCCCCATCCTTTTGCTGGTCCTTCAGAATTCATTTTGAAGCATTATTTTATGTTGTTTGGAGGATTATTTGAGAGAACTCAAGACAATTCCTGCCTTACTCTACCATCTTGACTCAGTCCCCTGCTGAAATATATAATTTCAGAGAGTTGTCTGGAACACTGATAAGTTAAGTAACTTACCCAAGGTCACTGAACAACTATGTGTCAGAGGAAGGACTTGAATTTAGATGTTTCTAGAAGATCATCTTTCCAACTAATTTTTAACATTGTCTTTCATGGAAGAGTTTATAGACTCTTTGACCTGGAGTTAGGAAGATCTGAGTTTGAATTTGAACTCAGATCCTTATTAGTTCTGTGACCGTGGGCAAATCACTTACCCTCTATGTAGCCATCTGTAAAATGGGGATAATAACAGCATCTATTTCTCAGGGTTGTTGTGAGGATAAAATGAGATAATATTTGTGAAGCATTTTGCAAACTTTAAAGTACAGTTTAAATCCTAGATATTATTAGTATGAATCAATGAATAAAAGTCAACCAAATCACGTAGGACCGTATAAATTGAGTATTAAATTCAAATCAATCCGACTTAACAGTTTCCTAGTATATATTAAGGCACCATGTTGGAACCTGGGACTACAAAGATGAGATGACTGCTTTAAAGGGCCTTGAAGACTAGTAGAAGACATGAGGCATGTAGGCAAATGAATATAATGCAAATTAAAAATTACTAAGCCATAGGAGAACTCAGAGAAACCTGATAGATTTAAGGAAAGAGGTATCACTTCTGGGTAGGAGAAGCTATCATGCAGGTGGTAGCACTTGAACTAGAAGGAAGAAGAGGAGTAAAAGAAGGAAAAGAAAAGGGAAGAAACAAAGGGGAAGGAAGAGGAGAAGAAAGGAGAAGAGAATCTTGTTGTAAGATCAAGAGAGATTCCTTATTCCAGACATTGGCCAAGGCATAGATAAATGATCTGGGGGGGGTGCGAATTTAAGGATAAAATTAGGAAAGCGTGAACAGTCCCAGTTTAATTCTAGCCCAACTTTTTTCCTGAAACCTTTGTCCAGTCCTGGCTAGCCTTGGCATTTATTCCCTTGAGAAAAATCTCTATCTGCTGAGAAGGGAACGCCAAGCATGTAACTGGGTAAGGGACTTTGAATGTGATATCCTCTCCTCAAACCCACTAATTCTTTCAGAGTCAGAACCTCCACAATCTCGTCCCCTCGTATTCCTCCATTTCAAGACTATTCTTGTTGGCCATTTACCCCACTGGCCCTGGTTCCTAGAGGTTTTCATCATTAGCATTTCTATAGGTCTACACTTTTGCAGCACACTTTCACAAGCATCATGGACTTAGAATTGGAAGAGACATTAGAGGTCATCTAATCCAAGCCCCTATTTTTACAGACAAAGAATTGAGGCTCAGAGAGGGTAAGGGATCTGCACAAACTCACAAAAGGAGTAAAAGTGGCAACATTTAAACCTAGGTCCTCTGGCTTACCCTGTGAGGTAGGTAGAGTGAGTATTATTATTCCCATCTTGCAAGTAAATAAACTAAAGCCAAGAAAAGAAAATGTGCCTGGTCCACAGTTAAATCTGACTCTCTCTGACTGACACACACACATACACTCACACACTCACACTCACACACACTCACTTTCTCTCTCTCTCTCTCTCTCTCTCTCTCTCTCTCTCTCTCTCTCTTTCCCTTTCCCTCTCTCTCTTTCCCTTTCCCTCTCTCTCTATCCCTTTCCCTCTCTTTTTCCCTTTCCCCCCTCTCTCTTTCCCTTTCTTCCTCTCTTTCTCTTTCCCTTCCCCTCTCTCTTTCCCTTAGTATATATTAGTATATACTTAGTATATATGAAGTAGTATATATATATATATATATATATATAAAACATATATATATATATATATATATATATATATATAAAACATATATATAGTATATATAAGTAAAAATGTAGTATTCTTCTTTTCTAAAATATAATCGTTCTCTGGGAGCAGATTTCTTGGGGAACTTCTGGAGGCAGTCTTCATTTCAGTTCAAAGTAATAATCACCTCAAATTCAGCCAGGGATTAAAGTTCAAATCCTTTATTGTCTCCTTCAAAATAGCCTGGTTAGCTTTCTTAGAGGCCTATCTCTCTCCTTGGTTCTGAGAGCTCTCGTTGCTTGTCCTTTGCCTCTGCCAGATTCACCTTCTCGCTCTCTCTCCAAATCCTGGCTTCTCAATCTCCTTAGTATATATTAATCCTGACCTACTTAACCTCCACTTTCTCTACAAATCTGGAGAGTGATTATTGATGCTTAGAATCCTCAGGTATCAAACATGGCTCCTTCATTTCATTGAGTAGTGATAGAGTGTTGGGTCTAGAGTCAGGAAGACCCAATTTCAAATTCAGATCTACTCTGGAAAAGTCACTTAACTTCTGTCTACCTCAGTTTCCTCAACTGTAAAATGAGGATGATAATAACAGCACGTCCTTCACAGAATTGTTGTGAGAATCAAATGAGGTAATATTTGTAAAGTACTTAGAATAGTATCTGAGAAATAGTGTGTACTTCAAAATGCTTGTTTCCTTCCTTCCATTTATTAAGCACCTATTATGAGCCAGTCATAAGCTTGATTCTAGTGACACAATCACATGAAATATGATATGGAAGGATTAAAATACAATATCTTCAATCTGAGATGAAAGGCTTCCCTGTGTAACTAAGTCCTTTTGGACCTTATTTAATAGATCTTTTAGCTTAAACATTTTAGGCAAACTGGACTTCAGCTAAAGTATTCCATGATCTCATCATGTCCAGGCTGTCTTCCATACCTGAAGCAAGCTTCCTCCTTATTAGTTTCTTAAAAATCTTATCTTCCCTCAAAGTTCAGCTCAAGTGACCTCCCCCTCCCCATCCTTCTACTGCCCATGCCCAGCTCAAACTACTCAAATCCTGCCTCTGGCATTTACTAGCTGTGTGATCTTGGGCAAGTCACCTTCCCTCCCTTGTTCTCAGTTTCCTCATCTGTAAAATGATGTGATTGGACTAGATAGCCCCTGAGAATTTTTTCGGCTTTAGAACTTTGATTTTAGGATCCTTCTGAACGTTTTCCTAGAGTACTTTGTTTGCATCTCTCCTTTGAATTTTCCATTACCTACCTTGCGCCATATATATTTGTGAACATTTCTTAACTGTTCCCTTCCATTAGACAATCTGTCCCTCAAGAGCAAAGGTGACTGTTTTTGTCTACGTGTCCCCAGATCCTAGTATCACTCCTTAAATACAGTAGGCATTTAATCAAGATCTATCGAATGAATTGGATTGGATTGGATACTAGAACATATCAATTAATGTAAGAGTGGTCCAATGGAAAAGTTTCCTTGGGATCTAACAGAATTCTCAGCTGATGATCAATACGTAACATTAGGTATCCTACAAAGCCTAGGGAACGATGGCCACTAAAAGTCGGAACCTCCAGCAAGCCATGATGCTTTCTTTCTCACTGAACAACACGGAGGAGTGTAGGGGCAATTTGACGCCATCCTCACCTCCCTGCCTTCTCCTATCTTACTAGACTCCTAAACTAAGCTAGTCAGAGAACTGTCCAGAAAGGACATTTGCAAATGAATCATTTTATGAACTTTATCCTCTAAGCTCTTTTCATCTAATTTTTAGATCCCAACAACAACAAAAATAAAATAAGTAAATTCTCATTTTAAAACAGTCTTCCATCAAGAAGTGGGCATTATCTTCACCCTGGTAAAAATGACGGTAATAATTTTTAGTTAGTCAAGTGGAATGTGGAGCACCTGCCGTTGCTGCTAATGATCTTGGCATTTGGGAATAGTGATAAATGACTGGAGGTGATTAGACATGTCCTGCAAAATGGGGCCTGTGGGTTGGAACTTGAGGTCTGTCACTTGTGCAAAGAAATCGGCTTCCCCAATTGGACCTAATTATGACAGCCATGATAAATAGCTCTTCTCTCTTGGCATGTTTATTTCTCTGGGACTTGAACTGAGAAATTGGGTTTCTGCCTTTGTGTGGGTGGGAAGAATTACAATTTTTATTGTTATTTATAACAAATTTATCACTTGATAATCGAAAGGGAAGATCAAATTGCAATAGCAGGTGACTTAACCAATCCCCTGAACATTTGTAGGATGTTAAGCAAGAAGAATATTAATCTAAAGGCAGAGTGATGTTTCCCTTCTCTTTTATGCTCTAGTATCAGTTTACCCTCTACATAGGTTTTCCTCTAGCCAAATAATCATAAAACTTGTTTTGTGAAGATGGAAGTAGTAGTCATCATCAAGATCTAGAAGGAGGGTAGAATCTTTCCTTTTAAGTCAATTTATTCCCTTTGGTTTGCAGAAAAATCATGGGACATTTCCTCAGACTGAATCCAAGTTTTTGGCCTCTAAATCTATTGCCCTTCCTGCTCCCATGACCATGAAATCTAAAAGGCTGTCCCCGTTCTTCTGTTGCCCTGGAACAGCTGCTGGAAATATGGCTCAAAATAAGGATATCTTAACAGAATTTCTATAGAGGGCCGAAACTCTGAAAAGGTATACTTGAATCAAGGACAGCATGGTGCTTATAGTTAAGCACCTAAACATATACTTAATGTAATGGTTCCATGGCACATGCTCAGGGTGCTATTGTGATGTAATCGTACTGAAGTATTTAAGGGAGAACTGGGAAGCGGTCTCCGTCACAGACACAGAGAAGACTGGAGGCTCCATAGTCCAGACTCCAGACTCCATCTTTGACCATCCTTGTGGCTCTCCTGCCTCCTTCACTCCTCCAGTAAGACTAAGGACTCGGGCTGGTCCCAACATCCTCCAGACATTACAAATTTCATAATGTCTATGATTAAAAAAATCAAAGTTGTCTCCCATATCACCCATTGCATTGTTTTTTCTACCTGGAACGACTTCCATACTCCTCTCTTCTCCTCACATCATTCTATTCAAGGTCAACTCTAATATCATCCCCTCTCTGATATTCTTTCTTCCCTTAGTCAGAAGTGCTCTTTATACCCTCTCTGCACTAATCTATCACTTAATATATATTTTATTGAATATTGAATCTTGTTCTATTGTTGGTGTCTGTGTCTTATGATCTATCCCGTTCTAGTCTGGTTACTCTCGGTCTTCTTTGTAGCCTTCCCCGAGAAGGACCTAAAAGAGGGCCAGGTATATAGTACGTACTCACTAAATATCTGTGGAACCGAACAACTGTTAAGAAAGTGTTGCCTTCACTTAACACTTCCTAGCTTTGTGACTCTGGGCAAGTCACTTAACCCCAATTGTCTCAGAAAAAAAAGGTTGCCAGATTGACTCTAATGGTATTGATCGTGATAGTTTGATCAACTACTTCATGCAGACCCAGTGAGAAAATATCTATTGTAATAATGCCTAATTTCCCTTCTGTCATATTGTCAGGTTGTATCTTTCCTTACTCCCTCCAGGAAGAGTCACAGAATGGGGTAGAGTTTTCACCATAGCCTTTGGACACAAAGCACATGAACGATTTCATTATTGAACCCCAGTAAAATTAATGTTTTATGCCTGCATCTTGAGTTTAATTGTGCACTGAATCCTCATTTGGCTAGACTAGGGATTGTCTGACTCAGGAGTCCTCAAACTACAGCCCATGGGCCAGATGTGGCAGCTGAGGACAATTATCCCCCTCACCCAGGGCTATGAAGTTTCTTTATTTAAAGGCCCACAAAATACAGTTTTTGTTTTTACTATAGTCCAGCCCTCCAAGAGTCTGAGGGACAGTGAACTGGTCCCCTATTTAAAAAGTTTGAGGACCCCTGGTCTCACTCATATCACTCAAAATCAAGTGGGAGTGTGAATCAGAAACGAGAATCTTGTACTTGGAGCTCTACCCCTTACTATCAATGACTTGGTGGGGCGCAGTTTCCTTATCTGCAAAATGAAACCATAATATCTGTATGCCCTGTCTCACAGAGAAGTTGCCATGAAGGGTTTTTGTAAAGTAGTTTAGAAATGAGGACTCTTGTTATTATCTGTAAAAATGGAGATAATAGTCATATAGCTACATTAACGCCTATAGTGAAAACCAAATGAGCTAATGGATGGAAAGTGTTTTGCGACTCATAAAATGTGACATATCGTTGTTATTGTTGATTTTAAAGGGAGGACTGATGAGGCAATGTGCACATACTTCCTACCCAAAGACAGTGGTGATCCTTGGGCTCTCTATGTGGGGCTGGCTGAAAAGGAGAGAGAGCCCGAGGAGATACAAAGAGAGAAAGCACACATCATTAGAAGAAACAAATCTTTCCCTGCCATACACTGCTTTTGCTTGTCGATTTCACAGGTTAAAGCCTGTCACAGAAGACATCATCACGTGTCTTAGGCATCTTTAAGAATACCGCCATTTAATTGCACCAATTGAATTCAATAGGTAACAATAGCATGGAGCAGCCAAGTGGCTCAGTGGCAGTAGTCAGGAAGATTCATCTAGTTGTGTGATCCTGGACCAGTCACTTCACCCTGTTTGCCTCAGTTTCCTTATCTTAAAATGAGCTGGAGAAGGAAAGTCAAATCACTCCGGTGTTTTTAACAAGAAAACCCTAACTGGGGTCATGAAAAGTTAGAAGTGACTGAAAATGTTTGAACAACAGTGTTCGGCATATAGCAGGGGCAGGTGGTCAGAACAGATCCTTGAGTGGACACTTGAACTGGGCCAGTGCCTTCTCCTTGAATCTTTTTGTCTTTATCTCTTGCTGCACATGCTGTCCCATTTAGAATACAAGCTTTTTGAATATGGGGCTGTATTAATTTTTCCCTTTTACATACCCAATGCTTGGCACTTTGCTGTTGTTGTCCAGTCATATCTTACTCCCTGAGGGGTTTTCTGGGCAAAGATATTTGACTGATTTGCTATTTCCTTCTCCAGTGGATTAAGGCAAACTGAGGTTAATGACTTGCCCAAGGTCAGAGAGTTAGTGTCAGAAGCCAAACATGAGCTCAGGTATTCCTGGCTCCAGGCCAAGTGAGATGTCCCCTGAGCTCTGTAGTTGTCTCTTTCAGTACACAGTAGGTGTTTAATAAAGGCTCGGTAATTAACTGACTGAACAATCGATTATACAATAGTCCACCTAAACAAAGCCACTCGTTTCGTAGATGAAGAACATCAGGCCCTGAGAGGTGAATTATTTGTCCAAAGTTTTTCTGAAGTTTCCATTTGGCCTTGGATCTTCTGGGGAGAAGCCACCTCCAAGAAAGGCAAGTGAGTCCTGAGTAATTCTGGCGGTTCGTTAAGAGAGCCATCCCCTAACATGGGGCTTTGAATGCTTAGAAATGCATGGTGTGAGGACTGATTTGTTATCCTGAATATTGAATTCACTTACACAGAGAAAGAACCAGCAGCTCAAGGCTCCTAATCAGAAGAGAGTTTGTTCCCTCTCTCATCCCAATCAGCTGCATCAGTCCCATCCCCAACCTCCCACTCGGGCAGCACCAAGTCCTCAGATTAAAGACATAACACTTAGCAAGGTCATTACTTGTCCACCCCAAGAACCTCTTCAACTAATTACAGTTCAGCTCCACTAAATGCCTGCTTTAAATGGCTGCTTAAATGGGCCATGATAGTTCTCTCCTCTGATACCCATCCCTACCCCATAATTACTGCTCCTCAACTATTCTCTCCACTTTTATAACATTGGGAGGTGGAGCCGTTGGTCTTTCTGACTTTATCTAGAGCCCAAGAAATGGACTGCCTTCCTTTCCTCCCAAAGGCAGTTCTCTATCTTGCTTTCCCATGGCAACTGGGCCAAGACCAGATCTCTCTACTTGATGGATGGTCTGTCTTTTCCATCACTTCCTGACAGTACACTGCAGAATACAGAACAAGGTGGGGACTCTTAACTGTTCTCTGAACAAACTACCTCCACTTTCATTCCCTTAGAGTATCCAAGATGGAAAGGGGGATGCCCATGGTGGTATACCGGAGAGAACCCTACATCTGGAGTCAGAAAGCTCTGAGTTCAAATCCTGCTTCAGAGGCTGGCTGTGTTTTTCCGAGGCAAGTCACTTCTCTCTCGGTCTGAATTTCTTGCCTGGGCAAGTCATTTGCCTCAGTTTCCTCTTCCTCATAATAGACTCAACGACATCTAAGATCCATTCTAGCTCTAAACCCATGGTAGTATAATCTAGTCTACCCGCTTATTTGACAATTTTATTTTTTCAATTATCAAAAATCTATTTTCTCTCCTTTCTAGCTCCTCCTCTCACTGGAGTAAAGAACACTTACACAAATGTGTTATCGAGCATCGAATTGAGAGGTAACATGCTTCACTGTTAGTTCTCCCAAATGATGGCTATTCACTGCATTGCTCAGAGGTCTTAACCCTTTCAAAGCTGTTTGTCTTACACCACAGTGAACATCCTAATGATTTGCAAGTGGCAGAGCAATGATGGAACCCAATTACTCTAACTCCAAGTCCATGTACCATGAGGCTTAAGGCTTTTGCATAGTTCATTATAGCCAAACATCATCATTAAATTTGTAAATTGGCTTCTTATGCATGAGTCTGTTCTCTGAATGAATAGTCAGGGCTTGGACTTGGACAATACAAGTAATAGTATTACTAAAGCCCATGTCATTTACAGAAAATAGCCATCATATTTAGAAGACTCTCTGGCTCTGACAGAAAGTGTTTGTTGACTCTAGAACCAGAGCTCTTTCCATTAAACTGCAACTGGTCAAAAGCATAGGATTTCTGGGTTGGATGAGTTTGAGAGGGCATCTGGTCCATCTCCTTCATTTTTTATTTTAATAGTATTTAGTAAATAAATTTCATCATTCACCTTTGCAAAACCTTTTGTTCCAAAATTTTCTCCCTCTCTTCCTCCCTTCCCCCTTCCGAAAACAATCCAATATGGGTTAAACATGTACAATTCTTCCAAATATATTTCCATTTTCATCATGCTGCACAAAAAAGAGATCAAAAGGGAAAAAACACGAGAATGAAAGAAAAGAAAAAAACCAACAACCACAAGGTGAAAATATTTTTCTTTGATCCACATCCAACATACAATTGTTTCTCTGAGTGTAGACATAGCACTCTCTATCACAAGTCTGTTAGAATGCCTTGAATCACCTCATTACTGAAAAGAGCCGAGTTCATCACACATCATCATATAATCTTGTTGTTAATGTGGATAATATTCTCCTGGTTCTGCTCATTTCTTAGCATCAGTTCGTGTAAGTCTCTCCAGGCCTTTCTGAAACGATCCTGCTGGTCATTTCTTACAGAACAATAATACTCCATAGCATTGAGCTACCATAAGTTATTCAGACATTCTCCCACTGATGGGCATCCACTCAGTTTCCAGTTCTTTACCACTACAAGAAAGGGCTGCCACAAACATTTTTGCACATGTGGATCCTTTTCCTTTTTTATTATATTTTTGGGATACAAACCCAGTAGAGGCATTGCTCATTACCTTCATTTTAGAAATGAAGAAATAGACTCATGGAAGATAAAAGATTTAATTTATATTTAACCGACTGGACAGAAGCAGAACAGAGACTACATTTCAGTTCTCCTTGATGGCCAGTCTAGTGCTCTTTTTGTTGTGCTCCACCTGCTTTGGAAAGGTTCAGATATTCCAGCTAATATTTATCTGGCCAACTTTGACTCTAGGAAATTTCTACAGAATAACCATTCCTTTGTTGACATAATAAGATCATGTTACCATAACTCTGGTGAAGGCCAAGGATTGTTATTGTAGGCTTTCCATAATTTCACTGCCAAGCAGAAATAAGGAGACCTCAGCACCAGCCTCAATTCTACTGTTTATTGTCTGTTGGACGCCTGGAATATGCTTCATTTATCCAAGCTTCAGTATCCTACTCCATTTAGTTAGGATAACTATACCCATCCTACCTGCATAAATGCGCACAATGCCAAGGATTGGCATCCACATTCTCTGATTCTAAAGTCAATATTTCCCACTCTCCCCACAAATGTACCACATCATTATCACTACTCTGAGAATATAGGGCACAGTTTAGAAGGTTGATTGGGGGGGGGTGTTTGCTTTGTTTTATTGGCAAGGGCAAAGGATATGATGGTTGGGAGCATTATGACATCTGCTCTCCATTTTCAGATGGTAGAGAAGAGTGGGCAGCAAGAAAAGAGCCCCAGGGTCACCAGGGACAAATGTCATCTCTTCCTAAATTTTTCCTTGCATGGAAGATTTTTTTCCAGTACCTGGAAGAGCAAACTGAGTAGTGAGAAAGGAGACTGACCTACCATACATTTTTGGAAGATTCCTTATTTGAATCCCACCAAGCTAGTGCATAAATGGGATTTTGGATCCCTCTGTGCCCAAAGTGTTTTTGCACAGACCAACCTAGAGTGTTGCAACATCCCACTAAGGTCTCCAATGGTAGGATA
Source organism: Sarcophilus harrisii (assembly GCF_902635505.1). Lineage (NCBI taxonomy): Eukaryota > Metazoa > Chordata > Mammalia > Dasyuromorphia > Dasyuridae > Sarcophilus > Sarcophilus harrisii. Next base: position 33,104,789 of record NC_045432.1, read on the forward strand.
TGTGTGTCTTGAAAGTCAGAGTTAAAGGTTAATCTATACTTGGTTATTCTGAAAGAACTAAAACACAGTAATTCATTTTCATTATAGATTGATCATGCTGAGAAGGAGAAGTCAATCCATTACTGCAGGCTGCTGTCTGGTCTCCATTTAGCTTGCTGAGGCAGAGGTCAGTCTGACACCTCACTCTAGACAGAAGAGCGGGTGGGAACTCATCCCCATGAAGCTGAAATTACCTGGGCTCATTTGGGCCACTTAATGTGGGCAGCTGAAAGAGCTCTTTAACTAAAAGGTCCCTGTCAAAGGTGGAGGTTTGAGAAAAATCTGCAAAAAAAAAAAAAAAACCTACATTTTTTGTCACCCGCAAAACAGAACAGAGAAGCACAAGATCCTTATACTAATAGTATTTTGCTCATCTGTCCATCTATCCATCCATTCAACAAGCATTCATTAAGTGCCTGCTTTGTGCCATGGGTTGTGCTAAAAATTGGAGATACAAAGAGAAAGATAAAAGCAAAAGCAGTCCTGACCCTCAAAGTGCTTATATTCTATTGGAGGCAAAACAGCATGTATGAAGATTGCCTTAGAGATCTCAGGAAAATCTCTCTCTTTCTCTCTCTTTGCCCTCCTTCCCTCTCCCTCTCTCTCTCCCTTTCTCTCTCTCTCTCTCTCTCCCTCTCCCTTTCTCTCTCTGTCTCTCTCTCTCTCTCTCTGTCTTTGTGTGTGTGTCTCTCTTTCTTTTACACACACACACACAAAATCCAAAGTAAAAAGGGGGAATCAAGATACTAAAAATGGCAGGGGTGAGTATTTTCCCATTGGAAAAGAAATCTGAGCTTAAAAGAATTCTAATATGTAAGGGTAGAGGTGAAGGTAAAGAAGGAACACATTACAAGCAGGGAAAACATCCCGTGCAAAGCAGGAGAAATATTCTGTATCAAGAATAGCAAGGGCCAATTTGGCAGAAACACAGAATCCACAAAAGGGACCAATGGATAATCAGCTTGATAAAGTTCACTAGAACTGGACTCTGAAGGGCTTTCTTCACATGCCAGAGAAGTTGAGATTTTAGTCCAGAGAGAAAACAAAAATTAGAGCTCCTGAAGCAGAGGAATGCGATAGATGGTCAGTCCAGTAATTTAAGAATATCCATTCGGCATCTGCCAAATTAGATTAGAGAGGGGGAGAGACTGGAAGTTAAACAAGAACAGGGAAGAAGTCAATGCAATTGGTCGAGCAGAAGGTGAGGAAGTCTTGAACTAATTTGGTGGGTCGTTTTTTGAGTGGAAGTAAGAGGGTATATTTGATTCCCCAATTGATAAACAATCAAAGGATATGAACAGACAAATTTCAGATGATGAAATTAAAGCTATCTACGGTTATATGAAAAAATGCTCTAAATCACTATTGATTAGAGAAATGCAAATTAAAACAACTCTGAGCTTTCACCTCCCAGCTCTCAGATTGGCTTAAGATGAGAGGAAAAGATAATAATAAATGTTGGAAGGGATGCAGGAAAACTGGGACACATACATTATTGTGAAATGATCCAACCACTCCGGAGAGCAATTTGGAGGTATGTCCAAAGGGCAATCAAACTATACACACTCTTTGATCCAGCAGTGTCTCTGCTGGATATCCCAAGGAAATCATAAAAAAGGGGAAAAGACCCACATGCGGACAAATGTTTGTAGCACTTCTTTTTGTAATGGCAAAGAATTGGAAAATGAGTAGATGCCCATCAATTGGGGAATGGCTGAACAAGTTGTGGTACATGAAGGTAATTTTTTGTTGTTCTATAAAAAAAAAGATGAAGAAGCTGATTTTAGAAAGGTCTGAAAAAATTTACACAACTGATGCTGAGCAAAACAAGAAGAACCAGGAATACACTGTATACGATAACAGCAAGAATGTACAATGATCAACTATGAAAAACTTGGTTCTTCTCGGTGTTCCAGTGATCCAAAGCAATCCCAATAGACTTGGGACAGAAAATGCCATCTGCATCCAGAATAAAACTAAGAAGACTGAATGTAAATCAACATATGCTATGTTCACTTCTTTTTTTCCTGTTTTTTTAACTCTCTCATGGTTTTTCCCTTTTTCTTTTTGCTCTGATTTTTCTCTCCCAACATAATTCATACAGCAATGGGTATTAAATTGATAAATAAAGAGGATCTATTTGAGAGATTTTGTGGACATGAAATTATAAGGACTTGGCAATTACTGGAGACTCATTACTGTAACCTTCCAAATGGGGTCTTCCCTATAGATTTGTTATTTACACAAGCTCAGGACAGGCCATTTAAGAAATGGCTTCTAGAAATGATGGTAAACTTATGAGTCAGGAGGGAAGGGACTTGAATCCCACCTTGGACATTTCCTAGTAGCTTAGTCATAGACAAGTCAAAACCTCCCTGAGTATAGATGTTCTCATCTTAAAAATGGCGATAATACTCATTAAACTCCTTATATCTCAAAAATCTGTTGTGCAGAAAATTCTTTGGAGATCTTAAGATGCTGGAGAATTCAAGTGGTATTCATTATATTATAATGACTTCAGATATTTACTAGCTGTGTGATCCTGGAAAAGCAATTTCATTTTTTGCCTCAGTTTCTTCATTTGTAAAATGAGCTAGAGAACAAAATGGCAAACCACTCCAATATATTTGACAAGAAAACCCCAAATGGGGTCACAAAGAGTTAGACATGACTAAAGTGATTTAACTACAACAATAACATGTTATACATATTGGAACACCTGCCAGATGGGGGAAGTGGTGGGGGGAAGAAGGGGAAAATTTGCAACAAAAGGTTAGGCAAGGGTCAATGTTGGAAAAATTACCCATGCATATGCTTTGTGAATAAAAAGCTTTAATGAAAAATTAAAAATAAACTTGTAATATTCAATTAAAAAATAACATGTTGTAATTATGCTACTATATTTCTTATAGAATATAAGCTCCTTGAGGGCAGGAACTTCCCATTTTCTCTTTGTATCCTTAAAACCTTGACACAGGGCCTTGCACACAATAGGTCCTTTAAGTGGTGAATTAATTAATTTCTATAGCATTTTAAAGTGTATAAAGGACTTTATTAAAAATACAATGAAAAAAAAGCAATGGCTCTGGAATCATAGAAGAAATAGAGTAGCATAATTCTCCAAATTGACACTGCACTTTGGCTCTCTCTGCCTCCCTTGTTCCAGACCTAGTTTAACTCTCACAGATTTATGATATCCCTTCTCATCTGGTGTCTACAGATAGCCACAGAGTAGAAGAGAGGCTAGTGCTTTTGGTAGGTCTGCCTTGTTCCTCTGGCTCCCTGACTGGGGAATATACGTTCTTGATTCTACTGGAAAAGACTTTTAAAGAACTGACTTAGAAATTGGGAGCCTGGCATCCGCCGTATTAGTCGATGACTAACCACAAGGATAGTTTAAAATACTCTGGGTTCTGTGCATCTCCTCACCTCTTTCAAATAACTTTTTGTCATCACGAATTCATATGCAAAGAGTGATTATGTCTAATTGTGTAAGTACATGTAATCATATAATTACAATGTGCAGTTACGTAATTATGTTGGATAATTGAGCAAACATCACAGGAAATGGTATTGTAGAGCTCCTCAGAGAACTGTAGGGGGTAAGGACAATTCCCCTGTGGGAAGCTGAGGATGCTTAATTTGTGGTCCAGGAGTTTCAGGACAGATGTAAAAATCGGGAGATGAGCAAAACAGGCCCAGCTTGAGGATAAAATCAGGAGCAGAGACAGGACAATCACTGTACCAATTTCAATTCAATAATAAGCCTTTATTAAGCACATACTCCATGTAAAACCCTCTTCTTGAAGCATGAAAAATAAAGGGGGAAGAGGAAATGCATTGTTCTCAAGAAGCTTACATTCTGCAAAGAAATATATCAGATAAACAGGTAAATAAACCCAAAATGATTTGAGGAAGGAGAAAGGATTAGTCAGGAGAATCAAGAAAGATTTCCGAGAGAAGATGGTGCCCAAGTAGAGCATAAATGAAGACAAGGATTTTAAGAAGTGCAGAAGGAAGTCCATTCTAAGCTCTGGGCACAGTCTAAGCCAATGCATCTAGGTAAAAGATGGAAAGCCTGGTTCAAGGAACACCAAGTACCCTGCTTTGTGAAAGGCTTGAATTGACACCGTCAAGGGAGGCTGGCCCTACATATCACCTAGTTAGGTGGCCACCTAGGTCAGATCACAAAGTACCTGAAGCCCCTTCTTCATGATCCTTCCTAAAATCCCAACCTTAAAGAGCTTCTGGAGATATGTGCATTTTAGTTAAACTCAAACATTCTGTTACTTGGAAAAGAGAATCCAGTAGTTTACCCTCACAGCACGGGAATGGCTTTATGGGATTAACCCATTGTCCTTTGGAGAATCTATGACTTGGAGGAAGGCGTGGGATCCTGGACAGATTGTTTCTGAATGACGGACAGGTAATATAGTACCTGAAGTATCAACTCAAAAAGATACAGGGAATCACTGTATATAACCCGCAGAAAAATAATTTTCTCAATTTAATAAGGTCAAATCAAGTCCTCTTCTGATGGTTCATTATAGAGAAGATCTTGGATTCTCACAGTGAGACACATTCATTACTAGGCTTTATTAAGCTGAGAAGGCCTCTGGATGGATGGAGGCCTAAAAGGATGGAAGTTTTCTATCTGTCCTTGGAAGATAAACTAGGTTAACAGGGGACAGAGGGAAGAGGGGAGAGAATAATCATTTAGTACCTACTGTGTGCTAGGCATTGTGCTAAGTACTTTAGAAATATGATTTTGTTTGAACCTTCAAACAACCTAGGAGGAAAGTGCTGCTATGATCGCAGTTTTACAGATGGGGACATTGAGACATAAAGAGGTTTTGATTTGTCCACAATTACACAGCTAGTAAATGTCTAGGATCAGATTTGAACTCGAACTTTCCTGACTCAAGAGGCACTGCTCCATCCAGGAGCTTATAAGATGGTTACCAAACAGGGGGATACAGTTTTGGGGGGTGACAACTCATGAAGTTCTACTAAGGCTTGGGGAAATTTTGGTTTACATCAGGGAAGGAAGTATTCACATTAATGAAGTTATTGTTTTGTTTTATTTTTTCAAAGTATTGGAATAGAAATATTAATAACCATAAGTAAGGTTTTCTAGAAAGGTGGTCTAGAATTTATTTATTTACATTATATTTGATATATTTAAAGTATATGTGTTTATATATAATATATATTATATATTTACATTATCGTCTTGAATGCTTTTCTTAGCCCGTGGGTCACAGCAATTATAACCTAAGTACAGAATGTCTTCTATTGCTCATTTCAGTCTGACGACATTCAACTGGAGCAGAGTTTATGCTCCCGTATCACAACCAAGGCAGTCTAAACACAAGGCTTAATGGGCCCGACTATCGCAAGGCAGGGAAATCCAGGTAGGGCTGACCCAAAAGCTGTGTTTATCAGGAGTATGGAATTTAAACAGCCAAAATTTAAATTAAAAAAAAAAAGATGTAAACCTTGGGGAATCAGGTTTATACAGACAAATAGCCATCTATCTCCCCGGTACTCCATAATGTAGCTGCTAATCTAACACAGTCTTTCTATTCCTATTCCTTAAGGTTGCTCCAGCAATCTTGACTTCTTGCTCTTTTTGAACTCAATATTCATAGATCTGGTTTAGGGGTTTATACTGATCCTCCTCCAAAATGAACCCCAACCCCAGCTCCTCGGTCTCAAGCAGGGATCGTCTTTCCTAGGGTCAGGAACCTGCCCAGTCACGGACAAGTCAGCCTTAACTGAAATAACTCACAGTATGGAGATAGACAGCAGTACCACTTATAAGCTCACAGGATTTAGAGTAGAGAAGAACCCTAGAAGTAATGATCTTGCTTTACAGGTGAGGAAACTGAGGTCCAAAGTGGTAAGCTGACTTGACCAAGGTCACACAGGTAGTAAATAGGAGAACCAGGATTCAAACCCAGGTGGTACGATTCCCCTAGCAGTAAGCCCTCCAAGGCCCAGAAGCCTCTTGATTCAAAAGAGTCCTCCAAATGAACAGTGGCGGCGACGTACTCCCTTCTCTAATTGTTCACATTTCAGGTAATTAGACATGTAGCAATTTCCTAATGAGTTGATTTCATAAATACTACAGATCCTAATAAGGCCTAAGGCTGCCTCCTGCCACAGCCATGTTGATGAGTCTCTTTCCCAAGGAAAGCTTTGCTAATAAGGCCTCCCACCTCTAGGAAGGCTTCTCTGAATACTCATGCCTTCCTGGAGCTTTCGTAGTCTCTGCCGTACAATCCTGAATAAGGCCTCCACGTGGTGGTTAAAACCCAGTTGGACTCCAGCCTCGGTCTTTCCTCTGTGGCCCACTTTGAGGGCTTCCAATTTTGCCTACAAATGGTGTGCTTACTCTGACTGGGCCCCTTTTCAAACATTCTGAATGGCTCCAGGGCAGATCAATTTTCTACACTATTTTCTAGCGTTCTCTAGTTTTGTTTAGTGTAGTAGATAAAATGCCACCTTGGAGGAGCAAGTTTAAATCTAGCTTCTTCAGACACTCCCCAGCTGTGTGATAGAGAGAGTCACTTGACTTCTGTCCGCCTCAGTGTACTCATCTGTAGAATGGGAATAATAATAGCACCCAATTCACAGGGTTACTGTGAGGATCAAATGAAATGATATATGTAAAGTGAATGATTTTCATGGGAATTGGGGCAGTCTGGAGGTGCTGCTATTCCCAGGATTCCTGGATGACCTCTCTATGGGTATGAGAGGAGGTGGCAGTTGAGATGCTGATAGTGGTTTTGACTTGGTTGGCCCGCTCTTATCTCAAGCTGACCCACTGCTTCACATGGGTTGAGTTGGCTTCTCAGTGGGTAGCTGTTGGTCTGCGCTGGTGGGATGGTTCAATTATAATTATAATCATAACTAATATTGATATAACTCTTTAAGCTTTGCAGTAGACTTTACATATATCACTTCATTTCTTTTTTTTTTTTCAGTTTGTATTTCGTCTCTTTGTTCCCTGCCAAGGGACAATGATCTTTAATGTGAAAAAAGAGAACCACCAAAAAACCCGCTAGAGGTGGTGATAAATGCACATAAATCCCACTACCAGGGAGGCAGGGGCTGGTGAATCACATGAGCTCAGGAGTTCTGAGCTGCAGTGGAGCTGAAACTGCTAAGATGACCTCGCTAAGTTTCACATCAATGTGGAGGGCTCCTGGGAAGAAGGGACCACCAGTCTGGCTAAGGGAGAGAGAACTGGTCCAATTCAGGAAAAATGGAGCAGGCCCAAACTCTCATGTTCATCAGTTAATGGATCAAGCCTATTAGTGGTCATTCTACTGCCGATCTAGGGGAAATAGGGAGAGCCAGCCTTAAAAAAATGGGAAAAGGGGAGGAGGTTGAAACCTAAGCTAAGTAAGGAGACAACAGGAGAATCTTTAATTCCTGGTGATAGGATCAGGTCAGATCCAAATGAACTATTTTGAAGGGCCCCCCCCAATTTGCTGCATATGATTGCTAAGCCAATGTCAATGGTCTTTGGAAAAGAGTGGAGGTGACAGTGGAGTGGAGTGGTGAGAGATTTTATTTGTAATCAGAGGTCCAAGCCTGAAGCCTTCACTTGGCTACTTCCTATGTGCGTGATCTTGGGCACTGTCGTTTCTTACCTCCTTGACCTGAGAAAAGTCATTTCCCCTGTTCAAGCCTCAGTTTTCTCATCCATAAAATGAGGGAAACCCATCAGATGATAATCAAGGTTGCTTCCAGCTCTAAATCTAGAATTCCTCCACAACAGACTACTAAACAAATGCTCATCTTTCTACTAGAAAAATCTAAAGCTGACAAAATAGTTTCATAATTAAAACTAAATTTAAAAAATCATTTATGTGAAGTTCACACTTCACATGGAAATTTCTTACAGAAATTCTTAGCCTAAGATCGCTAAACTCGGTTGATTGCTTGAAAGATGTAAGTTAACAAGCTCTGACTCATCCCACGTCATCTAGACTATCACTTCTCTCCCTAGTTTAGGACTTCTAAACTTGGTATCGGTGACATTTTTTGGTACATGTTTCTCAATGTAATTGGTCTCCTTTACAATCTTATGTATTTAAAAACATTGTTCTATTAGCACAGTTCCTGGCACACAGAAGGAGCCGTGAAGTGGCACTGTATTGGATAGAGTTCTGGGCCAGGAAATGGCTGGGTGAGCCTGGGAAAGTCCCTTTACCCTGTTTGCCTCAGTTTCCTCATCTGTTAAAGGAGCTGGAGAAAGAAATGGCCAACCATTCCAGCATCTCTGTGGAGAAAATACCAAACAGGGTCACAAAGGGTCGGGCATGACTGAAAAAATGACTATGCAACAAGAACAACCGGCACAATAGTAAGCACTTGATAAATGTTTGTTCAACAGCCTGATAGTGGTGTCCATGACATAAGAAAGGTTATGAGTCACCTGTGTAGACATATTCGAACCTGCATATGGGCAGGACCTCTCTCAAAATCTTTAGAGACCAGAACTCTTGAGATTCAAGACACATTTTAGCATATTTCTTATTGATTATCTGGTACACTGCTGCTTCACAATGCCTGAGACTTTCTCTTCAGGCCCCCAGTCTCAACTAGTCCCCCACCCCTAGGGTTCACGCTCAGAGGATCATAAAATTTAGCATCTCAAAATTTCCGAGTTAGAAAAGAGCTCAGGTGCCATCCAGTCCAACCCATGTCTGAACCAGAATCTCCTCTCCAAGGTCCTAAACAAGTGGGCATACAGCCTCTGCTGAGCCAGTCCATGCTTTCTTTAGGATGGTTACAAAGCTCAAATACACCTCAATTTCCACCCATCACTCTGAATTTCCTCTCTTCAGAAATGCTGCTGGCCTAAATTGTAGGGAGAAATTCCATTTTACTATTGAAATTACAGGTCCAGTAACTGTGGTGTGCACACTCATGAATTCAAGCTCTTCTTTTTATCCCTTTCACCTACATTAATCTGATCTCAAGTTCATTGAGTTTACTTTTATTCCCTTTCCTAAATCTTCCCTGATACTCTCTCCTTTCTCATGAATCTTCTTAATTTTAGCTGCACTAATTTGGAATGTTCCTTTCCGAGAAATATTATTTTCATTCTATACCCTTTCTTAATCCTTTCTCCATAAAGGACACTCTATTTTATAGAATACATGTTTATTTATTGGTATAAACATGGAAGGAGGCCACGTAGGGTAGTGAGGAATACGCGAAAATGTACTGAGGGGAAAGGGAGGTAAAGGGCCCCCACAATCCTGTTCTCTGATTTACCTCAATTGTATGTCCCTTTTAAAGTCATAACCACCTCCCTTTTTCAGCCTTTAACAAGCTATATACCCCCAAGGGTATAAGCTTCCAAGTTTTCTCTCTCTCTCTCTCTCTCTCTCTCTCTCTCTCTCACACACACACACACACACACACACACACACACTTAAATGAAATATCCCTGCATTATTCTCTTCCACATCTGTGTGATTATTTTGTGATGCTGAAAAAAACATTCCGTGTAGAAAGACCCATTTCCTACTCTGCCTTTGTGATCTCCCCCCCCACAGTGTTCCAAAGCATCCTCTCCCACATCACCCCCAAAGGAAAGAGAAACTGAAAAAGTCCCATGTATCTCTTCTCTCAAAGCTTAAGCAATGTTTATTTGTTTTTTTCTTTCTGGACCCCCTCCTCCTTTTCTATATGCCCAACATTGGAGAATTTCTCTGTATTCTCCTTTAATAGCATTGATTTTCTAATGAAGGAATGAAGTTTTCCCCCTGAAATATTAATTTACTTCTTCATACTACTGTCCTCTAGACTTTTCCCCTTTTGTCTTTTATTCCTTAGATTCTTTTGCTCATTGATGTCCTTTTCACTATCTGTCGACAACATGTGAGCTTTAAAAAAAAGAAAGAAAGAAAAGAAAACAAACAAAAAGATTCTCACCCTCACTCATGGCCTTGTCTAGCCCTACCAACATAAAAAATATACATTTCATTTCTTAGTCTTTCTTTGTTATCTGAACATATTTATCTTTTCTCTGTTTGATCAGTTTGCTCACCTCTGGGTTCCTTTGAAGGAATGTCCTGAATTCTTCCTTTTTACTGAGTGTCCAATTATTTTCCTTGATGCTCAGACACAGTTTGGCAGTATCTGTTATTTGAGGGGAGGCACAGACCAATCTTGTGTGCTTTTTAGAATTTCACATTTTCATTTTTCCTTGGATTTTTTGTAAAGAAGGACTACTTTCTTCATTATTGAGTTTGGACTCGACGCCTGCACATCTGACTGCCTGGTGATGTAATTCTAAGTTTGGCTTGTGATGTTTGTTGGTAAGTAAAACTTGGATTGTTTTTCTTTTCCGTTAGTATTCCGAGGATTTTCTAAAGTTGGACTTTTTCATCTATTTCTAATATTTCCAAGCAATTTTCTGTAGGATTTCATCAAGTATTTGTAGTCTCTTTTAATAATGTTTTTTCTGTATTCTTTAGATTTCCCATCACATTCTATCTTCAAGTTCGATCTTCTTATTTAAGGATTATATAAGGTGTCCAAAAAGTTTTTGTAAGGTTTCGCTGTAATACTCTTGTGGATTCTTACAATCATGTCTAGATTTGGTTCAATTAATTTTCTTTCTAGATCATTTCTGAATATCCAACACTTTCAGAGAATGTATTCTTTTGGAAGATGTGTCTGCCTTTTATTCCAAATTATTTATTCTTTTAGTAGACTCGTTGATTTCAATCTTACACACTTTAATTTCTGTTCCTATTTCTTTGATACTTTCATTTAATAGTTTAATTCTTCTTTTGAACCATTCCAGTAGTTCTTAAGAGTTTCTCCACTGTCATTTCATGGGGTCTTATAGAATTTGTTGCAATATCTCCCCCCCTCCCATGGAATTCTAACACAATCTCCTTTGCAATAAAGTTCATTAGGATGGTTTTTCTTCTATTGCTTCTTTATATCTGTCTTTGTCAGTCACTGCTGATTTTTCTATAGTGTCCTTGTTATAAGGGACATAGTGAGCTGGTTATCAGTGGATGGAGTCCTGGATCTGCAGTCAAGAAGACCTGAGTTCAAATCTTGACTTTAGACACTTAGTAGCTATGCGAGCTTGGGCAAGTCATTTAACTCTGCTTGCATTAATCCACTGAAAAAAGCCAAGGCAAACAACTCCACTATCTTTGCCAAGAAAACCCCAGATCAAAGAGTCAATGAAGACACAACAGTGTCATTGATATAAGTGTGCTTCTTACCATCCATTTTTTTCTTCATAGACCCAGGATTGTTGAGTCCTTTACCTTATCCCTGCTGATTACATACTATTCTCTCAGACCACTGAAGCTGGGAGAAATCAGTGGTCCTCAAGGAATCACCCCCAATTCAGGGATTGCCCTTGGGAAAGCCTGAAAGAATACTGTAATTGCCTCAATTCTTCACTTTTTCCAGACTAACTCCTTTGGCTCCACTTTCCTTTCAAGGACTAACTGGGCTATCTCCAATGGCTGGTCCAATTTTAGGGTCCCAACTCAAGAAAAGACTGGAGGAGATACTCTCAGAACACTACTGAAGGGGAAATGCCAAGAAGTCTTTGTAATAGTATCCCTTCCATGTCTTTCACTCACCATGATGGCTGCCCACTTCTTCCTATCCAATATTAAATAGCCGTAACCAACATGACACTTTTTGGCCATCTCTGTGCCAAGATTTTCTTCCCTGAGTACCCCAAGTCCTCTTAGCTTTGGATCTGAAGGCCCAGGACTGCAGTAATTCATGGGAATTCATATCCCTAGGGTACTGCCAAGGACTCACCATCTGCCTAAAACTACTGCCAACACGAGGGGTATGGGGCTACAGCTGCCTTGAGGTGCCAAGAGTAGCAGTGCTTGGGGTACTCGACTGGCGGTAGAACTTGCAGGATTTGTTTTTATCTGAGTTACATTTTGGAGAGTTTTTTTCCATTTGCCTTTTTTCTCTCACTACCATTTCGGTTGACTTGATGGGCTTTTTGATTTTTTGCTCTGAATCAGGTGGGCACTATGGCCCAGGTTCCTTCTCATTCTACCAGGATTCTTCAAGAAATCCTTCTGAGGTCTGGTGACCACAGCCTGGGGCTGGCAACTGGGAAAGCTTCAGATCTCCTAAAACTTCTATTACTTGCCTCAAATCAAGAAATGTCCTTAATCCTCCCCCCTCCACCTAGTTCTAATAATAATCATGGCACAGGGGGGCGGAGCCAAGATGGCGGAGAAGACACACGCGACTTTCTAAGCTCTTCTCTTACCCTCTTTATCAATATTATATCGAGCCTCAAAAATAGTCTTGACTGCTACAATTCATAAAGATAAGAAATAGAACAACTCACCGGCCGAAGAAAATCTGCAGTCTCGCCAAAAAAGGTTGGTTCCGGGGCCAGGGGGGAGATCGGCGCAGACGGGGAGAGAAATTAGGTTCCGAGGAGAGTCTCAAACCGAGGGAGAAAGCACAGATCTCAGCACAAGCGCGCAGCCCCAACCCGCAGTAAGGGCTTTTCCTTGGGGCAGTTGTGATCCTGCACCGCAGGAGGACGCAGCCAGTTAGCCTCCAATCTGCACAGTGGGGAGCTCGGCGGGCCATAAGAGCTTTTCCAGGGCGATTTGCATTGGGCAGAGACACTGGGGCAGAGTTCCGGTGGTCTGCAGTCTGCGCTCAGCTGCTAATACTCACAGTCCCAAGAGGCCTGGCCTGGGGCAGTGACACTTTCACCACTTAGTCTCTAGCCTAGGCAATCGATAATCCACCAGCCCTACTAAGCAGTTTGATAAGTGGCCATGCTGAATCCACTTCCTGTTGGGAAGGGAAAACCTCACTGAGCACTCCATACCTTGAGCCGGAAATCCGGTTTAATCTCCCCTGCTCCAGAGGAGCTAAACCCCTTGCCTAGGAGAACATACCCTAAAGGCTTTTAAAACATGAATAAAAGATGAAAAGAACAATCGACAGCTTCTATGCAGAAAAAGAGCAGGTCAGCAAACCTGAAGAGACCCAAACAGCAAAATGCATCAGACTGTCCTCTTTACATAATGCTCTCATAGAAGAGACCATTAAAAGTCTCAAAAGAGAGTTAGAAGATAAATGGGGAAAGGAAAGAGAAGCCTTAAAGAGAGCAACAACTTCCTGAAATACGAATTGAAAAGTTAAAAATTCCCAGGAAGTGCAGGGAAACAAAATTGGTGAATTGGAAAAATAAAAAATCTCAGGAAAGTAAGAATTGTGAATTGGAAAAATAAAGAATTCACTAGAAAGTAGGATTTGTGGAATTGAAAAGACAAAGAACTGCAAGAAAGTAGGATCTGTGAATTGGAAAAGAAAATAATTCACTAAAAAAAATTAGTGAAATGGAAAAAATTCCACAGACCAAAACAATACATTCAAAAACTCAATTGGACATATACAGAAAGAAGTAAAAAGCTAATGAAGAAAATAATTTTTAAAAATTAGAACGAACAAATTGAAACTAATGACATTGAGAAAGAAGAATCATCACAAAACCAAAAAAATGACAAACTGAAAACCATGAATTATCTACTAAAAATGACAGACTTGGAAAATAGATCTAGAGAGATAATCTGAGGATTATTGGACTTTCCAAACTAATGATGAAAAAAAAAGAGTAGATACTATTTACAAGAAATCATCAAAGAGAACTGCCAGATGTAATAGAATCAGAAGGTAAAAAGATTGAAAGAATTCATCGAACACCTTCTGAAAGAAACCCTAAAATAAAACCCAAAATATTGTGGCAAAATTTAGAACTATCAGATTAAGGAAAATTTACAAGCAGCCAAAACATTTAAAATACCGAGGTGCCACAATAAGGACACCAAGATCTGGCGCCTCTACATTAAAGGAAAGAAGGGCCTGAATATGATATTCCGAAAGGCACAAGAACTTGGATGACCAAGAATAAACTACCCAGCTGTTAGCATTTTCCGAAGAAGATGGAATTTAATGAAACAAATGAATTCCATTTGTTTCTGAAGAAAACCAGAACTAAAAAAAAATTTGACTCCAAGAATAGAACCAAGAGATGCAGAAAAGGTAAAATAACTTTAATTTATTTCTGTTTGGATATACAAAAAATACATTAAAATTTGATAGACTGATATAACATAAAAGGGAAGTAGATAAGGAAAAGGGATGATGGCAGAAAAGGTGGGAAGGAGGGAAAAAGAGGAAACCACTCCCACAAAAGGCAAGAAACTTACATATCTGAGGGAATTTAGAGAGGGAGGAACATTGTGTGAATCTTACCCTCATCAGAGTTGCTCAAAGGAAAAATAATTGACATTTGTTTAGAGGAAAATTCTCTCGCCTCATTAAAACGGGGAGAGGAAAAGGAAAAAAAAAGAGTAAGGGAAGGAAGGGGAAAGACTCAAAGGGGGGGGGATTAAAAGAGGATAAGATGATACAAGAGGGTACATAAGTTTAAAAGGGGAAAGAGGGTTGGGGAGGCAAGAATAGTAAAGCAAATCTGGGTTATTAGATGCAGAAAAAAGATTTAGTAACCTAACTGTAAATGAATGGGATGAACCTCCCCATAAAGAGGAGGCAGATAGCAGACTGATCAAAAGTCAGAACCCTACAATATGTTGTTTACAAGAAACACATTTAAAGAGGGGATACATATAGAGTAAAGGAAAAGGCTGACAAAATCTATTATGCTTCAGGAAGCAAAAGGGGTAAGCCATCCTTATCTCAGATCAAGCAAAGTAAAATTGATCTAATTAAAAGAATAAGGAAGGAAACTACATCCTGCTAAAGGATATAAACAACGAAGCAATATCAATATTAACATATATGCACCATGGTATGGCACTCAGCTTCCAAAGGAAGAAGAGAGTTGCAAGAAGAAATAGACAACAAAACTGTAAATAGGGAGATCCAACCTGCACCTAGAATTAGACAAATCAAACCCAAAACAAATAAGAAAGAAATTAAAAAGTAACAGAATATTAGAAAATTAGTATGTTGATCTTTGGAAAACTGAGAGATAGAAGGATATACTTTCTTGCAGTTCATGGAACCTATTCAAAATTGACCATATTTAGAAAAGCCTCAATTAAATGCAAGAAAGCAGAAATAGTAAATGCTTTCTTTCAGATCATGATGCAATAAAACTAATTCAACAAAAAATTAGGGAAATAGACCAAAAGTAATTGGAAACTAAACAATCTCATCTTAAGAATGATTGGGAAGCAAATTATAGATCAATTAATAATTTACTCAAGATAATGACAATGATGAGACATCATACCAAATTTGTGGATGCAGCCAAAGGGAATAAGAGGAATTTATATCCTTAGAGGCTTACTTGAATAAACAGAGAAAGAAAAGATTAATGAATTGGCTTAAAAAAAACTAAAAAGACCAAATTAAAACCCAATCAAATAAATTAAATTGGAAATTTAAAATTAAAAGGAAAATAAAAATATTGAAAGTAAAATATCTATTGAACAATTAATAAAACTAAGAGTTGTTCTAGAAAGCCAATAAAATAGATAAGCCTTTGAATCTGATTAGAAAAGGAGGAGGAAAAATGAAATTAGTAGTCTTAAAATGAAAAGGAGAACTTTCCACCAAGGAAGAGGAAATTAGAAAATAATAAGGAGTTATTTTGCTCAACTTTTATGCCAATAAATTTGATAACCTAAGAAATGGATGACTACCTCCAAAATATAGACTTCCCAGATTAACAAGGAGGAAGTAAATTGTTGAATAGTCCATTTCAGAAAAAGAAAAAAAGGCAATTAAACAACTCCCTAAGAAAAATCCCCAGGACCAGATGGATTTATATGTGATTTACCAAACATTTAAAGAACAATTGGCCCCTAATGCTATATAAATTATTTGATAAAATAGGAATGAAGGAGTCCTACCAAATTCCTTCATGACACAACATGGTACTGATACCTAAACCAGGTAGGCTGAAACAGAGAAAGAAAATTATAACCAATCCCCAATGATATGATGCTAAAATCCAATAAGATATTAGCAAAGACTACAGAAAATCATCTCCAAGATAATACACTATGATCAAGTAGGATTTATACCAGAATGCAGGGCTTCTTAGGAAAACTATCATAATTGGCCAGAATCCAAATTAACAAACCATAGATCATCCCATGATCAGAAAAGCATTTGATAAAATCCAACATCCATTCCATTAAAAACCTTAGATAGGAATAAATGACTTTTCCTTAAAATAATCAGCAGCATCTATTTAAACCATCAAGCATCATATGTAATGGAGACAAACTGCAACCATTCCCAATAAGATCTGGAGGAAACAAGGTTGCCCACTATCACGTTACTATTTAATATTGTATTAGAAACGCTAGCTATAGCAAAGAGCTAGAAAGAGATTAAAGGAATAAGAATAGGCAATGAAAGCCAAATTATCACTCTTTGCCGATGACATGATGGTATACTTAGAGAACCCCAGAGACTTAAAAAGTTATTAGAAATAATCCACAACTTTAGCAAAGTTGTTGGTTATAAAATAAACCCACATGTCATCACATTCTTATATATCACTAATCCAACAGTCAGAGTTACAAAGAGAAATTCCATTTAAAGTAACACTGATAATATAAAATATTAGGAATCTATCTCCAAGGAAAATCAGAAACTTTATAGTAAAATTACAGACCACTTTAACACAAATTAAGTCTGATCTAACCAATTGGATATTAAATGCTTTGGATAGGGCGAGCAAATATAATAAAGAGACAATATTACCTAAACTAATCTATTATTTAGCCATACCAATCAGACTCCCAAAAACTATTTTAATACTTGAAAAAAAAAAGTTCATATGGAAAACAAAAGGTCAAGAATTTCAAGGAATTAATGAAAAAAATCAAATGATGGTATTTAGCTGTACCAGATCTAAAAACTATACTATAGAGCAGCAGTTCCAAACTATTTGGTATTGGCTAAGGAATAGATTAGGTCAGTGGAATAGATTAGGTTCAAGGATAAACAGTCAACAAATATAGCAACCTAGTCTTGAAAACCCAAAGATCCCAGCTTTGGGATAAGAACACTGTTGATAAAATTGCTTGGGAAAATTGGAAACTAATATGGAAAACTAGGCATTGATCCATACTTAACGCCGTACACCAAGATAAGTCAAATGGGTTCATGACCTAGGCATAAAGAATGAAATTATTAATAAATTAGAGGAACATAGGATAGTTTACCCTCAGACCTGTGGAAGGGGAAGGTTTTTATGACTAAAGCAGAACTAGAGATCATTACTGATCACAAAATAGAAAATTTCGATTATACCAAACTGAAAAGTTTTTGTACAAACAAAACAATGCAGACAAGATTAGAAGGAAGCAATAAACTGGGAAAATATTTTACAGTCAAAGGTTCTGATAAAGGCCTCATTTCCAAAATATATAGAGAATAACCTAATTTATAAAATCAAGCCATTCTCCAATTGAAAAATGGTCAAAGGATATGAAAGACAATTCTCAGATGAAGAAATTGAAACTATTTCTAGTCATATGAAAAGATGCTCCAAGTCATTATTAATCAGAGAAATGCAAATTAAGACAACTTCTAAGATACCACTACACACCTGTCAGATTGGCTAAGATGACAGGAAAAATAATGATGATTGTTGGAGGGATGTGGGAAAACTGGGACATTGATTCATTGTTGGGAGTGGAACGAATCCAACCATTTTGAGAGTAGTTTGGAACTATGTCAAAAAGTTATCAAACTGTGCATACCCTTTGATCCAGCACTGTTACTACTGGGATTATATCCCAAAGAGATTATAAAGAAGGGAAAGGGACCTGTATGTGCAGAATGTTTGTAGCCCTTTTTAGTGGTTGAAACTGAAACTGAATGGATGTCCATCAGTTGGAGAATGGCTGAATAAATTGTGGTATATGAAAATTATGGAATATTACTGTTCTGTAAGAAATGACCAACAGGATGATTTCAGAAAGGCCTGGAGAATTTAAGAACTGATGCTAATGAAATGAGCAGGACCAGAGATCATTATATACTTCAACAATAATACTAGATGATGACCAGTCCTGATGGATCAGGCCATCCTCAGCAACGGATCAACCAAATCATTTCTAATGGAGCAGTAATGAACTGAACTAGCTATACCAGAAAAGAACTCTGGGAGATGACTAAAAACCACTACATTGAATTCCCAGTCCCATATTTATGCACACCGCATCTTTGATTTCCTTCCACAAGTTAATTGTACAATAATTCAGAGTCTGATTCTTTTTGTACAGCAAAATTGTGTCATGTATACTTATTGTGTATCTAAGTTATATTTTAATATATTTAAATCTACTGGTCATCCTGCCATTTAGGGAGGTGGGGGGGTAAGAGGTGAAAATTGGAACAAGAGGTTTGGCAATTGTTAATGCTGTAAAGTTACCATGTATAATATCCTTAAATTAAAGGCTATAAAAAAAAAAAAAAAAAAAAAAAAAAAAAAAAAAAAAAAAAAAAAATAATCATGGCACAGGATGAGAAATGATTAGTTCGATGCCGCCAAGTTCTTTGATGATGAAAAGGTGCTCTTCTCCCCCAATTTCTTTGAGATTCACTAATGTGGGAATGCTTTGCTCAGGCTCCTTTGAGAACAAGGCTCAGCAGGGCTTCATTTCTCACCTTCCATTTTGGCCGGAAGAGGAAAAGTGCAGAGAGGGAGGCCTGCTCTGGGGATCAAAGCCGATCTTGACCTTCTTCACATTCAAAGAGCCTTCCTTCTCCTTGCCAGGTGCCAAGGGAGATTTTCTCAAACAAATGCCTTGCCCGAGAGGGCGCTTCAATTAGCCTCACCAGAGCTTTGTAAATAATAGCCTGCTGGGAAAGCCACGGGGAGGAATGAGAAGGCCCCAATCTATCACAAAGACTTGATTGCTTTCTGGACTCGGAATCAAGGCTCAAGTTTGGTGTGATGAAAACAGGACTGTACAAGTCAAGAGACCCGAATTCAAATCAAACTCCAACATTTTCCTGCTCTTTCAGCTTTCTTTCCCTCATCTGGGAAACGAAGAGGAAAATACAGGTATAATTTTCCTTGTGGGGTTGTTTCAGCAGGGTATAAAAGCCAACCCATACAGGCTCACAAGAGCCAACTGTTAAATTTTCCATGTGAACATTTACACCTCAGAAACCAGTGAATGCTACCAATAGGGCCTTGATTTATCATTTTGTTGATTGTGTAGACTTAAGAAAACGAGAGAGAAAGGTATAATAATACATATTAAACTGAAAAGTAGACCATGCATACAGCCTTCCACAAGGTGGTTGTTAAACATTTACCAGCATGCTCCCAGTCTTGTTACTGATCGTTTCTGAAAGGGTTAATGATTTGACGAGGTCAGGAAGCGATCATTTACCCAGAAGATATGGATCTCTCAGTCATTTAGGAATACTGAGAGAGGAACTGCTGAAGGGCTGTTGTTGTTCAGTCCTTCCTGATTCTTTGTGACCCCCTTTAGGATTTTCTTGGCCAAGATGCTGAAATGGTTTGTCATTTCCTTTTCTGGCTCATTTTACAGATAAGGAAACTGAGGCAAACAGGGTGAAGGGACTTGTCTAGGGTCAAACAGCTAATGAATCTGAGACTAGATTTGAACTCAGGGAGATGGGTATTCCTGACTCCATTCTCAGTACACTGTCCACTGCAGCACGCTTTAGATGCATATCTATGTACCTACATTATCTGTGTGTATACAAATACACACACATACACACACATTCATCTGATTCTGCCAACCCCCAAAGTCATTGTCCCCTGTCTTTTGTGCACAGCCAGACTTCTAGAAAGGGTCAGTTGTAGTCATCACCTCCAATTCCTTCCCCTCTCCCTATTTCTCAATCCTGTGAAGTCTTTGGCTTCTACTAGTGGTCTGAAATAATAGTCTCCAAGATTACCAGGGACCCTTTCTTAACCACTAAATTCAATGGCCATTTTAAGTCCCCATTATGTTTGATCTCTGAGCGACTTCGGACACTTTCGGCAACTCCTCGTCCTAGATATTCTCTCCACCCTTGGCTTCTGGGACACTGCTTACTCTCAGTCCTTCTCCCACCCACCTGATCCATGCTTTGTCCTCTGTTAGATTTTCCTCCTGCTCCTACCCACTAATTGTGGTAATTCTGGGGCTCTTCCCTGGGCCTAATATTCTCATCCTCCTCTTCATTGTCACTTAATAATCTCTTTGGCTCTCAAGAGTTTTAACACCAGCTCCGAAAATATGGCACCATAATCTACTTACCCAACCTTAAGCTCTCTTCTAGATTTCTTCCCTCAAGACAGATTCCCTACTGGGTATCTCCATCATGAGTATCTCAAAGTCAACACATCCAAAATCACAATTATTAATTACATTTTCCTAAAAATTTCTGTATTTCTGTCCAGGATATTACCCCCCTTCTAGATCTCAAATTTTGCAACTCTGAAGTAGCCTGGATTCTCCTCTCACTCATTTCCTCATCCATATTATTTATTAAGTCATCTCATACCTTCACCACATCCCTCAAAACCCATTCCTTTTGCACGGCTGACTCAGCCAGCGGCCCAATTCAGGCCAAGAATATGCAATCAGTAACAAGGGACTTTGTTTTAGTAAGCACACAATACTTTTAAGTTTAAGCTGAATTATTGTCATTTTCTCCATCACTCTGTTAAGCCTTTAAAAAATCAACAAAACAATAAACGAATCCCTGATTTCCAATTTCTGAGCTGGAAATGCTTGCATTGAAAGTGTCCTAATCCATTCTCAGGAGTGGATATGAACCCCTGGTTCGGGTCCTCCATCACCTGTTGGCCGTAGATATTGGTCATTCTGGAACAACTCTTTCCTCCTCTTCAAACCATTCCCCTACCCAGCTGCTAAACTGCCATTCCTAAAATACATTTCTGGTCCTCTTACTCCCCTTTTCAACATTCTTCAGAAATTCCTTATTTCCTCTAGGATAAGATAGAAAATCTCCAGCCTATAACTTAAAACCTCCACAATCCGGCATCTAGATGGTGTGGTGGATAGAATGCCGAGTCTGGAGTCAGGAAGTGTCCTCTGCCCGAGTTCAAATCTACCCTCAGACATCTACTTACTAGCTGTGTGGCCTTGGGTGAGTCATTTCATCGTGTTTGCCTCAGTTTGCACATCTATAAAACAAGCTGGGGAAAGAAACAGCAAACCGCTCCAGTATCTCTGGCAAGAAAACCTCAAATGATATCACAAAGAGTCGGGACAACACAATCTGTCTCCTACCAACATTCGAGAGAAAACATAAATGGTCGACTCTCCCCCTCTCGTATATTTTCTGTCCCATAACTTGTCTCTGGGCCATGCCAGGAATGCCATGTCTTCTCCCTTCTACATCTCAGAACCTCCAACTTCCCTGAAAGTCCAACTCAGATACTGCCTCCTACATAAAGCCTTTTGGTTTTTCCTCCAGGACCATTTCCTCTTGAAAATACTTTGTAGAACTTTATATATACTTTGTAATTACTTCCTCTGGTTTTTGATGTTTGGGATCCACGTTGAGGGTAAGGGTTTCATTCCAGTCTTTGGATCACCAGCACATTCCTACCACATGTTGCTTGGCTGGAAATCAATCATTTTCTTTACTTTCTCACAGTGAACTGATTGACTGATTTCCTCCCACCCAATTCTCCCTTTCCAGCAAATGGATCGATTTGTATGGCTAAATCAGCTGCTTGTTTTAACCTCCCAAGAACCCGATCGAATGAGGCAAGTGCAAACTTGTTGATGTTCTCACTCATTTTGTTCCAAGTGACTCAGCAGGAGGTGGCCAAATTCATGGAGAAACATTTGTTTCTTGAATGGAAGGATAGGAGAATGTCTCTCACAAGTCTTCTCGTGGCTGTGGGCTTACTTTGATCAGTCACTTAAGATTTTCCTCAGATGATAACAAATTTTGTAAGAATCATACATTTTTGGAGGGGAGGAAGAAGAGAAGAAAAAGGAAGAAGAGAGAGAGATGGGTATGGGCTGTTATTAGAAGAATCCTTATGCCCTTTCCAATTCTGAGAAAAAGAAGCCCCAGCAATAGAAGAAATACTTAGAATTCATCCGATAGAAGGTAGGGATCCCTTCCATGAAATTATACAGATAAATGAAATGACAAGGAGCTCATTATTAGACAGTAATTTTCAATATCCCCAACAGAATGTAAACTCTAGGAAGGCAAGGCCTGTTTCTCTTTGTTGTGCTTTGTTTTCTCGAATCCTCAGCACCTAGCATAACATCTCGTACAGTCGGTGATAATCAATTATTAGTGATTGCTGCCTGATGTTTCCCCCTATACTCTTTAAGCTTCTGGTGGACAGGCCCTTTTCAGCTTTGTCTTTGTGCCTGGCATGTAGTCCATTATTTATCTGTTGCTTGCTTGATGATACTGAGCAGAAATCGCTCCTTAAGTCCCTATACCCCCACTGGTCTCAGTTCTGCCCTTTGAGTCAGACAAAAGAAGTTAGCTGTGAATCTCATGAAGTAACTTTTCAGATACTAGAAGGTAATCATCATGTCCCCACTGAGCCTTCTTTCTCCAGGCTATAAATCTCCAGTTCCCTCAAATGGTTTTGCCCATTGTGATTTTATAGACCCTACCCATTTTTATGGCCCTTCTTCTACATACCTTTCAGCTTGCCAGTCTCCCTGTTAGAGGCTAGAAATATTGGTAGAAGGAGTTGCCATACTCAGAGTTCCCTATACTATTGAATCACTATTCTCCATTCCCCAGATTCAAAATATTCAAGTTGTTTTTTCAGCAGTTGTAAAATACACAGTTCATACATAGGGTCTGTCATTAGAAATCTGTCACAGTCTACTTCCCTCCATTATTCAATGCCCTCTAGGTTACCTGCAACTTAGATTTGTCCCCAGCCATGATTTTCCAAGATTCTAGAGCACATAGTAGGTGCTTAGTAAATGTTTATAGACTGACTGACATACAGCATTGAAGAAAAAATGAAGACTGTTGGTGCTAGGAAGTAGCTAGGGTCTCCTAAGTTCATTCCAGACTTCTCTTTTCTTCCTTTTCAATTCTGAACTCAAAAAACTATGTCATACATTATGCAGAGTTCAGAAAAGATGGAAGGATACTTGCCTGATTGGTCTCAAGTAGACAGTGAGAGGTCTCCAAGAGAAGGGCAGTGATAGAGAGAGATACATATATGCACACACATATAAATATACCACACATTTATACAGATACGTGTGTGTATATGTGTGTGTGTGTGTGTGTGTGTGTGTGTGGTGGGTGTATATGTACATGTGTGCATAGATACATAGACATATCAGCAGGTAGGTCATTTTATTTGGGGGAACCCAAAATATAAGCTTTGAATAGACTTAATATAAGACCTTGAGGGACCCAAAAATAAGCAGTGGGGGAACTCTAAGCATTTCTTGCAACCATCCAGATTCCCAATAGTGTCTCTGAGATCAGCCTGACTTCTACAGGTTAGATACTTTTCTAGTCCTATAAAACTGGGTTCAAACAAATTTTATCATCATCTTCATCATCATCATCATCCACAATGCATACATATATTTACATATATATGTATATGACTAAGTATTCAATAGTATGTCTAAATCTGGACAGTAAGCATTTTTTATCCCTTTGATTATTCGTTGGACTGTTAGAGTAATCTCTCTTTCTATTGGGTTATAGATTTCATTGAACAGTCTTGGCAATCTTCTGGGGTTTAATCCAATTAGTATAATTTCACCTCCAAGGAAAAGTATCTGGAGAATTTCACCATCTAGAGGGAACCCTTACTCCATTTGGATCCTACAGATGACAATCTTCATGACAGTAGGCAATGCTTCAGTGACCATATATTTTTCCCATTTCATATGCTCAAAAGTTTTACCACAATTTTAAGCTAGTAAAGCTTAAAGCTACACTAAGGCTTTGGAAAACCCTATAATAATCAGAGTCATCTTTGTTGCTGTATTTTTTCAAGAAATCTTATAAGATAAGATGACTTATTAGGGCAGCTGGGTTAAATGATCTGACCAGGGCCATACAGCTAGGTAAGTTCTTGAGGCTAGATTTGAACGCTGGTCTTCCTCACCTTGGTTGCATCACCTAACTTTTATTTACCCTAGTTTCCCCATCTGTAAAATGGGAATAATAATAGCATCTATCCCCCAATGTTGTTGCAAGAATCAAATGAGATAATTTTTATAGTCCTTCATAAATCTTTAAGCTCTATTTTTATCAATATTAGCTATTATTATTAAAAGGTTAAAGATTTAGAGTTAGAAATTACCTTAAAGATGACTGAGTCCAACCACCTTTAGATGAGTAGACAGAGCCCCAGAGAAGCTGAATGACTTGCTTAGGGTCACAGAAATGGCTGGTTGTCATCCTTAGTTCTCAAAGAGCACCCAAATGACATCATTATGTTAGAGTCAAGTTACAGTATGTGCAACTATGGCTGATCAGACCAATATAAACTCAGAATGCTCCACCACAGGAAGAGCACAAGTAGTCCATGGGAACATTTGGAGCGGATCCTCCAAATGTGCATGTCGCATTTCTTTTGAGTTGCTTCAATTCTGCTTTGCTCATAGAGCATAGCACCTTCTCTGATGAAGGCACACCATGCTGGATGGCCTTGTGCCATTGACTCTCACGTAACACATGGAGTTCTCCACAACTGTCTTTTCTGGCAAGCGTACGTTTGACATTGAAACAGCGTAGCCAGCCCATCAGAATTGCATTCTCTGCAGTAGAGTTTGAATGCTAGGCAGTTCAGTTTGAGAAAGGACCTCAGTGTCTGGCACCTTATCCTGCCAGTTGATCTTCAGAATCTTCCTAAGACAATTCAAATGGAAGCGATTCAGTTTTCCGGCATGGCATGGTAGACTGTCCAGGTCATCCACAACTCTCACCTGTAGGTCACAGAGATAGTAAATGTTTAATGAGAGATCTGAATCTAGAACTCCATGACCCCAACTCCACTATTTCTTATATAATCTTAACATGTAAATAATATTTTTTTTGGAAAAAAAGGCTTTAAAAAGCCCTATTTTGCTCTATCAATACGTTTTTGTTACATCAAGAATAAATTCAGCACAATATTGTATTCTCTGAATCTTTCAATGAATTGTGGGATTTTAAGGATGTGATTTGCTGTAGAAAATTGTTTACAAAAGCCTGCCTGTTCGATTCTCACATTTTCCTCAAGAATACATAGACACGTGTAGAGATACATTGGGGAAGGGCAATGTAATTTGGTACTCATCACGGGCAGTGTCTTTCAACTGTTTTCCAGAAGAAAATATTCATAATAGATATATAAACGGCTTCTGAATAGTCTGCTAGCCTTTGACTTCTTCCATTTAAAGAAAAAGGTGATATTTGATAATTCTATAGATGATTCTCATAAAGCTTTTATAAAGATGAGAAATTGTCATATGGCTCCGTATTTACTGAGATCCTCTCAATTGCCTGTTCTGGCAGTTCCCTGCATTTTGCCCTGATTTTTCTCTCCCAACATGATTCATACAGCAATGGGTATTAAATTAATAAATAAAGAGGACATATTTGAGAGATTTTGCGGACAGTTATTTGATAATTCTATAGGTGATTCTCATAAAGCTTTTATAAAGATGAGAAATTGTCATATGGCTCGGTATTTATTGAGATCCTCTCAATTGCCTGTTCTGATGTTGTAATATTTTCTGCATTTTGCCCTCATGCTTGCAGTACCTTGTCTTTCCTGAGGTTTCTTGTAAAATGACCAGTCACCGCTTTCAGGATTAGATCGTCTCCAGCATGGATTGTCTCCATTCATCCTTGTTCTGATCTACTCGTTCTACCCCAGACTCATTTTCAAAAAATGTCATTTCTGCTTCTGCATATAGCACCAGGAAAGAATGAAGCTTTATGGTACCAATATAATTCTTCTATTATTAATAGTGAGAATCTGTTCTTTTTTCCATCTATTTGTTGCCCTTTTGCCAGCTTCCTATATGAACATTCCTGAGATAATATGACTCAGGTTTCACACCAAGCTTTCTGCCAACTTGTTTTCACCTGCACTGCCTTTTCCTGTACTTGGAAGCGATGCTTCTCATAGTCTTCTGCCACCCTCCTCCACAGTGTTTTACAAATGAACTATTCTCACAAAGGATGGCGCTTGGTTGCCATATCTTTCCATTTTGTAAGGAGATCAAGTATCTTCTGCTTCATGTTTTTCTTTAAAAAAAAAAAGCTCCTCTTTGCAGAAGCTGATTTAGATTGGTTAGACTTCTACAGAAATAGTGATAATCAGGGTAAATCTCTGCCTTTTATCATTTCCAATTTGGGGGCATCGGCAGCTTATTTGAATGGATTCAGTTGAAGCTATGGGAATAGGATTCCATCCTGTCTTCTCATTTTTGTCTTTTCTTCAAAGACTGACCTTTGTTTGCTCTACCTAGTTGGAAATCTGACGACATATAGACAGCTAATTCTAATATAACACAGACCCTAATTTGATATTTCTTATTTGTGAAGATACAGTCAGTCTCATGTGGGATTTTTTGGGGGGAGGAAGCAATGTTGTTTGGTACTCACCATATATGATGTCTTTCAACTGTTTTCTAGAAGAAACTATTCATAAAAGATATATATGTATATATATATAATATATATATGGATTCTTAGAAGTCTACTTTGATTCCTTCCATTTAAAAACTGTAAATCATTTTCCATCAAATCTTTTGCTGCTCTCTCCTGTGTTTGCCTTCATATTGAAGTCATTTAGTATTAAAGTCTTTGATGACTTTATTCAAAAGGCCTTTGGAAGTTCTTCATATTATTTCTCTATGATTTTTCTACTGTAATAGACATTGGTACATAAGTTGCTATTACTTTCAAGAAGGTTGTTTTCCTTAAGCTCATCACAAAAACTACAAGATAAAATGACCAAGTGTCTCATGAAAGCCTGGCCTTTAGGAGCCCAATGAAATCAAGTCCACCACCTCTATCATTAGTCTCTCCAAGCAGAACCCGTGAGCCATTCTTCCATCTCTTGGCAATTTTTTTCTTCTTTTGTTCATCATGAGAACATCAATATGGTATGCTGGATGGAGGACAATATGGTTTAACAGAGAGAGTATCAGATTTGGAATTAGGAAAACCTGGGTTTGAATCTTACCTTAGAAACTTAGTAACTGTGTGATATGGAACAAATCAATTAACTTCTCTATGATTTCATTTTCTCATCTATAAAAAGTCAGGGTGTATTGGACCAGATTGTCTTCGAGGTCGCTTCTATTTCTAGAGCTATGATTTAGTGTCCAATTTGTGCAAACCGTTTCCCTTTGCTGGGCCTCAGTTTCCTTCTCTGTAAAATGAAGGGGTTTGACTAGATGGCCTTTTGAAGCCCCTTCCATTTCTAGAGTTGGGATCTTAAGATCCTGTTAAATGAATGGGTTGGTCTTAACAGCCTCTAAAGTCCCTTCCAGCTTTAAATCTATGAACCTAAAACGTAGTTCAGTGCTCCATCTAATATGACAATAAGATGTCATTGAACAAAGACTTCATACAGGCTTGCAAGAACCAATTGTTTGTGGAAACCTATACTGGATTACTTACTGCCTAGAAGATGTGGGGACGGAGGGAGAAAAATCTGGAACGCAAAGGTTTTGCAAGGGTGAATGTTAAAAATGATCTTTGCATGGATTTTGGAAAATAAAAAGCTACAATTATCATAAAAAAGAACCAATTGTTAAATTTCCAGTCTAAGCATTTATACCTCAAAAATTCAGTAGAGATCAGGGCTTGGTTTATTGACTTCTTGATTTGACGAGTTACGAAAGTATTAATAATGCAGATTAAACTGAAAAGTATAGCATCTGTACATCTTGCATCTTCTCCTCCCAGGAAGAAGGTTGTTAAACATTGATCAGCAACCCCCTACATTTAAAGCACCAACAATTGAACCAGTGGTTTGTAAAAAGTGATTTGATACATTTCCGGGCCCTTCTGCCATCACTGTTATGGCTCTGAAAGGAAGCCCCACAGAACTGAGTGTACAAACAGAACAGGAGAGGCGCCAGTTAGGTAGCAAGGGGAAGGGATGACTTGAATGCTATTCTGCTATCAACCAAATGTGCCAAGACCTAAAGCATGCATTAGGAACTTTCTTTTCTTTCTTGGTTACCTTTGGCAGTTTGATAAAACCTCTGGACTCATTCTTAAACTAACATTGTTGAAGGTCCACAATAAAGTACTTAGGATTACAAAGAAAATCAGTTATATTAGCATTACAGTTATCAAGGTCCTTAGGTTAAGAGCCCCTAAATATCAAGGAAGATCTATCGCATTTGAGCAAATCCTCAGTGGAGGATCTTCAGGGGTATTTGGACAGCAATTGTGGTGAAGACACAGCTAGGTTAAATTCTATACCAATGAATCCATACTGATAAACGCAGAGATCCACTGGGACTTTTTTGAATAAATAGTCCAAGTTTACCACAAATTCCTAATAAGTGAAAAAAGTCCTCGGCTCTTTTCTAAGCAAAGATCTATCAATGTAGGTCTACACCGCATGTAATTGCTTTTGAAAAAACTCTAAATGCATTTATCCTATGATCCTCTGTCTAAGTGTGAGTAATGGCAGGGATTAGGCTGTTGGAGGATGGAGGCAGTCTTTTGATGTCCCTCAAATTATTAGCTCTATCTGGAATGAAAGAGAAGCAGTGGAAAACATCATGAGACCGCAGGGATGGGAGGTGAAAATCTCCCTTTGCTTTCATCTCTCTTTCCTTGCCAACCTTATCTCTGCCTCTCCCCTTCTGAACAAGTCTCAGAATTCACCTTTTTGACTCATCACTCCCTTTTAGAAGTCATTTGTCCAGTCCTCCAGTCCTCAGCTCTGCCTCTGATAGACCCATCAGTCTCCCAAGGCCCTAAGTGCTCCAGTGAGCCACCAAGCGGACTTTTCTCAATGTCATTTCAATGGAACTAGGGGAAATAGGCTGAGGCAAAATCACTTGAAAACCAATTTCTCTGTTTTTAACCTTTGGAGAGCAAGGAGTAGCTTTCCACACAACCGTGGGCTCAGCACACACTCACATATGACCCTAAGTGGTTCTATGCTCCCATCTGCTCTCTACCATCGCAATCCACTACAATATTTGTGATGGAACCAACTTCAGGTACAAAAGAAAACTGCAAAAAAAAATGGGTGGGGGAGTGAATGGTGTGGGGATGGGGCAGAAGGCAGAGTGAGGAGGAAGGAAATCAAACTTTTCTGAGTTGTCATGTTGGAAGGAACACAGAGAAAAGGCTAGAAGTCAATCAAATGTAAGCATCCGGTGGTTACATGAAGATGGTGTGTAGGAAGATGGCCCCGATGGGAGGGCCTGATAATTGGAGAGCAAGTGGAGGCAGGATGATCTGAATTCGACTCCTGTCTCAGTCCCTCAGTAACTGTATTCTTGGGGTAAGCCACTTAATGTCTCAGATTCAGTTTCCCCATCACCTTACTTCCCCATACTGACTGTATGTTATATTTAGTTGTTAAAGCATCAGGGAATGCCAAATTGCAATGAAATTTAATATAAATAAAGCTTAAGAGCTTTGAAAGAAAAGGGGTATTCCCTTTTGGCCTTTGGAACTTGGGTGCTGAGATGAGTGAAGAGGACAGACAGTGGGCCTTAAAGCCAGGAAGCCCTGGGTTCAAGTTCCCCCTCTGACATAGACTAGTTCCTTAATTTCTCAGTACCCCACAGGCAGTGAGGTTTAAACAAGGGAGAAGGATTGTAATTTCACTGATGGGAAAACTCTTAGATGTAGAAGCTCCCTTTATCAATGCCAGTAAATCTCTGTAAGTTTTAAAAAAGTGGAGAGATCAAGTGACTTGCCCAGGGAATCATGGGTAATATCTGAGGCAAGATTAAAATTCAGTTCTTTCTGACCCAGTGTTCAATCCCTTGTTGTCAAGCACAGTAACCACTTAATAAATTATTGAATGGAACTGTATTGAAAGGGAAAGGGGAGAATTGGTCATTCAACATTAACCGGGTCCAGCTTCTTTTCATGTTTTCCATGAATGCTTTAAATCAGAAATTAACATCCGTCTCTTTGTGAGACTCACAGATTTGTATTTAGATTCATGGACTGAGTAGGAAGAGATGACCTAGTCCAATTCTCTAACTTTTAGAAAGGCTAAAATGGAAGCCCCAAGCATCATCCAGATCTCCTGACCAACTTCCCCAATCCTGTACTCATTCTACCATGTCATATTTCTAAGTAACCTGACTTTTAGATGAAAATGAACAAAATATGACAGTCTTGACCTGGAGATTTAAGCAGACTGCGAGCACTAAATGAATCAACAGTGTGATATGGTGGTCACAAAAAACCAAATGGTGTCCCGTCCAAGGCTATGGAGGCAAAAGTACCACTGTACTCTGCCCTAGTCTGGTCTCATTGGGAATATTATGATAAACTGAGGAGTCTCCAGCCAGAAGACTCAATGGTTTAACAAAGATGGACTGAAGAAATTAAAGATGTTCAGCTAGAAGAGAAGAGTACATGTTAACTGTCTTCAAGTATCTAGAAGGGCTGTCATTGCAGGAGAGCTATTAGACTCAATCTGTTTGGTCTCAGAGAGCAGAATCAAGAACTATGGGGAAACATTTCAGAGAGACAGATTTAGGCTTTATAGAACAATCAGAGTTTTCCTAAAGAGAAGGGACTGCCTTGGAAGGTAGTGAGCTTCCCATATTCTCTACCCCAACTGGAAGCATTCAAGCAGAGGCTGGATGACCACTTCCTAGGAATGCTATAGAGGGGATTTCTATAGAGTTCTTCAGTGGGTTAGAGGCTTCTGGGACCCCAGACTGCTCTGACATTCTGTTATCCTTCTCCATAATAAAAGAAGAAAGAGCAGTGAAGGGAGAAGGAATGGAGAGAGGAGGATTTTTGAACTAGGGGAAATACACTAGGATAGGAGTAGAAAGAGAGAGATAGGAGCAATCGTTGAATTTCAGACTGAGAAAAGAGCTAAGAGGTCATCTAGGGCATTGTCCCCTCACCTCACCTAACTCCCAGAAATCATGAAAAGACTAAGGCAAAATACTAGGGAAGGCACCATCTCTGATATTCCTAACTTCTGGGACTAAAGGCAAATCCTCATTTGCAAAACATGAGGGTGGGCTTTATGGCCTCTAGCTCTCGATCTAGAATCCTATTGATGTAATATAGCTTCTAGAGGAGATGGCAATGATTACCTGATCTTAGTGGGGGTTTCTGTTCTAACAATGAGTCAGTAAATCCTAAATCTTCTGGCTCTGGAGCCTGCCTCAGTAAACAACCATGGCCAAATCTGTCTGATTCTGAATAGACCACATCCTCAGTCAGGTAGCTTCTAGCCTCAGGATAGTCCCAGGGACGAGACTCCTGAGATGCTAGTGAATAGACCACATCTCAGTTCATTGCTGGCTGTCAGATAGATAATCTGTTGGTCAGTTAGAACCACAATCTGGAGACCACTCCTCTGGGCCATAGAATTAGCATGTCAATGATGGAAAGCTGGATAAAGGGATCTCCTCTCTCTTAGCACTTTCTTGATTTCTTTTGGAACTTCAGTTGGCATTATAATTACAATAAAACTTTGTCCCTTGACCAGAAAATGGGCTCAAGCCTGAAAATTCTTTTGAGACACCTCGAGACACCGGTCTATGACCCCAAACTTTTGAGCTCCCTTTCCCAACCTCAACACTATGAACATGATAAAGGAAGACCGGGTAAAGTCTGTCTCCAAAAACCATCTACCTTCACAATCTGCCACCAAAGTTCTCAATCTGTAACCCTGCCAGCGTTTCCTGCCCCACCTCACCCTGTCCAAACACTCAGATCTCTGCCGTAACTCGGTCAAAGCCATGTTTTTCACTCCCCAACAAGGGGGAAACATCTTTCACTAAGCAGAGCTTGAGAAAACATGCATTCTGATCATAGCCAGGCAATCAGGAAGAGGTGACAAATGTCTCTCAGCCTTAAATCGGAATTCAGGCTTATTTTCTCCATGCTCAGGCCCCCAAAGCAATTTTCAACAGCTGCCACCTTCTTGACTACCAACATCACATTGTCAAAGGGGCCAGATTCGTAAAGGTCTGCGGTAAACCCCCATGTCAAAGAGCCAGGTAAAGAACTTTCCAGTGGGCAGAATTACTCCAAAGGAAGCTCACAAGGATACAAGCTGATACAAAGAGCATGCTGGGGGAACAAAGGTTCAGTCCAGGGATGCTTAACCCTTTTCGTGTCCTGAACACGGCAGGCAATCGCTACATCCTAAGGACTTCTCAAAATAAGGGATTTAAGGGGCAACTACATGGTGCATTGGATCGAGCATCAGCCCTGAAGTCAGGAGGACCTGAGTTCAAATCAGGTTTCAGACACTGGGCAAGTCATTTAACCCCAATTTACTCAGAAAAAAGGGGGATTTAAATGCACAGGGCTACCAAGAAAACCAATTATGTTGAAACCCACTGGCCAAATTAAAAACACACAAACACACACACACACATTCAGGGATCTTCAGGTTCAGAATTTCTGTAGTAAAAGGAAGTAGCTTCATGGTAAGAATGTCCATTAGTTTGTGAGCTCCTTAAAAGCAGACTGTCTTTTCTGTTTCTTTGTATCCCTAGTGTTTATCACTGGCACAGAGGCACTTAATAAATGCTTGTTAATAAGGGGTTAGATTCAGTCACCAACTAGCTGTGTGACTTTGAGCAACTTATTGGAAACCTGTGGGCCTTCCGGCATTCATAGATTTTACCTTTAAGGAAGTTGAACTTGTTTCTGAGATTCCTTCCAGCTCTAGTCCTTCTCTCAGTTTCTGTCTGTGTGTCTATTTGTCTTTGTCTCTCTGTCTCTCTCTTCCCCCCCCCCACTTCCCAAAAATGGGCTACATTCAAAGAAGAGGCCATTCTTCCACCCATTCATTCACATTGCCTACGGCATTAAGAAAATCCAAAACAGCAATTCTGAAAAATCCAGCTATAGAAAACAAATACATGGGAAAGGGGGAGGGCCTCCATGATTACTGGCCTTAGAAAATGCTCTTTCCTTTTACAAGAGTTCACTGCAAGGTGCCTTCCACCAGGTAAGTAAGCCTTTGTTTACAGATCATTAACTGTTTGACAGAAGGGCTGGGGGCCAATGACTTTAAAGCTATTGCCCTTTAAGATCAATTCAAATGAAGATGAAGCTTTGCTGAAATAATAAGAGTAATGGAAGGTAATCGACAAAGGGGATCTATATCAAGTACCATTGGCAGGTAGCAAGTCACACCTATCCCCAGACTCTCCCCTCCCCCGGGGCCCCATCCCATGCCTTCCCTTCTATCTCTATACTCTCAGTAATCTAATGAGTTCTCACTGATTCAACCAGCATCTCCTCAGGAACAATGCAGTGTAGCAGAGAGAGCTTCCAGCTAGAGTTACAAAGACCTGTTGTATGACCCGGATCACATCTGCCTTGCAGTTCCATGTCTTCATCCATAAAATGGGTACAACAGGAGCACCCGATTCCTAGGATGTGAGGGTTGAATGAGATAAATACATGTAAGTAACAGCTATTATTCTCATTCAGGTGGCCATTTCTACACATCCAGCTTTCGTTTTTCTCCTGAGTTCCAGTCCCATTTCTCCAATATGCCCAAACAGGACTGCACCTCTGATCCAGGGTACCAGAATTTTTCCAGTCATCATGTTGTTATGTCACAGTTCTCTTTTATTGCCCTGACTCAGTTTCTTTAATTGTTCTGCCTCGGTTTCCCTAATTGTTCTGCCTTGGTTTCCCTAAATTGTTCTGCCTCAGTTTCCCCAACTGGTCCTGCCTCAGTTTCCTTAATTGTTCTGCCTCAATCCCCTTAGTTGCAAACTCAACTTCCCCTCTGGTTCATGAAGACTGATATAACTCAAGGCTATTTGCTCTATGGTTATAAACTTTCACTGTGTAAACTCTAAAAGGGGGAATCCAGACATTCTGTCTCTAGCCAGACACTTTCTTAACTTCCAGTTTGTTAGAATTTATGGTCCTACCCCTCAATCTGTCAGAAGCGGATTTACGGTTCCTGACTGGAGTTTAGACTCCACCCCCTGCTTTTATTTAGCTACTGTGTATAAATATATTATGGGAACTTACTGAGGCTGGAGGCTGGATTCTTGGAGCCTATAGTCTCATTCAGCCCTGGGACCAAACCATGGATCCATTTGGTCCCAGGAAATCTCTCCCTTTCAAATAAGATATTAAAAACTCTCTAATCTCTATCTTGCCTCAGTTCCTCCAGCATTACAATGTCTGCAGCCATAAAGTCAGCCTTGACTCTTCCATGCCTTCTTGTCATGTCTGTGTGGTTGCCAAATCTTGTGGATCTCATCACCACGATTTCTCCCGCTTGCCCCTTCCTCTTTGCAATGCTTGATTTCACTCTAGTTTCAGTATTCCTTACCTCTCACTTGGATGATGTGGAATAGCCTCTTTTTTTTTTCTTAATAGCCTTTTATTTACAGGATATATATACATGGGTAACTTTACAGCATTAACAATTGCCAAACCTCTTGTTCCAATTTTTCACCTCTTACCCCCCCCTCCTCTAGATGGCAGGATGACCAGTAGATGTTAAATATATTAAAATATAAATTAGATACACAATAAGTATACATGACCAAAACGTTATTTTGCTGTACAAAAAGAATCAGACTCTGAAATATTGTACAATTAGCTTGTGAAGGAAATCAAAAATGCAGGTGGGCATAAATATAGGGATTGGGAATTCAATGTAATGGTTTTTAGTCATCTCCCAGAGTTCTTTTTCTGGGCATAGCTAGTTCAGTTCATTACTGCTCCATTAGAATGATTTGGTTGATCTCGTTGCTGAGGATGGCCTGGTCCATCAGAACTGGTCATCATATAGTTTTGTTGTAGAAGTATATAATGATCTCCTGGTCCTGCTCATTTCACTCAGCATCAGTTCGTGTAAGTCTCTCCAGGCCTTTCTGAGATTATCCTGTTGGTCATTTCTTACAGAACAGTAATATTCCATAATATTCATATACCACAATTTATTCAGCCATTCTCCAACTGATGGACATCCATTCAGTTTCCAGTTTTTAGCCACTACAAAAAGGGCTGCCACAAACATTCGTGCCCATACAGGTCCCTTTCCCTTCTTTATAATCTCTTTGGGATATAAGCCCAGTAGTAACACTGCTGGATCAAAGGGTATGCACAGTTTGATAACTTTTTGAGCATAGTTTCAAACTACTCTTCAAAAGGTTGGATTCGTTCACAACTCCACCAACAATGCATCAATGTCCCAGTTTTCCCACATCCCCTCCAACAATCATCATTATTTTTCCTGTCATCTTAGCCAATCTGACAGGGTGTGTGAAGTATCTTAGAGTTGTCTTAATTTGCATTTCTCTGATTAATAATGACTTGGAGCATCTTTTCATATGACTAGAAATAGTTTCAATTTCTTCATCTGAGAATTGTCTGTTCATATTCTTTGACCATTTTTCAATTGGAGAATGGCTTGATTTTTTATAAATTAGAGGTAATTCTCTATATATTTTGGAAATGAGGCCTTTATCAGAACCTTTGACTGTAAAAATATTTTCCCAGTTTATTGCTTCCCTTCTAATCTTGTCTGCATTAGTTTTGTTTGTACAAAAACTTTTCAGTTTGGTATAATCGAAATTTTCTATTTTGTGATCGGTAATGATCTCTAGTTCTTCTTTGGTCGTAAAGACCTTCCCCTTCCACAGGTCTGAGAGGTAAACTATCCTGTGTTCCTCTAATTTATTAATAATTTCATTCTTTATGCCTAGGTCATGAACCCATTTTGACCTTATCTTGGTGCACGGCGTTAAGTATGGATCAATGCCTAGTTTCTGCCATATTAGTTTCCAATTTTCCCAGCATTTTTATCAAACAGTAAGTTCTTATCCCAAAAGCTGGGATCTTTGGGTTTGTCAAAGACTAGGTTGCTATATTTGTTGACTGTTTTATCCCTTGAACCTAATCTATTCCACTGATCAACTAATCTATTCCTTAGCCAAATAGTTTTGGTAACTGCTGCTCTATAATATAATTTTAGATCTGGTACAGCTAAGCCACCTTCATTTGATTTTTTTTCATTAATTCCCTTGAAATTCTTGACCTTTTGTTTTTCCATATGAACTTTGTTGTTATTTTTCTAGGTCATTAAAATAATTTTTGGGACTCTGATTGGTATAGCGCTAAATAAATGATTAGTTTAGGTAATATTGTCATCTTTATTATATTTGCTCGCCCTATCCAAAGAGCATTTAATATTTTCAATTGATTAGATCAGACTTAATTTGTGTGAAAAGTGGTCTGTAATTTTGCTCATAAAGTTTCTGATTTTCCCTTGGCAGATAGATTCCTAAATATTTTATATTATCAGCAGTTACTTTAAATGGAATTTCTCTTTGTAACTCTGACTGTTGGATTTTGTTAGTGATATATAAGAATGCTGATGACTTATGTGGATTTATTTTATAACCAGCAACTTTGCTAAAGTTGTAGATTATTTCTAATAACTTTTTAGCAGAATCTCTGGGGTTCTCTAAGTATACCATCATGTCATCGGCAAAGAGTGATCATTTGGTTTCCTCATTGCCTATTCTTATTCCTTTAATCTCTTTCTCAGCTCTTATTGCTATAGCTAGCGTTTCTAATACAATATTAAATAGTAACGGTGATAGTGGGCAACCTTGTTTCACTCCTGATCTTATTGGGAATGGTTGCAGTTTGTCTCTATTACATATGATGCTTACTGATGGTTTTAAATAGATGCTGCTGATTATTTTAAGGAAAAGTCCATTTATTCCTATACTCTCAAGTGTTTTTTAATAGGAATGGATGTTGGATTTTATCAAATGCTTTTCTGCATCTATTGAGATGATCATATGGTTTTGTTAATTTGGTTATTAACTTGGCCAATTATATTGATAGTTTTCCTAATATTGAACCTAGCCTGCATTCCTGGTATAAATCCTACTTGATCATAGTGTATTATCTTGGAGATGATTTTCTGTAGTCTTTTGCTAATATCTTATTTAAGATTTTAGCATCAATATTCATTAGGAGATTGGTCTATAATTTTCTTTCTCTGTTTCAGCCTCCTGGTTTGAGGTATCAGTACCATGTCTGTGTCATAGAAGGAATTTGGTAGGACTCCTTCATTCCCTATTTTATCAAATAATTTATATAGCATTGAGGACCAATTGTTCTTTAAATGTTTGGTAAAATTCACATGTAAATCCATCTGGTCCTGGGATTTTTTCTTAGGGAGTTGTTTAAGTTGCCTGTTCTATTTCTTTTTCTGAAATGGGACTATTCAATAATTTACTTCCTCCTCTGTTAGTCTGGGAAGTCTATATTTTTGGAGGTAGTCATCCATTTCACTTAGGTTATCAAATTTATTGGCATAAAGTTGACAAAATAACTCCTTATTATTTCTCTAATTTCCTCTTCATTGGTGGAAAGGATTCTCCTTTTCATTTTAAGACTACTAATTTCATTTTCCTCCCTCCTTTTTCTAATCAGATTTACCAAAGGCTTATCTATTTTATTGGCTTTTCATAGAACCAACTCTTAGTTTTATTAATTAGTTCAATAGTTTTTTACTTTCAATATTTTTAATTTCTCCTTTTAATTTTAGAATTTCCAAGTTAGTATTTGATTAGGGGGTTTTAATTTGGTCTTTTTAGTTTTTTAAGTTTGCAAGCCAATTCATTAATCTTTTCTTTCTCTGTTTTATTCAAGTAAGCCTCTAAGGATATAAAATTCCCCTTATTACCGCTTTGGCTGCATCCCACAAATTTTGGTATGATGTCTCATCATTGTCATTATCTTGAGTGAAATTATTAATTGTATCTATAATTTGCTGCTTCACCCAATCATTCTTTAAGATGAGATTGTTTAGTTTCCAATTACTTTTGGTCTATTTCCCCTAACTTTTTGTTGAATGTAGTTTTATTGTATCATGATCTGAAAAGAAAGCATTTACCTTTCTGCTTTCTTTGCATTTAATTTGAGGCCTTTATGTCCTAATATATGGTCAATTTTTGAATAGGTTCCATGAACTGCTGAGAAGAAAGTATATTCCTTTCTATCTCCATTCAATTTTCTCCAAAGATCCAACATACCTAATTTTTCTAATATTCTTTTTTTTTTTTTTTCCTTTTTTTTTTTATTTAATAGCCTTTAATTTATAGGATATATACATGGGTAACTTTACAGCATTAACAATTGCCAAACCTCTTGTTCCAATTTTTCACCTCTACCCCCCACCCCTCCCTAAATGGCAGGATGACCAGTAGATGTTAAATATATTAAAATATAACTTAGATACTACAATAAGTATACATGACTAAAACATTATTTTGCTGTACAAAAAGAATCAGACTCTGAATTATTGTACAATTAAGCTTGTGAAGGAAATCAAAGATGCAGGTGTCATAAATATAGGGACTAGGAATTCAATGTAATGGTTTTAGTCATCTCCCAGAGTTCTTTTCTGAGGCATAGCTGGTTCAGTTCATTACTGCTCCATTAGAAATGATTTGGTTGATCTTGTTGCTGAGGATGGCCTGATCCATCAGGACTAGTCATCATCTAGATATTGTTGTTGAAGTATATAATGATCTCCTGGTCCTGCTCATTTCACTTAGCATCAGTTCGTGTAAGTCTCTCAGGCCTTTCTGAAATCATCCTGTTGGTCATTTCTTACAGAACAGTAATATTCCATAATTTTCATATACCACAATTTATTCAGCATTCTCCAACTGATGGACATCCATTCAGTTTCAGTTTCTAACCACTACAAAAGGGCTGCCACAAACATTCTGCACATACTAGGTCCCTTTCCTTCTTTATAATCTCTTTGGGATATAATCCAGTAGTAACACTGCTGGGATCAAAGGGTATGCACAGTTTGATAACTTTTTGAGCATAGTTCCAAACTACTCTCCAAAATGGTTGGATTCGTTCACAACTCCACCAACAATGAATCAATGTCCCAGTTTTCCCACATCCCCTCAACAATCATCATTATTTTTCCTGTCATCTTAGCCAATCTGACAGGTGTGTAGTGAGTATCTTAGAGTTGTCTTAATTTGCATTTCTCTGATTAATAATGACTTGGAGCATCTTTTCATATGACTAGAAATAGTTTCAATTTCTTCATCTGAGAATTGTCTGTTCATATCCTTTGACCATTTTTCAATTGGAGAATGGCTTGATTTTTTATAAATTAGAGTTAATTCTCTATATATTTTGGAAATGAGGCTATCAGGAACCTTTGACTGTAAAAATATTTTCCCAGTTTATTGCTTCCTTCTAATCTTGTCTGCATTAGTTTTGTTTGTACAAAACTTTTCAGTTTGGTATAATCGAAATTTTCTATTTTGTGATCGGTAATGATCTCTAGTTCTGCTTTGGTCATAAAACCTTCCCTTCCACAGGTCTGAGAGGTAAACTATCCTGTGTTCCTCTAATTATTAATAATTTCATTCTTTATGCCTAGGTCATGAACCCATTTGACCTTATCTTGGTGTACGGCGTTAAGTATGGATCAATGCTAGTTTCTGCCATATTAGTTTCCAATTTTCCCAGCAATTTTTATCAAACAGTAAGTTCTTATCCCAAAAGCTGGGATCTTTGGGTTTCTCAAAGACTAGGTTGCTATATTTGTTGACTGTTTTATCCCTTGAACCTAATCTATTCCACTGATCAACTAATCTATTCCTTAGCCAATACCAAATAGTTTTGGTAACTGCTGCTCTATAGTATAGTTTTAGATCTGGTACAGCTAAGCTCACCATCATTTGATTTTTTTTCATTAATTCCCTTGAAATTCTTGACCTTTTGTTTTCCATATGAACTTTGTTGTTATTTTTTCTAGGTCATTAAAATAGTTTTTTGGGAGTCTGATTGGTATAGCGCTAAATAAATAGATTAGTTTAGGTAATATTGTCATCTTTATTATATTTGCTCGCCTATCCAAGAGCATTTAATATTTTTCCAATTGGTTAGATCAGACTTAATTTGTGTGAAAAGTGGTCTGTAATTTTGCTCATAAAGTTTCTGATTTTCCCTTGGCAGATGAGATTCCTAAATATTTTATATTATCAGTTAGTTACTTTAAATGGAATTTCTCTTTTGTAACTCTGACTGTTGGATTTGTTAGTGATATATAAGAATGCTGATGACTTATGTGGGTTTATTTTATAACCAGCAACTTTGCTAAAGTTGTGGATTATTTCTAATAACTTTTTAGAGAATCTCATGGGGTTCTCTAAGTATACCATCATGTCATCGGCAAAGAGTGATAATTTGGCTTCCTCATTGCCTATTCTTATTCCTTTAATCTCTTTCTCAGCTCTTATTGCTATAGCTAGCGTTTCTAATACAATATTAAATAGTAACGGTGATAGTGAGGCAACCTTGTTTCACTCA
The DNA here is from genome assembly GCF_902635505.1 of Sarcophilus harrisii. Classification (NCBI taxonomy): domain Eukaryota; kingdom Metazoa; phylum Chordata; class Mammalia; order Dasyuromorphia; family Dasyuridae; genus Sarcophilus; species Sarcophilus harrisii. The sequence goes on from NC_045432.1 coordinate 33,145,409, forward strand.
GATCTTATTAGGAATGGTTTGCAGTTTGTCTCCATTACATATGATGCTTACTGATGGTTTTAAATAGATGCTGCTGATTATTTTAAGGAAGAAGTCCATTTATTCCTATACTCTCAAGTGTTTTTAATAGGAATGGATGTTGGATTTTATCAAATGCTTTTTCTGCATCTATTGAGATGATCATATGGTTTTTGTTAATTTGGTTATTGACATGGCCAATTATATTGATAGTTTTCCTAATGATTGAACCAGCCCTGCATTCCTGGTATAAATCCTACTTGATCATAGTGTATTATCTTGGAGATGATTTTCTGTAGTCTTTTTGCTAATATCTTATTTAAGATTTTAGCATCAATATTCATTAGGGAGATTGGTCTATAATTTTCTTTCTCTGTTTTCAACCTCCCTGGTTTAGGTATCAGTACCATGTCTGTGTCATAGAAGGAATTTGGTAGGACTCCTTCATTCCCTATTTTATCAAATAATTTATATAGCATTGGGGCCAATTGTTCTTTAAATGTTTGGTAAAATTCACATGTAAATCCATCTGGTCCTGGGGATTTTTTCTTAGGGAGTTGTTTAATTGCCTGTTCTATTTCTTTTTCTGAAATGGGACTATTCAAGCAATTTACTTCTTCCTCTGTTAGTCTGGGAAGTCTGTATTTTTGGAGGTAGTCATCCATTTCACTTAGGTTATCAAATTTATTGGCATAAAGTTGAGCAAAATAACTCCTTATTATTTCTCTAATTTCCTCTTCATTGGTGGAAGTTCTCCTTTTCATTTTTAAGACTACTAATTTCATTTTCCTCCCTCCTTTTTCTAATCAGATTTACCAAAGGCTTATCTATTTTATTGGCTTTTTCATAGAACCAACTCTTAGTTTTATTAATTAGTTCAATAGTTTTTTTTACTTTCAATATTTTTAATTTCTCCTTTTAATTTTAGAATTTCCAATTTAGTATTTGATTGGGGGTTTTTAATTTGGTCTTTTTTAGTTTTTTTAATTGCAAGCCCAATTCATTAATCTTTTCTTTCTCTGTTTTATTCAAGTAAGCCTCTAAGGATATAAAATTCCCTCTTATTACCGCTTTGGCTGCATCCCACAAATTTTGGTATGATGTCTCATCATTGTCATTATCTTGAGTGAAATTATTAATTGTATCTATAATTTGCTGCTTCACCCAATCATTCTTTAAGATGAGATTGTTTAGTTTCCAATTACTTTTGGTCTATTTCCCCCAACTTTTTGTTGAATGTAGTTTTTATTGCATCATGATCTGAAAAGAAAGCATTTACTATTTCTGCTTTCTTGCATTTAATTTTAGAGGTCTTTATGTCCTAATATATGGTCAATTTTGAATAGGTTCCATGAACTGCTGAGGAAGAAAGTATATTCCTTTCTATCTCCATTCAATTTTCTCCAAAGATCCAACATACCTAATTTTTCTAATATTCTATTTACTTCTTTAATTTCTTTCTTATTTGTTTTGTGGTTTGATTTGTCTAATTCTGAGAGTGCAAGGTTGAGATCTCCTACTATTACAGTTTTGTTGTCTATTTCTTCTTGCAACTCTCTAACTTCTCCTTTAGGAAGTTGGATGCCATACCACTTGGTGCATATATGTTTAATATTGATATTGCTTCGATTGTTTATGCTACCCTTTAGCAGGATGTAGTTTCCTTCCCATCTCTTTTAATTAGATCAATTTTACTTTTGCTTGATCTGAGATAAGGATGGCTACCCCTGCTTTTTTGACTTCACCTGAAGCATAATAGATTTTGCTCCAGCCTTTTACCTTTACTCTATGTGTATCTCCCTGCTTTAAATGTGTTTCTTGTAAACGACATATTGTAGGGTTCTGACTTTTGATCCAGTCTGCTATCTGCCTCCTCTTTATGGGGGAGTTCATCCCATTCACATTTACGATTAGAATTACTAAATCTGTATTTCCTACCATCCTAATAACCCCAGATTATGCTTTACTTATTCTTGCCTCCCCCAACCCTCTTTCCCCCTTTTAAACTTATGTACCCCTCTTGTATCACGATGCTTACCCTCTTAATCGCTTCCAGTCTCTCCTCCTCTCTAATCCACCTTCCACACAAGCCACCAAAAGATCTTCCTCAGACCCACTAGCCCACGCCACTTATCTGCTCCGAATGCTCCAGTGATTCCCTCTTCCCTATAGGATACTGTAGAAACTCTTTGGCTTTCGACAAACTAGTTCATTTCAGCCTCGTTTTTATACTGCTCCTCTTCCTAACGTCTACTTTGCAGCCAGACTAGATTATTAACTGTTCTCTATCCCTTGCCCCCGGTCATTTTGTGTGAATAGTGCTCACACCTCGGATCCTGTCCACCATCAGGTACAACTTCCTTCTAAAACCTCCCATGAGCCATCCAACTTCTGAGGACTCTCTCCTTGCTCAATTATTTTCTCATTATTTTTGGTTGAGTACATTTTGTATCCTTCCGCCCTCACGTGAGCTCCTCAGGAACAGGAGCTTTGTGGATTTTGTCTTTGTATCCCACGTGCCTGGCGCATTTTGGCATGTAGTAAATGGGCACTAACAACATGATTTCTGAATTGCTGGTGAGTCAGATATCAGCCTGGCCCAGCTGGTCCTGCACCTCTCTCCTGGAGAGATCTACCCCAATGGGAGAACCAACATGAAATATGAAATTCTTCTTCCGCCACTAGTTGGGTGACCATGGGCATGTTCTTCAATCCTTCTGAGCTCCTGCACCTTCCCTTGGCCAATAAAAGAGACAAAGACACAAAGCAGCAGGTCCCTGCTCAGGGGTGCACAAAGAGCCAGCTGAGGATGAGATTCTAGTTATTGAAAGGGAAGAAATGTCCCAGCTTCCATCATTCCACAGCTGCATCAGAAGCTGCCGTCCCTTCTTCAAAATATCCCACCTATCTTGGTGCCGGCAATCATCCCTGCGTCTGACTGTGTGCCGGGAATGGCTTCCACCAAGACTGGAGATCGGCTGCTTTCAGATATTTTTGTCTCTAAGTGCTAGTCTCATTTCTCTAATGTCATCTGGGTCCAGGCCTTGATGATGATATGGGATGAGCAGTCTGGCAGGGGATCAGTGACAGCTCAGTAGACAAGAGCATAGGGAATAGAAATCTCACTGTTTCTGAGGCAATCTTGTTCAACCCATATAGGAATAAGAACTCCCCCTAGCACATCCCTACCAAATGGCCATCCAGTTTCTGCTTGAAGGCCTCTAGAGATAAGGTACTTCCCACCTCTCACTGAACTTTGGTGCTGGTCAAATCTGTAGAGAGTCCTGCCTTGAAATAAAGTTCTGCCTTCCAGTACGAGACAGAGCAAAGTGACAGTGCCCGATGACAGTTCCTTCCTAAGCCTTCTCTTCCCCAACTATCACTGTATCCATGCCCCATGTAAGACCAATGCCACGGGCCTCCTTCTTGATCCTCAAATAGGACTCTGTTTCCTAACTTGGGGATTTTTACCTATTCCCAGAATGCTCAACTTCCTCATCTCCATCTTCTGACTTCCCCAGATTTCTTGAAGTCGCAGCCTTTGCTGAGCACCCTTAGTGCTAGTATCTTACTTCTGTTGATTATCTCTGAATGACCCCGTACAGATCTTGCTTATGCACAGCTGTTTGCATGATGTCTCCCCCATTAGACTGTGAGCTCCTTGAGAGTACCTTTCTTTCTATATCTCATGCACGGGGCCGGGCATAAAGGAGGTGCTTAATAAATGTTTGTCGACTAGACTTTAATTGATCCTTTCATGGCACAATCTCAGTTTCCTCACCATCCAAGCCTCCATTCTCCAGACAAACTGTCCAAGTATTCCCTAAAATTTGACACTCTGGAATAAATTTATTATTATTGCTATAGCTACTATTTACAGAGTAATCTAAGGTTTGCAAAGCATTTTGCATGTTAGCTCCTTTGATCCTCACAACAACCCCATGAAATAGAGGCTATTATTATCCCTATTTTGCAGATGAGGAAACTGACATTGACACCCTGGAAGCAGCTGATATCAGAGAGTTTTTCCAAACAGTCTTGCTACCTCTCTTTTCTACTACGGGCCTTCAGAGAAAAGTACTTTCCAAGTCTCGAGCAGTTAGCTCTACTCAGCACATGCCCTTAGCACAATGATAACTTTTTGACAGGTCATGAAATAAAGCAATTACCGATGGCTAATTGGGGGGGGGGGAGGGTAACAAGAAAAACAAAACATCACGTGACCGACTGGAACTTCTCATCCCATCATAGCCCCCTCATCTGGTAGTATTCCATGCACTTCCAGAAGTTAAAGACATGGATCACTGAAGCATCAATTTTGAGCTAGAAGGGACCTTATAGGTTATTTTGTCTCTCATTTAACATGGGAGGAAACTGAGACTCGAGGAGGTAACATGATTTAGGCTTCTAGTTTTAGGGTTGGAGGAGATCTCAGAGGCTATCTAATCTAGCCTCTCTTTCATGGGGAGGAAGAAGCAGAGGCAAGGATGTTAAATGGCCCATGATATATAACATCGGGGAGATGTAGAAAAAGGAAGCAAACCAGTCCTGTAGTGACAAAAAAAGGAGGTCCATGTGCTTCTGTGCTGTTCCTCAAATAATGGCAAAAGACCTAAAGAAACACCTCCAGGTATGCTGGGTAAATTGCTTATGAAGGATATAGCAGAGGGCTTGGACAAGAGTCACTTAGGCTGACATGGGACTGATGGATTGTGTGGTGTCCTGCTGGAGAAATGAGCACATCATAGACATCATCAAAAAACTCAACGCATTAACACTGGATAATTTCCCAGGTTCTCTTTTAGTCCCAGGATTTGGTGATTATGTGGAGCCGACTTATAAAGACTTATAAAAGTCTCCAAAACTTGATCATAAAACTTGACCTATTTGATCTCTTCCCATGGTCCAAAGGAAATTCCTGTCGGTTGAAGAACATAGGTTGAATGACCAAGCTCTCCCCTCAGTATGACTCATGGGTATTTCTAGAAGGAATAAGGAAGAAAAGGTAACTAGAGGCCTCAGCATGTTCCCATCTACCCTCTGCCCATCAGCAGTCCAACCTTTCATTGATGTCATTGTTGTTGTTTGCACATTCAGTTGTATTCAACTCTTCATGACCCCATGGGCAACACTGCTCATGGGATTTTCTCTGCAAAGATAGTGGAGTGGTTTGCCATTTCCTTTTCCAGTGGATTAAAATAAACAGGTTAAATGACTTGCCCAGAGTCACACAGCTAGTGTGAGCAGCTAGTATCTGAGACCAGATTTAAACTAAGATGCTCTTGACTCCAGGCTCAGAGCTTTATTCACTAAGTCACCTAGCTACCCCAAGACTATGAGGATAAGGTTATTTTACTATGTACTGAAATTTTCCTTTCTCTAGTAAAGTGACAATGTTTGCCATCATTTTACAATTATGCCAAAGATATTTCCCAATATTATTTTATTTTTCCAAATAAATAGTCAACCCTGTTAACCTGACTGTAAAAACAACATCAACATTCATTTTTGTAAAACTTTCATGTTCCAAATATTTCTTCCTCCTTCCCTTACTATCTCCCTTCCCCAAGACAACAAGCAATTCAATATAGGCTAAATATGTGCAATACTTTTAAACATATTTCCATATTTGTCTGGTGTGAAAGAAAAATCAGACCAAAAGGGAAAGGAGAAAGAAAGAAAAAACAAAGAAAAAAATGAAAATGTTATGCTTTAATCCACAATTAGTCTCTATAGTTCTTTCTTTGGATACAGATGGCATTTTCTATCAAAAGTCTATTGGAATTGCCTTGAATCACCATATAATTCCCCAACTGCTATTCCCCAACTGATGAACATCCCTAATTTCCCAGTTCCTTGCCACTACAAAAAGGGCTGCTACAAACTTTTTTGCACATATGGGTCTTTTCCCTTTTTATGATATCTTTGGGGTACAGACGCAGTAGAGATACTGCTGGATCAAAAAGCATGAACAGTTTGATAGCCCTTTGGGCATAATTCCAAGTTGCTCTCCAGAATGGTCGGATCATTTTACAAGTCCACCAACAATGTATTAATATCCCAGTTTTCCCACCCACCCCCACTATTTATCATTATCTTTTCCTGTCATTTTAGGCAATCTGAAAGGCGTATGGTGGTACCTCAGAGTTGTCTTAATTGGCATTTCTCTGATCCATAGTGATTTAGAGCATTTTTTCATATCACTAGAAATGATTTTAATTTCTTCATCTGAAAATTGTTCGTTCATATTCTTTGACCACTTATCGGCTGAGGAATGACTTGTATTCTTATCAATTGGAATCATTTCTCTATATATTTTAGAAATGAGGTCTTTAGCAGAAGTCTTGGTTGTAAAAAAAACTTTTCTCAGCTTTCTACTTCCTATCTAATCTTTTTTGTGCTGATTTTGTATGTGCAAAAACTTTTAAATTAAATATAATCAGAATTAACCATTTTGCATTTCATAATGTTCTCTAGTTCTTGTTTGAACATAAATTCCTCCCTGATCCACAGATCTGACAGATAGACTATTCTTGCTCTCCTAATCTGCTTATAGTATCACTCTTTACTATATGAACTATTATTTATGACCTATATATTATATATACTACATATTATATATAATATATATTATATATCATATTATGAACTATATATTTACTATATGAACCCATTTAGACTTTATCATGGTATAGGGTGTTAGGTGTGGGTCAATGCCTAGTTTCTGCCATACTAGTTTCCAATTTTCCCAGCAATTTTTGTCAGATAGTGAGTTCTCATCCCAGAAGCTGGGGTCTTTGGGTTTGTCAAATCCTAGATTACTATAGTCATTGACTAATGTGTCTTGTGAACTTAACCTGTTCCACTGATCGACTACTCTATTTCTTATCCAGTACTAAATGGTTTTGATGACCGCTACTTTATGGTATAGTTTTAGGTCTGGTACAGCTAGACCACTTTCCTTTGCATTTTTTATTAATTCCTTTGATATTTTTGACCTTTTGTCCTTTCAGATGAATTTTGTTATTAGTTTTTCTAACTCTGTAAAGGAATTTTTTATGCCGAAGACATTTCCTTCTAAGTTCTTGATACTATTTTGCCTCAGAGTCCTACTTATCTTGAGTCCCTCCCCACCCTCCCCAACCCCGCTTAAGTTAGAATCATTTGGAAAAGCCACAGAACACTTCCCTTCAAAGCAGACCAAGTCCCAACAGCCACCCACTTTGGAAGGGTGCCTTGTGTAGAACAGCCATATTATTATCCCCAGTTGGGCCGTTAGACCAGGCTGGGACCCTTCCAAGTGGCACGGGAAGAAAGCCAAGTCAGGCCGCTCTGTGTAACGAGGGGCTATCACAAAGAGTTGTCACATTGCAGCCATCCCTTTCCAAGTTCCGTGATGTAAAGGACATGAGATGTGACAATATGGGGAAGAAGGCTAATTAATACCATTTACAAAACTGGGACTCCCTCCCTACCCTAAGCCCTTACTCCCCCTCCCCCTCTACTATATTCCTTTTTAATAGCACTATTGGCTTGGCCAACATAGGTCTCAGAGACCTACTTTTCCTCCTTTTATCTATCCTTTCTTTTCCCAAATTCAGCCAAGCAGTGTTCGGTAATAGTGTCAAATGAGTTGAAAACCCGAGGTCTAGCAATCTGACAATGATATAACTGTCACAATGGGTCCACTTTCCTCTTGTATTGGCTCAGGCATAATTAGAATCAAATATCTACCTCTTAGCGTTTCTCTTGGGCTCACCCAACTCTGAAAGCTCGTGGGCCATTAAGGCATATCAATTAGTAATGATTTTTTCCCCAGCCCCCAGCAACCAGTGAAGCAGACATTAAAGGGGATATCTGCAGTCAAAATTTTTAATGTGCTCCATTTGGAAGTATCTACTTTGACGCCCGGACCGGTATCACCAGGGAAACTCATTTGCTTAAAGTTTTATATTGCAGCCATTAAAAAATATCTCATACGCTGGATGAATGTCGAGGAACATTGCCATACCTATTAAGTAATATTAATTGTATAAAGGTTTGGAAAACACACGAATCATTAAAAGTATAAATGGGTTGTGCAATAGCCTGGAAGAGCTAATGTTATCACTTTTGTGGCCAGCTTAACAACATCCTCAGTACGATCATTTTTAACTAAGACATCCTGACCCAGGAAAAGTTAGTTCTTTTTTTTTTTTTTTTTTTTTTTGCCTTTCCTTTTTTTGAGTAGTGACCTCCCCACAACCGGCACATCATAAGCGGTCACGTTAATCAAGAGTTTCATTCAATGTGGCTGGATTTAAACTACTTTGATAGGCCCTATTTTGAGAATTGATCTACCTCAGATCATCAGTGTGACTAGTCTTGCCGCCTTTTGACCGGGGTGCAAAATGGGAAATTGGCCCAAGGGGGAGCAGACCCGTGTCCAGGCAAGAATCACGTGGAGATCTGTCGGCGAGTCCAGTTCTGAAATAGCTGCACGTTGGGTAGACTATCCTCTGTGAGGACCAAAGAGACCAATAGCATTTAATGCTTGAGTACCTTGGTTAGTAGTTAGTGGGCAATAAGGCCCGCCCTGTTCCTGTAGCAGGTAGCAGCCATCTATAGAAACTCTTGAAAAGACCTTAATCTAAATGGTCTCTCCTACTGAGTTGATTCAGTGTGGACTGTTAGTACACCGTGAGCTTCAGTCCAATGACAAATGGGGCACCCCTCCCAGGTCACATTAAGGCACCACTGGCCATCATTACCACTTTGGTTTGAATGAGCTGCTCCGATTAGCCAGCAGAAAGCAAGGTTCTGAAGAGACAGGCCAAGTGCATTTTGATGAGGGAAAAGACATCAGGTAGGGCATTAGGGATATAGAATTTCTAATGTTCTTATGCTCTGCATAGGCTTCAACTGTGCCCAAACTGGAAAAAAAGAACTGAAGATCTGTTGCCGATAAGGGAAATTTCCTTGGGTTTCTGACCACTATCCCACTCCATACCCATTACAAATATGCACATACATAAACGTACACTCACATGCCCGCATACACACCTTTCTATATGGATAGAACACTGGTCCCTGGATTCAGGAGGAGGACCTCGGTTCAAATCTGGCCTCAGATATTTACTAGCTGTGTACCCTGGGCAAGCCACTTAACTTCTGTCTGTCTCAGTTTCTTCAACTGAGAACACGAGAATATTCTTCCGAATGAGAATAACAACGAGACCTACCTCCCAGGATCGTTGTAAGGATCAGGTGACATAATATTTGAAAAGAGCCTGGATAAATGCTTATTCCCTTCCCCTTCCCTATAATTTGGAAGGCTCCCACATTCATTCTCTATCAATTTCTCATGGCAACCCCGGTATTTGAACCTGCCACACAGTAGATACATAACTAATAACTACTATTTGGAGAGAGATAAGAAAAGGGTTAATATCCCAATTTTATAGAGTGGAAAACTGAGGGTCATGGAAATAAAGTGATTTGCCTGATATGACACAGGATCACTGACGAAAATCTGGAAGGTTTCCCAGATGGGGGAATAGAGGCCCAGTGAAGTGTTTTGCCTGAAGTCACAGAATTAGTAATTAGCACTCCCCTAATTTGAGATCAAATGCTCTGACTCCAAATCCACCATGGCTTCCAGTACTCCACGTTCCCTTTGTCCAAGAGTCCCTCTGTGATAACACGTCCCCATGGGGAAGCTCCCACTACAACAGGTGTCATTTCTGCTAACTTCATTCCCTTGCTATGGGTCTCTTTACTCTTCCCAGTTGTTCTGATGATTTATGGCAGATAATTGAGTCTTCCTAACCCAGAGCTGACCACAAACACCAGCAGATAGACTGAATGCTTCCCACACTGATGAATCCATTGCTAACTGGAACATAAATTGCTTCCTTCCTCCCATCCATCGGGGAGGCTCGGGGCCCCACCCATGCCATGGCTGCCATGGTGATATCCTTAGTCCCAGAGGCCCATGAGATGGAAGGAGGAGGGGGCTGGAGACAGAGATAGATTAAAAGAGACAAAATCCCAGGAAAATAAGTGGCTTAAGTAAACTCTGTCTTGATAGTATGGGGCGCTATAAAGTTTTTATTGCCACTTACTTGGAAAGCCAAACATAAGTCACTCTTGGCACCCACACTGATAAGAGAGGAAGCCTGGCCACTGCACATTCTCCCCATACAGACGACAGGAGTTCCATAAACGTTCCCAGATCCCTTCCTCTCCCGGTTTCCGTCAGCTCTGTGAGGACAGTGAAGGCTGTGCTTTCTCCTTTCTACCTCCTCATCTTTTCTCCCTCTCCCAGGCCCATCATTTCTTTGGTGAGCTCCAGGACGACTAATTCCCAAGAGCTAACATGTAAAATCCCATCATACCACACAGGTGGACTGAAGAGACACTAAGCTAAGAGATGGTTCCAAAGCTTGTTGCACCCCTACTGCACTGTGGGTGAAGAAAAGCTCAAATGTGACTGGGACATGAATGAGTAAATGAATGAATAAATGAATGAGTGAACGAAACAAAGACCGAATAAATGAAAAAAATCAATGAACGAACAAATGAATGGATTAATGAATGAAAATGCAGTTATTAAGCACTTAGAGGCAAGTGGCGTATAGGAAAAGTGGAGCTGACTTTTAATGGCGCAGATCCTGGCTCTGAACCTCAGCCTCGTTTTTTATACTCAGTCCATGGACTTAGGCAAATACTCCCTTCTTTTTGATTCTCCTCAGTTTCCTCATTTGAGAAGGTAAAAGGTCAAACTTGTGTGGTCTATTCCTTCTCTAAACTATGGTTACACGAGGTAAGGTAACCCATTCGTTTTCTCCCAGACCTCTCCCCAGCACCAATGGAATCACATCACACTAATCACAAATTATCACAGATTATCACAGTTGATGAATTCAGTAGCCATCTAGAAAAGGAATTTCTACTTTAACTTGCCCACCAAGTGGAATCATGGTGCTGGGAAACAGCCGTCACATTTGGAGATTTTCTTTCCCTGCTACTCCAGCCCAAACTTACTAAGAATCTATCGTGTACAGAGCACTGGCCTAGGTAATCTTTGTTTCTGCTCAGTCATTTCAATTATGTTCCATTCTCCATGACCCCATTTGGGGTTTTCTTGGCAGAGATACTGGAGTGGATTGCCATTTCCTTCTTCAGCCCATTTTACAGATGAGGAAACTGAGGCAAACGGGGGAAATGACTTCCTCAGGAACACACAGCTAGGAAGTGTCCAAGGCTCGATTTGAACTCAAGAACATGAGTCTTCCTGACTTCAGGAATCATACCACACAGGTGGAAAAGAAAAGAATAGAGTATCTGCTGTACCCCTAGGTCCTCCTCTGCTAGATATTGGCAATACTTCAGATGTACTCCCTTTGCTCAAGCACATTATAGAGGGATAATAAACAAATAGGCTGCTATAGAACAAAGTACTATATAGTATCTTGTGGGCATATAGGGCAGCCAGGTTGCACAGTGCGTAGAACATTGGCCTTGGAATCAACAAGATTCATCTTCATGAGTTGAAATTCAGCCTCAGATACCTCCTAGCTATGTGACCCTGGACAAGTCACTTAACCCCAATTGCCTTGGGGGAAAAAAGACATGTAGAAATTCCACAGTATGGAGTCTCCTCAGGAAGGTTCCAACCTGACCATGTCCAGAAGCTGCTATAAATTGCCATCTTCCTGCTAATAGTCCAGGAACGGAAAACAGAAGAAGAGGCTTATTAGACTGAACAAAATGATCCATCAAGGGACGGGGCTGCCCAAGCAGCACTCCAGACATATTCTGGCTAATATCGTTCACGTCGAATCCATGAGATTGCAGAATTTAGCTCACTGATGGCTAGCCATCATAGCTACGGCTGGGTGATAGAAACCCCCAGTTCCAAGTTCCTCTGGGAAAATTCGCAGAGACTCTAGAAAACAGTCACTCTTTATCTTCTCCACAATAGGCTGTAAATTATCGGTATGCCATCTTCTTTGCATTAGATGCCCTGGCCTCTAACAGGTTGCTGTAATAGATAGGCCACTTAAGTGACTCAATCGTAAGTTATGGATGGAGAGCCCTATTTGGCCCAGCCAACATGCTCCCTCTTTGCCCAATTTTCAATATGAAAAATCACCACTAAAAATCAAAAATGGCTTCATGGACCATCAGCTCTGATCTACGGGATTTGTCACGCTGAAGCTCATCCCTTTCAAGAGCACTTCATTCATTTGTTCCATGCTACCAAGACCAAGATCTCTCTGAATAATTGATGAAGGGAGAAAACTCGGAGCAGCCTTGCACTGAGCTCTGAGACTGGGAAGGCTCCCTCTGCTCATGGAAAAGTGACTCCAAGAATAGCCCAACAGCAGGCAAAGCTCTGAGCCAGCCAGGAAGCCTCCACTCATATGGGCCTGTTAGGAAAGGAACCGGACCCACTGGGAAAGGAACTGGGCTTGCTAGCAAAGGAACCAGGCCCGCTAGGAAAGGAGGGCCTGCTAGGAAAGGAACTGGGCCCGCTAGGAAAGGAACCAGGCCAGCCATTTCATTGATATATGGCACTTCCTACTGAAGGAGCCCCCATACCAATGCAAATTGGCATCTTCTCTACAACTTAGCTCCCTAGGGCACTGAGAATCGCAATGCATTGCCCAGGTCTCATCCAGCTAGTACACATCACAGGTAAGACTTGAATTCAGGTCTTCCTGGCTTTGAGACAAAATATCCGTTCAGCAAATGGGCCCGCTTCAGAATAAATACTTAGGAGGTCTAGAAGTGAAAATTCAGGCTGGCACAATTTCCGGTTTGGAAAAAAATAGGAAAAAGAAAGAACAAAAAATAAATGTTTCACCATATCAAAGTTCCTTAACTATTTTAGTGCTCATCCTTCAAAGACTAGCTGAAATCCTTCCTCCTCCATGAAGCCTTCTCCATTGATTCTAGTTAATATAATATATAATAATAAAATAATAATGATGATGATGATACCGATGATGATAGCAAACATTTACATAGCTCCTACTATAGGCCAGGAACTTTATAAACATCTCATTTGATCCTCACCACAATCCTGGGAGGATCTGCTATTGGTTTTTGGTTTGTTTGTTTGTTTGTTTGTTTTGGGGGGATTTTTTTTGCTGAGGCAATTGGGGTTAAGTGACTTACCCAGGGACATACAGCTAGGAAGTGTTAAGTGTGGCCTTTTCACATGTGAACTCAGGTCCTCCTGACTTCAGGGGTAGTGCTCTATCCACTGCAACACCTAGCTGCTCCAGAAGAGCTGCTATTGTGATCCCCATTTTACAGCTATGGAAGTTATGGAAGTTTACAGCAGGGAGTTAAGTGACTTATTCAGGGTCAAAGAGTTAATAAGTGCCTGAGGCTGGTTCTGAACTCAAGGCTTGCTGACTCCAAGTCTAGTGCCTGCTGGTTGGTCCTTTCTCCTATGAATACTTCTCTTCCCCACCCCTTAATTTAGAACTCCAGGTGTGGAATTACCTCTCTATTGCTATAGATTCCCCCAGTTGTAATTTCTCATTTTAAAGGGGCAATGACAGGGTACGTGACTTGCTCAGGATCACCCAGCCAGGACTGAACAGAGACAGGGTCTTGATTCTAAGGTTAACCTTCTCTTCACTCCACATTGCTGCCTCTCCAAACACTAAGGCAGAGCCAGAGTGGGCTCACAGGGAGAGAGGTACAAACCAGCTGAGTGAAATCAGGCACAATTGGGGGACCGCCCAGGAGAGTATATGGGGGCTCTGGATACTATCAGTATGAACCCATTAGACAAGTTTTTTGACCTCCTGAGCCTTTTTATTTTACAAGTTGGGCTTCTAATAATGTTTACAGCATTTACCACAGTAACTGGCTCATAGAAGGCACTTAATAAATGCTTACCAACTGACATATTCCAAGGATGTGTGAAAAGTATGGAAATGTGACTTATTAGATGCCAAGTCAAAGACCTGGGTTCAAATTCTGCTTTGTTCCTTCCTAGTTGCTTTAGTTCTCTGAGTTTCATTCATCATAGGTTCCCAGACCGAGACCTGGAAGGAGATCTCAGAAGCCACCGAATCCCATGTATTCATTTTGCACCTAAGGAAACTGAGGCACTCCCTTCCATTTTGTAAACCCTCAAGATCTCTGGAAATATGACCCATGGCTATTATTCTATTTCTCTTGTGGACCTGTGACATCGTACACAAAGAGGAAGCCTTAGGTCCTGAATTAATAATGGTACCCAAGTAGAGAAGACTTGTAACCCTGAACTTTTATACCAACACTGCAGCCATGGAGGAAGGGAGGCAAGCACAAAAAGGAGATAATTTAATGATCTCCCCTCGAGTATCTTATGGCTCCAGGATCAATGAGATGGGACTGGCCAGGAAGAGGAGTCAGAGGAGGCTGTAGCCCACACCTCTGGAGGTTAGTTAAGGCAAAAAAAAGTAAACCAGGTCTAGACAGGCTGGGTCAAGGTCCAGGAGGTCAGTCAGTCAGTGAGCTTGAATTTTTCAACCTGGAGCAAAAAGCAGGGCTCCTTACCTTGTTTATTTGTTTCAAATGTTGTCTTTACTTTAAAAACAAGAGGACCCTGGGCCCATGGGTATCAATAAGAGACAGAAAGAAATTCTGTGTCAGAAGGTGAAGCAAGCCTGTTCCTGGTTGGAGAATTGGTGTTAGGGCATAACTCTGGTAGAGATACGTGCTTGCAAGTTCTCACTTCTTTTTCCTATTTGTATAGCACTTGAAAACTTGCAAAACCCCTTACTTATGTCATTGGATCCTAACAACAACATCTTGTTGTAGGTAATAAGTTATTATTGTTATCATAATTATTATTATATATGATATATATTATATTATAATAATATTATAATTATAATCCCCATTTTCTGTGAAGACCGCGTATTTTAAAATCAGCCGGAGTCAGGAATTCAGGTTGGGGGAAAATCGTCAATCTTTATTCTCAGTGAAGAAAGATCGGAGGTGGAAGAGAATCGGCAATACCAATGTGTGCAGCTGAGTCAAGAAGCTAGCTAGACCAGCAGCCACATGACCAACAACATAGAACCCAGGCCAATCTCTCCCAACCTCTCTTCCTGTCTCTCTGCCTCCACCCACCAAAATCGTCATTTCCTATACAATACATCAGGACTTGCACAGAGAGTGGGCGGGGGCCATTCTTTATCCAAGTGTGTATATTAATAGAGTATGATCCAATTACTATTTAGCCTCACATGCTTGGGACCTCAGTGCATCAACTCAAGCCTCAGCCCATTACAATTTTCAGATAAGGAAACAGGCTGAGAGAGACTATCAGTGTTTGAAGCAAGACCTGAATTCATTATTTCTTATTCTAAGTACAGCAAGGTACCTACTACTGCCACCTGGCTAGCCCCACTTTAACTAACTAATTGTGGAACAGCAATAAGTGGTCATTTATTCACCTTTTCTTTCGGCGCCATCATGGACGCAAGAAGCAGGTGACACAGGCCCTCTGTCCGGCACTCTCCAGTTCCACCACAGAGACAGGAAAACCCAGATTGCTGAAATATCTATAGCAGTTCATGCTTCCATATTCTCCATTGCTCCTTACTGCCCCTCTGACTAGGTGATATCCTCATTTTACAGAATAAAAAAGATCCAGAGACAGCAAGTAGAATTCTTGAGGTCGCACAGATGGACATCAGTGGACAGAACTCAACCCCGGGCCTCTCTGGCTCTCCGTCCCATTAGCATTCCATGATCCTTTGCTGCTTCCAAGCCACAGCACACACACTGAAAATAACTAGTGCAGTTACTGAGAAACTACAGCCAAGGTGAGATCATGTCGCATTCACTTTACAGAAGAGCTAATATAGAACAAAGGTGTGATCGGAACCCTTTGGCGCACAGATGGAAGGCGTATCTAACATCTCGGGTGGTTGGGGCACACACGTTACTTTTCACTTCTAAAATAGATTTGCTCTCTGATTGTCCTCTATGGAGAGACACCAAAGTGGGAAGCATCCTATTTTTCTAAATCACTCTGGAGGTTTAGGGGGATTCACATTTCCCTGAAGTTCCTAACTTTGGTATAGCCAGAATATTTCACAGAGGACTTTAACGTGATAGACTTGGACTTGGAGATAGGAAGGCCGGAGTTCAAATCTCACTTCTGATATTTACTACCCACATGCCTTGGGGCATGAAACTTAATCTTTAGGAGCCTCAGTTGCCTCCTCTTCAAAATGAAGATAATACCTGTAATACTAGAGAAAGCATGCTGCCTAGTGGAGTGCAAAGAAGGCTAATTAAGAGTCAAGAAGGAAAGAAACAAGCATTTATTAATTGCCTTTTGTGTGCCAGATACTGTGCTAAGCAATTTACAGATATCATCTCATTTGATCCTTCGGGAACCTCCCGAGGAGAGAAACCTCCCCCAGTACTGGGAGGTAAGCCCTATTATTATCATTCCATTATCGTCCCATTTAACAAGCAAAGAAACTGAGACCCAGAGGATTTAAGTGTAACTTACTTAGCATCACACAGCTAATAATCTAATAAGCTCAGGTTTTCCTGAGTCCAAAGCTCTATCAACTGCACCACCCAGCAGCCTAGAAAGCGATTCAAGCAAAAACTTGATAAATACTTATTGCAGTTACTGTTAAACACTATGTAAATATCAGATACCTTCATCATCATCATTGCCTATGGAGTGTTTATTCAAATCAACAAACATTTATTGCTATCCTATTATCATGTATCCTATGAAAGAGGTGGGGGCAGGTATTATAATTCCCATTTTACAGATGGGAATGGGGGGGGGGAAGGATGTTACCTGCTAAAGGCACATGTTGTTCACTGCTGGGTCTTTCTGCTTCCCACTGGGATTAAATCTTTACATTACCTTCAGAAGTTCAGAAAAAGATCTGTTGGGCTCTAGAAGAGGGAAATTTAAGACAAGCAGGGGACGGGCCTTCAAGGTCTTGCCCAGAAAGATGCATTTAGCACTTAGAAATGCACCTGGCTGTTCCTTTTCTTCCTCCCTCATCCCCCTCCCCCAAGTACATTTGGTAGACAGCCATCTGTCATTGTGAAGATATGACAGGCCAATCAATCCAAACTCTGCTCGCTAGCTCCCATTCCCTCTCCGCTGCCTGAAGGTTGAGATCTCCTAACCCAGTGATTCATATTGGAGCGAGAGTCTGCATTGACCTTTTTGGTAGTAGGAGACTATTTCCCCCGTAGCTGGCTGACTTGGAGAGGCAGGAGGGGCCCCCCAGGCAGGGTTTATGTCCCCAGCTTTGCCCAACCTGCCAGATCAATGGGCAAAGAGCTCCTCACTGATGTCCACAACACCCAGATTGCAGAGATTGTAAAAAATCCCCCACCTCACCCTCACTTTAAACTTCACAACCAGGGGAACAAGGATATTGTTTCCATAACAGACCCCGTGACTTTCTTTCAAAAAGGCTTAACAAGAACACTTTTTGAAATGAACTTTGATGGGCTGAACTGTTTGATCATTTGAATGACTGATGTTTGTACAGTTGTTGGCTCCGCCACACCATAGATCTAATTTGGCTATTCAGAATGGGTGAAAACCAGTTTGACCATTTCTCAGTCATATAGCAGTAATCTAGCAGAAGAGAAACTTTTTGAAGGCAGGGACTGGTTTTTCCAGTTATGATTATTTTGTAATTGTTCTTTCCATTTACAATGTTGTAGTCATGTATGTGTTTGTGTGTGTGTGTTTGCATGTGTGTGTATATATATATATATATATCTTCACTTTAAGATTAACAATGC
This sequence comes from Sarcophilus harrisii, assembly GCF_902635505.1. Lineage (NCBI taxonomy): Eukaryota > Metazoa > Chordata > Mammalia > Dasyuromorphia > Dasyuridae > Sarcophilus > Sarcophilus harrisii. The sequence continues at coordinate 33,163,220 of NC_045432.1, forward strand.
ACTTCTTCTTTCAGGAGGACCAAGAGTATAAATGAGAAAACTGAGGCTCTCATCAAGGTGAAATGACCTCTTCAGATCACCCAGGGATCCTGTCTGTAGAGCTAAAAGGAGGTCCTGGAGGCCATCAAGTCCAGCCTCCCAGTTTTATAAAGGAGGAAACGGAGGCACAGAGAGATGAAGTAACTTGCCTGTCACAAACTACTGACAGCATTTGAATCCAGGTCTTCCAGCCTTCAAGTATTGTACTTCCATTATACCACTGCATCAAGAAAACGGAACGGTTCAGAGAGGGCAAAAGTCTTTGCCCACAGTCATGAGGGCGGTAAATATCAGTGGCAGCCTTTAACCCCGGATCCCTTGACTCTAAGGAAAGCATAATTTCCCCTCCACTAGGCTGTCTCTAGCAGGATAAGGGCACATTACCATTTGTAGTGTCTGCACTAAGCATTTTCTTGGAGAACAACAAAACCCAAACCCGAACCCGAACCGAACCGAACCAAACCCAACAAATGAAAATGAATGGAAACCCCTTAAGAGGGAAAAAGAGGCCTCCTCCAATTCTCTATCTTTTTTCACTTGTTTTCTTTTGCTTTGGGAATGAAATCTTCAGAGATCTACCACCCAATCTGTATAGCCAAGGCTGGTTTGTAGCCGATCAATCAATTTTGACCTTCAGTTCAGCCCTAAGCTTTTTTTCTACTCCATTCAAGCCATTTGAAAAATACTAAGAGAAAAGCAGTTCCTCAGGGAAGGGGAAGATAATGTATCTGCAGAGAACGGACTCTTTGTAGGTTTGCGATGGGAGGCAGGGACGTAACAAATTGCACCTGTTCAAACCCATCAATTCAAAACAAGCATCTGGGAAACTTGACAAGAGCCTTGAATGCCCCTTATGTTCTGATAACTGCAAGGAGAAAAGATAATGTATAGAAAAGCATGCCCATTGGGGGCGGCCGTATGGATGGATTGAACTATAGGTTTAGTCTCTCCCTAGTGCTTAGAGGTTAACTTCCTCTTTGCTCAAAAGACTCTTATTCTGAGCTCAATGGGAATAGTGAAATTGGAAGGACGATCAAGGGTACACATGCTTCTGCACAGCTCCAGCTGCCCAAGAAGGTCAGCTCCCCTAGATGAGTAGGGAGAATTTCCAGAAGGGATCTCCCAAGTCATCTAATCTAAACCCTTATTTTTAACAGATCAAGAAACTGAAGCTTAGAGAAGGAAAGTAGCTGACCAAAGGCCACATGTAGGATCCTCAGTTTAGAATTAGAAGGAACTTCTCGGGCCACCTAAAATCCCATCCTTCTAGCTCAGAGCAGTCAGATTTGGCCATTCCAGATGTGTGCCTTCGACTGGGCAAACCTCACATTACTGTTCTCACTAGTCCACAGTCTTCTGGCTCTGTGTTCTCACCTTTTGCCAGCAGGGACCACCATGAGCATTCAGCCTGGGCTGCATGGCCACGGCAAGGTCCACAGGGTGGCTCTTGTGAGAAGGGGCCTCAGAGAGCATCTAGTCCAAGTCCCAGTTTTGGACAGAGGAAAAGAAAGAGGCTGAGAGTGGGAAGGAGATTTGCCCAAAGTCACATGAGGATTAAAAAGCAGAACCTAAGATAATCAAGGGAGGGAACAACAGAGTCAAAATTCAAAGCCGGGTCCTCTGAAACCAACATCAGGCCACTATCCATTATACCAAAGCCCCAGTGATCTGAGCTCACACCCTCTGGCTCCTAAGTCCAAGGTTCAAATGTCTGATCTTTTCAAGAGTTGGTATAGTATCTAGTGGGACTCCAATATAATGAAGTAACTTGCCCAAGGCTCTACAGCTAGCAAATAAGTCCAGATTTGAACTGGGGAACAAGAATCTTCCCGACTCCAGGTCTGCTTCTCTATCCACTACTTACCAGCCCCTGACTTGTTTTCCTGCACAAATGGGAGTGTGCTACTTCCAACTCTTTCTAAAAGGCTTCACGTTGGGCAACGCCACAGGCGGCCTGCAAGGTTGTGAAAAGGGTTCCAAGTCTTCACAACTAGAAACCGGAAGAGACTTTAGCATCATCTGGTTATGTGATCCATGAAGAAACAAACCTAGAGAAGCTAAGTAATGCCTGATGGCAGAGTTAGAATTAATGAGATTCTCCCACGGAGGATCCAATGAGCTTTTTGCTATACTAGAACACTGGACTGATTCTAAGAAAAGGAAATAAGATGTCAAGTCTTATACTTTGGTGTGAGAGAGTAGGAAAAGTGCTACACAAAGAAATAGGAAGCTTTGGATAGGAAACCTGCTTCGGACACTTCATTTCTATGTGGCTCTACCAAGATGCTTTAACTTTCTGAGGCTCAGTTTCTTCATCTGTAAAATGGGTAGAATAATACAAGTAACACCTCCTTCAAACACACTTGTCATGAGATATATCTGTAAAGCACTTTCCCAACTTAAAAATGCTTTAGAAATGTCAGTTATCATTAATGCTGTCCAAAGGCCTCTCATCTGTCTCTGTTCATTCTAGAACCTAAAGTGGTCACATCCGACTGTTCTAGGCTAGCAGAGGTCAGATTAGGTGGCCCATGAGATTCCTCATAGTGCTGACCATATGTGTGACCTTGGGTAAGTAACTTTCCTTCTCCAGGCTTCAGTTTCCTGAGAATGGGACATTGGTAGTGTTTAGCACAGCACTTGGCACATGATAGGTGCTTAATTAAAGCTCAATCTAATGTCTCTCCTTGGATTTTCCAGCTGGCACTGACAACTTGGAATGTCTTCCTTTTTCTCATCGGGCCTCCGGATTCTCAACCCTGCTCCCATCTCATTTCCCCCAATCCCCATTTTCCCCTGTTCTGGGGCAGATGAGATAGAAAGGGTCACAGGGAGATCTTGTCAGAAAGCCTCTGCTCTCTTCTGTTGACTCGTAGAAATATCAATTCTTGCCCAAAGCCTCCTCCTGTATACTTTCCACAGTCTGTGAATCACAGGCTATGGCGCAGACTAGATCTTAGAGATCACCTAAGACTCCAGGCCTAGTGCTTAGAACCCAAGTCAACGGGGAATAGAATTCAGTTGCTATAAAAATATGTTTCTTTTAAATTCAAGAACTCCCCTGATATCATTACAAGAACAATGCAGAAGGGCAGGAGAACAGGGGGTGATATATAAGAAGCCCTGGATAAAATACAGAAAGGAAGCTCAAAGAAGGGGTACGGCTATACTGTCTAAAAATTGGCCAACATGGACCTCACATTAAAGGGCCATGGGAGGACCCAGATCTAATGTTGTCTACATTCCCCTTCTCCCTATTTAGCATCCTACTGAGAGGAAAGTTAGCTCAGGCAACGTGACAAGGCCCTGCTCTCATTTCCTGTAGGATTTCTCCGGATTCCAGGTTCTAGACGTGTCAGAAGAGGTCCCCAAATTCAGAAGGCAAAGACTTGTGGCACGGGCCCAACATAAATATAAGAAAAACGAGCTGGCGGACGGAGCAGGGCTCTGCTGTGTGGACCCACTTGAGACAATCTGCTCCTGTAGTACACCGGCTACTTTCCCACTGTACATCCGTGTCTGGATTGCTAAATTCATCCAAGGCCCTCTTGAACTCAGAAAAAAAGCCTCAGGCAACAAATTTCACCTTCTCGCTGAAGCAACATGAACCCTTCAAATGTGCACTTTTAAAAACATTTTCTATCTTTTCTCCCCATGCCAGACACTAGGAGCAAGAAGGGCTTGGCGACAGGGGGCAAAGTGTTCTTTAACATTTGCTGTGGAGACACTTTTGAAGGCTCCCAGATCCTAGCAAACCCGGAAATTGGACTCTCAGTGACCCGACAGAAGCACCCAGAATCTCAGTCTTACGGGAGCTCAGGGACCATCTATTCCAACCGGTGCTAAGACCAGAGGCCCCAGTACAACATTCTAGACTAATGCTAATCCAGCTACTCGATGACACTCTGGGAGGGCTGGCCACCCCACTTCAGGACAGTTCCAAGTATGGGGAAGCTTTTCCTTAGCAACAAGGGAGAATTGTCTCTGTGTGGCTCCCATCCGTGGCTCCTAGCTGCACCCCCCGGAGCCAAGAAGAACAGGGCTCATCTTCTCTTCCCCGTGTAGTCCTGCGAATTATTGAAGACAGTGATCTTGAACACCCTAAGGTACTCTTCTTCAGATACAACAGCCCCAGGTACTTCAAGTAATAGGTTTGGAGATAGATGAGATATGTGTGTGTGTGTGTGTGTGTGTGTGTGTGTGTACACATACATGAAACAGCTATACACATGCAGATGCATGCATACATGAGCAAGATACACATGCATACAAATGTGACAGGAGGGAAATACACAAATGTACACGTGCATATACACTTAAGATGAAAAAGAGAGAGAAGGAAGGAAGGGAGGGAGGGAGGAAGGAAAGAAGGGAGGGAAGGAGGAAGGGGGAAAGGAAAGAAAAAGGAAAGAAAAGGAAAGAAGGGAGTGAGGGAGGAAGAATAGAAAGGACAGGAAAGGAAGGAAGGAAGTCCAGAGGGCTAAGGGAAATTTGTCTCCAGGCCTCTCTCACCAACTCAGCCTACCATTACCAGACTCATTCCAATTTGTCCCAATCTTTCCTATACTTTGCTGTACCAAGGGCACACGGGCTCCGATCAGGGCTGAGGCCACACAGCAGGACTACCACCTCCCACATCCTGGGCACCAAGCTTCTGGTAAGGAAGATGTCAATAAAGCACCACTTTCTCTTTGATGGCTATTTTGCTTTGCACCAGTATCCTCCCAGTGCCAAGCCATGAAAATGATAGCCTAGTAGCAAGCAGGCTTGGAGGGCATGGCTGGCTTGATCTCTGATAACAAGCTTAGAAAGATCATGAGCTTTGTCAGCTGGCTAATCTTGTTCACCCAGAATCAGGGAAACTTCCAAACAGTTACTCCAAAGTTCCTGGGCCCGGAGGGCTGGGAAAGAAACACCTACCAGACACAGAGCCTCAGATGGCCCTCCCAGTCTGACCTCTCAAGATTCAATTCAATCCAGAGATTCTGTAACTTTGATTTCAGAGGCCACAGCCTTTCGGGTCCCCAGGGCAGCTGGGGAATGGCCTACCCTGACTTAGGTATCAAAGTGCTTCTTCATTAAAGCTGTCCACTCCTTGGGTGATTTCCTTATTAAGTGTAAGAGGGATCTTAAAGATCATTGAGTTCAACCTTTTCATTTCACAGAGGAAGACACTGAGAGCCAGAGTGGCTAAATGCTTTTCCCAAGGTCACACAGGTAGTTAAGTGGCTGAGCTAGGATTCAAAGGCAGGTCATTAGTCTTCAAGTCTCATTATCTTCACATTATACTGCACTGCCTAAATCATTCAAAGATTTTGTGTCGAGTCCGTTCAACAATTCTTCTTTCCCCTTTCCAGTTATTGATTTGTCTATCACCGTCACAGTTAGTCTCCCATTTTCAGACCTAGTAGAAAAAGATGGTACCTTTAGGAGGGAATTTGTGTCGTTAACATCAATGTGTCCCTTTGATTTATGCTCTAGAATCTGTGTGCACTGAGCTGCAGAGCCCCCAGTGGTCCTGGAAACAGGAGCAAAAGTCCCACCAGGCTCCACATTTTGTCCCCTCCTAGGCCTGGCTCTTTAGACAAATCTCTTCCTTTTCATCCTGAAAAGGGAGTGACATCCCTTGCTTCATTTCGGCGCCTCGAAGGGATCAAAGCTCCCCCTGAAAAGAAGGGCCTTTGAACTGGTAGCAAGGAGACGACTGATATGTGGGGGGAAATCTTCATTCTGTCAAAGCAAAATAATCTTTGAAAAACAAACAAAAAAACTCACCTGGTCCCTGTCACAGCAAGGGGGGGTGAGCCCCCACTCAAAGAAAAAGGCCCCCTTTCACCTCCAGCAGGACACAAGAGGTTTCAGAACAAACCAGCACGAAATCATTCCATCACAATACGGCTCCATGTTGCCCAGAATAATTTAAGAGTTCTCAAATTCCATTTGAAATCAAATGCTGTGCATTTTAAAGCCCAGACTCCTGACATTTGAAAATTCACTTTATGGTTCATTCATATGTATTTGGGGGTCTTTTTAAAAAATGCACATTTGGATAGCGCATGTAAATTTGTATTGGGGGACTTTTTATTTTTTGAAGAACAAGTTGAGCTTGAAACCTGACCAGGTCTACCCTCCCGGCTCATCCCAGGTCACAATGGGACTTTGGGGAGTTAAACATTTGCCAGGCACTCAGATGTTGCATTTCCTAGTTTATTCCACCTGCTAAAATTGACATTTGGTTGGAAATAACTTGTGTGTTTAGGGACAGACTTCACTCCCTTAAACTTCCTGCTTCCCCTTTACCAGATATACAACTGAGCCTAAAGGTCCCATTGGGAACTGATACTCTGGGAACAGGAGGAGAAGGGAGGCTTTGCTCAAAAGACTATAATGGTGGTTGGTGAGCCTTTGCAAATGAGTCCTAATTCACTCCACAAGAATTATACAATCATAGCCCGAGTTTGGGCTTTGGAAGCCAATGAATTCAGCCTCCTCATTTAATAGATGAGGAAACTGAGGCCCAGAGAGGTCAGGTGATTTCCTGAAGGTCACACATATAATAATGAACAGAATAGGGATTTGAACCCAGTTATTCTGACTCCAAAAACGTTACTCTCTCCATTGGATTAGACCGTTTGGCAGCAAACATTAATCATGTAGATTTCAAAGATGAGATTTTCTTGAGTCTCCCTCCCTTCATGTTGACCTCAGACATAGCATTTCTTCCTTCCTTCTTTCCCTCTTCCTTCCTTCCTTCTTCCCTCCCTTCCTTTCTTTCTTCCCTCTCTCTCTTCCTTCCTCCCTTCCTCCCCTCTTTCTTTCTTTCTTTCTTTCTCTTCCTTCCTTCCTTCTTCCACTACCTGCTGTTCCTGCCCTTCCTTCCTTCCTTTCTTTTTATTTACTCTCCATCTGCAACTCTGCCCAGTTTCAACTCCATGGAATAAGCTGCCCTGGCACCAGGTACCCCATAGTATCAACTCCCCATCTTCCAGGCTTTCTAGCTACATGTTGTGTGTTGTCTTTTCTGCCCCCTCCCCTTAGAATCTAGGCTCTTTGTGGTCAGAAACTTTCTTTCTCTTGTATGCCCAGTAGTTAGTACAGTACCTGGCACATACTTGGCACTTAATAAATATGTATTGGAATGAATTGCTTACTGTGCCCTTGGGTGTTGCTGAGACTGAAGAAAATCTTCTCAGCTGGTGGCCAGCCTTTCAGTAATGAGTGCCCTCTAGCTTAGATGCATCAGCTCCTAGCCACAGTCTGTTCCCCAAGACCATGTGCTGATCAGCTTGGCCATTTTGGTAAGACCAGACAAAGCTTGGGACTCCACTGGCCCAAACTTTGAGAAGCCAGGGTTAACTCCCCATCTTGAGGAGGCTCAGGGCATTATCCAAGAGCAGCTCAGAAGCAGAGACCTTGACAGACACCCACTTTCTTTTGAAATAGTGGCATTCAAGCACCTGGTAATGTTTGTTCCTGACACTAGCAAATCCATACCAGATTTAGAGCGAGAACATTCATTTCCTGTGATAGCATGTTGTTATTGTTAAGGTGAGGCATGGGAATGAACGGCGGTAGTACGGTGTGTTTCTTTCGCAGAAAGGAAGTACAGACTGATACAAAAACATCTTAGGTAACGGTTAGTCACTTTTAACAAAGGATTTGGTGTCTAGTTCCTCGACAAAGGGAATTTGCCCATTTTGTCTAAAATGATAGTAGTCAGACGATCTAGAGCTGAAAGATAATTTAAAGGCCATAGAGTTGATCTTCAACTGAGGCCTAGGGAAGGAAAGCGCTTGCCCATGGTCATGCATAAAATCATAGGTCTAGAGCTAGAAGGGAGTTCAGAGGTCATCTAGTGCAATCAATCAATAAACATTAATTAAGCATCTGCTATATTCCGGGAACTGGGCTAAGAACTGGGGATACAAAGAAAAGGAAAAAAAACATTAGTCATTGTTCTTGAGGAACTTGGAAGCGGGAAGACCAGAGCAGACCTCACATTCAGAAACTTACTAATGGGGGACGTGGAGGACATTTTTGACCTCTGTTTGTTTTCCTTATCTACTAGACTAAAATCCCAGCTTCTACAGGAAGTCGGCCCCAACCCCTCCTTCACATCCCAGTGCCTTGGGTTTGTTTGCATGTCATTTCCCTCAGTAGAATAGAAACGAGGCCATGCTGCCTCTCAATTGTGTTTCAGTACTTCAACATATATCGATTTCTTTGCTCGTGAAAATGACTACTCAGGGGCCACGCAGGCCAGGATTCTTAATCATGATTGTGTGTCCAGAACCCCTCCGGCCATCAATCTGGCCAGGCCTTTGAATCCTTCCTCAGAGGAATATTTTTAAATGCATAAAATACATAGGATTACAAAGAAAGCCAGTTATATTAAAACACAGTTAGATGATAGTACATTTTCAATACAGTTGAAATATGTTTTCAAAATAACTTTCCCAACCCTAGGTTAAGGGCTCTTGATTTTCAGTCCAACCAGTGTGACCATGCAAGACTATAACACACGGGACAAAGAGTTATCTAGCCTTTGCTTGAAATATGCTAGTGAGTCCCAGTGTACCTTTTCTTCTTTGAGAAAGCTCCAATTTATAAGAAGGTTCTCCTAATATTGGGTAGAAATACCCTTCTCTGTGACTACCCGCCGCCACATTGCTCCTGGTTCTTCCCTCTAGAGCTACACAGAACAATTCTAATCCTTTTTCCATAAGACAGCAATTCAAATACTTGAAGATAGTTATCACGTTACCCCCTAAATCTCCTCTTCTTCAGGCTAAACATCCTCACTTTTTATGTCATAATCTCAAGGTCCTTTCATCACCTGGCTAGTTCTCTCCATTTTATCAAGGTATTTCCCAAAATTTGGTCCCTAGAACATTTAAAAATAATTTTTATTGATATCCTTTGTTTTTATATCTCCTCAGTTTCCCACTCCCACCCAAATTTCTCACATCCAGAGAATCCTCCTTTATAATAAAGAATTTTTAAAATAAAAAAAAAACAAAGAGAAAGAAAAGAGAGAACATCATGAAAACCAATTGCTGCATTTATTTTTAGTTTTCTATAGTGGGGCTTATTTTTTTCTTCATTTGATACTATTTTATTTTTCCTATTATATGTAAAAGGTAATTTTATATGTAAATTTCAATGTAATAAATATAAATTTTATAATACAAAATAAAAAATGCAATAAATAAAAATAAATAAATGTAAAATATAAACATTCATTTTTATAAGATTTTGAGTTCCAAATTTTTCTCCCTCCTTCTCTCACCTCTCTTCTTCCCAAGACAACAAGCAATCTGATATAGGTTGTACATGTAAAATCACATTTAACATATTTCCTCATAGTCAAGATATGAAAGAAGAAATGGATCAAAACCATGAGAAAGAAAAAATAAGAAGTAAAAATCATATGCTTTGATCTGTATTCAGATAATATAGGTCTTTCTCTACATGTAGATAGCATTTTTCATCATGAGTCTTTTGGAAATATCATGGATAATTGTACTGCTGAGGAGAACTAAGTCAATCATAGTTCATCGTCAAGTGATGTTGTCATTACTGTGTATAATACTCTCCTGGTTCTTCTCACTTCACTCATCATTAGTTAATGTAAGGTTTTTCTGAAATCTGACTGCTCATCATTTCTTACAGCACAATAAGTATTCCATCATATTATACACCACAGTTTATTCAATCATCTCCCAAATGATGGGCATTCCCTTGATTTCCAATTCTTTGCTACCACAAAAAGAGCTGCTATCAATATTTTATGTACATGTGGGTCCTTTTCCCTTTTTTGGGATACAGACCTAATAGTGGTATTGCAGGATCAAGAATGCACAGTCTGGCTGTCCTTTGGGCCTAGATCCAAACTGTTTTACACAACAGAGTTCTCTAGTTCACAAATCCACCAACAATGTATTAGCATTCCAATTTTCCCACATTCCCGCCAACATTTATTATTTTCCTTTTTTGTCATATTAGCCAATCTGACAGGTATGAGATGGTACCTAAGAGCTGTTTTAATTTGCATTTCTCTAATCAATAGGGATTTAGACCATTCTTTTATATGACTATAGATAACTTTGATGTCATCATCTGAAAACTGCCTGTCTATCCTTAGACCATTGACCTTTCTTTCACATTTGTTTCAATTTTCAGAGCAATGTTCCCTTCTAATCTTGGTTGCATTGGTTTTGTTCATGCAAACTTTTTAATTTAATGTAATCAGAATTATCCATTTTGTATTTCATAATGTTCTCTAATTCTTGTTTGGTCAAAAATTCTCCCCTTCTCCATAGATCTGACAGCTAAACTATTCCTTCCTCTCCTAATCAGTTCATGGTGTCACCCTTTAAGCCTAAATCATATTCTTATTTTGAGCTTACCTTGATAAATGGTGTGAGATGTTTGTCCCTGCATAGTTTCTGCCATGCTATTTTCCAGTTTTCTCAGCAGTTTTTATCAAATACTGAGTTCTTATGCCAGAAACTGGAGTATTTGGATTTATTAAACAGCAGATTACTCTGTGTCTTATGTATTTAACCTACTCCTCTGATCTATCACTATATAACCTGTTATTACAGTTTTGCTAATTGCCACTTTATAATATAGTTTTACCTGTAGTATGGCTATGCTACTTTCCTTTGTATTTTTTTATTAATTCCCTTGATTTTTTCTAGTTCTATAAAATAATTTTTGGTAGTTTGATGGATATGGCACTGAATAAGTACATTAATTTAGGCAGAATTGTCATTTTGATTATATTAGCTCAGCCTGCCTATGAAAAATTGATATTTTTCTAATTGTTTAGATCTGACTTTATTTGTGTGAAAAGCGTTTTGCAATTGTGGTCACAAAGTTCCTGGATTTATCCTGGCAGGAAGACTCTTAAATATTTTATATTGTCTAAAGTTATTTTAAATAGAATTTCTCTTTCTATCTCTTACTGCTGAATTTTGCTGGTAATATTGTTGACAATTTACGTGCATTTATTTTATATCCTTCAACTTTGTTAAAGTTGTTAATTATTCCAAGTTGATTGTCTAGGATTCTCTAAGTATACCATCATAAGCATACCATACAGTAATCTGTAAAGTATGATAGTTTTGTTTCAATTACTTTTTCATTCCCTATTACTAAAGCTAACATTTCTAGTTCAATACTGAATAGTGGTGACAACGGGCCATCCTTGTTTCACCCCTGATCTTATTAGGAAAAGCTTTAGCTTATCCCCATTACATTTAAATGAGTGCTGATGGCTTTAGATAGATACTACATATCATTTTAACAAAAACTCCATTTATTCCCATATGCTCTAGTATTTCTTAACAGAAACAGGTGTTGTATTTTGTCAAAAGTTTTTTCTGCAGGTATTGAGAAAATCATATGAATTCTTGTTATTTTTGCTACTGATATGGTCAATTATTGAACCAGCCTTTCATTCCTGGTATGACTCACACCTGATCATAGTATATTATTCTGGTGATAAATTAATCTTTTTACTAATATTTTATTTAAAATTTTTGCAACAATATTCATTAGGAAAATTGGTCTACACTTTTCTTTCTCTTGTTTGACTTTTCTTGATTCAGGTATCAGCACCATATCTGCATCATAAAAAGAATCTGGTGGGACTCTTTCACCTATTTTTCTAAATATTTCTTATAATACTAAAATTAATTGTTCTTTAAATGTTTGATAGAATTCATTTGTAAATCCATCTGGCCCTGAAGATATTTTTTTTCTTAGAGAGTTCATTGATGATTTGCTCAATTTCTTTTTTCTAAAATAGATTCTTACAAGTATTTTATTTCTTCTGTTAATCTGGCCAGTTGATATTTTGTATATATTCATCCTTTTCACTTAGATGGTAAGATTTATTGGCATACATTTGGAAAAAATAGCTCCAACTTATCACTTTAATTTCTTCATCATCAGTGAATTTACCCTTTTCATTTTAGATACTGATAATCCAGTTTTTTCATTCTTTTTTAATCAAATTAAACAAAGGTTTATCTATTTAGTTGTACTTTTCATAAAACCAGCTCTTTGTTTTATTTATTAGTTCAATAGTTTTCTTACTTTCAATTTTATTAATCTCTCCTTTGATATTCAAATTTTTAAATTTGGTGTCTGATTGGAGATTTTTAATTTGTTCTTTTCTCCTTTTTTGCTTGCACACTCAATTCATTGATGTGCTTTTTCTTTATTTTATTCTTTTAAGCATTTAAAGAGATATCATTTCTCCTAAATACTGCTTTGGTTAAATCCCATAAATTTTAGGGTAGTGTTTCATCATTATAATTCTTTTTGATGAAATTATTGATTGTTTCTCTGATTTACTGTTTGATGTACTCATTCTTTCTTCTTTTTTTATTAAAGCTTTTTATTTTCAAAATATATGCCTAGATAATTTTCAACATTCACCCTTGCAAAACCTTGTGTTCCAAAATTTTTCCCTCCCTTCCCCCCACTCCCTCCCCTAGACGGTTAACCAACAATCCAATATATGTTAAACATTCTTTAGGATTAGATTATTTACTTTCCTGTTGATCTTTAATCAATCTTTCTACCTTTTATTACATGTAATTTTTATTGAATCATATCTGAAAAGGATGATGTTAATTTTTCTGCACATCTGCATTTGATTGTGAGGGTCAATTTTTGTCTGGGTCACATGCACTGCTCTTGAGAAGAAGGTAAATTCCTTTCTAACCCTATTCAATTTTCTCCAGAGGTCTACCATATCTAATTTTTCTAAAATTCTATTTACTTCCTTAACTTCTTATTTCTTTTATGATTAGATTTATCTAGTTCTGAGACAGGGAGGATGAGATCCCCCAGTAATATAGTTTTGCTTTCTATTTCTTTCTGTAACTCCCATATATTCTTCTCTAAGAATTTGGGTATTATACCACTTGGTGAACATATGTATAGTATTGCTATTACTTTATTGTCTATGGTACCTTTTAGAAAGACATCATTTCCTTCCTTATCTCTTTTAATTAGATTTATGCTTGCTTTTGCTTTTTCTGAGATCACAATTTCTATCCCTGCTTTATTTATTTATTTATTTTTGCTTCAGCTAAAGCATAATAAATTCTGCTCCAGCCTTTTACTTTTACTCTGGGTGTCTCTGTCTGCTTAAAATGTGTTTTTGCAAACAATATCTTATAGAATTATGGTAATTAATCTACTCTGCTATCTGCTTCCATTTAATTGAAGAGTTTATCCCATTCATTCACAGTTATGGTTTCAAATTGTATATTTCTCTCTATTCTATTTTTCTCCATTTAGAGTTGTATCTATAATTTTACCCTGTACCTCCTCATCAGTGTTCTACTTATGACCACTGCCCCTCCAATCTGCCTTCCTTTTCATCAGTCCCTTTCCCTTTTCTTTTTTCCCTCCTATTTCTGTCCTGTTTTTTGTCCTCCCTTTTAATGTATATTCTCTTTCTTTTTCTTTCTGCTTTCCCCTTTTATTTCCTATATAGAGTATGGTAAATTTCTATACCTAAATGACTTGTATGTTGTTTCCTATTTGACCTAAAGCTGATGAGAGTAGGGTTCAAACAATGCTCATCTTTCTTCCTTCTTTCTCTCTATTATGGAGGTCTTTTGTGTCTCTTCATGTGATGTAATTTACCCTATTCTGCCTCCATATTTCCTCTTCCTCTTATACAAACTTTTTCTCACCCTTTAATGTTCTATATCATCACATAAAAATCAACTTATACCCATATCCTCTGTCTACATATACTTGTTCTAACTGCCCTAATAGAAATACATTTCTCAAGAGTTAGTAGTATCATCTTCTCATGTAGGGATGTTAACAGTTTAATCTTATTGAATAATATTTTTTATTTCGTGTTTACCCTTTGATGTTTTTCTTGAATCTTGTACTTGAAAGTCGAATTTTCTATTCAGCTTTGCTCTTTTTGTTAGGAAAGTTTGAAAGTCCCCTATTTGATCAAATATCCATCTTTTCCCCTCCAAGATTATGCTCAATTTGTTGATTCTTAGTTGTAATCCAAGCCCCTTTGCCTTCAGGAATATCATATTCTAAGTCCTCCAAAATTTTGTTATAGGAGCTGCTAAATCCTGGGTGATCCTCTTTGTGGCTTTGTTTCTTGTTTCTGAATTTTTTCTTTCTGGCTAGTTGCAGTATTTTCTCCTTGACCTGATAATTCTGGAATATGACTACAATATCCTTGGAGCTTTCATTTTGGGATCACTTTCAGAAGGTGATCAGTCGATTCTTTCATTTATTATTTTGACCTCTAGTTCTAGGATATCAGGAAAATTTTCCTTGATAATTTCTTGAAAGATTTTTCCAGTCTCTTTTTTTTGGATCATGGCTTTTAGGTACTCCAATAATACTTAAATGATCTCTCCTGGATTTATTTTCCAGATGAGTTGTTTTTCCAGCGAGGTATTTTACATTTTTTTCTTATTTCATTATTTCCATTTTAACTGATTCTTGATGTCTCAGAGAGTCATTAGCTTCCACTTGCCCAATTCTAATTGTTAAGGCATTATTTTCTTCAGTGAACTTTTGTACCTACTTTTCCATTTAACCAATTCTACTTTTTAAGGAGTTGTTTTCTTCAATCTTTGTTCTTCCTTTTCCAAGTTGTAGATTCTTGCATAACCTTTGTTTCTTTTCCAAATTTTTCTTCTACCTTTCTTATTTGATTTTTTAAAAGAAATTCTTTTTGAGGGTCAGCTAGTTGGTGTAGTGGATAGAGCACTAGCTCTGAAGTCAGGAGGACCTGAGTTCAAATCTGACCTCAGATGCTTAACACTTCCTGGCTGTATAACCCCAGGCAAGTCACTTAACCCCAATTGCCTCAGCAAAAAAAAAAATCTTTTTCACTTTTTCCAAGAAGATTTTTTGAGTTTGAGACCAATTCATCTTCTCCTTTGAGTTTCACATACTTTTGTATACTTTTATAAAGGACTAATGTGAAATGTTTTCTTATAATTTTCTTTGGGACTATGTTCGTTATTTACAATTTCTGTGCCATTCGTTTTTTACTCCATCATGGTGGTCATCCCTTCCATTTGTATTGTAGCCATTGTGCAGATTGTTGTTGTTGTTGTTGTTGTTGTTTTGGCCCTGCTGACTTCCTTCTACATAAGCTTTTGCAGGTCTCTCCATATTTCCCAGAAGTCATTGTATTCATCATTTCTTACAACAAAGTAATATTCCATTAAATTCATGAGCCACAACTTATTTAGTCATTCCTCTATCAATAAGCATCTTCTCTGTTTCCAGTTCTTGGATATCATACAAAGTACTGTTCTTATAAATATTTTCCTTGGGGTATGTGCCTAACTAGGAAATGTTTGGGTCAATGGTTATGGACATTTTAGCCATTTTATTTGGATAAAGCTAAATATGATTACATTTTCACAAATTGATCATTCATACAACTTTTTCAAGAGCGCCTCAAGAAGTAAGGTGCACCCATCGAGGAGATTTCGAATGGCCTGCCTCCTCTAGCCACCAGAATTCCATAAATCCCCTTTCCCATATCCCACTTTCACAGCTCGATAGCATTTAGGAGGTACAACCAGAATGCATGGATGGAGCCCATCCATGCCAATCTGCCATCCTCTTGAAAGCCACCCAGTTGGTTTTCATTATTTTCCCCCAATGTTTCCAAGTAATTAATCCTCACTATGGATTAACGACCTCTAAAATTTCCATACGGCTTGATTGTTCCCTCATTAAGCATTCTGCTGCTCTTGGAAAAACCAAGTTGGAGTTCAGGCGCCCGAGTTTGAATACACTGGGTTTGGCAGAAGCAAAGCTCTGAGGTTTTATCTCACAATGAGCACTTCTGGCCTCCCTGGAAGTCAATCCGGCTTTTTATGCCAATATGTACAAAATTTATAATTTGGGGAACATTATTCCCTGGTTGGGAGATTTGATTTTTCACAGACAAAAGCACACAGGCCAATTAAAGGACCTGGAAGCACCTGTTGAGAAAAATAAGATTTGGGCTTTGTGTTTCCACCCTGACCTCAGGGAAAATTGCTGCACATTTTGTGTTCTCTTCAATTCACTTAAATGTGGTTTTCTAATGACTTTGCCAGTACTCACGCTATTTTTCTTCTCAGAGTTCTGTTGAGCAAATTATTTTCTGCTCACCCATGAGGGGTTGGCAGGATAATTGCTACCAAGCAAGCTAGGGCAGGGTCTGCAAGGTCAGGGTCTGGAAGCAAAGATTCTGATCATATCATATCACTCCTCTATTCAAAAACTGTCGGCGGTTCCCTATTTTCTACCAAATAAAATCCAAAATCCTAATTGAGGTCTTTAAGGCCCCAACCTAGCTTTCTTGCCTTAACTCACAGGATCCTGTTTAACATAGTCCATATCCCAGACAAACTGGACAGCTACTTGTGCCACGTCTTCATCCTGTACTCTCTCATACCCAGTGTCTTTGCTCACGGGGTAAACAATCCCCACAATGGACTGCTTCACAACATCCCCATCGGTTGCCATCAAAAGAAAGATTCTTTCATTCAAAGTCCAATTCAGGTGCTGCTCAATTAATCTATTCTGTTCCTGCTATATGCTCCATCATTTACATGATGGAGCCCCGTTTAGGGTTTTTGGGCAGAGATACTGAAGTGATATGCCATTTCCTTCTTCAGCTCATTTTGCAGGGTTAAGTGACTTGCTCAGGGCCACACAGCTAATAAGCATCTGAGGGCAGATTTAAACTCAGGAAGAAGAGTCTCTCTTCCTGACTCTAAATCTGGTCCTCTCTCCATTGCACTACCTAAGCTACTAATATGCTGAATACTATGCTGGGAAATGGAGGAGATGCCAAATGTTCCCAAGATAAATATCTAATAGTAGAAATGAATCCTTAATAAATGATTGTTATATTTAACTAAACAGAGTCTGACTACCAAAGAGGAACTAATTGACAAAGTAGAAATGAAGAAAATCTGGAGACAACTGACCACTCCATCACAAAGATCATGGCAGAGAAATAGATGAAATCCTTGGTTTTCCGAGAGCAGAGTTCAAATAGTTCACAAATGGACAACAGATAAGAAGCAATGGCCTAATACCTCTCTGAAAAGGTTGGCTTAAAAGGGATGGGATTCTCCCAAGAATCAAATCATAAGGCCCCTATAAAAATACTTCTGATGATAAAAACTAAAGACTATCTAAATAGATCGATGTGATTCTACCCAACTCAAAGGCAGCTTAAGTGGAAATAATGGATAGAATACTGAATTTGGAGACAGGAAGACTTGAGTTAGAATCATGGCCCAGACACTTAATAATATCTATGTAATCCTGAACACGTCACATAGCCACTCTGAACCTCAATATCCTCTTCTATAAAATGGGGATAATAATAGCTTTTACTTGATAAGGTTGTTGTCATTTTCTTGCAAAGTACTTTGCAGACCTTGAAGTGTTACATACATGCTAGATATTATTATTATTATTATTATTATTAAATGATATATCTACAAGGCAGAAACAAAAGCAGGAAGCTGAGAACCAATGAATCAACAAGCATTTATCAAGCTGCTACTGTGTGCCAGGTGTCTAGCATTTTCATCTCAACAGAAATTGGCCAACTACAATCAGCTGTGGTGAAATGGAAACCCTCTAGATTTAGATTTAGAATCAAAAAGCTGTCGTTCAATCATTTTAGACATGTCTGACTCTTCATGACCCTATTTGGGGTTTTCTTTACAAAGATACCACAGTGGTTTGCCATTTCCTTCTCTGGCTCATTTTACAGATGAGGAAACTGAGGCAAACAGGGTGAAGTGACTTGCCCAGGGTCACACAGCCAGTAAGTATCTGAGGCTGTATTCGAACTAAGGTCTGACTCCAGGTCCAGTGCCCGATCTACTGCTGTGCCACCTAACACTGATATATTTTCTATTTGAGTCTTGGCTCAAAGAATCTGTATTCAAATTTTGATGGGTTTATTGATAGCTGTTTGGCCTTTGGGGAAGCATGACTTTATACGACTCTATTTCCCAGTCTGTCAAATAAGGATTTTATTTATAAGGCACTTTCTAAGGTCTCCCTTGCCTTCCTATGACTCCAGATTCAATATTCTATTCCACTACAGGTATCTGTTGCCTACCTAACACAAACAACAATGATCAAAAAAATAACTGACATCTATAGAAGGTATCCCCAGTTTTAGTACAGTTTTAAGCTGCTAAAGTTTGAAACCACACTCAGACTTCTGCGACATCTTGCTTAGTGCTTTAAATTTTGCAAAGCTTTTACGCTCCTTTTCTCATTTGGACATCGCAAAAACCTTGTGATACAGACATTGCAGATACGACTGTCCATTTTACAGATGAGGAAAATGGGACAGAGAGAAGCCAAGTGATTTGTTTACTGTCTCCCAGATTCTGCTGATAGACAGCAGAAACTAGATTCAAACCTACTTTCTTCAAACCCAGCACTAAGAATTTGAACAGAGCTCCAAAGTTGGTGTCCTGGAGGTGAATGGAGTCCACTGAGATCAGAAAAAGCCTCAAGAGACAACAAAAGGAAAGAGAGGAAAGATGAAAGGGGACAGAAAAGACATCTTATTGGTTCCTCGGTTATCTTTTCTTTTTTGTGTCTCTTTTTCCATTTAATAGTATTTTCTTTTTCCAATTACACGTAAAGATTATTTTCACCATCCACTTTTATAGGATTTTGAGTTTTAATTTTCTTCTCCCTCCTTCCTTCCCCTTCCTCCTTCCAAAGATGGCAAGCGATCTCCTATAGTTTATGCATGTACAATTATATTAAACATATTTCCACATTAGTCATATTGTGAAAGAAGAATCAGAACAAAAGGGAAAAACCATAAAAAAGAAAAAAGTGAAAATAGTCTGCTTTGAACTGCATTTAGACTCCCTAACTCATTCTCTGGATTCAGATGGCATTTTCCATCCCAAGTCTATTGGAATTATCTAGAATCGTTGTATTGCTGAGAAGAGCTAAGTATTGCCATAGTTGATTATCACACAATATTGGGGTTACTATGTACAATGGCCTCCTGGTTTTGCTCACTTCATGCAGTATTGCTTTGTACAAGTCTAAGATTTTTCTGAAATCAGCCTTCTGGTCATTTCTTATAGAACAATAATATTCTATAACATTTATATGCCATAACTTGTATTCAGCCACTCTCCAACTGATGGGCAGCCACTCAGTTTCCAGTTTCTAGCCACTACACAAAGGGCTGCCGCAAACATTTCTGCACATGTGGGTCCCTTTCCCTCCTTTGAGATCTATTTGGGATACAGGCCCAGTAGTGACACTGCTGGATCAAAGAGTATGCAGAGTTTGATAGTCCTTTGGGCATAGTTCCAGATTAGTCTCCAGAATGGTTGGATCGGTTCACAACAGGGAGATCCTCTTCTAACTCAGAACTATGAGATGGATCACTTGGCAGAACTACCAGGTGACAGAGTCACTGTCTCTAGTGGGAAACAGTGGAAAACAATCCCATGCCTCCTTGGATGGAACTGGGCTAGTTATTAACAAAACAGGGAGTCTAACCAAGTGTTCATTCGGAGTCACTACTCTTGTGGTCCCGTCTTAGAGTTGGTCTGCGTTAGCTTCCTCAGGACATGACTCGGCTATCTCATGATGATACCAAATCTAGTACTCCTTCCATGAACTCTATTGCCTAATTTCAATTTCCTCAACTGTAAAATACAAAGAATAAGAATAGAGCTTTTGTGAGGAGAAATTCTATTTTAACCTTTTAAGGAACATTTTTAAAAGGTATTATAAAAGAAAAAAAGAAAATATATACCTTACTCCAAAGAGTTGGCCATCAAAATCTCAATTATTTTTACCCAAGGGGGACTGGAGACACAAGCAGGTTAAATGCCTTGCCCTTGACCACCTAGTGGCCGATCATTAGCGAAGGAGCCCATTGGATCACTTCCTCTCCATTTCCAACAGCATCTGATCTGTTTACACTCTAATAATCCCTTAGGCATATATAGTCTCCCTTCTTCCATCTGATGGCCATACTCTATCACTCTCACAGAACTCCACAATGATAGAGGTGGGAGGGACTTCAGCAGACATCCAGTTCAAGACCACACCCCAAACAAGAATCTACTCTGAATAGCCTGAGCTCCTTTTGCTTCAAGATTTCCAGTGAAAGGAGGAGGAGGGAGCAGGTAAACCTACTGTCTTCCAAGACAGACCTTTCTACTTATACTAAGATGGTTCTCATTGATAAAGTCATTTCCTACTTGGAGTTGAAATCTTCCTCTCGGTGGCTTCAATCCATCATTCCTAGTTTTGTTCTCTGGGGCCAAGCAGAATAAAGTTAATCCCCATTATATATGACAACTCTTCTAAGACTTGAAAAGGACAATCGCATCCCCCTTATGTCTTCTCTTCTCCAGGCTAAACATCTCCAGTTCTTTAAACCACTTCTCATATAACATGACCCCTGGGTCTTTCACCATCTCAGTTACCCTCTAGCATATCAATACCCTTCTAAAAGGGCAGGATTCAAAACTAACAAACATCACAAAAGAGAGCAGGTCATCTCATTTTGGACAGTACTGATGCTGGCCACTGATTGAGCCGGCCTACTTCTAGCATGAGCTTTGGTTAATACTGGGGTCAACGGTATATTATTTTTCAAGTTAGGTTGTGCTTCCACAGATTTATCTTATTCATGAGGCACATCTTACCTTACACAAGCTTAAAAAGAGAGAAATGATATTATTAGAACACGTTGCCCTTTGTATTTCCCAGTTATAATAAGTGTTTAGACACCTAGAAAGTTGCAAATTCAGAGAAGTCACTGTGAAAGCCAAAGAAAAAAATCGCAAGATTCTAAAACACTAGGTTGGGATGCCACAAGGGCCAGGAAATTCTATGTGGGGTAAAATGAGCATTTTATACACAAGAAATGGGGCTTACCAAAAAAAAGTATATCTACTTTGCAATAGAATACAAGCTCCCAGAGGGAAAGGGCTGCCGATCACTTCCCTTTTTTCCCCCTACAGGACCTCAAAGCAGAGCCAACCCAAAGGAACTATTTAATGCAAACATATTCCATCATGTACAATTCTTGCTGCAGATTTCTTCTTGCAGTGGCATTCAGTCTGGTCTTTCTACTTCCAGGCTCTCCCGTGCTCCAGCTGACCCATCAAGAACCATCAGAATCATCCTAATCAACCCTAATGGCTTGATGATGAAATCATAGTCCTAATGAAGAAGTCCAACCCCCCCCTTGAAGACTTATTGGTTGTGTCACTCTGAACGAGTCACGAAACGTCATTCAGCCTCAGTTTCCTTATCAGTAAAATGAGAGGGGTTGGAATCAATGACCGTTAAGGTCTTCTGACTCTAAATCTATATGATGAGAACTCATAGGGGATTTACACTGTCCCTGTCACCCTACCCAAAGACTTTATCTTGCCATTCAAAGCCCTGCCTTAACTTTCCTTTACCTACTTTCTTTGCATGAGAGGTAGCATGGAATAACAGAAAGAAAGGAATCTGGAAGCAGTAGAACTGTGTTCAAATGTCACCTCCGTCACTTAATACCTGTATGACCTTGAACATGTTATTTAACCTCCCTGGATCCGTCTCTTCATCTGTAAATAAACATTTATTAAGTACCTTCTTTTTTTTCTTTTGCTGAGGCAACTGGGGTTAAATGACTTGTCCAGAATCACAGATAGCTATTTGAACTGACTTCAGGGCTGGTGCTCTATCCACTGCGCCACCTAGCTGCCCCTATTAAGCACCTTCTATGTGCCAGACACTGTGCTAAATGCTAGGGATGCAAAAAGAGGCCTTGCTTTCAAGGAACCGGAAAATGAGCAGATTGGACTAGCTGACTTGTGAGATCCCTTCCAGCTAAGGATTCAGTGTTCTACAGCCATCTATACTCAAGGCACTATCCTAGGTCCTGAAGATGCAAACTCCAAACAAAATAATTCTCTGCCTTGGAGGAGAACACGCCCTATAATAATGCATGCAGATTTAAAGTCTTGTTGTCAGAGTCTGCAATGAGGAAAAAATGCCAGGAAGTTGCTTTGTCAACATAAAGCTTTTGAAATGCTAGCTCTTTCCTTTCTTTTTTCCATCTTCTCCTTGCTCTGATTCTCTGGTTTTCTTAGATACAAGATAGACAGTTGAATATTAACTGCCCAGTACCCACTGACTCTGTATTGTGTCTATTCTGTGTGTGGAGAACAAGGTTTGAGCTAACTTGAACCTCACACAGCCTTTTGTTTCCTACCTTATACATCTATTGATCATGCATAGTGGAAAGATTTGGAGCATGAATACCTAGGTCTGAAGGCTGACTCTGTTACACTTAATGGGGGGTACCCCCACTTGTCTCAGAAAAGGCTTAAAGCAGAAAGAGCTTTGCTCCCCAAGAATATGACAGATGAGAACAAGCCCAAAGTCCAAGGCTCCTTGTAGATGAAAAGGCTTTCCAGATCCACATGTCTGTACATAACATTGCATTGAATTCATCAAGCCCGAGGACATTATGTACTCCCCTGAAAGAGATCTGAAGTTGCTCAAAAGAATCTGACCTCACCATCTACACAAGAAATCCCAAGTGGATGAAGAATATCTATTGCCCTACTAACAATGTATATTTGGATAGATCACCTACAGTTTCAGAATATTTAGCACATAGAAATAGATAAGAAGTTGGCAGAGAATTGAAGAGGAGAGGAGTGGGTTGGATTTTCTTTGGGAACGTGTAAAGCTCCATTAATGACCCCAAGCTTCCCATGATACCAAAGACCCTTTTAAAAAAAAACACTACCATTCTACTGCTATTGTTCTATGACAAAGACACAAAACATAAAACTCTCTAAAGAATTAGTCATAAATACACAAAGTGTGTTATTAAATGTGTTTAAGAATAATCATACAGAAGACAATGGGAAGACACATGGTGGGTGTGAGCAGCTATAGCATATAGTCAATTAGGATTTCCAAAGTAGGACAGGAGTAAATCATGTCATCAAGGAATTGAATGAAAGACGAAAATAAGGGCAGATCACATGACAAGGATGAGGGATGCCAGGTAGACAGTCAGAATGCTTTACTTTAATTTTTATAATATCAGAAAAAACTAGAGAAGGTCTCTGGCACAGAGATGTCAGATCTGACATTCCAAGAGCCCAATTCAGATCAAAATGTCATTGGGAAATGCTTAATAAAATAAATAAAAATATAATAAAACATAGATAATATCACACTGTAAAACTAAGTCAATACGCAGCCTGCAGGGATCCTTGTGTATAGATTGGTGGCTCATGTTTCTACTTGATTAGGACATCTCTGCTCCAACACACTGGAGGGACCTCCTGTGGTTACACGGACAAGAGTAACAGACCGGACTGCTATCTGCATCAATGGATGGAACTCCTGAATTTATAAGAACCCTGATCCACTAGAATATTATTATTGTTGTCATTATAATTAAATACAAGATTTAATATCAATAGCAATCAAAACATTAACTACTGTAATGCCAGAGAAACTGAGGCAAGACAGAGATTGGTTTTTAATCTTTTAACGTGGAGAGTTTAGACTAGCTGACCTATTGGAGCTCATGTTCAAAATCATTTGGCACTGAGGAACGGAGGCAGGGGACTTTTAGAGGGTTTTAGCTAACTAGGGTTTGCAAAACCTGAGTTACACAGTCTTAAGTGGAACCAAAGGCAGAGAAACGGGGCAAAGACACTGGGTGGGTGGACAAGCCATAATTCCAGGAGAGGACCATAACTTAGTCCTGACATCATAAGGGTCAAGATAAGAAGGTTGAGGGCAGGAAACAATGACAGGACACAAGGGGCAGTACTCAAAAGGAAGGGGAATTATCCCAGCAAGGATTGAAATAAAGCACCTGGAGTTTATGACTCAATGGTATTTCAAGGTTTTTCTTGACTCAGTTCTCCCAGTCTTGATGGCAAGGGAGGGAAGGTGGTCATAATAATTTGATTCAGGGCATAACAATATTAGATCTCTCTGTTGATTATCTCCAGTTTCTCCTTATAGAAATCTTGTGTGGATATGGTTGTTTACATGCTGTGACTTCCATTAGACTATGAGTTCCTTGAAATGGAAGAAGGAGTTATCTTTTGCCCTTCTTATTTTTATCCCCAGCACTCAGTCCAGGGTAGGTGCTTAATAAAGGCTTGTTGACTTGCTGACTTGACTTGACAAGATATTGTCATTTGTGAAAGGAGAGACTAGAGAGCCTTTCCCAGACTAGAGAGGGGGAAGGCCCTCTAAAAGCAGCGACCGTATTTTATCTAAACTTATTCCTTAGTATCTACTACAGTGTACTGCTAACAGTAGAGGCAACATAAACATTGGCTGGATCGAATGGATCTTCTAGCAGCATAAAAGCTGGGCCGGATTTGAGAAACTTTGCTCCTCCTTCACTACGTGGATTCTGGATTCGTGTAGTGAATCAGACCACTTCCCAGTGCGGACAAGCGGGGCGTGCAGGAGGCTAGTCACCCAGCTACACCCTCCACATGGTTTAAAATATATAGTAGCAAAGCCCATAAGTCTTAGAGGAAATGGACAGGGCATAAAAGTCACTCTCTGCTCTCAGGGACTTTCTGAATAAGTGCTCCTTTAGACAACAGCCGATCTATAAATTATACAGCCTTCTACACAGAGCCAGCCCCAAATCAGCATACTGGATGGCAGCTTTGTATGCATAACCTGTTCTTCCCCCAAACACTAGCTGTTCGTTTGCTTCGCCTGTTGCCGGTTTAATTATGTCCCTCAGTAGGTGGCCACAGAATCAGAACAGAAAAGAACAACACAAACCGGCACAACATTGCAGAGGGTCTGGACTAATTTGTGCCAGGAGTTGGTTTTCATGTGATCCAACTAGGAACATTCTGATTACTAATACGTCGCAACTTGGTATGGCTCGCTAACAATCAGAAAAAGAACGAGGAAGAAATGATCAGTTCTTGGTTACTTCGGTAGTAGGGATGTATAACTACAGTCAAAGAGATCACCTGATGAAGTTGGACTTGATGATCTGGCCCCGGTTCCCTTTCAGTTCTAAGGTTCCATGAGTCTCCTGATTAAAGAATCTTCTCTAGCATCCAAGAATAATTAGTAAATTTATTGTTTTTCTCTTTACACTTCTATTCCCAAAGCTAATTTTTTTGGTTGCAGGCTCTGGATTGGTGAAGGCCATTGACAATGTAACTGTGGTTTTTTTTTTTCCCATTTCCACACATGCCATTTGACTTTTACAGAAAAGAGGTCAAGCTCAACAAATATTCTTATGCACCAGCACCTTTGATTAAAGCAGAGGGAACTGGTCCAGCAAACAAGGGCTTCATCTGTAGAGCAGAAGTGTAAACAGGAGTGTGATTACTTGACTAATTGTTTTTCTCCTGGCTTTGGCCATTAGCCAGTGCTAGGATTTGGGCCTTAAAGTACCCAGCTGTACCTCCATACATATAAACTTCATCTAGGTGGCCAGGATAAGGATATTCATATTCGAAGATGATGTGAAAAACTGGTTGGCAAAATTTCTCAGTGTAGAGTAGTGGTTACTTTCATAACTTCACACATTAAATTAAAATTTGATTCCTTTAAACTGTTGAACTAATGTGAAGGCAGTACCTTTAATAATTTATAGCGTACACAACAGTCTTTTCAGTTAAATTATGCTACCACCGTCACCCAAATTATGACCCGCAGGCAAGATTTAAATCAAGACAACTTTGGAATTGAAAGTCTGTTCCACTGAAGTGTCAAACTGCCAGTGTGAGTGTTCGGAAAGCAAATGTTGCTTATCACCACCCAGCTGTCTTAGAGACCAACGTGATCCATAATTGTATTTTGAGGTGATAA
This sequence comes from Sarcophilus harrisii, assembly GCF_902635505.1. Lineage (NCBI taxonomy): Eukaryota > Metazoa > Chordata > Mammalia > Dasyuromorphia > Dasyuridae > Sarcophilus > Sarcophilus harrisii. Next base: position 33,189,179 of record NC_045432.1, read on the forward strand.
AACAGAAGCTCTGGAAATGAATGGAGCCCGCTTAAGGGGCAAGGTGAGGAGGTCAAGCAGAAATGCAAAGCCAGCTTGGGCAGCCTTCTCTTACCTGAAAGGAGGATTCTCAGCCACAGCACTGGGTGCCCAGCTTCCTTCCATGGTACAGTTGGATGACAGGGTGTCCTGACATCTCAGCTGGGGCTTGAAGTCTCTTGGGTTCAAAAGGAAAAAAAACTGCTCTGAAGCTAGTCAGCCATCTGTAGGAGAGCAAAGGAGGAAAAGATGAAGGAAGATCAAAAAGAGCTACAATGGCGGAGCCTCGGCATTTGAGATTTTGTTCTCAGGGAGGGGGGTGGGGAAGTAGGTCATTTGTATAAAGAAACTCTTTTCTCTCCTCCTTTGCCTTCCTTTGCCCTCTCTCCTCCTTTCTAGCAATTTGGTTCGGCTACTTCCGATCTGTATGAATAGATCACTTTTTATCCCATCCCCTCTGGAAAATGATGACATAGGAACGAATGACCTTTTAAGTTCTTCTCCAGTTCTAGATTCTACCATTGTTCACCCTTTTCTCTGTCTGCTTCTGCTTCTTTGTTTCTCTCACCACCCCCTCCCCAAAGAACATACAACATACATCCAGGACCTCTTTGGATCTGCTGGCCAGATTCGGCCACACAAAGAAAGACTAGGAAACCATATAGCCATGTGAATTAACATGACGACCCTAAACCAAGGAAACAGAAACAAGACAGACCCGTGGGGCTCCTCTGCCTGGCATTTGTAGCATCATTCAGTTGCCCCATCGGGATGTCCCATTCCCTTCCTGGGGCCAAAGGGATGGAAAAAGCTAACAGTTATAGACAGCAGGTGAAACAAAAAAAAAGTAAAGCAAAGATTAAAGCCCTGAAAAATAGCCCCAGAGAGGACAAAGTTAAAAGCCTGGTCAGGCTTAGTATGGCTACACAGAGAAACAGAAAACATTCAGAGAAATTGCTCATCAATTCAGCCAAGAGTGACTAGATTTTGCCCACTGCGAAGAATGCTGGAGTTAAAGTCTAGAGGACCATGTTCAAATACCAGATCTTTTTTGCTTGCTCCCTGGCTGAACTTGAAGAAATCATTTTTATCTCAATGAACCTGGAGAGTCAATGGACAGCTTTGGTCTCACTGCCCCCACACATCTTGTAGCTCAAAACTGGCTCTGCTGATTCTTCATTGTGGGATGATGGGGAAGCTCCTGCTGCTGTCTGGCATTCCTTATAAAGTAAAGGAGTTTGCCTAGATAATCTCGAAGGTTCCCATGTAGGATCTTGGAATTGTTCAGTTGAAAGAAGCATGGTAGATAGCTGGATCCAAATCACACTATTTTAAAAAAAGAATTCCCCAGCATCGAAGGGGATAAGGGATTAATGTTGAGGTTGTTATGGTTGCCTTCCCTCTTTCCACCTGCTCTTTTAAAAAGGCTCATGACACATCTATTTACTAGAAGTGTTTATTATATGATCACCGTGTGATCGAACTTTAAGCTACTTGCCCAAAGGAATGGTTCTCATCTAAACTTCATTTTACCCTATGCCTAACATCATACAGTATATGATACATACAGTAATTGCAGCCTTCTTCTGATACCTCATGGTGATATAGAGGAGAATTTTTTTAAGCAATAGGATTAAGTGACTTGCTTAGGGTCACACAGCTAGTAAGTGTCTTGAGTGCAGATTTGAACTCAAGTCCTCCTGATTCCAGAGCTGCCCTTCTATTCACCATACCAACAGTGGCCCCTGTGGAGCTGAACTTTTGAAGGCTATGCCAACAGGTGGTCCTACTGTGATAGAAAGGGTTCACATAACTCAGACCTTGCATGACACCCACATGGTAGTATCATTTTTCCTATAAGTAATTAGTAAAGACAATATCAGAGGATTCTGGATAGTATGAACTGAGGAAGAACGATGGAAACAGAACCACGTGAAGAATTTCTATTATAACAAGAACATTGTAAGGCCATTCTAGCCAAATTCAGAAAGGCTCAGCATTAGATTAACCAAACAAGGACTTTTTTTCAGTCACAGCAACTCTCAAAACCATCTGCTTAGGTATGGAGAAGCTGACATCCTCATTGGCAAAGGGAATGTCCATATCCGGGAAAAACAAATTCTTAAATGACAAAATATCTTCATATGAAGAGTCTATGTCATGGTCTGTTATTATCATCAAAAACTGCATTGAGATGAAAGGCTCTGAATTGCATCTCCAGACTTCTTCTAGGTCTAAGACCCTCTGGAAACAACAAATATATATTTGGCTCCAGTGGGAGTCAGCTTCTATTTGCTAAAGAGGGAGTAACAACAGCAGAAGGGGTCTCTCTCTCTCTCTCTCTCTCTCTCTCTCTCTCTGTGTGTGTGTGTGTGTGTGTGTGTGTGTGTTTTCAAGCAAATTATAAATCATGGTCATGTTTCACAATCAATCAAATCCAACTGCTGCTCTCATGTCTGAGCGAAATGTCTGAGAATTGCTTGGGAGAAGGAAAAAAAAAACATGACATTTGAATCTCATTTGAGGGCTAGCATCTGGAGAAATGTTTAACCATACAAGTAACCAGAGCTAAATGTGGCCCTTTGAGGAAAAGCTCCAACAAGGCAAGGAAGAACAGGTGTTTCTGCTGTTTCAGTCCTACATATGCCTATCGTGAGCTACGAGAGGAAACATAGTCAGACAGTCCATTCTTCTACAAAGGAGAAACCCAGAGTAGAAATGACAACACGTACCTCTTTCCTTTTCTGGGTGAGGTAGGGGACTTAGGATGTAGAATCACTTATACATTGTCCATTTATGTGTTGATAGCTTTTGTTTAACTATTTTTCTTTGTTACAAAAGGAGATTTATTTAGTGTATGTATGTGGGGGGAATATCCCAAATCACTGTGAATTTTGTCTACTGGGTAGTAAAGGGGGCTTTGCTTAAGCTGGTAAGACCATGAAAGAGTAGGACTACACAAAGGAAGTATTTCCCTCTGTCTCCCATACTCACAAGTACAGACATGTTCCAGTGAGTCAAAGACCAAGGGGGCAAACATTTCAATGGACCCTAAATGTCATTTTCCATGTTTCTAAGAAGAGAATTCTTCAGGGAAAATTTAAAAAATAATAATCTAAAGTGCAAGTTTTTTTTAGAAATTTTCATTAATTTTTTTAAAAAGTCTGACTCACTTGAGAGCTGACTAATAAGAAAGACATACAAAACAGGGTAATAATAAGGGTAACTTCATAAGATCATCGTTAGAATCAAACAAGATGACTCATACCACGATGGCTCCCTCAACAAGAGGTAGACAGACAAACTCCCATGCTCCTATTCTAGCCAAACCATGAAGGTCACACTATACCAAATGATACTCAATAAATCCAATTAAAACCAACAACAAATGGTTTCTTCTACCCCAGAACTGCACTGGAGGATCACTATCAACAAAACTTGTGCCGATGGAGGTTAGCATCCCAAAATGACCAGAGACAAGCCAGTGAAAATGAGTAAATAAGAGGAAATAATAGTGAATGGTTACCTCAAGAAACTCTCATGGTAGAAACCTTTATCTATGGTTCTCATTCATTTATGTGATGTGAACAATGTGGCAATGGACAGCACCCACAATGGTACTATCTGGCTAAGATAGATACTCCAGGCTCAAAGGCTGCTAGGACCCTAACAGTCTGTCCTGAGACACCTGCAAGGGATTTGAATATCTGCACCTCAAAGATCCAGGGGGTCCTAACCATTAGAGGTTAAGATTAGTGGAAGAATCCAGATAACTGACAAGAACAGATAGGCTGACCAACCCACTCAAAAATATGGCAGCCCGTGGAACCAGCTCCACTTTTGGAACTGCCTAGTAAATCAAAGAAAACATCAACCAGTATAGATCAAGAGATCCCCTACAATGAGGAAGTAAAATCCTACAGAAGAGAAACTGGGCCTTTAATGACACCTCCTACAGGTGTTTTTGATGAAAAGCCCAAAGGTGAGCAGGAGAAATACAAACATGAGAGAAGCCAGAAAAAGCTAAAAAGGTAAACGTATTTAAGCAATTGGAAGGAGCTGTATGATGATCTAGTGCTCACATTTCAACAGGAGAGAGAACCCCAGGCTCCAGAATTTTAACATCTTCAAAGGTCATTGAATGAGTTAAATAAGAAAAGCATAAGTGTTTGGAGGTATTTTGGTTCTGTCCTGATAGTTTCAAGGGCATAACGAGAAGGAAGGCCAAAAGGAATACCCTAATGTAGAAAGGAAGAAGGAAAGGGTAAAGTTTTAAGTATTTCTCATAAATGGGATACATGTGAAGAATATAAAACATGGAGGAAATGATAGGGGAGGGGGCTTAGTATAAATCTTATTCTTCTCTGAAACAAAGGAGAATTAAACACACACAAGCAGCTTGGTTAAAACATACAGACGTACACACACAATGGGGAAACAACGGGGTGGGAGAAGCGAGGGAATAATACTGGGAGGAAGAAAGAATTAGTCACAAGCAAAACCAATTTCCTGATCCCAAAGTAAGGATCAAAAAGGAAGGGAAAAAAAGAAAAGAACTAGAATCTAAAGGGGCTTCTCTAAATGGCCTTGGACACCTGGGGAATGACTGAACAAATTATGATGGGAATATCATTGTTCCATAAGTAATTAGTAAACACAATATCAGAGGATTCTGGATAGTATGAACTGAGGCAGAACGATGGAAACAGAACCACGTGAACAATTTCTACTATAACAAGAACACTGTGAAGAAAACAACTGGAAAACTTCAGAACTCTTACCAATGCAATGACCAACTGTGATTCCAGAAAGGTGATAATGAAGGCTGTTTCTCACCTACAGTTAAAAAGTACTGGACTCAAGATATAGGAAGAGAGGTATGCCTTTAGACATAGTCACTATGTCTGTTTTATTTCTCTTCACTTATTTGTTACAAGGGGTTTTTTTCCTTCCTCCTTCCTTTCCTTCCTCCCTCCTACCCTTCCTTTTTTTTTTTTTTTTTTTTTTTTTTTTTTTTTTTTTTTTTTTTTTGTTCTTTCTTCCTTCTATTCTTGGGAATATATTTGGGGGAATGTTAGCAATAGTGATGCCAAAAAGGTCAATGCAACATTCTGAAAATGCATAGAACAGAAAGAAGTTTACAGAGAAATAGAAAAGTCATAGTTTTGAAAGTCATATGTAGAATTTATTATATAAATTGATCTAGATCAATATTGAAAGCAGCATTAAACACAGATTCACTGTTTCACGTGGAATCTTCTTGCATTCAGTAGTGCCTATGAAAATGCTCATTTTGGTGTTTCAGTTTAGAATAAAAGAAAAATTCAAAGAAAATTATAATAGCATATATTATATAATATATAATAGCACCTGAAAGTGCTATGGAAATATGAGGTTGTATTACATGTTATTTTCATCCTTCCACTCAGTCTTTTAATTCCTCATCATGGCCCAGAAGCAACCCTCAAGTTCTGAAGACTATAGCACAGAAGCAAGACCTTTGACAAATCCTGCCAGGTTAAACAGGCTTTGAGTACCATCTGGCCATGACCCATCTCATTAAGAATAAAAAGGGAAGAAGATTCATTAGGGAAGCCACCACAACACATGAAAACTTTGCACTAGGATATGGATGGGGTTCTTCTTCCTTAAGAGACTGGAAATATCACAACAAAACTTTCTAATCCTCACCACCTTGTTCCCTGCCACTTAGACCAGAAGCCTTATAGGGCTTAACTCCTTCATCTCCAAAACTCCATGGAGCCATGATTGATGAGCACCTCCAATGGCCCTACATCTAAGCCATATCCAATCATGTTTCAATATTCTCTCCAGTCATCTACCCACCTGACGTATTTTGTATTCCCTTCATCTCGTTCCATCCCTAGCCATTTTCCAGTTCTAGATTCATTATCGATGTAATACAGGATGTGTAAATTTCCTCCCCTATAATTCCACTCCCCTGAATCTTTCCAAACAAAAATACTGGTAACTAAACTATAGAATCATAGATTCAGAGGTGGAAGAGAAAGAACTGTCTTTGCTTTTGTGGTATCTCTAGCTCTTAACACAATACTTGGCACATAATAAGTACTTAACAAATGCTTTTTCATTCATGGACTCATTCATTCATTCATTCATTCATTCAAATCATTCTCTCTCCTCAGCAAAGGAGACCCAGAAAAAGGCTTCCTGTTACTGTGGCTGGATAGGCTATATCTTAGCTTTTTTCACCTTGGGCTTTAGAGAAATCTGCAGGAAGGAAAGTGGGTATCATTGATTGGTAAATGGCTGGACAAACTGTGCTGTATGGCTGTCATGGAATATTGTTGCACTGTAAGAAAGAGTGGATATGAGGAATTCACACTGAGAAGACTTGTATGAATTGATCCAAAGCAAAGTAAGCAGGACCAGAGAATATTTTATTCAACGGGATCATGGGGTCCTAAATCTAGGGCTGGACAAGACTTCTGAGGCCATCTAATCCAACCCCACATTTTACAGAGGAAGAAACTGAGGCCTACAAAAGGGAAAGGAAAAGATTTGACTCCAGTCACACATGGAACCACAGATCTGGAGATCAGATGGAAGGGAGCTCAGAAACTAGCTAATGTAACCCCCTCATTTACCAGAGGTGAAAAGGGAGCTTCAATAAAAGAACTGCCTGAGGTCTCACAGGGAGTAATATTACAGGCAGGATTTAAATTTCCTGAGCCAGTGCTCAATAATATCATAAAGTAACACTGAAGGACTTCAGAATTCTGATCAATGCAGTGAAGCAGACAATACTTCAGAAGCCTCCAGGGTCTCCACAGAGAGGTGAACTGCAGGTACAGAAGGAGGCGTACATTAGCACTGGGGGCCCATGCGCTAGCACGTCTTGCTTCACCGTATTTTTTATTTGTTACAAAAGACACTTATGGGTAAGGAGTCACTGAGGATTGACGATTATATAGAAAATGATATTAATGCAACATTAACAATTAAAAATAAGAAATCTCTAGATGGAAGAGGAAGGAGGGGAACTTTCTTGGGTCACCAGCTAATAAAAAAATAGGTTGTCATCTCTGGGACAGTAAGATGAATTTCTTAGTGAAACCAATTCTTTTTCATTCCAAACCATTCAAGAGACTTTGGGCCTCTGCAAGGCACCATAATAATCATCCCCGTAATCTTGTTTTCCTTTCATACCCTATTAGCACCATCTAAGGAAAGGAAATAAGACTCATCGAAAGGTGTTACACAATCTGTACACAATTGTGAGTTGCTTTCAATATGTTGTGACAGATGAGGCCCAACACGTCTCAGCTCTACCCAACCTCATTCTCGGGAAAATGGCTGTGAAATGAAACATGACAAGGGGAAAGGAGCAAAGCAAAAAAAGATGCAGATAATTACTAGGCAGCTCCTCTCAGCTTTCTGTGTTTACAGACAATCCCAGAGCCGGAGAGCTGGAGCGAGAGGAAGGGTGGCTCACCTGCAACCAAGGGGACCCATTGGGAGCTGCTGAGCCCTGGTACACTTTGCTTGGTTTGCTGTTAACTCTAGGGACCACGACCTTCAGGAAATTCCCTTTCTTCTTCCCTCCCCTGCTTAGGGGTCAAGCCCATTCCTAGCCCATTGGTTGTTTTCTGAGACTTGACACTGCATCCCCTATACCATTGCATAGGCTATTCCCTTTGCCTAGGATGCTCTCCCTTCTCAATTCTATCCCTAGAATCCTTAACTCCTTTCAGTTCATGTACTATTTCCTACAAAATGGCTTTCTTCATCTTTCCCAATGCAACTCACTGGTTTTTCTTCTTTACACTGTCATGTACCCAGCTGAATATCAGGGAGGATTCAATATATTATATATATATATATATATATATATATATATATATACACACACATACATATATATGTGTGTGTATTAGAAGAAATTATGTTCCTGAGGGTCCATCTTTATTCCTTATAAATTGTTCTTTTGTTCTATGCTATTTATCTTTTTACCTTTTTTTTTTTTACTTTTTCCTCTCCTCTTTTTATCCCTCCCACCATTCTTAAACAGGCTATAGTTAAGAAAGGATATATTTATCTATACATATATAGAAATATACATATACATAAACATACACCACTCCCCCATACACAGACACATATCTTTCCTATGCCTGCTGACTCTTTGCTTTAATTCTGCTCCTTAACTTGCCTCACTATTACTTAACCTCATCCCACCCATGAATCCCTCTCATCTTCTTCCCTCACCCTTTGCTTCACCTTCCACCCATGCCTCTACCCTTATTTCTTTATAGATCTTGGAGGGTGATATACCCTTCATGGTATATTTATAGTGTTGCCTATTTAACCCTATTGATGTCAGTCAAATATATGGCATATATTTCCCATGTTTAAAAAAAAAGACATTTGTCTATATTGAGTTCCTTGAAACTGATTTTTGATATTGGCTCTTATATGATAAATTTTCTATTAAGTTCAAGTTTGGTTAATAGAAAGTCCAGAAAATCTGCAAGTTCGTTGAATGTTCATTTTTTGTCTCATTCAATATTATAGATAATTTTGCTGGATATGATATTTCTGGCTTTAGGCCTAGTTCTTTTTTTGATTGTCAGTAGTTATGATTCCAGGACCTGAAGTCTTTTATTGTGGCTGCTGCCAAGTCCTGTACAATTCTAATTGTAACTCCAGTGTATTAGGATTGTTTTTTCCTTGTTTTTTGCAAAATTTTCTTTTTGATCTGGGGGTTTCAAAATTTGGCAATAATATTCCTATGTGTTTTCTATAAAGGATCTCATTGAGGTGGTGATTGGTGGATTTTTTCTGTTTTTACTTTCCCCTCATATTCTATCACTCCAGTACAATTTTCTTAGATTATTTCTTGCATTATTTTGTCAGGGTTCTTTTTTTGTTCACAACTTTCAGGCAATCCAATTATTCTTATATTTTCTTTTCTTGATCTGTCATCCAGATCTGTTGTTTCTCTTATAAGATGTTTAACATTCTGTTCTATTTTCTCTTTCTTTATAATCTATTTTGTTATTTCTTGGTCTCTCATACCTTCACCGGCTTCCCCTTAACCAGTTATAATTTCCAAAGAGTTATTTTTATTTTTGAGACTCTGTATCTCCTTTTCTAGTTGGCTAAGTTTTTTCATAATCTTCATTCTTCATGGATGGTTTTTATGTTTTTTTAGTTTTTCCTCAATTTCTCTCATTCGATTTTTAAATTCTTTTTTAAGTTCTTCTAGAAATTCTCTCTGGACATGCAGCCATTTCATATTACTCTTGGGAGTAGAAAACCTTCTTTTACTTCAGTGTCCTCCTCTAAAGATGAACCCCAGTCTTCCCAGTTCACATAGTAAATTTTTGTGGCGGGGTTCTTTCTTCTTTGCCACTTCATTTAAAAAAAAAATAAGTGATATTAGTGTAAGCACCTTTAATTCTGACAAATAACTCTAACTTGAGCACTCCCCTCTGACCTAGAATGCCAAACCAAGAGTTCCTCCCTCCTGCAAGTGCCCACAGCCAGAAGCCACCCTGTATCCCACTAATTTTTGGAAAAAAATATATATATATATATTTATACACACACAACATAGAAGATGCTGAACAGGGAGGGTCCTTAGAAGAAGTGGCAGGGATGGGCAGGGCCTTAGAGACCACATAGCCCAAGAGCCTTGAATCCGGAATCAGAGGACCTGGACTTCAATCCTGTTTTTGCCACCTAGGAGATATCCATTTAATTTCTCTTTACCTCAGTTTCTCCATCTGGTAAGTTAGTCAGACTAGCTGATCTTGAATGTCTCTTTGAGCTCTCAATTCCCATGATTGTATCACAGCCTCATTTCCTCCTTTGCCGCCACCAGCAGCTTCTACTCAACAGTCAAGTGCCTTTTGTAATTACTTTAACCAGCCTTCAGAGATTCAAGGAAAGGAGAACTGGGATCTTCACTAGCTCCAGTAAAAAAAAGCCAATGCCACAGCCTTGCCAAAATGATAATTCATTACAGAGCTGAGAGAACAAAGAAATTATGAAGATACCTGAGATAGGTGGAGAAAGATATCATGGAAAGCTCTTGGTGGTAAGGTCTATTATGCTCAATCCTTTATAATCTGGTAGACATAGTATACATTTAAATCTACCAAGGAATTATTAGACTGAACTTGGCTAGTTTATCATAGATGTACAGAATGTCAGCCTTCCAAAGGATCTTGGAAAGCTTCTAATATGGAGCCTGGAATCAGGGAAATCTGGAGTTCAAATTCACACTTAGACACTCTGTGATCACTTAACCTCTCTTTGCCTCATCTGTAAAATGAAGATAAAAATAGCACCTGTCTCTCAGGGTTGTTATGAGGATTTTTTAAAATGAGATAATAATTTTAAAGCATTTAGCAGTTCTCATCATAATATAAATTTTTGCTAACATTATTTTTGTCATCATAGTCATTGTCCAATAACCATTTTACAGATAAACAGAGTTTTTTAAGTTCTTCTATAAATACTCTCTGGACATGCAGCCATTTCATATTACTCTTGGAAGTCGAAAAACTTCTTTTACTTCAGTGTCTTCCTCTAAAGATGAACCCCGATGTACAGATACAACAGAGTTGTAGAGAAGGGAAGCCATTTATCCCATTTCTAATATATAACATGTAAGACAGTAGCCTAGATAAGCTCTGCAGAATCACAGAGCTAAAAGTATGAAGGAACCTAGGAATTAATCTAGTCCAGCTTTCTAATTTTATAAAAAAGAAACTTAGGTAATGTGAGCTGTCCTAGATGACACAATAATAATAATAATAAATAGAGCCATAATTTGATGTCAACTCTGTTGACTCAGAATTGATGCTCTTTCCACTACACCTAGTGGTGTGTTGGCAAATGTTTAACAATGAGCTCTCTGGGGGAAAATGAATGGATGTCTCTCTTCTCTTCTCTCTCTCTCTCTCTCATTTAATACTAGCCATTAAAGTTGTCTCCATCCCTTAACTAAGTTTAGCAATCAACAAAACAACAAATGAAGGCCTGATTTATAAAGTGTATTGATTTCTGAGGTGTAAATACCGACACTGAACATTCAACAATCAGCTCTTTCAAGCCAGTCTGGGCTGAAGAGATGGCAGGAGGAACTTGGTACATAGAATATCAGAGCTATAAAGGATCTAAGAACAGAAAATGTCAGAAATGGGAGGAATATTGGAGAATATTGATTCCAAACTCTTTATTTTGAAGATTGGAGAAATGAGATCAAACAAAAGAACTGACTTGTCCAACATCACATAGCAAGTCAATAGCACAGTTGCTAAAACAAAAAAAAATTGTCTGACAAGAATTTATTTCAAAATCCCCTAGCCTCACTTGAACCAAAATACCCATTTTCTTTGTTAAACAAGACTGGGATGGGAATCTAAATTATTTCTTCTCCCTGAGTTAATTATCATTTCTCTAATAATTAATACTTGCCATGGGCAAATTCTTGGATTATTAAAAAGCTTTCTTCTAGATTTTCACCTTCTGCTCTGATTGGGAGGCATATTTCCAATATGGGCCATGATTTCTTTTTACAATGATCATAAAACTGTGGACTGCCATTAAGAGCTATAGTAGAGAGTGAGTGTGACGCTCGATACCTTACGACAATACCAACACATTCGATCCCCTGGCATTCAGCTTGACATTGGAAGCACCAGCTTGAAATTCACATACAGAATGTTCTGATCATCACAAAGCCCACTCTTGACTCCGGAGGACTCGAAACAGGCCATCCACCTCCTGATAAACACAATGGACTCCAAGTTAAAATGAGATACAATGGCTTTGGAAGTGGCCGATGCCAGAAATTGTTTTCTTGATTATGCATTTCTTACAAGGTTTTTGTTTTGCTTTTTTTGGGGGGGGGATTTTCTCAGCTGGAAGAGGGGTTAAAAGGAGAGAAAATAAGTTTTCATTTAAAAAATTAAATTACAAAAAACTCCAAGAAAGAAAATACTTATAGAGTTACTCAGGAATCTCTGATCAATGAATTAAGCAAAAGACATTTATTAAGGGACCTACTCCTTGCCAGGCACTGTAAACACTCTGCTAAGTCCCAAAGGAAGCCTTTCAGACAATACATTGGAACCCACATAAATATGACGGAGGTAGAGAGGGGGAGGGACCAAAATCTTGGCATATCAGAACTCAAATCCAGAGTTGTTTGGGGAAAAGTTGAGTATATGGGAAAGAGAATTGCATTTGGAGTCAGAAAACCTTAGCTTGAATCCCAGCTCTGCTACCTAGGATCCTCGATGGAAGAGAACCCAGCGACCAGTAGTAGCACTCCTTCATTTAATAATCAAACAAACTGAGACTTAGAGAAATTAAACAATTTGGCCAAGGTCACACAGTACTCAATGGCAGAATCGGGATTGGAAAAACAATTCCTTTTAACTTGGACAAGTCTTTTTCTCTGTGACATGAAGAGGTCAGAATAGGTGGTTGGAAGATCTCTCCTTGTTCTGGCATTCTGTGGTTCAATATGATTCTCCCAAAGAATGGAGAAGAAAGGAAATGGCAAGGAAGAATTTCAGAAGAGAGGTCTAGCCTATGGAGATGGAAGCCTCCCTCACTGTGGCCTTTGTATGTTCTCCTCTAGCCCCCTCAGGGGCTATCACATTTCCTACATATATCTCTGCTTCGTAATAAAAACATTCATAATGTTGATGATCAAGGATTAGGGTCTTATACAACAGAGTGTCCCTAATAAATGATGTCAGTCCAGAGCATAAAGACATACAAGGAGGTTTTAAACCAGTAGTTCTTAGCCTAGGGTACACGGACTCCCAAGCATAGATTTGGGGTGGAAGGCATCTGGGAACGTGGATGGGATCTGTGAGTCCTTTCAGTGCTTCTCCCGTCCCGTTATCAGGGAGCAAGCTGCCTATTCCACCAATGTGTCCGGTCAGCCATTAGTATAGACCTTTCTAGTTCAAAACCAGCAAAAACCTCCAGGGATTTCAGTAGACACCTATTTCAGCTCAGCCAAGGGACCCTCCTTGCCTGCTTCCATGGCAACAGTCCTTTGGCAGGATGTTGGAGGATGGTCTGAAAAGGCTGGAGGTGTTTTTTTTCACCTGGTAATTTTTTTCTTCCCTTGCCTAAAAGTTCTCCAGGGCTAAGAAATGCCCACATCTCTTAGTTTCCTAGTTTTTAAAAAAAAAACCCAAACTCTCACGAATTTTGCAGGAAGATACCTGGATTTGGCTAAATCTGACTGGATTGTTTTTGTGCTGTGACCTCACCTTTTGCAATAGATGTGTTCCTAAAGAGTTGCGCCTGTGGAGGATTTGTGTAAATCAAATCATATTGTCAGGGAGCTATTGGAGTCGAATCCTTCAAATCAATTCAACAAACATTTATTAAGCAGTATGATTAAAGGACCCAGAGGAAGGACTCCAGCAGGGCGGATGAATTCTTTGCAGAAGATTTATAGAAAGACACAAAGCATAGCTCACTTCAGTTGAAAAGGCAGAGATGGATTGCGATCTGACTTGATGGAGAGAGAATCCAACCCCAGTGAGATGACAGTATTAAACTAGTGAAATATAGTGTGATAGGAAATAAAGTCCCTGCCCTCCAGAAGCTTCCCACCTAAAATGGAAGCTAAGTACCAGAAAATTACCTGTCCCTAAATACAGGTAAATTCTGTATTTACCTACAGAAATAAATGTAGGTAAAATATCCTAAATACCTGCCACAAGTCAAACAGAAGGTGATGGAAAATACAAAGAGGTCAGAGACACTTAGCATAGTTGTTCAGGAAATACTTTTTTTCTCAATGGTATTTTATTTTTCCAATTATATATAAAGATAGTTTTCAACATTCATTTTTGTAAGATTTTGCATTCCGAATTTTCTCTCCCTCCCTCTTGGACCTCTTTTCTCCCCAAGACAGCAAACAATCTGATACGGATTATACATGTACAATCATTTTAAACATGTTTCCATATTAGTCACATTGAGAAAGCAAAAAAAGGTGAAAATAGTGTGCTTTAATCCACATTCTTTCTCCATAGTTCTCCCTCTGGATGCATATGGCATAATTCAACACACATCACCTCATTGCCGAGAAGAGCTAAGTCTGTCATAGTTGATCATTATACAATCTTGCATTGCTGTCTACAATATTCTGCTTCTGCTCACTTCACTAAGTATCAGTACATGAGAGTCTTTCCAGGTTTTTCTGAAATCATCCTGCTGGTCGTTTCTTACCGAACAATAATATTCCATGACATTCATATATCACAATTTATCCAGCCATTTTCCAATTGATCGGTATCCATTTAATTTCCAATTCCTTGCCACCACAAAAGGGCTGCTACAAACATCTTTGCACATGTGGGTCTTTTTCCCTCTTTTATAATCTCTTTGGGAGACAGACCCAGTAGTGAGACTGCCAAAGGGTATGCAGTTTGATAGCCCTTTGGGCAAGCAGGAAAGAATTCTTATAGAAGGTGGCAGCTGATATGGCCCTTAAAGAAGAAAGCAGAATTCAACACAGAGATATTTGGATAAGAGTCTATGCCAGGCACTGGAGACCACAAGAATAAAGGCAGGAAGGTGAAAGAAGACACAATGGGAATGGAAGAGGAATCATAATGAAATGGAAAATACAGTAAACATGGAGTCCAAATCACAGAATTGAAGAGTCAAAAAGGATTAGGCAGTGGTTTCATTTAACCTATACCTAAAATATAATCCCATCTATCAAGAGACCAGACAAAAAATATTGATACAGATTTCCTCCAGATATTCCTAGATGATTACTAGCGAGGTGTGTCTGTGCTATATATAGCTCAGAGTAGCCAATTGTTAAATTTTCAGTGTGAAAATTTCTCAGAAATCACGAAAGGCAACAAATCAGGATTTTATTTGGTTTTTGCCAATTGTCTAGATTTAAGAAAGTGATGGAGGAATTGTTCACTATTCAGATTACATTTAAAAATGTGTTCTACATACAATTTTTCCCTAGAAAGTTAGTTGTTAAATATTTACCAGCAAAACCATGAGGAAGGAAGAATTTACTATCTCCTCAAGCAGCCTCTTCCACTTTAAAATGGCCATAAATTTCAAGAAGTTTTTCCTTACATCAAGCCTAAAATTGCGGGTTTTTTTCCAATTTCAGCCTTTTTTCCTAGATTCTGTCTTCTGGGACCAAAACAGCTTCTACCTGACAGTCCTTAAAATACTTCAAGACAACTATCATTCCATCGTCTAGACCCTCTAAAAGTCCTCTAATTTCTCCAGGCTAAACTCCCCATTTCCCCTGACCAGTTCTGATATGGCATAAACTCAAAGATCCTCGCCATTTTGGTCATTCTTACTCTATCACTATTAGATTTGTCAATAATCATTCTAAAATGGCCATCTGGTAGTGAACACCATCCTCACGGAAAAGACTGATGCTACCACCAGCTTAGTCTTGGATATGACATAACTCTCTAAAAAATGTACAAAAAGGAAAAGGACCTATATGGACAAAATTATTTATGGCAGTTCTTTTTGTGCTGGCAAAGAATTGGAAATTAACAGAGTGCCCGACAATTGGAGAATGACTGAACAATAGTATATGGTTATGATGGAATACCATTGGACTATAAGAAATGATGAAGGGAATAGTTTCAGAATAACCTGGGGAAACATTTATGAACGGATGCAAAGTAGTGAGCCAAACCAAAAGAACACTGTATGTAATAAACATCAGTACTCTAAGGATGATCAACTGGGAAAGATTTAGCTACTCTGACAATGATAATACAATGACCCCAGATAATTCTGAAGTACTCATGCTGAAAAATGATATCTGCATCCAAAGAGAGACTTGATGGACTTAGGATGTAAATTCAAGTACAATTTTTTCACTTTATTTTTCTTCCTATTTTATTTTTGTAAAATGGCTAATACAGAAATACATTTTGCATGATTTTACATATATAATTTATATTATATTGTTTGTTTTCTCAATGAGTAAGAGATGCTGGATGGAGAGAGAAAATTTAGAATTCAATTTTTTAAATAAATGTTATAAATAATACATTGGAAACCTACAGATGCCCAAGATTATGTTAACCTTTTTGAAAAAAAAAAGTCAGCTGCTATATCATAACGTTCATTTGGATTAAGTTTGCATTCCATTAAGCCCCTCCACATTTAGTTCTGTCTCATCATGAATCTTCCACCTCGTACTCATGAAGTTAATTTTTTGTTCGTGACTCCGCCATTAACTCAATCAGGCATTTAAGTTCTACTAAGTGTCAGACACAGCTGAAGAGTGGGAATACTAATAAAAGCAAAAAACAGTGCCTGTTCTCAAGGGGCTCACAGTCTAATGTGGAAGAAAAAATGCAAGCAACTAATTGGAGATTACTAATTAGAAAGCACTCATACTTGGTATTATTATTGTTATTATGATATTGTTATAACTAAATCTTGTCTTTAGCACAAAAAAATGTACATTATACATATAAATATTTACATTCAAAATTGGGGGAGAAGGTTAGATTTGAGTCGAGTCTCAAAAGAATCCAGGATGTGCGGATAGGAAGAAGAGCACCCCAGGAAAGAGGAGTATGGGGGCAAGGGATAGCAAATGGAAAGGCCCAGAGTCAGGAGATGGAGTATCGTGTGCAAAGAACTACAAAGCCAGTGTTACTAGATCACAGGCTATGTGAAAGGTAAAAGAAGACTGAAGATGAAGGAAGGAAACAGACTGGGATTCCAGAGGATTTCATATTTGATTCTGGAGGTAACAGAGAGACACTAGTGTTTTTTAAATAGGAAAGTGACATGGTCCGAGTGTATGTTAGGAAAATCACTTTAACAGCTGAATGGAGAATGGATTGCAGGGAGGCAGGGACACCAACCAAGAGGCTATTACAGTAGTCCAAGTGCAAGGTAAAGGGACTGCATCTTGGTAGTTACCATATAAGTGGATATAATATATATATATATATATATATATATATGTTTTATATTATATATAATATGTACGTGTACACATACATATATGATGTTGTGAAGGCAGAAAAGACAAAACCTGGCAACAGACTGAATAGGTGGAGTGAGTGCAAGTGAGGAATCATGGATGACATTGAGGTAACAAGTCTGAATGACTATCTGTATCATCTGCAAAAATTATATGCATGCTGTCTATGTCTTCATCAAAATTACTGAGCAAAATGTGGAACAGAAGAAGGACAGAAGCATGGATCTCTAAGATGCTCCCCTCAAGACTTCTTTCCAAAGGAACATCAGATTGCTTGGATCTGGCCAACTGACCAGCTCTGGATCTACTGAGTTATACTGTTAACTAGCCTGCAGCTCCCATAAAATAGCATGAGTGATTTTATCAGATGCTTTACTGAAATATAAACTATAATAATCGTATTCTCTTGATCTACCGGTCTAGTAACCCTATACAAAAAGGAGGGAAGGAAATTAGATTAAACTAATGTGATGCAGACATGCTGGGGTTTTTGTGAACATCGTTTCCTTTCTCAGATGTTCATTTACCTGCCTTTTTCTTTTGCCCATTATAGCTAAAGCAAAGCAAAATGAAACAAATGAATGACCAAGCTAAAAAAACTTTTCTGTGGTCGTCCTTAGCTTTTCTTGCCAGCCTTAGCTTATTCTGAGCTTCAGCACTCCTAATACAATTCTTATAAGACCATGCTGTGCAAGGATCAATATCTGCCATGGAAACTAGAGTAGTTTTTCTGTTTCTTGGTTTGTTTTCTAGGATTTCTCCTCATAAAGTAGGGAAGCTATCCCTGAGATCTGATTGGTCTAAGGGGCTAAGTCCATCAATGTGGCTTCCCAGTCCCATAAGGCCCACCCATGAGGAGTTAGTGTCTCTCAGATCTGGCTGCTGTCACACTGTCGTGGAGTCACTACACCCAACAAACTCTGCTAGCTGACTAAGCTGCCTTTGATGAATTGTTAAATGATCCATCAGTTCATATCAATTCCAAACATGAGGAACCAGACCAGACTGAATTCAAGGCCAGCCTGTAAGATATGACATGCATAGTGCTGTCTTCATCCTCCATTACCTGCCCTTGCTTCCATCTGCTATACAATTTGTTTAAGGTTGGCTAATGCTATTTTACAAAGTCTGGAAATGTGGGGACTACACATGAGTCGATCCCACTGCTGATTAGCACATTAGGGTCTGACCTTCCCCAACCTGAACCTGTTTGAATCTCCTTAGAGAATCTAATATCTCCCCACTCCTGGGAGCTCACCATATCAGTGCAAAAATTTGGGCAATATCTGATTTTCTTAGACAAAATGCAGCTCAGAACTCCCAAGCTCAAGTAATGAGCCAGCCTCATGGATTACCATACAGGGGAACAAGAGTCATTATAAAATCGTGAGCTCTCTGTGTATTTATATGTTTCTGTAGATAAATGCACTCCACACACACACACACACACACACACACGCACCCTTTTTTCTCTCAGAATTGTTTCTCTTTGCATTTTCAGAATTTCATTCTTAGAGCTTCTTGCCCAACTTGGTCCGACTTCTCCCTGAGACACTCAAGACCGCATTCAAAATGGACATAAAACTTCTTGGATCAGATCATTCAACCAGTTCTGAATCTACTTAGAAATATTGTCATTTACTGATACACTGTTGGTGGAATTCTGAATGCTTCCAGTTATTCTGGAGAGCAGTTTGGAACTAAGCTCAAAAAGTTATCAAACTGTGCATATCCTTTGATCCAGCAGTGTTACTACTGGGCTTATATCCCAAAGAGATCATAAAGAAGGAAAGGGACCTTTATGTGCATGAATGTTTGTGGCAGCCCTCTTTGTAGTGGCCAGAAACTGGAAACTGAATGGATGTCCATCAGTTGGAGAATGGCTGAATAAATTGTGGTATATGAATGTTATGGAATATTATTGTTCCGTAAGAAATGACCAGCAGGATGAATAGAGAGAGGCCTGGAGAGACTTACATGGACTGATGCTGAGTGAAATGAGCAGAATCAGGAGATCATTATATAGCTCAACAACGATACTGTATGAGGATGTATTCTGATGGAAGTGGATTTCCTCAACAAAGAGATGATCTGAGTTTCAATTGATCAGCGATGGACAGAAGCAGCTACACTCAAAGAAAAAACACTGGGACATGAATGTAAACTGTTTGCATTTTTGTTTTTCTTCCCGGGTTATTTTTACCTTCTGAATGCAATTCTTCCTGTGCAACAAGAAAATGGTTCTGCACACATACATTGTATCTAGGATATACTGTGAAATATTTAACATGTATAGGACTACTTGCCATCTGGGGGAGGGAGGGAAGTAGGGAGGGGAAAAATCGGAACAGAAGTGAGTGCAAGGGATAATGTTGGAAAATATTACCCCGGCATGTATTTTGTCAATAAAATGTTATAATTATTACAAAAGAAAGAAAGAAAGAAAAAAGACTTTTTCTCGCTTATGAACACAGAGCCGGGCTGAAGAGAGATCTTTGACATTTCCTTCCTCCCATGGAAAATAGTGCCTTAAGGCGGAGCGCTATGTTACCGCTCTCCTATGAACACAGAATCCCGGTATCAAAGGCTTGCTAAAACGTCTTCTCAAATAGGTTCAGGGGCCCTAAGTGTGTAGGGATATTTAAGAGCTTCTCTCACACCCAAAGGGAATACCCTAGTGCTGAGGGATTGTGAGAATTTGTTTCTCAACCTAGAAAATAGTGCCTGGACGGGGAGGGCCTAGGAAGAGAGACCCCAGGTGCGGAAGGATCAGTAAAAAGTCTCTGAAATTTGTATCCTGCCGCCAAGTGCGGAACGATCTTTAAGACGTCTTTTCACATAAGAACAGGGTGCGCTAGTGAGGAGGGATCTTGGGGAATACTCTGCTCACATTGTAAAATAGTCCCAAATGGGCAGCCCCATTAAGACTTCTCACATTTGACACAGACCAAGGGCGGAGGGATTTTTAAGAATTTTTCTCACTTGTGAACACTGGGCCCCGCTGAAGAGAGATCTTTGACATTTCCCTCCGCATATGGAAAATAGTACCTTAAGGCGGAGCGCTATATTACCGCTCTCCTATGAACACAGAATCCCGGTATCAAAGGCTTGCTAAAACGTCTTCTCAAATAGGTTCAGGGGCCCTAAGTGTGTAGGGATATTTAAGAGCTTCTCTCACACCCAAAGGGAATACCCTAGTGCTGAGGGATTGTGAGAATTTGTTTCTCAACCTAGAAAATAGTGCCTGGGGTGGAGGGCCTAGGAAGAGAGACCCCAGGTGCGGAAGGATCAGTAAAAAGTCTCTGAAATTTGTATCCTGCCGCCAAGTGCGGAACGATCTTTAAGACGTCTTTTCACATAAGAACAGGGTGCGCTAGTGAGGAGGGATCTTGGGGAATACTCTGCTCACATTGTAAAATAGTCCCAAATGGGCAGCCCCATTAAGACTTCTCACATTTGACAACCAGGGCGGAGGGATTTTTTAAAATTTTTTCTCCTTGGAACACTGGGCCCCCTGAGGACTTTGCATTTCCTCCATATGGAAAAAGTACCTTTAGGGGGCTATATTACCGCTCTCCTTGAACACAGTCCGTATCAAAGGCTTGTAAAACGTCTTTCTCAAATAGCTTCAAACCCTAATGTAGGGAATTTAAACTTCTCCTTCCCAAGGGAATACCCTAGTGCTGAGGGATTTCTTTTTTTCTCAACCTGAAAATAGTGCCTGGACAGGAGGGCCCAGGAAAGAGACCCCAGGTGCGCAAGGATCATAAAAAGTCTTGAAATTTTATCCCTGCCGCCAAGTGCGGAACGATCTTTTAAACGTCTTTTCACATGAACAGGGGTGGCTAGTGAGGAGGATCTTGGGGGTCTGCTCACATTGTAAAAATCCCAAATGGGCAGCCCCATTAAGACTTCTACATTTGAAAAAGCAAAGGGGGTGGGCGATTTTTAAAATTTTTCTCCTTGAACACGGGCCCCCGGAAGAGAGATCTTTACATTTCCCTCCATATGGAAAATAGTACCTTAAGGGGAGGCTTTTCCGCTCCTATGAACACAGAACCCGTATCAAAGGCTTGCTAAAACGTCTTCTAATTAGGTTCAGGGCCCTAAGGTAGGGATATTTAAGGCTTCCCCCAAAGGAATACCCTAGTGCTAGGGATTTGAGCATTTTTTTCCAACCTAGAAAATAGTGCCTACGGGGAGGGCCTAGGAAAGAGAGACCCCAGGTGCGGAAGGATCAGTAAAAGTCTAAATTTGTATCCGCCAAAATGGGAACGATTTTAAGCGCTTTTCACAAAAGCAAATGGCTAGTGAGGAGGGGATTTGGGGAATACTCCGACATTGAAAATAGTCCCAAATGGGCAGCCCCATTAAGCTTCCCCATTTGCCGACCAAGGGCGGAGGGATTTTAAAATTTTTCCACGGGAACGGGCCCCCTGAAGAGATCTTTGACATTTCCCTCCCAAATGGAAAAATAGTCCTTGGGGGCGCTATTTACCGTCTCCCCAAGACCAAGGGAAACCCGATCAAAGCTTCAAAACCTTTCTAAAATAGGTTCAGGGGCCCAAGTGGAGGGAATTTAAGAACTTCTCCCTCACCCAAAGGGCCCCAGTCTGAGGTTTAGAATTTGTTTCTCAACCAGAAAATAGTCCTGTGGGGAGGGCCCGGGAACCCCAGGTGCAAAGGATCAGAAAAGTCCAAAATTTTTCCGCCCAAATGGGAACGATCTTTAAACGTCTTTTCACATAAAGAACAGGGTGGCTATGAGGAGGGGATCTTGGGGAAATTTGGCACATTGTAAAAAGTCCCAAATGGGCAACCCATTAGAACCTACATTTGACACAGACCAAAAGGGGGAGGATTTTAAAATTTTTCTCACTTGTGAACACTGGGCCCCCTTTGAAGAGAGATCTTTGACATTTCCCTGCATATGGAAAATGTGCCTTAAGGGAAAGGGATTCCGCTCCCATGAACACAGAATCCGATCAAAAGGCTTCTCGTTTCTCAAATACTTAGGGGCCCTAATGGCAGGGTTTTAAACTCTCTCCACCCAAAGGGAATACCCAGTGTAGGGATTGGGGAATTTGTTTCTCAACCTAGAAAATAGTGCCTGGGGTGGAGGGCCTAGGAAGAGAGACCCCAGGTGTGGAAGGATCAGTAAAAAGTCTCCGAAATTTGTATCCTGCCGCCAAGTGCGGAACGATCTTTAAGACGTCTTTTCACATAAGAACAGGGTGCGCTAGTGAGGAGGGATCTTGGGGAATACTCTGCGCACATTGTAAAATAGTCCCAAATGGGCAGCCCCATTAAGACTTCTCACATTTGACACAGACCAAGGGCGGAGGGATTTTTAAGAATTTTTCTCACTTGTGAACACTGGGCCCCACTGAAGAGAGATCTTTGACATTTCCCTCCGCATATGGAAAATAGTACCTTAAGGCGGAGCGCTATATTACCACTCTCCTATGACCACAGAATCCCGGTATCAAAGGCTTGCTAAAACGTCTTCTCAATTAGGTTCAGGGGCCCTAAGTGTGTAGGGATATTTAAGAGCTTCTCTCACACCCAAAGGGAATACCCTAGTGCTGGATTGTGAGAATTTGTTTCTCAACCTAAAGCTGTGCCTGGGGTGGGGCCAGGAAGAGACCCGGCGTGGAAGGATCAGTAAAAAGTCTCTGAAATTTGTATCCTGCCGCCATGGGAACGATCTTTAAGACGCTCCTTCTATAAGAACAGGGTGCGCTATGAGGAGGGATCTTAAATACTCTGCTCACATTGTGAAAATAGTCCCAAATGGCACTCCATTAAGACTTCACATTTGAACAAAGCAGAGGGTGGAGCAGTTTTTAAGAAATTTTACACACCCAGAGATTCTACTAAAAGGTATTAGAAAAATCCATAAAAGTAGAGTAACCTGCTGAGACATTAAAATCAAGCAGCCAAAGAATGAAAAAATAGAAGAAAAAGTGAAATACTATAATGGTAGAGAAATTGAGCAAGACAGAGATTAGAGAATAATTTAGTAGTTTATTAAATGAAGAGATTTACTGGGGCCAAATGATCCATGTTTGGTCCCAGGACTGAATGAGACTATTGTCTCAAAGAATCCAGTGGCATTTTAATTTTTTAAAACATTACCCAATTATATTTTAACCTGGTTCTGAACTTAGGAGTTTGATTACTCTGAAATATAGAATAGAGTGGAAGTACAATCTTTTTAATAGTATAAAACCAAAAGGACCTCAGAGGCCAATTAGTCAGTCAATAAGCATTTAAAAAGCACTCACCTTGTTTTGGACACTACATCAAGCCATGAGGATAAAAAAGGTCCCTGCCCACAAGGGACATTCTAGTAGAAGAGACATAAAGATTTGCTAGGATCATATAAGATATATACAGGGTTGAGAGAAGTCATTTAATAAGGGAAGGCATTAGTTAAGGTAAAAGCATTTTGCGGAAAGTAGAAGTAGGTTGGGTCCTTCACAATCAAACATAGGGTCTTGGACCTGTGGTAGAGGCAGATTCTTTGAAAGTTATTGAGCTGAAACCAAATCATTTCCAATGGAGCAGTAATGAACTGAACCAGCTATGCCCAGAGAAAGAACTCTGGGAGATGACTAAAAACCATTACATTGAATTCCCAATCCCTATATTTATGCCTACCTGCATTTTGGATTTCCTTCACAAGCTAATTGTACAATATTTCAGAGTCTGATTCTTTTTGTACAGCAAAATAACGTTTTGGTCATGTATACTTATTGTGTATCTAATTTATATTTTAATGTATTTAACATCTACTGGTCATCCTGCCATCTGGGGGAGGGAGTGGGGGGTAAGAGGTGAAAAATTGGAACAAGAGGTTTGGCAATTGTTAATGCTGTAAAGTTACCCATGCGTAGAACCTGTAAATAAAAGGCTATTAAATAAATAAATAAAAAAGAAATAATCCATAACTTTAGCAAAGTTGCAGGATACAAAATAAATCCCCATAAATCCTCAGCATTTTTATACATCATCAACAAAATCCAACAGCAAGAGATACAAAGAGAAATTACCTTCAAAATAACTGTCAATAGCATAAAATATTTGGGAATCTCTCTACCAAAGGAAAGGCAGGAATTATATGAGCAAAATTACAAAAAAACCTTTCCACTCAAAGTCAGGTTTAAATAATTGGAAAAATATTAAGTGTTCTTGGATAGGCTGAGCGAATATAATAAAGATGACAATTCTGTCTAAACTAATCTATTTATTTAGTACTATACCTATCAGATTTCCCAAGAAAATATTTTAATGATCTAGAAAAAATAACAATAAAATTCATATGGAAGAACAAAAAGTTGAGAATTTCAAGGGAATTAATGGAAAAAAAATCAAATGAAGGTGGCCTAGCTGTACCTGATTTAAACCTATATTATAAAGCAGCAGTTACCAAAACCATTTGGTATTGGCTAAGAAATAGATGACTTGATCAGTGGAACAGATTGGGTTCACAAGACAAAATAGTCAACTATAACAATCTAGTGTTTGACAAACCCAAAGATCCTAACTTTTGGGATAAGAATTCATTATTTGACAAAAACTGCTGGGATACCTGGAAATTAGTATGGCCGAAATTAGGCATGGACCCACACTTAACACCGTATACCAAGATAAGATCAAAATGAGTCCCTGATTTAGGCATAAAGAACAAGATTATAAATAAATTAGAAGAGCATAGGATAGTTTATCTCTCAGAGTTGTGGAGGAGGAAGGAATTTGTGACCAAATTAGAACTAGAGATCATTATTGGTCACAAAATAGAAAACTTTTATTATATCAAATTGAAAAGCTTTTGTACAAACAAAACTAATGCAGACAAGATTAGAAGGGAAGCAACAGACTGGGAAAATATTTTTTCCAGTTAAAGGTTCTGATAAAGTCCTCATTTCCAAATACATAGAGGATTGATTCTAATTTATAAGAAATCAAGCCATTCTCCAATTGACAAATAGTCAAAGGATATGAACAGACAATTTTCAGATGAAGAAATCGCGACTATTTCTAGCCATATGAAAAGATGCTCCAAGTCATTATTAATCAGAGAAATGCAAATTAAGACAACTCTGAGATACCACTACGCACATCTCAGATAGGCTAGGATGACAGGGAAAGATAATGCTGAATGTTGGAGGGGATGTGGGAAAACTGGGACACATGTATTGTTGGTGGAACTGTGAATACATCCAGCCATTCTAGAGAATGATTTGGAACTATGCTCAAAAAGTTATCAAACTGTGCACACCCTTTGACCCAGAAGTGTCACTACTGGGCTTATATCCCAAAGAGATACTAACGAAGGGGAAGGGACCTGTATGTGCCAAAATGTTTGTGGCAGCCCTGCTTATAGTGGCAAGGAACTGGAAACTGAGTGGCTGCCCATCAATTGGAGAATGGCTGAGTAAGTTGTGGTATATGAATGTTATGGAATATTATTGTTTGGTAAGAAATGACCAACAGGATGATTTCAGAAAGGCCTGGAGAGACTTACACGAACTGATACTGAGTGAAATAAGCAGGACCAGAAAATCATTATACACTTCCACAAAATACTATATGATGATCAATTCTGATGGACGTGGTTCTCTTCAACAATGAGATGAACCAAACCAGTTTCATTTGTTCAATAATGAATAAAACCAGCTACACCCAGAGAAAGAATTCTGGGAAATGAGTGTGAACCACTACATAGCATTTCCAGTCTTTCTGTTTTAATGAGTTTGCATTTTTGATTTCCTTCTCAGGTTAATTTTATATTATTTCAAAGTCCAATTCTTCTTGTGCAGCAAAATAACTATATGGACATGTATACATATATTGTGTTTAACATATACTTTAACATATTTAACATGTATGGGTCTACCTGCTATCTAGGAGAGGAAGAAGGGAGGAAGGAGGGGAAAAGTTGGAACAGAAGGTTTTGCAAGGGTCAATGCTGAAAAATTACCCATGTATATATCTTGTAAATAAAAAGCTATAATAAAAAAAAGAAAAAAATATTGTCATTGAGCATGCAATTCTATTTTTTTTTCCTTATGTAAGCTTTGTCTTTTGTTTCCTACCCATCTCAAAATGCCTTGAAATCTATTATCCCCAAATTGATGATTCACATGAGATAATGTCCATCTTGCCTCTCTTTCTCTATCACAAATTCCCAGATGGATTTCTCCTCAAGATTCCTGTCATTTTCTACTCTAGCAACTGGTTCCTTCCTGTTGATTAGATTCTTGTCCAGAAAGAAGTATCACCACATTGTTAATTCTTTCACCTTTTAGTGGTACATAAACAAATTATTATACAATCTGGTTTTGGCAAAGAGAGAGCACCAACACACGTCCAGATAAATGAAGTCTCCCGACACTGTAATATCCTTCTTCTAGACCAAGCTTGTGATCAATTTCCCAAACTCCCCTTTTAGCTTTATTGGTGAGAATGGATCACCTAAAACTGACCTCAATCAAAGACTGGGCTTAAAAACCTGGTAATTTTTCCCACCCAATAGTTTCAACCTACAGCTGCCTTTCAAAGCCAAAGCTTGAACTAACAAGGAGGAGCAGCCAGGCCTCTGCTAAATATGTGAACGTTCTAGGGTGTGCACTTACTGAGAGTGGAGTCATTTCCTCCTGAATGACTAGCCAACTCTCTCCTTAGACATCTCACTTGGCCTCTGGCTGCCACCTCTCCAGGTTCAGTGGCCATTAAGCTCCCTCCCATCTGCCTTCCCAATGGAACAGTGCTAGTGTCAAAGCTCAGCATTGGTCTAAATGAGGTCAGGGATCAGTTTATCCCTAGTGTTATGGCTCAATATGGAACCATGGAAAAAGGCAAAGAAAACACTGGTCCACATATGGACCAATTCATGACCTTGGCTTCATTAGCACCAACTGAGGCGTTATGTGTATGTGTGTCTGTCTCTGTCATATATATACACACACACATGCACATTTATACCGAGTCCTTATTGCCCTATCCTAATGTCACTAAAATGTTTTTAACAACTAATATTTTAGTAATTACAGACACATTTAGGACAGCTGTGGCAGTGTGTAATCACTGGGGTGTGTGGTACAAATCCTAAGCATTAAAGATGGCCCTAAAAAAAAAGACATCAGTTGAGGCCAGAATAGTTGCGAAGGCTTTCTTGAAGAGATTACTTGAAAATGAGAAGCTGAATAGGAGAAAGAGGGAAGAATTAGAGTCTAGCAACCAAAGCCCAGACGCAGAATTTTTCAATAGATTCAATCATCCATGGGTAGATCACTAATCTACAACAATCAATCTCATTTCTGAGTCCTTATCATTAGTGATTTGTTGACAATTCACATTCATATTACTTTGCCCATAATTCAGTCTGATCCCTTTAAGTACAAACCTGATGGGGATAATTCAGGACCCTAAATCTTGGGAAGAGTAACATTCAACAATGACATTACAGAAGAGGTCTTACCATCTGCTTTGCAGCTGCACCCTTAGGACCACGGAGCCTTTTCATCTGACTTGCAGCAGAAATCTTATATGTGTTGTCTCTTCCACCAGAATATTCGCTCCTTAAGAACAGAGACTGTCTGTTACCTTTCTGTCTGTATCACCAATGCTTAGTACAGTGTTAATATAACATAATAAGAGCTCAATAAATACTTTATTCATTCACTTATTCAAACTATAAATTTCCTTCTTCATTTTATTACAAGTTTTAGGGGAAGAATATGGGTTGGCTCAGATGGGTGCTCTGGGCTATTCGGAGAGATGTTACTTTTTTCCCAGAATGGAGATGAAAATGAAGAGAAGATGAGTTAGGACCAGAATTAGGATGTTGAACAAATTACTCTCTCCTCCCGAGTCCAGTCAAAATACAGCTCCTCACTATTTTGAAATGTTAGAAATTTTCAGAATAGTTTGCATGCTCATATTGAAATAGAAATCCAGAAATGCATCTGAAAACTAAATATAAGCGGCATTTGGATTGATGAGCCGGGCCTCCATTCCCTTCCAGTAATGCAGATAATTGGGTACTGACTATATACTGATATCCAGTGGGAAGTCCCCAAACAGCTGGAAGGACCCCAAAGCCTGCCATCTAATTAGTAGCCTGCTGTTTCTTTTTGCATTTCACCTAACCTAGCAATCCTGAACAAGAAAAAAGTTTGGGGCAAAAATCAGACTGACCTAATTGATTCAGCAAAATGCTCAGGGAATTGAGGAAATCTAAGGAATCCAATTTTCTGTCCAACCTACAAAGAGTTAATCTTCAAGTCCTTCTGGCTTCTTCCTTTATCACTGAAAAACTTTATAAAATGGCCACTCCTCCCTTGCCTCAAGAAAGAGACACACTTCAAAAGTGGCTTTTGCTATTCATAGCAAATGCCTCAGGTAAAACTAGTCTTTTGCATTAGCTCATACATGGCTCCAAGCCCTTAGAACATGAGCAAATAAAGTATACTCTGGGATCTCAATTTCTTCTTCTGTCAAAAGAGGGAACTAGCCAGCTTCTCAGACACCTTCTAGCTCTATTTCTTGGATACTATGAGCTTGAATTGCCAGAACTAGAAAAATTCTTAAGGTCCATGAGGGCAGGAGTTCTTAAAACCTTCTTCTCTATCATGGACCCCTTCTTAGAATAATGTTTTTAAATATATAAGATTACAGAGAAATTCAATCCCACTGAAATATAATTGTTAGAATATTTTAAAAGAAAAACCAGCTGATGAACTCTAAGTTAACAACTCTTCATTTAATCCAATTTTTTCTCTAGGCCAAATTGAGATTTTGGGAGCATTTTCTCAAGGTTGCAGAAACAAGCAGAATCTGTGGCAAGATCTGAACCCAGATTCCCTGACCCCATAAAGTCAATGCTCTTTCTAACATGCCATACTACCTCCTAAACTTGCATTATGTATCGGACCAAGATTATTAGTGTCTAAAGTCAAAGCTCTTTCTATAATATCACACTATGACAAATACATTGCCTCAATTAATTTCTATCAAGAGCCAGCTTTCCCTTTGCAGAGTTCTAATATCTTAGGGAGGGAAACCCGAACCTGCCATGTTTACAATGGGAGAATGAGGAAGAAGTATGGAGAAGACATTCTTAGTAGTGGGTGCCAGCAGAAGGAGGGTTGAAGAGAAAAAGAGTAAAGAGTTCCCCAACCTTCCCAGGTCCCTAGCATCTAACTTTACTTTTTGAGCGTAACAGTAATCAGCTTGTGTGTGCCTTCTCCAAAGTCCTAAAAGGACACGTTTCCCTTCTCCAACCCTTATTGCTCTCATGATACAGGAAACCATTGTCTTCTTTTTTGAAAAAAAAAATTCTAATAACTATCTTTATTTTGCATTCCAAATTCTCTCTCTCCTTCCAACCTTTCCCACAGCCACAGAGAAAGCAAGCAATATGATATACATTATACATATGAAGTCATACAAAACATTTTTACATTAGCCAAGTTGTGAGGGGTGGGTGGAAAAAGCAAGGGGAAAAGAAGAAAAATATGCTTCGATCTGCACTCAAAATTTATCAGTTTTCTCTCTAGAGGAGAATAACATTTTTCCTTGTGAGTCCTTTGAAATTATCACAGATCACTGTATTGATCAAAATAGCAACGTCATTCACAGTTACTCTATTACTATCACTTTGTAAAATGTTCTGCTTATATCACTTTGCATCAGTTCATATAAACCTTTCCAGGTTTTTCTGAAACCATCCTGTCTGTCATTTCTTAGAGCACAATAACGTTCCATCACATTCAGAGACCACTATTTATTCAGCCATTCCCCAACTGATGAGCATTCCTTCAGTCTCCAATTCTTTGCCACCTCAAAAAGGGCTGCTATAAATAATTTGGTACATAGAAGTTCTTTTCCTTTTTCTTTGACCTCTTTGGAGTACAGACCAATTAGCTGCATCAGGTCAAAGGGTACGTGTAGTTTTATAGTCCTTTGGACATAGTTCCAAATTGTTCTTTGGAACAGTTGGACCAGTTTGCAACTCCACTAACAGTGCATCAGTGTACATCATTTTTCAGTGTTGTCTCCAGAATTTGTTTTCATTTTGTATCATGTTAGTCAAACAGATAGGTGTGAGATAGTACCCAGAGTCATGTTAGTATGCATTTCTCTAATTACTAGTGATTTAGAAAATCTGTCACATGACTTTTAATAGTTTTGATTTCCTCTCTGATTCCCATGCAAATCCTTTGGCCATTTATCAACTGGGGAATGAGCCATCACTGAACATGGAAATTTCTTGAGAACTCTTCTTCTCTGGGTTTCCAGCCCCCCAACTTTGGGTGTGTAGAGCCAAGAGTAAGAGTCATAATTACTAACTAAGGGCCTGAATTTCAAGCCCTGGAAAACACGGATTCCATGGTCCCCAGCCTAACACACTGCCTGGCAAAGAGACAGTAGATATTTGATAAATTCTTGTTGATTGATTCCCATTACCTATCCATGGGAATTTACCCACAAGAGTTAAACAGAATGTGTTTAGGCAGTTGATTTCTTATTCAGGATCTTAAACTGCTTTTCAAAACAATCCCACTCTTAAAGGTCAGCTGGAATTGGCTTTATTTCACAGATGGAGATTCAAGTATATTTTGTCCTACTTTTAAGACGCTTAAAAGAACAGGACTGTTTTTCCCTTGTTTTCCTAAACTCTTCCTCTTTGACCTTATCATGCCCAGTGTAGAGCCATCCAAGGTTATATCAGCGGGACATGAACCTCAACAGATCTTACAAAGCTGAGGGGTTTAGTCTGTTTCTTCCAAACTCCATGGCACTTCTCAACTTCTTTATTTCTGTCTAAAGTGTCACCATCTTCCCAGTGATCCTAGGTCTTAACCTTGATGTCATTCTCAATTGTCAATCACACTTAACCCCTCCCCCATATTCAATGGGTCACCAAATGTGGGCTTTTCTGCTTCTACAACATTCCTTGCATCCATCATCTTCCCTCCACTCACACTTCCACCACCTTAGTTCAGTTCCTCGTTAACCTAGATGATTAATTAGCCTCCCTTACTCAAGTCACTCCTCTTGCTAACCTGTCTTCCATATGAAGGTGATTCTCCTAAAGCACAAGGCTGGCCCTATTGCTTTCCTGGCCAATAAACTCAGTGATTTCCTGTTGGCTTTAGAATCAAATCCAAACTCCTCTATCTAGCTTTGGAAGCCCTCCACAACCTAGCTCCAAGCAACTTTTGTTGGTATATCACATATTACTCACCTTTACTCTTTACCCTCTAGACAAATTGGCCTTCTCTCTGTCACATTCGATCTCCCACTTAACGCTTTGAACCAGCTATCCCCCATGTCTGGAAGGCCCTCTCTCTCCTTATCTTTACCTCTCAAAAATCCCTTGCTTCCCTTCACAGGTCAGCTTCCTCTAAGAGCCCTTACCACAGCTCCCTAGCAATAAGTGGTCTGCCTCCAAATTACCCCATACTTACTTTGCACATAATTTTATATATTTATATGGACACATGCTACCTCCCCCCAATTCGTATAAGCTCCCTGAGGGAGCTTCATTTTTGACTCATATCCTCATCACTTCAGACAAAGAACTGGTCTCAAAGCCAAGAAGTTCTCGATCAAAGTCTTACTTCTGACACATTAGCCACGTGACCCTGGTTAAGTCTCCCAGTCTCTTGACATCTCAGCAGTTCTCAAATACTTTACGTTTTCCAATTACATGTTAAAAAAATGTAACATTTGTTTTTGTTTTTCTTTTTTTTCTTTTTTTTTTTTTTTTTTTTTTTTAACAATTTTGAGTTCCAGATTCTCTTCCTCTTTGTTTCTCCCTCATTGAGAAGGCAAACGATTCGATATAGGTTAGACATGTGCAGCCGTGCCAGACCAGTTTCCATACCCAGCAATTCTCTACATTTAGGAGCTGCAATGAAATCATAGTTCCAGGCCCTATCCCTATTATCAGCACCTAGCAAATGTCTAAGACATAGTGGGCCCTGGATAAATGCCCGTCTATTGATTAATTGATTGATTAGGGGGCTGGGATAGGTGGCAAGCCTGCAGCTTGAGACTAACCTAGCTCAAGGACAGACAATTTCATCACCAGCCAAGGCCAAGAGAGATAGGTACAATCTACATTGGACTCAGGGTGGGACGGGGCTGGGATTAACGTGTTCCCGGGTTGTAGAAGAGCTGAAGTTTTCACTGTATTTCTCTAAAATACAGCTCTTGCTTATAGCTTCCCAATGCCTTTGTCTCTCCATCACTGAATCCCCTCAGGGATAAAGGGCTGCTTTCTTCCTTTGGTAGCAAAATACAGCCAGGGAACAGCACCTCAGCATGGGAAGAGTTCTTTCCGCCTCTGTGATCCCTTGGGGGTGTGAGGGGAGAATGGGTTCTGGTGGGATGAGGTGAGAGCAGTGGCCACCTGAGGCACGTTGTCATGGCAACTCCCATGTGTTTTCCAGGCTCGCTTAGAAACTGCCCTTCTGAGTTAGCTTCTCCAGTTAGAAATTTTCCCCGCATGGCCAAAGTGGGCCCAGCACCTCTCAGCAGAATAATGCCATTTTCCAGGGCACACATTTTCTGGGGTTTTACAAGCAATCCCCCAGCAGGCTATTTGTCTCACTCTGAACTCTAGCCAAAGCCAAATTCAGCATTGATTCACACAGTAATGGAGTTCTCTGGTGTCTGTGATTCTTTTCATCTGGCTCTCTCAGAGTTTCTCAGTCTCTGTGTCTCTCTCTGCGTCTGTCTCTCCCTCCCTCCTTCTCCCTTTGTGTCTCTCTCCTCTGTGTCTCTGTCTCACCTTTTCCCTTTTCCCTTCTCCCCTTTTTGCTCCCCTCTTTCTCTCACATTTGCTCTCTCCTTCCTCTCCCTCCACTCGTTTCTTTGTCTCTGTCTCTCAGTCTGTGTGTGTGTGTTTCTCCCTTGCTCCCTCACTTGCTTGCTCCCTCTCGCTCTCTCTCCCCTTCACTTCCTTTCCTTCCCTTCCTCTCAGAAGAGGCTCATGAATATGTGTCAGTTTGCTGCTCATGTATGTATATCTCATTCTGATTCAATGTCAGTGTTGCCTCTGGAGTCAGAAGGACTGCATTCGAATCAGGTCTCTATCACCCTCCCTGCTCAGAACAAGCCATTTCCCCTCTTTGAACCCCAACTTCCTCATCTAGAAAATAAGAAAATTAAAGCTGATGCCCCTGAGGTCCCTTCTATTTCTATATATCCAGATCTCCCTTGCCGTATCTGGCCTTCTCGCAGTCCTTCTGTTTCGACATGAATGCTTTTGTATGTTTCTCCCTGTGTTCCTCTGCCTATCCATCTCTCCATGTGTCACCGTGTTTATGTTCTTGTGTCTATTTGTGTCTCGGCAGTTCTTCCCGTGTGGACATCAATGCATCTTTCTGTAACTCTCAGTCAGCCTCTATTTCTGTGTGTGTGTTTCTCTTTGTACTTGTCTTAGCCTGTTTATAACATTAAGTTGTTTCTCATTCTGAGTGCATATCTCCATGTGTTCAGTTGTGTGCCTGTTCATCTCTCAGCATGTATGTGTGCGTGTGTGTGTGTAATATATATTTTCGTGTATTTCTCAGATCCATCAGTGCCGATCAAAGCTAGAAGAGAATGTATTCTAGTCTCTCTCACTTTTACAGATGAAGAAACTGAGGCCCAAAGAAATTAAATAACTTGCCCACAATTACTCCAGTAGTGACAGAAACAAGATTCAAAACTGGGTTCTCTGCTTCCCAAAGCAGAACTCTTTATAGTGCTCTTCTCTGGACCAGCTCATCTGCACTTACAGCCTTAGAAAGCCAATTGAAGTAACTTCTTTATAGGCACACAGTGAATCCGTATCAGAGCCAGGTCCTAAGTCCAGATTTTCTTGACACTAAAGACAACTCTGATTTCACTAGGCCAGACCGACTTTTTCCTATGGCTCGCTAGTTCTCTCTTTTGGTCGCTCTCCATCACAAACCCCGCCTAGAAAATTTCTGGTAGGCAGCATCTCTGAATAATGGCCTTCTTTTCCACAGAGGCCAAATCCTGACGCTTGGGATGCTTTGGCCAGAAGGGTAATAGCAGTTAACATTTCCGTATCTTAAGCCCCTTACATCCCCTATTTGATCCTCACAACATGATGAAGTAGGTATAATTATTATGACTCCCATTTTCTGTCATTGTTGCTATTCAGCCATGTCCAAGTTTCCGTGACCCTGTTTGGTCTTTTCTTGGCAAAGGTAGTGTAGTGATTTCTTATTTCCTTTTCTCCAGGTCATTTTACAGATGAGAAAACTGAAGCAACCAATTAAGAATCACAGTACCAATAAATGTCTGAAGCTAGATTTGAACTCAGACAAAAGATGGGCTGGATCAGACTTAGGCATGGATAGCTACTGGTACAGAGGATGGGACAGATTCACTTTGTCTAAGAACAAACCAAGCCAATCTACTTTCCCTAAATGGTCTGGAGCCCATAAAGGAAAAAAAGACATGGGTATAATTCTCCATTGGAGGAGAACATGTGAAAGGTGTCAGGGTCAATCAACACCAGGGAGGAGCAGTGGGTTGGAGAGTATGTGTCGTACTTTAGAACCAAGTACCTTTGCATGTCCCCTATTTGGAGGGAACAAGATCTGGTGAGTCCAGGTGGTGTTTCTAATATTTGCATATTGTCAGTGTGGCTACTGGGAGGCAGAAGACTTGGGTTTAAATCCCAATTCCGGCCACTTCCATTTTCAGAGCCTCAGTTCCCTCATCTGTAAAATCCACACAAGAAAACGGCACTATTTACCTGAAATGCCCTAGGATCATGGCATGAGAGCTGGAACGGACTTCGGAGGTATTCTAATCCAACTCTTCATGTAAGGCTTCCTTAGCCCAGGTCCTACAGGCCATGGTGTGTGTGGGAAGCACTTTATAAAAGTGGAAGCTTTTCTGATACACTGGATATCCCAGACAGGCTGAATTACTAGATATAGAATTGAAGTTTGAAATCCCATCTCCAGCTTCCATGCGTTTGTACAAACCGTCTTCTCTGCCTGTAGCATACTGTCCTTCATTTCTCCTCTCCAAATCCTTCTTTTCCATCAGAACTCAGTACAGATGTCACCACCACATCCAGGAAGGCTTCCTTCCTTCTTCTGGTCCTTTCTGCTTTCTTCCTCTCTCCCCTCCAGGAAGATGGAGGATTCTTTCTTAGCCTTAGCATCTGCTCTGCTATTAAACTCTCCCAGTCAGTAGCTGCTGCTATCTGACCTGCCCATGTACCCTAAGGACCTCTGGGCTGTGCTATCCCTCCTGCTACTTTATCCTTAGGCTTCCCAGACCTTTCCATCTACCTCATAGCTGAACTCTCTTAGATGTGATATCTCAAATCAATCGACACTCATTAAATGCCAATTACTGTTGCTATTTAGTCAGTTTGTCACATCTGACTCTTGGCATCTTGGTTTTCTTGGCAAAGATAATGAAGCGGTTTCCTTCTCCAGCTCATTTTACAGGTGAGGAAACTGAGGCAAAGTTAAGTGACTTGCCCAGGGTCACACAGCTAATAAATTTCTGAGGTTTGATTTAAACTCAGGGAGCAGAGCTACTAGAGGGGTTCATCATTCCCTTTTCCAGCTCATTTCCCATATGAAGAAACTGAGGCAGGCAGGGTGAAGTGACTTGCTCAGGGACGCTCAGCTAGTCAGTATCTGGAGCCCAGATTCAAACTCACATCTTCCTGACTCTGGGAATGGCAATCTATCCACCAAACCACCTCGCTGCCCCAACTTTATGCCAAGCACTGCCCTAAGTAAGCATAGAACATGAGCTCCTTGAGAGCAGGGCCTGTCTTCCTTTCTATCTCAAGTGTTGGATGTAAACATTTTGCAAATACTTTCCAATTCATTCATTCCTTTCTGAAATGGCTATGTATTCACTTATCTGCGCCCGTGTTGTACTTTCCATACTAGGGTATAAGCTCCTTGAGGGCAGAAATTATTTGCCCTTTGATTTTGCATCTCTAATACCCAGCATACCCTTGGTTTCCTGGTATTTAATAACACATGTTGCTTTGGCTGTGATCCTATGGAAACTGGTACAATTTTCCCAGAAGCAGTTTGGTCAGGCAATCAGGGAAGTATCTCATGTACCAAAACAGAATGCTTCATATTGTGAGAAGACTCAAAAGAAACGGGCGACACCCACTTACATCCTAGCTGGGGCTGAAGAGTACCCACATACAGGAAACGGGTCAAGATCAACTTGGCACAGGAATATCAAAGTTCATGTCATGTAGCATCTCTAAGGACCATGTAAGCAAGTGCATCGGGCTGGCAATTAGACAAATGGTCCAATGAAGTCACTCCTGGAGGGAGTAACTTTCGAGCTGTTCTGAAGGCAGGAGGCAAGCAGTTTAAAACACTGAACCCAACCTCTCACCATTGGAGTCCCTTCCACAGCATCCTTAATGGGGAGACCATCCGGCTACTTCTCAAACACCGTTTACTTTTGGAGAGCTCACTATCTCCAGAGGCACCGTTCTGTTAGCAACCATCCAACTCCTTGGATTGTATTAAATTCCACTTCCAAGAAACTTCCCTTGATGAGTCCTAGATCTGCTATCTAATCTCTCTTTCATATAACAAGCATTTAAATGTTTGAAGACAGTTAACAAGCTAGAAGGACAAGAACAAATTTTAAAGTCCATAGAAAGCTGGTCTCAAAGTCAGGAAAACCTGGGTTCAAATGTCACCTCCGACACACACTGACCATGTGACTCTGGGTAAATGAGTTTACCTTTCAGTATTCTAGAGGCAGCTAGGGACTGAAATGGGTAGAGTGCTTGGCTCGGAGTCAGAAATATTTGAGTTCAAATCCAGCCTCAGACACTTACCGGTTACGTGAGCCTAAACAAACATTCAATCTCTAGGTACTTAGTTTTCTCAAATATAAAATAGAGATAATAATGACTCCTACTTCCCAGAGCTGTTGTGAGGATCAAATGAGATTGTATTTGTAATGTACTTAGCACAGTGCCTGGCACATAATAAGTACTTTAGAGATGCTTATTTCCTTCCTAAGGAAATCCTGGGGCAATGCCCTTTCCTCCATGCTAAATCCCAACAGAGAAGAGGATCAGGATCCCAGAGCTAGAGGGAGAAGCAGCTTGAGAGGTTATCTAGCCCAACTCCCTCATTTTATAGATGAAAAAACTAAGGCCCAAAGGAGTGAAGGGACTTGATCAAAGTCACCGAGATAGTGTGTGGTAGAGTTAGGATTTGAACTCAGGTCCAATGATATCAGGTTCAGCCTTCCAAGTTGAGTACTCTATTCATTGATGCTGGACACACCATCTAGTTCAACTCCCTCATTTGACAGAAGGAAACTGAGATCCAGGGAGTCCAAAAGTGGAACTGCTAGGTAATACCAAAACCAGGTCTTAATCCTCAATCTCTACACTCCCAGGATAGTGGAGACAGCTTTTTTTTTTTTAAGGAGTTTTACTATAAAAGTAAAAAAATGGAAGAACATAGTTCAAGGCAATTCAGGGACAAGTGGAGGGTAATGGCGGGAAGAATTTTGGTGGTAGAGCAATTGGGGTTAAGTGACTTGCCCAGAGTCACACACTAGTAATTGTCAAGTGTCTGAAAGTGGATTTGAACTCATTTCCTGCCGACATCAGGGCCAGTGCTTTATCCACTGAGCCATGTAGCTGCCCCAAATAGTTTTTAAGATTACAAGAAAATCTAAGCATAGTTGGAGTCATCAAGAAAAAAAAAAACAGTGGGAAGATGGAAGATTAGAGGGGAGAGCAATGATCCAAAGGTCAAGTTCTGAGAAGAAACAGGAAGGGACTGGAACATGGGAGCAAGAAGAGTGGTGTGTCTTGCCAAAGACCAAGAATCTAAGAGATTCTACAGAAAGGAGAGCATGAAGACAATACTGAACAAGTCAAAGACCAATGAGGCTGTATTTTCCTCTGTAGAAGGAAACATCCGGTGCACCAAGAGGAAAGAACGGATGGATGTCATGAACAGCTACAAGAAGAGCTTTGATATATTTGTGGATGTCTGATTATTAATGAAGGCTCCAGGTCAGAGAGATCAAAGGATTCAGCTTTAGAAGGCAACTTAAAGGTCACCTAGTCTAACCTCCTCATTTGACTCATTCGATTGACAAAGATAAGGTGAATTGTCCAAGACTGCCCAAGAGTAAATGGCGAAAGTATGACTGATTTCAACCCAGATCTTTTGCCCCCAAATCCAGGGCAATTTCTCTGGCACCACAGGTCTTTCAGGATGTCAGGAGACTCTCTGTCACCTACATGGAGGACCACCTGCCTTTCCCCCTACTTGTCACAGGGTTCTGCCATCAGAGAAAACATCCTAAGCTACGTGGACTATAGAACTGACCCAGACCTCGATCGCACGCTTTTCTGAGTCATTGAGGACATTAATCACACCGGACAATGCAAGCACAGATCAGAGTTTGGCGTAGTTGCCACATGAAAAGTCCTCTTACTAAGAAATGGATGATTCTTTACTTCTCTGGTCTTGGATAGAGATTAGACCCATGATTTTTTAGTCTCTCTGCCCATGCAGACTGGTGATTTCTCTTCAACTTAAAGTCTTAGAAAGTTACCTATAGGCTAAGAGAATTGCTCATCCAACCACTGGGCATCAGAAGTAAGACTTGAACCCACATATTCCTGGCTTCAAGGTCATCTCTCTCTCTGACTCAGAACCACCTCTCGATGCCTTCTCTTAAACCTGCTCCTTTTCAGGTGTCTTCCCCCCTAAATGTAGCAAGCCATCAAGCTGCAAATGCTCCCAAGGCACCACTGAAGGAGGAACTAGCTCTTGTACTTCCTACCTCCACTTTCAAGAACATAGAGAGGGTACATCTTTTATAGAAAACACGCCAAGTTCCCAGCCTTCTCAGTCACGACTTTCTCTTCCATTTTATGCACTTGAAGACCTCAAAATCCAAATTCATTATTAAGTCAACCCTATCAGAGGAAACCAGGTGTGAGTCACTTGCTTATAGGGAAGACACACTCCTTTGCACACTCAATCCCCAATTCCATTTCCAAGTTCACCTTCATTCTAATTTAATTAATCGCAAATGCATCATGTTCGACTTTGGCAGGCCCATTTAGAGGGCGGCAACTGTCTTGGAAGGGGGGAGAGAGGTGGAGGACGGCGCCATTAATGACTTTCTTAAAAAGGAAAATTCGTTTGAAGAGTAATTGTTTTTTTACACAGCTATTACTTTCTGCTTTTAAATCTTAATGTCTCATCTGGATGAGCCCCTTATCACTAGCCAACAGGGGGAAGGCAGTGTTTGTATTGGTATTTGCATTTATATGGTATTTTCATACACTGTATCTCCCGCTCTGACAGAGCCATGAATCACAGACCTGTAGCATCCTCTCCACATGCATGGCAGAAGGCAGCTCTCTTCCACATGCTC
This sequence comes from Sarcophilus harrisii, assembly GCF_902635505.1. Lineage (NCBI taxonomy): Eukaryota > Metazoa > Chordata > Mammalia > Dasyuromorphia > Dasyuridae > Sarcophilus > Sarcophilus harrisii. The sequence continues at coordinate 33,228,684 of NC_045432.1, forward strand.
TACCGTGGTGAACTAATTAATCTTTCTTAGTTTTAATTCATAAGGAAGGGACTACACCCCCCCCCCAAAAAAAGAAAAACCATGGTGGGCTTCATGAGTGCATCCTAATCTCTCTACATTAGGCACGCCAGGGATGTGGGGGATAGGGAAGCTTTCCTTATCTTCTGTAGGCACCATATGAAAAAGAAAACGTCCTCCCCCCTCACCACCAAAAACTATCCTCGATGCTCCTGTCAGAGACAGAATCCCTTCTGGACCTGACTCAAACCAATCTAACACGCACTGAAGCTTCTGTTACACTCTAGATGCTGCCTCAATCACTAGGGATACAAAGATGAAAATGAAACAGTCTACCCTCAGAGGACCTGCGTTTTACCACCTAGCCAACACCCAAACAATCCCACTTACAAGGTATGTTTTCTGAAGAGTTAAGCAAAAATACCCAATAGTGCGACCATGATGGATAGAAAATTACCTTCCACTAGCTCACCAAATGTTGACAAAAAGGAAGGACGCGTATTCTAAATAAAGCAGTGTAGTGTGAAGGAAGGCACGCTTAGGCCCCAGAAGCTGGGTTGTGGAAGGAAGGGGAAGGGCCAGTGGGAAGGGACCCTTGTGTCATACGGGGGCCATCTGGGTCACAGCCAGTCTACTCAATGTACACCTATAATGGTAGCAATTGTATCGGACCAGAGCCCTTCCACCTTCTGCCTTTCTGAGCAGACTATTCCCTTGACTCTGCCCTCTCCATCTGGCAACATCCCACATGTCCATATGTGCTCCGGTCCTTATGATCTAATATAAAATGACCAGTACTTTAAGTGGGAAAAGCACTGGATCTGAAGTCACAGAATCATAAATTGAGTGCTGGAAAGGAATTAGAGCTCATCATGGGAGACAGGTAAGTGCAATAGAAAGAGTACTGACTCTGTAGTCAGAGGACCTGGGTTTGAAATCGCAGCTCTGCCACTTAACCCCTATGTGATCCTGGACAGGGAGCAGATGAGCAGCACTGTGATAAGTAAAGATCTAAACCTGGAGGCAAGAAAACCTGAGTTCAGATCTGACCTCAAACACTGACTAGCTGTGTGGCCCTGCACAAGCCATTTCACCCTGTTTACCTCAGTTTCCTCATCTCTAAAATGAGCTGGAGAAAGAAATGACAAACTACTCCAGTATCTCTGCCAAGAAAACTCCAAATGGGATCAAAAAGGCAGACATGACTGAAATCACTGAACAACAAGAAGATCCTGGACAAATCACTTCATCTGCCAGGTCCTTGGGTTCCTCATCTGTAAATTTGGGGGCTGGTAGGAACGGTCCAAGTTACCTATGAGATCCCCTTTAGCTCTAAATCTACTATTGTGCTCTGATCCTCTGACCTTGTAGATCACTCAATGCAAATTTATTAAGCCCTTATGTGCCAGACACCATTCTGGCGTTAGATTCTGAGGATATAAAAACAGAAATGAAGCAGCCTGTTCTCCCCATCCCCCCAAGGAGATCACATTCTACTTCTGAGGAAACCAAGATGTTCAGAGGTGGCCAAAGTCACACCGGGAGTAGTATACTGTAGCTCAGCTAAGATTGGAAGCAGGGCCTTTGTTTTTTTTTTTTCCCAGCTCTGCAGCCTACTTCATTGGGCAGGTTATTTCTTCTCTGAAGGCTTCCATTTCCTCATTGCTATTCCTCACTTGCCTTAAATTCCCTGACTTACTGCTTTCCTTCACCTCGGTCACACAGAGGAACGGCCGGAGGTTGGATCTCATCATCACTAATGAACATCTTATTTGCCTAATGCAAAACATTGGCATTCCCTACTTGACCAAATCTCCTTACTAAGCCACCTCTCCTCTGCCTCCTCCCTACCTAAACCCAATCTATATCCCGCCAGAGATTTCTAATTCCTCTATACCTCGGCTCTTTCTCATGCTCCTACTCTTGATCTGACTTCACTTCTTTCCCTTTACAATCTTGTCCCTGTAATTATCCAATTCAACTCTCTCGTGTTGCTACTTATCCTTTGCCAAACTGTAACCCGGGCTTACTCCCAGCATCCACCTCTTTTACTTCTCCTAACAAGCCACTAGCAGAACTAGAAGACCTTATATAAACATGATGACTGACAGATTCATTTATCTGATTTCAATTGAGCCCTCACTGCTGCAAAGTGATTCTTTTATTCTTCTGTAATTGATACCTTATCTCCCACAAAAAGCTTTCCCAAACTTTACCTTCCTTTCTTAAGCCAGCCACAGCAACTCAGGCTCTCTCTCTCAGCTGATAATCTTGTCTCTTATTTGACTGAGAAAGTTGGGGCCATTAAATAGGAACGCCATCTTTCTCCCTCTCCCCCCCCTCTTCTTTATCTCAAAACCTCTTTATGTCACCTCTCCTATTCTCTCCTCCTTTTCCCCAATTTCTAACAATGAGGTGGCCTTTTCTTTGCCAAGATCACCTCCTCCCTGATGTTTCCTTGTCCCCATCCCTCCCATCTCCAGTATCATTCCATACTTCTATAATCTACAACCTGTCCTCATCTATTGGATCTTTCCCTACTGCTGTCAAATAAATGTCCAAGGATACCCTCCCCATCCATAAAAAACATCACTGGAGAACTCCTTGCCAAGATGTCCCCCTGAAAAAGAAGAAGGCCACCAAGCTCCCACATATGTACTACAGCAAAACCCTTAAATTTGTTCCAGACCAAATAAAAAGAAATGCAAAAACTACAACAAATATTTTTTTACCCCCCAACTTCCAAAAAAGTTAGTCAAGGGGCCCAGCAAAGCCAGCACAAGCACGGGATAGCCATGCCATATGGCCAGAGATGGCCATGGACACATTGCCCAAAAGGGTCTGTATATCCAAGGGCACCACCAAGATTAGACAGTTTAAGAAAAGTCCAGGCTGCTCAGAAAGCCCCAGGTTGAGGACACTGGAAGCCCAGAAAGCTATATCAATGTACTGCAGAGCATACTCAAACTGAGACAGCCCAGGTCCAGGAGTTCTCCCTAACACTCTTTTCTGAGATACCAGAGAAGGCCCTGCAAAGAGTCAGAGTTGTGAGCTTCAAAAATCCAAGAGATAGCTAGGTAGCACATTGGACAGAGCTGGGCCTAGAATCAGGAAGACGTGACTCCAAATTTTAGACATATCTCCAAATTTGACCCTAGATACTAACCTGCTGTATGACACTGAGCAAGAGTCATCTAACATCTCTCTCCCTCAGTTTCCACATCAGTAAAACTGAAACAATAATAGCACCTATCAAGGCTGCTGTGAGAATTTGGTGAGAAAATACTTGTAAAGTAGTTAGCATCCTGACTGACACTTTTCTTGTCTTCTTTCCAAGGGAGCTAAAACCTGGAAGATATCAGAGCAAGAAAACAGGATACTCATGGAGCCACCATGCTGAGTGAAATACTTTGCCCAGATTGCCCTTGCCCAACAAGGGGTAGACCATGGCCCATCAAGAACTAAAGCTGGGGAAATAAGTAATATACAAAAAACTATCACATATTTAACTCCTTAACAATTTCAAGTAGCAATTCAAAGGGCAAACTGAATTCTCCACAAAGACTACATGAATAACTAGAATAAATTAAGAACATTAAAAAAAAAAAAAACTCCTGAGGAAACAATAAGAAGAATAATTAGCTTAGAAGAGAAAGTAGTAAATAACCCAAGAAATGGAATATACCAACCAGAAATCAATGCCCCCATCAAAAAACCCACAAAAATTAGTACAAAATAAAAAGATTTAAAAATAAAAGAAAATCTAAGACATCCAATATCAAAAAACAGCTGACCTAGACAATTGAGAGCATTTAAGAATCATTGGACTTCATGAAACCCATGATTTCCCCATTCCCCAAAAACCAGATATTATATTTCAAGAACTCATAAATGTAAATCTCCTAGATCTATTGGATCCAAAGGACAAAGTAATTATAGAAAAGAACATATCCATCACCTCAAGAAAGGAACCTCAAAAGGAAGTCATATGAATATGTAGCCAAAATCCAGTTTTCCCCATTTCAAAGAAATATATGAAGAAAGGAATTCAGGTACTAAGAACTACCATCTACACAAGTCCTGACAGCTTCTTCTAAAAATAAGAGGAGACTGGGAAAGACAATATTCCAAATGTAAGATATCTAGACTTGTAACAAGGAATAGCTTGCCGTTCAAAACTGAGCATGATCACATGGGAGAAAAAAAACAGATTTGTGATGCAGTAGAGGCCTAGAAAGAGTTCCCAATGAAATGACCAAAGTTGAGTAGTAACTTTGAAATACAAACAAGAATCCAGAGAAATCTAGAAAGATCAATTTATATGAATAACTGGAAGGGGCTGTTAAGTGCTAATGTTCTAATTGGAGAAGTATCTCTGCTTAATCTTAACGTACTCAAAGAGTACTGAAATGTTATATAAGAAAAAACATGTCATGGGGGAAAACTGATTCCGTTTTAAAGGATCTGAAGAGGAAAAAGAGAAGGGGGTTAAGAGGAAGAATATACTAGTGTAGGAAGGAGGAAGAAAGTGGGGGATGTAAGAAGAGTGTACAAAGATGGAGGAAGGGCAGTTCAAATCACAAGAAACTCATTTTATTTGAAATGGATGGAATATGGTTGAACACACACAAGGGCATACACACATGCATATATAAGCAAACTGCTTAATACAGCAAGGGACTCATGAGGATGGATTAATCCTGAGGTAGGAATAGTCACTAGGAAAACAAACTTCCTGATCCTGGAGGGGGGGACTTAAATAGGGGAAGAAAAGAAATGATAGAAGGGAAAGGAAGGAGATGGGAAGAAAGGGAAGGGAGGGGGAAAGGGAAAGAGAGTGGAGAAGAAGACTAGAATCTAGATAATTGGGGAATCTCTTAAAAGCATAAGAAAATATCACTACATTGTAAAAACAGGGTAAAAAAGACATTTTCAAATAATCTTGAATACTATAATCTGACACAGTATGAAATAAGCACAACCAGGAGAAGAGATTAAACAATAACAACAATACTGTAAAGACCAACAACTTTGCAAAGCCAAAAATCTCTGATTAAAAAAAAACAAAATCTAATCAGAGGACTAATAACGAGGCCCATCTCCTAAGAAAGAGCTGATTAAGAGGGGATAGATTGCAGAGTAAAGGCAGGGACTAGGCTGAACTCCCCCAAATTCCAAACAAAATTAAATGTAATCCTTCAGGGGGAAAATGAGTATTTAAAAGAGAGAATAATAAATGGGGAGGGGGAAATACACATTCATTATAATGTAAAAAAATACATTAAGTATGTCTGATATAGGCTTGTTTCTCAAATATATAGAAAACTGAGTCACATTTATATGAATACAAGCCATTCCCTAATTGATAAATGATCATAGGATTTAAACAGGAAGTTTTCAGAAGAAGAAATCAAACCTATCTATAGTCATATGGAAAAAATGCCATAAATAACTATTGATTAGAGAAATGCAAATAGATTGGCTAAGATGACAAAAGAAAAATGACAAATGTTGGAGGGTATGTGGAAAAATTGGGACACTAATGCAGTTGGTAGAGCTGTGAACTGATCTAACAATTCTAGAGAACAGTTTGGAACGATGCCCAAAAGACTGTAAAACTGTGCATACCCTTTTTTCCAGCACTACCATTACTGTACCTGTATCCCAAAAAGATTTTAATATAGAAAAAGGACCTATGTATACAAGAACGTTTATAACAGCCCTTCTTGTGGTGGCAAAGAACTGGAAATTGAGGGGATGCCCAACAATTGGGGAATGGGTGAACAAGCTGACATATATGATTATGATGGAATACTATTATGCTTATAAGAAAGGATGAACAAGATATTTGCAGAAAACCCTGGAAGGACTTGGAAGCAAAGTGAGGTGAGCAGAACCAGAAGAACATTCTATGCAATAATAGCAAAATTGTACAAAGATCAACTGTGAATTACTTAGCTAATCCCTGCAGTACAATGATCAAAGACAATTCTGAAGGGCTTATGATGAAAAATGTTAGCCACCTCCTGAGAAAGAACCAATAGAATATAATATAGATCAAAGTATACTTTTGAACATTTTTCTTTATTTTTCTTTGGTCTGTTTTCTTTTACAACATGACTAAAGTGGAAATGTTTTACATGACTACATATGTATAACTTATATCAAATTATTTGCCTTCTCAAGAAAGAGGAGCGGAGGAAGGGAGAGCATTTGGAACTCAAAATTTTTAAAAATGTAAAATTGTTTTATTTGTAATTGGGAAAATATTGAAAGTTGAAAAAAAGAGAATAGGGGTTAAAAAAAGAGAAATAGATTCAAAAATGTAGGGAAAAGGTGTTTTATTCAACTATAGTTAGTTTTTAAAAATATTTTCTTTTTCTTTTTATTACATTTTGATTTCTGAGTTACCTCCCTTCCTTCCTCCCAACTTTGCACTAAGAGAGGGCTAATATTTGATATAGGAATATATGTAGAATCATATAATGCACATTTCCATACATCAATTCTTTTTCTGGAGATGGACAGCATTTTCCTTCATAAGTCCTTCATAGCTTATTTGAATATTCATATTACTCAGAATAGCTCAGTCTCTCACAGTTACTCTTCAAACAAAATTGTTATTACGATATATGTTGTCTTGGTTCTGCTCATTTCACTCTGCATTATTTCATGCAAACCTTTCCATGTTTTTCTAAATATCAGCCTGCTTGTCGTTTCTTAAAGTAGAGTAGTATTCCATCCCAATCAGCTATCACAACTTATTCAGCCATTCCCCAACTGATGGGCATCTCCTCATTTTCCAATTCTCTGCCACCACAAAGAAGGCTGGTATAGATATTTTAAAAGATAGAGGCTCACTTCCTTCTCCCCTGATCACCTTGGGAAACAGATCTAATAGTGGTATCACTTAGTTTCATAACTATTTGGCCATAATTACATACACTGCTCTCCAAAATGGTTGGATCAATCCAAAGTTCCAGGAAAGTTCCAGTATATTAGTATCTTAATTTTTCCATATCCCTTCAAACAATTGTTATTTTCCACTTCTATCATTTAGCCAATCTGCTAGGTGTCAGATGGTATCGCAATACTATTTAAATATGCATTTCTCTAATCAATAGTGATTCAGGGCATTTTTTCCATACAGTTATCTATGGGTAACTTTGATTTCTTCTTCCAAAAACTGACTGTTCATATCCTTTGACCATTTATCAATTGAGGAATGACTCATTTTTTTTTTTTTTTTTTAGAAATTTGACTCCATTCTTTATATATTTGAGGTATGAAGCCTTTATCCAACAAACCGGATTTAAAATGTTTTCCCACCTAATGTTGGTTACATTGGTTTTATTTGTAAGAAAACTTTTTAATTTATAGTCATCACAATTACATCTTATATCCCATGCAATTCTCTTTCCCTTGTTTATCCATAAATTCTTCCCTTATCCATAATTCTATTAGAAAACATGTTGCATGGTCTTATCTTCCTTTATGTTTAGATCATGCATCCATTTTGACTTTATCTTAGCAACGGGTGTGAGATGTTGATCTAAATCTACTTTCTGCTAGACTCCTCCTTTCCATGCTTCCCAGCAATTGTTACCAAATAGTGAGTTCTTATACTAAAAACATAGATTGTTATATTTATCAAACACAAAATTACTATAACCATTTATTACTGTGTATTGTATATGTATTCTATTCCACTGATCTATTATTCTATTTCTTAGCCAATGCCGGAGAGCTTTGTAATTACCATCTTATGGTTTGAATTGGTACTACTAGACCTCTTCCCTTTACATTTTTTTTTATCAATTCTTTTGATATTCTTGAAATTTTGTTCTTCCAAAGGAATTATTACTTTTTCTATCTCAAAAATTAATTTTGGTAGTATAAGTGAGATGGCACTGAATAAGTAGATTAGTTTAGGTAGAACTGTCATTTTTTATTACCTATTTCCAGCCCATTCAAGTACAATTAATACTATTAGATGTAATTTTATGGCATTATGATCTGAAAAGAATTCATTTATTATTTCTGCTTTTCTGCATTTGACTATAAAGTTTTTATGACCTAATAGATTACTGCTTTTGCCACATCCCATAAGTTTTGTCACGTTGCCCCATTATTATCATTCTCTTTAATAAAATTATTTATTATTCCTTTGACTTATTCTTCGACCCACTCATTTGTTAGAATTAGATTATTTAGTCTCCAATTAATTTTTAAACTGTTTTTTCATGGTCAATTTTTGCAAGGTGTCATGTGCCACTGAGAACGGTTATATTCTTTTCCATTTTCATTCAATTCTTTCCAGATCTCTATCACATCTATCTTACTTACAACTCAACTCATCTCCCTAACTTCTTTCTTATTAAAATTTGGGTTAGATTCACCTAGTTCTGAGAGGGACAGGTTGAAGTCCCCTATTCTTAGTTAGTTTTACTATCTACTTTCACCTGTTAGTCATTTACCTTTTCCTTTATAAATTTGGATGCTATGCCATTTGGGGCACATGTTTAGTATTTATATTACTTCATTATCTATGGTAACTTTTAACATAATATAGTTTTCCTGCTTATCTCTTTTAATCAAATATATCTTAGCTTTAAATTTGTTTAAGATCACATTACTATCCCTGCTATTTTTAACCATCAGTTGAAGTACGATAAATTCACTCTAGCCCTTTGATTTTTTTATGCTGTGTGTCTATTGTTTTTTAATGTGTTTTTTGTAAATAATATATTGTTGGGTTCTGGGTTTTAATCCATTTCACTTTGGATAACTACATCCCGTTCACAGTCAAAGATGTAATTACTGTACATATTTAACCTGTATCTGATTGCTTGCTGTCTTAGGGGGAGGTAAGAGAGGGAAGAAGGGAGAAAAATTTGGAACACAAAATCTTATAAAAATGAATGTTAAAAATTATCTTTACATATATTTAGAAAAAGAAAATATTATTGAAAAAAAATTTAAACACCCAAGTTCTAATTACTAACTGTGTATTTCCCTCCATCCTATTTTTCCCCACTGGTATATTTCTCTGTCCCTTTTTATCGTAACCTTCTCATAAGTCTAATTTCTTTCTGACTACTATCTCCCTCATCCACAAACCCTTCTAAGAGTCCTTTCCCTTCTATCCCCCTTCTCCTATTTCTCTTTAAGTTAAGAAGATTTTTATACCCAATTAAATATATGTTATTCCCTCTTTAACCCATTTTTATTTTATTTTTATTTTTTAATTAAAGCTTTTTAATTTTCAAAAGATATACATGAATAATTTTTCAACATTAACTCTTCCAAAATCTTGTATTCCAATTTCCTTGCTTTCTCCCATCCTCTCCCCTGAATAGCAAGTAATCCAATATATGTTAAACATGGTTTTATATATATATATATATATATATATATATATATATATATATCTTTAACCCATTTTCAATGAGAATAAGGTTCCTGTGCCTCCATCCAATCTTTCCCTCTATTTTAAGAACTCTCGCATCCATGCCTTTTTAAATGATAAAATTTGCCTCTTTTAACCTCTCTCTATTCAATTTTATTTTTTAGGATCTCCCCCTCATAATCAATTCATCCCCAAGTCTTCTGCTTAGTAAGTCTACCTACCTTTGTAGGTAAGGGTCTTAAGAGTCACAAAGTAACATTATCCCTTATAAGAATTTAACAATTTAACTTTGTCAAATTCCTTATGATTGGTTTCCCATGTTTACCTTTTGATATTTCTCCCAATTCTTTCCATTGTAAGTCACATTTTCTGTTCAGTTCTGCTCTTTTCCTCAAGAATGCTTGAAACTCTTTTAATTGATCAAATATCAATTTTTTTCTCTTTCAGTATTACACTCAACTTTTCTGGGTAGATTATCCTTAGTTGCAAACCCAGCTCCTTTGCTCTAGGGAGTATAGTATTCCATATGCTTCAGCTTGCAAAGTAGAAGCTATTAAACTTGTATTAACCTGACTGTAGCTCCACAACATGTGAATCATTTCTTTCTAGTTGCTGATACTATTTTCTCCTTAACTTGGGAACTCTGAGAGTCACAATGTTCCTGTGAGTTTTCATTGTGGGATCTCTTTCAGGTGATCAGTGGATTTTTTTTCCCAATTTTCATTTTTACATAGTTCTAGAACTTCAAGGCAATTTTCCTTAATACAGCTCAAACTTTTTTTAAAAATCAAGACTTTCAGGTACTCCAACAATTCTTAAATTCTGTTTTCCTCTCTTTTCCAGGTCACTTATTTTTCTAATGAGATATTTCACTTTCTTTTTTATTATTTTGATTATGTTTTATTATTTCTTGATATCTTATGAAGTCCTTAGCTTCCCCTTGTCCAACTCTAATTTCTAAGGAGTTTCTGCAGTAAATTTTTTGAATTTTTTCTAACTGGTTAACTTTCTTTTCATAATTTTCTTGATTTTTTTTGCATTATTCCTTTCCCCAGTTTTTCCTCTACCTCCCTTATTTGATTTTTAAAGTCCTCTTTAAGCACTTCCAAGAACTCTTTTGGGGCTGGAGACCATTTAAAATTTCTTTTAAGTAGAAGTAACTATTTTAATTTCACCATCTTCCCTTCTTATCACCACAGTAGCTACTGTATAGTCAAGTTCCTTACCCTTTGCTTATCCATTTTTTCTTATTTTTAGCCGCTTGCAAGGTAATTGTATAAATATGTATACATATATTGGATTTAACATATATTTTAACCTACTTAACATGTATTGGATTACCTGACATCCAGGAAAGAGGGTGGGGGAAGGAGGGGAAAATTTGTAACACAAGATTTTGCAAGGGTCAATGTTGAAAAATTATCCCATGTGTATGCTTTGTAGATAAAAAGCTCTAATAAAATAAATAAATAAGTATTTTTAGCTGTTTATTTCTGGCTTGTTAACTTTGTGTTAAAGTAGGGTTTTTGTCTGAAAGTGTGTTGTTTTCTGAGCTCTATCTGGGACCCTTTTACCCCTTGGGCCTTCTAAATGTCCTCTAATGCAAGCCCAGGTATTGTCAGCACTCCCAAGTGTCACATTTTGGTCTAGAAGTGACCTCAAACACTCCTTTCCACCCCTGAGGGACAGCCAGGGACAGCCAAGGCAAACCCTCTTGCCTCCAATGTTTTTTTTTTAATTAAAGCTTTTTACCTACAAAACCTATGCATGGGTAATTTTTCAACATTGACCTTTGCAAACACTTCTGTTCCAAATTTTCCTCTCCTTCCCCCACCCCCTCTCCTATATGGCAGGTAATCCAGTACATGTTAAATATGTTAAAATACATGTTAAATTCAATATATGTATACATATTTATACAGTGATCTTGCTGCACAAGAAAAATTGGATCAAGAAGAAAAAAAACTGAGAAAGAAAACAAAATGCAAGCAAACAACGAAAAACAATACTATGTTGTGGTCCATACTCAGTTCCCACCATCCTCTCTCTGGGTGCAGATGGCTCTCTTCATCACTAAAGAATTGGAACTGGTTTGTATTATCTCACTGTTGAAGAGAGCCACGTCCATCAGAATTGATCATCACAAAATTTTGCTGTTACCGTGTACAGTGATCTCCTGGTCCTGCTCATTTCACTCAGCATCAGTCCATGTAAGTCTCTCCAGGCCTCTCTGTATTCATCCTGCTGGTCATTTCTTACAGAACAATAATATTCCATAATATTCATATACCACAATTTATTCAGCCATTCTCCAACTGACGGGCAGCCACTGTTTCCAGTTTTCGCCACTACAAAAAAGGGCCACCATAAATATTTTTGTACATGTGGACCCCAATTTTTTTAAAGAGGTAGAAAACCTCAATCTGGCTATCTAGCTCTCTACCCCAGAACCAAAACCAAAGTTTCTTCTCTCTCCTAGGACTAACTAAGCCAGCCGGGCCCTGCCCACCTGTGGCCATCCTCGTGTTTCATGCTCACTCTTCCCATCCTGCAGCCAAAGCCCGGGACTGTAGGCCCCCAACAATCTTGCCCTTATTAGCCACCTGATCCTCTTGCAGACCCACAGGAAAAAAGTTCTGGAAGCTGACGCTGACGCCCAGCTGTCCCCAGGGCTTGCTTGTTTGTTAATTCAAGAGAAAGCTGCCCAGAGGGAAATGCACTGCAATCAGCTCCCCCCAGGTGTGTTCTTTCCTTCCCAAAGGTTGTTCCAAATTGGCTTAGACTGGACAGCCCCTACCTTTTCATTATTTCTCCTACTCTAAAATGCACTTCGAGGCATTAAATCTAAATTAGTGGGGTTGGGGGAATTTAAGAAAGACAGGTCATTTTCTGCCTTATTCTGCCATCTTCCCATAATTCCTGGCGTTACTTTTTACTCCTTTTAGTTTTTTTTTTCCTTTGCTCTAAATTAAGGAGGGGAGGAGAGGAGTTTTTGCAATATTGATGCCCAATAAACTCTCTAATACTTTTCTAAATGCGCAGAAGAGAACAAAATAATATTCAGGAAAAAAAAACACAAGTGGGAAGTTTTGAAAGTCATTTAGAATTTTTATATACTTTTTAAAGTAAAAAAGTAAAAGAATTTTTAGAAACTTTTTTAAAGAAAAAAATCAAAAGTAAAAGTTAAAAAATGAAATTTAGGTACATTTTTAAAAGTAAAAATAAAGTAAGAGGACATGATTTTATATGGAATCGTCTTTTGTGTTCTGCTGGGTTTATGAAAATGTTTTCCTCCTTTTTTGATGTTGAATTTCAGAATAACCATAAATAGAAAACCTACATTAGACCTATAATTATCTTCCTGTATCTCACCTCTCTCTCTCTCTTTCTTAGCCAAACTCTTAGAGACAACTTGTTCTGCTCACTTCCTCTAACTTTTCGATCTGGCTTCTTACCTCATCATTCAATTGAAATTATTGTCTTCCAGTGAGCTCTTAATTGCCCGATCTCTGGTCTTTGTTCAGTATCGTGAGAGATGTAGAAGACCCTCACCCAAAATGACTACTCAGAGATCACTCAGTAGAAAGCAGAAAAATTGTCTATAAATAAATTCTCATGAGAATGAGCAATTGCACTGCGAGGAGGGAAAGAAAGAAAGCTCGCAGTAGGAGGGCGAAAGAAGTAGTAAAGATACATAGCTTTTATACAAGGGATTACATCACAAGTAAGAGAGCATTGAGAAGGGGAGGGGGAGGCATCTACTTGGTTAATGCTATTTGGAGAGATTGGAATGGAAGGTTTCAAAGGATTACATCATAAATTGGGGAGCAATGAGAACTAGGTGCCCTCTCCCCTAATTGAATGTTAAACATTGGCGCCAAAGGCAGATAGAACGGAATGCTTTGTTTCCCCGATTCTGAGAGGAATCATCAGTCAGACCTTCAAATTCCAGATTACTGAGCTGACGGCATTTAATAATCTAAATATTGGTAACATCGAACAAGGATAAATGTCATCATTTCTGGTTAAGTAAATATATCTAAAGTTTGAAGTAAATATTGGCTTGCACACGCCGTACTTATGCAGGTCACAGAGACATAGAAATAATAAAAAATTTAAACACTCCTGTAAGTTCTTCACTTTATCTCTCCATTCCACACAGTATCCATCCTTCTCGGCCTCCCTGCTGCATTTAACACTGTTGTCTATCCTTTTGCTGCTCCCCTTTCCCGACTCTGCCCTGGGTTGTATTTGGCGAGGGAAGAAGGAAAGCGAACATGCAAAGAAATCCAGGCTGAGAATAATGAAGGACAAAGCTTAGAGGCAAAGATGGAAGAGGGAGAGATAGGAATCAGATGGTGGAGGGAGGGGAGGTGGTTGGAGGGAGGGGAGGTAGTGGGGAGTACAAAGAACTCCTCCCCCACCGAATTAAAATTTTAACAAAGCCATCCACAAGCAGGGTAACCTGTCTGTGCCCTCCCCCAACAACCTGTCTGCCAGTGTCCTCTGCCAATAAAATGGAACCCAAAGTGAAGTTTGACTTCCACTTCTCTCCTCCATCTCTGACCATTCCTCACTGTCCTTTGCCAGTTCATACATTGCCTAAACTGTAGATGTTTCCCCAGGCTTTCTCCTGGGCCCTCTCATCTTTTTTCTCTCTTGTGACCTTCCTCGGTTTAAATGACCTCTCTATGTAGATGAGTCCCACCTCTATTATAGGTTTTCCCACATCAACAGTTACCCCTTGGGTATTTTGAAGTGGATGTTCCAGAGCCATCTTAAAAGCAACATATTCAAAATGAAACTCCCTTCCTTCTCCCCCAATTCTCCTGCCCTGCCAAGTTGCCTATTTTCACTGATGTAAGATCATGCTTCCATTCTCCCAGGTTCATCATCTCAGCATTCTCCTGGACTCCTCACTCTGCTTCACTTAACATTCAATCAGTTACCAAATCTCATCACTTCTATCTCCATAGCATCTCTCACTTTCCACCACTTCTGCTCACTCACACAGCCTTTACCACCTGTCACCTAGGTTACGACCCCAGCCTCCTGCCTCAACAATCTATATCCTCCGTCCTCTACAAGCTCTTCCTTTCTGCCAAAGTGATTTTCCTTAAGCAAAAATCTAACCATGTCATTCCTCTACTCGGTCAACTCCAATGGTTTTCGATGGCCTCTAGAATAAAATAAAAACTGTTTAATTTTCAAAGCCCTTTACAACCTCACCTTCACCTATCTTTCCAGTCTTATCGTACATTAACACACATACACACACACACAGTTTTTCTCTTTACTCCTCACACGTCATATTCTATCTCCCATCTCCCCTCCTTTGCACAAGCTGTCCCGGTTCCTGTAAAGCATTCTCTCCTTTTTTTCTTCCTCCTCCCCACCCCAGAAAATTTCCTCCCTTCCTTTCAAAGGCCACCATCTGCATGAAGCCTTTGAAGATATCCCCCCCTCTCCCCCACTACTTGAGCCCACCCCCCTCTCAAATTACTTTTGTATATTTAAATGGATGGTATTTCATCGTATTGATTGTCTTTATAATTATTCTGTATAAACTTGGAAATGTCATGGTTGTAAGCCCTTGATGGCAAGAATTATTTCATCCATTTTCTTTCTATTTAGATCCCAGCACCTAGAATAGCCTCTTGTACACAGTAGGTACTCGAAATGTTTTGATTTGGAAAACAAGGACAGGGGGTGGAAACTAGATAATATCTAGTGTAAATTCCACCCAATTCCCATTCCTCTGGAAGTAAGAAGAGTAAGGTCTTGCATTCTAACTTCAGAGACAGAGGCAGCCTGGGAACTAGCTCGATTCCTCAGCAAGAGGCAGCCTTTCGGCAGCTAAGAGCAGAACTCCAGCGCTAGGGCCTCTGGGATAGCTTTTTGGCCTCCAGGAAGGGATGTAAAATTAACTAGGTAAATAGCAACTTCATTCCTAACCCAATTGCTTTCCCCCGTCCCCTCATCACTAAACCCTGTGGCTGTCTTTCAGTCCCAAGGCCCTATTGGCAATCCCCGACCGATCCCACCGTGAGGCCCAGAGGGGCACACGCAAACTCCCGCTGACTCGAGCGGCCGGCCGGGGCGGCCCCGGGTTCAGTAGGTGGCGCAGGAACCGGACGCCGCCGTGGCCAAAAAGGTCCGGTCGGATGAGCTAACGGACTCCGCGGCAGGCCCGGGAAGTTCCTCGATCTTTACTTTTAGCCAATTAAAATTAATTCCTTCAGCCTCCCAGGCCGGAAATCCCAAGTTCCCAGACGTGTCAAGTTGTGGTTCAATGCGGAGACGGAGGCAATTCCTCCAGAAACCCCGGCCTGACACAATCAAATAAGCCTTGTCAGAGTCCGGCTAATCAAACGGCCCCCGCCCCCCACCCCCACCCCAACTTAATCACATCAGCTTCTGGAGCTCAAACGAGCCAGGGGCCCAGCGGGGGAGTGGGGGCTCAGGCGAGGCCGCCTCCTATGCAAATGAGCTCCTCGGATTTGGGGAAAGCCAAACGAATTCATTCACTGGGCCGGCGGCCGGGCCGCTGCAGGAAAGGTCACTCCCCCTCCCGAGCCGGGGTCACGGACGCCCGAGGCCGCCGCTGACCCCACCCCGCCTCCATCCCAACGCGGCCCTGCGTGGATTGGGGGAGGGGAGAAGGAAAGCTGAGACCACAGAGGCCAGGGCTGGGAACCATGAAGGGCAAAGCCGGGGCAAAGGTGGGAGGGATAGGAAGCAGCTGGTGGAGGGAGGGCGCGGGGTGGGGAGCGCCAAGAACTCCTCCCCCACCAGCTGAATTTTTAAAGAAGCCGTCCACTGCGCCCTCCCCCGACTAGCTGTCTGCCTCAGTGTCCTCTGCCAATAAAATGGAACCCAGACCGAAGCAAAAAATGCCGGGCAGAGGGTAGCCTCCCTTAGTGAACCGAACACCAGGGCCTGCCGTCGAGAAGAACTCGATTCAAATCCCATCCCAGACACTTCCTTGCTAGGCAAGTCCCTGAACCTGTTTGCCTCAGTTTCCTCATCTGTAAATGGGGATGAGTAGCATGTGCCTAATGATATTAATTGTCAGCTATGAATTTTTTTTTTTTTTTTTTTTGCTGAGCCAATTGGGATTAAGTGACTGCCCAGTAAGGAAGTGCTAAGTAGCTGATTTGAACCCGGCTCCTTCTGACTTCAGGGTTGGTGCTCTATCCCCTACGCCACCCAGCTGCCCCAATTGTACTATGCTTTTCCGTCGCCTATGCTTCTTCATTACATATCCTCTCCCAGCCCTTCCAAGGGATCATCTCTTGTAGCAAAGAATTAAAAAGCTCAGCAAAATTAAAAGTATCCGGCAGCTAGATGGCGCAGTGGGTAGAGCACCAGCCCTGGAGTCAGGAGGATCTAAGTTCAAATCTGACCTCAGACACTTTTAACACTTCTAGCTGGGTGACCCCAATTGGCTCAGCAAAAAATAAAAATAAAAAAGATCAGACCCTGTGGCATCCCAGGGCTTTATATCATCCATCAACAAGAGTATGTGAATCACTTCATCTATGGGGAATCCTTTCTTCATTTCAACCCCAACAGCAAGTCATTCAGACTTCCCAGCAGCTCACAGTCCAGGGCCCAGCCATACCACGTGATCTGTTTCCCAGAAGTCCCTCCCACCAAGGAAAGGTCCCTCTAACGTTTCTCCCCCTGTCATTGAATGGCGAGCTTTAATTGAGCCGGAATCCTTTCCATTCCTTTTAGCCTTCATAGTTAATCAATCTTTCCACTGCTCTGGAGATTAAATAATTATTTGAACCCAACTTTATTAAATAATACAAATTCAGTTCATTGGTAATGAAAATAATCATAAGTCACTGGAGGAAGATGAGAGATCTGACCTTTTAATTAAAGATCAGCAGTCGCTAGCAACAGTGAGCGAGAATCACAAAGGCAACATGACCTTTGAATATCTCCATGACGAATGTAAATGGAGGAAGTTGGCGGCGTTCTATGTATTTTTTTGATCCCTCAGCATGTAGGCTGGAGGGGAACTAAGTCACCGGGAGCCTGGGTAGGATAATGGAATCGTTCTACAATGAATGGTGACGGCTTGTAAGGAAACTTAGCCCATAGGCCTCTGAAGTCTTTCAGAAACCACCGCCCCTGGATGTGCAAGAACCACTTAGATTTTTCTGACATTGGAAATATTGGGGAATCATTTATCAGAGAATAACCGACTCTACTCCCATGCTTACGGCTTAGACAACAGGTTGGAAACTAGATAGGAAAATGTCACCCAAAGCACCACCGATGATGAGTTCATTGTATCTCAGATCTAGAGCTGGAAGGGATCCCAGAGGCCATCCAGTCCAGTGCCCTCATTTCACAAAGGAGGAAACTGAGGCTCAGCGAGAATTGTGCAAGGTCACAGGTATTTAGTGGCAGAACTGGGATTTGAGATTTGAGTTGCAATACTCTGCCTCACTCTGAAAACAAACAATAAGCAACAATTCCTTTGTTTTCTGTTGTGATATTCAATGCCCCAGATGGGCTTGGGACTTGTCAGACCAAAATTCTAAGAGCTGCTTCAGCTTTTGGGGGTATAACACTTGAAAATGTCCCATAATAATTCCAGTGCTTTTTCTTTCTTTCTTTCTTTCTTTCTTTTTTCTGTGTCAATTGGGATTAAGTGGCTTGCCCAGAGTCACAGAGTCAGGAAGTATTAAGTGTCTGAGACCAGATTTGAACTCAGGTTCTCCTGACTTCAGGACTGGTGCTCTATCCACTGCACCATCCCATGTGCCTGTGCTTTTTGCTGGAGAAGGAGGTACAGACTTTCCTTGGGAAGCATACATTGTATCATCAGTTTCACATTTTTTGACGCATCTCTTATTTCTATGTGTCAATAATGTCAGATACTTATCAAAAGCAAGTCTGCAATAATCAATCAAACAACAAGCATTTATGGAAGCTTAGCATGTGGCAGATATTACACTAAGTATAAAAGGCAAAAACAGTCCTCAAGGAGCAGAGATTCTAAAGGGAAGAGACAATATGCAAATATCCCCTTCTTTGTTGGTTGGTCCTTCTCAAATATCTATATCTATCTATAGATAGATTATAGATCAATAGATTATAAATAGGGAGATAGATTATTTATAGATAGATTATGGAGAGAGAGACAGAGAGAGAGAGAGAGAGAGAGAGAGAGAGAGAGAGAGAGAGAGAGAGAGATACACACAAGATATATACAAAGTAGATGGCAAGTCACCTTAGAGGGAAAGGCACTAGGAGCCAGTGATTAAAAATCTTGGCCCCTTCTAAGGAAAGCAACTCTGGGTATTGATCAGTTAAGTTAAAAAGCTCAAGAGACAGAAGGAGTTGTGGGACGCCCCCTCAGCCACCAGAAAGAGAAAAGGATGATCTCAGGGTCAGAGATGAGGGGACAGAATAGCAGGGTTGAGATTTTATTGCCAGGGTGAGCTTTGAGTCATAAACAAGCTAACTATGGTGAAAAGCAGTCAAAGGTCTCTGTCAGCCAGAACACAGCAGAGAGAAGCACCAGCTATATTCTTTGTGCCTTGAGGAGGTGTCCGGGCTCAGACTCAGAACTCATTCATCTTGTGACGGTCCCGATGGGAAAATGTCATGTAGGAACTAGGTTGTATGATCTACCTTTCTGTGTCCACCTGCAGCAGTCAGGAAACGTTGGGGGAATGGCTAGGTGGGAGAGGACTAAACAACTGAATTCTATATATTTACAGAGTTCAGGGAGTGCCTAGATAAACTATGGAGGCAAATGGTCTTGGAGAAACCGAGAGCATGAGCAGAAGGTGAAATCATTACTCAAAGATAAAGCAAGCTAAAAAAAATCAGAGTGGGCCTCAGTTTCCCCTTCTGTCAAATGAGGAAGTTGGGCCAGTCACTTGACCCAGCTGGGCCTCAGTTTCCTCTTCTGTCAAGTGAGGATATTGGACTACTTGAACATCTCTGATAGGATAAGTGATGGACTCTGGCTAGCTCTTCCACCCCCACCCCAGAGTGCTCAAACAACTCCATCAGGACTGGGGGATGCAAGATGTCCCCGCTACTCATTTTGCACGGCACTCCATCCTTCAAGAAGTCCTTTGACTCACTGTCACTCTCCCACTCATTCCCATTCCCCAGTAGGGGATCCCCAGCAATACGGACGACACAAGGAGTAGATTTTTGGGAACAAGGGCTGCGGAAAGAAAGACGATGGGGGGCACGTGATTCAGCCTTTCACCGGCTGGGACTCTTCCTCCCATAGCCAGATCCAATAGCTGCAAAACCTATTTTGGTAGGCTTTTGGGGCAGAGCAGTATTGTCTCTCCTCCGGAATCAGCCAATTACATTTGTGACAATAATCTCCAGAAGCAAAAAGCCATTTGATTGGACGTACTTTCAGTTCTCTACCAGAATGTTCCAGCTACCGGAATATTAATAACAGCTGTCACAGGGGGTGCTAATTATGAATTCTAGAATTTTCCTTTGTTCACCACATTTCCTTACCCGGCTCATAAATTGCATAGCTCCACAGCAAGACAGAACAACAGAGGTCATCTAGTTCAATACCCTCATATTACAGAGAAGGAAACTGATATCCAGAAGGCAGAATGACCTGCCAAGAACATAAAGGTCAGAAGGATCAGAACCCAGATTTAAAATCCATATTCTCCAGTTCCACTGTGGAAACATGCTAATGACTAGTCATGTGAGCCTGTCAAGTGGCTTTCCTTTCCTAAGCCTCAGTTTCTTCATCTGTAAAATAAGAACAAGAAGTCTTGTACCAGAGACAACTTGATAAAGCATTGGTCTTGGAGTCCAGAAGCCATGGATTCAAATTCTGACTTTGACACTTACTAGACATGGGATCTCAGAAAAGTTACCTAGTAGCTCAGAAAACTCTCTAGAAAATAGCCACTGAGTCACAGACAGGGTTCCAATCTGTCCATGAAAAAAAATCAGAAATCCTCCCACAATCCTCATATTGCCTCCTTCACATCATTGTTGTAAGGGCCCACTGAAGTCCCAAACAGCAAGCCCTTTGCAAACCGATCACGCTTTAGAAATAGAGGGATTCCTCCAGAGGCACCAAAACTTTGGAATGAATGCCAACTTGTGTCCCCGTGTTTGGAGGCAAGGGATCTGGGTTCAAACTCCCGCTTGCCCACGTGATCTTGGTTGTGTGACTCATCACTACTACCAGCCTCAGTTTCCTTCTTTGTACAAGATACCCCTGGTATATCTTGTAGCAATAAAACCAGCTCTGGCTGCTCCTCATAAAAGGGATTCAGTTGGAGACCTTTCTGGCCAAGCCAGAAGGTTTCTGTTTCTTTGGTTGGATTTTATCAGTAAATAAATGGGTTTATTGATTACCATAGAAGGGTATAAGAATCAACAGGTGTAGAAGCTATCATTGACTCCACCAGGATGGTAAGGGGAAGGAAAGCACAGGCTTGCTCCCTCTCAGACAATATGCCATTAATCCAGTGGGTCTGTGATCTCTTTGACTTAGCATCTGAGCTCTAAAGCTGGAAGGGACCTCTGAAGTCCTTCATTTTACAAAGAAGACCCAGGGAGGGGAAAAGATTGGACTAACACAGTTAATATTTGACAGAGGAGGGATTTGAACCCGGGACCACTAAATCCAGAGCTACTGTGCTTCCAGGGCAGGATGCTGCAAATTGAGAACAAAGATGGCCTCATCTCTAGCATTATAAAGTGTATCGTGAGCTTTCTCACCAACATCCCTGCACTTACCATGCTGGACCCTTAGGGGTCCCAAGTACCCATGTATTCCTGGCCATAAGACTAATGAATCCAGAGCCAAGTCTGGATTCGGGGATCCTGACCTAGAATCTAACTCTGGCACCCGGGCCACCTTGCCTACTAGCCAAAGGAAGGGCCAAGCAGACATCTGGGGGAGGCCTGAGTTCTGCCGATCTCTGAATCTGTTGCCTCCTTCAAGGGACAGAAATATTCTGAGGACACAAAGCTCTGCCACTTGCTGCCAGCATGATCTAAGGAAGGAACTTCCTTAGCTTCTTCAACTCTAAAATGTCAGGATTGGACTCAGTGGTCTCAAGGTCCCTGCCAACTCCAAGTCTATGATCCGGACTTGGCTTCAAATCATTTCTGTCATTTGCAAGTTGAGTGACGCTAAGCAAGTCACTTAAGCTCTCTGGGCCTCAGTTTCCCCTTCTGTCAAGTGAGGAAGTCGGGCCAGTCACTTGGCCTCTCTGGGCCTCAGTTTCCCCTTCTGTCAGACGAGGAAGTCGGGCCAGTCACTTGACCTCTCTGGGCCTCAGTTTCCCCTTCTGTCAAACGAGGAAGTCGGGCCAGTCACTTGACCTCTCTGGGCCTCAGTTTCCCCTTCTGTCAAATGAGGAAGTCGGGCCAGTCACTTGACCTCTCTGGGCCTCAGTTTCCCCTTCTGTCAAATGAGGATGTCGGGCCAGTCACTTGACCTCTCTGGGCCTCAGTTTCCCCTTCTGTCAAATGAGGAAGTTGGGCCAGTCACTTGACCTCTCTGGGCCTCAGTTTCCCCTTCTGTCAAGTCAGGATATTAGACTACTTGAACAGCTCTGATAGGATAAGTGATGGACTCTGGCTAGCTCTTCCACCCCCACTTCTCATCTTTCCTGTCCCCTCTTCTCTCCCATCCCCTCAGCAAGATTGAGTTTGACTCCCTCGCATAGTCTATCGGTGGCAATATTTGGCCCTGGGAACCCCCACCCCCCCAAATCCCCAAACGAAGCAGCCCCAACAAGCTGGCTTTTGAGTTTCCTCTGCAAGCTTCTATCCTAGAAGGCCAGTGGCGGGGGAAGAGAATGGCGAGGACGAGGCCGGTCCCCCTCCTCACCCCCAGCAGCTTTGACCTTGCTCGGTAGACTTGATCTAGCTCACCCCAAAGTCCCAGAAAGCCTTTCCTGACACTTTCCCACATTTGTTTCCCTTCCACAGCCTCCCCCAATCCCCCCTTGAGTCTCAAACCGGAGATAATCTGCAGATCAATGAGGGCCCATGTCAAACTCTTACTAAGCCGTGTTTTCCCAGCTGGGGGTAAATTCTGCTGGCCTGTATGTAAAACTTCCTAATTAGAAATGTCAAGTCTCTGTTTAAATAGCAAGGAGCTGGGGCTCAGGGAGAAGCGAGGTGGGGAACGCTGAGAGGGAAATTAACTCTTCCTTCTCTTCATCTCCTGACTTCCAGCCCCCAAAGCGCAGCTCTTTAGGATACGGGATGGCGGACACAGGAGCTAGACCAGGGAGGTCATTACCGTCACAACCGACATTTCCTCCACTTGAAGATTTGCAAAATAAGTTCTCTACATCATCTCGAAGTAGTGCAGTGGTTAGAATATAGGGAAGACCTGCATTGATATTCAGCCACAGTCACTTAATGACTGTGTAACTCTGGATGAGTCACTTCACCTGTTTACCTCAGTTTCCTCATCTGTCAAATGGGGTTAATAACAGCATCTACCTTCCAGGGCTAATATGAGGATCAAATAATAGTGATAAAGCACTTAGCATCACTCTGCTAAGTAGTAAATGCTATGTAAATGTTAACATAATAAAGAGAGTGAATGCTATATAAATGTTAACCATTTAACTATTATTATTTCATTTGACTCTCATAAAAGCCCTGGGAGGTAAAGACCTCTGATTATCTCTGTTCATAGATGAGGAAGCTGAGACCCAGTGAGCTTAAGTGACTTAGTCCTTGGATACCTGAGTATCCATGGGTAGTAGATGACTGAGAAAAAATCGGAATTCCAGCCTTCCTGATTCCGGCCCAGAACTCTTTCCACGTCAGGAGGACCTTAATTCAAATCCAGTCTCAGACTCTTGCTAGCTGTGTGACCCTGCTCAAGTCATTTAACCTAGAATGTTCCATGCTCCCTTCAAAAAAGGGAAATGTTAATGAAATGTGTTTTGCATGAGCACACAAGTATAATTTATGTCAATTTGCTTGGCAGGGAAAAGAAGGAAGAGAATTTGAAACTCAAAATTCGAAAAAAATGTTAAAATTGTCTTTACGTGTAATTGGAAAAAATAAAATATCTTAAATGATAACAAAAAAAAGAACTCTTTCCACTACATCTTTTCCACTCTCTTCTTTTAAAGATGAGAAAAATCATCATCCAGGAGAAAATTATAGGGTCACAGATTTACCTTATTTTACAGAAGGGAAACTGAGGCCTAGGAAAATGGAGTGACTGTTCTAAAGTTACAAAACTACTAAATGGCAAGCCCAGGATTCTGTGTTCTTTCTGACAGCTTGCTTGTCCTTGCTTCTCTGTAAGGTTGTATGAAGGGGAGGGTATTAAAGGATGTGAGAGGGGGTCAAGATCAGTCACATAAGTGGATCAAACAGACCTAGGGGGTATGGTTAGAGTGATTCTTGGAGGTAGAGGGAAGAAAAGCACATTTGGAGCTTGGCTCCCCAGGGCAGGATCTTAGCTCTGATACTTGACTGTGTAATCTGGGCCAAGGTCCTTTCCCTTCTATGGGCCTCTGCTTCCTGACCTGTCAAATGAAGGACTTGGACCAGATGACCTCTAAAGGCTCAAGTCAGCCCTAAATCTTGGGTGCTGATGAAGGACCTGGACCAGATGACCTCTAAACACCCGTGTCAGCCCTAAATCTTGGGTGCTGATGAAGGAATTGGCCCAGATGACCTCTAAAGGAAGGCCCAAGTCAGCCCTAAATCTTGGGTGCTAAAAGGTTCTTCCCCAAAATAGCTCCCCTAAAAACTGCACCTTGAATTAAGACTATAAGAATTTAGAACTGGAAAGGAAGAATCTTTCAAAACATCCCTCAGCCTATTCCTTTTCCAAAGGAAAAGACAAAAGCCTACAAAGCTGTATTCCCAAAGTCACATAACTAATGAATATTGGATTCGAATCCAGGTCTTGTAACCTCAAAGCTACTTTTCACAGACTCCCAAATGGCCAAATGGTTACCTGAGAGCATTTCACCTGAACAGATAATGACTCCCATTTTCTAGCACGGCCATCCTCCATCCAACTGTCACAATGATACTTTTAAAGCCCCCGTCTGACCATCTCACTTCTCTACTCAGGAAGCTCCATCTCATGGCTCCCTCTTATTATCTTTATATTAAAAGTGACCAACCAAAGGAGCTTCTTATAGAAAGGAAGAAGAAACGTCACTGTCTGAAGCCACTGTCTGGAGGCTATTGCCGACCAGTCTGAAAGCGGAGGAGGCCAGAAAATGAAATATGCTTGAGAGAAGAAATCCCCAGCCTACCACAAAGCTCCCAATTCTAGGGAATGACAGATCTTCGGGTTTTTGACTTCCCTGGGCTTTGAGAAAAGTCTGGGAGTATTTCCCAGCCTCAGAAAGCAGAAGGGCCTCTCCTCTCTGGGGCTCTTGCCTCTCTGAGTGATTGCCAGGCAACTGGCAAAATGCAGTTTTTTTTAAAGGCTCCATCCCTTGAGTGACTCTCAGCACCTGAGTTTCTGATGAAGGGGGGTATTAGGAGAAATATCATCTATAGGCTAAGTCGATATTGACGTATGATTCTTGAGAAGCCGAGCCAAGTGTTTCTCACCCACTCTGGATTCTTCCAGAAGACCAAGAAGATCTGACCAGTTGAACTTGCCAGATTCTTATTTAGAACTCAGCAACAACATTCATCATAATTAGATCTAGCCCCCAAGCCGGGTCCAAGCAGCTGTCCCCATTAAGCTTTTCCTTACCACAGATGGTCCCAGGCACGATCAACTGGGAGACCCCCAACAAGAGCTATGTCTACTGGTTTGCCTTACCGGGTCTCAACTGCGCCTCTCTCCCCGATCAAACTAATTTCATTATTAATTATTCATTATTTAGAATAACTAGTAATTCATTATTTAGAATAATTTCATTATTCTAAAATAGCCATAAGTAGGGAGCCCAAAAGGTGGAGATTCTTCCTACGCCCAACTGAGACTGACCAGTCTTATAGAAAGAACGATCAATTCATTGCCTAGGGATCTGGTTTGAATATCGGCTCCGCCGCTGACCACCCTCTGACAGACCTTTCCCCAAACAAGACCTCATCTTCATTCCTTGTAAAATGAAGGGAACGTAGATTTCAAGCTGGAAAACATCGGAACATAATCAAGCCCAGTGAGTCAGTCAACAGACATTTTTCAAGTGCTCCCCATGTACCAGGCACTGTGCTAAGCTCTAAGGATACAAAGAAAGGGGGGGAAAAAACCAGCTGCTGTCCTCAAGGAGCATATATTCTAATAGGGGAGAAACAGATAATTATGGCCATACAAGATATATACAGAATATATGGAAGATCATTTGAGAAGGGAAGATATTGACAGCTGGGAGATAGAGGAATGGTTTATTATGGAAGGTGAGACGGGCTGTGTTTGGAAGGAAGGCAGGGGACTGAAGGCCGGGGCAAAGGCTCAGAGATGGCGGACAGAATGCTGTTCTCTGTGAGTCCCAGGAACTACTAATAGACTGTCGTAGCTGGATCATGGAGACAAGGAAATAAAGTATATGAAACCTGACAAGGTAAGAAGGGGGCAGTTAGGAAGAAACTGGTGCCAAACAGAGGAGTCCAGTTTTGACCCTGGAGGGAATAGTGACATAATAAGTAAAAGGTTATTAGGAATTTCCCACCTAAGGAAGCTGAAACCCAGAAAGAATAAATGACTTACTCAAAGACAAATCAGATCACACAGACAGAGCTAGAACAGGGCTAATAACAATGATGACAACAATGATAATAATAAGAAATAATGATACATTTTAGTACTTCCATGTTTGCAAAATGCTTTCCAGATACCATCTCTCTTTATTTTTTGGAGATAATCAGGGTTAAGTGACTTATCCAGTGTCACACAGCTAGTGTCAAGTGGTTGAGGTTGACTTCAAGGCCTATGTACCACTTAGCTGCCTCTCCAAATATCATCTCATTCGATGGTCACAACAACCCTTGGATATAGGATTATTATCCCTGTTGTTATCCCCGTTTTACAGATGAAGAAACTGAGGCAGAAAGCAGTTAATTGACATATAATATATATATATATATATATATATATATATATATATATATATCTCCAGGGTCACACAGCTAGTAAATACTAAGCCAATTCTTCCAGATGCCCTGTTCAGCACTTGGAGGGAGGATCAAATTAAAGACTTCTAAGATCCTTATGAACCTGGGATCCACTTCCTCAGAATAACCATTCCTCATTCTTGTGATTTTTAGAAAATAACCATCGTTTCCATTTCAGTAACAGTTTCAGATTTCCAAACCCCATTGATGCAAAACACCACCCAGAGGGAGTCTGGGTAGATATTATCATTCTCACAGTTAGCCACGAACTGGAAAACTATCTTTAATGTCTAATGATAAGTTCCAAAATGTATGGGTGGAAGAATCTTAAGGGGAACCACTGGCTAGAATAACCTGGCCTCTCTTTCCCCTGCCAGAAGGAATGAGTTATTCATTCCCTGGGTGGGATTAAGCAGACCAATCTACACTAGACCAGCTGGAGTCTAGAGTACTCTTCTTTTGTTTTTCTTTTTCTTTTTTTTAGAGTCATCTTCTTAAATTGTAACCCCAGAGGGGCAGTTCAGATTTCTCTAAGGCAAAAAAGGGGTTCAGAAGCTAGGGAACTTTTTAAAAATAATATCATAACCATATTTCTCTATGACTCATATCCTTTGAAATCCGGGGTATTTTATTTTATTTTGGCTCTCATTAATTGGTCAGCAATAGGTCCCAGGCTAAGTCCAACTCAAGTCATTCTGAGGCCCCATTGGCTCAGAGTGAATGTAAATAGAATTTTTTTGGTTTTGTTTTAACCAGAAACCCTGAGGACCTTCCCCTCTTGAAATGATTTTTTACCAAGAGGCCATTTTCTGCCTCATTTCTTACCTACCCCAAATCACTATTTGATATTGCCTCAGTCAAACTGAGAATTGTTAAAGACCTTAACTTCAAAGGCCACAGTCTCCCATTACATCCGGGGCCATCTCCATTTGTCCAGATCTACAGCTTGTCATTGAACCCAGATGGCCCCAGAAGGAGAAAGTGAGGCAGGTAACTTTGCCCAGCCTTTCCCTACCTGGATCCAATTCACTTTCATGTCATGGTCTCACTTTCCTGATATCACGGTCCTCTTCGAGAACGAAGGACAAACAACATTTTATTTTATTTTATGCATTAAAAAGGCATTATTCTGTGGAGGGGATCCAATCAGAGACTTCACCAAATAATAATAAATAATAAAATAGATACTCAAATAATAAAAAGATACACAAATGGTTAAGAACCCCTGCTCTAGAACATTAAGAATTACACAGGTTGTTCTTCTGCAATACTTCTGAGAGAAAAGAAAAGGAAAAAACCCAACTGTTTATTGCCAAAGACCACGTTCTTACCATAAGGAGCCAGGGTTGTCCTATCTAGGGTTCAGAGCTCATTAAAAAGACAAAAGTATTTTATAAGCAAATGCAGTTAAGTGAAATGTGTATTTTCAATAATTTAATGACAATTTCATCCTTCAAAATTGGATGAAGCAATGAAGGGGAATTTCTGCCAAAAGTGAAATGGTAGGATGGGGGGAGAAGGAACAACTAGTCCAACTGAAGACTGGTGATGGAAGAGAGAAAATCCAAGTACAATGTGCCATGTTCCCTGAATTTGAGAAGCTCAGAGAAAGAACGAGTGTGACCCCATGCATCAAAATCCGGCTGGAAAATCATCCAAGAAGGTACAAAAAATGCTCAAGAATGACCTGGAGATACAGAGGCAGGGACTTGGGGACGAGACCAAGGGTTTGCTTTCCTGAGACACAGAACACAAATCCAATTCAATTGAAGAAGTGTCGATTAAATGTCTACTGGGTGCCAGTGTTCGCTATGAACAAAACATATTTTTTCCGTCTCTTCCTATTACATCTTTTTCATATCCTCATGGGAAGGTCATTTCAGATGACTCTTTTCACTTCAGACCAGCACTGCCCATTCTTTTGTTAAACCATATGTTACCATAAAGAAGATTAGTGTTTTCAATGACCACTTTTCTGCTCTGAGATGGCACCATAGAGTAGGAATAGCATGACTTTAGATTCAAAAGTCCTGTGTGTATGAATCTTGGCTCATTCTTATCATCATCATCATCGGCCATGTCATTTTACCTTTTGGGGGCCTCTTTTTTATCTTTAAAGTGAAGAGCGTAAGTTTTTGGTTGTTCAGTTGTTTTCTGTCCTGTCCCAATTTTTGTGACCCTGTTTGAAGTTTTCTTGGCAAAGATACTGGAGTGGTTTGCCATTTCCTCCTCCATTCCATGTTACAGATGAGGACACTGAGGCAAACAGATTTAAGGGACTTTAAGGGACTTGCCCAGGGTCATAATTTTTCTTATATCAGGCTCCACAGAGAGATATGTACACAGAGACTTTTTCTGTCTCTGCCTTTGTCTCTCTGTCTCTGTCTCTTTCTCTCTCTTTCTTTCCTGGATCACTACCCAACTCTCCCATCTGTCTCTTAATTCCCTTTTAGTGATAAACTTCATTTTACAAACAAGGAAATTAAGGCTCACTAGATTAATTGACTTGCCCAAGATCACACATCCAAAGACAAAGCCAAGACTTGATGTAGGATTTTTAACTCTAATTCCAGTGTTCTTTCCACTATGATATGAAGAAGAAAATTAGAATGAAAAATATAGCAGAAAAATCTTAGATCTTAGAAGTAGAAGACCTGTGTTGGCTCAGGTCTGCAATGAGCCAGCTGGGTATGATTTTGCTCAAGAGCCTTTTCCTTCATAGTTTATGGCCAGCTCCTCTGTAAAAGGGACAAGGTAATCTCCGAGGTCCCTTTGAGCTCCAAATGGAATGGCTACGTTAACATATATTAAGTGCCAAGCACTGTGCTAAGAGCTGAGGGTATAAATAGAAAATTCACACATTCTAATGGACCCATAAAATAATGCATTAAAAAGGTCATTTGCAGAGCAGATGGAAAGTTGTAGAAATCCTAAGGATGTAGCATTGGATCAGATGGCAAAGTCCAGGGATATTTCAGTTTACAACAATAGGTGTGATGACTAGGCTATGGCCTCTGGAGAGTTTAGAAGTAGGACAGATAATAAGTGGGGGGGGGGGAATTATAAGATGCAACAACAGGACTAAAGGTAAGGCCTTAGGTTCCTTAATTAAGAGAAAGAATAGAGTCGCTGACTCTCATTTCATTCAAATAATGTGAGCAGTCAAGTAGCCCAGATGGGTTCTGGGTAAGCTAGTCCACGATCTGCTTTGATGAATTCCAACCCTGTCATTTTATATGAAAATGAGGGGAATGGACTTAAAAAGATCATATATCCAGTTAATGATAGAGCTAGGATTAGAACTCAGACCTCCACTGCTCTTTCCACTCTGTTCACAGTCCTAAGGAATGGGCTTGTGTGTCTCTGATTTCATCAGTCTGACGAAACTTCAGAGTCTCAGTTTGTTCGACTGTAAAATGAGAGCACGATTCTGAAACTAGCAACTTCAGGGGGGTATTACAAGGAAGGAGGTTAAAGCAATGTAGGAAAAAATACTCAATACCATTGGATGCTGAAGTCAAGTTTTACTAGGACCTTCCTTACTTCGGGTTCAGAATAAAGGAGTCTGGAAAATCAAAGCTTCCCCAACATTATCAGTAACCAACAGTTGAGCCACTATCATGTGCCTTTATCTTCAAAGCCGTTGCCTGCCTGCCCCACTCTTGACTCTAGTACCTTCCCTGGCTTAAGACAAAAGGAAATTTAAAGGTTGAAACTTGAGAATGAAGCTGCCCAGTGGAGCCACGGGTTGGGGGTGCGGGATGCTCCTTTGATTGGATCCATGGGATGCCAAGGGATCTGCCTTTGACCTTCCTTGTTCAGATGATAGATCTGCCCCGGGCAGCCCGGAGCACGGCCACAGTGGAGCTGTTCAGAATTCCATGAATAATCCCATTTGATATTCCTTCCAGAGCCTTCCAGGTATAGTTCTCTGGAGGGGAGATGAATTTTTCATTCTCCAAAAAATAGACACTGCCCTATATTTTAGTGTATATTAAGGGTTTCAGGAGAATAGAAGGGTTTGCTTTGAAAATATCAGCAAACATGATCCTCGATGGAGAATGGGAAGGGATCTTTGTTCTCACTGCAGCCAAACTCCTTTTATGCAGCTCGGGAGAACGAAACTCAGAGAAGTGAGGTGACCTGCTGAAGATCACGCACAGCATCCTAGATCGAGACTTAGAGATCATCTAGTCCGCCCATATTCTTTTACAGAAAAGGAAACTTAAGCTAGGAGAAGAGAAATGATTTGCCCAGAATCGCATGGACAGTCAATAGTGGAGACAGGTTCTGAACCCAGATCTTCAGGGCTCTTTCCACTGAACACTTTTAGTGGGGTTAGTAATAAATAGTATGGAAAGAGCTCTTCAATAAAACTGGTTTCCTCCTCCCAACCCTACTAGCTTACTGGGACAATCACTTAATTTTCTGAACCTCTGTAAAATGGGGGTGACAATATTTGCACTAACCGCCTCATGGGGCTGTTGTGTAAACATCAGAATGAGCTCGAGAAATGGGAACTAATTCGATGTAGGCTGAGGTCAAAGATTCAAGAATTTCCTCCAGTCTTTGGATAAAAGCAAAAGTACAATTTGCAGAAAGGGCACCGGGCAGGATCACTAATATACTGAGTGGTGTATCTGGGATCCCGAAAGATCTCAATAGGCTTGAACAATGGGCTAAATCCAATCCGGTGACATTTAAAAGGAATAAATGTCAAGTACTACAACTGGACTTTTGAAAAAATCAATTTTGAAAGTACCAGATGACAGATGCCTGAACTCGGGCCACTCGGAGACCATTACAGGTACCAAAAGGCAGAGCTTATCCAACCAGAGTGGAATTTCCTCATTCCCCCACCTGGATCATACTAGCCTCTCTCTTTCCCTATAGTGCATCTAGTAGGGCCCTGGGTCTTGCCATTGGCTCTGTGACTGCACCTTAAGGACCACTCAACCTTTCCATCTATCTAGCAAATGAGCGCTCTTCTATACATTGAGCCTCCCATTTAGAATGAGAGTTTAGTGGGAACAAATACTATCTCATTCTGATATTTCTATCTCCAGCATACAGTAAGTACTTTTTTCTTTTTTAAAAAAGTTTTTTATTATAGCTTTTTATTTACAAAATTTATGCATGAGTAATTTTTCAAAACTGACCCTTGCAAAATTTTCAGTTCCAAATTTTCCCCTCCTTCCCCCCACTCCCTCCCCTAGATAGCAGATAGTCCAATATATATTAAATATGTTAAAATATATCTTAAATCTAATATAATACAGGAAGTATTTAATAAATGCTTTTCCATTCCATTCAAAACAAGATGAAGATGGTACTGATAGATGCTAGCTTCCATAAAATGGATCTGGGGCCCTTAGTGGATTGCAAGCTCAATGTGAAACACGGCCTCCAGAAAAACTCTCTGGATCAAGAGTGACAAAAAAGGGGAGGAATCCCTTTGCATTTTGCCCTGGTCAGTTTATAACTTGATACTGGTGCTTTTTTCTTTACGTGCATTTTGGGGAAAAAAATATGCTAAACCAGCATGTGCCTAGAAAGGAACAAATGGGCTGGTTCTAAAATCATATATTTAAAAATAGGTCTTTGAGATCCTTGAGTCCGATGCTTTCATTTTATAGATGAGGCCCACAGAGATCAAGTGGTTTTCCCACGATCACACCATGATGTAAACAAATGCCCAAGGCAGTGTCTGAAGCTGTCTACCAGAATCAAAGATTAGCACTTTAGCCATTCTTTCTTGCTGCCTTTCACCTGTCATAGGATCATCTTTTGGGAGATGATTTATACAAAGGCACAGTGACTGGAGGTTGACTGTCCCCTACGGTGGATAGTTAGCCAGACAATAGAGCAGGAGAAGGGGAATACTATGAAATAAGACACAAGGTATTCCTAGGATTATAGGACCATCACATGAGAAGTGAAAGAGATTTTAGCAGTTATCCAGTACAATTCCCTCATTTCTTAGGCATACAGGATCATAGACTGAGAGCAGGAAGAGACCTTAGAAGCCACTGAGGCCGATCCCCTCATTTTACAGATGAGGAAACAGGCCTAGGACGTGGTTTGCCCCAACTTCCACAGATAGCAAATAGAAGAGCCAGAATTTTTCCTAAGAAAGACTCTCTGCACTCAAGTCTAGCAGCCAAGGAGGGGAGATCCAGATTAGAGAGGGGTACAAAGGAGCAAGCATTTTCTATTTTATTCTAGGGACAACAGAAAGTCATTGAAATTCAGTTGGGTCATTTAGCTAAAATCTTTTCCTTCGTTCGTTGTTTTTTTTTTGTTTGTCCTTCATTCTGGAAGGGGACCTGATGTCATCTTCAGGGAGGTGATGCCGTGACTTGCAAGTGAATCGGATTTCAGCCTGAGAGAGCTGTGAAAAGTCACCAACTTCACTTTCTCCTCCGGAGCCGTTGGGGCCAGTGGCAGGATATAGATCAGGATGACTGCAGATGGCCCCACAGCGAGAATGCAGAGCAAATACATGTGCCACGAGCTTCGAAAGGAAGGTGGGAGCCAGATCCTGGGGGGCTTTAAATGCCAACTAAAAGAATTTATCTATTATCTTAGAGGCAACCAGGAGACCCTGGCGCTTCTAAAGTAGTTAAGTGACATCGGCAGACCTGACTTTAGGAATATCAGTCTGGAAGCTGGATAAAGAAAAGATTGGTGAGGAAAGAGTCTGGAGGCGGGAAGACCAAGTAGGAGGCTACTGAAATAGTTCAGGTGAGATGGGATGAGTGAATAGAGGCTGTATGAATGAAGAAACTAATCATCATCATAATAACTAACTTACATAGTGCCAACTGGGTGCCAGGCACTGTTCTGAGCGCTTTTTCCAAATATGATCTCATTTGATCCTCACAATCTTACCCCTGAGAGGTAAGAGGAATTATCCCCATTTTTTTAAAGATGAGAAAACTGACCAAAAAAGGAGGATATATGACTTTCCCAGAGTTGCACAGTTAGTGTCTGAGGTCATAGTTGAATTTAGCTCTCTGGGGCAGTAAGATGGGTGGATAGAGTGCTGTCCCTGAAGTCAGGAGGACCTGAGTTCAAATTCGGGTTCAGACACTTAACACTTCCTGGCTGTGTGAGCCCAGGCAAGTCACTTAACCCCAATTGCCTCAGCAAAAAAAAAAAATAATAATAATAATAATAATTTAGGTCTCTCTATTGCAAGTCTGGCATTCTATGTACAGTATAGTACCACCTAGCTGAGAAGGGTATGAATGTGAGATGTAGAAGTCAGATCACCGAGACTTGGAAAGTGTCAATACTGTGAACTTGGTTTACAGAAAGGAAAATGGGAAAGTTTCAAAAGGAAGTGATTTGGAGGGAAATATAATGAGTTCTCTTTTGGACACTGTTTTTTGGTTGTTCAGTCATTTTTCAGTCTTGTCAGACTCTTCATGACCTCATTTGGGATTTTCTTGGAAGAGATATTGGAGTAATAGTTTGTCATTTCCTTTACCAGCTCATTTTACAGATGAGGAGAGTGAGGGGAAAGTGACTTGCCCAAGGTCACATAACTAGTGTCTGAGGCCAGATTTGAATTCAAAAGGATGAATCTTCCTGACTCCAGGCCCTGCACTCTATCCAATGCAACCATCACCTAGCTGTCCCACTTTGGCCATTGCTCTCTCATTTACTAATTAGGGAGTCTACTCCCCCAGCCTGTAGCATATGCCCCCAGATCCAAACACATTGAGAGCCCTTTCATATTACAGAGAAAGCTACAGATTCCAAGAAATGGCAAGTAACTTGTCCAGTCAAACCGCTCCCAAATGTCTGAATCAGTATGCAAACCCAGCTCCAATGACCCTAAATTAAATGCTAGTCGCTTCACCACACTGATGAATATATAGTATAATCATAATCACAATAGTTAGCATTTATATAATACGTTAAGGTTGGCAAAGTATTCGCTTTTGAGTAGTTGAGTGACCTGCAGACTTGCACTTTAGGAATATTAATTTGACAGTTGTATAAAGAAAAGATTGGAGAGGAAAGAGAAAGGCGGGAAGAGAAAAGGGCAAGAAGACTAAGTAGGAGCTGCTACCTGTGCAACCTATATCTCTAAGCCTCAATTTCCTCATTTGTCAAATTAGGGAACTGAACTCAATAGTTTCTAGAGTAAAATATGTCAACTCATTCGATCTTCACAACAATCTTGCAAGATAGATGCCTACAGTTATCCCCATTTTTCTTTTTCTTTCTCTTTTCTTTTTTAGCTTTTTATTTTCGAAATATATACAAAGATAGTTTCCACATTCACCCTTGAAAAACCTTATGTTCCTAATTTTTTTCTCTCTCCCTTGCCCCCAACCCCTCACTTAGACAGCAAGTAATCCAAGAGAGGTTAAACGTGCGATTCCTCTATGCATATTTCTACAATTATCATGCTGCACAAGGAAAATCAAATCAAAAAGGGAAAAATGATAAAGAAAACAAAAAGTAAGCAAACAACAACAAAGGTGAAAATACCATGTTGTGATCCACATTTCGTCCCCCCAATCCTCTCTGAACGCAGGTGGCTCTTTTCATCACAAGTCTATTGGAACTGGCCTGAATCACCTCATTGTTGAAGAGAGCCACGTCCATCAGAATTGATCAGTATTGTTGTTGAAGTACATAATGATCTCCTGTTTTCCTCACTTCATTCAGCATCAGTTCCTGTAAGTGTCTCAAGGCCTTTCTGAAATCCTCCTGCTGGTCATTTCTTATAGAATAATATAACATTCATATACCATCACTTATTCAGTCATTCCCCAACTGATGGGCATCCACTCAGTTTCCATTTCCTTGCCATTACAAAAAAGGGCTGCCACAAACATTTTATACATCTTTATCCCCATTTTTCTACTAAGTATCTGGGGCAGGATTTGAACTCATTTTTCCATGACTGCCTTTCTTTGTATCCCCACTATGCTTGACACAGAGTAAGATATTTATAATTGTTCGTTGACTGACTCACTGCCCTATCTACTGCCCCACCTAGTGCTCTTTGAATTTTTACTTTCTTCTTAGGAGGGAGCAGAGGAGAGAAGGAAAACTTGAGTATCTTAGCTAAAGTCAAATAAATATCCTGCTTTCAGGGAAGAAATCCATCAAGTGGTTCAAAGACTAACTTTCTTCTTCTCCCCTGGGAATGCCAGAGCCATCCTGTGCCAGATGGGATGTCTATAATCTCAAGCATTGTCTAGCTTCGACACCCATGTCTCCATGAAAGCTGTGATGCGATGGTGACTCAGGAGCAAGATGAGCCCAAAGGCTCTACTACTCAACACTACTCACTGAAAGAAGAGCAGGGGTTGAATAAGTATATCAGTCCCAAAAGAGGAAAATGAATGGCCCACAATCACACAGGTCGCAAACATCAGAAATGCAATATAAGAGACTATAAGCAGAATGCTTTCAGAAAAACCTGGAAAGATTTCCGTGAACTGATGCAAAGTGAAGTGAGAAGAACCAGAAGCAGATTGTATATAGAATCAACAATATTGGAGGATGATTAATTGTGAATGGCTTAGCTACTGTCAGCAATACTGTGTTCAAAGACAATTCCAAAGGACTTGTGATGTACGATGCTATCCAGATCCAGAGAAAAAACTGAGGGAGTTTGAATGCAAATCAAAGTAGACTTTTTGGAAAACTTTAGGATTTTTTGGTCTGTGTTTTCTTCCACACTATGGTTAATATGGAACTATGTTTTGCATGTCCACACATATATAATTTATACCAAATTGCTTGCCTTGTCCAGGAGGGGAGGAAGGAAGGGAGAGAATTTAGAACTCAAAATTTTAATAAATAAATGAATGTTAAAAAATATTTTTACATGTAATTGAAAAAAGGTTATTCAAACAAAAGAAAATACACTTCCTTTGGGAAGTCAACTCTTCCTTGATGGAGAGGTAGCATGCTGGTTTGTTCTCTGTTTGATTTCATTTGACTTGATGCCCAATTTAGATTATTCCTGTCATAGAATAATCAATCTAATCTAGTGAGAGGTTGCAATACTTACAGAAAAAAACTACAAAACATGATAAGAGGTGTGATAATTAGTCAATCAATCAACAAGCACTGTCCCTACTCCCAAAAAATGTTATGTGAGTGGAAAGAGTACTGTATTAGGAGCCAGAAGACTTGGGTTCAAATCTTGACTTATCTGTGTGATCCTGGATAAAAATCTCTTGCCTTGTTATGGCCTCAATTTCCTTCTCTGAACAAAATGAGGGGCTCCATTAGATAGTCTAGAGGATCCTTTCTATTTCTAGCTTCTACAGATCAAA
Organism: Sarcophilus harrisii; assembly: GCF_902635505.1. Lineage (NCBI taxonomy): Eukaryota > Metazoa > Chordata > Mammalia > Dasyuromorphia > Dasyuridae > Sarcophilus > Sarcophilus harrisii. Next base: position 33,265,515 of record NC_045432.1, read on the forward strand.
CTTATTTCCAGAGAACAAATGATGAAGCATATCTTTTTAGTTGCAAGATAAGAGATTATGGACACAGAATATTGCATATACTGACAGATAAAATTGTTAGTTACTTTTTAAAAAACTTTTTCTCTTCTTTTATTACTAGGATTGGAAGAAAGAAATCTATTTGAAAATAACCACAGATAGGGGAAAAAATTTAAAAATTAATCTGGTGAACCTCTGTCCAAACTCATGTCCATGGGGGGGAAAAGGTCACAATCAATTGGAGACTATCTGGAAGGTTCCTGGAGGAATCTGATAGGGAGAAGGATAATTCAGACACAAGGAACAGGGTCAAGAAAGGCACAATGACTGTAGAATCAAATAATGAAAGCTAAAAAAAAGATTTTTTTCAGTCATCTAGTCAAATTCACTCATTTTACAGATGAGAAATCAAAGACTTAGAGATGTTAAATATTCTGCAAAAGTCTTACTGGGAGTAAATGGCAGAACTGGGATTTGAACCCAGTTCCTTCAAATCCAGTGGGGTCACATGGAAATGGCTCTTTTCTTTTTTTTTTTTTTTTTTTTTTTAATTTAATAGCCTTTTATTTACAGGATATATACATGGGTAATTTTACAGCATTAACAATTGCCAAACCTCTTGTTCCAATTTTCACCTCTTACCCCCACCCCTCCTAGATGGCAGGATGACCAGTAGATGTTAAATATATTAAAATATAACTTAGATACAAATAAGTATACATGACAAAACATTATTTTTGCTGTAGAAAAATCAGACTCTGAAATATTGTACAATTAGCTTTGAAGGAAATCAAAAATGCAGGTGGGCATAAATAAGGGATTGGGAATTCAATGTAATGGTTTTAGTCATCTCCCAGGTTGTTTTTCTGGGCATAGCTAGTTCAGTTCATTACTGCTCCATTAGAAATGATTTGGTTGATCTCGTTGCTGAGGGATGGCCTGATCCATCAGAACTGGTCATCATCTAGTATTTTGTTGAAGTATATAATGATCTCCTGGTCCTCTCATTTCACTCAGCATCAGTTCGTGTAAGTCTCTCCAGGCCTTTTCTGAAATCATCCTGTTGGTCATTTCTTACAGAACAGTAATATTCCATAATTTTCATATCCACAATTTATTCAGCCATTCTCCAACTGATGGACATCCATTCAGTTTCCAATTTCTAGCCATTACAAAAGGGCTGCCACAAACATTCGTGCACATACTTCCCTTTCCTTCTTTATAATCTCTTTGGGATATAATCCAGTAGTAACACTGCTGGATCAAGGGTATGCACAGTTTGATAACTTTTTGAGCATAGTTCCAACTACTCTCCAAAATGGTTGGATTCGTTCACAACTCCACCAACAATGCATCAATGTCCCAGTTTTCCCATCCCTCAAACAATCATCATTATTTTTCCTGTCATCTTAGCCAATCTGACGGGTGTAGTGGTATCTTAGAGTTGTCTTAATTTGCATTTCTCTGATTAATAATGACTTGGAGCATCTTTTCATATGACTAGAAATAGTTTCCATTTCTTCATCTGAGAATTGTCTGTTCTATCCTTTGACCATTTTCAATTGGAGAATGGCTTGATTTTTTATAAATTAGAGTTAATTCTCTATATATTTTGGAAATGAGGCCTTTATCGGAACCTTTGACTGTAAAAATATTTTCCCAGTTTATTGCTTCCCTTCTAATCTTGTCTGCATTAGTTTTGTTTGTACAAAAACTTTTCAGTTTGGTATAATCGAAATTTTCTATTTTGTGATCAGTAACGATCTCTAGTTCTGCTTTGGTCATAAAGACCTTCCACTTCCACAGGTCTGAGAGGTAAACTATCCTATGTTCCTCTAATTTATTAATAATTTCATTCTTTATGCCTAGGTCATGAACCCATTTTGACCTTATCTTGGTGTACGGCGTTAAGTATGGATCAATGCCTAGTTTCTGCCATATTAGTTTCCAGAAATGGCTCTTTTTAGCAATGAGGTGATTCAGGGCAATTCTAATGGACTCATGATGGAGAGAGCCCCAGAGAGACGACTATGGGGACTGAGTATGGTTCACAATCTAGCATTTTCACCTTTGTTGCCGTCGTTTGCTCGCTTTTTGTTTTCTTTCTCATTTTTTTCCATTTTGGATCTGTTTTCTTGTGCAGCAGGATAATTGTGGAAATATGTACAGAAGACGTGCACATGTTTAACCTATATCAGATTATTTGCTGTCTAGGGGAGGGACGGGGAGGAAAAAAGGGAGAAAAATCTGGAACACAAGGTTTTGCAGAGGTGAATGTTGAAAACTATCTTTGCATGGATTTTGAAAATAAAAAGCTATTATTTAAAAAAAAAGAAAGAAAGAAAATTGTAGTGGAGCTACCTAAAAAAAGAGCAGAGAGTGTTTCGTTTTTGTCCCTAGCAATTAGCAAAGTACATAGTGGGTGCTAAATGATGCATTTAAAAGTAGAGCAATTTGACTTGAGTGTATGGAGGGAGATGATGAGGTAATGCTGGAAAAACATGATGGCACCAGACTACAGAAGGCCTTATCTGCAACTAGAAGCAGCTAGATAGTGGACAGACCACTGGGCCTGGAATCAGGACAATCTGAATTCAAATCTGGCCTCAAATATTTACTAGCAGAGCAAGTTACTTAATCAGTCTTCTTCAGTTTCCGGAACTAGAAAAAATAGGGATAATAATAGCAGCTACCTCGCAGGGTTGTTGTGAGGATTAAATGAGATAAGAATTTTAAAGTATATTCAGTAGGCGCTTAATAAATGCTTTTCCCCTTTCTTCCATCTTTCCCACTCCTAAATAGTCCCTATTTTGTTTACTTGAATGGAAAGAGGATCACACATTTGAAATTATTTTGAGAGAGACTTACTTCCTAATATCATGTATCAGATAGCTTTTCCTAACAGAGCTATCCCTGCAATATACTTCGCTTTAAATAAATCAAATCCATTATAAACTGAGAGAGAGGCAAGGGGCCATTTTCTCAGCAACCACTGGGTTGCTCTACATTTCTCCAAGTGAGTCTCAGTTTGCCTTCCCCAGAAATGAGCATGTTCTGAGTATCCTTGCCCATTACAGACCACATTACAAACATGGACAAAAGTAGGAGAGATGTTATTCTGCTGCCGGCTTCCACATTGGAGCAACAGTATCTCAGCCATGACGGCTTGTCCCATCTCCCAATAATAACACTAGCTCAAATCTTCCTTATCACTTAAAAGGTTCATTAAGGGCCTTCCATTCAACAGACTAATGAAGTCGGGTTGTTGTTCAGTCATTTTGCAGTCGTAGCCGATCTTTTCTGACCCTATCTTAAGGTTTTCTTGGGAAAGATACTGGAGTAGTAGTTTGTCATTTTCTTCTCCAGCTCATTTTGCAGATGAGGAAACTGAGGCAGGCAGGGGGCAAAGGACTTGCCCAGGGTCACATAGCTAGTGAGTGTCTGAGACCAGATTTGAACTCAGAAAAAATAATTCTTCCTGATTCAAAGCCCTGCACCCTATCCACTCTACCATCCGGCTTCCCCAAACTGTTACTAATAAATTATTAACTCTATTTTTCAGAGGAAGAAATTGCAATTCAAAGAGAGCAAGTGATTGGCTCACGTGATTGTACTTGGGAGCAAGCTAAGACCCAAATCTGGATCTCCTGAGGCCAAATCCAATGCTCCTTCTTTGAGAGACAGTGTGGTACAATGGATAGAGCCCCGAACTTGGGTTTGACTCCTCCATACTCCCCATGTAACCCTGGACAAAATACATTTCAACTTTCTGAACCTCTATTTCCTCATCTGTAAAATGGGAATTATAAGAACACAAAGATTACATGAGATAACATCTAGAAATCACTTTGCAAATCTGAAAGGACTTCTCTTTAGCAGGCTAGCCCTCCGGCTGCACAGCTACCTAAACTTCCGGTAACCCCGAGCTTGCCTTGGTTTTAGTTTTAACCTGAACTTTCATCAGAGTAGGATGTTCCCTGAGCAGAAAACTCCTTCTACCCACATAGCTTGGCATTTTCTCCAAAGTTTATTATAATCAAAGAGAACTGGCTGGGACCCCACTGGGCTGGGATGCCCAGTCACACAACCGGCATGTGTCCTTGACCCCCGGTGGTTGGAAGTCTGAGGCTGCCTCTTTATCCAATCGGCCTCCTGTAAAAAGATTATAAGTTTAAAGTTAGAAGGGATCTCAAAGATCACCCCGCTCATCTCCCTCAATTTACCAAGAAGGAACTTAAGGCCACAGAAGCTAAGTGATTTCCAATGGTAGAGCTAAAGCCAGCAGGAACCCCGGAGGCGGTCTAATTCACCTTCCTCATTCTAGGAAAATATGCCCAGGGAAGTTGTTATTACTAAAGGTCTTAGATATTGAACTGCAAGGCTATTTAATCCAACCTCGATTTTACAGAGAAGGAAACTGAGGCACAGGAAAGTGACTTGACCGAGATCCCCACTTCCTCTTCTGCCAGAGACAGAGTTCCTTCCAATGTAAATGATGCTTCCAGTGGGATATTCCATTCATCAAACAACATGTTTGCTGTATCAGGTAATAAGTAATATATCTGGGATCATTTCTAAGGATCTTTCCTAGAAGAATTAGGAATATTTTTGAAAAAAACACCTTCTCTGGCCAGGAGGACACCGAGCTGGTGATGATAAGGAAGGAGCACGGGCAGTGCCTGACACGCAACATGGCCTTGGCCCACTCAGAGACAAGGAGGCCATTATTCTGAGTTTCTAAACTTCAGTTACATCCTTAGTTTGCATATTCTGGGTAGCCCAAGCTCTAGAGTCCCAGGGGAAGTCTGGAAGTCCACATGATCCTCTCTGCAGCTATCAGATTGGAAAAGTGTCCCATCACTCAGGGCAATCATTGGACAGACATGCAACCACCTGGTAGCTTGTCTAAAGTGAGAGGGCCCAGAGACTGAAGTGGGTCCCCGAGACAGGGCTAACACATAGCTAACAAACATCCGTTAAGAACCAGATTCTACAGAACACAGCATTATGGGGATAATATGGAGAGGATGAGAGTTCTCATTAGCCCTGATGCCAAATACCTGCTATTTTCTTGGGCTTCCAGCAAAATGTGGCACAGTGAAGATTAGATGCTCAGTCCAGAGTTGCCGATTCAAATCTGAGTTTTATCATTACAGCTGGATGGCTTTAACGTAGCCGGTCTTTCCTCTCGGAGCCTTGATTTCCTCCTCTGTAAAATGAGGACATAGACATCACAGTGTTGTTTGGAGGAAAACAGTTCATGTATCTTAAAGTTCTATTCAAATGTGAGTTGTTAAGATTATATCATCCTTTTTGTTTCCTCTCACCCATTCCTTGCAGGTCTATCTGGTCCCTCCGTCCTGGAAAGTCCTACTACCACCTAATCCCTGCTTATGACTATATGTTTTACAAAAAAGTCCACCCTCCAGTTAATGGGTTTTGTTTTTTTTTTTTTGCTTTTTTCTGAGGGATTTGAGGGTTAAATAATGGGAAGTTTGCTCCCGAACAGGGTTTCCCAAAGTTCCAATTACATACTCTGAGTGATTGATCCGGCTGATCTTAAGTCACCCTGATTAATTTCCAATACCACTAATAATTTCTGCTTGTTCTCCTGAGATCTGATATTAGCCAGGTCACCCATGCTACTGTAAACATCAGCTAGCCGATATCATTGGGCCCGCATAGAACGAGAACCTCAAATCGTCTCCTCCAAATGAGATACGAGATGCTGGCTTTTCCAGAGTACAAAATTGAGAGAGAGTTTGAAAACGGGACCGGTCCAAGGGCACACGGCACATTAGCGTCAACTTTGGAAATAAATGATCTCCTAATTCCAAGTTTAGCAAACTTTCCACTTTACGACGGTGACCCCATTAGCCAGAGTTTGGACTTAAGCCACTGTTTGGACAGTGTGAATATGGGTACGTACCCTTCATTTTCCACTGGCCGCTGACAAGGAGGGCTTAGCCGATGGTTCTACAGTAGAATGATATGCGTGACCTTTCCCTCGGTTGTTATCAGAAGCAAACATTGGCTGTTGCTATGGCGGTTGGGTCATCCCGTCACCAGACATCACATTTTTAGTGCTCATGTTTGACTAAAAAAAAAAAAAAAAAAAGATATCCCATCATTCAGCTGACAGGGGCCAATGCTCTATTTATCTTCCCCACCCCCCCAACCCCAAATACGTTAGTAGATCCATCTACTTCTCTGCAAGAGAAGACAAATTCTCTGGAGCGTGCCAGTTAAGGTTAAACGGGTTAGAAGCAAAAGGTTTCCTTGGGTCAGCAATCGTTCTTATGATTTAATTGACATCTGGACTTTTGTCTGTGCGCCTTCCGTTAGATATTTTCAAGGTCAGGAGAAGCCCCGAGTGGAAATGAGTGATGATTTCCAAGTCCACATAAGCTGCGTTAGGCCTGCTTTGCACATGACCTTGGCAGCTCAGTGTCCCCCCTCCCACCTCAACATCACATTCTCCCCACTCCATCCCGTAGACAGTCAACCCTGCCTAAAGGCCCAAAGAAGTTTAAAAACGAAGCTTCGTTTCCCGATGCTCTGCAAGCTAAGTTCTCCTTTGTTGGGGACGAGTTTTTCCCCAGGTAAGTGAAACTAATGATGTGGGGATTGAGTAAGCTGCTGGGTGAGACGGCCATTTGCTTGAGCCTGATCCGGGCTTTTTAGACCATAGATGCAATTTTAGGGAACAGGTAACAGAGTCACATGTACATTTATTCATCGCTCATATGTTCTAGGCTCCGAGGGCTACAAAATGATGAATGATACCTTGCCTGGACTCAAGGATCTGAAGAAGAGCAAGGGATTTTGAGTCAGAAGAGCTATCTTCCAATTCTGTCCCTGCTACTTGCTAGCTACATAATCCAGACCAAGGCCCTTCCCTGAGCCTCAGTTTCCCTGTAAAATGAGGGGGTTGGACTACACGGACTCTGTGGACCAGACCCAGTTGGACCACTTAAGATCTTTGAGTCATTTTCCCTGATCTGGGACAAAGTCTTCTCCCCTGGAGAACAAGGGGCTTAGACTGAACGACATTCAGGTTTCCTTCTCATGAGGCCCTGGTCCCTAGGTGGGGTTGGCAGAGAAAGCTGGAAGTACTGAAGCAAATAGGGAAGGGCCCTGATGGGGATCAGCTCAGCCTCACAGTCACACCCCTATGGGGCCCTTAGGTCAAACCCTGAGGTTAAACTTCCCCTAGAAATCTGTCCGTGGCCAACCCCATCTTTGCTGGCTCCCTTTTAGGTCTGTCCACCCTGGTGTTCTGCCTCATGGGGTCTTTCCCCTTCCCCTCCCCCATGTCCCATCCTCTTTCCCCTTCCCCTCCCCCATGTCTCATCGGATTTAACCTACCCCTTAAGGATATCCCCCCAATTCATGGTGTGTATTCCCTTTCTCCTGGTTAATTGCTAGTTTCCCATTGTTAATTGTAAAAAAGAAACAAAACAAAACAAAAAAACCCCAACAACCCTTTCTTCGCTAACTAGAGACTCCCCAAACTGCATTCCCTATTTCATTTCTAGTATCTCTTCATTTTGTCTATAACTTCTTCCCCTAAATAAACTTACCTTTTGCCACAGACAATGGCTGTGGAGAATCCTTCATATGATGGAAGCCCAACATCTGATGCCAGACCTCAAACACATCCTTTGGTGCCGAGGAACACATCACTTGCCACTGGAAAGTTGTGCTATGACAACACATAATCTATAGAAAAGCTTTTGGGATCCGAAGGAGCGGACAAGACTGCTGGCCAAGGAGAGAGCCTCACAAACTACATTGTGAAATTTTGGCCTTCCCTCAAGTCCTGGTTCAGGTGATGCGTCTTCTCTGAAGGCTTCCCTGATCCTATCCCTCCCCTCCTGCCACAGTGATCTCTCCCACGCTACACTTCTTACCTAGCCTTCAGAGAACAGGTGGTCCCTGAGACAGACCTTGAAAGAAGAGAATTTGAACAGTCACGTTCAGGTGAAGAGGGTCATGTTTGGGGTATGAGGGGCAGAGGCTGGGTAGAATAGATTGAGAACCAGGATGAGCATGTTGGCAAGTTTGGTCCAAATGCAAAAGATCTAAAGTGAAGTAAGGATGAAAACAGCTCTTACAGGCTAACTGTGTGACCTTAGGCATGTGCCTCAGTCTCCCAAAGTATAAAAATGCATATCATCATTCAGCTACTATATATCTTAGGCAGGTTTCCCAGGGTTCCCACTTCCCAGGGAAAGTGCTCTGTAAACCTAAAGTGCTAAAGAAATTTATCCTAAACAAAGGCTATTGGCTCTGATGAGGTCCTCAGTGGTTGGATGGGGTTGGCTCAGACAGCCTGATTTACTGATAGGATTGCTTTCTGGGGCAGGCAGAGACAGGTGGTGATAGGGAACAGTTTAAGCTTCTGGTCCCGGCCTCTGTGGCAGTCCTGGGTAGCCCCTTCTTGCTGGGTCCAGTCAGAAATCCAAGTTATGTCAAACCCCTGAGGTTAATTTTCCCTATAAATCTGTCCATGGCCCACCCCATCTTTGCTGAATCCCTTCTGAGTGCCCAACATGGCACTCTCCTTCCTGGTGTCTTTCTCCTCACCCTTCCCCCATGTCTCATGCTGTCTTTTCTCTTCTTATAGCTGCCTTTTTTTAGGAAGCTAAACTCCTCATGATTTAACCTGCCAGCTAAGGTCATACTCCAACTTCCTGGGGTGTTCCCTTTCTCCTAGTTAATGGTTACTTCCACTAGGGAACTTTCCTTTCCATGGTTCATTATTATATGTGCTCCCAACTCTATTTCATACTTACCATTTCTGGGGTCTAGTGTATCCCTTCATTTTGTCTGTAACCTCTTCTTCTAAAGAACCTAAAGAACCAAAGAGAATGGCCATGGGGAATTTGCCACATGACCGAACTCCTGACATTTGGTGCCTCATTTGGGCTAAATCTCAAACCCATCATTTGGAACTAGGAATTGCCAGCCTGAACATACCAGTTCTACTTTCCGTGTCCAGCTGTTACTGCCTCTCCTAGCCCTGGTGGCAGTTTTCCTTTAGGATTCATTAACTAATGCTAGGTATTACTTTGTGGGTAAACCTGGGAACCTTCTTGGTCTCTGTCAGGGGAGACCACTGTCTCTGGAGTGCACGAAGAACTGGAGTGAAGAGGATCCCCCGGTGACTACTTGGGCCAGAGGGAAGACAATAATTAGGTTAGAGAAAAAGCAAAGTGTTTCCGATACCCAAAAGACTGGAACTCGAGAAGAGAAATACGATGTGGGTGGCAGAGGAGGAAAAAGGGAGAGGAAAGACTCGGCCAAAATCCTGGCCAATGGAAAGCAGCCAGAGTGCCCGACGGAGGCGTATCCACTGGCCAGCATGGTCTGTGATCCAGGCACACCAGAAGCATTGCAAGAATTAAAGCTTCAAAATAACTGTTTGGACATGTATACATATATTGCATTTAACTTATACTTGAACATGTTTAACATGTCAAGCTGCCATCTTGGGGAAGGGGTGGGGGGAAGGAGGGAAAAAGTTGGAACAAAAAGTTTGGCAATTGTCAATGCTGAAAAATTACCTATGCATATATCTTGTAAATAAAAAGCTATAATAAAAAAAAATTTTAAGAGAAAAAAAAGCAAAAACAAACAAAAACAAAAACAAAAAACAAAATAATTAAAGCTTCTTTCCTAACTAAGCTATCTTAAAACTAAAGCAGCTAGGTGGCACAGTGGATAGAGGACCACCCTGAAGTCAAGAGGACCTGAGTTCAAATCTGGTCTCAGACACTTAACATTTCCTAGCTGGGTGACCCTGGGCAAGTCACTTAACCCCGATTGCCTCAGCAAAAAAAAAAAAAAAGCTGGGTGAGACATTGAGGATCTGAACAGTTCTCCAACAGAAGAGACTGTGGTCCAGAGAAAGAAAGCGACTACCTTACCTAGTGTCACCTAATAAGCAGCCAAACTGGGATCCCAGTAGAGGGCTTCTAGCTTTATATCCAAGGCTCTTTGCCTTCTCTTCTCTCTTAAAAATGTGGTTATATGTCCTGTGTACTTCTCTCGGGGTCTTTTTATTTGTGTACAAATCTTATCCCTCCCTCCCTAATCCCCCAAGTGTATTATTGCCGTAAAGTACGTACCTTGAGGGCAGGGAACATGTCATTTGTCCTATTTTGCATCCTCAAAGCCCAACAAGAGAGGAAATCCTGATTTGGAAACTTTTCATGGAGGTACGGTAGATAATAATGGTTCATTGTGTTGAATTGGGTGCAGCCTGTTTGTACACACCCTCCCACACACAAAAAAGACTGCCTGGAGAATAGTATACACAATAATTGCAAAGAAAAAGAATAATACAACGTAGTTGCTGGCTGGGTAATTATGATGGATAATAGTAGGCCCAGAAAATTCCTAAGATGCATCTGCCTCTTCTCGTTGGAGAAGCAGAGGACTCTGGGGGTGCCATGTCACATTTTCTGTTACATGTGTTTGCATAGACAACCCTGAATTTCTTTGTCACAAGGGAAACTCACTCGGGGGGGAAGGAGGCGATATCCAAATAGTGCAGTCACGTGAAACTAAATATTACCATTTGAACGCTCCCTAAAGCTAAGAATCGGTCTGTTTGGAGCCTTCCTCTTCCTCTCTCCAAATAGGAGTGACTGCCCTTGTACTACCTAACTCCCGAAGATCAAACGATGGTATAATTGTACCCCTAGAGCACCATCCGGCTCCTTATCTGCCATTACTACGGCTACTTGACCGCTGGCGACAGGGAAGAGAGAAGAGATGATGGTCCCTACCTTTAGCCACAGAGAGGCTCTTGGACCTCCCTGGGAGGTGGGAGTGTAAATAGAGTCCCTGTAGGAGCAAAGGCAAGAAGCCACCCATTGTCTCCATGTTTGGTGACAACGGCCGGGCTCATTTGTCTCGGTAGGGTATCGATCTCAATACCTCAGGCCATGGCCAGTGGCTGCAGTGGGCAGAGGTGCCAGGGGTTGGCTGGGCTTCTCGACACCTCCCAGATGGTTTGGCCTCAGGATTGGAGTGTGCTGAAACAGTCTATGGCATTCTATGTCAGCTACCTCTGTCGTGGTCCACTGGGGATATGGGCTTTTGTATCCCCACCATAACTCCAATCCCACCCCTGAAATGTTAGCTTTACCAGACCAAGGATGCTTGGCACATACTAAGCACTTCATTCATTTAGTCAGCTGGTTAGGTAGCATAGTGGTTAGACACTGGATTTGGAGTCAGGAAGACCCATCTCAAAATTAGCCTCAGATACTTAGCAGTTTAGTGACTCTAGGTAAGTCACTTAATTTCTGTCCGCCTCAATTTTCTCATCTTTAAAATGGGGATAATTATACTATCACATGGTTGTTATGAGAATCAAATGAAACTTATTTACATATTATATATGCCTATCTACACACAAACATAGCTACAGATAGATATGTCTGTAGATCTGTAATGCTTTGCAAACTCCACGCGCTAACACTGTATAGCTACTACCCATCACAACTGTCGTCATACTTATTCTCATCAACCTCATCCACACATTCATTCAGCCATTCCTTCATGGAGGCAAATGAAGCCTCAGGAGTGTGGGCTAATCAATCGAAAGGGCCAGCAGGCCAGGCTGAGCTTGACTAGCTTTGCTTGCTCAAGACCACTCGGTCATCATGGGAATGGACAAGGTTAGAGTTCACATCGGGGGGTCGGAAGTGTCTGGGATGCTAATTTTCTCAAAGGTCGCATGAGATCCTAGAGCTAGAACTAGCCGGGCTCTCAGATCTAGTCCAACCCCCTCATTTTAGAGAGAAAGAAGCTGAGGGCCCCGGAGGGATGAGGTCTCTTGTCCGGTCACAAAGATACTGAGCAACTCTAGAGACAGTACAGTTTAGAGGAAAGTATCTTGTAGTAAAATGAGATGGCATTCAATAGGAAAGGCTCTTGGCAGAGGTAACAAAGTGTGGTTTCACTACAGAGACAGCACAAACCCACATGAAAACCAGCTAAGGCAACTTAATGAACGGCCGGCGACCAGGACGGCCTTTGAAGGGAATCTTCCAATCTATAGACAACATAGAGATTGTGGTATTACACTAGGCTTAAATGACTTGCCCAAGGTCACGCAGCTGGGAAGTATTACCTGTCTGAGGCTGGATTTGAACTCAGGTCCTCTTCAGGGTCAGGGCTATATCACTGTACCATCTATCTGGAAAGTGTGAGAGGGGAGAGATATTAGACTGACCCCCAAAATCAAGGTCTACAGAGCCATTTGCTGATCTCATTGGCGTATGTTTGGGCAACCTGGACAGTTTACCAACGCTGCACCAGGAAATAGAATGGCTTCCACGTGAATTGTCTTGGGAAGACTCTGAAGATCCCCTGACAAGATGAGACACCAGACGCCGAGGTCCTTTCTCTGGCTAAACTGCCGAGCGCTCCAACTCTACTGCAGAGAGCACGACTTTAGGGGGCTGGCCATGTTGTTTGAATGCCAAATGTGCTTTTGCCAAAAAGACTTTCTTATGGAGAACTCACCCAAGGCAAGCACTCACAAGGTGATCAGAAAAAGTGATACAAGGACGCTGCCAAGGTCACTCTTAAGCACTTTAGAATCTATTGTATGACACGGGGAGACACTGGCCCGGACCCGGAATGTCATGCTCTATGAGCAAAGTAGAATCGAAGGAACCCAAGGGAAACATGAAATGTACAAAATCGGAGAAGCCCCCAAATGTTCATGGGGACTCTTTGGGCCCAACCAGTGGTAGAGCATCACGAGTTCCTACCGATCAGTCAGACACACTGTAACTCGACTCTAACACGGTGACGTCATTTTGGCCCTGTTTGAGGACAAAGGCCGACAACCAACCACCCATTCTGCTAGGGTGATGGCCACAAGATTTCTTCCTTTCATTCATAAACTCCCCCCAAATCAGCTCTTTAAGGCCATCACCAACCTCATAATGCAGAGGAAGCCACCCCAACAATCCAATCCTTATCTCAAAAGCTATAAATGGCAGGTGTGAACGCAGCAGAGGTGGACAGGGAGGTGATGCTGCAGGAGGTAGATGCGAACCTGAAGAGACTACCCTTCCTGAGTGCAGATCCAGCCTCAGGCACGTAGTAACTGTGTGACCCTGAGCAAGTCACTTTACCCTATTTACCTCAGTTTCCTCATCTGTAAAAATGAACTAGAGAAGGAAATGTCAAATCACTGCAGGATCTTTCCCAAGCAAACCCCAAATGGGATCATGAAGGATTGGACATGACTGAGAGGACTGAATGCCAACATACAGTGGAAAGAATATTGGCCTTAGAGTTAGAGGAACTGGGTTCTGCTCTTGACTCTTCTGTTTACTCCTTTTGTGACCTCAGAAAAATCATCTTGATTTGCACCTCGGTTTCTTCCTCTGTAAAATGAAGGGATGCACTAGATGGCCTCTGAAGTCCCTTCCAGTTCTAGATTCAGAATACTATTATCCTACATGTGATCTTGGGGAAGTCCTTTAACCTGTCTGCCTTCCCAGTAAATTATGGGAACTGCCCCTTCCAGCTTTAGACCTATGATCCCCACACTATGATTTTAAGAACCCAAGTCATCAGCTACTGCCACAACGTATCAATAAAAGTAATCCACAGATAAAGAACCAAATTTATTTATATTTATTTGAAACAATTCTTGGGTAGCATCTTACAAAATTTTATTTACATAGGTAAAAGAACCAAATCCATTTCTATTTATTCAAAGTTGAATTTTTAATAGCATCTTACAAAGAATCCAATCTATTTCTACTAATTTGAAGCTGAATTTTGATAGAATCTTACAAAGTTTTACTTACATAGGTAAAAGAACCAAATCCATTTCTATTCATATGAAGCTCAATTCTTGGGTAGCATCTTACAAAGTTTAATGTACATGGGAAAAAAATCCAATCTATTTCTACTAATTTGAAGCTGAATTTTGGTAGCATCTTACAAAGTTTTACTTACATAGGTAAAAGAACAAAATCCATTTCTATTTAGTTAAAGATGAATTTTTGGTAGCATCTTACAAAGTTTAACTTACACAGGAAAAGAACCAAGTCTATTTCTATTAAATCAGTAGTATCTTACAAAGTCTAACTTAAAGAAAAAAGAAGCAAATCTGTTTCTATTCATTTGAGGCTGAATTTTTGGTAGTCCCCTACAAAATCTAACTTACACAGATGAAAGGAAAAAATCCATTTCTACTAAGTTGAAGCTAAATTTCTGGTTGTATCTTACAAAGTTTAACTAACACAGGAAAAAAAAAACAAAGCTATTTCTATTGATTTGAAGCTGAATTTTTGGTAGTATCTTACAAAGTTTAACTTATACAGAAAAAGAACCAAAGTCATTTCTAGTGATTTGAAGCTGAATTTCTGGTAGTATCTTACAAATTTTAACTTATATAGATAAAAGAAGAAAATCTATTTCTATTCATTTGAAGCTAAATTCTCTGGTAGCATCTTACAAAGCCTAACTCACAAACATAAAGAACCAACCTAATGTCTATTTGTGTGCAGCTCAATTCTTTGGAAGCATCTCACAAAGTTTAACTTCCACAGGAAAAGAACCAAGTCTATTTCTATTAATTCGGCAGTATCTTACAAAGTCTAACTTACATAGATAAAAGGAAAAAAATCTATTTCTATTCATTTGAAGCTGAATTCTTTGGTAGCATCTTTTTTTTTGTCTTTTTTTTTCCTTTTCTATCTTTTTTTTCCTTTTCTATCTTTTTTTTCCTTTTTTTTTTCCTGAGGCAGTTGGGGTTAAGTGACTTGCCCAGGGTCACATAACCAGGAAGTATTAAGTATCAGATCAGATTTGAAGTCAGGCCCTCCTGACCTCAGGGATGGTGCGCTATCCACCACACCACCTAGCTGCCCCTTCTTTGGTAGCATCTTACAAATCCTAACTCACAAACAGAAAAAATCAAACTCATGTCTATTTGTTTGCAGCTCAATTCTTTGGAAGCATCTCACAAAGTTTAACTTCCACAGGAAAAGAACTAAATCTATTTCTATTAATTCGGTAGCATCTTACAAAAAGTCTAACTTACACAGATAAAGAAGCAAACTCATTCCTATTTGTTTTAAGCTAAATTCTTTGGTAACACCTTACAGAGTGAACTTGAACATGGGGATTGGGTGGAAATTTAGCTTTTTGTTTCATTAATACAGAGAACTCAAGGTATCGTCAATAATAAAAATCAAAATTTTGAAGGATAATTAAAGCTTTTTCCAGGGTGTGACATAAAGGGAGTTGTTTGGGGAGGGAAGGGGAAAGGGTAAACAGTTCTGCATAAGGTGGTCAAGTGTGTGCTTCTTGTTCTTCAGGTCTTCCATCCATTCTCCAGATGTGTGATCCATTCTTGTCTACTTAGGTGTCTTTGGTTTTGCTGCTTCTGCCGGGTTCTTGGTCATCTCAGAATTTCCTAGTTTAAAAAAACATAGAAAAGTCATCATCCAATCCCTTCTTCTTTTGCTTGCCTCCCCCCCCCCCCACCAAATTCAGCAAATATTTGGCCTATAAGCCCTGCCTCCTCCTTTACCATCCACTCCCATCTTAACTCCCTACTCCCTCAGAAGCAGCCTTTGTACACAGAGTTTCATAAATAGGTTGAATTAAAGTGATTTCCCTTCTTCTTCTAACCACTTTCCTCTTACCTCTCTAAAATAACCCTAATCCTTTCAGATGAGATAAGGAATGAGAAGATGGATGGGGAGACAGAAGCCAAGAAAAGATGGGGGAAAGGACCAAGGTCCAGGTCCAGGTACAGAACAGGAAAGGCTAGAGGAAAAAAAGATCAAGGCAGAAAGGAATTTTTCTGACTGAAGCACAGAAGGATTAGCTTGCTTAAGAAAAATAAATCAGTGCTCTTTAACTTGCCTTGGTATGACTAATTAAAAATAGAATAGAATAATGAAAAAATAAATCAGGCTTCCAGGTCTCTTTCTGAAGGACCAAGTATATGGTTCCCTCTCCCTCTCCTGCTCTGCCTTCCCTCAATTTAGCCTTTCTCCCTGTTCAAGGTGAGAATGAGGACTTTGTGGCTTAATTATTATTGGAGGAAGGGGATGCATCGATGACAATGGGCTGCCATGGTCTCAGCACAAATATCTCCGAACAGGAACTGGCCTGGCTCTCTAGAGGCTTTCTCCTTTGGTACTTACCAGAATTTCCAACTTTCTTTTTTCTTTTTTTCTTTCTTTTTCTCTTTTTCTTTCACTTTCTCCATTTCTTTCTCTTTCTCTTTTGCTTTCGCTGTCTCCATTTCTTTCTCTTTCTCTTTTGCTTTTGCTGTCTCCATTTCTTTCTCTTTCTCTTTTTCTTTCTCTTCTTGCTGTCTTTGGAAATCACTTGAGAAACTGGACAGCTGAGGAGTGCATACAACCAAAGACTTATACTCTTTTAGAGTTATTTTGGAAGGTATCCTAGATCTCTGGGGGGGGAAAAAAAAGCATCATTTCACACAGACATACATACACAACCCATTTCTTCTTCAGATTGTATTGAGCCACACAGGACCAGTTCGACCAGTCTGCCCTGGAAGACCAGAATGATTGTATATTGAAATGAGTTCTGTGATCTTGGGCAAATTCCTACCCTTTTCTGGGTCTCAGTTTCCCCTTCTGTAAAATGAGAGGGGGCTGGACTACAAAGCCCTTGAGGGCCTTTCC
Source organism: Sarcophilus harrisii (assembly GCF_902635505.1). Classification (NCBI taxonomy): domain Eukaryota; kingdom Metazoa; phylum Chordata; class Mammalia; order Dasyuromorphia; family Dasyuridae; genus Sarcophilus; species Sarcophilus harrisii. Next base: position 33,282,242 of record NC_045432.1, read on the forward strand.
AACTCTAGATCTAGTTGGGCACATCATCTCACTTCCACGAATCTCCATTTCCTCCTCAGAAAAATGGCGGCGATTAGACTGCCACAGACTTAGTTACGAAGTCCTTTGGGTTACTGCTGTCCTGTCTTGAGCTCCCATCTGGCACATCACTCCACTCTAGTGCTTCCTACATGGAAATAACAGGTACTTGAATGTATGTAAAGAGAAGGACTGCCATTAGACTTCCTCCATACCAACCTGTCTTCTTTTTATGGTTGGTTCTATTGGAAGCAAATCGAATGCTTTATTCAAATGACAGAACAATCTTTCTTCTCCATTCATTTGGTCATGAAGTTCCTATTCTGTCAACTTCATGCCTCCCCACTGTCTACTGATTAAAAGTCAAATTTCTTCGATTGCCATTCAATTTCTTCCCTAGTCTGACGCCACCACATCTTTCCAGTGTTATCTGGCTCTTTCTATGCCCCCTGTGCTCCAGACAAACTGGACTTCCCATCTCCCCGCCTTTTCCTTTGAAATACAACTTGAATGCCCTTCCTCTGAGAAGCCTTCACAATGACTGTTAATGACCACCCCATTGGGACCTCACCCAGCACTTCAACTTGACCTTTATTTAACGTCCTGCACTGGAGTCATAGATTAATGGAGCCATGGACGTCAGTGAATCTATCCGCTCCTTTCCCTTTATTTTACAGCTGAGGAAACTGAGACCGTGTCAGGGCAGTGACTTATTGAAAAGTCTAGCCGAGGAAGTTGGTACTAGGACAAAGACTGGGTCTGGGCCATTTACATCGTGCCAGTTTTGAACATTTGTTCAAAAACCACTGGCCCTCTTTCGGTACTGCTTATAGGTACACAGTGCCCTTGTATGGCTCCATGCAGGCCCTCCCCTACACATACCCTTCCTACACTTGCCCTAGGATCCTAGAACACAGATTCTGAACTATTTTGGTGTTGTGGACCTTTTGAGCTCTCTAGGGAAGCCCCTTCCTGGAGTAATACATAAATATAGAGGATTACAAAGCAAATCAATTATATTGAAATATGGTTATAAAATATATATATTTTTTAAAAAGCTCACAGATTGCCAGGTGAAAAAACCCTCCTCTATAATTTCAGCAATCCACCTTTTCCATTGCAGTGGCACCTACCCTAAGGCATTCATACTAGACCCTTCCTTGCCCTAATCCAGAGGAGTAACTGAGGATGGCAATTTCAGGCCCGGCAGTAGGTCAGATGAGGGAAATTTGAATTTTCAAATGCCCATAAAATCACAATAAGCCCGCATCATATCAGTCACCTTCATCTGGCCCAGCCCTAGCTATGTCCTCCAAAGGATAATAGAATCACAAACTTTGAAAACTAAAATTTCCCCTTCGTTCCCATCCCCCTCAACACACATCCTGAAGGTCTTCCAGCAAAACCTGAGTGACTACTTGGCCTGTGTGTTTTAGAAGGACCTCCTGTTCTACCATGCAAAGTTTCCATCCAGATTTCTTTTAATACTGCTATAAGTTGGATTCTCAAAACTCTTCCAACTGTGACATTCTGAGACTCTGTACTAATATTTTCCAGAGTTCCTCTGTCACCGTCAGCGCTCTCAAAAATACAAGACACCCTTCATGCCACAAAGAAGCAATAGAAGATATCAAATAATCATACTATCATGTCTCCTGCTCAATAAATCACACTGGCTCCCTATTACTTCTGGTGGGCATTTAAAGACCTTCACAACCTAGTTCTAACTTGCTTTTTTATAAGCCTTCTTACACATTATTTGCCTTCATTTAGTCTGCAGATCAACTAAAATGGCCTCCTTGCCATTCTTCACATGTGACATTTTATCTCCTATCTCCTTGTCTTTGCACAAGCTTTTCCGTTTGCTTAGAACGGCCTTCCACTTTACCTCCACTCCACATAATTTCTGGCTACCTTAATAGCTCAGCTGAAGTACAGGTAGCCTTTCCACATCACAACTTTCCCCATTGTGGTTTTGACATATCATAGGCTGGCATAAGAAATTAAACAGGGATTTTAAGGGATGGGATTTGCAAAAGCTGCAGACACACAAAGGCCAGCAAATGACACAGAAAAAAAGGAGAAACTCAGAAATGGAGAAAATATATGCATGGCATCTTACATATATAGTAAGAGAGTATGGTAATACATACATAATATGTAGTTTAAAAAATAATATTGTATACTATCAACCCAAATTTTACAATAAGATACTGTAAACACCCCATAAAAGAAAAAAAAAATCAGACTTCTCTGGTTCAAAGGAAGGGGCAAAATTTTTTGCACAAATCTTTCAGATCACAGGGTGGGGGGTGAGGGGGCAGACTCCTAACTCTAGAGATGTGGAAAGGATAACTGTACTACTAGCTGAATAATATCCTTGCTGATCACATCCCCATTGCTAGCGTCTCCCCATGGAAATCACTTTGTGTATATTTTGAATATTCTTAAAAAGGCACATGCTTAACCCCCCCAACAGGATGGAAACTCCTGGAGGGCAGGGGTTATTATATATTTGCCTCTGTACCCACAGCACTTGGCACCGGGCCTGTGGCCCACAGTAGGCGATTAATAAATGTAAGCCGATGGATTGACTGACTGGACGATGAGTTTTAAAGTTGAAGCAAATGGGACTGGAAGCTCAATGAGCACTAACCATTTCCCCTTCTAATCCAACTGTTATTTTATTTGAAAAAAAAAAAAAAGCAATCCCTATCTCATCTATATCTGCAAACCCTCCGGGGCCCTGGCTAGCTGGTGTCTGGGTAATTAAGATAACTCACAGCCCAGCTGTATTCCCCTGCAGCCCCTGTGGAAAAAGCCTTCATTAGCCCAAGCACTCTAGTCTCACCACCCATAGGGAATCTTAGCACTGGCACTGGATGGCTGACCTGAAAGGAAGAAAAGTATGATCAAAGCCAACCCCCTCTGGATTCTCCCTTCTGAAACGTTCTCTAGAGGGAACAGAAATGGACCGTGCTCAGGGGAGAACTTTCACACGGCCCTCCCAGCCCTCTAGACTCTTTCCATCAAAAGCCAGCAGGTGGTTTTAGGAGAGACAGAGATGCCGAGCATTGGGATGCACTTGGATCAAGTGTATCCCTTTAAGGAAAGCTCTTGCAGTAAAGTAAAAAATAGGAAAGGGACATGAATCTATAGCATATTTGGCCATAAGGCTTTATTGCTCTTAAGGGGTTTAGGGTAAAATTGTGGCCTAGTGGGTAGGCTTAGTGCCTGGAAGTTAGAAAGCCCATCTTCTCATCCTGCTACTTTTTTGTTACCATGGATTTCTCAGGGCAGCATCAGCATCAGTCCCTCATGATGTCAGAGTGAGATTTGCCTTCACCTCATTATGTGTACCTAGCAAACTCAGGTCTTCCTGGCTCTAACCACTGAGCTCTAGCCCGGGTTTTACCCATTTCAATAATGCAGACAATAACCCACTCATGCTCACTCATTTTTCCATGAGTCTCCCATAAGTTCACCACAGGGGGTCTTTCCCTGGTCTCCCACAAGTTTACCACAGGGGGTCTCTTTCCCTAGTCTTCCCTAAGTTCACCCCAGGGGGTCCCCCTAACATCCTGGAGGTCTACGGTGCTTTCTCCACATATCATAAAGAGTATTCTTTAATATATAATAATAAAGGAATCATCATTCCTTGCCCTCATCACATGACCAGCCCCTCATCTCTTCCCATCATGTAAGTCCTTAATGGTATCAAAAGATCTTTCAAGCATTGCGTCCACTGTGATCCTTGGCCTCACCGTGATCCTTGCCCTTAATCCCTCAGAGACTGACACATGCCACGTTTTGCTACTTATACAACCACACCAGTAGAATGTTCTCAATGAAAAAAATAGGCCTTTCCTTGTCTGGCAAGCCTGGAGTCATTGAAAAAAGCTATGTAATTTCCCAAAAGCAATCCAGTCTCACTCCTCTCCTCCTGCTCCACTCTAGGCCCTCAGCTCACTGTCAATCTGTATCATCTAACCCAGATTTATAGCCAGGAGGCTCTTCAGATTTCTAGGACTTGAACAAATTGTAAGATGCCATCAGCAAACAAGTATCTGGAGGACCTCATCATCCCCAGGGAATCCATTCACTTGAACTCCAAGCTGGACCTCCTCTATCACCACGGGAAGCCGCTCTGGTGAACATACATACTGTTTTATGATCAGAGGATTATTGAGAATAGTTATCTATATTGGATCTTTCAAGGAATTTGAAATAGTATTGATGCATGACTAGGAAATATTCCTAATTTATTATTTTAGAGCAGCAAATAATGTGATTAACATTTTTTCAAAGAACCTCCTACTCATATAAAAATTAAAAAAAAAATAAAAGGTTATTTGGAATACATTTGGAAAACACTCTCATGTACACTGACCATTGCAGAAGAGTTAAAAGTAAAACAGCAGCCAACATATAAAAAACATTACTTGTTTGTTGTTGCTGTTGCTGCCGCATGGAAGGCTGGGGGAAAACAATGGACCAATGTACAGACTCTGGGGGGAGGGAAGGGGGAGGAGATGTTGGAAGAAAGCAAGGAGAGACAAACTCAAAGGATAAGAGAAGAAGTAAACAATTTGTTCAGGTTTCATATAGTAAACTATTTTTTTAAAATAATCAAGATTTGGCCAAAATAAAGCTTTATAATACTAAAAGCCACATCTTGAATTGTATCCAAATGAACCATCTGCCAGTACAAACCGGAGAGTATGGTTTCTGAATACAGTAAATTGACTCAAAATACTGTTAGACATAGCTGTGGAAAAGCTTTTAATCAGCAGCAAGAAATATGGAATCCATAGATCAATTTATGTAACTTAAATAAGGAAAATTAGAGGAATGATTCCATATTCATCAGGAAAAAGGTTTGGTTTGGTTTTGCTCTCACTGTTACTGTTGCTGGTGTTTTTCAAGAAATGGGATTTGAGTTGAGTTTTGGAGGCCTTTGGCAAAGGGGGAAAAGAAGTGACCACAAGTATTGATAAGAGCCTGAACACAAAAACAGCAGTTAGGAAATGACATTTACTTGGCAATGGTCTAATGATTTTTCCTGAACAGGTATTTCTGGCCAACCTTCAAACTGGTGGAAAATGTTTTGTAAAACAGAAACTGCACTCAATTCATTCACAGAACTGTTTCCAATTCTCAGGCCAGCAACAGAAAATTCTTCTGAACTCCCCCCAGTTTAAATGAGCTTGGCCATTAGCCCAGAAGGCACCTCACAGAATGAACCTTTACAATGGAGCAATTTTGCATCTTTAAAGATGGGGGTTAATTAAGTACTCAGGCAGTTCCACAAAGTTGGGAAAATTAATAGCTGGGGAAGAGGGGGACAGGTTGGATTTTTAAATTTGGGGAACATCCATTGTCATGTAAATAGGGATAAAAATACTCAGTCTTGACTGGGCTGATTCCTTAGATCTTTTGGATATCAGAATTTTATTACCGATATTTGATGCAAAAACCCCTCCAATTGGAAGCTTCCCCCCCAAATCAAAATATTGATTTTGTTCTTATAAAAAGCTTCTGAATTTTAAGTAGTCAAAAATCTCTATTTTATCATTTTATGATCTCCTCTATCCCCTTGTTTGGTCAAGATTTTTTTCCATAGCCATAGCTGTGGAATTATTTTTTTCCTATTCTGCTCCAATTTTTTTTTTTTTAATAATAAGGCCTTTTCTATTTAAATCATGCAGCCTATTGAGGTTTATGATGTGAAATGCTAATTTAAGCATATTTTCTGCCAGTCAGGGAATTTAAAATTGAAAGACTTATGGTATCTTCTGAATGGAACATTAAATAATATTCATATTTCTCAGCACAACTTGGTACCCTTTACAAAAACATACCATGTGCCTACGGCACAGAGAAGTTATAAATAAATGTTTTAAAGCAGAAAGACTAAATATGTACTGTACTATTCGCAAGCCAATAAAAATAGTAATTAACATAGGGAAAACAAGCAAAAGATAAAAACTTAAATGGAAACTTAATCATGCTAATGAGTGGGTCAAAGAACAAATCACCGAATATGTCTGGGTAGATTGCTTCCCAGAGAGTTTTTATGCATTTTGTAGTTAGTCTGAGTGGGATTTCTCATTAGTGTTTCCTCCTGCCTTTTGTTTTTGCTAAATAGAAATGCTGACAATTTGGTGGATTCAAAACTCACCTAAAGTTATATCAATCAGGATTTTTTTGTTTCTTTGTTTATTCTCTATAGTTTCCTTAGAAAATCATCACATCATTCCTAAATGGCTATAATTTTGTCTTCTCTTTGTTTCCATATCCTAAGGTCCCTTCTGCCCCCTAACAATGAGAAGCATTCTATAACAGACACTTGGACTTGAGATCAGGAGAGACTGGGATTCAAATGCTGATCTCACCTGGCTATTTGTATTTCTTCCCTTTTATTGCTATTTCTAGAACTAAATCAAAATCAAATAATAGTGAGAAGGGACACACTTGTTTCACAACCTATTTATTACCATCAAAGCTTCTCATATTTCTGTGCTGCAAAAAATTTTGATAAGTGCTTTTTGTCATCTCTAATAGTAGACCTACCATCACTCTCCCTTATAGGGTTTTTGGCATAAATGAGTGATCTATTTTATCAAAGGATTTTTCTGCATCTAATGCTATAATTATGTTTTTGTGGGGTTTGTTTTAATATAAAAACATATGTTTTAACATATCATATTAATAAATTAAATATTTCTAATGTTGAACTATCCTTGCATGTCACTTATAAATCCAACTTGGTCCCCAGTGGAAAAATTTTGATTAATTTATATTGAGCCATTCTAAAAGTTTCTGCCTCATTCCTTTCATGTGCAATGAAGCCACTATAAAACTTCTCAGCACCCCAGATGGAAATACCTGTTATTCACACAGACATACATGCATGAAAATTCTTTAAAGGTCTCACTCTGTAAGCTAAAAGAGCAATCAGTTTCTAAACCTAAATATCTAATTTTTTTGAAGAACACCGGACCTCCAGGGAACATGGTAAAATGGTTGAGATGTGCCTTTTTATATGCCATAAATATAACATGCTATTATTCTCATTTCTTTAACCCTGTAAACATTTTCCTAGTCAAATAGTAAAAAAAAAAAAAAACAGTTATAATTCCCATTTTTCAAAGGAGAAAACTAAGGCTGAAAGCTGGTCACACAGCTGCTAAGTGTTTGACCTATGCCTCAAAAGATCAGGATTGAGGATTGGAAAGTGATCTAGCACTCTCATTTTACTCATCAGGAAACTGAAGCCAGAAGGGCACAGTGACATGCACAAAGTCTTAGCGCAGTGGTTCTCAAACTTTTGTTTTCAGTATCTTTATCCTATTAAAAATGATTGAGGAGTTCTCCAAAGTGTTTTTGTTTATCTGGGTTATATTTACAGACATTTACCATATTGGAAATAAAAACTATTTTTGGATTTGTAGACCCTCTAAAAGGGTTTCAGAGCTCCCCAGGATTCCCTAGACCATACCTTGAGAACCACTGTCTTAAGAGTAAGGCAGTATCTGAACTCAGGGCCTCTGACTTTAAAACTAGTCCCCTTCCCACTGTAGCATACTGCCTCAAACTAAATTTTCTTTTCTTTTTGTTTTCACACAATCAAAGAAACATTTAATGGCTTTTTGTCATATCTAATAGTGGGCCTACCATCACTCTCCTTTATAGGGTTTTTGGCATAAATGAGTGATCTATTTTATCAAAGGTTTTTTCTGCATCTATTGCTATAATTATGTTTTAGTGGGTTTTGTTAAAAACATGTTTTTATATTAAAACAAAACTGGAAGGAGGGCAATCATGGAAAGATGGGGAAAAACTTGCAAAAAATTTTGAAACAAATCACTTCACCATTAAAAACATTCAGACACAATATTCAGACGGTCCCAGATGTACTTCTGGGGAAGTGAGAATATCAAAACAAAGAAAAACAGCTGGACCAGACCAAACAGACACAAAGGAGATGCAGGCTGGCGGAGACAGAACTGTGAGGGCATTAAGGAACCCACTCACAAAGTATCTGAAGGGCAAGACCAAAAGCATCACCCCTCCCCCCAAAAAACCCCAAACAATCCCTGCCACTTAATAGAGGCATCTGGGTAGCACAGTGGCTAGAGTAATTGGACTAGGAGCTAGGTTCAAGTTCTCACTCAGACACTTAGTAGCTATGTTATTTATCTGGGGTACATCTTTTACCCTCTCTCAGTCTGTTTCCTCATGAAAAAAAAAATGAGATGGCTGAATTGTGGTCTCTAAGGCCCCTCCTAGCTCTCTACCTAGGATCTTATTGCTTCCCACCCAAAAGGCAATAAAGAGAACATAATTAATTTTCTGAGCCTAATTTCCCATCTATGGACAACAAAAAAGATCTCTGTACACAATGAGAGGGATCAAGGAGGGTATTCTAAGTATATTACAGGGAAAGGCAGGCTTTCCAAAATGGCATTCTACATAATGCTAAGTCATGACCACTGACTCAAAGCTTAAAACCCCACAAAATTTTACTCTGCTCACTGTTTGCTTATTTAGAAAAGAGAAACTGAGCCAAATGCTAAATAAAAAACTCTCCTTTAACAGGTCTTATCCCACCCACTTATTTTTTTTTACCTGATTTTTTTTTGGCAAGGCAATTGGGGTTAAGCAACTTGTCCAGGGTCACACAGCTAATAAGAAGTGTTATGTAGCTCAAATAATATTTGAACTCAAGTCCTCCTGACTTCAGGGTCAGAGCTCTAGCCACTGTGCCACCTAGATGCCCCTCTTATACAAATATTACTAATTTATATGTGTAATTTTGTATGGAAATGGTATTTACATACATTCACAAAATATACCCAAACACATATAAATATATATTCAAAAATTATTAGACTGATCCAAAATTCCTTCAAAGATCCACCTATAGAGATAATCTTGCTCATTCAGAACAAATGGAATATAAAATGGGGGAAAATATATTCAGCAAAGATATCTGCTACTAGCATGGAGGAAAACCAGCAAGGAGGGATTCCCTACAGATGGTAAAGACCTTGAAATGTTCCTGCTTCCAGATGCCATCCTGCTCACCATGGCAAGTACTAGAATCCTAAAGGAGATCCAGAATCTAACAACTTTAGTCTAGTCAACTACAGAGAAAAAAAATGGATAATGTCTATTGCCAATAACATAGAGCTTATCCACCAATATATAATATACAATATACATAAGTGCATATACACACATGCTATACACTCACACACACACACACATATACACACACTTTGGCCAGATACTAAAATGGATGCTATATTGAGTTCAGCCCTAAACAAGAGGAAGGAAACCCAGCTAACTTACCTCCAGGAGACTGCAGAGTTTTTTTTTAGCATTCTAAGTTCCTTGCTGAAACAAAATTCACCTTTTAAAATGCCAATATGTTCTATATCTCTGAATCATGGAACCCTATAAGTACCGAAGAAAGGTTCTTAACTTGGGGTCCATTGACTCGTTTTATTTATTATTTTTTGGTTTTAATATTTTTGGTAAATGGATTTCAATAGAATTGGTTTCCTTTGGAGCACCGTTTTTCCTTTGCTGTACTTACAAACAGCATTGGAAGACGGGTCCATAGGCTTCCCTAGATTGCCCAAGGAGTCCACAACACAGAAACAGCTTAAGAACATCTGATCTAAAGAACTACAGTTAAGGCTCACCCAAGAGTTCTGGGGAGACAGCCAGTAGGCACAATTAGGCAATAACAACATTGTAAAGAAGGAGTTATGAGAAAATTAGTGCGATAAGACAGATTATCAAGGACATATGTTAGCTGAAAAAATAAAAAGGAAGTATATGAGAAGGTCCCAAAAACTTTAGGCCTGTCTCTGGAGAAAAACTTAAGTGAGTACATGAACTTAACTCATAAACACAGAACAGGTGAAAACAGATGCATTATAATTTGCATGCTAAAGGAAACCGAGACTTTAGACAAATTAAAAAATGGATTTTAGTATTCAAGGACAAAGAAATTAATTGGGAAAAATTTAAATTGACCTTAAAATTCCTGGAAAGGCCCGAAGATTCACATCTTTCCTCAGATGTCTGAAGTGTTCTCCAGGAAGAGAGGTAGGAGCCTTGAGCAGATACTTTACAGGTACTAAAACCTGGAAAATCATTCTGGAAGAAAAACAATCCTTGCTTTTCTGCACATTTTGGAAGTACATGAAGGTACAGGCTTACTGGGAGCAAAAAGATTCAAATCTACTTTGCTCAAAGGGTTATACAACTGTGCCTGCCCTTTGTTCCAGCAGTGTCTCTGCCTGGTCTGTGTCCCAGAGATTGCAAAAAAGGGAAAAGACACAGGCATAAAAATGTTTGAGGCAGCCCTTTTTGTGGTGACAAGGAATTTGAAATTGAGCAGATCCCCATCGTCTAGGGGATGGCTGAATAAGTTATGGTCCAGAATTAATAGAAAATGACTGTTCTGTATGAAATAATGAGCAGGCTGATTTTTGAAGAGTATGTTAAGGCTTGCAGGAATTAATGCTAAGTGAAGAGAGCAGAACTAAGAGAACATTGTAAACAGCAACAAGGGTATATAAGATCAACCATAAGCTAGATCAACTGCTATGAACTTGGTTCTTTAAAAAAAATAAGGTGATTCAAGCCAATTCCAATAATTGTCTTTGTTGTTTATTTGCTTGCTTTTTTTTCTTTTGATTTTGTTTTTTGATCTGATTTTTTTTTTGCACAGCATGATAAATAAGGAAACTAGTTAAGAAGAACTACACATGTTGAAATTATCCTGAATTGCTTGCTATCTTGGGGAGGGAGAAAAATTTGTAACACAAGGTTTTGCAAAACTGAATGCTGAAAATTTTCTCTTGCAAGTATTTAGAAAAAAGGAAGATGCCATGAAAATAAAAATAACTGATCAAATCTTTCAAATGAGTTTCTCTGTCTTAGTCTTCACACCCACCCCCTTACCCCCCACCCCCAACTTGTCTAGATCCCTTCCCTTCTTCCCCTCTTCCCTTTCATGAGTTTATGACTGGGCAGATTTCTTTCTGGAAGCCCTGGCAGCCTGGGTCCTTACAGAATCAATTCTCTCCCTAGGTATTTTCTGAGAATGGTTAGAATGCGCCCTGCTGCCTGCCTGGGCTGAGTGAGGCCCGCTAGTACTCGGGCCATCAGTTGGCTCCATGAGGGCACGGCTATCCCCACTGGCAAGGGGGATGCTGCTGTTAGAGGGCTGCTGGATGGCCTTGATATGGGCATTTGGGTGAGGTAGTCTCACTTGCAACATCTGTTTTCCTAAAACATCATGAGGAGACTTGGACGTGGAGCTAATAAATGCCAGCTTGGCCTGTCGACTTTGGGGTTTTTGGGCTTGAGCTAATCGGATGGCATTAGTCACACTGTACAGTCGCTCCTCCTGAGCATCATGGAGCCGAAAGTACAACTCACGCCAGGATTCAAATTCTGCTGGCTGTTCTTTTCTAAAATATTGAAGGCAGTGGACTTTCCACAGGTTATCAGAGTCTTCAAGGAACATAGGATTATACTTCTCAATTCTAAAGAGCTGCATAGGGGAACACATTTTCAAAAGTGGTGCAAGCACACTAAAGGGCACTTGTCCAACTTCATAGATTAAATCTATATTCCTCCCAAGAAAGTTAATGCACTGGTCATACAGAGATAAAACAATGGGCTTGTGAGGTGCTCTAGCGGATGACTGTATACTCCTTGTTGAATTAACTGTATGCCCATACAAGGCAACTGGTTTTTTTGGGGGGGAGATGGCAGGTACTTGCTTTTTCAGCTGAAAGGTGGGATTTGGCTCCCTAGAAAAAAGAGGGCGATACACAGTCTGTGCTGAAAAAGGACTGAGATTTCTACTGGCCTGAGCAGATGATGAACCTGGCCTAGAAGGGAGGTCTGGAATCACCTTAGAGCTCTTTTGGGAGTGAGCTGATCCAGCTCCAACCTGGGGCTTTTCTGGCTGGCCAGAATTTTCTTTGGGTGGGTCCTTAACTGCACTCTGCCTTTTTGTTTCAGTTTGGAGAGTTTTCAGCTTTGGGTGGACCTTCTTTCTGCCCCCCAAAGTTTGAGATTTAACCACCCGTCCGTATGGGGGCTGGTCATAGAGAAGGTACGATTCAAAGGACATGGAGTGTCGTTCAAAGTCATCGTCCTCCTCTAACTCTTGAGTTTTTTGAATTTTGGAGGGTGACGTGTCTGCATTAAGGACTGCCACTCTCTTTCCCTGTCTCTGTAACTTGTTAGAACATTCCTGGTCTTTTACTTTTAGAGTTAATTCACCCTTCTGTGTCTGTCCCTGCAGGCTGGCAACACTTAGCTTAGACTTCTCAACTCCTGTTGGTGGCTCAGCCTTGTCTTTTGGCTTTTTAATGGATTTTCCAGGAGCCAATTGTGAGGAAGGCCTAGATTTCTTTTGGTCACTACTGCTATCTGGCTTTTTCTCTCCCTTGGAAGCACTGGCCACTGGCTGTTTCTCCTTGGGGCTTATTGTAAAAGATGGATATGAGCCCTCTGCTCTGGAAGCCACCTTAAGGAAGTTTTCTCGTCTCCACTTCAAGCTGTTCCCTTTCCCCTTGTCACTCACCTGAGACTTTTTTTTCTCATTAGATTGGTGACGATTTCTGTGATGACGACGGTTAGCTCTTTTGACCTTAGGTTTCCCAAATTCTTCATTTGAACTTGAAAGCTCTTGCTCCCTAAGCAAGTCAATAAGCTTTCTTTGGGGCTTTTTGGGTGGCCCAGGCTGATCTGGCTTTTTATCTTGGGGTTTAACATAATGGCGGGACACCTGCTGAGGGTCCACGGAAGCCTGATGGGGCAGATCACGGGACTCTGATAATTCACTGTTGGAAAAATCCAACAGTGAAAACTGATTATCAGACCTGTTAGCATCTTCTATTTCCACTTCTATTTTTTCCATTTTTATTTCTTTCATTGGCAAAATGTTTCCTATTTCTCCCTCTCTTGCTGTCCCAGCTTTTGCTATTTGCCCCTCTCTTCTTGTCCCCACTTGTTCCCCCTTTCTTCTTATCTGTACTTTTTCAGCCTTCCATTTTTCGAATTCATCCCATGCTGCTAAAGACATTTCCTTTCTCATGGTATCTCTCTTTCCTTTCCTCCCTCTTCTCGTGTGCCGTCTTTTCTGTATATTTCCTTTCTCATCCTCACTTTTTTTTCTCCTTTTCATTGCTTCCCATTCGGCAAAGTCTGCGGCAGTAATCTGAAGTTTTGCATATTTCTTTCTATCATCCCCTGAACTGCTACTCTGACCATTCCCTTCTCCCTCTTTTTCCTTAAACGATATCTCACGAGGCCGTTTTTTAGTGAGCCTTGGCTTACACTGATACGGCTTGGGGGCTTCGGCGGCGGTTTCAACCGCCGGGGGAAGTTTCATCCATTGGGTCATTAGGCGCGCGGCTAAAATGGCGACCTGCTCATACTTTCGCAAGGAGTGGACGGTACTTCCTACCCCGGTCCTCTCGACAATGTCCAGCGTGATAGGTAAATCTAAGAGACTCTCCAAATACTGGGCAAGTTTTTCAGGTTTAGGATTTTGTTGGATCTGAAAATGCAGATAACTCACCTCTTCAAACAGTGAAGAGGGAGGTGCCTGCGCCATTATTACCCTCCCTACAACTACTTCAGCCGCCGCCGCCGGAACTATGGGCGCCTTTGAGCGTTGCGGCTAAAAGACAGGGGGCGACAAAACAGGAAGTAAGGATAGAGCAACAGGAAGCGGGAGACACCAAGTGGGGCAGAGGGAGTCACCAACGGTGGATAGGGTCATTAGAATGGAGAAGGGAAAGGGGGGGGGGAGGAACATCAAGTGTGAGGGAGATGGTCCCAAGTGGGGAAAAGGGGGAGAACAGGGACATCGAGTGAGGGGAAACTGTTCTCAAGGGAAGAAGGGGACATCAAAAAGGAAAAGGGAAAAAAAAACCATATGAAGTGTGGGTATATACTATTAAGAGGGGAAAGGGACATCAAAAGGGAGAAGGGGAAAAAGGACATCAAGTGTGGGGGAGATGACATCAAGGAAAGAAAAGGGCATCAAAAAAATTTGGAAAAAGAGAGGAAGGGAACATCAAGAGGGAGAAGGTAAAAGAGAAGAAAGTGATACTGTAGAGGGGAAATGTGACATAAGGGGAAGAAAGGACAATGAGTTTCTAGTCCAGTATGTAGATATGTGCCCTCTTTCTCTTCTCCAATACAGAGATGACTAAAATATATAATGTCCCTAATAAAGACCCTAAATAAAACCCTACATAAATTTGCTATGTGTGGCACATAGCAGGTCCTTAATACGGATTTAATGACTTACTGGCTGGACCATGAAGATGGAGGTGTACTAAATTAGGTGGCTGAGAAATTGTGCTTGAATGTCCCTTCTCCTACTTATTGCTTGTGTAATTCAGAGCAAATCCCAGCGCCTCCTAGGTCTCCTGTTCCTCAGAGGGAGCCCAGGGTGTGGCAGTAACTTGTCTCAGTTCTAAACTTCATGCTTCCTTTGAACTCATTGAATAATCTTGTCCCCATCCTTTTTCTATCTCTGGGCCCCTCTTTCCTCATTAGTAGGACAAGGGGTTTGTATTCAGATCCTCATGTTAGAGACTCATAATTCTCAAGCTCTAAGAGACCTGAAAATCCAACCTCCCCCTTACCCCCTGTCATATTAAACATGAGAAACATGAGACCTTGAGAGATTGTGACTTACCCAAAGACACACATGTACATGACCCATGTAGTAAACAGAGGCAGGATCTAAACCCATCTTCTTCAAAGTCTTTTTCCCTGTACCACATTGCCTCATTAGGCTATAGGATCATAAATTTAGAATTTCAAAGGTCATTAAAAGCCATAAAGTCCAAATTTCCCTCTCATTTTAGAGATGAGGAAACAGACATTAAGAACCTTGCCCACAATTACAGAACTAGTGTCTGTAGCAGGATTTTAAACCAGTTCTCCTTCACTCCAAGTGCTAGGAAGTTTCAATATTAAATGACCCCTATGTGCCAGGCACTGTGCTGAGTACTTTACATATATCTTATTTGATTCTCACAACTCTGAGAATTAAGTGTCATTATTATCTGATTTTACAGTTGAGGAAATTGAGGCAGGCAGAGATTAAGTGACACGTCCAGAATCACATAGTTAGGATGTACCCAAGACAGAATTCAAACTCAGCTCTTCCTCACTCCAAGTTTAAGGCTGTATCTACTACAACACTTATCTGCCTGCAGGTTCAGTGTCCTATCCACCCACCCACAATGCTTCTTTAATAACAATCATAAGATGAGTTCTAAAATCCTTTCTACCTCTTAACAGTTTCTGACTCATTCAAAACAGTATGATTTGCACCTAAGAGGGCCCTGGGCCCCTAGTGTCTGAGTAAACAGATCTGCCTCATGCCATCTTCCCCCTGTTTTTGTAGCTCTGGCTCTCTCCATTTATTGTCCATAATTTCTTGGCTCCTTCAGAAGAAAGGGACAACAGACCTTTGAGGTTTCACCCAAGTAGTACACACCATAGGTCTTTGAGTGGACTCCTGATGACATTTACACTTGAGAAGGAACTGAGAGGGACTACCCAGCCTCAGGGAAACATGCCTGATTTTCTCCTAGGCAATGTGCTGCTGGGACAGGAATACTCCATGATTAGGAAGCAGTCTAAACTTCTGGCCCAAACTATAGTTTTTCTATTAATGCTACACCTCGGCTCAGAATTTTACCACTAGGCCCTGGTTTCACTTCTCCTCAATAGCACATTGGAAGTTAAAATACACTAAAAAGGAGACAAGACTCATTGGAAAAGACCCTGAAATGGGAAAGAGAAAAGGCAAAAGGAAAATAATAAGGCAGAAGATGAGATGGCAAGATAGTGTCATGGAAAGAACAAACAAACTTGGACACACTTACAAAGCTAGTGGAGGATTAAGAGGGTCTGACAAACAACTGGTCTTTCTGGCATTTCTTACTCCCTCTTCAATTCTGCCTCCTGACCTCCTTAGTTTCCTTTATGTCCCAACTAAAATCCCATCTTTTAGAGGAAGCCTTTTTCCACCCCTCTGAATTCTAGTGCCTTCTTTCTGTTAATTATTTCCACTTTTCCTGTGTGTAGTTTGCAAACTACAAGTCAGTAGGAGAACTACTAAATTGGTTCCCCATTTAGATTATAAACTCCCTGAGGACAATGACTGTTTTTGCCTCTTTTTTGTATTTCAAGCACTCAGCATAGTGTCTGTCAATCGGTAGGCTCTTTTTAAAAATTTTTTTTAATTTTCAAAACATGTATGTGGGTAATTTTTCAACATTGAACCTTGTAAAACCTTGTGTTCCAAATCCATCCCCTCCTTCCTCTCATTCTCTCAAGTAATCCAATATAGGTTAAACATGTTAAAAATACATCTTAAATCAAAAATATATCCTATATATATTTATACAATTTTCTTGTTGCACAAGAAAAATGAAATCAAACAGGAAAAAAAGAGAAAGAAAAAAATGCAAGCAAACAACAAAACTCAGTTCCCACAGTCCTCGCTCTAGGAACTCTCTCCATCACAAGAGCATTGGAGCTAGCCTGAATCTTCTCATTGTTGAAGAGAGCCACATTCATCAGAATTGATCATTGTATAATCTTGTCGTTGCCATAGACATTGTCCTCTTGGTTCTGCTCACTTCACTTAGCATCAGTTCCTCTAAGTATCTCCAGGCCTCCCTGAAGTCATCCTGCTGATTGTTTCTTATAGAACAATAATATTCTATAACATTGATATACTATAACGTATTCAGCCATTCTCCAGCAGATGGGCAACCAACTCAGTTTCTTGTTTCTTGCCACTACAAAAGGGCTGCCACAAGCATAAAATTAGGTTACTTACATTTTATTTTCTGTTAATCTAGATAATTTATATTTTTGTAACTATTCATCCATTTTAGTTGTATTGTCATATTTATTGGCATATGGTTTTTTTTAAAAATAGTTCCAAATCATTGCTTTAATTTCTTCCTTATTGGTGGTGAATTCACTCTTTTCATTTTCAATACTGGTAATTTGTTTTTTTTTCTTTTTTCTACTTAAATCAGGCAAAGGTTTATCTATTTTATTGTTTTTTCTAAATAAAAGCAACTCTTACTTTATTAATTCAATAGGTTTTCTTTACTTTCAATTATAGTAATTTTGTATTTAATATATATATATAAAACTTTTTTTCATCACATTAAAGTCAACTTATATTCACACCCTTTGTCTATACAGACTCTTGTAATTGTTCTTCTAACTTGCCAAGAGTAACATGTATTATCTTCCTGTGGAAGGCTATAAACAGTTTAATCTTCTTGAATAAGATGTTGGGGGAGGGTTCCTGTCTTGTTTCCCTTTTAATTCTTCTCTTGAGTTTTGTATTAGAAAATCAAATTTTCTATTCAGCTCTGGTATTTTCATCAGGAAAGTTTGAAAGTGCCCTATTTCATTAAATATCCATCTTTTTCCCTGAAAGATTATGCTCAAATTCTCTGGGTAGTTGAATTTTTGGATGTAATACACGAATATCATATTCCATACCTTTCAAATCATTAAGGTAGAAACTGCTAAGTCATGCATGATTCTGACTGTGGCTATTTGGCATATGAATTGTTTCTTTCTGGTTGCCTGCAGTCAGAAACAAGTTGTTTTCCACTTAGGTATTTTTTTTTCATCTTTTTGATTTTGTTTGATTGATTCTTGATGTCCCATAAAGTCATAGGTTTCTATTTGTCCAATTTTAATTTTAAATGAATTATTTTGTTCAATTAGGTTTTTTAATCTCCTTTTTCATTTGGCCAACTATTTTTAAAGGAGTTGTTTTCTTCAATTTTTGTGCTTCTTTTTCCAAGCTGTTGACTCTTTTTTTTTTTTTTTTTTTGACTTTTTCATAATTTCCCAAGATAGTTCTCATTTCTTTTACTAATTTTTTTCTACCTCTCTTACTGCATTTGAAACTCCTTTTTGAACTCCTCCAAGAGAACCTTTTGAGCTTCAGATCAATTCATATTCCCCCTTGAGGGATTTTGTAGGCATTTTGCCACCGCTGACCTTTTTTTAGTTTTCTGGTCTTCCCTGTCACCATAGTAGCTCTCAATGGTTAGGAAACTTTTTTAGGTTTTTTGCTCATATTTTTAAAAGTTGAGCTCTGCTTTTAGAGCACAAGGTACACTGCTCCAAGTTTCTTTTGCTACGGAACAGAGGCCTTGTCACTGGCTTTCCACACTGGGACCTGATGTGCTGACAAATTGCACGCTGTGCTGGAGTAGCCTGACCTAGTTGTACCTGTCGTGCTAGGCTCTGAATTTGCTTTCTGTGCCTTGCTGTGCCACTGGCCCACTGAGCTGGGATTGAGAGGTCTAAGTTACTGATCTGTACTGTGGCTAAGAGCCTCCTCCTAGATTCTCCACACTACACCTGTGTGTATCCAAGTGAGACTGACCTTTCCTAAAGTCTTTCAAAGTTACTTAAGTGGAAAATATTTTACTCTGTCTTTTTGTGGGTTCTGTCACCACAGAATTAGTTTAGAGGTTTTATTTAATGTTGTTTCTGAGGGAAACTGCAGGGAGCTCAGGAAACTTCCTGCTTTCTCTCTGCCATCTGGGTTCTGTCCCATGGAGAATTTTCAAACATTAATATAAGCATTATTAAACAATAATTAAATTAATTTTATATAAATTTTATAATTTATATATATTAATTAAACATTAATATATAATTTATATATATAATATAATTATATTAATTTATATATTAATAGTATATATAATTTATATATAAATTATAATTTATATAATTAAAATATATTAATATATTTATAATAATTATTATTAATCTATATATAATTATTAATTATATTAAATTAATTTATATTATATATAAATAATATGTCCCAATTACATTAATTTTTAACATTTAAGAATTTTTCACTTCCAATGTCTCTTTTTTCTTCTCACACTTCTTCCCTTACTCTTTCAGAAGACAAGCGATATGATATCAATTATACATGAGAAGTCATGCAAAACATATTTCCATATTATTAGCTAAAAAGTTTAGTTTTTGTGGAATGGTCATTGCCTACTAGTAATTTGGTTTTATTCTTTCTTTTTTAAAAATCAAATTAGTCCATGACTTTTGTTTTCCAGAAAACCCAAAAAGGCCTTCCTTTTATTTATTAGCTAAATGATATTTTGCTTTTAATTGCATTTATTTTATTAATTTAATTTAATTAATTTAATTTTATCAACAATTTCCTTAATTTTTAGAATTCTTTTGGTGATTAATTTCTTTTTAAAACTTGTTGGCTTTTTAGTTTTATTAGTTATATGCTTCATTCATTAAAAAAGTATTTCTATGCCTTGTTTTGTAGGGTTTTAAAGCACAAATTAGAAGTTTCATATTCTTTGTTTTAAATATAACTAAATGTATTATTTTCCTAATGGTAGCCATTCTTGTACATATCTCTGGTATAAATCTGACTTGGTCATAAAGAATGATTTTTTTGAATAAATTAAAGTAGTTTGATAGGATTTTATTTAAAATTTTTGAATTGACATTTATCTAATCATAGTCTCCAGTTCTTTATTTTATCCTTCCCTGGTTTAGGCATTAGGACTCTTATTTTTCCAATAAAAGCAGTCTGATATAGTGCTTTCTTTTTCAATTTTGAAAACAATTTGTGAGGTATATATATTAATTTTTCTTTAAAAGTTTGGACAAATCTCCCTGTAAATGTATCAGAACCAGGAATGGAATAGGCAAAGAAGAATCAGAACTACTGGAACTCGATAATCTATTCTTTGCTAAAATGGAAAACAAATTTTGTGGGAAAGAGCATCCTATTTTATAAGAACTACTGGGAAAACTGAAAATCAGTTCAACCGAAATTAGGCTTAGACCACTACCTAACACCACAGTCTCTAATAAATTCAGATTTGATATGTGATCTGGATATTAAACATAGTACAAAAACTGGAAGAGAAGCAGTCCATATACCTTTCGCTTTTTCTCCTCAACTATCATGTTTTCATTTGTCTCATGTCTGCACTCCAGACTTCTCCATCATGTCACAGAAACCCCTTGATCCTCGAAGCTCACTTCAGTATCCTGGAATTCACACCTTACAAGTACCCACCATTCTCTCTAATTAGCTAGTTTTTCCCTAGAACCTCTTTCACTTCTCATCAGTCCGCATTTCTCCATCATACCACTGGGCATATTGAACTCTACCACTCCTTTCCAGCTCCCTGTTATGTCTTCATGCCCCATTAGAATGTAAATTTCTTGAGGATGGGTACTATCTTTTGGTCTTGCTTGGATGTGTATTCCCAGCCTTAACACTGTGACTAGCAGGCTGTTAAGAGCTTAATCAATGCTGTTGACTTTTGGTAACTGTACCTTAGAAATCTGGGCCTTTTTCAGACTTTGATAGTCTAATATAAAAGAAATATAAAGAGATGTGTTTTGTGGGCCAGCTAAGTGGTTCAGTGGATAGAGTATCAGCCCTGAAGTCAGGACCTGAGTTCAAATCTGGTCTCAGACACTTAACACTTCCTGGCTGTGTCCCTGGGCAAGTCACTTAACTCCAATTAATTGCCTCAGCAAAAAATATAAAAATGTGTTTTGTTCATTAGAAAAACTGAAGAATATATTCTGTCAGTATAAAGTATTAGCCAATGGCTGGCTGAAGTGGGAGGCAGCCTCCAGCATAGCCCTTAAGAGGGCAAACAATTCTCCCAGCTGGGACCCCAGGGAGCCCAAGGCAGCAAGACGGCCTGCACAGATACTGGGAGAACACACACCGAAAGAGAAGTGATACTGGAGTCCTTTAGGGTCAGAGGTACGTGTTGCTTTAGCTTTGCATGCTCTCTACAATTTGCCTCTTTATTTGTCTATTGTGTATGTAGGTGCCCGCTCTTCCCAGTGACACTCTGTATATTTGTGGGAGAGCTGCTTGTTATTATTTAGTCATTTTTCAGTCACGTACAATTCTTTGTGACACCACATGGGATTTTCTCGTCAGAGACACTGGAGTTTGCCATTTTCTTCTCCAGCTCATTTTGCACTTGGGGAAACTGAGGGAAACAGGATGAAGGGACTTACCCAGGGTCACACAGCTAGTATCTGAGGCTAGATTTTGACTCAGGACCCCAGTCATGGAGCTGTAGTTATTGCCCCACCTACCTGGGGGAACTTGCCCTAGATTCACTGGGGGAGTAGCAGGTTTTGTTTCCACTGTTTATGCTATCCCATTCCAACAGACGCCTTTGCTTTGAACCAATGGGGTCCTTCAGCCTAGGCAGGCTCAGTATTAAATCTGAATTCATCGTTGGGACTTTGTGAACTTGAGTTTGGAAGTCCCGGACCTCAGAGCACCTTGAATCCCAGGCACCGTCAACTGCGGGTCTGCCCTATGAATGAGCTGAGGAAGATGTTAGCTCATCTGAGCCTCACAATTGCCTCATATGGCCCGTGCATGTTATTATTGTCCCATTTTGTGGATGAAAAAATTGAGACCGAGGGAGGGAAAATGATCACTAAGAAGTGGTGGAACCAAATCCAGATATGTCCTGACAGCAGGGCCAGTGCTGGCCCCATTCTCCCCTTCTCTCCCTTAGCAGTACGCTCCCTCATTCTTTCAGCCTGTATGGTAGCCATCTTGGGATATTTTTTGCTAGTTTCCAACTCATCAATTCTTCTCCTTGACCCTTCTCTGAATCGCTGGCCTCCAATGTCAGTCCCTGAATTTCCCCAGAGTGAGCAATTTCCTCCTAGGCTGCAAACATCTCCTAATTAATGACCACTGAGGCCTCATTAATGCTCAACGCGGGAGACAATGAATGATCACTCACGCACCCGGGGAGCTGGCTGATGTGTCAGTGACCTGGCCAAGCTTTAGACCGGCCTCAGGAAGGAAGGAAGGTCATCAGTGACCTGGTCCTCAGAGCTAAGACATCTTAAGTCAGGAAGCTACTTGACAGGCTCCACATCTAGTTAATGGGACTCAATTGCCCAGCTGGCCCTTGGCAGAACTACAAAGCAAGGGCTTGTGGATCTAGAGCGGAGGAAGGCCCATGGATTGTCTGCTCTGTAAAAGGCCCTTAGCACCTATCTAGTGCAAGCTTCTCGTTCTTTTAGATGGAAAAACTGGGGATCATAAAGGAAAAATGATTTGCTCAATGTCATATGGGTAGCAGAGATGAGATTTAGTAATGGATCCCTCGACTCCAAAGCCAGATCTCTTTCCATTACATTATATAGACCAACCACGGTTTAGAGCAGAGGTAGCCAGTTAAGTGGCGCAGTGGATAGAGTACCAGGCTCGGAGTTAGGAAGACGACAGTTTAAATCTGGCCTGAGACATTTATTAGTTGTATGACCCTGACAAACCATTTATCCCTGTTTGCCTCAGTTTCCTCATGTGTAAAATGATCTGGAGAAGGAAATGGTAAACTACTCCAGGATCTTTGCCAAGAAAACCCCAAATGGGGTCACAGAGAGTCAGACATGACAACAGTAAGAACAAAAAAACTACAGCCCCCAAGGCAAAATCTACCCTTAATTTAAAAATCACTTTGACAAAGGCGGGCAGCAGGCTGGATTTGGCCTCCCATTGGCTTTCAACAGTCTTTCCTCAGCTCCTTATTGCAACAACCTCATCCTGTTCTGAATAATCTGAACCTCACTCAGACCTTCCTAGTTCCTTAGGAGAAGCTGGCCAAATCACTTCACCCACAGAGGCCTCAGTTTTACCTCTGTGCAAGGCTCAGTGTTCAGCATCAAGGGAACAACAAAGACACAGAAAATACAAGGTCAAATACGAAAATAACCGCCTCTGAGGAGTCCAGCGTACACTGGGAGTCAGGTACGGGGCCAACGGGGGAATAGTCAGCAGAGGTTTCTTGAAGAAGATGGCTTTTGTGTTGGTCACATTTATGTCAAGTGGCCCTTCTTAGGAGCTTAGACATCATCACAAGGATGGCCCTCTAATTTAATAGCCAAGGAAACTCAAGTCCACAGAGGGAAGTAACAGACTCTTAGGGCTAGAAGGATCCTCAAAAGATTACTGGTCATGGAGTTCTTCCTCTTTTGTATGTGACCCCCTGAGGCCTTCTGGGAAAGCCTGTTGACCTTTTCTCAGAATCATGTTTATAAATGGATAAAATAAAATCCATAATATTTTCAAAGAAATGGATTACCTTGAAATGGTTATTAAACTATGAAAAGAAAACCAAGTTAATGGACATGGACTTGGAGCAAAGAAGACCTACTCTAGTCCAAACTAGTCTAACAGAGCAAAGAGTGGCTCCAGAGTCTGAGGTGTTGGGTTTAAATTCCACTTTTAAGATTCACTTCTCAGGTAAACTCCTTCAAGTTGCCTCCCTGCGCCTCAGTTTCTTTCTCTGTAAAATGAGACCAGACTAGATGGCCTCTGAGGAACCTACTTCTAGAATCTTATTCATGACCCCAGGATCTGGGCTTCAACCTTTTGTATAACGAACTACATGGCTTTCATGATCTCTCGATTTATGATCCACAGAGAAAGTCAGTTTTCTCATGTGTCAGATAAAGGGTTTGGACTCAGTTGAGTGCTAAGTTCCCCTTAATCTCTAGATTTAATGTCTTAGGATGAAGGAATGGATAAGAGAGAGACAGAAAGAAGAAGGGACCCAGGGCTTAGCTACTTGGTTTACGGAAAGAGAGATGTCAGCATCAGGGATGTTTTGCACTTGGATGGCCGGGGAGCTGATGGCACTGTACGAATCATCAGTCAGAAGGATGAGCAGGTTTAGTGGGATTTGTTGAGGGGTCGGGGGATGGGAGGAAAACGCCATTTTGAACAAGAGAGTTAAAATGTGGTAAGAGCAACAGACAAGAATTTGGGAGGCAGACAGAGAGATGAGAGTTGAAAAATAAACAAACAAACAAGCAAACAAATAAAAAATAAATGAGGTTACCCAGGGAGAAAAGAGACTAGAGTGGGCTGGGGAAAGAAGTCTGGGGACTGCCAGCCCTGCAAGAGAAGAGGAAGTGGCTTTATCCTGGAAATGGCAAGAATTGCCAAGAGAGCAGGAAGAGAATAATGTCTGTGTCTGGTGGCCAAGGCTGGGGAAGTTTTTCCAAAGGAGGGGGCGGCAAGTGGAGCCTGGAATCTCAGGAACCTCTTCATTGTACAAAGAGGGAAACTGAGCTCTAGAAAGGGGAAGTGCCTTGCTCAATTTCATGCAGATAGTGAGTATCAGAGAAAAGATGAGAATTTCCACTGTTAGGATTTCTCTTCAAAGACATGGCCTGAATATGTTTGTATACATAAAGAAATAATAAGGAGAATCAGTAAACATATATTAAGCACTTCCTGTATGCCAGGCACTATGCTTAGTGAGAGGCAGTTAGAGAAGGAAGGCAGATGGGTACAAGGGTGCTGACATGGAAGAAATGGACATTCTTACCTCCTCAGCCCTTGAGCCACTCGTTCAGTTAGGAATTTGGCAACCCCAACAATTAATTGGCAGCTCAGGCAGCTGCCTCCTGTAATCCAGTCTCAGTTCTCCATCCTTTGCAAAGCCAGTTTTTCTCCAGAACAATCCCTCCATGTCGGTCATTTCTTAGAAGCCAACAAGTATGACCGCTTCTACTGGAGAGCCATCACTAGAGAAAGATCCAAAAACATGTGGGAAGTGCAGCTGTAACAAGTGTTCTTCATCAACATTTGACATTTTTTAAATTAATACTTGAAAAGTGTTGAAAAAGGAGAATCAAGGAGGACAATGTCAGTGCTCTAGAGCTCTTTTCCCACAAATGCTCCCATCTTCCCTGCTGTCCTTCCAGGTTAGACAGGATTTTTCACTTTCTGAGTGCTCTAAAGCTCATTCCCTCCCCCCAAATGCTCCCATCTCCCCCTCCATCTTCTATGTTAGACAGGACTTTTCACTTTCTGAGTGCTCTAGAGCCCATTTTCCCCCAAATGCTCCCATCTCCCCCTCCATCTTCCATGTTAGACAGGATTTTTCACTTTTCAAGAATGTGGAAGCTGCTCAGTGTTTCTCATCACATTAACTCTCTCCCAAATTCCCCTCTAATCTGGTTTGCACAGAAAAGCTGCTGAACGACCATGGAATCAATGGGGGGATACAACACTGGAGGGACTGAGGAGGAGGAGATAGATAAGGACTTATCCCAGTAATGTGGTTTTCTTTTCGTTTTTAGAGACTGGGTCTCCCTCTCTCACCCAGGCTGGAAGTGCACGGGCCACCCATGAGCTTGATCCCAATAACTATAGGCACAGATGCTTAAACTCTACCTGCCACAATTTCCTGAACTGGAAAATGGGAATGATAAGTTATTTACCATGAGGATAAAATAAGGTAAAATTGGCAAATGCTTTAGCACAGCACCTGGAACATAGTAGGTCCTTAATAAATGCCTGTTCCCTTTCTTTCCCCATGGCTCTTTGGTAGCCTGATCACCCTCAGATTCAGAGAGCTCATGGTACTGAGGTCAGATGTAACATAGACACCAGATCAATTTTAATCTCATTGCAGCTCAGGACTCCCAAACTCAAGCAATCCACCAGCCTCAGCCTCTCACTCATAGGGAACTACAGGAGACTGTGATGATTCCAGTGCCGGTCAACAACCACAGAACCACAGGCTTCATGGAATTGAAATTGAAGCTCACTCAACAGGTAATGGAGAGGAAAATCACGGGCTATAACAAAGGCAGGTTGTACCTGATGTCATGACCCACAAGTGAGTTGGATTTAAGTGAGGGAGGCTGGGCAAGGTCACCAACCTCACTTTCTCCTCTGGAGCCATCGGGATCCAGCAGCACGTTACCAATGAAGAAGCACACAAAAGGAGCAGTATAAATGATGGGGCTGGACTAGATGGTCTCAGGGGTCCCTTCAAGTTGTAAATGTAGGGACCCCCCCCCCGGGTTTTACTTTCCTCCTAGAGTTGTACTGGATGACCTTTGACCCCTTCCAGCTCTAGAGCTAGGATCCCATGATAATCTGGGATTTCCTTGTCTAATCCCACCCACGGAGCAAGAAGAGACAAAGGGCTAAATCTGGCCTACAGTTACTATAGAAACGGGTCACAAGCAGCAAGGGGACACAGAAGATCGATCCCTGGATCTGAAGTCACGAAGATCTGAGTTTAAATCCTACCTCAAACACTTAACCAACTGAGCAAGTCACTTTACTTCTGCTTGCCTCAGTTTCCTCCACTGTAAAACAGGTATCATAATAGCACCTACTTAACAGGATTGTTGTGAAGATCAAATGAGACAAAATACGTAAGGCACTTAGCACACTGTCTGGCACATAGTAAGTGCTATATAAATTATTATTAGTTGAATCCCTGGCTAAAAAGGATTTCCCAAAAGTCCTTAGGAGAGTTATCTAGAAAAATAGCATGGACAGCCAGGGTAACTAAGCCAAGGGGCTAAGAATACTAGTGGGTATCATGACCCAGAACAAAGAAAATGAAGAAGCAGAGGAATTGGGATTTAGGTAGCCTGAGGAGTACAGTTAACTATAGTTATATATAGATGGCTGAAGCAAACTGGCTAGTAATGGGAGAACTGAGGTCACATCGGCTAGATTTGGACCTGGATGACCCCTAATCATCAGGTCACAGGGTTGAGCAGCTCCGGAGTTCCACTCCCAAGTCTTCAAGGGGGATGGCTTCTACAAGCTTGAGCCTCCCAGACTTTCTCATTTTTCTAAGGAGGCAGCTACCTAATCTGTCTAAACTTAAGGCCGCCCCCTCCTCTCCTGCTTCTTTACTGCTCTGCTGAATGTACGTGCCTAATTAAATAAATAAATATTTATTTATTTAAAATAGAAATATAAATATTAATTTATTTTATATATTTATTTATACGTATAATTATATATTTATAAATAAATATAAAATGATAAATAATAAAAAATTAAAGCTAATGGGGTAGTTAGGTGACACAGAAGGTACAGTTCCAGGCCTGGAGTCCGGAAGATGCAAATTCAAATCTCACTGCCCCACTTACCAGCTGTGTGACCCTGGACAAGTCACTTTACCCTGTTTGCCTTGGTTTCCTCATTTATAAAATAAGCTGGAAAAGGAAATGGGCAACTTCCACGGTATCTTTGCCAAGAAAACTCCAAATAGGGTCACAATGAGTTGGACACAACCGAGAAGAACCGAATAGCAAACAAAAGCTTAGGATCAGCGTTCTGTTGTCCGGTGTATTTAATATAAGCCTGGAACACAGTACTTAGGATAGGCTACTTGAAATCCCCAACCAACCGCAGAAAGAAAACACCTCTCAGTCCCCTGAATCAAATGGGCTGGGGACAGATGTCTCCCAAGGAGCAGAGGTAACACTCCTTGGTGGACCAGACCCAAAGTGATAGATTCCCCCGGTGCATCATTTGTCGATCTATTAGGATGAGCAGGCCTGGGCGGTTGCTAGGATACCACGAATCAGGCAAGGAAATGAAACATAATGGTGGGTGCCAAAAGGCAGGCACTAGCCTGTTTCTCCGGCTCCAGAGTGGGCCCCTCACTTATTAGCAGCATGATTAGTATCATTTTCAGCCGCTTGCGCCTCTCTCCCTCCTGGATGCAAGACCGTTATTGCATTTCAATTGGTAAACAGTGTTTGTGATTCATATTTTTTTTCTAAGAGTAATTGAATTTCAGAAAGTTGAGCCGGGTAATTGCTACCAAGGAATCTATTAATGAGAAAGAAAGTGCTTGGTGTTCGTGTGTTTTCCCCTAGACTATTAAATGGGAACTTCAATCTGGGAATGAAATCACCCTCCATTGATTTCCAGTGTCTTGTGCCATCATCTGGATAGCACTTTCAAGGGGTTTTATGAATGAGATTTGTTGTCGGTGTAATTGTGGTGGCAAATGCAGAAGAGGGAAGGGAAGATCTCTGGCTGCCATTTTCTTGAGGTTAGAATCTAAGTATCTCTTTTTGTAGCCTCAGATCTGTGAAATGGGGGAACCGGGTTTCCTTTGACTTTGCTTGGAGATAGTAAACAGTGGACTCATTGTTCACATGCTGTTTTATATACTTGCTAGTTGTATGGGTGGAAAAGTCACTTCTGTTCCCCAGACCTCAGTTTCCTCCTCTGTAAAATGAGTTGGACTAAGGGGGCCTCTGAGGTCCCTTCCAGTTCTAACCCTAACCCTATCATCTTGGGACATGACATCCCAGCCTATTGCTGGGGGGGCAACATTTTACTTCATGATGGTAATAATATAAATGAAAAACCCCGCTCAACAGTAATGAACTGAAAGCTACACCCAGGGAAAGAACTCTGGGAAATGAGTGTGAACCACTCCACAGAATTCCCAATCCCTCTATTTTTGTCTGCCTGCATTTTTGATTTCCTTCACAGATTAATTGTACACTATTTCAAAGTCTGACTCTTTTTATACAGCAAAATAACTGTATAGACATGTGTATGTATACTGTATTTAACTTATACTTTAACATATTTAACATTTATTGGTCAACCTGCCATCTGGGGGAAGGGATGGGGGGAAGGAGGGAAAAAGTTGGAACAAAAGGTTTTGCACTTGTCAATGCTGAAAAATTACCCAGGCATATATATTGTAAATAAAAAGTTATAATAAAATAAAAAAAAAAGAAAAACCCTATTCAAAACGTAGAGGGAAATCAGCTCACATCCCGGGTGATCAATATACAACCTTGTTAACTGTGTAACCATAAGCAAACCATGTCACTCCTGGGAGCCTCCGTTCCCTCACCAGTGGAACAATACTGTTCCTGATTTTACTATTCTCTACTTCAAAGAGCTGTTATGAAGGAAGAGCTTGGTAAAATTCATAAGCTTTATGAAGACAGAATCTATTGGCTGTTAGACTGGCAGGTAGGTGTAAGATAAGGAGCCTTGATCAAGAAAACATGGAGTTGGGGCAGCTAGGTGACCGCAGCAGCAGAGCACCAGCCCCGGAGTCAGGAGGCCCTGAATTCAAATCCAACCTCATACTAGCCCAGATAACTCACTTAACCCTGTTTGCCTCAGTTTCTTCATCTGTCAAATGAGCCTCCAAAAAGACATAAATGAGAACATGGAGTCTAGTAGTCCTGATTTTTTTTTTTTTGCTGAGGCAATTGGGGTTAAGTGACTACCCAGGGTCCCACAGCTAGTAAGCATTAAGTGTCTGTTAAGTGTCTGAGGCCAGATTTGAACTCGGGTCCTCCTAACTTCAGGGCTGGTGCTCTATCCACTGTGCCATTTAGCTGCCCCAGTCCTGATTCCTTTCACTTGGCTTATCTTAGTTTATCTGTCAAATGGGCAGAACATTTCCCTTCCTGCCCTTGCACAACTACCAGGGTATTATGAGGCTCTAGTACATATGAAACAGCTGTACAAATCTCCCTCCCCCCCAGGCTCTAAGGAAGGAAAGCCACAGCAGCTGCCAAGATGAACTATGACCAGACAGAGTAGATGGGAAATGAACCCTTCACATGGCACATCTGTGGCTTAGAGGGCACAGAGACAGTGAGAAGCCCGTTCTTCAGTCACCGACTCCAGCGAGACGCCATAGAATGGGACAAAAGATATAAAGATGCCATAGAATGGGGCAAAAGATATAAAACTTCCTGGGTCACTCTCAGTGCGTTAATAGGATGTGCCCATGAAGGTAGGGGCAGGCAAGTTTAATCTCACAACAATATCCACATTAAGTCATGTTTTCAGGGTCCCATGCCCTCTGACCACCACGGTTCCATAATCTCTAACACAAGAACGCCCCAGATCATAGAAAAGAGCTCAGAAGGCAATGGCGAAGATGGAGTGGTCACTGACCTTATGGCGCAGAGCTGTTATTATACAATTGTTGGATATTCTCAGCGCCCGAGATCTTGGGCAACTCACAGCATGGACAAGCAGAAAATAGCAGAACACTAGCCAACATCTGGGAATCCCTCAAGTCGCAGACTCCTGAGACCTGAGCTCTAATTAGAGACTTTACCTGGCTCTCTTGTTCTCTCTTCTGTCAACACAGTCAGTTGGGTAGTATGAAGGCCACTTTCAGAAACATTAGCCCAGAAACCGGAGCTAGTTCTGCTTTCATAAACTGATATATGTTGCCTTAGAGCAGAGGAAAGGCTTCCCGGCCCTACGGATGAATTGCCTTGCCTTCCTGATTGTGGTAACTCTGGATTTGGGATCATTTTGGTCCCCATTAGAATGCAAAGAAGAGAATCTGATTATCAAGATACCCAGCATGCAATGGACAGAAGGGTGGGAAAAATGTCTTGGCAGGATTGCATGACAGATTAGGAACTCTGCAGAAGGTCAGGGTGCCAGATGTTTTGGAGCCATCTATCATGAGGAAAGATGTTGGGTGGGTTGCGCCCGTGGGAGAGCCAAACAATGATGATCTATGTCCCAAATTCAGCCAAGAGGAGCCTATCTGACTATGTCAGCTGAACTCATTCTCCTCTTCCTGAAAGGTAAGTCCCACAGAGGTTATATCACAAAGGGACAGAAGGAATAGATTTCTGATGCAGCCAAGCAACGGGACCCCAATGGACTTTGGGTAACCCAAGAAATTCTTTTGCAGTTATTTGTTTTTCTGAGGCGTCTACTCAGTCTGATGTGTTTTGCAGACCTCAAAGCACTACAT
Source organism: Sarcophilus harrisii (assembly GCF_902635505.1). Classification (NCBI taxonomy): domain Eukaryota; kingdom Metazoa; phylum Chordata; class Mammalia; order Dasyuromorphia; family Dasyuridae; genus Sarcophilus; species Sarcophilus harrisii. The sequence continues at coordinate 33,312,967 of NC_045432.1, forward strand.
AAAATCTTAGTGGTAGTGGTGGGAGTTATAGAATATGCTAGGGGAAGAGCAAGTGTTTTGTGTTCTCTGAGGGAAATCACATCTGCATCTGGTTACAAGAGTGAGCAGTCAGTGAGGACACTGCTGCCATCCAACTCAGCCTCCTATGTTCTACAATGCATTCACACTAAGCTCTATGTTCCTCAGAAATGACTCTTCATTCCCATCTGTGTCACTGCACTAGCCAACGCCTATACCTGAAATGCACTCTATCCCTCCACGTCACATAATCCCTCTCTTCCTTCCATATACAGCTCAAGCACTACCTTCTTTTTTGATTAGTGTGTAATCTTTTTTATGTAGAAACATATTTATACAATTCTCTTGCTGCACAAGAGAAATCAGATTAAAAAAAGAAAGTAAATGAGTAAGAAAACAAAATGCAAGCAAACAACAACAAAAAGAGTGAGAATGTTATGCTGTGTTCCACACTCAGTCCCCACAGGCCTCTCTCTGGGTGTCAATGGCTCTTTATCATGAGATCATTGGAACTGGCCTCAATCATCTCATTGTTGAACAGAGCCACATCCATCAGAATTGATCATCATACAGTATTGTTGTTAAATTATATAATGATCTCCTGGTTCTGCTCATTTCCCTCAGCATCAGTGCATGTAAGTCTCTCCAGGCCTCTCTGTATTCATCCTGCTGGTCATTTCTTACAGAACAATAATATTCCATAACATTCATATACCACAATTTATTCAGCCATTCTCCAGCTGATGGGCATCCACTCAGTCTCCAGTTTCTGGCCACTACAAAGAGGGCTGCCACAAACATTCTTATACATACAGGTCCCTTTCCCTTCTTTAAAATCTCTTTGGGGTATAAGCCCAGTAGGGACACTGCTGGGTCAAAGGCTATGCACAGTTTGAAAAGTTTTTTTTTTTTTTTAACATAGTTTGAAATGGTTGGATCCGTTCACAGTTCCACCAGCAATGTATTAGGAGCACCACCTTCTCAGGTAGTGCTCAGCCTCAACTACTAGTGTCCTCCCTCCTCCTAATAACTTGGAATTATTCCATTTTTTAATTCTACATATACTTATATGTATATTTTCTTTCTGACATTAGAATACCATCTCCTTGAGTGTAGGAATCACTTCATCCTTTTGTGTTACTATCCCCAGTAGGTAATTAATGTCTGTTAACTGAATGACTGATTGAAAAGTGTGTTAAAATATGATGTTCTGGTCCCCCAACTACCACCCCCCTTCCAGTTAGTTAGTAAGTTTTAGTAGAAAATCAGATTGCAAAGGGGAACCTGGAAGTCACATACAAATCATTCCAAGATCAAAGGAGCATAATTGACAAATCGTATCAGTGTTACCTAAAATTCACATCCTGGTTCTATGTGCCAAAGCTGGGGAAACCACCCAGGTATTGTCCTGTATATAGCAATTCCTCACAAAATCTAGAACTTCGTCCAAAAGGCGGTGATAACTTTGAGATGATTTAGACATACGTTTGGGCAGCTAGATGGTACAGTGAATAAAGTAATAGGCCTAGAGTCAGAAAAACTCATCTTCCAGAGTTCAAGTCTGGCCTCAGATACTGTGTGATCCTAGGTAAGTCACTTAACCCTATTTTCTTCTTTTGTCAAATGAGCTGGAGAAGAAAATGACAAACCATTTCAGTATCTTTGCAAAGAAAACCCCAAAGTGGGTTCTTGAAGAGGTGGACATGATTGAACAACAATATCAAAGATATGCTAATTATCTGACGGCAAGGTGGGACAAATAGAAGAACTATTTTTCTCCAAAACCCTGTAAATGAGACCTCAAACTCCTGCCCTCCCAAGCCTTCTTCCCTATCCATTGGGATCCTGCTGCCAAGTGTTCCCAACTCTAATTCATGGTTACATGAATGGTACCCTCTTCCTCTTTCCCTCCCCAGGGGGCCTGCTTCCCCTCACCATCCCCCATCTCCATGCCATAGTCTTCCTCTGTACCACTTTCCACCACTTGTCTCTACCTTTATGGGCTTTTTGCCCTCATATCCTGTAAGTTTAAAGTACAGTTGCCACCCCATTTCCCGCTGCCAATCAGTCTTTCCAAGAGAGTACCCCCAAAACTAGGTGTCCTCACTCCTGCTTCAGATTTCATTAAATAATTATCAGGTCCACAGGCTATACTCCTGCAACTGGACATAGTCATGGCCAGTGGTTAAGGGATAATAAGTTTTCTGATATTAGAATATAGAAACTTTTAAAAGGATTTTTCCTGGAGTTGCAGGGGGGGGGGTATGTTTTCTTTCATGATATGACTAATATAGAAATATGTTTTGCATGACTGCACATGTATAATTTTTATCAAATTGTTTGCCTTCTCAAGAAGGGAGGAAAGGAGGGAGGAAGGGAGAGAATGTGGAACTCAAAATTTAAAATAAACCTGAATGTTAAAAATTGTTTTTCCACTTAATTAGAAAAAAATAAAATATAAAAAAAGTTCTCAAAAGAAAAAAGAATATAACAGCTAGATAATCATACGCAGAGCCAAGAGACTATAGAACCAGGAATAGTCCTGGAATTCAGGAAATCACAACATGATCAGGGAGCGAGGGATGGTGAAAGGCTAGTGTGGGGAATCCCAAGGGATATTAAGCAAATCAATTTATTAAGTGATTACAATGTGCCAAGCACTGGGCTATGTCGGTAGGAGTTGTGCACAAGCCAGACATCTATGGGGTTGGAAAAGGAAATTGCAGCATCGGGGATCAAGAATATACTCTTGCACTAGCTAAGTGTGACCTTGGGCAAGTCCCTTCCACTGAGCCTCAGTGTCCCTCTCTGTAAAATGAAGGGGTTAGACTAAGTGACCTCTGAGATCCCTTCCAGCTCTAGAGTTGAGATTCTCTGTGTGATAACAGCATGTGTTTATCTAGCACTGTGTATTATGTTAACTTATGATTCTCACCACAACCTTAAGAGATAGGTGCTATTGCTATCTCCATTTTACAGACAGGGAAACTGAGGTAAACAATAGTGAAATGACTTACCCGAGTCTTTTTGACTCAGGGTCCTTTTTTATATTTTATATTACCAGCGTATTCATGAAAAACATATTTCTATATTAGTCATATTGTGAAAGAAAACATAACCCCCCCAAAAAGAACCAGGAAAAATACTTTAAAAAGTTTCTATATTCTAATATCAGAAAAGTAATTATCCCTTACCCAGTGGCCATAGCTGTGTCCATTGGCAAGAGTACAGCCTGTGGAGCTGTTATTATTTCACATAGTTGCCAATATGATCTCAGTTTCCTTTTTTGTAAAATAAGACAATTGAATTAAGTGGACTCTAAGGCCTCTTCCAGCTTTAAAGCTGTGATTCTCTGAGACTGAGTTGTCCACTTTAGCAAGAATGGAAATGGTAGAAGCTTCTGAGCTTTTCAAGGGGGACACCTAAAGGGACAGGAAAACGCAGAAGCCCAGGCCCAGACTAAGACTAGAACCTTAGTTAAGGGTAGGCAGGAAGAGGCCCAAGGAGAACCAGGATAGTGATGTGTCATGAGAACTTTCCAGGAGGGGGAGTTCCTCATGAAGAAGAGGATGTTCAACAATGTCAGATACTACAGAAAGGTCCAAGAAGACCGGCAAGAATCCATGGACTTTCATGTTTGACATAATAGCTTCTTCTCAGTGGTGAGAAATAGATGACAGGTTTGAAAAATGGAGGAGAGAGAAAAGGAGAACAAGCCTGGCTTTTTCTTTTTTTTATTATTTTTTTTTATTTAATAGCCTTTTATTTACAAGATATATGCATGGGTAACTTTACAGCATTAACAATTGCCAAACCTCTTGTTCCAATTTTAAGCCTGGCTTTTTCAAAAAAATTAGGGGCAGCTAGATGGTGCAGTGGGAAGACCACCAGCCCTGAAGTCAGGAGGACCTGAGTTCAAATCTAGTCTCAGATACTTAACACTTCCTGGTTGAGTGTGGTATTGGGCAAGTCACTTAACCCCAATTGCCATTGCCTCAGGGGGAATTTATATGTGTATATATATATATATATATATATATATATGTGTGTGTGTGTGTGTGTGTGTGTGTGTAAAAACAAAATATATATAAAAACAAAAATAATAAATCAGGTTTTTTTTAAGTATAAAAGAAAGAGTATTGAATTTAGTGGTCAGGAGAAATCTGCTTTCGAATCTTGCCTCTGATGTTTACTAGCTGTGTGACAGTGCAAATTGATTTACTGAGGCTCTGAGCCTCAGTGTCCCCATTCATAAAGTAGTAAAGGGGTAGTAAGGGGACACTGCAGTGGATAGAACACTAGGCTGGGACTCAGGAAGATTCATCTTTCTTAAGTTGAAATCTGACCTCAGACATTAGCTGTGTGATCATGGATGAGTCACTTCACCCTTTTAGCCTCAGTTTCCTCATTTGTAAAATGAGAAGGAAATGGCAAGCCACCCCAGTACCTTTGCCAACAAAACCCCAAATAGGGTCATGAAGAGTGAGAGACCTCAATAACAAAGTAGTGACAACACACAGAGCAAGGATCAAATAAGCACTCTTTCTTCCAGTGAGGCAATTGGGGTGAAGTGACTTGCCCAAGATCACACAGCTAGTAAGTGTTAAGGGTCTAAGGCTAGACTAGAACTCAGTTCGACTTCAGGGCTGGCGCCTTATCCACTGTGCCACCTAGCTACCCCACTCTTGCTAACAAGAGTTCATGTCCATTACAAAGTAGTACCCTTCCAAAGAACCCAGTTTTTCCCCATGTTCACAGATGAAAAAAGGAGTTCAGAAAGGGGGTCACACAGCTCATAAGGGTCAGTGCCAGAATTCTGAACAGTGCTCTGGATGTCAAGTCTAACCCAGGCCCCCCATACACCATAGCAGGTATTTGTACAGTCTGTGGAAGGGGGGTGGGGAACCTGATCAGATGGCCCAAGTCTAATAAGGGTGGCGATATCTGCTTTGACCCTTAGCATCGGCTGCTAGTCAGTCCCGGAGAAGCTGACCCTCTGCATATAGCTTTCCCAAATACTCTGTGAGCTGAGTATTCCCGCTTTCATCTATTGCGGAAAACTTGAGCTGGGCCTCTTCTATCAGCAAAGAACAAAACCCCAAATTATTCAAGCTCCAAGGGACCTTCAAGGTCATCGGCTTGAACCCTGGCAAGTTTCGGCTGCTCTCTCAATATGAGTCTATTACTCTTAGCTTGTCTTCTCACCCGATGTTTACTTATTTCCTGAAGCTAGGACCCAAATGAGGGAAAGCTGCCCATTTCTCCCACCATGCCATCCCCTTGCCTGTGTGGCCTTCAGGCCACGCCACAGACAAAGGAGGCTTCCGTGGCAGTCAGCCTCCCAGGATTAGCACCATCTGCTTGGGGACGTTTCTGGTCTGGAACTTCTTAGTTTGCCGGAGCCCTCCTACCGAGGCGACTTTGAAGTCAGATAAGATGATGTGTAAATAGCAAATGACAGCTGGCATTTGACTAGCGTCCTTCCTTGTAAATCCATTAAGAAATTCATTTAATACTTCAATAATTTTCCCTTCCTCTTTGATCATGCTTTCCGTTTCATCCTGTAATGAGCCAACTTCCGCTTTGCCTGAGCTGCTTTTTACACTTCTGAGAAACTCTGTTTGAGTCGACTTGAAGGAAGCTGCATATCTTTCAGGAGCCTTTCTTCACCTTCTGTCCCTAGTTTTACCAACCCGCTACCCTCTCTGGCCTCTGACAGTAGGGAAGATTTGGACCAGGCCAGTGTTATGAGAAAAGGACTAAAGCACTGACTATTGGAGCTAAAGCGGAGGAGACCTCTTTTTTTTGGGGGGGGGGTGATTAGAGAAGAGGAAAGTAGACCTGTAAACTTGGGCCTCTTCTATTCAGAGATGATTAAGGCACAAAAGAGTTAAAATGAGTAGATCTGGAATTACATCAAGTTTTAGAACTCAAATGGATGGACTTTTTGTATCATAAAAGTACTAAAACATGGAATTGGAGCTTGAAGAGGTGGGCCTCTTTTCTTGGTTATTACTAAAGAATTGGAATGAGAAAGGATGGTCCTCTTTTAGCTTAGAGGAGTTTCATTCCAGAAAGGAAAAAAAAAACATGGACTATAACAGAAGGGATGGACTTAAGGATGATGGAAATAGATAAGTAGATGGAAGGAAGGAGAGAGAGAGAGAAAGAGAGAGAGAAAGAAAGAAAGAAAAGAAAGAAAAGGAAAGAAAGAAGGAAGGAAGGAAGAAAGAGAAAGAAAGAAAGGACAGAAAGACAGACAGACAGAAAGATGCATGGATGGATAGGTAGATAGATGGATAAATAAATAGATATGGACACACAGAGATACCCATATATATGTATGTACATATATGTATGTATATATACATATAGTATATATACACACACACATATGAATATATAAGCCATGGAGTATAAGAATTGGAAGCAGGGATTTTTTTCTTATCATTTAGGACTAAAGCACAGAAAACAAGCTCTTAGAAGAGTTTGTCCACTTTTTTCCTTTAGTTCTATTACCCAAAGAGCTATAGTGGGAAACACCGGGCCTTTTTTGTGGGAAAGTACTAAAGTTCACACACTTGGACCTGGAAAGGATGAGCCTCTTTTATCCAGAAGAGACAAAAAAGAGTAAAAGAGTTTGTGAGGGGGGCAACCCTTAATTGAGAAAAATGAAAGAAAAGAAAATTGGAGCTCTAAGGGGTAGGCCTGTTACTGACAAAGCAATAAAGCAGAAAGGATAAGAACAGGAACCATTGGCCTTTTTTATTGGGAAAGAACTAAAGCATGGAGAAAGGATGAAATCAGAAAGGATTAGAGTTGTAAGTGGTGAGCCTCTTTATCCGTTAAAAGTAAATCCTAGATGGCTTTGAAAAATGCTTTTATAACCAAGGAAGAGATCTGGCCAAGTCTTAGGATGGAAATGTACCGAGTCACCCAATAGTAGAACAGAGGGTTAAGACAGGCCCAAACCATGGGAAAATTGAATAAGATGGGTGAGTCTCTTTTATCCAGAATGAGACTAAAACACAGAGTATAAAAGCAAAAAGTGACAAGAATCTTTGATGTGTTATTCCTAAAACACAAAACACTAAAAGGAGACTCAACAAACCTATTTATTGATGTTGTTTTCAATTGGGAAAGTACTTAAATCACAGTGACTTAAACCTAGAGCAGGGTTTGGGGATCCCTTTATCCGGAAGCCACTGCAACACAACCAAAAACTGGAAGGGGTGGGTCTAATTGCTGGGACTAAGACCAAAAGAAGTAGAACCAAAAAAGAGGTGAGCCTCTTTCATTTGCAAGGGTACTTAGAGAGACTTAGAATGGAGAAGGAGGCTTTTCTAAAAGCACATAACCTAAGAACTGGAAGGACTGAACTTCTTACTATCTGATTTTAAAACCCAAAGAAGTAGAACTCAAAGGGGTAGATCTCTTTAATCTGAACCACAGTGGAGCAGATCTAGGATGGTCCCTCCTTTATAATGAATGCATCGGTGATGGGGATTAGAAGGGATTTTTTTTAACTACTTAGGATGCAAGCATATAAAAATGATCCTCAGAAGGATCTGGAATCCTTTCACCTTTAGGATTAGTTCTTGGAGAATTGGAATGGAAAGAGGGGATGCTGCTTTATCCTTTGGATCTATTTTATCCAAGGCCTGGGAAAGTTTTTTGGTAAAGGAGCAGATTAAAAATATTTTAGGCTTTGGGGGGGGGCCTAGAGGCAAAATCTAGTTTATTATGTAAGTACTTAGGTAATAAGAGAGAAAATAAATTTCCACAAATTTTTGAAGAAATTTAAAATATGATTAGTATGATTTCTGTTATATAGGTCTAATAAAAAATGGAAATCTCTTTTCAGGGGAGCTAAGATTTTTTAAAATTGGGATTCAAGTTTAAATGTTCCTTATCAAAATCAATGACAAATGTTCATTTATTAATGCTGATCTGTGATGAGATTTTACAGATTTCTTCTTTGAAAATGTCTTTTCACACAGATAGGTACTGCCATATGCCAAGATCAATCCAAATTAAGCGTATTCATCACTTGGAAAGCATTCCTTCTCTTGATATTACTTTTTAGATATCATTACATTGCAGATTAATCACAAAGTCTTCAAGGACTAGCCCAATAGGTGAAAGGATTCCAGACCCTTCTAAGGATATTTTTTCAAGTACTTCTATCCTGATCAATCGATGAGTCTTAGGTCTAAGTCTCAATGATTTAAGTAACTTTGCAACGAAAGAGGCTTCCTACCCTTTTCATTTCAACTTCTCTTGGTCTTAGTTCCAGAAATTGAGAGCTTCTAGCTTATGAGCTGGATTGAAATGCTTTCAAGATAAAGAGGTTCCCAAACTGTTCTAGATCCAAGTCTCTGTGAGTAAATACTTAACCAATTGAAAGAGGCACCAACTCAGGATAAACATAATACCTTGTGTTTTAGGTCTAAAGCGCAGATTAATCACTTCCAGTTGAAGATTAGGCTGGGAGCTCCTCAATTACACAGTGAAATGGGTTTTGAAATGTGGAAATTTCTTCTGCATCCATACAGAATCTATATAGACGGTTCTCAAACTTTTGTTTTCAGCATCTTTATCCTATTAAAAATTATTGAGGATCTCTCCAAAGAGTTTTTGTTTATCTGGATTATATTTATAGATATTTACCATATTGGAAATTAAAACTATTTTGGAATTTGTAGACCCTCTAAAAGGGTTGCAGAAATCCGCAGGATTCTCTAGACCATACTTTGAGAACCACTGATATAGATCTTCAAAATGCTGCTGGAACCGTAGTTTGAGCTCAGAAAACATATCCACTGCCAACGTGTATGGGAATGGAAATTTTGCTTATTTTAACTTTTGACAGCCCAGGAAATATAGAAAGCAACTTGACATTACTTGGAGAATTGACTTTACCTTCACATAGAAGTACTGTTTTGGCTTTTAATTTAATACTGAATTAATTAAGAAAGATGATCAAGTCAGTAGCAAAAAGTTGTCCATGCTATAATAATTGGCTTATTTCAAATTCAAATTATTTCATATTTATTTCAAAGCCATAATAATAGTTGATTTGAGGGCAATTTTGTTAAGAAAAATTTCTATCACATTTCTAAACTCAAGAATACCTAAATGACTTTTTTCTTCTTTTCTAATTTTGATATGATAGTTATGCTCTGGTATTAATTTTTTTTAAATAAAATGTGGTACACCACATATTCCCATGATGCTTGATGATACATCAATATATGTCTTTACTTGCCATCTAGGGGAGTGGGGAGAAGGGGGGGGGGAAATTAGGAGACAGGATTTTATAAGGATGAATGTTAAAAATTATCCATGTATATATTTCGAAAATAAAAAAGCTTTAATTAAAAAAAATTGGAATAAGAAGAGAGGATGATCACTTTGGCCCAAACAATGGAAAATTCGCAACATGCTAGTGAGTCTCTTTTATATCAAAAGGATTCAATAATAAATCTAAGACTTGAAATGAGTAGATCTCTTATACAGTGAAAGTGTTTAAATCACAAAGACTTTGGGCTAAATCTGGGATTGGGGTGGGATATTCTTTATCTAGAATGGTCATAATATCTAGAAAGGGAGAACAAGGAAGGAATACATTCCTCTTTAATTGGTTGATTGCACAAATCAATGATAAATTTGTCAATGATAAAAATGCTAGTTTTGCGGCATTATTGTGATTTGTGGTATATCGTACTGCAATGAGAAGCAATGAGAGTACCACATGAGGTCTCTGTCACCAAAATTCAATTCTGCCTTGTAATACAAAAGGAGCCATAGGCAACTTTTAAACAAATGAACACGACTGTTATCCAATAAAGCTGTATTTGTGGATCCTGAACTTTGAATTTTATATAATTTTTATGTCATGAGATATTATTCTTTTGATTGTTTTTCAATCATTTCAGAATGTAAAAGCCACTCAACTAAAAGAAAGAGGACCAGATTTTTGACAATTCCTGGTCTAAAGCATGGGGAAGCTGAGTGAGTCTCTTTTATCCAGAATGGGAGGAAAGCAGATTATCAAGAAATAAATCAATAAAAGCTAGAAAGGGTGGGAGACTTCAGTATGAAAACAGTATAACATAAAGGATTACAAGATTAAATTTTTTTTAGTCCTAAAATGACTAGATAATATTTTCTAAGCACTTGAAAGGAGAGGCATCTTTCATTGGGAAATTTAAACCAGAAAAACTTGAAACTAGAAAGGAAATCGGATGCCCTCTTTGATCATGAAAGGTCTAAAGCACAGCACATAAGACTGGAAAGGATCAGGGTTCTTATTGCTTGGGACTTTAACCAGGAGAAGCAGAGCAAGGATTTTTTCATGGGGTAAGTTCTTAAATCAGAGAAATTTGGAACTAGAATAGAGGCATGGGGGTTCTTTACATGGCAAAGATTAAAGCACTGAGCTAAAGAACTAGGAGACTTACTTTCTGTGACTAAAACTAGAAGTAGTAGGACCTCTTTCATGAAGAAAATTTCTAGGGGCAGCTAGGTGATGCAGTAGATAGAGCTCCAGGCCTGAATTCAGGAGGACCCGAGTTCAAATCTGTTCTCAGACACTTAACACTTCCTAGTTGTGTGAGCCTGGGTTAAGTCACTTAACCCCAATTGCCTCAGCAAAACAAAAAGTAAATATCTATGAGTTTTACTCATAGGACCTTTTATACCATGAAATCTTGAATGCAGAGGTGGGCCTCTTAGTAGCTGGGACTAAAACTAGGAGAAATCAGACAAAAAGGGAATTTTCTTCATTTATTTCTTAAATCAGAAAAGAAAATATCTGGAAAGATGAGCTTCTTATAATGGGAATGAGCTAAATCAACCACTGAGGGACTTTTTCACTGGTTAAATATAAAATATAAAAAATCCAGACAGAGAGAGTATGAAATATTCTAACCCTTGCGCCTTTCGCATCAAGAACTGGAATAAGCAGGCCAGTTCCCATGGCCTTATGATTAAGGGAGTCATCCGTACCCAGAGAGAGGACTGCGGGAACTGAGTGTGGAGCACAACATAGGATTTTCACTCTTATTCTTGTTGTTTGCATTTTGATTTCTTTCTCTTTTTTTTTCCTTTTTGATCTGATTTTTCTTGTGCAGCACGATATGTGTGGAAATAAATATAGAACTGCACATGTTTGACATATCAATATATCTTTACTTGCCATCTAGGGGAGTGGGGAGAAGGGGGGAGGGGAATTAGGACACAGGATTTTATAAGGATGAATGTTAAAAATTATCCATGTATATATTTCGAAAATAAAAAAGCTTTAATTAAAAAAAAATTGGAATAAGAAGAGAGGATGATCACTTTGGCCCAAACAATGGAAAATTCGCAACATGCTAGTGAGTCTCTTTTATATCAAAAGGATTCAATAATAAATCTAAGACTTGAAATGAGTAGATCTCTTATACAGTGAAAGTGTTTAAATCACAAAGACTTTGGGCTAAATCTGGGATTGGGGTGGGATATTCTTTATCTAGAATGGTCATAATATCTAGAAAGGGAGAACAAGGAAGGAATACATTCTTCTTTAATTGGTTGATTGCACAAATCAATGATAAAATGCTAAACTAGGTTGCATTTGAATTGGCAGTCTGAAGGATTCTGGGATGGGTCAGGACTCAAGCACAGAAAAACCATTCTTAGAGGGGCCTGTAATCTTTGAACCATTAGGTCTAAAAATGGGAAAAGATAATTATTTTTAGGCTTTGGGGCCCTGGACTCAAGCCAAGAAAAATAAAAGTAAAAAGCTTGGATTATTTCATGGGGAAACTATTTAAACCAGAAAGAACTGGAATCAGAAGGCGACTGGGACCTCTTTCCTTAAAAAGGATAATGCACAGAACATGTCTGCTGGAGGGAGTGGGCCTCTTCCTTTTTGGTACTGAAATAAAAGATGTCAAATGAAAGATACGGATTCCTTCTTTGAGAAAGTACTTAAATTGAAGAGAACCATAACCTGGGCTGGGGAGTCTTTACATGGAAAGCATTAGAGCGGGAAGCCTTCAAGCTCAACTGTGGTCTGAAATTGGTTGAAATTAAAACCTTGAGAAGGGGAACTTGAATGGTTAAGCCTCTTTCATTGCAAAAGTACTTAAATCACAGAGACTTGTTATTAGAAGGAGGGCTAAGGACTCTTTTCTTAAAGCACTGAGAGCTAGCATTGCCAGCTGACTAGAAAGGGTGAGCATCTTTTACATCACAGAGAATTGGTACTAGAATGGGTTTGAGGGGCCCTCTTTGATCATAAAATGACTAAAGCAAAGAGCTTCCCAGCTGGAAGAGTTGAGCTTTTTTTATTAATTGGGATTAAATCCCGGAGAAGTAGAATTGTAAGGGCTGAAGCTCTTTAATTGGGCAAGTGCTTATATCCCAGCGGAGCAGATCTGCTATAGTTGAACCCATTTTAATGGGACAGTGCTAACTCAGCTAGTATTAAAGCTAGGAATTGGAAAGGCGCTTTCATTGTTTAAATCTGAAACATAGAAAGCAATCCCTAAAAGAGGATTGGGGATTTTTGCCCAGAGCTAATCCATGGAGAATCAGAATGGGAAAGGATAATGTTCTTTTAATATTTGGGCTTAAACCTAGAAAATGTCATTAGGCTGGCTCTCTTTTATCCCAATGGGATTAAAACCCAGAGTTTAAGAACAGGAAGGGCTAGGAATCGTATCCTATGAGTTAGCCTCAGACACGGTCCCTTTTCAGTGGGAAAATATTGTCACAGAGAATCAGACAATCGAAGGGCAGGCCTCTTAGAATGGGAAAATGTTCAGTCAAGCAGTATTAGAGCTAGGAGGGTGGGCCTCCTTCATGTGTTAAGATCAAAGCATAAAAAAACAACTTCGGAAAGCTCTGGACCTTTTTATAATTAATTTTAAATCACAGAGAATTAGAGCTAGAATGGTTGGGTCTTTTATATATATAAAAAAGACTACATCATGGAGTATCCAACCTGGAAAGGCTGGCTTCTGTTATGGGGAAAAGGAGTGAAATAGAATCAGCTGGACTTGGACAGAACCCCTCCATGACCTTCTGCTCTCTCTCAATAACCTGCCTTCACCTCCTAGAACAGTTTCCAAGTTGGCCTGGGCCTGGCCTTCAATACTTCTAGCTGCCAACTAGCTCAAAAAGAGTTCTCAGTATAGAAAAAGTAAACTCAGTCAAGATGGTCCATGATATTATAGAATGGTTACGATTTTCTGGATGCTCTTTTCTCATGAAGGGCAATTCTCTCTCTCTCCCACCCCTGCTCCTATTTGTTCCAGTTCTAGCCTCCACAATTATACAGAATAAATCTTCCAGCATCACATGAAAACAACAATCATTACCCATCCCATATTTCCCCCTTGTCTTGATATCTCTAGGCCAAATAGCAAAATCTTGGGCTATGGGAATTTTACTCCTGGGTATTATGTCCACTTGACTAAGAGCTGAAGATCTCAGTGGGGCAGCTTGGGCCTTTGGGCCTAAAAAGGAGGAAGACAGGATGAGGGATTCTTCCCTTAAGATAAAAAAATGCCTCGCCAGCCCTGTTCCAGACCTGTAGCTGTTAAATGGGATGCCAGAATGGAAAGAATGATGGATTTGGTATCCAAATGGTCCCGAGTTTGAATCTCACCTCTACCACTTATGAACCGTGTGACCTTTGGGCAAGCCTGTGCCTCAGTTTCCTCCTCTGTAAAATGAAAGGGCTGGGAGCAGCTAGTTGGTGTAGGGGATAGAGCCGCAACCCTGAAGTCAGGAAGACCCAAGTTCAAATCTGGTGTCAGATACTTAAAACTTCCTGGCTGTGTGACCCTGGGCAAGTCATTTAACCCCAATTGCCTCACAAAATAAAATGAAATTAAATTAAATGAAAGGGCTAAACTAGCTGGCCTCTGATATCCCCTTCTACCTCTGGATCTAGAATCCCACAATTTCTAGTGGGTCTCCCGAGCCACTTCCTGTTTTCCAAGAGAATATCAGCTTGAGGGAAAGGTTTTGTGTGCCCATCACCTAGCTCAGTGCCTCACATACAGGAGATGCTTAACAAATGCTTGTTGTTTCTGAAGAATACTGTAGAAATGGGAGTTATTGTTGCAGAGAATTATGTGTCAACATTATATCTCGTAAGCTTTTTTTCATTGGAAACTAAACAACTGAATATTCAAACAAATATGATCCTGCATAAAACCATCAATTCCTAATTTGTATTCTTTGTTCAAACTGGGTTATCTCTTTTCCAAATTAATAACAGAAACGTCCCATTCGTCTTCTGGATTCTTTCTTTTCTCTTTGTCCTCTGTGTGCGTGTGGGGAGGGGGGGTTGGTGGGAGGAGGGACTGGAGGGGACGGCACTGCAAAGTCTGCACCCTTCGTTTCATCATATGGCTGACTCCTGGTGTGGAAATTCCCTCCATGATGTATATGGATATAAATCTTCTTCAAGATTAACTGGGGCACTTAAAGGTATAATGGTTTGTCTTGGGTCAAGAGGAAGTAGGTGACACAGCAGGATTTGATCTTGACTTTGGACACGACTGACTTCCTGGCTGGGGGGCTGGCACTCTCTCCACTGTACTACACTGTCTCTCACCCCTGCTGGTGGGCTTTTAAAAAAAGTAGGATCAGTACGATGGTCTGACTGTATTCTAAGATATGTTATTTTATATACATCTTCTCAGATTTCTTTGTATTTTTCATTCCTGAAATTTTCCTAGGGTATAATAATGTCCCATTGTATTTCTGAACCCCAGTTTCTCCAGCCATCTCCTCCAGCACAAGTCCCAGACAACATGGCCCAGACAACATGGTTGTTTCTTCTATTTTACAACAAGGCTTCCGAGACTCTTTTGGTATAGGCAAGTAATCCCTTACAATTCTCCTGGGCTCCACAGATCTTATCAATATGATCTTCATTTAAGATGGACTTTGTGTTACATGAGGTATAACTGAACTTTGTATCTTGTGACTAAAAACCATTACACTGAATTCCCAATCCCTATATTTATGCTCACCTGCATTTTTGATTTCCTTCACAAGCTAATTGTACAATATTTCAGAGTCTGATTCTTTTTGTACAGCAAAATAACGTTTTGGTCATGTATACTTATTGTGTATCTAATTTATATTTTAATATATTTAACATCTACTGGTCATCCTGCCATCTGGGGGAGGGGGTGGGGGGGGTAAGAGGTGAAAAATTGGAACAAGAGGTTTGGCAATTGTTAATGTTGTAAAGTTACCCATTCATATATCCTGTAAATAAAAGGCTATTAAAAAAAAAAAAAAAAAAAAAAGAACTTTGTATCTTGAACACAGCAAACAGATGCTGCCAAGACCATCCCAGGAAGCGCACATCCGGACGGACTTGACCCCCGGCCTCTTCCCACGGACCACATTGTGCTCTGGTCTCCTGCCAAAGAGGAGGGGGAATCGGAGACTCCAGCTCGGTCCCTTCATCTGCATGATATGTGTGTGGATAGGGGAGTGGGTCCTGGGCTGATAACCAAGCCCTGAAGAGCGGCCTGCTGCAAGAAACGGTGCATGAATAAAATTACATATGGTTATTAGGGATGACAGTACACTAATAAGACTCACACTCATTAGTGCATGCAATCAAACTTTATTAAATATTCACCAAGACTAACATCACCTCCTCTAGGAAAAGACCCACCAACCTGATTGCTCAAGACTCAGGAAGTACATCTCCTACCAGTGCCCATAACAAGGCTCCCACTCTATCCCAGCAAAAGCTGGGTCTCTCCTCCTAAAGCGGGGAGATAATTTCACAGTTCAGAGAACACAAAAGTATGTCTTTGGTGAGACCCAGAAGCAGGCTTTTTTTTTTACCTGTTACATCTAAGTTCTGATTGAGGATTGATTACTTAAGTTTATGTTGGCAAAATATCAATCAAATCTTTAGCTTTCTAATGTCATTAGGATTTATCAGTTATGTACCCGATTTCGGACACATACACACATTCACATATTCATCAGGACTTAGTTACCTAATTTGGGGAACACAAACGTCACGGCCAAACTTACTTCGAGTATGGAAAAATAACATATACTACTTAATCACAGAACGTATGCTTAAAACAAAATGGAGCTGCCCATCCTAAATTAATGTGCTTATTTTCTTCTGCTTCCACTCATTAGGCTTAAAAGGAGAAGCCAGAAACTGCCTCCTGCTCTCTTTGGACTGGGTTCTTTGAGACTTTACCAACTTAAGACTTCCAGGAAGGAGAGTTCTCTTACTTTACCCCAGTTACAGCTATAGTGACTATTCGTACCATGTATTTGTCTTTTATTGGACCTCAAATTTCATTTAAGGGATTTTCCCAAGGACTGTATTTTGAATCAGAGAATAGGAGAAAAAGACTAAATCCTTTCTTTGGAGGTCATGCTGTCTCAGGACTACACCTAGATCTCCAGTCCCGGGCTGCCTCTTCTCCGCATTTATTTCCGATTACACATGAATGCATAGTTATTCTAAGAAACTGATGCTTCTAATCATGTCAGTAGCTTTGTGCTATCGGAGCAGAAAAGTCCCTGGAGCCAACTTGCAGTGTGAGATGATGCCTGCAAACACAGCCCTTTGTAGAGAAGAATAAACACCTGTACCAGGAGAACCTAAAAGAGGGATTCTACACCATAAGGTCTAAAGCTTTAGCAAGCTATGAATTGGCTTCTCAGGAGATACGAATGTATGGATTGCACAGGTATTGCCCTTCAGAAGTGACAGGGAAAAAAAAACAGTCCCCTACAAAGTTTTTCATGTTTTAAATATTTGTTAATGTGCACTCGTGAGTCCTTTGTGGTTTGAGCATTTCTTTTGCAGGACAAAAAAATAGCTGTCCCATATCTGATTACTTTGTACAGTGAGTAGGTTACTAGAAAGGACCTTGTTAATCCCTTTTATAGGAGACCTAGACACAATTCCGATCTAAACTTTATTTAAGAGCTTTTCCATGAGACTCAGGGGTGGAGGGTATATTGAACAAGGTAGTGTGATTAAAAAGCCTGGATCTCCCATCTCCCTCATGTAATTCTTCAGAAATGAACTCAAATCTCCAATCCCTGGCTGCCTTTCATTTATGTTTTCATTTGCTTTTCATTTTTTTTTCTTTTCATTTATTTTTCTGAGCATAGGTGACCAAACAGAGGACCTGAGAGATGTCCCACTATACCTCTCTAAGTTGGACTGGTAAGTTGAACACTCTTGAGGATGAACTAATAATGGGAGCTGTTTCCTATTCATTGTGCTGCTTTTCCGAGCAGGGGTGGATCTCCACAATGGTAAAAGTCAAACCCACCCAGAAGTCCCATAAGTATCCCATGAATTTTTCCTCTATTGTGAGAAAATATAATTGTAATGACGGGTTGTAGTTTACGTTTATGTATTAGGTCATGCTTACGAATCTTTTGTATTTTAAAGATTTTTTTGTAGTGGAGAAAATAAATAGCTGTCTCATTCCCAATATCTATCACTTTATGCACTGCAAAATTTTAACCAAAGGGACCTTTTTATTCTCTTTTAAAGGAGACCCTCCAATTGAGCCATACTTAAGTTTCATTTATGAGATTTTCCCCAGTCCAGAGTGGGGGTATAGTGACCTAGGCTGTGTGGGGAAAAAACTTAAATCTCTTTTATCGGAAGTCAGACCCCTCTAAGACTGAATCCAAAGTGCTTGGGCCAAAGACTGAAGTAAAGACAACTCCTGGGTATTGTTTTGTTAAATATTTCTCTAAGATAGAGATATTGTAAGTTGTGTTGTTTTCATATCACAGAGACTTTGTGAGGTAAGGTGTTTTGCTCGCCATCAGAAGAACTGGGAGACCTAAGACTACTACTTTCATGACCAGAAGCACCAGGAACCATTCTCTGGAAGCTCACCATGTATTCACCGCAGTCAGACAAGAAAATACCTACATACATATGCAGGTGCCTAATAAAAATAATTCTGTACTTCAAAGGCTTTGATAAACTTGAGGTTTTCCCTCTAATACAGAGAGCAGACCCCTCTGTGGGTTCCCATGTAGCATGAGTCTCGTCTCTGTTCTTCCATAAATCCTCCACAGAGGATCTTTTCAATGTTTTGGAGGCCTCTTTCAGGGTATTATTCAAGGTATACACAGATGTCAATGTAGAGAACCTAGACGTTCTCTCTGCCCTCTCTCAATCTCATGACTTGATTGGTCCTCTTGTGAGATTTGCTGTAGAAGAGATTCTCGATGTTGATTTATAACTAAATTCCCACCACAGCCCTTATTATATCCTGGACTCCATTGGCAGTCTGACGAAATGTACAAACTGATTTCCAAATGCATAAAAGAAATCGGATTATAAAAGAAATCGGATTATATTGAAATAGGTATCCAATTTTTTAACACGTTCATAGACACCTATTCTAAGGGCATCAGTACCACAGTAGAAGGAGGAAGAGCAGAGACACAGCATTAGAACCAAATTCTGCCAGATTTCCTTGAATGGAGGAAATCCTTTTTCCATGAGTAAACAGGTCCAGGGTGCTGGGTCTTTTCCACCTAGGCCTCGGTGCCTGTCACACACCAGCTCGTCTTGCCTGGCTGGGATCACGGTGGAGAGTGGGAGCTCCAAGCTGACCTTTTCATATTATGTATTTGACTGGCTTGCCTGTGCACATGTCTCATGTCTCTCCATTTACAACTTCACTAAACTGTAAAGAGGGGACCATCAGCACCAAAAGGTCACCGCAGACGGCTTCCGATTTGCTTCTGATATTGAATCATTCACTCTGAAATACACAGGAGACTAATTTCATTTGTTATTGACAGAAATAGTTCCACCAGGCCTTCTTTTTCAAGTTTAACCCAAACCAGGCCGAAACAGAGCAGAACCCAATTCATTGTGTTACGGCCGAGAAAATCGCATTCAGTCCAATCCATCAAAGACATGGGAAAGTAGTTATCATGTGCTCAGTACCGTGTAAGATATACCGGATTGCAACCCGGTTTAACCAGTGTTCTTCAAGTACCTGCTGGGTTCCAGGAATTGTGTTTGTTATGGGGAATAAAAAGATGACATATGTTACAATCCCTCCCTTCAGGGAGCTTACAATCTATTAGCTGGGGGAAACATTCAGAGCTTAGAAAGTGATTAAGTACATAGGAGGAGTCAAGCTGAATGGCCTGATGGATTCTGGAAAGAAGGGATACTAGTGTCTGAGAAAAAAAGCATCGCACAGTGGAAAGAACACTTGATCTGAAGTCAGAAGACCCAAGTTAAATACAGGCTCTGACATTTAATTTGCTGTGTGGTTTTAGGTGATTAATTAACCTCTCTAAGCCTTATTTCTTTCATCTGTCAAATGGGAATGCAATCCTTATATTACCTGCCTCGGGACTGTTGGGAGGAAAGTATTAGCTAAAGTAGCATTCTCCTTAGTAGCATTATACCTGGATAGATATGACAAAAATCAGCTTTGAATTGAAGAGACAAAATTTTTACATGGTAGATATAAAGAAAAGGGGGATTTGGGGGATCTTTGGGGGTGGCTAGGGGGCTTGGGAATCAGGAGCAATATACCCTAATAGTTAGTTGTATACCTCATGTGATACTCTTCCCTTGGGGAGTCTGACATTAATGAGAGAGATATTAAGACAGACTGGGGATTTGTTTGTATCCATTGGGAATAATCCTGTGGGTCAAAGCCATCCCACTAATTTGAAGAAAAGAGAAGGACCTAATTTACCTAAGGAAGTGGAGAGCTGGACCATTACTTGTGGGGAAAGAAAGGGGAATTAGACTATCCATATTTACAAAGGGGGAAAGGACAAAGAACCCAGTTTTCCCATAGGTGGAGGGGATCCTCAGAGGTCATCTAGCCCAACCTATGGCACGCAAGATATTCCTGATCAGTGGTCATCCAACCTTTATTTTGAAGTTCTTCAATAAGGGGCAAGTCATCACTTCCCAAGGCCACCCATTGCATTTGTTAGACATGTTAGCCAATTTTTCATTCTGTGGATCCAAAATCTGCCTCCTTGCAACTTTCTTCCACTCTAGTGCTCCTAGTTTTACCTTCCTGGGCCAAGCAGAACAAAGCTAATCCCCCTTTGCCATGAGAGAACTTCAAATACTTAGAAACAGCTATAATGTTAATTCTTCTTCCTCCTACCCAGCTGTCTTTTCTACAGGCTAAATAATTCCACTTACTTATGCAATCTGCTAATGGTCTTAAAGCAAAGACTCAGAATCCTGGTCTTCCCTCTTCTATATTCTCTCTAACTTATTGATGTCTTTCCCTTGTAAGTATTACCCATAATGGTCCAGCTGCGGCCCGTTTCATTCTGGACACTCTGCCTCTCAATGGAGTCTAAGAGCTCATTAGTTTTTCCCCTCTGCTGTGTTAGACTATTGACCCATTGAGCTTGCTGTCCACTGAAATCTGTAAATACTGAAAACACAAGAAAAGAATAGGAAGACTTTTGCAAATGGGTTTCTACTTCAGTTTTCATAGGATCTTATACACAGAGCTGGAAGTGATTTCAGAGGCTATTTTATTTTATAATACATTTTCTAACATTTTATAATAATACTTTTACAGAAGAGGAAACTGAGGCCAAGGGAAGGGAAAGGGACTTATCCAAGGTCATATACAGACTCCTAGATCTAGAACTGCAAGAGCCCTCAGAGGCCTCTAGTCCAATTTTACTGAGGAGAATGAGGCTAAGGCTGAAAATTCCTATTAAGGGAATTGTCCAAGGACGCAAGGTGGGATTTGAATCCAATCTCTATGAAACCCGTAGTTTTTCCATTGTACCAACCCATCCATCGCCCTAGTCGTGTAATTGACAATTGCCAAAAACACGAGATCCTGATGGGTTTATTTTTGTGAATTACCAAAAAAATAACTCAGTAGAGCAAACTGCAACCTTCAACTTTCTCCCAACGAGGAAAAGTAATTTGTTCAAGGTCATACAGTATTGACAAGTGGTGACAGAGAGAGCTAGGATTCAAAGCAGGTCTCCTCACTCAAAACTCCTTACCCTTTCTGACTTCCCTCCCTTGAGATTCTGACAACTCTTCCCCAAAGTGGCCATGGGTTCCAAGTACCAGGGACAGTGGGATTAGGGGAGAGACCAGGACCAAGTTTTGCAACCGTGACTTTTATGGAGCACACTAGCTGCTTGGTTTTTTTTTTTTTCTTTTTTTTTTTACAGTCACTCTGAGTGCTGGGAAGAGAAAAAAAAATCCTTAATATTTCAGTGAAGCTCATTAAGGAGCCTTTCCTAGCCAAACTCCGATAAGGAGAATCAAAACAAACATAATGACCCAGCTTGGATCTCATAAGATAATAAATATTCCAAGCGGACATAATTGTTTTTAACCTTTATGCCAGGTACAATCAATGTCAACGGGCGAGATAAGGCAGGGCTATCCTGAAATGGCTTCAATAATAGACCTGTTTGCCTTAATGGGAATTCACCCCATAGATGCACATATAACAAATGAGAAATCCCTAATGGGGTTTGCATTACTTCAATTGGCTTTTATGCCATCCTTAATTGATTGCCATCATGCATGTCTAATTAAGAACATAATGATCTGGCCCAGGGATTTCCATGTGGACTGGTGGGGGCATTTTAGACCATGCCTTCTGGAAAGTCATGTCATGTCAGAACACAGATCGTTCGATGGCTAAGGGCCGTCACGAAAGCATGGAGAGAGCACATGTGTGACGTGGTGGAAAGAGTTCAGGATCTGGAGGCAAAGGCCCTGAATTCAAATCACAACTTTTGTTACTTCTCACCTGTAGGACCTGGCTAAATCGCTTCTCCTCTCTTAACCTTGGATTCCTCACCAATAGAATGAAGGGGATGGGGGAAAGGGAATAGATGCTTTCAGATGTCTCTTTCAGCTATGGTCATAATCGTTAATGTTAGAAGGGCTGTCAAGGAGAAGAAGGCTTAGACCTGGGGTCAAAACAGGGCCAGTAGATGGAAGATATTAGCAATCAGAGACATCCAATCTATCACTGGTTATCTACTTTACAGATACTAGAGAAGGAATTAATGCTCAAGTAAGAGTTAGATTGAATGACCTCTGAAGTCATTCTGCCTCTGAAGTCCATGAGTCTCCACTCCACAAATCTAACCCACTGGATCCCCCTAGTAAGAATTCACATTTCTCTAGTACTCTTTGAGGGAAAGGAGTCTAATAGCATTTTCTCCATGTTATTCCCAGTGAGGAAGTGCATTGGATGGAACACTGGACTTGGAGTCACAAAGAATTTCAGCCCAAGACATTGGGTTCGATATGACAATGCAGCATGGCAGCCAAAAAAGCCAAGGGAATCGTGGGCTATGTAAAGAGAGACATATCTTCAGAGCTTTGTATCACAGTACCTAACAAGTCACAGGCACCCAATAAATGATCTTTTTAGTTAACTGATTGTTGGCTTCTGGGAATAAGGGGTCGACAGCCCTCTGCACTCTGAACAGACCACATCTGGAATAGTCTATCCAGTTCTAGGCACCACAGTATAAGAAAAAAAGTGATAATGCCAAATTATTATATTTTTTCCTTCCTCCCCCTCCCTTCTTCTTTTCCTCCCTCCCTCCCTCCCCCTACTTCTCTCCCTTCCTTCCTACTTTGCTTTCTCCCTCCCTCCCTCTCTTCTCCTTCTTCCTTCCTCCTTTCCTTCCTTTCTCCCTCCCTCCCTTCCTTCCTTCCATCTCTATTATTTCTCACTAGTTAATTTGGGCACTGCCTTCTTCCTCCCAAAGTTAGGTGCTAGATAAGGTGATGAAAATATCGAAGGGTGCATTATGACTTTCAAAGTACTTTACATGTGTTGACTTCTTATAACAATTTCATGAGGTAGTAAAATTATTATTGTTGCTGTTGTTGTCATTATTCCTAATTTATAGAAGTACAAACCAAGACTCAGAAAAGTCAAATTAGTCACCCAAGTTTGCATAGGTAGGAACTAGGAGAAGTGAGATTTAAAACCAGACCCTAACCCCAACTCACCCCAAAAAATGCAGTGTTATTTTCACAGTCCCAATTGCCTATGATCCCACATGTTCCTTCTAGCTTTAGGATTCATTTATAAAGTCTTACATAAATGTGAGAGATCTGCTATACTTGGGCATTTCTCATGGAATTGAGTCACATGGCCTGGCCTTCTGCTAAAGGCTGCATTCAACCAATAATTCCTGGCTGATCTTTTTCATGTCTTCCTAGCAGGAAGTTGTTTCAAAAATTATGGCCACTGGGACCAGGAAAAACCACCCATTCTGTAGTCTATACCAGGGCTTCTTAAACTTTTTCCGGTCATGATCCCTTTCTACATGAGCCTAGGTATATAGGTATGTAAAATGGGCATACGATTCAAATATTGACTGATAATAAAACATAATTTTGCGACCTCCACATTCAGTTACAAGACCCCATATGGGGTCATGAACCACAGTTTAAGAAGCTAGGGTGTGGAAGAGCTAAAACA
Organism: Sarcophilus harrisii; assembly: GCF_902635505.1. Taxonomy (NCBI): domain Eukaryota; kingdom Metazoa; phylum Chordata; class Mammalia; order Dasyuromorphia; family Dasyuridae; genus Sarcophilus; species Sarcophilus harrisii. The sequence goes on from NC_045432.1 coordinate 33,336,501, forward strand.
AGTTCCATTTCTCTCTTGTGGCATCTTTGTCTGGTTTGGGACACATTCCTTCCTTTGATTTCCAACAAAGAAGAAGAAGATTCTCTTCCTTTCTCTCCCTTCTTCTCCTCTACTCTCCTCTCCCCTCCATGATGTCAATGAGCACATGGCAATAAGAATGTCTTTGCTGAGAGACCTAAGACTGGATTTTAAATTTGTTGTTGCTTTTCCTGCGCTTTATGTTTCTTTCCCTGTGTACAAGCGACTCAGCAGCAACTCTAGGAGACAGATATTTCCAGCCCTGGTAGTTAAGGTTGAGAGTTTTAAGCTAGTGTGGGCCACCCAACAGGAGGTGCTTCCTGAAACTGTCACAATTCAGAAGCTAAGCAGCATTATAGTACAGAGTGCTGGGCCTAGAGTCTGAAAGATCAGAGTTCAAATTCAGCCTAAGATGATTACTAGCTGTGTAATCCTACAGAAGTCATTGAATCTCTGTTGGCCTGAATTTTCTCAGCTCTAAAATGGGGATAAAAGGCTCACAGAGTTGTTATGAGGATCAAATGAGAGAACACTATAAAGTGCCTGGCATTTAGTAGGAGCTATATAAATGCTTATTCCCTTCCCCTTTCCTTTCCCTTTAAAGAAGACATATCACTGACAAGAAAAGCTAACAAAAAGCTACATAAGAACTAAACAATGAGCCGATCAGACAGGAAATGCACATATGTGGGTTGCATAGACAGGGCAGATCGTAGGTGAAAGGAAAATATTTGTTCAGCAATTTCAAGAAGAGATTTTACTTTTAAGAGTATGATTTTGGCAATGGGCTATGGACTTATATTTTAAATAATTGTTATGGACTCTTAGGAGACTTCTTGTGTTTTAAGCATTTTTTTGTGATAGAGGAAATCAATAACTGTCTACTATCTGATATCATCTATTTTGTACTCTGAGTATCTTTTCTAGAAAGGATCTTGTTAATTCCTTTGAGTGTAGACCCTAGAATGAGCCATACCTTAACTTAGGAAAGTTTCCCTGAAACTTATGTACTGGGGGCATGAATCAGAGAAAGATAAAGGGAAAAAAAAACCTGATATTCTGTCTTTGGGGGTCAAACTTCCCCATGATTGAATCTTGTCTTCTTGAATCCTTTTTGAACTCCTTTTTCTAGGAGTGCCTCTGTTCTGTACCAGTAGTAGCAATGCCATAGGTGAAAAAAAAACAAAAACAAAAACAAAAAAACTAGCAAGAAGAAAGAAGATGCTCACTATAAGCTAATAATGAGCAAGTATCCATTTTGACTAACTTGGTAGCTGTTAAATGGGGAATCAATGATAAATTTAAAGTCTATCCATCAGATTATGGCCATAGCATTGGGGGGAAAGCAAAGATTTGTATTCCTCTCCCTCTGTCATGCCATTCCTATCTTTTGGTTTTCCCTATACATTAATATCTGAAAGAGTCCAATAGAAGTGTAACATATTCCCTGACCAGTACTGAGCCTGAGAAATCCCAGAGAAAACAAGAGGGAAAAATCAGTCTTGTCCTCCACAGACCTCCCATTGGTAACACACAGAGTTCCTACATTAGTCTAAAAGAGAGATATCTAGGGACTGCCTCCAGAAGTCTAGGTTTCAGTGGAGGCAGGTCAGGGAAGAGACCAAAAATCTTGCCAAAAGAAGTTCACGTGAAGGAAACAGAGATGCTTTAGACAGGCATTGGAGCACAGATTTAGTGCTGGAAGGGATTTAGACACCATCAAATCCAACTCCCTCTTTTTGCAGATATGGAAATAGATTAGGTGATCTTTCCAGCGTCATACACTTAAGAAGAGTTGGAGGCTGAATTCAAACTCAGGTGTCCTCGATTAAGGGCATGACAAGTGTTTGAAGGGCTGTCCCTGAAACAAAAAATTAAACACGTTCTACTTAACTGCAGAAGGGCCTTTGTATCTTAGGAAGTCAAGAAGAATATTTCACATCTCAATAGACCTTCAAGATTGAAAAACACTTTCCTGATGAAAGAATAGTCTTTTGAGGTAGGTTGGGAGGACGCTATTTTCTGACCTTACAGATGAAGAAGATGACATGAAAGAATAAGACACTTGCCCACTCAGGTCAAACAGGAGTTCCAGAGCCCAAACTCCAACTTAAGTCTCCTGGCTCCAAAATGAGAACTCTTGCCACTGGGTTTCACTGCTCAGAGGACTCGAGCCCAATAATATACAGGCTAGTGCTTCCATAAGATGTGAGTGGCCACAGAAAGCCCTGGGATGACGCTAACCTCACCAACCCCCTCCGGTCCCTACCTTCTCCAACCACGGCTTCCTCTCTCCACCACAATCTCCTCCAAATGGATGATGGTTCTCAGACAGAGGTTGGCAGCCTCAGGGGACTTGGCCTGAATTATTTTATCTTCCCAGCTCTTCCTGGCCACCTGACTGGGCAGCACTGGGCGCCGGTCAGACAGGAGACATAATTGCTAATGGTGCAGATGAAATTTCAAAAAAAAAAATTGTCCCCATGAATTTGCCACGATATTGATCACAAATGCATTATGCTGCTCAAAGGTCAGCCCGGCTCTCAACTGCATCCTGTCCTTCCAAAGTCAGTCAGCTTGCTTTAGAGCAGCAGTGATAGAGAACATGAGGTCTTAAAAGCCTAGACAACAGAGACAGGAAGGAAGGGGCTGAGCTCACTTGGATTTGGCCAAATAAAGGCAATGAATGGACAGGTCTGTGCAGACAGAGACGAGAATACTGACATATTCGCCATCAAAGATGCTTGCTTTCAATTATCTCACTCATATATGGAGTATGTCTCAGGGATAAATTTGGACCAAAGCCTCCTTTCTCTTGCTGTGTGGCTCTCTGGAAAGTTCCCAACCCCCTTGGGCATTTCTACATCTCCTAACCTAGGAAGTTAAACTAGGTGACCACTGAGTTTCTTTCCAGCTCTAAATCTAAGGTCATATCAGCCTAGAAAAAGTAGTCTACACATGTTACTTACACTTACTCTCCTCTCTTTACTCCTTCCAATCTGTCTTCTCACTGTATCACTCAACTGAGACTGTTTATATAATGGTAGCAATGATACCTTAATGGTAAAATCTGTCTTTTTTTTTTCCATTCTTTGACATCCTGAGCATCCCTTTATCCTGGGTACACTTTCTTCTCCTAGCTTTCTTGGCTCTCCTCCCATCTACCTGGAGGTTCCTTCTCATCATCTCCCATTGGCGTGATGATAATTTCCAAGCAGATGACTCCCATATGGATATATCCAGCCCTAGCCTCTCTCCTGAGCTCTAGTCCTAGGTGAGCTGGACGAGTCCCAGACATTTTTTGGCCATCTAAAGTTCCAAGGTATGACTCATCATTTATCCCCCTAACCAAACTCTTTACTGAATATCCCTAAATCACCATCATCCTGGTCATCCAAGCTCACAACCTTGGAGTTATCATTGATTCAAAACTCTCTACGGTATAGCCAACCAGTTAGCAAATCTTACTAATTCCACTTCTACATCTTTCTCTCATTCACATGCTCACGTGGCTCCCACTTTTGTTTAAGCTCTCATCACGTCTCATTTGAACTATTACAGTGGCCTTTTAATTGGTTTCTCTTCCTCCATTTCTTTTCTCTACAATCTGTGCTCTACACAGCTGCCAAAAAAAATCTTTCTAAAGCACGGCTGTCCTTTACCCCACCTCTACAATTGCCTTCTCAACTTGCCCCCTTAGAATCTTGAGTTTTCTTCAAGGCTCAGTTCTTCAAGGGTCTGTCATTCCCGATTAGTCCCCAAATTGTTACTGTCACCCCTATGAAAAATACTAAGCATTTACTTTTTAAATGTGAAGTATTTACTGATCCACATAAATATTGGTATTCACCAATCCCCTCAACTAGGCTCTTCAAGGGAAACTGTTAGTTTGGTTTTTGTCTCTTTTATCCCTAGTGTCTAGACATAATTTGAGGTACATAGTAGGCCCTTAATGCATGCATGATAAATGAATGAATGGGAATATGGTTCAGAAGGCAGCATAAAGTATCCTCATTACTTCTCTCTTAGCTCTCTCTTTAGCACTTGGATGGGATTATTCAAATCACCCAAGGTCATCAATGATATCCAGTTAATTACCCATCCCTGTCTAAGATGGGTATCAAGTGCCTGTAATCAAGGAAATCTCCAAGCAAGAGAAACTGGAAGAGAAGGGAGAGTCTCCAGAAGGTAAGAGATAATATCAGAAGGCCAGGCCAGTAGCTGATTGCCAAGTGACTAAGAAGGCCTTGATATTCAATAACCAATGTCAAAGCTAAAGAAGCTTAGAATGGAGAAGAGATAATGAATGACTGGGGTGGAAGAGAGTTTAAAACACAGAATGTTAGCGTTAGGAGAGTCTTCAGTAATAATAATAGCACTTGTTTAGACGGTGCTTTAAAGTTGGCAGAAAATTTTTTACAGCTATGATGTCCTGTGAGGTTCACAACAATGCTGGGAAACAAGATGGGCAATTCTTCTAGCCACTTCTGAGACAGGAAATCATAAGGAATCACCTTCAACACTTTGGCCCTTTTGGTGCCCATGACCACTCACTCACCAGATATGTAGGGTGGGCTGGATGCCTTGTTCGTTAACCCACAAACACCCAATTGGCCAGACCCACTCCATGATTCAGCCAAATGAGGCTTACTATTCGATCTACCTGGCCCTTGGAGACAGCAAATCAGGGCCCACTTTCTGCCCTGAAAAACCCAGTGAGGGTCTACTGTCTGGTCACATCCACTCACAAGGTCAATTGGCATCTACTCTACTCTAGCTGAATCCTGCTGAATTCCAAGGAGGAATGGAACAGACTTTCAGCAAAAGGATGCTTTCTCTTTCCTAAATAGTATAAATTTATGGCCCTCCTTTTGCCTGGGATGACAGGACTAAATAATAAGGGTCAGGTAAGTAAATGGCAGAATACTCGGTCCTTCACAGGGCCCATAGATTGGCCACTTTCCCACATTTTAGTGGAATGGGGACTTGGTTTCCTAAGGAGAGTAACAAAATCAATGGATCAATCATCAGGCTGTCTAATAGGGGTTATCAGCCCCCCCCCAAAATGAACTGCTTTTATAGACTGATTTTAATTACACAAAGTAGTCACACAAATGAAAGCCACAGGCCTCAGTCTTGATCCATGTCATTGTCCCCAGGTCTTTGTGCCTGGCAAACTGTCAGAAGCCCTACTCTGAAGGGCTTTTATTTTTATGGATGTTGCCAGGACAGGGCCAGTAAGGCCAAGGGAAATCAAGAAAGGAGGCATGAAAGGGACCTGCTACAGGTCAGGAGCTTTTGATTACCTTAGAAACAAATGAAAGTAAAAGAAGAAAACCTGTCTCTAGAGAGATGACTTCACACTATGATGATTTTAAAATTTATTTCTAAAGCATGTCTCATCTGAAAAGGAATGTGTGTTCAATACAGAATCATAAAATGTCAGAGCTGAGAGGATCTTTAGAATATAGAAAAGAGAATTTCAGAGCTGACAAAAACCTGAGGACACAGAATGGTTAGAGCTGGCCTGAGAATAGCGAGTGTCCAAGCTGGAAGAGAACTTGGAACCTAGGACATTGAACGTCAGAATTAATAAGAACCTTAATATGAAAAACATCAGAGCTGGGAAGGACCTTAGAACATAGAACAAAGATTGTCAGGAGCCAAAAGAGGTCTTAGAATATAGAACGGAAACTCCTAAGCAGTAGCAATAATGGAAAGAATGCTACTAAACTGGTTTTGTATCTTGCCTCTCACTTCAACTAGTGTTAATAGGGTTTAACCTAGCATTAACAAGATTTAATATGAGAGGTCATATGTATTATAAAAGTCTGTACAAGAGAGTGGTTCATCAGAAACTGGCATCCCTCGATTCCCTAGAGAACACAGTTCTTTTCCCTCGCTTTCCCACAAAGGACAATACTCTTGATGACTGTATTTTTTTCTAGAGGAAAGCACAGGCCCAACAAGAAAGATAAAAGTTTCTTGGCTGCCTATTCGGCCAAAATGTCTGCTTTGCCAGATGGAAGTTCATTCTGTGTTCTTTACTGTATAATTAAAACCTGTTTTATGTTTGGGGCTTTCTCAACCTGAAGGCTTGTAAGGGGATATGATGAGCACCCCATACTGATATTCCTAGCTACAACTTGACTAGAACTAGGCAAGCCAAAGAAAAGCAAAAGGTCTCAAAACTGACTCAGGCTATTTGACTTACCAGGGAACCTCTAATATAAAGGTTACGGTTAGATCAAGTCAAAATCAGTCACTGTGACTTATCTACTGCTCATAGTCTTGTCATAGCTTGATAATTCAGCTATCTAGGTTGGATTCTGGCATCCACAATTTCAAAAACTTCCCCACATTTCCGTGACCTTTGTAGTAATGACAAGGCATCTTATAGCCTGACTGACCAAAGCCCATGTCTCACTGGCCCTTTTGAAAGCAGAGAACAGGAAACAGAAGCTAGGCTTTAGTTGGTCCCCAAAATCATCGCATCATCACAGCCAGCATATAGGTCACAGAATGACTGTTCCCAGAACCTTGGACCTTTGGGAAAAGTAACAGCGTCAAGAGAAGCCCTCCTACCACCTTAGAGGCAATTCAAAAGCCAGCTACATAAATATCCATGAACTAAACTGGAACAGCTGTGAAGCTCTCAAAGGGGCCCTCCAATGGCCTCTGAGCTGGAAGAGTTCCAGCCAATCAAGGAATGATTACAAAGATTTAAGGCTTATCTCACAGCTGCTGAATCTGCAGTATTGGTCACATTGACCGCAATGTACTAAGTGGCCTGAGAACACTGGAGGGGAGGGGTGGGGGCAGAAGGGCAGAGTTTGAGCAATTGGGCTTTGCATGGCAGATCTCTGGATTTCACAGACTTCTTAATACTCGTTATAGTATTGAGGGGAAAGGGAGGCCTTTTGGTTCATGAACTCAGTTTGGTTTAGAGCACAGGGCAGAATATTAGGATACCTCCCTATGTATACCAATCATTGTTGTTTTTGTTATTATTCAGTCATTTCATGACACTTTGTGACCTATTTGGGGTTGTCTTGGCAAAGATACCAAAATGGTTCTCCATTTCCTTCTCCAGCTCATTTTTCAGATGAGGAAACTGTGGTAAACAGCATTAAGTGACTTACCCAAGGTCACACAGCTACTAACTGAGGTTAAACTTGAACTCAGGCCTTTTTGACTCCAAGTCCAGCACTCTACTATACCATTTAGCTGCCCTACAAGCATGATTACATATATAGGTATATGTATATGTATATATGTGTTATATAAATGCACATGTTAAGACAGTATGGCATAATGTCTTAGAGTGCTAGATTATCAATCAGGAAAAACCTGGGTTCAAATCCCACCTCAGATACTTACTAGCTGTTTATCTTTGAATAGCTCATGTGATATCTCTAGGCTTCAATTTCCACATCTATAAAATGAAGGGGTCAAACTAGATTCTTCTAAGGTCCCTTCTGCTTCTAAACTTGCCATTTTATGACTTCTCTGAGCCTCAGTTTGCTCATCTGCAAAATGGAGGTGATAATAATACCTGCATTATCTACCTCCTAGGGTTGTTTGAGGATCCGATAGATTTTGGCTCTAAAATTCTATGCCAACTTGGAAGGGCCATACAAGTGTCAGCAGTCACTTATTATTTTATTCCCGACCCATACACCAGAGACCACAAAGTGGAGACGATGAGATTATAAATGGTTCAGTGTAGCCTATGCACAAAACTAGACCGCAGCTTCTGTGAGTGTAGACCCAGGGCTTTGTATAGCCCACAACCCAGCTCACATCTCTTCATCAATGTTGGCTGAATCAGTACAGACAGGGAAAAAATCCTCAGATGCATCAATGCTCTCCCCCAATTTAAGGATCTTCAGTTCAGTGGCTCCCCACTGCCTCTAAAATCAAACTCTTCTGTTTTAGCATTTAAAGCCCTTCCCAATCCATTTTTTTCAAGCCCAATTTTCCATCATTGTTCATCAAACCAAACGGAACCATTTGCTGTTGCCTTTTCACAATACTTCTTAGCTCCATGTTTTAACACAGGCTGTCCCATGGTGTCCCATGCTCCTTCCCACCACCTCTTGGATTTCCTAACTTCATTTCAGATTCAATTTAACAGCGGCCTTCTAATACATCTACTTTACTCTGGGTATGTGATTTCTTTGAATAGCATAAGCTTCTTGATGTCCAGGAGTATTTATTTCTTATTTGGTTTTGCCAATACCTGGAACATAGTAGGAGCTTAATAAATGCTTATTAAGTTCAATCCAGGCAGCTATCTACTAAAACCCAATGCGTCTTTTGCACGGGTATCATTACCTAGCCTCACAAATTTACAGAATTTGAGAGTTGAAAGGCATCTCAGCAATCATCAAATTCTACCCATACTCACTGGGGGTATCTGGCCCAGTGGCTAGTCAACCGTCCACGGAAGGAGTACCCGCCAGCTTCCAAGGCAGTCTGTTCACGTTTGGACAGCTCTCATCCACACTGATTTTCTTAACCTCAAGGCTTCTTAATTGCTCTATTCCTTGTTTTTAGTTCTGTTCTCTGAAACCAAACAGAACCAATTTACTTCCTCCTCTTCCTCATTACAGACAGTCCATTAACTACCCAAAGCTGGTTCCCATGTTTGTCCCATGAGTCTTCACTTCTCCAGGTTAAATGCCTCCGTTTCTTTAACCAAACCTCCTATAGCATAGCCTCAAGGGCTTCCACTATCCTGACCATCTCCTGTGGACTCTCTTTAGCTCACCAACATTCCCTAGTATCCTGGAGTGAACATAATACTGGCCACACCAGGATGGAGTCCCACGGATTCCTTCAGTCTCTGTATCTCACCTTAACAATTATTGCCTGCCATATCACCTGTTGCCTTTTACTGAGCCTACAGGTCTATCATATTCATCAGAGCTTCCTCTGGCCATCTAATTGTGCCTTCTCTTTGTGATTCTTATGGAGTAGGAAAAAAACTCCAAAACTGGAACCCAAGTATGAGACTTGACATTTATCTCCGTTCGGCTTCATCTTACTCGATTCGGTCTAAAGGTTACTAATGCCTGTCAAGATCTTGTTGAATTGTAATTCTGTCCCTTTGTAAAATAGCTCTTCCTCCTAGCTCTGGCTGCTCTGTTTAAACATGCTCCCCCTCTTATATTTGCCAAGTGATTTAAAAAAAATTCAGGTGTAGACACTGACACTTGTCTCCATAAAACTTTATCTTACCACCTTTCAGCCACTGTTCTTTCCAGTGATGGTATTTAGGGGCCCTATTTCTTTAATCCAAACTCATGAGCTCAGTTTCCCGGTTTGAGATCCTCTGTAAACATGATGAGCTCCCCACCTCACTGTCTACAGCTCAGTGAAGCTATTTAACAGAACAGCTATGACCACCCAAGGGCCCTCCCCACCTGCAACTTGGCACTGACGCATTCAGGACAACTCTTTCAGGCAATTCTCTTTGTGACACACCAGAAATACAACTGCTGAAGAAAAGGATGTGCTGGAGCCAGCTTCAACCAGCTTTCCAGAACCAACTATAAAATTACACTGCTGATCATTACAGCCCAGAAGTCAAGAAATGCAACCAAGTAGAGTTTTGATGGCTTATAGATCGAGTTATTATTTGGTTAATTTCCTAGACTTAAATAAGTGTTGGAGAAAATATTAATAATGCAGATTTAACTTAAAAAATGTGTCCCGAAGCTGGTTGTTAAACATTTATTAGCACCTCCCTCACCCCCTTTCTCTTGGCTGCCATAATAGCGAGCTGTCCTTTTCTGACCTGCTGATGAGCCTGTTCCCTAAGTGTTAAAGCTCAGGTAGAAAGCTCCAAGCTGTTTACCATCTCATCGGCCATTCCTCCTCGACTCCTTTTTCCTGTGGATGCTTCAGAAGGAAGCAAGGGCCCTAACAAAAAGCTATTAATAGGCAGTTGGTGGAGGGGCCTTGCTGTTTCAAGGAGAAAGCAAATGTGCTTCATTCCCCTTGGTACAGAGCTTCATTAAGTTTTCATGAAAGACCCATATTCATAAAGTCACTTCTCCAAGAGGGAAATAATAATAGTAATAGAACAGGGACTAGAGCTAGGATTTCATTGGAATATGGGACTCCCAGATGAGGAAATTCCTTCTACCAAAGCAGGTCTCACCTGCTCTGCAACTAATAGTCTTAGAGAGCTGCCTGGACTCTAGGGTATTAGCAAGTTAAGTGATTTGCCCCAAGTCACACAGTTACACCATACCGGTATTCTGTGTAGCTTTCTGATAATAACAGGGAATTGGAAATAAAGTTTAGAAAGCACTTTACCCAAATTAAATATTTCATTTTGATTTTTCGGATAACTCTAGGAGGTAAGTGCTATTAACATTATTATTCACATTTTATAGATGAGGAAAGTGAGGCAGGCAAAGGTCAAGGGAACTTCCCAGAATCACTAGTAAAAGCTGAAGGTGAGATTCAAACTCAGGTCTTCTAGACTAGCACTCTCTCCTTACACCTGCCCATAGGACGATGCGGAGCTGCCTGAAAGAACAGTGAGCAGAGAGAAGGAAGAAGAAGAATGAGGGCAGGGTGTGGACTGTTTTTATTTCATTTTATTGGGTTTTATACTAAAATTATTTTCCCTTAAAGTGATTCCCCAACGAACCCTTCTGTGTAAGAAAGAAAAACACTGAGGCTCAGGAAGGGAAATGACTGACTCACGGTCACAAAATAAACATTAGATGCAGAATCTGAACCAAGTCTTGCGACTCAAAAGCCAACATGTTTTGTCCTGTACTATGCAACCTCTGACACACACGCCCCCATCCCACTTCCACAACCAGGAGGAGAGAGCATAAAGAAAGGCCCATGCTGGAGGAAAATGTGGGGTTTCTGTGCGCTCTCTTTCTCTGAATGTCTCTCTGTCTCTGTGCCTCTTTGTGTCTCTGTCTATCTCTCCATCTCTGTCTCTTTGTCCATATCTGACTCTCTTTTTCTCTGTCTCTCTTATCTCTGTGTCTCTCACCTCTGACTCTCCGCCTCTGTCTCTTCTCCTTTCTGTCTCTCTCTTCCATCTGCCTCTATCACTCTGTTTCTCTGTCTCTGACTCTCTGTCTCTATCACTCTCACACACCCATACACACGCACAGCTCTAATTCTTAATTTAGCAGTAAGCTTTACCTTAAGTAGGCAGCAGCGTGACTTCAATAATTTGGAATGGTATTTTTAAACTTTGAATTTTTTTGTTTGTTTTAACTGTACTTGCAAGGCTGTCAATCATTCAGAGGAGTTAAAGCAGCTGCAAATAGATTTGATTATATTTCACATCTGGCTTTTCTCTACAAGCTGTTCATTGTATTCATTCATAGCCTTTGTGCTCTTTGGAAAGCGTCCAAACCTCTCCATAAAGCTTGCTCTTTGGGAAGAGAAGCCCTGTCTAAATTCTTCTCCCTCCCTGCCACCTCTCTTCCCTCCTCCTCCTTCTCTCCACCCACTCTCCCTCTTTCCCAAGCTCTCTCCCTCCCTCCCCTTCTGCCCCATTTTAGAGAAGCAAAGTTATTGAAGGCTGGCTTCTAATGACTCCTCCTCATATACAGGATCAGCTATAGAGGACCATTTTTCAATTATGACAATATAGGGAAGGACAGAGCTAAGGATATTCTATAAAACTTCAGTAAGTCTCTCCCAGATTTAGTCCCAGACGACCTGGGTTCAAATCACTGAACCCTTTATTGTACCATGTCTTACTTGTGTGCCTTTGGGCAGGCCATAGCTCCTTTCCTCACCTAAAAATGAGTGGTTTGCATTAGATGGCTTCTGTGGACCCTTCCAGTTTTAAATCTAGGAGCTTATGAATCCCCCAGAGTCTCAGTTTCCCTCTCTGTAACATGAAGAATTTGTAGGGATGGCCTTTGAGATAGGATCCTAGTGAATACAGAGAGGCTTGGAGAGACTTACATGAATTGATGCTAAGTGAAATGAGCAGAACCAGGAGATCATTATATACATCAACAACGATACTGTATGAAGATGTAATCTGATGGAAGTGGATTTCTTTGACAAAGAGACCTAATTCAGTTTCAGTTGATCAATGATGGACAGAAACAACTCCACCCAAAGAAAAAAACACTGGGAAATGAATGTAAACTGTCTGCATTTTTGTTTTTCTTCCCGGGTTATTTTTACCTTCTGAATCCAATTCTCCCTGTGCAACAAGAGAACTGTTTGGTTCTGCACACATATATTGTATCTAGGATATACTACCATCTAGGGGAGGGGGTGGAGGGTGGGAGAGAAAAATCGGAACAGAAGTGAGTGCAAGGGATAATGTTGTAAAAAAATTACCTTGGCATGGGTTCTGTCAATAAAAAGTTATTATAAAAAAAATAAAGGCCCACAAAAAAAGATAGGATCCTAGATCCACAGGTGGAAGCAATGTATTGCTCTGTACCTCAGTTTCTTTCTCTATAAAATGAGAGGACTAGACTGCATGACCTCTAAAGGTCTCTTCCAGCTTTGGATGAATAATCTTAAAAGCTCCCTACTCTGTAGCATCTTCCATCTTTCCCAGCATATGCAAAGATAACAAGAGTGTGTCTAGACTCTTTCTTCCATTTACTTAGTACAACCCTGAGATAGGAAGCATCAGTTGTATTATGACCATTTTATGGATAAGAAGACTGAGGTTTAATTAAGTCATGGAATCAGTATTCATATTCAGGTTTTCTGACTCTACCCAACTGTTCCTTTAATCAAAAGTACCATCCCCCTAGCTCCAACGATAATTGAAGAAAGAGGCTTCCCCTAGGAAGCCCCCTGTTCTGCCAATTCCAAAGCCACAGAGATAAGTGATCAGTATACTCTCATTTCTAAATGAAACCAGAGCCAATCTCACTGCCCCAGCACGAGGGGGTACTGTGGTTTTAGAAGGACCATCCCTTAGCCCATGGGCCAGAATGACCAACAAACTCCAGGGAACTAGATTCATTCCTAACCCCTCTTGGCTGATTCATAAAGGCCCCACCTGAATAACAGTCAAGGTCAGGAAGAATTTTGATTACTACGTTGTGTGACTTTGAATAAGTCCCATCCCCCTCCAGATTTCAAGCTCTTCCTTCATAATATGAGAGATTGGTCTTGATAGTCTCTAAAGACCCTTCCACCTCTGACTTTTCAACCTAAGTCTATGAGATGGATTCCAAGGTCCATTGCTTGGTATCTCCTTTGGTCAAAGAAGCAATTGTGCCAAATACACAAGGCTGATGGGTAAAAATAGCATCTGCTACATCTTTGTCCAGAGTCACCAGCCACTAATTTACTCAGCAGAATGGAGCAATTAATATGCTCTTAAAGTAGGACTCTCCTTACTCTTCTCTTTTGAATGGTAATCAACAGTTATCTTAAAAAAGGCCCTCATTCATTCATTCCACAAACATTTATTATATACGTAAAATAAGGTCAATTCCTGACCTTAAAGCTGCTTTACTGGATCGGATCATTTGTTCATTACTATTGGAGGGTTGGTTGCTGCTTAAACACTCCCATCCCCTTGCTGTCTCATTCATTGGTTGTCCTCCATACCTAGAATAACCCTAATCTCAACTTGCCATCTTTGATTTCCTTCACAACACAGCTCTAATGCTACCATTTTGTGGGATGTCCTTTGTGATCCCCACAGCTGGCAGTGAGATCCCTCTCTCCAGAGCTCCGCCCTCACCTCAGTCCCCAAGATTGCCTCGACATACTTTGCATGCACCTTTCTGTGTCGATGTGGTCTCCCTGATTGTTCCTCAAGGGCAGGCTTTAAATCACTTTTGACTTTGTATCCCCAGTACCTAGAACAGCAGGAACTTCATAAAAGCACCAAGTCCTACAACCGGCTGAAACATCAAGCTAACTCTTAATCAAGCTGACTATTTGGAATAGAGATGGCAATAACAATAGCAGATGTTTCTGCCTTAAAGTCTGCAAAGAACTTTAGAAATGTTATCTCATTGCCTCACAACAACCCTTTGAGGTATTCTCTACGGGTATTCTTTGCCCCCATTTTACCCATGAGGAAACTGACACTCAGAAAAATTAAGTCATATATCCATACTCCCACAGTAAGTGTTAGAAGTGGGTTTAAAAGACTTATATGACCTAATGCTGAAAGAAATGAGCAGAACCAAGAGAACACAGTACACAGCAACAAGATTATGAGATGACTGACTGTGATAGATGTGGCTCTTCTCAGCAATGCAGTGATCCAAGACAATTCCAATAGTCTCAGGATGGAAAATGTCATTCACATCCAGAGAAAGAACTATGGAGACTGAATGCATATCAGAGCATAATATTTTCCCGTTTTTTCTTTCTCATGGGTTTTCCCTTTAATTTTGATTTTTCTTGCACAAGATGACAAATACGGAAATATATTTAAAAGGATTGTGTATGTTTAACTATCAGAGTAGTTGCTGTCTTGAGGAGAGGGGAAGGAAGGGAAGGAGGTAGAAAAATTTGGAACTCAAAACCTTACAAAAATAAATGATGAAAATATTCCATGTGATTGAATGTAATTGGGAAAAATAAAATATTATTGAATTTTAAAAAATAACATAACAAAAATTTTAAGTGGATTTTAAACCCAGGGCTTCCTGACTCCTAGTCTGGCATTTTTAGCTGCTCACCACACTGCCCTTGCTCAAGCTCATTCCACCATTTTGGTGAGTGGAGGAAAGGGCAGTTTTTTCCATTGAATTCATTCAGAAATCCCAGTGTCTGAGAGATGAGAATTAAAATGGCCACATGGAAAACCATAATAAAGAAGACGGTTGACCCAACACAGAACCCTCGACGTGGTCAAAGTATTGGTATTGGGAAACAGCATGGTTAAAAAAAAAAAACAGTCAAACAAACCAGACCCAGATATTGGACAGCAAAGCATGGGGGAGGGGGCAAAGCTAAATAGCATCAAAGCGAGGACTTGAAGGAAGGTCAATAATTACCCAGACAGGAAAAGAAGATGAATAGAATTTCCCCCACCCCAACCTCAGACCTCTGCCAGTCACAAAGATATTGATGAAATTAGAAATGACCAGGAAAAGTCCCCCTGAGAAGGAACGTTTGATGCTTTAGAAGAGAGCTTTAAGCACTGAAAAACCTTGATTAATCAGAATATGTGAGAAATGGAGAATATGGATAACCACAAACCCCTCTCCATTTTGACCCTTGTTGCTGAAAATCTTTTGGCAACTGAGGAAAATAGGAACAAGTTCCCCAATTTGGAAGTCCTCAGCATCACAGGGGTTTTTCTTGACACTAGAGGTTTTCACTATTCTTCCAACAGAGATTCTTGCAATCGCTCAAGGTTTTCTCTGTCACTGGAGGTCTTTATCGATGTGGAAGGTCTTTCCCATCACTGAAAGTCTTTCCTAATGTACTGTGGAAAGCTTTCCTTCATTCGGAGATCTTGCCCATCTTGTCCATGATGTCTTCCTCATTCAACAGTAGTGTCTCCCCTAACACAGGAGCTCTTCACGTGAAGGCTGGAGAATGGCTTATTGGGGTGTGGAAAAGGGCCTTCATGCTTCGAATACAAAGGATAGATAAGATGCTTTCTAGGGGCCCTTCTAGTCCCAGGATTCTGTTTCTGGAATGACTGATTAAGGTTAAAGGTGTTTTGACATATGAGGTACTCAAATCTTACATCCAAACCATTTTCCTGAATTGGTTAACTGAGTCTAATGGACACAACAGTCTTTTCTGGCTGAGAATATTTTTTTTAATCTGAGTCTCCTTATCTTGTTCTGGCTGAAAGTGCAGGAGGGAGAAGTATAATTAGCATAGACATTTTGACCAGCTCCAGTTTTCTTTCCTGGACTAGTTTACCCTTTCCTAGGCAGCCTGGTGGCCCTCCACCCCTGGAAGTTCACCATGCAGATACCCTGCTAACTTTAACCCTATCCCATCTCAGAACTCGAGATCAAGTGATCCACCAGCTATGGGCCCCTCACAGTATAGATTTCACTCATGCTCCATCTTGCCTGTCATATGACTGAAAAATCTTACAGGGCACAAGTAGGCGTTGCCTACGATGATAAATAGAGATGGAGAAAGTGTAGGATACGGGGACATTCAAACCAGAATCTTATCATTTCCTTTTTTGACCAAATTCTCAGTATTGTTTTTCATAAGGCGTGCATCTCTCTCTAAAATTAACTGCATTTCCCTAAATTGATGCACTATCTATGAGACCAGTTAGTCCATTTCTTATTGAAACAAAATCTGAAACTTCTTCAGTATGGTTGAGTGAAGACAATTTTAGTGCAATCAGTTTTCTTAGGAGTATGTAACTTAACAGGATATTTTGTGATACATCAATGAAAAAGCTGATTTTATTCAACTCTTATTTATATTTATTTATATATATAAATACATTTATATATAGAGAGAGAATAGATATAAAAATATATTTTAATGTGTAAATAACACATTTTTACTATGGTGCAGACATGTTTTTTTTTTTTTTTTAATAAATGACCCTACTCCCTAGGAGTAAGTTTCTGCTTGCATAGGTGTTGTTACTCATGTTTACATGATAACTGTCATCCAACCTTTTGTGAACTTTGTCTAGGATCCAGGCCATGAACTCCCAACGACTCGTCCAACCCGAATACCACCGGTTACCTAATTCTGAGACTCAGCACCCCCTGGATACCAGCTGTCACTATCTTCAAGTCACAAGTCTCCTTTCCTCAGTCTGCACTCAGCTAGGCAGGACAGGCTCTACATCCCTTATCAGCCTGGAGCAGCTCCAGAAGAAAAGAGAGCTTGTTCCTTCACCCCAATAAATTTGGGTCTCAATTACTTGAGGGGGGATGGTGTGGTTTAGCATGTATGTAGCAATAATCCTGAGGCCATTGTCCTTGAGAGTTGTTCGACAAACAATGCTGGCTACCAGATAACGATCTGTTGGTGGATAATAACAAAATTTCTGAGACAATCACTTCCCACCCACTGGGCACTGGGCTTCAGGCCTTCCCTTGAGCTCAGGTGTTAGGAGGCAGAAACAGGAGAGATCCTGAGTCAAGGAAAATAAGTGAGTTGGATGAGATGACCTCTGAGGTTCCTTCTTCCTTTAGATCTGTGACTCTGGGCATGAAGTGTGACTTCACAAGGTTAGACGGGTAATTACATGTAATGATCAAGACTGGCCAGCTTCTTGGACTCCAGAGCTACTCAGGGTTCTTTCCACCACACAATACCACCTGCCTACATTTTATAGATAAGGACACTCCATTCACAACTGACTAGTTCAAAATCAGACAGCTAAGTTGAACACCAGAAATTTGAACCCAGACCCTCTGATTTGGATCCTATTGAAGACAGTATTTATTATATTTAAGATTTTCATATATATTTCTCTGAAATATATTTTCTATTTTCACATATATTTCTCTGAAATCACCGAGGTAAAAGGCAGTCATCTTTTTATGTGAAGTCATTAGAACAAACTAATTTCATGTCTCTATAGTTTCATTGTGGGAACCAGGCCAAGGGAGGGCTCCCACATTTGTCTTACTAGCCCATGAAGCCAGAACCCAAAATACAAGCCATTCATTTTACAGATGAGGAGACTGAGGAAGCAACCTGCCCAGTTGTCTCATAGCTAGTCTGGTACAGCATTTGAACCCCAAATATCCTGACTTCAATCCAGTGCCCTATCCACCATGGCACACTGTCTACTCGGAAAGAAGGGAAAGTAAACGAATAGGGAAAAGGGGAAGCAGATGAAGGTTTTCCCCTTAATATCGGAACCATTTATCGGGTGATTTTTCTGGGTTAATTTTAGCTACATCCTAGAACCCACTCAAGGCCACTCAGAGTAAAGGTTGACTGAAGGTTTATGGGAAGATTAGGGAAGCTCAGAATTTGTTTACCGGACAAACAAGCGTGTGCCATGTTGTATATTCACTGTCATGGAGGCCGGGGACAGCAGAATTAATCCTCGCATTGGAAATAAGGAAGGCATTGTGCTGGGTCACGTTTGTAGATTATCAGATTTCCATCCGTCAATCCCGAGTTATCACTCTGCAAATACTCCAAACTGAGTTTGCTCTTTTGCCTAAAGCTGGGGGCCAGCCCAGCCTATCCCCCACTACCTTGACCGGATTTATCCTTCCTGCAAACAATAATGAAATGGTTCTGATTAAATGCTGGCAACCTCCTGCAGGTTTTGAGTTCTGGTGAGTTCTTTCCCCCTTAATCCTGGTACTTGGAAGGACTAAGCTGGAAGAACACACTAGACTATTAAGTACTTTAGGAGAAGTGGGGGCCCAAATTATCTTTTGTATCTCTCCCAGTACCCAGTATGGTACTATGGACACATAAGATACTTTACAAATGTTTACTGTTATTGAAGGAAAAGAAAAAAGGTGGTGTTCATTGCCCAAATGGTGATCTTATTCAGTTTCCCCATAGCTCTTCTGAGAATTGTTTCCAAAAAAGGCCACACTGGCAGTTTAGGCCTTTATTACACCAGGACTGCAAAGGTAGAAGCCACGCCATTAGGGTCAGTTATAATTTGTCCCCCACTGTCAAGTTTCCTCCTGGAAAAACTGACCAGTCAGAGACCATTATTGGAGACGGAATGCCCACCAGTACATCCTAGAACCCACCAAAGGCCACTGAGAGTGAAGGTTGACTGAAGGTCTATGAAAAGATTAGAGAAGCTCAGACTTTGTTGACTGAACAAACAAGCGTGTGCCATGTTGTATATTCACTGTCATGGAGACCAGAGACAGGAGAATTAATCCTCACGTTGGAAATAAGGAAGGCATTGTGCTGGGTCACATTTGTAGATTAACAGATTTCCATCTGTCAGTCCTGAGTTGTCAGTGCATGGAGGTGAACCACTCACCAGTGTCCATACTTAGGGAAGGGAGATGCTGGAGGCAGCTCTTGCCAGGCTCTCGTTCTCAAGAGTCAACTCTTATATTTTCACTGTGAGTGTTAACATCATGGAATCAGCAAACATGGCCGGGATTTATTATTTTGTTGATTGTCTCGTCTTGAGAAAATGATAGATAAGATGTTAAAAATTCAGATTCAACTTAGAAATATGTCCTCTGAATAGTTTGGGGTTTGTTTTTTTGAGGGGAGGAGGGAGTCAGTTGCTAAATATTTACCAGCAGTTTCTTGTATATGGCATCAACTCAACAGCCAAGTGCTTGAGTGGTTGAGTTAACTAAGATTCACACGGACTCCAAACCTTTCGGGCGGGACCCAGAAAAGGAACCCAAGCTACACACTCCAGACTCCCTACTCTTGACCATTATTCCCCTGTATTTCTCCCAGTGGATTCACTCTTCTGCCTGGGAAAACTTTGTTGCAAGCTGCATGCACTTTGGAATAAGGTAGTCAACCTAGTGCTGATCTTGGAATCTAGAAGACCCGAGTTCAAATACAGCCTAGGCGTCTTCTCGTTTCCTCAACTATAAAATGGGTTTTTTCTCAGGGCTGTTGTGAGGATCAAATGAGATAATATTTGTAAAGCAATTTGCAAACCTTCAAGTTCTATAGGAATGCTAGCTATGATCATAATTAAATCCAAAATCCTATTAGAATGAGAGAGTTGGCCAAAGAGGAGCAAGTCCTTAGAGGATGCCCATATTTATCCTTCCCTGTGGAGGTACGGTGGTCACCGCCCAGTTGCAATCTAACATATGAAGGTTTGGTAAACGAACTTCCAGAAATAAGTAACCAAGAGTGACTTGTACCATGGTGACAGAAGATCTTTTTATTTTTCAAAACAGATGCAAAGATAGTTTTCAACATTTACCCTTGTAAAAACCTTATGTTCCCCGCTCCCTACCTCTCCCTTCCCCTAGACAGCAAGTAATCTAATATAAGGGTTTTTTTTGTTTTGTTTTGTTTTTTGTTTTTCTGGCTGAGGTAATTGGGGTTAAGTGACTTGCCCAGGGTCACACTAGAAGTGTTAAATGTCTGAGTTCAGATTTGAACTCAGGTCCTCCTGACTTCAGGGCTGGCGCTCTATCCACTGTGCCACCTCACTGTCCTCCAATATAAGTTAAACATGTACAATGCTTCTAAACCTATTTGTGTTGGAGAATCTTCTAATTAACCACAGAGTCAGAACTGAGAATACATACAGAGGATCCTCAGGGAGGGCAGGGATAATCTCTCCCTCTCTTCTCCCAGTGGTGGTTGAGTGAGAAGACTTGCCATGAGCTTCCTGAGAAGGGAGGGATAGGCTAGCCTCTTTTCCACTCAAACACTCCATCTCCCCGAGTATGTTATATGGTACCTCTTTCCTTTGTGTATTCTTTCCTTGTTTTAGGTGAAGGAAGATCCAAACGTAGAATTGACTAGGTCATGATGCTGTGACCTCGGAAAGGTCAACAGGACAATCAGAGGTCCGCCCATCAACTGGAATAGGGTGGCAGAAAACACTAGAGATGAGAGGTAGAGTAACTGAGTCTGGAGAGGAAGTGCAACCCACTAGATCCATCCCAGCAACCAAATGGAATAAGGAACTGGATCAGCTGTCCATTTCCAGTATATTCCCGGAAGCACATTTGATGGGGAATCCTCAAAGGGAAGAATGCCCCAACATATCCTCTATACATGTGTCTGACCCGTGTGCTTTAAGATTGAGCCCACTCTCCCCAGCACTAAGTGGGCACAGGGGGAGGTACACGGTTTGGGGACTATTTTTGTAACTTCTGTTCTCATTCTACACTCTTGGGAAATTCCTTTTTGCAAAAGCTAATCCATATCCATCGATTAATCAATAGGGAACGTAGCCCAGCAGCTAAAGGTTTGTTGGCAGTAGCTTTAGAAACCACAATCCCTCGGGATGACCACTAGAATCCCAAGGACGGGAGCAGTTAGCTGCCCTCCAGTGACCTGGCCAGCAGGTACATGAGGGAGTTGGAGCAACAGCTTCAAGGTGTTACAGAACTCTGACCCTATGTGCTGCTTACTGGCTTAATCTCCCTGACCTCAGTTTCCTGATGTGTTAAAGCGGAGCGCAGGACTAGATGGCTTCCGAGTTCTGTAACAATACACATGAACTCCTAGGATGCTCGACAGGAAGGAGAAAGGACATTTCCTTTGGACAATTCTCCTCAGAGCAGGTAAAAAGAGGGAGCTCATCAGGATTCACCAGCCTTCTTACCTCCCTCCACCTCTGAATGTAATTCACCCCCTCCGGGTACCTCAGAATCACTATCATCAACACTGCAGAGGAGCCTGGGGAGAGAGAACAGTTCCCAATCATATCATGTGGGGAGCTCCACCCCATTCTTCATTACACACAGCCAGACGAGGGTTGGGGGCTGAGCAGGGCCAGGGCACGAGAGGCTATTTTTTTTAACCAGTTTTCTCCTCCTCTGTCATTTAGGAAAATGCCCAGTAAACAGGCCACAGCTTTAGAAGACTGTTGAAATCTAACCAGATTTGGGGTGAGAGTGCACAGAAGCTTCGGAAAGCTTTCAGAAAATGTCCAGGGGAGCTAGGATTGTGGCAAAACGATTTAATCACACGCAGGATGCCTTCCCGGTGTACTTTTGCCGGCATACAGAGAGCTAGCCAGCCCGGAGATTTCTCTGGGAGGCCTGATTGCACAGAAGGAAGCCGGCCCCTGATGGGAGCTGCTCTCTGATTTCTGCTTCATGCAATAAGCCTGGTTAGACTGTTATTGTTTTAATATTCATATCATAAGTTTTAGACTGGCAAGAGAGTTCAGAGATCATTAGATCACTGAGGTTGAACTAAAAGGGACGTTAAGGGTCTATGTGACCTTAGGGTCACTCAGTCTGAGCGTTTTTGTTTTACAGAGAAATGAAAGGCATTGTTCAGGATCAAGTCGATAAAAGCATTTATTGAGTGCTTACTATGTGCCAGGGTCATGTAGCTAATCATCAAGGCAATTAAGCATTTATTGAGCACTTACTATGTGCCAGGCACTGTGCTAAGTGCTACAAATACAAAAAAGAAAGAGAATCTCTTTCCTCAAGGAGCTTGAATTTTAACGGACAAAGATGATATATAAAAAGAAACTGAAAAGGAGTGGAAGATGAAATGAAGGAAAGTACCTGTGAAGAGGCACAGTGGAGTAGGAAGTCTGGATATCCAGGAAGCTAGTCAGGAAAAGAATGAAGTAGCCATGGCTAGCCTGGGCACTTCCTTAAAATGGAAGTTCAGGTAAGATTGACAAATCAGAGAAAGGGGCAACAGGGGTAAAGGGATCTTCTATGGTGAAAAGATTGCTGGGAAATAGTAGAAAAAGAAAGTCATAGAATGGAATGGAACCAGAAGAACGGAGAAGGAATGAACGTGGACGGCCAGCGTGCCTCTGTACTAATGGAGGGTCCAGTGGGAACTAACTGAATGATGGGACCCCAGAGGTGGAAGGATCTTTGAAGGTTACACAATAGAACCTAGGCTGTCCTGACTCCAAATCCACCTACCTAGTGCTACCTAATCCAAGGCTCTAATTTCATACACAAAGAAGCTAAGGCCAAAGGGAAGGGAGGAACTTGCCCAAGCTCACACAGGTAAGATGGAGCAGAAAAAGGTTCTAAAACCAGGTTATCAGACTCCAAATTACTTTCTCTTTCCACTCTACTGCACCACCTCTCCCACTCAGTTTAAATTAATAAACATTTATGAAGTGCTTATTGAGAGCATCCATTTGTATCTTATTTGGGGGCAGCGAAATGGTACAGTGGATAAAGCTTAGGTCCTAGAGGGGCAGTGAATAAAGTGCCAGCTCTGGAATCAGAAGGACCCGAGTTCAAATCCAGCCTCAGATACTTCCTAGTTGTATGACCCTAGATAAGTCACTTGACCCTGTTTGTCTCAGTTTCCTCATCTGTAAAATGAGCTGGAGAAGGAAATGACCAACCACTCCAGTATCTCTGCCAAGAAAACCCCAAATGGGGTCACGAAGAATCTGAACAACAAGAGTATCACCTTGGGCTAAGTACTAGGTGCTTGACAACTTAACACATTGAGAGAAGGCTCCATTGATGCCTTCATGAAACTCCCAGTCTAAACCCGAAATACAGATAAGTGTGATACAAATTATATTAGAAAAGGCAACCAGAATGCTCTAAGGGAAAGGTTGTTTCCATATAAGGGAGAGAAGGCATGGCAAGGAAGTGGTATGATTTTTCTCACCTGAAAAAAAGACCATTTTCTGCCTGCTGCAGGCTTGCTACACGGAACTAGCCAGGAGGCAGCATCGTATAGTGAAAGGATCACTCCTTCTGCAGTCAGAAGACCTGAGGTCAGATCCGATGCTCACTAGCCGTGTGACCTTGAAGAAGTCACAACCTCCTGAGCTTCAGTTTTCTCCTTTACAAAAAGTCAGATTAGATCACCTCTGAGATGCCTTCCGACTTTAGATCTAGAATCCTACGCAGGACCTTGGACAAATCACTTCATCTCTCTGGGACTCAGTTTCCCCAACTATAAAATGAGAAAGTTGATCTAGAAGGCCTCTAAGGTCCCTTGCATTGGAGAGAGGAAGGGGGTGATTTGTAGTCAGAAATAAGCAGAGTTATAGCTACCAAAGTCGTCTCGACATCAATGGATTTCTCCCAACCTCTGCATTTATCCTTATCTGGCCTTCTCATGATTAATGTACCAAAGATAGCTGAGGTTCAATCGTCGTCCTAAGAGCGTGTAGCATCGCTATTTGGTCTGCATCTGGATGGGGCCGATTGTCTAGGAGACATAATCACAAATGAAGCTCCATTTACCAGAGCCGGAAGAAGACTGGGCCAGGCTGGTGGCTGTAAGAAGGACGCAGATGTCTCCCCATACCCTTTGTGTGCATGAATATTCCATCGGCAGCTGATACGCTATCAATCCGTTCTCTGATTACCTGAAGATGAGAGACGCCGTGTCTTTGTCCCTTGAAATCTTGGACTGGTCAAGCAGAGCACTCCTCACAAGGGTGATATGAATACAGGCCCAATTCCATGACATCAAAATCCATCTTATTAATGCCCGACAGCCCAAAACAACGAAATCATTATTTAAAGTACAAGTTTCATTCACTCAGTTTGTGCCTCCTATGTACACATGCCTACTATGTGACAAGCACTATAGTAAGGAAGATAGAGATCTTCTGTCTTGTACATGTTGCCTTTTGTGCTGTCTCCAGCTCCTAAAGTCCTGCCTCCTCCAAACTCCCATGAATTCATTCTGTATATATAACACCATGAACATACACTTAGACACGTACATATCGTCTTCCCTGGACCATATTGGGTGCTTAATAAATGCTGGCCAATCAACAAATATTTATTAACCGCTTACTACGTGCTAAACATTGTGCTAAGTTGTTAAGGATGATAATAACAAGCATCTATATAACGCTCATTTAAGATTTGCAAAATGCCGTACATATGTTAATTCATTTGCTCCTCATGACAGTCCTTTGAGATAGATGCTATTATTATCCCCATTTTACATATAAAGAAACTGAGGCACAGATTAGTTAACCGGTTGGTTCAGAGTCACACAGCTAATATCTAAAGCTCTCAGATTTCAATTCTGGTTTTTCCTAATGTCAGATCCAGCACTCTATTCACTGTGCCACCTCGCTGGCCCTAGAAGACAAAGAAAAGCAAAAACAGAACTCAATGAAAATGTGTCCACTGATGGATAAGTCACAGAACTGAATACATCACTTTCCTGGTCAAAAACTTGGTGGTTCCCCACTGCCCCCAAGATGAGATTTTAACCTGGGGTCTATTAACTTTTGTAAAAGTATATATGTTATTAACTATAATTCAATACAATTGGTTTCCTCTGTAATCTTACGGATTTTATTTTGTGCTTTAAGAAACATTCATCTGAGAAGGAGTCTATAAGCTTCACCACACTGTCAGAAGTGTCCATGATACAATAAAAAATTAAAAACCCCTCCTCTAGTAAACACACACACACACACACACACACACACAAGGCTGACACTGAAGGCCTTCTTCAATCTGGTCCCACCTCCTCTTTTCCCAGCTTTGTTTCACATGACTTTTCTTCAAGTTCCAGCCAAACTGAACTCACAGATACTGCTCTTCTGTTCAAGAGCCAGTCAGTGGCCTAGGAACACATGGAAGAGACAAGCTGTGGCCCAGAGATACACTAGATGGCGCTGCCGTGGATAGAGTGTTGAGCCAGGAAGAACTAAGTTCAAACTTACTAACCAGATGATCCTGAGAGAATCACTTCATGTCTGTTTACCTTAATCTACGGGAGAAGGAAATGGCAAATCACTCCAGTATCTCTGCCAAGAAAACCCTATGGACAGTCTTGGCGTGCTATGATCCGTGGGGTCATGAAGAGTTGGACGTGATCGAATAATAACAACACACACTCTGGAATTGAGCTGATCCCTATCTTCGCCATGTGCCCTCCTCTCTCATACCCCCAAAATGCAGATGTCTTATCAAAGTTCTCAATGTGAATAATGAAGGCTGTGCAAAAGATAAGGTGAATGTGGATGCTAATTACACTGGCTGAAAACTGGCTTGGTGATGGGTGCCACCCACATAGCTTTCTATTGATAGGAGAAATAAACATATATCCAGACAACATCATCTTTGCTTTGCTTCCTTGTATGATTCTGCCCAAATTACAGCATGCACTGTTTTTACTAATAAGCATCTTATTGCACTTCTAAGATACAGCAGCAGGCTGGTGCTGATCTCTCTCTCTCTCTCTCTCTCTCTCTCTCTGAAAAATCCCAAGGCCCTTTGGTTGCTAGGAAACAGACAAATATAATTCTTCAAGCTCTTATAACATAAAGATGTAATTATACATTTGCTTTAAGGGGGAAAAAATCCACACAATTTCCCTCCCCTACCCCACACAAGCCAAATTGAATTTAACTAATGCAATCCTTCTCATGCATGAAATAAAGAAAGTTAACCAGGAAAATGGCAAGAACTTTAGCAACGAGGGAGACCACAGAACCTTCCCAACACCAACCAGGAGAGGATGGCTAGGATGGAGCAGGGGCCTGTTCTCTGTTCTGAAAGGCTGAAGAGACCAGGGATGTTTAGCAAGAGATGATTTAAAGAAGATCATGGGGAAGGGCAGCATGGGGCAGTGAACAGAGAGACAGAGGTAACACCATAATTTCACAGGGCTCTTGTAAAGATCAAAGGAGAAATGTCAACAGTAAAATATAAATGTCAGATTCTTGATGTAATGCCAGAGAAACTGAGCAAGATGGAGATTAGAGAACAATTCAATAGTTTATTAAATGGAGAGAGTTACTGGGACCAAATGATCCATGATTGGTCCCAGGGCTGAACGAGACTATCGTCTCAAAGAATCCAGCCCTGAATGTCAGACGGCAAGACTCTTTTATGGGATAACAAGAACAACGACATAATGGGGGAGGTACCTGGATGGGGATAACCTAATGGGGGGAGGCCCCTAGGATGGCACAATGGAGGGAGTTACTGGAGATGTTACTGATATTCTAATGATGTCTAAAATGGACAGACATTTATCCCATCAAACATTAAGAAGGAATGATTACAGCCTAAAGATATAAAACCTTTCTCTCATTAAACATTAAGAGGGAAAGGTTATGACCTGAGTCAGAATAACCGAATAGGACAATTAGAGAAACTGGGTCAGGACTTTAAAAGGGAACTGTGGCACAACATTGACATTTAGATGGCTAGAATGAATCAGTGGATAGAGAGGTGGTCTTAGAATTAGAAAGTTCTGGGTTCAAGTCCTTCCTCTGACACATGCTGTGACACACTGGACAAATCCCCTCACTTTTCATTGACCCTGGGTGGCTATCTAAGAATAAATATCCAAAAAGTAGGCAAGGATCTGTATTGTTGTTTTGTTTTGTTTTTTTTTGCTGAGGCAATTGGGGTTAAGTGGCTTGCCCAGGGTCACACAGTTAGGAAGGGTTAAGTGTCTGAGGCCAGATTTGAACTCAGATCCTCCTGCTTTCAGGGCTGGTGCTCTATCCACTGTGCTCCCTAGCTGCCCCAAGGATCTGTATTGTTAATAGTACCTTTTTCACCTGAGCAGTCCCTACATTGATGAAATGGTAACTCCAGACCATAATGAAAACAAAATTAGATTTGTAAGATCAAGATCTTCCTACATCTGAAGGACTGGAATTCAAACACAGAGAAATCAATCTGGCTCTATTTGGCCACAAAGGGCAGAACTAGGGGAAGTCAGGAAAAAAAAAACATCAAAGGGGGATTCAAAAAGTGATTTCAGCTCAACCTTGTTTTGTCTGGAATAGTGATTTCACCTCTATGAAGACACCCCAGTGTGGAGAGTCCTTCCAACCCATCTAGATGGGCAGCTCACTTGTACCTGATGTTTCTGGGGGACTGCCAGAGTCACACAGCTGCTATGCTGTAAGTGGCAAGACTTGAACTCACATCTGCCTGATGCAGAGGCCAGCTTCTCTGTTTCTATGCCATGATGTCTCTGGACCGTCCATAATTATATAGGGATTTATGGTTTAAAAGCTGCTTGGTTATTGTCTGATTTGGTTCTGGTGACAACCCTGGTAACTGGGGAGTATAGATATTATCCAGAATTATTCCCAGCATGAGGAACCATGGCTCAGAAGTCAGAGTTCAAATTCTACTTTTGCTATTTATGACATGTGACCTGAAACAAGTAACTCCACTTCTGTAGGTCTCAGTTTCCTTTTTTGTCAGATGAAGGGGTGGGGTTGGAGTAGCTGAAATGTAAAGTTTCCCATGCATTTTTATCTGTTTAACAGAGGAGAAAAAGTGAAGCACAGAAAAGTTCAATAAGTTCCTAAAATTCACACAGCTGATACATGGCAGCACTGGGATTTGATTCCAGGCCTTCAGACTCCAAATAGAGTGATTTCCCCCTCCTCTGGGAATGACTAGATGGCTCCTTGAGAAGGATACAAAGAGAGGGGTAGGGGTCGGAGCAGATGACCTCTATGGGCTGTGCCAGTTCCAACATGCAGCACTACATCCTTCATGACAACAGAAATGCTCTTTGGCCAAATGCATCCTGCAGTTCCTGCCTTCGATAAATGAGTCGTTTATCTCCCCTTCCAAAATTAGAAACCGGGAGCTTGTTAAGGTGGGTTGTGAAATGCACTCCTGATAGATTTCTCAAATTTGTGGTTCATATTTCATTATTGTGCCTGCTGATGGTCTGGGGTCGAGGGAAGTTCTTCCTGGGTAATTAATCTCTCAGTGTTCATAAATGTACATAAAGGCACTGCTCTCTTCCATTATGAGATAAGAGATAGACTTCTACGTGTTCTGTCTGTCTGATCTGGTAATTGAGACCCTGGCTCTCATTGTTCCACTTCCCTTAAGACCTGGGCCCATTTGCACAGCGGGTGGGCTAGGAGAATGGGGAACATCAACTATCCCTTAATTACAGCAGCCTCTCAGTCAGAGAGAGTCAAAGGAAAGCTTCCATTTTAGAGGCTCCCCTTGATCTGTACAAACAAGCAAAGACAACCTGTCCTGGTCCTGCCCTGGCTATGCCCATAGCTGCTGACACAAGTGAGTACTGGAAAACTTCAGAATATCTGAGGAACATTCTGACAAATTCCTATTATGTCCTAGGAGCCTTTCTAGATCCCGGCACCAGAGATAAGAGTTGGAAGGAGTCTTAGATACCATCTAGACCAGACCTCTCATTTCCAGCTGGGGACTGAATTAATTAGGGTCAGAAGCAACTAGCTGGAATTGGACTTGGTGGGCAGTCAAGATGGCGGAGGTGGGTACGTAGCAGTGCCGGGACAATCTAAAGGGAAGAGGATTTGGCCCAGTGGTGAGAATGGTACAGTCATGGCAGGAGAGAGTGGGCCCCCTCCCCAAGATTCCTGTGAAGGCCATCATACCCCACATTACCAAAGTCCCTCAAGGGGGAAGTATGAAGAGGATGGTCACCAGGAAGAGGAAGCACATTCCCCTATAAACAAAGTCCCATTCACCCCACACTCGTTAGAACTCTACTGACTATCGGATAAGGTTTCATACTAGCTGTATTCAGGTTGGTAGCCTCCTTCCCTCAGCTGGTAAAACTTCTTTTATCTTTTTAGCTCTTCTTGGGTAATCTCCCAGTGTTCATAAATGTACATAAAGGTACTGCTTTTCATTAGGCATTTAGGCTTTTGACCTAGTAGGAAAGGTACTAAATTCAGCTTCATAGGAGCTGGGTTTGAGTCTCGAGTCTACCCCAAATCACCAGTGTTATTCTAGATAAGTCTTTCCCACTCTCTGAGCCCCAGTGACTTTCTCTGACCAGTAGGGACAGATGACATTTGTAGTGCTGCCTTCCCAGAATGCCGCTGGAAGGTAACATGCTATCTATCCAAAGTTTAGAATGCTATAAAAGTGCCAGGCAGTATTTCACTCCCCAAAACAGTATTTCTGCTCACATAGACACTGGAGGGTCATGATGAAGTCCTTTGACTTTGGGGGACAGGTAGATCCAAAATGGGTCTGGGGAACTTGCTTGGTTTCTTGGTTTCCTCATTCCTAGAAAAGGACATAACCAGAACCACACGCTGGCTGGAAGTGTTTACTATAGGGAGGAGCCAAGGTGATACCAGTTCAACTTGGTCCCCTGGAAAGAAAAGGAGCCTGATTTCAGAAAAGTCTAGAGAAACTTGCATAAAGTGATGCTGAGTAAAGAGAGCAGAACCAGGAAAACATTGTACACAGTAACAGCAAGATTGTGTGATGATCAATTGTGACAGACATGGCTCTTTTCTACAATGAGGGCATTCAGGCCGGTTCCAATAGACTTAGGATGGAGAGAGTCATCTGCACCCTGAGAGAGGACTGAATGTTGGTCACAATATAGTATTTTCAGTTTTTTTCTTATCGTTTCCTTTGTTTTTTCTCTCTCGTTTTATTTCCTTTTGAGCTGATTTTTCTTGTGCAGCATGACAAATATGGAAATATGTTTAGAAGAATTGCACATGTTTAACCTATATTGGATTATTTGCTGCCTTGGGGAGGCGGAAAGAGGGAGACAAATTTAGGACACATAAGTTAGCAAAGGTGAATACCAGAAACTATTTTTGCTTGCATTTGGAAAAATAAAATACTATTAAAAAAAGAAAGAAAAGGAGCCTGGGAATCTCAGGTTTAAGTCTTCTACGACTAGCTGTTTCCTAAGATGCAGAAAACTTCAACTTTTATTTTTGAACTTGCTCTCTATGAGCCTCAGTTTCCCCCTTGGTAAAATAAAGACCAGAGACAAAATCACGTCTAATATCATTTTAGTTCTGAGTATGTTCTCTGTCCCAAGCCCCTTTTCCTTGAAGGGAAATGGAGTTTAGCACAAAGAATGCTGAATCTGAATTCCAATTGTCTCTGGAACTTGGTAAGTGTTTAACCAGAGGCAAGTCTGAGCCTACGTTCTCATCCATAAAATAATAATGAGGCAACAGCAAAGTGGTGGCTCAGAGGGCTGGGCTCAGAGTCAGGAAGATGGGTTCAAATCCTCCTCCGATAGCGATCTGCTGTGTAACTGAGCAAGTCACTTCACTTTGCAGGGCTCTGAATCCCTAAGACTATCATTTGCAGACAAGGTACCAACCTGCCTCAGTGGAGCGACTTTCCATTCCAATAAAACTACAGATCTAATCCCAAAACAAAATAATAATAATACCTGACATTTACAGAGCAAATGTTTGCAAAGCACTTTAGAGACAAGATTTCATTTGTCTCTCACAGCAACTGTGAAGTGGGTACTAGAGATATAATTTGCTTGATATTTTAGTTGAGAAAATAGAAGTCCAGAGACGTTGGCAGTAGCCAAGGCTCACAGGGTCAAGAAGTATCAGAGGTTAGATTTGAATCCAGGTTTCATCAACTCTCCATCCACATGCTGCTCCAAAAAATGCCACGCCTCTGCCATTTTAACAGCATTTTTTACACATTATTTCCTTTGATCCCTCCAAGAGTCCTATGAAATAGGGGGTATTAATTATTCCTCTAGTATCTACCTTCCGGGATGGTTGTGATGATTAAATGAGATGATGGCTTAAACTATAGATAAATTTCAGGTGGTTCAAATAAATATCCAAAAATAAACCATTGATAGGCAACGTTTACATTACTGCTTTCCCATAGCCTTTGTTCTATCTCAGTTCCATTAAAAGGCCAAGCCAAAAGGTACCCGGGAAAGTTCTAACCTGAAGTTACATAGTTGTCTGGGAGAAAAGAGTTTAATTCATCAACAAACACAAGGGGTTAAAAGAAAAGAATCTTAGCTACTGGTACCCTGCTGGATTTTATTCAGCGATTCCCTGAGCTGGTTGTGCTGGTTTATGGCCTCTGGCTATGATTACAAAGTTATTAACCTGAACTTATCAGGGGGAGACTTTCAAGTCCCTGCACCAGAGTATGTGAGAACTGGAAATGGGGACTCCAGCTAGAGCCTGAAACAAATCAGAGAGGCCTTCCAGTCACGTGCCTACTGGAGCGTTTGCCAGAAGTGACCAAAGGACCAGCTGAGAACAGCCTGGCAGAGATGACATACTACATGAAACTAACAGAGAACAGATCCAAGCGGAATAGTACACGGATGTCCCTAGAAGAGAACAGCAGCCTTAAATCATCAGAAGTGCCAGGAGTCTCCAGGTATATTTATCCTCAAGAATTCCCTATCTGTGTGCCATTCTGTGTGTGTTTTTACAGGCATATACTCTTAAAAAAAACTTTTTTATTTTTAAAACACATGCATAGATAATTTTAAATATCCAGCCTTGCAAAACCCTGTCTTCCAAATTTTTACTCTCTTCCTTCCCCCACCCCCTCCTCTCCAGACTGCAAGTAATCCAATCTAGGTTAAACACATGCAACTCTCCTATACATATTTCCAGTTATCACGCTGCACCAAAAAAAATTCAGAACAAAAAGGGAAAAAAAATTGAGAAAAAAAAAAAAAAACAAAAAGAGTGAGAATGCTAGGTTGTGATCCACACTCAGTTCCCACAGTCCTCTCTCCCTGGGTGCAGATGGCTCTCTTCATCACAAGACCATTGGAACTGCTCTGAATCACCTCACTGTTGAAAAGAGCCCCGTCCATCAGGATTGATCATCAATAATGTTGCTGTTGCCATGTACAATGATCTCCTGGTTCTGCTCACTTCACTCAGCGTCAGTTCATGTAAGTCTTTTTGAAATCAGTCTACTCATCATTTCTTGAAGAACAATAATATTCCATAACATTCATATACCATAACTTATTCAGCCATTCTCCAACTGATGGGCATCCACTCAGTTTCCAATTACTTCTGTTTGTATTTCACAAATCAGAAAATCATCTGCCTATATTTATGTATAAAAATGGAGGAACGTAGTTTAATTTTTAAAAAGTTTTCTGAAATCATCCTGCTGATCATTTCTTACAAAACAATAACATCCCATAACATGCATATACCATCACTTATTCAGATGCATACACTCTTTTCAGTGATGGTACATCAAATTGTAGGAGAGTCTACCCCATGTTTATGATAAAAATTTCTATCGCTACTTTTCTCAATTTACTATTTCATTTCGTTCTTTTGCTTTGAATTATGACCTTTATTAACTAGCAAAACTAGACACATTGGTAGAGGTCTGTGCAGTATGTTTTTTGAATGACTGTGGATATACAGAGGACCTTGAACTAAGGTAGTTTTCATAGGAACCCCTATTTGAGAAAGAAATACCCCAAGAACTATCTGTCAGCTTTGATTAATGATTATATTTTTTCTTTTTTTTCCCATTTTCTTTTTCTTCTAAAATACGGACACTTGCCTGTCTGTAGTTCTGTAACATTTATGGTAACATGATTATTATTAATCATATCAACTCAGATTTCTGCAAGACCTGAAAGTTTATTATCTCACAATAACACTATGGGAGATGTGTTTTTAAAAAATGGCCATTCTCACTTTACAGAAGAGGCAACTGAGGCTTATAGCAACAAAATTTGTCCAGGATCACATAATAAAATAACAGAGCTGAACGGGACTGGGGAGAAACAGCCCAAGATGTCCCCCTTCCTTTGACAGAGAGGCATAATATGGAGACAGCCAATTTAGGATTATCATCGTCATCATTATTTCCCTCTCTCTTGTATTCTAAAGCCAAAACTGGCAAAGAAACTCCACTGAATCCCTTAGCAAACACCTGCCACTTTCTCCAAGGTGTAAATAAGAACAATGAAGACAACCTAATGTTCTCTTCTTAGTGAGATGGTTTATGGGATGGGTCCCTTATGGCTTATGTGAGTGTCTAAATGTGAGAAAGATCAAATGAGCCCGATATTGAAAACAGCCCGTCCAGACCCCCCAGGAAAAGAGCTCCCTACTAGGAGTGCGGAACAAAATAGTTCTTCCTAGAAAAAGTAGCAGCTGCATAACCAGAAAGCAGACCAAGGTAATCAAATGTTACACCCTTGGGAGGAAATACCCAAGAGCCTTGCCTGGATCTGAAAGGGTTGGTAGAGAAAGTACTGAAATAATCTTACTAAAGCTAGTGGTAATGATGGATGATTTCAATTAAATTAGCTGTATACCCAGACACTGTGCTAGGAATGAGGATTTAACAAGGGGTTAAAAGAAAAGCGTGATGAAAAGAAGAGGGTCCTTGCCTCCAAAGGATTTATATTGGGGAGGGGTTGGCAAAGGGCCAGAATACAATATCCCCACAGGGCTGTTGTGAAACAAGCACTTTGAAAACCTTAAATGCTATAGAAATTTGAATTAACTATTATGAAAAATAGTCATTTCATCATAATGTTAGAAGAGTAGAGATTGGCAAGAAGCAAAGACTAAGTATTTGCAAAATAATGTCCAGAGAAAGAGAATGCAAATAATTAGAGGGATAAGGAAAGGCCTCATGGAGGAGGTGGTTCCTGAATGATACTTAACAGAAAAGAAGATAGGGATTCTCTGATGACCATCGTTAATCTCCAAGCATTTTAAATTCTACTTTAAGCACTTATTTTTTTAAAAAAAAATAAATGCTCATTCCTATTTTTTGCTTTTAGGAAAGAAGAAAAAAAGAATTTATTAGGTGTTTACTGTTTGTCAGGCACTGGGGTTACAAACTCAAGCAAAAGGAAAGTCCCTGCACTCAGAGTTTAGACTCTAATGGGCCAAGACAACACATAAAAGGAAACTTTAAAAAAAGGAGAAGGGGAGGAGGAAGAGAACTTGTGTTGGGGCATAATTTTGAAATGCAGAAATAGGGAAAAGGGCCAAGAAAAGAATATAAGTAGGACTAGGTCCCTCCACAAAATGGTGGTCCCTGGAGGAACTTACCAATTGAAAAAGAGGATAGAACTCAAGAGGGAAATATCACCATAAAAAGACCACGGGGATAATTGGATGTTCCAGAGATGAAGTCCCAAGTCCTGAGAGCAATTTGAAGACCAGAAGTCTTCCGTTTTCCGTAATATGAGTTTCCCATTTCCTCCAAGAGAATTCTCCAAGACAACAAAAGAAAGAGGGAGGGAATGGGTAGATGTCACAAAAAAAGACTGAAGCTATGCATACTATTGCACATATATTGTCCCTTATCTGTGCAAAGAAGTAGAAGGTTAAAGATGTGTTTCCCTATTGCTTCTTTGGAGCTAAGTTTAGTCAATGTAATCATGCAGCATCCGGTTTTAATTGTTTTATTGTTCTTTCCTTGTTTATTGTTGTAGTCGTTGTGTATATTGTTTTCTTGTTTCTTCTTCATTTTGCAGCAGTTCATACAAGATTTTCAGCGCTTTTCTATATTCATCAAAGCCATTACTTCATAATAATACTCCATTCCATTCAAGTAGCACAATTTAACCATTCCCCAGTCAATAGGTATTTCAGTTTCCACATCTTTGCTATGACAAAAAGCATTGCTTTAAATATTTTGGTGTATGAGGGAACTTTCTCTTTTGGCAACAATCTCCTTGGGGTATATATACTTAGCAGTGGAAACCCTGGGTCAAAGAGATGAATGCTTTTGCCACTTCATTCGCATAACTCTAAATTGCTTTCCAGAATAGTTGGACCAATTCATAGCTTCACCAGCCATGCATGAATGTGTCCATTTTTCCCTAAACGCACGCAAAACCCATTCTTATCCTTTTTCATTGTTATCAATTTGTTGCATGTGAGGTAAAAGCTCACAGTATTTTGATTTATGTTTCCCCCATTATTAGTGACTTGGATCGCTTTTTCACATACTTGCTAACTGTTCACAATTTTTTTTTGGCTAGGGCAACTGGGGTTAAGTGACTTGCCCAAGGTCACAAGCTAGGAAGTGTTAAGTGTTTGAGACCAGATTTGACCTCAGGTCCTCCTGGCTTCAGGGCTGGTGCTCTATCCACTGCACCACCTAGCACCCCATGTTCACAATTCTTTTGAGAGTTTTGTGTTTATATTCTTTGGCCTGTTATCTATTGAGGAATGTTTATGTGCATATACATGTATGTATGTGAGTATACATATGTATAATTAAATCTATTTGGGAAGGGGGAAGCTCCATAATGGCAAAGGCACCCATTGCTTGAATGCTGTCGAATTTACCAGATAATTTCCTCAAGAAAACTTTGTGAGTTACAGAGGAAGGCACCATTTCAGATGAGGAAACTGAAGGTTGAAATGATCTACCCACTGTTCCACGTAAGGCAGGACAAAACAGTAAAGAGAATCCTAGGCAAGGAGTCAGAAGGCCTGGCTGTGAACAAGCTCCAAGTCAGCAAATGACTAGGTTAAACTGAATGGAGAAAGGGGAGGAGACGACCAGTGAGTAAAGCACGGCTTAAATTTCTGATACGAGTCAGGCACTGTGCTAAGTGCTGGGGGAAAAAAGACAAAGACGGTCCTGAATTCTAATGGGAGGCAACATACAGATATACAAACTAGATCTATACATTTGGAGGTGATCTCAGAGGAAAGGCACGGATATGAAGGAAGACTAGAAAAGGCTTCTTGAACAAGGTGGCATCTTGGCCAAGACTTCCTGAAGGAAGCCAGGGAAGCCTGGAAGTGGGGTGAGGAAGGAGAGCCAGTTAAAATGCCCAGAGTAGTGGGATGAGATATCATGTTGGAGGAACAGTGTCCCTGGATTAAAAAGAACACGGAGGGGAGGGAAGTATAACAAGACTGAAAAGATGGGAAGAGGTCAAGTCTTGCAGGACTTTAAAAGCCAAATAGAGGGTTTTCTATTTGATTTTAGAGGTAATAGGGAGCCACTGGAGTTTATAAGATGGGAGGAGGGAGGGAGATGATCAGGACTATATTTTAGGAGGATTAATTTGCCCACCAATTATAGAAGGGAGGAACTTGAGGCATGGAATACAACCAGCAGGCTATTGTGACAATGAGGGGGATGAGGATTTGAATTAGGATGGCAGAAGTGTCAGAGAAGAGAAGGGGAGAGATACAAAAGACGCTAAGAAGGTAAGATATACCGGCCTTGGCAACAAATTGGATCTGCAGGGTGACAGTGAGGAGATGAGGAGGACCCTTAGGTGATGATCCTGGGTGACTGGCAGGATGCTGATACCTTCAATAGTAATAGGGAAATTAGGAAGAAGAAAGGGCCTGGAGGGAAAGATAACGAGTTCAATGTTGGACTCGATAAGCCTGAGATATCTTCAGTATATATAGTTTGAGATGTCTAACAAACAAGCAAGGTTAGAAGTCGGGAGAGGTGACCTGGACAAAAAAAAAATAAAGATGAGAATTATGGGAGCTGCTGAAATCACCAAGCAAGTAAAGAGAAGAGGACCTAGGACCTCGAGATGGTTAGGAGGCATGTCCTGGATAAGGGGCTGAGAAAAGGTGATCTCTTAAGTCCTTGATGATCTGTGAACGTACAGAGCTAGTGTGTGGCCAATTAAGGCCCGTGTCTTTTGACTCCACTGTTAGGCACTTTCTCTCTAATCAGACTGCTTCTAATTAGGGACATCGGGGGCCCACCTTTGGGCCGGATCCTGGAAGGGTGACGCCTCCACTTGCTTGTTTAAAAGCGCATGCCACTTTCTAGCATTTCACCATGATGGTTTTCCCATGATCCTCGGAGCAGCTAATCAATAAGGCCGGATGCCTGTCCCAGGTTCCAGCAGTGATTGGGTGTCCGTATCAGTCCAGTCATTCACTTGCAGCTGCCCCATCTAATCCATTTCCAGCTTCTGGCCCGCAGTCGGAGAGATCTCTTCCTCCAGCTCATTCATCATTCTTAACATCTGCTAAATCCTGGATGATCGCTCAGAGGAAGGGGTGGGAGAGCAGGACAGCCTCCCCCAACCCTTTTGCTGGCTCAGCACATCAAGTTCCTTTGTGTTACTGAAAGGCCACACTTACCATGTTTTATTCTGTACTGTGTTTATGGGAAACCATCACAGCCTGATGTGGGGTTTTCCATGCAAAGGCTCTGGACAGGAGGAACAGAATTCTAGCCTCTTTCCCAGCCATATTCTTTATTGTTAAGGGGCATCACCATCTTTCCAGTAACCCAGCTTTGAAAATGTAGCATCATCTAGTACTTGATTTGGAGTCAGGAAGGTTGGAATTGGAATTTTGCTTCAATTACTTGCTCTCTGTACAACTCATAGTCACTACATCACTTTAGATCTCAGTTTCCCTATCTGTAAAATGGGGATAATAATAGCACCTACTTCCCAAAATTGTTGTAAGGATCAAATAGGATAACATGTAAAGTGCTTTGCAAACCTAAAAGCTCTATGGAAATGCTGCCTAACACTAGTTTTCTAGAGGACAATTGGTGAGACAAGGCTAGAAAGATCCTTTGACTAATGATAAAATGTATTGGGATTTGGGGTTCTGCCACTAGCTGTATGACCTTAGACAAGTCCCTTGACTGGTTTCCTGCTCAGTAAATGTGTGGGATTAGAAAAGATGTCCTCCAACTCTAAATCTATGATCTTATCAACTATGATCCTACATGTGATCTTTTGCCTTAGTTTCCTGCTCTGTAAAATGAGGGGGTCAGACTGGATGATCTCTTACTTCCTTTCTGGTTCCAAATAAACAATACCATGATTTATGAATATATGACACTGTGATCTCTTAGGTTAACTTTCAGCTCTAATCTCCTAACCTCACATAGGTTTGACCTTACCAGAAAATACAGAGAAATGGAAAACCTTGGTGGGGGGGGGGGGACAGAGTCTGACACAATGGCCACTCAAGCTTCCTGTTTCTTTCACGGAGGAAACCCAAGGTTGTTGTCATTTCTGTCCATATTACAAATGGAGAAACTGAGGCTTAAAGTGATTGAGTTGTTTGCTAACAGTCAGTTAGTGAGCAAGTTACTGGGGTAGGATTTAAACGCAGGTCTCCCCGACTCCCCATCTAACACAGGATGACGGCAAATTCTCAAATCTGGGTTACTGGGAGGATGGCAGTACCCCTGACAACAATAAGGAGCTTTGGAATAGGGATGGGATCAAGGAAGAAGATAATGAGTTTTATTTTGAACCCACTGAGTTTGAGATGTCTAGCAGACATCCAGTTGGAGAGGTCTATTCATTTGGAGAGGTGGGCCTGGAGATCAGGGAAAGACAGGACTACATAGGATTTAGCCATCACCAGCCTAGACCAGACTACTTGGGATTGAGCAATCACCAGCCTACACTAGACTACGTAGAATTTAGCCATCACCAGCCTAGACCAGACTACGTGGGATTTAGCAATCATTAGCCTAGAAATGATAGTGGGACCCAGGGGAACTGCTGAGAGGTTCCAGGACAAAGCTTTGGCAGATATTCAGTTAGTGGGCTTGACATAGGTGGAGAAAGAGCATAAGACACTGAAAAGAGCACTCAGATAAGTATGATTTTTTTCTTGTTTCATGTCTGTTGTTTTCTACAGCAGAATGTAAACTCTTCAAAGGCAGGGCCTGTTTTATTTCTGTCTCTATCTTTGTCAAGTTTCACAGTGTCTGGTGTATAATAGGACCTTAATAAATATTTATTAAATGAACTGAATGAATTTTTTGTTTTGTTTTATCCCTAGGGTTTGGGCCTACACTTAATCAATGTTTTTTGAATTGAGTCTTGGTCATCAGGGAACAACTCATCCCTCCAGTGCTCTTATTTTCTCCCCCAAAAGCTGTCAAGGGGAACATTGTACAAGGTTCTTTATCCAGTCTGTCTAACCAGAAAACCCATTTGTAAAACATGGCCACCGTCTGAAAGCCAGAGCTCATCCTTAAAATCAAGTCAAGCCGTG
This sequence comes from Sarcophilus harrisii, assembly GCF_902635505.1. Lineage (NCBI taxonomy): Eukaryota > Metazoa > Chordata > Mammalia > Dasyuromorphia > Dasyuridae > Sarcophilus > Sarcophilus harrisii. Next base: position 33,375,775 of record NC_045432.1, read on the forward strand.
TTGCCCTGCTCATTAGATGTGCCTGAGAGTATACAACGGAATAAGGGAACAGTGGGAAATTGAATGAGCTACTGAAGGGACAAAGGGTTAAAGACCTAATAGGGGGGCCTATACAACGGCTGTTCAATAAACATCGTTGGCTGAATCTTGCCTAAAGAGGGAATTGGTGTGATGGCCGAAGGGATCAGGAGAGCTAGATAACACTTAGCGGTCCGAGAAATGTCACTGAACAAGCATAGGGCTTGCCCATATCAAACAACTGGTTGGAACCTTCCAGCTCAAGTCTCCAGGCCCCCGGGCTCTTCCAGTGACTAACCATCTGAGAGATTCCATTCTGTGAATGGCTTAGTCACCATATGTCTATACCCTTCTTGAGTCCCGGTCCAAACTCAACAGCTATAACCACAATGAAGCCAACAAGAGCAGAGATTTTGCTTTCAGTATTGTCACATTTAAATGAAAGTTGCCACATCGCAATTAGAGGCGCAATCATTTTTCCAACAACGGTCATCCTTCCGAGCCCTAAAAAAGAGGGTTCCCCTTTCTCAACTCACCAAATGGAAAGGTTTTAATGCATCATGGCACTGCTCCAGTACTGCTCCAGGACTGCCCTCCCCTTGCCCAAACTGAGTTGGGCCATGACTGTAGGGAGTGTTAGGACCCAAAGTTGATCCCCTCAGAGCTGGGTGGTTTTCTGCTATTCTCTTTGCCAATCCTTGTTTTGCTCTTCCATAACAGGGCACTTTGTTGACACCATCTAGCCGCTGTCCCTTTTTTCATTTCCCATCGACAATTTCATATGCCATTATCCTCTTTTATGAGAAACTCCTTTTCGGAGAAGCTGGCCTATAATCACCTTCCTATTTCTCTGCCTCCTTTCTGTCTTGAGAAATGCCTCCTATCAATTCACCCTCATTTCTTTCTGCTCTTTCACCCAATTTCCTTATCTGCTTATTGTCTGTGCCTTTGGCCCCTTCACTCTCAGACGACATTTCCCTTTGTCCCTTGCTCAAATTGGCCTTCATTTATTTCATGGACCTCAGGAAGCCCTTGACACTAGAAGCTGGATGATTCCAGACTGTTTGTTCCCTTTTCTTAAAAAAAAACTAAATAATTCTGAAAATTGGCACAAAACATTTTACGGAATGTCTGCCATTTTAGTCTTTGTCTGATGTCTCAGCATGACAAGGGATTGACTCGGGGCTCTGAAAGTTTATGCCGACAGGGCACGAGCCCCATCAGGTTCTACTGAGATTGAAAAGCTTTGAGATCAGACCTAGTTCCGTAACAGATACTATGTCTGGCATTGAAGGGCCAACCTACAGCAACAGTTCAGAGAGGTTCAGACCTCAGGGTTAATGACTGATGATACTTTAGGCTCCAGCTACTCATTTAAAAAATCTACTAAGATGTAATGATCTGCGCATCAGTGAAGAGAATATTCACAAGGATGCCATATCAAACAGTCTCAAAGTATATGTTTCTTAAAATAATTTACTTCTCACACATTAAGCTAAAGAACTTTGGAGGGAAGAGCTCTCAGGAAAGAGGAAGACCAACTAGATTATGACACAACTGAGTTATTTATGTATCATCTAGAACTTCAAAGACCCTCGAGAGCTGAAGGATGGATACAGTTGACAAACACACAAAAGCTCTTCCCTTTGCTAATTAGACTTCTATCCAGAAAGTGGGTTCATTTTGTACTCTCCTCTCTATAACACGGCCCCACCCACACACATATGAGCTCTCTTTTCCCATGAAAACTATGAGAGATTAGAATCACATCAGTCAGAAAGCTCCACCTTGCTTGTGTTTTCTCACCACAGCTCCCCAAATGGGGATATTACTTCAATGAAGATGGAGGTAGTAGCAACAGTATCAGAGCCTGCACCTTTTTTTTCTTTCTAAAACCATCCATTCATTATAGGATGAAATCCAGCATACCACTGGGCCACTGACTACACTCAAAGGGGTGAAGTTAGCTCTAGCAAAAGGAGACTTCCTTCACAATCTCATCTCTGATTATAAGGCAATCCACCAAAAAACACAGAATTTTAGAGTCAGAAGGGACCTCAGTGTTCATGTAGTTCGAGTCATGTCTGAAAAACAATCCCCTCTATGATACACCCAACAAGTGACCGTCCACCTTCTGTTTGAAGACCTTCAAATTTCCAATGAGGAGCAACTCCCAATCTCTTAAAGAACCCCATCTCACTTTTGGATAGCTCCCATTGCTAGATCATCAAGTCTTTTAACATGTCTCTTTGTAGCGTCCAACCCTAACTCCTAGCTCTGCATCTGGACCAACAAAAAAGTATCTAACAAAGTTATCAAGCCAGCTGTCACATCACACCTGACTCTTCTTCAGTCTAAACATCTCCAGTTCCTTCAACCAGTCTCCTTCCAACATGAAAGGATTCAAAAATATGCTGTCCAGAATTAAATGCGATCCTCCCAATGTGGTTAGAAGAGCAAAGTACTGAGGAACTGTAACACTTCCATTATTTCTGGAAAAATGCTACCCAAAATGGCATTAGCTTTCTTGAATGGATTATTTTATATACTATCAAATATACTGTTATTTCTTGAATATATGATTGGCTCCTACTGACACAATCTTTTTTAGATGAGTTGTTATTTAGACCTGTCCTGATGTCATTTTGGAGTTCTAACCACTCCACAGGAGTGCTTCCACATTACTTATGGAATTGATTTTTTGAACCTATGAAATCTAAGATTTGGAAGTGATCATAGAAGCCACATAGTCCAACACAAAAGTATTTCACTTGGCATTTACAGTTATACAATATACTATTATTTCTTGAACATACTATTGGCTCCTATTGACTGAATATTTGTCAGGTAAGTTGCAATCTAGCCCTGTCCTGATGTCATTTTGTACTTACGGAATTGATTTTTTGAACCTACGAAAACTAAGATTTGGAAGTGATCATAGAAGCCACATAGTCCAACACAAAAGTATTACACTTGACATTGATAGTTATTAAACTTCATATTGAGGGGTAGCAGAGTACAGTATATAGAAAGTTGGCCTTAAAGTCAGAAAGACCCAAATTCAAATTCCACTGCCAACACACACTAGCTGCGTGAATGACAAGTCATTCAGTCTCTCAACGCTCTCTTCAGGTCACTCTCCAAAGCTATTATGTTAAGGGCAAGTAGCTAACATATAACAATGGAGAAAGTTTTCATATAGAAAGCTGTTCTTCCCCTTATTGAAATCACTGCTCTAACTCCTCCCTCCATTTTTTTCCATTCCATTAGATTTGGCCCAATATTTTTTTTTATGTTCATTAGATTTAGAGTTGGAAGGAACCTTCAAGGCCATCTCGTTCATACCGTTTACCGTTCACCGTTCATTTCCTTTTTTCTTCTTTTTACATATCGTTTTATTGTTCCACCTATATCTTAGCAATACAAGGATTTAAAAATACAAATCATGTGCATTTTGAATCCTGTGGAGTGGTTAAAGCTCTGGGCCTGGAGTCAGGAAGTCCTGAGTTCAAATCCAGTAAAGGATACTTACTAGCTATGTGACCCTAGGTAAGTCACTCTTTGCCTCAGTTTCCTCATGCATAGAACAAGCACACACCTTGCAGAACTATTAGGAGGATCAAATGAGATGATTTTTATAAAGTGCTTAGCACACAAATACTGGCCTGTAGTAGGTGCTATATAAATGATAATTATAGTGATGATGTTAATGATGATATCACATATCTTTATCCAAGTTACTGATAAAATGAAGTCCTCTGGGGTCCATGGAGTTATATAGAGACAACTGAACAACAACAAAGTCATCTACATCTACAACATTCTCCTCATTTATTGGCTTTGTAATCCCATTTAAAAAGACAAAAGGAAATAAAGTGAGTCTGGCTTGATATATTATTATAGAGGTTTTTTTTCCAATTCATAAAAAAGTTCTCTCTCTCCTTCTTCCACCCCACTGGAAAAAAAATGAAAAACAAAATCCTTGCACAAGCAACGAAGGCAGAATTTGAGCTTAGGTGATGCCACAGTGCAAAAAGAGACAGGTCTGGGGTCAGAAAGACTCAACTTCCTGAATGCAAATTCAGCTTCAAACACTTCTTAGCTGGGCGACTCTGGGCAAGTCACTTAATCCTTCTTGCCTCAGTTTCCTCATTTGTAAAATGAAGTGGAGAAAGAAATGGCAATCCACTCCAGTATCTTTGCCAAGAAAACTCCAAATGGGGTTTGGAAGAATCAGATGTGACTGCAAAAAATACAACCTCTGATTCCAGAGTCAGTATAATTTTCCATACTGCTAGAAAGTGTAGAATACAAGATAAGCTGGTCCAGAGCTCAGAATCTTATCTGAGTGGGGAGCCCACTCAGTAAAGGGCTTTGAGACATTTGGGAAAATCCTAAGAGCTCAGTACCCAAGGACAGAGGCAGTGAATGCAAGGGAGCGACCAGTCATATCTGTACCTTAAGAACATTGTTTTGCTGAGAGTAGACCACAACATAGCATTCTCACTCTGTTATTGTTTGTTTGCATTTTGTTTTCTTTCTCAGGTTTTTTTCCTTCCTGATCCGATTTTTCTTGTGCAGCAAGATCACTGTATAAATATATATGCATATATTAGATTTAACATGTATTTCAACATATGTAACATGTATTGGACTATTTGCCATCTGGGGGGGGGGTGGAGGGAAGGAGGGGAAAATTTGGAACAGAAGATTTTGCAAGGGTCAGTGTTGAAAAATTTCCCATGCATAGGTTTTGTAAATAAAAAGCTATAATAGAATTTTAAAAAGAAAATTGTTTTGGCAGCTGCGTGAGAGATGGGATGATAATAATAATAACAATAAAGCACTTACTATGTGCCAAAAAATCCAGTTATTATGACAGGATCGAAGGCAAGGAGACCAAATGAGAGACTATTACAATAGTCCAGGAAAGAAGTGATAATGATCCGAAGGACAGTGAAGATACTATAGGATTTTTCTTTTCTCCCCCTGTAGAATAGGTGCTCCTTAAAGATTGTTTCAGTTTTTTGCCTTTGAATACCCTATCATAGTTCCTGGTATATAGTAAGTGCTTAATAAATGCTTGTTGATTTTGATTTACTCCACCATATGACCTTATGTTTTTCTCATCTAGAAAATAAGAGGATTCTACAGCATATTTTAAAATTTACTTCTTGGCAGAGAGGTGGGGGACTACTAAGGAAGAAAGGTATATACAATGTTGGATGAAATCATTGTTTTTCCTAATACAGAGTAGGATTCAATTTGGTGTGGGGAGGAATATTTCCGGAAAGAGTGTGTTATCCAAACAAAATGCATCAACGAAATATATACAATGACAAGAATGCAGTGGAGATTGGTACAGATGGCATGCAAGATCCCCTCCCAGTTCTAAATCCAGACTACTATAGCTGGGAGGAGTTGGAGGGAGGGGAGAGTGAAAGTTAGTGATAGTCTATGGAAATAAAGAATATCTAGGGGCAGTAGAAGAGCCCTCCAGTCTAAGAGAGGGAGCAGAGCCAAGAAATCATCTGGAAAAGAGAATGATTACACAGAGCAGGTGCAGAGAAGCACTCAATCATTTCTACCTAATGTCAAAGTTAAATATTTCTCCAGCTGTGCTGCCCATCGAGGGCACAGTAGAGACAGTCTACATGTGTGGGCTGAGAGGCACCGTGTCGGCGAAAGAGCTCGCAACCGATGTCATCCCACCAGCCATTTGTGTGGCCAGGTGCTCTTGGGCCTGACAGCCAAACAGATGTTGGAGGCGATCTCTATTGGCTACTGGATAGCTGCTTAATTCCAACACATTTATTTTTCCCCAGGATCATTATGGAGACAGGGACTAGACTTGTCATTTAGGGAATCCCAGATAAGTAAATCCCTCCCAAGGATGAAGTTCAGCATCCTCTCTGTGACTTGGAGTCTTTTTTGTTTGTTTGTTTGTTTTATTTTGTTTTGTATTTTGTTTGTTTGTTTGTTTAAGTCAAAGGCTTAAAGAGCTGCTTGGTACCTCCAAGAAGTTGAGTGACTTGCTCAAAATAATATGCATTCAGGTTAAGACTTGAACTCCGGTCTTTCCAGCTCCAATGCTATGTATCTATCCATTATATCACACTGCCTCTTTTAATATTATGATAAATACATAAGATTATTCTATAAATAATAACGATGTATATTTCTAGATCACTTTTTAAGGTTCACAAAATACTCCATTCACATTCTTTCTCTTGAATCTGATTAACAATCCTGTGTGATAAATATTATGGGTATTGTTATGTCCATTTTATAGATGAATAAACTGGGACTCATGTAAACAGATTTGCCTAAGCTCTCAATGGTGATAAAGTCCTTCACCTGTCCCATAATGGTACACTTCAATCACATTCTTTCTCCTGAGTCTGATAACAATCCTGTAGGGTAACTACTGTAGGTATTATTGTGCCCATTTTATAGATGGATAAACTGGTGCTCAGGTGAACAGATTTGCCTAAACTCTCACTTGTGTTAAGGTGAGAGTCAAACCTAAGTCCTTCACCTCTCTCATACCGATTCCTCATCTTTAAAATAAAAATAATAATAGCTTGAGAGATTTAGAATTAAAAAGGGCCTCAGGCCAGTCTGGTCTCCATTTTGGGCTCAGCTGGACCATCTAATTCATCACCCTCACCCCGGCCACCATTATGGAGATGAGGAAACTGATGTCCAATGAAGGGAAGTGATTAATACATGTGCTCTTGGCTCTAGAGCTGAAATGGACCTAAATGGCCTTTTATTTTTTATAAAGGAGGAAACTTCTGCTTAGGGCAGGGGAAGAAAGAAGTTGTCTAAGCTCTCTCAGCGACTAAGTAGCAGAAATAAGATCTGAATCACTCCAAATGTAACATCCTAATAGGTAACTGCAGTCCTTGACAGTGAGAATTGGGAGGGCAGATTCAAACTCATCACCTTTGACTCCTGTCCCTGAAAGCATAGTGCCAAGGGGTGGAGAGCGAGGGGCAAAGGTGGCTGCCCTTCAGCCTCCAAGGCAGAGTGAAAACCAGAGAGCTTGGAATCATTCTAAAATCTATCCTGGTCAGACAGACCATCCTTGACTAAAGGCCATTTTCCCAGGCACAGCCCCTGGCCCGGTGTGTGAAATTCAAAGTCAATCACAGACAGGAGCCAGCCTTCCATACAGAAAGTCTTTGCCTGCTTAAAATGTGCATTTTATCCATTTGTCCCTCAGATCTATAAGAAATTATGGACCAACTGCCGAGCAAAATGATTTCTTGGAAGAGCCGGGTTTCCCATTGTGTCGAGGTAATAGAAAGGATATTACCACTATGCTAAACCTTCTTCCAGTTGACTTGCTGTGAATTGCTGGAGTAAAGGCAAAGAAAATCATTATTAAAACTTGCTTCTTCTCAAAACAAGTTGTTTTAAATAAAGTTTACATTAATCGGCAGACTGCCATCCCCCAAACTCATTACGGAGCCCAATCGTTGGCCAGGCCTTTATTAGACTTTGGGAGATTTGGATTGACATAGTCTGATTATTTTTTTCCTTTGAGTTTGTTATTTATTTTGTCTCATCGGGGAGGACATTTAAACCAAATTAAATTTGGTTCTTTTGCCAGGGATGTGTCTGAACAGCAATAACCATCCACCTCTCCTGACAGCAGGAACAGAAAGACACATGGAAATCGCTCCTATCTTGGGAACAGCCCCGGATCGGTTTGAGTGTGGAAAATGGAAATAGATAGCCCTATTCCTAGGCTACCTTATAGGAACATGGGATCAGAGAACGTTAGAACTCAAGAGGACTTCAGAACATAGGTCAGAGGTCAGTGAGACCTCAGGACAGAGAAATGGACTTCTCAGAGACAGACGGGACCTTAGAACAAAGACCAGAGACTGAGTCATGAAGGAGGCCCCCCGAAAATGGAATATCAGAGCAGAGAGAGCACTTAGAACATAGATTGTCCAAGGGCCTCAGAACATGTGCTCTTGGAACCAAAAAAGAGAGCCCTTACAACAGAGAATGAGAACAAAAATTGTCAGAGCTAAAAGGGTCGTAAGAACATATAACATCAAGTTATAGACCCAGAAGATATCTTAGAACATAAATAAGAGAATGTCAAAGCTAGAAAATACTTTAGAACATAGAATGTCGGAAAGAAAAACCAAGAGAACAAAGAACAGGAAAGGTCAGAGACAGAGATAGAAAAAACCTGGGAAATACAAAATGTCAAAGTTTTAGCCCTCAGAATATGTAGATTCTCAGAAAAGAAAGGAAACTTAGAAAACAGAGCATAAAATGTAAAGGAAGGGATCTTAGAATGTAGGACACAGAATCTCAAAGGGCAAGAAGACCTTGGAACATAAGGATGTCAGAGTTAAACAAGTCCTTAAAACAAAAGGATATGGACTATAAGAGACAAAAGAAATCTTAAAACAAAGAATTGTCACTGCTGGAGGGGGGATTAGAACATAGAAGCTCAGAAGTGGGTGAAATCTTAGAACATAGGATATGGAATGTAACAATTTAGAATAATGATTCTTAAACCTCAAAGGGACTCTGGAATATCACAGGACAATCTCAGAACTGGAAAGGATTTTAGAGCCAATCTACTTCAACATCCTTCCTTTAATAGATGAGGAAATCAAGGATCAGAGAGTTAAGTGACTTGATGGTTAAGCCACACAGCTAATAACTGGAAAAGCCAGCTTTTGAACCCAGGTCATCTACAGATCTCATCACTGCTCCATAAGGCAGAGCTACATTTCATTTCAGCGAATGCAGCTTTCTCAAGGAGCTCTCTGGAGTCTGAGATGGAACTCGAGCTCGAGCACACTCTCACTTGAGTCTCGAGTCTATTTCAAGTCCTCTCGGCCCTTATATACCTTAGTATGATTACATCACTACAGCACACTGAGCATGTGCCAACTGGAGAACCATTACATCACCATAATAAGCACGAAGTATATGTAAACCAGAGAACCATTATTATCAATCACACTGAGTAAACACCCTGCTGTAAGTAGCCTTGTTTCAAGTATACTTTTCCAGAGTTCCCGCCTTCTACAGGGGCACAGAAGGCATTAATAATGAAGTCCCTGAGAGATTGGAATTATTAGATGCTCTTGAATACTCCAGAGGAGGCAAATAACTACACAAGGCACTCACAGAAACCAGCTATGTTCCAAGGGTATCTCAGATGCAGCAAGGTGCACACCAATTGCCGGTACTGGAAGAATCTTAGGGAAAACTAGCCCCTGAGGAAGTGAAAGGAATTGCAAAAAATGGAGTGGATTTACAGTGATTTGGGAAGCTTGAGGAGTGTCAATAGACAGCATGGATAATCCTGGGTGGATGAATGAGCAGGGCCCTGTAGGGAGAAGAAAATCAGCAGAGAGAAAGGAACAAAGGGCAGAGAGAAAGAGAAAAAGAAAGGGGGGAGATGTGAAGAAAAAGATAGGATATGTCAAAAAACAAAAAAAGGATAGATCCCAATGTCCAACAACTGCACTGAAGACTGAATTAATCTGTGTGATGGATGAAAGGGTCAGTGGATCCAAAGGCTAGGGTCAACGGTTAAAGAGGGTGCAGTGGGATTTGGTATGAGAATGAATATATGTATCCAGGGATGGGGCAGCATTCTAAGTCCTAGTTTTATTCCAATGCATCAATTCCAACCCTGGGAATTGTGCTGGGGCTGTCCTGACATTCTAGATTGATTGGAAAAATTTCTGAGCTCCCTCTTCTCTTCTCATGAGAAAAGGGATAATGGGGCAAGGGCACAAGTAGCCTCTGACCTTGGGGCAATAGCCAACACTGGGAGAGGGAGCTCATGATGGAAGTGGGGGTGAAAGGGCTGTGCTGAAGGCATCGTCCCATAATGAAGGCACCGTCACCGTTACTGGCTGAGCTTGTCTTACAGATACTGGGCAACATTCAAGGGGTGGTAGGAAATAAATGGTTGCTACAAACAGCTCAGGGACCCATTAGCACCTCTGGCACTGACACTGGGAAGGCAGGGGAAGCAGTGGATGCTTGGTCCTTTGGACTGTCATCTCTTTTGGAGACTACTACCACCACTTTTTGAGACTGTTGCCCAGTCATGGTGCGTGGTGAGCAGGAGGATCCAGCCAAAGACCTGCCAACTGGTTACTCATTTATTCATTAGTAAGTGCTTTAAGAACCACCCCTTTATTGGTTACCATTTCCATACATTTGACCAGCTCAGCTCCCGGATATTGACCAAAATGATGAGCATAGCTCCTGACCCAAACTTCAAGGGTCTTTCTCTTCGTTTTTTCCCCTTTTGGGCTGATTTTTCTTGCCCAACAGGACAAATGTGAAAATATATTTTAAAAGATTGTACATGTACAACCGGTATCAGATTACCATTTTAGGGAGGGGGGAAAGGAAGAAGGAAGGCAGAAAAAATTGGAACAAAAGTTGTCCAAAAATGAATGTTGAAAACTATTTTTATACACATTTAAAAAAATCTATTGAGAAAAAAAGAGAAGTATTATTACAAGCAGGAGAAAGGACAACTGTCTAAGAGTATCATGGAGCCTGAAAAAACATCCTATCTGCATTTAGAAAGGATCTCCCAAACCTTCTTCCCTCAATGTGTCAGGTTCACACACCCTTCGAAACCAATAATGGCTTTCATCACTGTCCACTTTAATCACTGTCCGGGTTCTTTAGAGAGCTGGCTTATGTTAGGGGGTCTCTTCAGTCTATGTGTGCCCAAGTGCTGGGTATCCTTATGTTAGTGGAAACACCAATAGCTTATGATGTTTATGAGGTGGTTACTTTTTTTTTATTTACAAAACATGCATGGGTAATTTTTCAGCAATGATCCTTGAAAAACCTTCTGTTCCAACTTTTCCCTTACTTCCCCCACCCCCTCCCCTAGATGGCAGGTAGACCAATACATGTAAATGTGATCACTCTTGATTTTCAGATGCTTGACTGAAGCAAAAGGGACCTTACCTTACCTTCAACCTGTTCTTGGTAGTAGATGGGGAAAGAACCAAATGGCTGTAAAATCTACTGGATAAGGCTTGGAGACTTACTGGTAGTTTTTGGTTGGGAATTCTATTGTAGAAGGCATAGGGGAATGCTTGCAGAAAAAGATGACAATTGAAGTGGTTGATAATATCTCTATGCACACACATTTCCAACAGCAGAAAAGGCTGAAAACATGCTCCTCCACAAATTCATCCAAAAAGAATCATTAGGTCAGTCATTGATATTTAGATCTGGTGTAACCCCAAACTCTGTACATAATAATAGTTCTCATTTTTAAAACTTTTAAGATTTACAAAATACTTCACTAATAGCCATGTGAGGAAGGGAAAATAAGATCATGCCTTCAACTGATTTATTCAAGAAGCATAAATTGAGCACCTATTATGCACCTATTGAGCACAAGGGCTACAAATGCATGCATGAATGAAAAAGCATTTATTAATCATCTACTATGGGTCAGGCACTGTGGCAAAGATTAGGAGATAAAAACAAAACTGAAACCATTCCTGCCCTCAAGGAGCTTGCACTCTAATAAAAGGAAACAAATATGAAACACAGAGAAAATCACATAAGGGAGAACACATCACTGACGCCTATGTTAAGAATTTCACAAATGATCCAACCATTCACAAGTGATCCAGAGCAATTTGGAACCATGCCCAAAAGGCTGTCAAACTATGCATACCCTTTGACCCAGCAGTGCCATTATTGGGTCTGTTTCCCAAGGAGATCATAAAGGAGGAAAAAGGACCCACGTGTGCAAAAATGTTTGTAGCAGCTCTTTTTGTGGTAGCAAAGAATTGGAAAATGAGTAGGGGAAATGACTGAACAAGTTGTGGTACATGAAGGTAATGGAATATTTTTGTTCTATAAAAATGATGAACAAGCTGATTTTAGAAAGGCCTGAGAAGATTTACATGGACTGATGCTGAGAGAAACAAGCAGAACCAGAATACATTGTATACAGTATGCAATGACTGACTAAGAAAGAATTGGTTCTTTTCGGTGATTCAACAACAGAAGACAATTTCAATAAATTTTGGATAGAAAACTCCATCTGCATCCAGAAAGAGAACTATGGAGATTGAAAGTAAATCAACACATGCTATGTTCACTTTTTTCTGTTTTTTTTTTCTCTCCTGTGATTTTCCCCCTTTTATTCTGATTTTTCTCTCTCAATATGATTCATAAAGAAATGTGTATTTTAAAAGTTCATACCTATTTATAACCAGGAAATAAATAAATGTTAAGAGAAAAAAGCATTTCACAGCACCTGTTGAGGTAAGTAGAAATAAAGTGGAGTGAGTATCACTGATTTAGAGAAAATCAAATACTTAGGTAGCTTCTACCCCAGTCCTTCTGTAAAAGGTTGGATTTTTTTTAACCGTAAGACAGAAAAAAGGGGAATTTGATTCTCAAAGAAAGCTCTCTCTTGACTTGCTCCTGAGCACAGGAACAGTTCGTATGTTGATACTGAAAAGAATCTGCAATCTCAGTGATATGAGCATTACCCCCCAACAATGGAGATTGTAACCCTTCCATGTCTGCACATTCTTATGGGAATCTGCTACATGTCTTCCCATAAATTCACTGCCAAGGGCCGCCAATGATGCTAGAAGGCTGAGGTGGGAGAAATCTTCCACATGTTCTCTTGATAGCATTAGTTCTATTTTACAGAAGAGAAAACTGAGATTCATTAGGGTAAAATGACCTACCCAGCATCACACAGAAAAAAATAGTAGCACTGCAATAAGAGTCTAGCTCAATTTTTCACTTAATAGTATTTTCTTTTTTCCAATTACACATAAAGATAATTTTCAACATTCATTTGTGTAAGATTTTGAAATCCAAATTTTTCTCCTTCCCTTCCTTCCCTCCCCTCTCCCCCAGACACAGAAAGCAATCTGAAATAGGCTATACATGTACAATCATGTTCGGCATATTTCCACATTAGTTATGTTGTGAAAGAAGACTCAGAACTTAAGGGGAAAATCATGAGAAAGAAAAAAACACAACAAAATTTAAAGCAGGTAAAATAATCTGCTTTGATCTGCATTCAGTTCTTTCTATCGCTGTAGATGGCATTTTCCACCCCAAGTCTTTTGGAGTTGTCTTGGATCACTGCATGGTTGAGAAGAGCTAAGTCTATCATAGTTGATCATCATACAATGTGAGCCTTTTTGCCACATTGGTAATTGGCTATTTTTATGTATCCATAAGCCATTTCTGGGACAAGAGAACCTCACCTGATGTATGGAGTGAAAAAGGAGTAGTCTCTCTGGTTCTTCCCTATCTCAACCAATTCTTACTGGCTAATCGATAAAATCTTCTGCTGAAGGAGGACTGAAAACACTTTCAGCACCTTCTAAATTTCAGTACCCCTGGACAAAGCCCTTCCTGCCCCACCCTAGTTATAACTCTGCTTTCGACTCCTAAATCCTGTACTACTTCTGCTCTAATGAGAAGATTCTCTTGAATAGAAACTATCTTTTAATTCTTCAATTTCATGTCTTTCTCCTTTCTACCCCGCCTGTCAAGTAAGCTAATGATCTTTAAACAAACATTTAAATGCTTGAGATGAGACTTAAAGGAATCCTACTGTCAATCTTCCTGTAAGGCAAAGCTTCTTGTTCAAATGTGAATAACTACCCACTAATGCATTCATTTGTTGAGGATATTTATGTTTCCCTTTTTCTTAAATACCCACAAAGCCAGCTTTTAATTCAATGCAATAGGGTATTGCTAGCACATAGAACTAGGCAGTGCTGGCATGAGGGAACAAAGGAAAACATCCCACCAAAATTAAGCATGTCATTAAGTCCCTCCTTCTCTCTGGGTCTCAGTTTCCCCACCTGCCATCTGAGACAGCTGCACTCAATCATCAAGGTCCCTTCCCTCTTTAAAGAAGCACTGGGCTGGGAATAAGGAAGGCACTTCTCATTAGGGGTGATAGACTTGGGGCACAGAAGGAGGGCAGGGTAAGGGAAGAAACATTTCCATAGTACCAACTATGTGCCAAGGAGGTTGCTAAACACTCTTTGCAACTGTTATTCCATTTGATCCTTGAAACAACCCTGGTGGGTACGGGCTACTATTATCTCTATTTTTACAGATGAGGAACTTGAGGCAGAGTTCAGGCTCCCACAGCTAGTCAGTGTCTGAGGCCAGATTTTAAATTGAGGTCTTCCTGACTCCAGACCCGGCACGGGACCACTGACTGCCTCACAGAGTGAGTTATACATTGCCAAATAGGACCGATGTGTTCATTCTTTCAGATTAACTGTATCTGTTTATTGCTGAGGATGGAGAGGAGTCGCCAGGAAGTGACAGCCATGTAAAAACAAAGAAGGTTTTTAAAGAACCCTAGTCCTATAGAGAATTCCTTGCCACATCCAACCACATTGACCACAGGGGATGGCTTTATTGGTACCAATTTAAAAAGATAGTGCAGTGAAATAGAAGAATCATGGGAGGTGGAGACAGAAAGCCTGGGTCAGATTGCCAGCTTTCACCTTTTCTACTTGCTGGTTGCCCAGTCAAGTCCCTTAAGCTCTCGGGGCCTCAATTTCCCCCTCTATAAGTAAAAATAAGTACACTTCTACTAAATCCCTTCTAAGGCATTTGGGAAGAAAGGAGTATATACATTTTGATTTCCAAAGAGATTCTCTGAGGCTTTGGGAACAAAAGCTCCTGGTCACTGACAAGCTTCCCGGCCCATTAAGGAGACCATTCTGCCACTGGGCAAGAGAAACCTTGAATGTGGCTCTCTGTACATCTGGGGACCAGCTTCTCCTCTCTCCTCCAAGATGGGCAGCAGCCAAATGCCAGCATCCAGCTGCTTCCATTTTCTAGAAAAGCCAGCAGCCTTGCCCCTTAAAATGAACAGCTCTGTCCTCCACCCAGCTGCACAACGTGCTCCCCCTTTTAGGTAAAGGCAACTGGGACACGGGGCATTTTTAGACACCTCAACACACTGAGAAGAAGGGAGAAAAAGCGGAATCTCCGTGGAACACCTTTGCTCCAACACCAGCAGAGGACGAGGGAAGGAGTCAACCTTTTCCCTGCCGTCCCAGAAGCTGTGAAGTTCCATCTGCACAAAGTTAGTCTTTACGTGAGACAAGAATTTCGGTGCCTGGAAAACGATTCACAAAATAATCAAGAGTGATGTATTTGGGACTCACCTCAGCTTTCCAAGGGGAGCCAATTATAGCAGCAAAGTTTCTTTAAAGGGCTGTTTGGAGAAGGAGAGCAGGAGCCACTCATCTGTGGCTGTATGCTCTCAAGGACAAGCAAAGGGTTCCTGATATGATTGAATTTTACAATTAAATATGACAGCCGGTCACTGTTCCTACCCCCGCTCTTGTCCCCCAGACTCCTAAATCTTGTCTCCTCACTTTGTGTCTGGACGCTGCAGTGAGACGGTGAAACGGCCAACCGGTGGCTCCGGATTACCCAAATCAAGGAGGCAGGCCACCAGCGTGGGGCAAGGAGGCAGCAGTTGTTGCCAATAGCTCTGATTAGGGCACTTAAAGCCTTCTGAGGCTTACTGAAGTCAAGAGAAAGAAAAGGAACATATGAGTGGGGTATCCCTTTAATTGGTCCCTGTATGGCGGCTGCAGAGCTAAGTATCATATGGGAAAGAAGGGAGGGAGACCAAGAGAGTCAAGAAGAACTTCTTTATGACAGACTAGTAAAGGCTCCAGAGGCAGCTAGATGCCTCCAGAGTACCGGGCCTGGAGTCAGGGAGACCTGGGTTCAAATGTTGCCTCAGATATTTACTGTGTGACTGTGAGCAAGTCACTTCACCTGTGTTTGCCTTAATCCACTAGAGAAGGAAATGGCAAAGCACTTTAGTATCTTTGCCAAGAACCTCCGTGGGCAGAAGAAGGGTCCATGGGGTCACAAAGGATTGTACACAACGAGCAACAACAAAAGTAAACTTTTATATATTTTATATATCAAGTTTTTATATATTTTATATATCAAGTTTTCCCAGAACCCTCTAGTTAGGGAAAGGAAAAGCAATGTTATCCAATGTTATACAAATTATTTTGTTTCTGTTTATGTCCCCCTGGGGGGAGGGTGTCCCTGTGCATATCTAAATGCTATGCTTGTAGACTTGCCTAATGCACTTGGCCCAAGACCTCAGGCATCTTAAAGTACAGGAAGAGGCTTCCAGGAAAACACTCAACACAAAGCAAATTATATACAGATATGTGGGGAAAGTCAAGGGTTCCGATGCTCTTGTAAAGAGATTTTAACATGGTTCTCTTTCTCTTACCTTCTCACATGTACAACTGGATCCCTGTAATTACACATAATCTAGCCTCAAACACCAACCCATAGACTTTCGCTCTTGTTGCTATTACCTGCTGTCTGCAGACCACCTCAGAGTAGGAGGGAGCCACGTGAACCCTTGGCAAAGGTACTAACAGCCTCTGCCCACCCTCTGTTTCAACCAATCAATGAGCCAAAGGGTTCTTCAACCTGGTATTCCTTAACTCTCTATACATGACTTAGATCCCGTTATCTAATGTGCATTAAATAACGAGTCCGTTCACCTTTTGGATCCAGGCAAGTGGGTGGTACACTGGCTAGAGTGCTCAGAAGCAGGAAGATCTGAGTGCCTCGGACACTTAACTGGCTGGGTTACTGGGTAATTCCTCTCAGCCTCAGTTCCTTCACCTGTAAAGGAGAAATAATAATGATACCTACCCCACAAACTGGTTGTGAAGATCAAATGAGAGAGTACACTGAAAATATCTGCAAACTTTAATGTACTGTATACTTCCTCCCATTCATTCAGCCTCCACAACACGGCCTTCTTCCCTCCCCTTTCCTGTGTCCTCACAGCTGTTACACTCTTCCGCTGTCTAATTTGTCTCCCTACATCTGGTCTTTCCCTTTGTTAATCCATTCTTCAGCATCTTCCTAAAACCCATGCCCCTCTCCTGTTCAGAAAACTTCAGTGGCTCACTATTACCTCAAGGATAAAATGCAAATTACTTAGGCAGATCTCCATACTCTGGTTCCCAACTACCTCACTGCCCTCCTTCATGTACTCTACATTTTGACCAGAATGAACTATTAACTATCCCTATTTTCCTCACGCCCTCTCCAGCATTTAGCCAATAGTGAAGCCATTGCTCATGTCTGGGGCGAGCTCTCTCTACAATGCTGTCCAGAAATCAGTTCAGATACCACCTCTTCCAAGAAGCCTTCTCTGAGCCACCCCAGGTGTAAGAGATTGATCTCTCACTTTCAAATTAATGAAAAATATTTACATTGTGTTAAACATTCAGTCATAAAGACACTTTCTGCCTTGAAGAAGGTCACATTGCAATGGGAGAAACAAGGCATATACCAAGTTTTCCCAGAACCCTCTAGTTAGATCTCTCTTTGCCATATCATACTCTACCCAATATTGTACTTATCTCCTATAATTCTGGCGGCTCCTGGAGGACAGGGAAGATTTCCCTTTTGTTTCTGTATGGCTCCCAGTGCAGGGCTTGACACAGAGTAGGTGTTTAACAAAGACTTACTTGTTGGTTAATCGGGTACATTTTGCGAACCCCAAGGGCAGAGTTCACATCCTTTTTTTAATCTCTGTCTTTCGAACAACATCTACTCCAGGCATAGAACACAGTATGGACACTTAACGGTTATGTGTTGAATTGAGAAAAGTATAGGAAGCGTTGTGGCAATGTGGAAGAAGGATACTTAATGCCATCATCAAGGCTGGAGGAAGGAGCAGCCATTATCTAGTCCTCCCTTATTTGACAGATGGGGAACCGGAGGCCCAGAGGAAAAAAAGGAGATTTAGCCAGGAATAATGTGGTTAACTGTTTTTTTTTTTGTTTGTTTGTTTGGTTGGTTTTTTGGTTTTTTTTTTTTATTTAATAGCCTTTTATTTACAGGTTATATGTATGGGTAACTTTACAGCATTAACAATTGCCAAACCTCTTGTTCCAATTTTTCCCTTCCTTCCCCCTACCCCCTCTCCCAGATGGCAGGATGACCAGTAGATGTTAAATATATTAAAATATAAATTAGATACACAATAAGTATACATGACCAAACTGTTATTTTGCTGTACAAAAAGAATCAGACTCTGAAATATTGTACAATTAGCCTGTGAAGGAAATCAAAAATGCAGGTGAGCATAAATATAGGGATTGGGAATTCAGTGTAATGGTTTTTAGTCCTCTCCCAGAGTTCTTTCTCTGGGCGTAGCTGCTTCAGTTCATTACTGCTCCATTGGAAATGATTTGGTTGATCTCATTGCTGAGGATGGCCAGGTCCATCAGAACTGGTCATCATATAGTATTGTTGTTGAAGTATATAATGATCTCCTGGTCCTGCTCATTTCAATGTGGTTAACTGTTAAGGGAAAGATGAACATCAAACCAGAATACTCTGAAGAGGCTTTATAAAAATATACTGATCTCTATATTACTAGAAAGCATTAGAAGCCAGATTGTGAGAGAGGTGGGTCAGGGGAGGTGACACAGAGCAGGTGGGCCTGGAGGGATGAGTAATTTTACCACAGGAGGGCATTGTGGGAGAGAACATTCCTGGCACAGGGAACTAGATAAGCCCGTGAAGAGGGAGTGTGAAAGGGAGCCTTCCAGGAAAATCAGAGGAGTGCCACAGATGGAAAAAGGTTAAGACTGATTCCCCTAGAAGACAAGGGGATCTAGATCAGCCAACATTTGCGTGAAGACAGGAGATGATGTGTCCCACTCAACACACAGTGCCTCATTTTGCTGGGGACTTGGAATAGCTGAAAGGTCTGGGCGGTAAACAAGATTAACCATCTCATGCCAGTATGGAATTCCATCAGTATGGGTACCATTTTCACCTATGCAGATTGCCACCTCTCTGGGACCTAACAGAGTGCTCCACAGCTGCTGTGGCTCACTTAGTGATAGGGTTCTTAAGGTTCAACACAATCTTGGGTGTCCAGAACCACGGAGTTGAGCGTCCCCTGCCTTTGCCTCAGTCAGACTGCATCTGCAGCAATGTGTTCACTTCTGGGTACCACATTTTAGGGATGACATTAAAAAGCTAAAAAGTATCCAGAGAAAGATAATCAAGGCTTTGTGTCCTTTCCTGGTGAGATTCTATGCCATTGACTTCTCCAAAGACTTCCCCAACTATCCCCCTTCCCCTAAACAAAGAGAGAGCCTAGATAAGGCTCGTACACAACGAGCGAGAAGAGGTAGTTTCCCAACAATAATCAATCATTACAGTTAGGAGGAGAGGCAGAGACAGAGACATCACTGCATCCTCCCTTATTTGCTAGTTGGGGAAACAGAGACCCAACAAATTGGGATTTGGGTTTTTGGCCACTGAAGATCATCAGGCTCCAGGGTTCCATGGCTTCAGGCTGGATAGTAAACGGATAAGGTCGGGAAAGACTTCCTAATATGTACAAGAGAGCAGCAGGAAGGGGACAGGAGAAGGATGAAGCTTGCACAGAGTGGCACAAGTCAATGAGCCCCCCACTAACTTCATAAGGCATCATTGGGGAAGATGTTCAGCTCCATCAAACCTGGGGTTCTCTGACTGGAATCTGGAGGACCCAGAGACTGGCAAACTCAGATGTCAGCCAATTTGAGAACTAGATTTAGCTCCTCCGATGGTTTTCACACAGAGGCAATATCATTTAATGGGACCTTATTCAAAGCTTCTTTTAATTGATTTCAAGAAAAAGCACCTTGATCAAGGTTGCTCACAAAATCTGTCTTATATATTATGCTTTGGGCTGCCTGGAGTACAAAGGTTGTGAGGTGGAGAGCAAAGGCTCAAGTTATGTGTGATGGCCTTGGGGCACAGGCCACACCCAGAGAACCACATTTGCCCAAAGCCCCAGAGGCCAAGAAACTTAGGGAATCACAGGACAGAAGAATTGATTAGTAGCTAATTCTTGAGTGAAAAATGATTGAATTTGCAGTAAGACCTGGGTTACATGTGCAGAACTGTTTGTGGCAGCCCTTTTTGTAGAGGCAAGGAACTGGAAACTGAGTGGATGCCCATCAGCTGGGGAATGGCTGAATGGGATATGGTATATGAAGGTTATGGAATATTATTGTTCTATAAGAAACGATCAGCAGGATGATTTCAGAGAGGCCTAGAGAGACTTACACAAACTGATGCTGAGTGAGAGCAGAACTAGGAGATCATTGTGCATGGCAACAAGAAGACTATGTGGTGATAAACTGCAATGGACTTGGCTCTTCTCAACAATGTCGTGATTCAAGATAATTCCAGCAGACTTGGGATGGAGAGAGCCATCTGCACCAGAGAGAGAACTATGGAGACCGAATGGGGATCAAGGCATAGGATTTTCATCTTTTTGTTGTTGTTTGTTTGCTTGGTTTTTCTTTCTCATGTTTTTTTCTGTTTCTATCTGATTTTTCTTGCATAGAATCACAACCGTGGAAATATGCTCTAAAAGACCATACATGTTTAACCCATATTGGATTGCTTGCTTGCTGGCTTGGAGGGGGAAAGTAATGAAGGGAGGGAGAAAAATCTGGAATATGGTCTTACAAAAGTGAGTGTTGGAAACTCTTTTTACATGTATTTGGAAAAATAAAATACTATTAAGAAAGAAAGGCCTGGGTTTAAATCCTGCCTCTGAAACATATCACAGATCTGAAGCTAGAAAGTACCTCAGGGGCCATCTAGGCCAAGGCTTTCATTTTATAGATGAGGAAACTGAGGCTCAGAGGGATTAAGTGACTTGCCCATAGTCACACAATTCACTCTCTGAGCCTCAATTTCCTCCCCTATAAAATGGGAATAATACTAGCATGGAGTTATTAAGAAACCGATGAGATAATGTATATTGAGCACTTTGCAAATTTTGAAGCTCTATAAATGTCCATTATGATGATGATGATGATGATTAGCATCATCATCATCATCATCATCATCCTCATCATTTTTATTAGTTGGCTCTTTACATTTTTACACAGATATTTCCAAGTCTGTGAACTAGTTAGGGTCATTATTATTGTCTTTGCTTTTTCAGATGAGAACGAAGACTCTGATTTAGGAAATGAAGGGCACAAAATTAGTCATCAACAGATCTGGGACTTGAACCTAGGTCTTCTGACTCCAAGTTCATAATCCCATACTCCCCAAGGGAAGTGGAGTCAGCTCTGCCTTTGGTCAGAATAGAGAAATTTGAGAGGAAGCACTATAATGACATTTGATGAGAATTAGCCTCCCTGCCCCAAAACATTTTCCCCAATGGCCGACCACAGAAGGAGATTCATACTGTTAGATACCATTCATACCAACTAGATAGTTGATGCTAAAAACACTATGTCTCCAGAAGTCCCCTGCTGAATACATCTATCTGATGGAGTGGCAGAGCATCTTAGCCATCAATAGACTATTGGCTATTAACTTTCAGTTGTGTCTAATCATTTGTGACTCAATTTGGGATTTTCTTGGCAGAGATACTGGAGTGGCCATTTCCTTCTCCAGCTCATTTTACAGATAAGGCAACTGAGGCAAACAGGGTGAAGTGACTTTCCCAGGGTCACACAGCTAGGAAGTATCTGAGGCCACATTTGAACTTAGGAAAAGGCATCTTCCTAACTGTTCCTGACTCCTAGCACTCTAACCACTACAGCATCACCTAGCTGCCCAGGCTATTAGCTTAGCACAGATTTATTTAGCAGATGAACAGTCCCCCTTGGGCAATAGAGGGCAAGGTGCTGAAGAAATTAAACATTTAACAGGGAGTTGAGGGAAAAGTGTCCAGGGATGGGAAAGAGACTGACACTCGAGCTTCATACAGACTATCATCCCACTTGATGACTTCACTAACACAATTAGATTAGATATAGTTCAAGGGCTTAGAAGTTTTTCTTTTACATCAAGCCAAAGTCTTCCCCTCTACATGTTCTGCTCATTTCTCCTGGTTCTGATTTCTGCAGCCAAAGAGAAAGCATCTCGCTCTTCTTCCATGAGATAGTCTTTGAAGTACTTTTAAACAGCTATGATGTTCCCCCTGAGTCTTCTCCTAGTCAAACATTCTCAGTTCCATCAATTGATCCTCATATGGAAGGGTTTCAAGGCCTTTCACCAGCCTGCCTACCCTCCTCTGGATGTTCTCCAGATTGCCAGTGTCCTTCTAAACGGCAATGTCCAGAACTAAACATATTATTCAGTTAATATATGCTCCTCCCTAATCCTGGATGTAGTTTACTATTGTGTTGGGGTTTTCTTTTTTAACTTCCTTATCATATGGCTGCCTCATATTGAACTTGTAGTCTACTAAAGCTCCTGATTTTTAACCTAATTTTCTTTCATTTTTGCTGAGGTAGGTTAGTTGTATGGGTATTATTATCCCAGTTTTACAGATGAGGACACTGAGGCAAAGTGAATTCAGATCATGAGGTTTAGAGCTTGGAGGAGCCTTAGAGCCCATCAAATTCAAATCCACATGTTACAGAGGGGGAAACTGAAGTTTGCTCAAGATGACACAACTAGTAAGTAGCAGAGGCAAGGCTTGTGCTCAAGTCTAATGCTACTTCCCACTAAAGCTCTGTAAGAATATTATAATTGAAGCTATAATATGATAGAGCTGACCTTAGTTAGAGATATCTAGTCTAAGTCTCACCCTCTCTCCATTAGATAGATTAGGGGATTGGCTATTTGTTCAAAGTAACACATGGGGCAAATGTCAGAGACTGGATTCAGACTCAGTTTCCCTGATTCCCAGTCAGTTCAATATTTTTTTCCTCACTTTACTTTATAACTCCTTATCTGCTTCAAGTCACCTTGACAGCTAACATCCCATGGTATTTTCCCAGGAACATGGGAGATCAGCAAGGGTCATTACCTCTATTTTGCAGATGACAAAATCCAGAGAAGGGAAATGACTTGCTTAAGGCCACATAGTAGGTCTGTACTTCACATCAAGTCTTCTGATGTCCAGTTCAGGGCTCCAGAAAACAGAATTATCCCACAAACAGAAGAGCTGCCTATATTTCAGAACTCATCTTTCACAAGAGTCAAAAACCAGAAGCAAGTCAAACTTGGGCAGCCTGACCTAACAGGAACACATTCCTCTGGGAAGGAAAGGCAGGCCACTGGTCTGGGAACTGTCATACACAAGTGCTCCCCTCTCTAATGAGCCGAGTCCCCCCTCCCCTTGGCTAATGTAGCACAGTAAAGGGCACAGACAAAAACCGGACAGAGCCAGACAAGGGCAGACAAATGGAGGGTCTCTGAGACGAATCAATAATTCTGGAGCCAGGCCCCTGTCCACTGTGTCACTGCTACTGCTGTTATTAATATTACTTTCTTCCATTCCATTAACATTGCAAATAGCAGCCGACTCATCCTGTTTGAATCCTCCCGTGCTCCCTTTTAGCCACAGCCCAGACATCGCAGCAGAGAGTCATCTTAAGCAAGTGATGTCAGGGTCCCATAAACTCTGACAAGTGGTCATCCAGCCTTTGCCTGAAGACTTCCGGGAGAGGGGGACTCCTGAGTGGCTCCAGTTAGATAGGGAATGTAAAGCACTATATAAATGTCAGTTCTTACCTTCTGAGGCAGCCATTCCACTTGGGGGTAAGTCATCGCTGGGAATTTTCTCCTTGCATTGGGCCCAAACCTGTCTATCTGCTCAAAAGATGCTGTCAAAAGCACAGTTGTCACTAACTGTGTGGCACAGTCGTCACTGCCCAAGCCTTCAATGCGGCTGGCAGCCCAGTCTGGCAGACAAAACTTCCCTGGGGATACACGAAGCCCAGGGGAGCACAAACACTCGCATACAGAGAACGAGATTCCAGGCAACCAAACACCCTAGATCCCCCACTTCTCAGTCACAAAGAGCCCTAAGCTCACTCCCTTGCTCCCTCCCACCAACTCTCCTCAGCTACAGTTCAAGAAGGAGTCTGGATTCTAACCAAAGGGGACAAAAAGCTATTTTCACCATGCCCTAGCTCAACCACCTGGCCTCCCTGACCATGCTAACAATCTGAGCCTATCAAAACAACTGCTTTGAGTTCATCGTCTCATAGACCTAGAAACAAAAGGGTTCTCAGAGGAGGACTCACAGAGTGCAACAGCGATTTGTCCAAGGTCTCATGGCTAGTAAGAAGATAAACCCAGAATCCAAACTTGGGCGCTCTGACTCCCAATAAATCACACTCCACTCTCCAATGCACTGTTACTGGTACCATTGTCACATCATCTCAGTGCTTCACACTGAGCATATGCAGAATCTCCAAAAAGAGGAAATTTATTTCAGCTGCAACGATGACCCCTGTTCCCATCTGCTGTTCCTGATTTAACACTGGCTTCTGACTCAGACATCCAGCTTTCCCAAGCCCTGTTTTTGTCACCCTGCTTGTCTCTGATTTCCATGGTCCTTGGGCCACTTCCATGATGCCGTGACTCCCTGATTGCTACCTTCCCTTCCGTGCCCTGAATCTAGACATATTCCCCAGGGAGGAGCAATAGTGTGTATGCACACATGTATGTGTGTGTGTGTGTGTGTGTGTGTGGTCCCCAGCTATGGGGTCACCTTGCTGAATACACAGCTAGACATATGTAGGCCTAGCTTAGAGGGGCTTGATTCTCTTTCCAACTCAGCCACTCTGGGCCTCTGTGAGTTTGTGACAACTGACCCCCTACTCACCAAGTATAGTGAAACAGACATTGAACACTTGTGACATACCCAGTGTCCTTCCCACATGCCTCATGGCCACAATCTCTTTTTATTCATGTTTTTCTCTCTCATTCTACTTGGGCCCACAATGTCCCTGATGCAACTACCTGCCACGATGTCATTTGGACCCTTGCTCACAGATAGCTAAAAGGATTTTAAGAGCATCATCTATTGACAAGACTCTGTGGGGGCAGGGAACCTCAAGGAGAAGGGCCCTATTTTGAGCAATAGACAAACCAGACATTTTCATTTGACTCTATCAAAGACCTACTTTTGTGATGAGCAGAAGGCCACTTGAGTGGCCTGGAGAGCATTTCTCTGGGAAAGCATGCATTCTGCCAAGGTTAACAGGCCTTTGTCTTCCCTCTGAGTGCCTCAAGCATCTGAGTAGCTCCCCCTGGGGAGCTGCACATGGCCTTGAGACTGAGCTACAGAAGGGTCTGGCAGAATAAGGAAAGAAAAGAAAGCAAAAAGGGAAAGGGGGAAAGATAAGAGCTAAAGAACAGGGAGAAGGAAAAAATGAGAAAGGGAGGGAGTTGAGAGGGAAAGGGGAATGAAGGGAAGGGAAAAGAAGAACAAGAAGGAAAAGAATGAAGAGAGGAGAAGAAAGCAAAGAATAAGGGGAGATGGGGAGGGGAAAAAGGAAAAGAAATAAAGAGGAGGAAGAAGAAAAAGAAAAAGAACAGAGAGAAAATCAGGAGGAGGAAAAAGAGAAAGGGAAGGAGTAGAAGAGAAGGAGAAAGAGATTGAAAAAGAATAAAGGAAGAGGGAAAGGAATGGAAAAGAGGGAAAGAATGAAATGAAGAAAGGAAATAGGATGATCAGTAAGAGGAAAGTGGGAAGAAAAGAAGGGGAAAAGGGAGGTGGAGAGAGAGGAGTACAGAAGAAGAATAAGAGAGAGAAGGGGATGGAGAAGGAAGAAGGGTAAAATGAGGATGAAAAGAAGGGAGCAAAAGGAAGAATAACAGAGAAGGAAGTAAAAAAAAAGGAAGAAAGGAGAAGAAGGATGAGCAAGGGGAGAGGAAGAGGGCTGGAATGTCCCAGATCAAGGAAAAACAAAGTTCTAGAAATTTGATGAATAAAACCATCCCCTCTCAATCCAATGTGTTCTGTCTTGTGAGCTAAACTTTTCAACTATCTCAATGGGAGGCCATTAAGTGCCCTCACAAAAGGATTCAGAGGAAATATATGGCCCTCGGGCTATGTTCCAACCAAGCCTCTATAGCTGTGTCAGTCTCTACTTCTTCTGCTGCCCTAGCTACTGGCCTCCAGGATCTCCTTCTCCTGATCGGGAGTTTGCCACATCTAGTTGTCCCCAGACAATTTCTCCACCAACTTCTCCCCCTACCCCCTACCACCTCCAGCTCTCAGAACAGTAATCAGACCAATAACATCATTCCCAGAATGGCAAGGTGATCAACCGCCTGATGCTCCTGTGACTTCCAGATCAAATTATTCCTTCTTTTAGAATTAGGAAAGACCAAGTCCTTGAGAACAAGGACTGTCTTTCTTTTAGATTTTCGTATTCGGTGGTGAGTACAGTGCCCGACACCTATTAAATACTTAATAAATCATTTTTCACTCGTTTATTTATTCATTTATTCAAGGCAAAGTGCATCACCCAAAGGAGGAAGCGTCATGTTCCACTACACCCTCAACAGATGCCGGCACTCTGAGACAAAATCCCATCTCCTTTTATCAGCTACATTTCTGAATTCCATTTCCACCTTTGCAACCAATCTAGAAATCATCTAGATGGACCCCCATCGAGTCTATAATTTGTGAATGAGAAGACAGTCTCAAATTTATCCAAGGTCATGCAAGTTCTAAGGAGCAAAATGAGGATTTGAATCTAGGGCCTTAGACTCCCAAATCTGGTTTTCATTCTAATACCTAATCCTGCCTCAGAAGTAGAATAAAATGGCTAACTCCACCAAATAAGGGCCAAACTCCTTTCTACCTTCTCTAAACTAAGGGTTAAACTAGATGCCTTCTGAGGCCTCTCCAAGCTCTGAGAGTTCATGCTCAGCAAGGCAGGAGCTGAACAAAGCTGTCTGTTCTAGGTCAGCTTCCCAGCCTGTGAACAGATTTGCTGCCCAGCCTCAAGTCCCAGGAAGAGGGGAAAAGGAAAAAGGAAGTGTTCACAAGTAGTGCATCTTCAGCTAGAACCTGTTTTCTGGGACAAGACGCTAATCCCCCTACCAGCTATAGTGTCAGACTCCATGAAGGAAAGAAAAATGAGGGCACAGGCTATCTCAATGGCCAGTCTGGAGAGCTGCTGAGAATGATCAGTTAAGGACCAAGGATATCCCATGTGCTCATCTCCTCTGACTAGGAGAATAAAGGCCATGCTGCAGAAGTTCATTCCCGATCACCTTAGTCCATCAACATCCTGAAAACACAGTGGGGGCGTGGGGCTGGGAGAGCATGTCCAAGGAGAGACCAGTAATTGATGGTCACCATGAATTGGCAAGCAATGCAAAAAGAGGAGAAATGAGATGGAAAAGAGGAGGAGGAAGAAAAAGGGAAAGAACAGAGAAAATCAGAAGGAGGAAAAAGAGAAGAGAAAGGGAAGGAGTGGAAGAGAAAAAGGAGAAAGAGATCAAAAAGGAAGAAAGGAAGAGGGAGAGAAAAGGGGGAAAATGCTGCCCCCGGAAATATGCAAGAACTAACTCTGGCCATCGAACTTCGAGGTGGAAGTAATCTTAGAAACCACCATCAAATCCAATGCCTTTACTTTATACAGGGGGAAGATGAGGCTCAGATCCTTTCTCAAACAGCAGGTACGGATCCCAGGATCCCAAGCTAGCAAGGCTTACCTGAGCTAATGCACACATCTGAACTGTATCAACTTACTGCCATAGCTGACCCTGTCTTGGGCATTCAGTTACTTTATCTGTAAAATGAAGAGACTCAATCATTTGGTCTATGATACTGGAGCAACAAGATCACTATTGGGCCTGTAGCTCTTGTAGTTTATTGTTCAGTCTCCCTAAATTAAAATGAGAAGGTCTAGGGAACATTCATCACAAGTCACAGTCATTCATGAAGCTCTCAAAAGTCCAGAAACCATGAAGTTTAGTCCAAAGAAATGATAAAATCTGGCAGCTTTATCTAGCTGGAAGTACCATGATCCTTATATTAAAGAAGTTAGCATCCGAGGCTGAAACTCTCCTGTACCCAGCCAAGACTCTCAAGGGACCAACAGAGAAAAGGCTTTTTGCTGGCCTGAGGCAAGTTTCTCTCTTTCTAAAAGCTCTCCAGATTTTAACTAAAAGGGCACAGTAGCATCACCTTATCTCATAAGAAAAATATAGCCCAGAATTTCAGCCGAGCCAGAAACCGGAAGCAGAGAGAGGCTCGACAACATACACAATGGGGCTGTACCTGACAGAGGCTACACATCTGGTGAATGCTACACATCCAGTGGGGCAGCATCTGTCAGATCCAGCAGAGATCCTGGGAGAAGTGCTAGAACAGAACCAGAAATCATCAGAGAGCCTGAAACAAAGGAGATACATGTTTCTCTTCCGTGTGCGTGCCCTGAACACAAGTAGCCCCTACATGTGTGCCCCTCTAGGTGTTTTCCCTTTATGTGACCTCTCTTTGCACTGATGGTACATTTGTGGAAGACTGAACTCTAAGCTTATATGTTATCGCTATCTTCCTTATTATGTCATTTCCTTAAATGGCCTTGCTTTGAACTGTGTCCCTTGATCAATAAAGGTAGATACGTCAGTGGGGGCTCATGAATGATGCTTTTTGTGAACGTGAACCTACCAAGGTCCCTTGAACCTGGAGCGACCAGGGTCGCCCGGGGATTGGGATTGCAACTAGGAGCTACGATAACAAGTTGTAAATCTTGTACGTGGGACTGCCTCCTGACTAACTCTCCATCCTATGGCAGCAAAACTAAAGACAATCAGGTAAATAAAGTATAGAAATGGGAAGCTAAATAATAATAATAATAAATCATAATATTTATTATTAATAATAAATAATAAAATAAGATGAAATAAATACACAGAAAGACAAGAAACCCAAACAGCTAAGATCTGAGAGTACTCTGTATGCCTCTCGGTAGAGAATGTAAATACGACATCACCAGATACCGTTTTGCTGACCGTCAGTCTGTCTTAGTATTCAGTGTGTCCTTGTGTGGTCTAAAACCAATTCCAATCAAATGAAAACCAGTGTCTCTTCTCTGGATTCTCATATCAGATTCTTTCCCTCCTCTTTCCCCCCTCCTCCTCCCCTTCTTCTCTGAATACGCAGTGAGTCAATCTGGTATATCTTTGATTTTTGAATTATTTCAAGATTAACTGAATTTGAAATGTGGGCTGCCTGCAAAGTCGTGCTAGCACAGAAAGATGAGCTTGGTTATTGACGGAGAAGAGTTGCCAGTGACATTTTTCATCATTACCTTGTGGTGCTGAACTCGAGTTCCTGGCGGTGGGCAGGACTGTCTCAGCAGACACAAAAAAGTCAGGGATGCAAGTGCAATTGACAATTTTTACTACTGATCCCCTCGGGGAGCATTTTGGAGCAGTTAGAGTGCCTCTCTCCCCGGAAAACCAGGGCTGATCTTTCTCAGAAGGCACCGGAGAAGACAGCCCATGAAGTCAAGGGAAGCAATGTGATTCAGTGAAAAGAGGGAAATCTGGAGGCCGAGACTCTGGGTTCAAATGTCAGCTCTGGCGCTTACTACCTGTATAGTAAGGTAATCCTTACTTAACTGGGTAAAGCATTTCTCATTCTCTTCCCCTACAAAATTATAGGGGATTCGGTTACTTTTTTAAAATTGCTGATGTCATTTGTTTTGATATAACCTTCATAACCGAGTCTATCCCTCTCCCCTACCCAGAGCCCTCTCTTGGAACCAATAATACAAAAAGATGGGAGTGGTTGGTTCATTCAAAGTAACCAAGACATCATCAGAATCTGACCGTATCTGCAGTGCTCCCCACCCATAGTCCCCAGCCTCTATAAAGAAAAATTGGAGGTACACTTTTCTTCCCGGAAATTCCAAATCCCCAATCTCTGCTTCAGCAGATAGTCTATCTACAGCTCAAGGCACTTCCCATGCTTGGAACGACATCACTCTTTCTTTGCTTTCTTTGCCATTTACAAACCCAGAATTGGGCTCCAATGGACTTTCCTGTCATTTAAACTGTTTTTTATCCTGATTATGGTCCCATCATATTGCTAAATCATAAAGATCTCCAGGTTCTGTTCTTGAGGAAGACACCAGAAAAGCTATAGGCAAGTCTGAAAGAAAATGGAGAGACTAGGGAGATCACTTCAAATCAGGGCACGACACTGAACAATCTTCAATAGTAAGAAATCACTTTTCTCTTCCCCATCTTGCCCACTGATGACCAGTATGACTCCATTCACCTTTGGCCTTCTCTTCTACCATTTGGAAGCCAAATAATGAAGCTATTCCTTTAAACCCAGCCCCATTTTCTTTATTGAAGACTAATCATCTCCATGGTTTACTTTCCCCACCGACACTGTACGAAGAAACAATTAACAATATTTTTTTTGCCTGCCTGCAAGTTAATGACCTCAATATTCATCTTATCAGGTTTGCCTCTTTGGGGAGTTTATTCAGAAATCAATTCAGGTCTCATTCTAAATCAAAAAGGAGAAAAAACTGCAGCCTGTTCCTTTCCTTCCTATTAACGCACACACATCTGCTGGGTAATATCCTGATTGAAATCTCAGAGTGGTGTCACAAATGATCTATTCCATTTTTTCCTTTCCAGGCCTGCACCTCAACTCCCTTAATTTGCTCATCTATTGGGTAATCACGACTGAAAATTGTTCGTTCCCTTGGCTATGTCTGCTCTTACTGTGTACCCACCCCCTGGGATCACCTGGGTACCTGTTCCCAGAGATGCTAGACCCTCAGACCAGTGGACTGGTTCCTCTCTTTATGCTAGCCACCCATCCGAATCCCATCCCCCAATTAGGAAGGCTGCAAAGTTTCTCCACCGGAACGACATCTCCACGATCTGCCTGTCATAGGAAGCCTATGTATGGCAGGTGGGCACTTCTATGCCTTGCGTGACTTAGTTCTCTGCCCCCACTGTTTTCTCTGACACTTAGGAACCCAGAGCTGGGCTCCAACTGACTTTCTTAAATGTTCTAAATATAGCAAAGTGTCAGCCTGATACCTTCTAGTCATTTATCTGAGCCCCTGTGACCTTTCTAGATCAAAAGGAACCTAGATAATGCAGAAGACCTAAAAGAAATTCTCAGAATTGTCTAATTGGTGGGTACCGACCAATTACACTATCTTCTGTAGTTCCTCTTTCTCCTAAGGAAACTGTTCCTTCAGCAGCCTGTTCTGTGATCCTTAACGCATTTCATTCCCACGACGAGCTAACAGAGGAGTCCATTCGAGGATGCTCTCTGTGTTCTTTCCGTGCCCTGATCAATGCTACCCAGAATGAGATTAGCCTCTCTGGTCCCCAGGCCGTTGGCTGAGGTTCCTAGTCCATTTGTTAAGTGGTAGATTTGTCAAGCACCAAGCAATGCATGGGATAATTTGGTTCCTGATCAGCGAGAGGGGGAAAATGGTAGCAACCAGCTCGGCCACATCTCTGTGCCTCAGAGAACAAGGAAGAAGGGGAAAAAATCCTCACAATGAAGGAAGTCCATCATATGAAGAGCAACCATGTGGTGTAATCAAAACAATATAGGATGTGGAGTCAGGAGAGACTTGGAATGAAGCCCTGACTTCAACACTTTGTGACTTTGACCAAGTTATTCCTCCCACCTTCCTATCTCAGACACAGTTTCCTCAGTGGGAAAAAAGTAATAAAAATCCGCACACTACCTATCTCCTGGAATTGTTGTGGGGAAAAGTGATTTGGACATTAAAAAGCATGCAAAAAACGGGAGCGGTTTTTTCCCCACAAATAGACAAAATGGACCTCAGCTTGTGCCTCCAAAATCTAATCTTGGCTTGCAGACTTTCCATGAGAGGGAACCCACAAACAACAGAGGAAATTAATTCCACTTCTGAACAGTTTGACTTCCTAGGAAGTTTTGTTCTATTTTTCCTTCTGTGGAGAATGAATTTGCATTGAATTCTCCTAACGCTCCTCACCATTCAACACTCTTGGGCCAAGCAGAACAAATCTAATCCCAGATGGATCACTTAATTTTGCTGTGCCTCAGTTTCCTCAGCCAGAAAACGAAGGGACCGGATTCACTGGCCTCCTAGTGTCCCTTCCAGTTCTTAACATTATTATCCTATGATCTCCCAAGGGACAGGCCTTCAAATCCCTAAAGACAGCTATTATTTCCCCCCATACATAGTCTTCTCTTCTCCAAGCGAAACATCCCCCCTTAACTTCAACTAAACCTCACGACATGAACTTGAGACTCTTTAACACCCAACTCCCTCTCCTCTGGACATTTTCCAGTTTATCAAGTCCTCTTTCAATTCCCTCCCCAAGTTAATCTCTTTCTGACTTCCATAAGCATTACCACTTCCACCTATACCCTATGGTCATTAAATACAAACAAACAACCCATCTTAGCACCCAACTCTCATAACAAATTCTTTAAATAGGAAAGTACCAAATGGCCCATTTCTTAAAGAAAAATTCACCATCCCCGGAAGTAGCTTCATTATATTCTGGGATCTTGCTCTAAACACAAAAATCCCTACTTTTGTCTCTGCCATTCACCATCTAATCTAAGGCTTCCACTGGACATTTTACATTTTTTTTTTGCTGAGGCAATTGGGGTTAAGTGACTTGTTCAGGGTCATGCAGCTAGAAAGTATTAAGTGTCTGAGGCCAGATTTGAACTCATGTCCTTCTGACTTCAGGGCCGGTGCTCTAGTTGCCCCAAACATTTTACATTTTAGCAATATTCTTCTTAACATGGGCTGTCCAGGACTGAATAAAATAGCCTATTAAAGATGTGCTACAACGAATGCTGAGTCTAAGAAGTCTATCACCTTCTATTCTCATCTCTATCTTAACGTAGCCTATGACTATATTTAATTTTTATGGCTGCCAGATCACACTCTTGACTGATAGGGAATTTGTAGTTCACCAAGTATCCAGATATTTTCCCAGAGAAACCGTTGCGTAAGCAAGCCTAACCCATTGGTACTTGTGAAGTTGAAGCTTTGAACTCGTGTAAGAGTTCACAATTTGGCCCGACGTTCCAGCCCATTAATGTATTTGAATGCCAGCTCTTATTGAGTTTTTCCCAACCCAGATTCTGTGATTCTCATCAGATTTTTGAATTGGCAATTATTTTTCAATTTTCCAAGGATAGAGTCTTTAACCATTTTCTTTCAATATTCATTGATGCAGAATGAGAATCAGTGATACTTGGTGTTTTCTCAACATAAATGAAAATATTTTTTTCATTATTTTATCCTGATCCACTCTATTATTGTCCAGTCATTTTTTCAGTCATATTTGACTCTTTAGGACTCTATTTGTGGTTTTCTTGGCAAAGAGACTGGAGTGATTTGTCATTCCTTCTCCAGCTCGTTTTACAGATGAGGAAACTGAGTCTAAGCGAACCTAGCTACCTTCCAATCAAATATAGAAAAGAAAAAATATCAGGTGTCCACCTGTCTCTAGTACAGTGGCAGCCAACAACTGCAGTGACTGAAGTCATCTCTGCTTCAAAACAATATTATGTGTCGGTTCTTGAAGCAATGCAGTCAATCCCCACGGTGTAGTAATGGAGCAGAGGAGTTCAACTCAAAAAAGACAATCAGAACAGCTCCTTCTGAGTCCATACTGGGCAATGGAGTTTAATTCTTCTGTTTGAAAGACTTATGGATTCAGTAACATCAGATACCTACATTCAAATGTCACTAGAAAATACAAAATGATTTGGGGATGGATTGCTTGTTATTATCATCCATGGGTATGTTTCTTAGGCAGCGAGGTGGCTCAGTGGGCAGAATGCTGAGTCTGGAGGCAGGAAAACTCAAGTTCAAATCCAGCCTCCTACCTATATGACCCTGAGCAAGTCACTTAACCTCAATTTCCCTCAGTTTCCTCCTCTGTAAAGTAGGGATAATAATGGCATTGACTTCCCAGGATTGTTGTGAGGATCAAATGAGATAATAATTGTAAAGTGTTTAGCATAATAACTGTCCCACAATAAATGCTTAATAAATGTTGTTATTATTATTATTCTTTCCATTCATTAAAAAATTAGTTGTCTGACATTCAATGTTCTGGTTTAATGGTTCTTTAAAGTCTGTCTTTTAATTTCATTCTCCACTCTATAAACTCACAATAAAATGAGCAATGACCAATGATGTTTTCTAAGCACCTCTCTCATTCCATGAGACAATAGAGCTTTATAGAAGAAATTGTAGTTGGGAATTCAAAGGCCAGTATTTGGACTGTCAAGGCTCTTTAATTCCTTAAAAACCTTACCATCATTCCCTGGGGGTAGGAGGGGGGCAGCAATATTGGAAAGCAGCAGGACAAAATTCTTCCACAATCGATTATTTCATTGATCTACTGGTGGAGAATAGAGTTCATTCATGTCTCCAGAAATGGCCTTCATAAATTGCCATCTCCCCTTCCCCCTGTGGTCTAACCCCCTGGCCTGAATAAATGTGGCTAGGCTAAAATCTGTACAAAAGATATAGTATGCACTGAGTCTGTACTCAAAGCTTTTCCAAAATCCAACCATCATTACCTTGCTAAAATGAGTTGACAGAAGAGGATGCTATTGGGGAATCAGTTTCCCAGAATAGGAATCTGGCTGATGGAAAGGAGCTCGCAGACTACTCAAGGTCAATGTGTACTTGAGCAGAAAGTCTCTTTGCACAAAGTTTTCAAGAAGTCTCCAGTGAAAGACTTCCATTGGCAGGCGTCAGCTAGAAAAATGTCTTGCCTCTCTGAATCTTCTCCCCATTGCTCCTACCTCTGCCTTCTGGGGCCAAGGAGAATAGATTCAAACCCTCTTCTTCACCATCATGTCAAATACTTGAAGTCAGAGAGCACGTTTTCCTTTATCTCTTCTCTAGGCTAAACACCTCTAGTTCTTTCAACTGATCCTTATATGGCATGGTTCAGAGCTAAGGTGTCAAACCCAAGATCTGCAGCCCATGTGTAGACTGCAACATGAGTGAAGCCCAATCCAGATTAAAATGGAATGGAAGAATAATTAGCAATAGTAAAAAAGACAATAGAATATAGATCATTTAAATCTAGAAGTCAACATGGGCTGTTGACCAGGATCCTCATGGCCAGTTTAGTGGTACCCCCATTTTTTTTGCTGAGGCAATTGGGGTTAAGTGACTCATCGAGGGTCACACAGCTAGAAGTGTTAAGTGTCTGGGGTCAATTTTGAATTTAGGTCCTCCTGGCTTCAGGGATGGGGCTCTATCCACTGTGCCATCTAGCTGCCCCACCCCATTTCTATTTGAGTTTGAAACCACTGATTACCATGCTGGTTATCACTTCCTGGATGGAATCCATTTTCCAATGTTCCCTCTGAAATTCATTTCCCAGAAGCGAACCCAGATCTCTAGATAGGTACTTAGCAGAACAGATAACAAAGGACTATTTTCTCACTTGTTCTAGGATCTATGTAACCTGGAATTACAATTGGCTTTCTTGGCTAACATGTTACACTATTGAATAATAATGAGCTTGCAGTCAACTGAACCCCCAGATCTTTTTCATACAAATTACTGTTTAGGCGAGCCTCTTCCAAGTTGAAGCAAATGGGGCTGGAGGTAGCTAACTGGCACCATGACACAGGGATGAGCTCTATCCATGATGATCCCTCATAGACTTAGCTTTGCAAGAAGTCTTCCCTGTCCCACTGTCAGATGAGCAAAGGTAGTCCCTGGGAGGTGAAGAAGCTCACTCAGATTACAAGGGTAGTATAGAGAAAAGGCCAAACTTGAACCCAGATCCTTTGCCTCTTCCCACTGCACCATTAGACTTTACCAGATGTATATCAAATCCCTGAGAAATTCTTTTGAGGAAAGGGAGCTGCCTCCACAGCAGATGGAACACTGGCAATGAGACGAGGATAGGGTAGGCAGGGGGTGGGAAAGGGAAATTGAGAAATAGGCAAGACTAACAGAGGAAAGAGGGGAAAAGATGATTTAAGACACGATTCACTGCCGGGGATATTGGATTTGTTAGGCACCTGGCTCCCTCTGGTAACATCAGATGAAATCAACTTTTTTGGTTGGGTGTCTGTAGCTGTCCGTGAATTGTGGCAACTTGTGACCACTTTCCTGCCAAGAACACTTGCTTAATGTACAGCAGCCTGCTTTAGCTAAGATATGGTCATTATTTCATTTTGGCAAATATTTTTGTTCTACACAAACACAATGACCCTGACAGTTTGCTTCCTTCTTACTTCCCATCATCCTTTGTTGAACCAATGTACGTGTTCCCACAATTAAGGCCTTCCAGGAAAAAATATCATCTCCACATCAGGGCTCCTCAGGGGAAAAAGTTGGGCTAGATATGTATGGATTGAGGAACTCCGTGGGCAGGAAAGCAAAAGGTTGTTCCTGCAGCTAAGCTTGAGGCCAAATGAAGCATTTTTCTGAAGGGATGGAAAGCTCACACTGCAGCTCTCATTGACAAAGGGAAGAGAAAGCTCCAATTGGCTTTTCTGCCAAGGAGACCTAAGTGTCCTGGAAAGTAGGAGAGGCACCAGATTGCAGGAGGTGGAAACTAGCCTTAGAGGCAGGGACAGACCATTGAGTGCAATGGTAGCATACGTCCAAAGGGCCAGCAATATTGGGTGACAGGAACTTTTTGACGATTCTCCTTCTGTCTCCTCCCATCACATGTTCATCATGTCTATGGAGAGGAGGGCGGGAGGTAGAGATTCACATGTGTTTATGACACACAAAGTTGTGACTCGGTTTACAATTGAGTCGACACACAGCATTTACTTGCTTGTGAAGGGGAAGTAAGCAATGATGACAGTTATACTCAGATCTGGTCCGGCATCCATGTTCTAACGGAGTCAGCTGAAATCAGTACCCATCCCTAATGCAGGGTACTGCTGGTGGCCCTGAACTTCCTCTCCATCCTTCTTGCCACCAGCCTAGTGCAGGTCCTCACAACTTCCTCCTTGGACTATAACTCTAGCACCGTTACTAGTCTTCTTGCCTCTACTCTGTCCTCTCCAATCTATCCTACATATGACTGCCAAAATAATCTTTTTTTAATTAAAGCTTTTTATTTGCAAAGCCTATGCATGGGTCATTTTTCAACATTGACTCTTGGAAAGCCTTCTGTTCGAAATTATCTCCTCCTTCTCCCAACTCCCTCCCCTAGATGGCAGCTAGTCCAATACATGCTAAATATGTGAAATCCAGTTTCTTGCTACTACAAAAAGGGCTGCCACAAATATTTTTACACATATGGGTCCCTTTCCCTCCTTTAAGATTTCTTTGGGATATAGGCCCTATAGAAACACTGCTGGATCAAAGGGTATGCACAGTTTGATAACTTTTTGAGCTTAGTTCCAAATTGTTCTCCAGAATGACTGGATCAGTTCACAGTTCCACCAGCAATGTATCAGTGTCCCAGTTTTCCCCACATCCCCTCCAACATTGGTCATTATCTTTTCCTGTCATCTTAGCCAATCTGAGAGGTGTGTAGTGGTATCTCAGAGTTGTCTTAATTTATATTTCTCTGATCAATAATTATTTGGAGCACCTTTTCATATTAGTAGAAATAGTTTCAATTTCTTCATCTAAAAATCATCTGTTCATATCCTTTGACCATTTATCAATTGGAGGATGCCTTGAATGCTTATAAATTTGAATCAATTTTCCATATATTTTGGAAATGAGGCCTTTATCAGAACCTTTGAATGTAAACATGTTTTCCCAGTTTATTGCTTCCCTTCTAATCTTGTCTGCATTACTTTTGTGTGTACAAAATTTTTTAACTTAATTTTGATATTATCTATTTTGTGATCAATAATGATCTCTAGTTCTTTGGTTACAAATTTCTTCCTCCTCTACAGATCTGAGAGGTAAACTATACTTTGTTCTTCTAATTTGTTTATAATATCATTCTTTATAGCTTCTTAATGAACCCTTTTTGACCTTATCTTGGTATAGGGTGTTAGGTGTGGACCAATGCCTAGTTTCTGCCATACCAGTTTCCAATTTTCCCAGCAGTTTTTGTCAAATAGTGAATTCTTATCCCAAAAGCTGGGGTCTTTGGGTTTGTCAAACAGTAGATTACTATAATCATTGACTAATTTATCCTGTGAACCTACTCTAATCCACTAATGGACTATTCTATTTCTTAGCCAATACCAAATGGTTTTGATGACCACTTCTTTATAATATAATTTTAGATCTGGCACAGCTAGGCCACCTTCATTTGTTTTTTTTCTCATTAATTATCTTGAAATTCTTGACCTTTTGTTCTTCCCTATGAATTTTGCTGTTATTTTTTTCTAGTCAGTAAAATAGTTTCTTGGGAGTTTGATTGGTATAGCACTAAATAAGACTGTCAAAAATGTTTGTGGCAGCCCTTTTCATAGTGGCTAGAAACTGGAAAATGAATGGATGCCCATCAATTGGAGAATGGTTGGGTAAATTGTGGTATATGAATGTTATGGAATATTATTGTTCTATAAGAAATGAACAGCAGGATGAATACAGAGTTTTGGAGAGACTTACATGAACTGATGCTAAGTGAAATGAGGATGAAATGAACCAGGAGAGCAAGATCATTATACACTTCAACAACAATACTACCTACATATCGATCAGTTCTGATGGAAGTGGCCATCTTCAACAATGAGAGGATCCAAATCAGTTCCAATTAATCTGTAATAAACAGAACCAGCCACACATAGAGAAAGAACCCTGGGAAATGAGTATGGACCACAACATAACATTTCCACTCTTTCTGATATTGTTTGCTTACATTTTTGTTTTTTTCTTCTCAGGTTATTTTTATCTTCTTTCTAAATCTGATCTTCCTTGTGCAATAAAATAACTATAAATATGTACACATATTATTGTATTTAACATATACATTAACGTATTTAACATGTATGGGACTATCTGCCATCTAGGGGAGAGGGTGGGGGGAAGAAGGGGAAAAGTTGAAACAGAAGTTTTTGCGAGCGTTAGTGTTGAAAAATTACCCATGCATATGTTTTGTATATAAAAAGCTATAATAAAAATTTTTAAAAATAAGACTGCCAAAATAATCTTCCTTACACATACATTTGCTCAATGTCTATTACCTAACTGTCTGGCATTCAACCTGGTGCCCTCCTACATTTTTATTTTTCAAAATATTTGATTGATTCTTATTTAATTGATTTTTAGTTTTCATATCACTATCATTTTCCAATGTCACTCTCACCCTGTCACTTGGGAGCCATCTTACAACAAGGAAAAAAGAAGCCAAAAAAATCAGAGAAGCATTCATTATGTTTCACTGTATACATCTGCACTCTACTATCTCTTTACTACTGAATGCCTACTCATACCATAGGTTGCAACTCAAGGGATACCTTCTTCCCTCATCCATTACCTATCTATGGGTAACAATTGTCCTCCTGGGACCCCACTTAACATTTAGGTTGGGATCCAATGGATTCACTGATTATGGAAATTGAGGTATTACTATATTCCTATTTTAGGATCAAGGACTCATAGAATACCAAAGCTGAAGAGACCTTAAGGACCATCTAATCTCCTCATTTTATAACTGATCTTGCTATTTCTCAGACATGGAATTCTGTCTCCTATCTCTGGGCCTAGCCACTCATGTCCCAGGGCCCACTTAGTGCTGCCCTTAAAAGATAGTCTTTTACGTGAATATAGCTTGTTTGCATATAATTGTTTGCATTTTCTCACCTTCATTACACTGTGGGCTAATGTCTTTTGTCTTTCATCATCTAGCACAGTGCTTGGCACATAGTAAGGTCTTAAAAAGCAGTTATTAACTTGTTGAATAAAAGTTTTGAGGATTTTCTTATATAAGATCTTTATTTTGCTACAATAAAATATTGTAAAAATAAACTTTTAAATGCAATTGAAAAATTTTTA
This sequence comes from Sarcophilus harrisii, assembly GCF_902635505.1. Taxonomy (NCBI): domain Eukaryota; kingdom Metazoa; phylum Chordata; class Mammalia; order Dasyuromorphia; family Dasyuridae; genus Sarcophilus; species Sarcophilus harrisii. The sequence goes on from NC_045432.1 coordinate 33,415,584, forward strand.
AAATAGTGCTTTAACCAAAAGTTTCCCCTGGATAATTCTGTCCATGCTGAGCAACTGAGTCCTGCTAAATATTATCTTGTTTCCTTCATTCCAGCCTGTTGTTGATTCTATTAACTCCAGAACTCCTAGCTCTTAACTCTAAACTGATCAATCAGTTAATCAAGAACTTATAGAGACCTACTCAGTGCCTAATTTTATAATTGGAACTTAAAAGTGGGACAGGGTCTAAGAAGCATAGGACCCAGTTATTTTCCTTTAAGCACTCCCAAGTGCTAATCCTTAAAGGTCAGTCAGTATATAAGCATTTAGTGAGCATCTAGTATGTGCCAGGCACTATACTAAGCACTGGAGATATATAAGAAAGCAAGATAAATATAGTCCCTGCCCTCAAAGAGCCCACAACTTAATAGGGAAAGTAACATGCAAGTAAATATATAAAATGAGTTATATAAAAAAATAAATGAGAAATGTATAACAAGGAAGGCACTAGAAATAAGAAGGACTAAAAAAAGTAATTGAGAGGCAGCCTGGTGTTATAGAATTAGGAAACCTGAGATCTAGACCCCATTCTACTATTAACTGTGTTCTTTTGGGGAATCTCCTTGAGCTTTCTGGGCTTCCATCTCCTCCTTTATAAAATGAAACGGGGAGCAGGCTTCACAATTTTTAAGTGCTAGCAGCAGTGTCCTACAATTTTAATACCTAGGATCGGAGTCTCAGTTTCCCCTCCTTTGTTAAATAAGATCACCTCTAAGTTCTCATCAAGCTATGATATCCTATGGATAGCCATAAAGTATCTCTGCTAGATACTTACCGAATCCTATTTAACAGGAAGAATCAAAATGTGGGCAAAATGGCAATTATCCTGGTAATTATTGCCCTTCGCTCCAGTGAGTGGAAAGGGTAAACCACTCTGTGGCTCCCAGAGCGTGGACAAACTTCTAGATTCACTCTTCAGTCTAAAGAATATTGTTAGTTTGAATTTACCCAGAGTTAGCTATTAACCCTCTGTCCTACTGGCAAAAGCTTCCACCTCTTTCAACCTGCTGCATTTTACTCACACTTAGTCATGTGACCTTGACATAATGGTGTCCCTTCTCCATGAGAATGGACACATCAGGCTTAACTATATATAATTCTCTAGGAAAAATACAATCAGAAGAAGGACGCATCCTAACCCTTCTATCACATGGCTGCCCGCCCACAGCTGCTTGTAGACACAGGCAGTCCACACATAATATGGGACCCGCTATGGAGACAGAGATTGGTTTCTTAATTTCATGTAGGCATTCCTCCTATGAATAGACCAATGGCCTGTAGCAAAAGCCGCAAAGTCCCTAATTGTTATCCAACTAATGGTTCTAGAATTTCACTGACAAATTTTTGAGAAAGGATCAGGAATTATTCAGAACTTGGGACTCAATTCTTCCCCCATGGATTAAGGGAAGGACTCAGGTTCTCTCAAGAACTGAAACTCCTGATGGTCCATGTTTTTTCATTTGACATCTTGTCACTCACAGAGATTTCTACTTCCTTCTCACTGACAACTACCAGAGGGCTACAGGTAGACGTGTATGGAGAGAAATTCTTTCTGCCTTGTCTTCCATCTTGCCTTCTATGTGTCTGTCCCTGCTTGTAACTTAGAATCCTTCCACTTATATTTCTCTAGGCCAAAAAATATGCCCTTTGCCCTCAAAGTCTCTACATCCTTGACCTAACCACATCTCCGCAGCTGCCACATCTTGTCACTTTTGAACATACACGCTCTCCGTTGACGTCAAATCCTTGCAATCTGATGCCAGTGGGGATCGGGGAGATAGAGCAAAGAGTTGCTACATATAGCTCCAAGTTCTGACTTCTGCTCAAGGGGCCCGAGTTTATGTATCTGTCAAAACAAAAGGGTTAGGCTACATGAACCCTAAAGTCCCTCTAGTCTCTAAAATTCTAAAGGCGGCTTGCTGCGGTGGAAAGAGTAATGGGTTCCGTCATCTGTCAAATGAAAACAGCACTGACTCTGTCTGCCTCATAGAGGTCTCGTAAGAGAAGCACTGCATAAACCCAAGAGCATGGCCTTCGAGCGTGCTAGTATAGCTTCCTGTGAGGCTCTACAGAATGGCCAGAGAACGGGTGGGCTTCATAAATTAAATCAAATACATTATGTAGTGCGTTTATTTTTATCTGAGTCTACAGCCCTTGGATTATTTTTATCACCTTTTTAAAAGGAGAATTCAGTTCTCCCTGGCCATCCCATCAATTTGTCAAGTTTGGATTCTGAAATCTATATATCCATATAAAATTTACACCCCCTCCAAGCATATTTTTATCCCCACATAAAATTTATGGCAGCTGTGCTTTGCCAATATGGCTCCATAAAGGTTTTGTTTAGACGGATAGTGTGGATGCTATACAGGGATAATGATTTCCTTGGTGCTGACTGGTCAGGGGTGGAAGCTATGGAGCACAAGAGCTCACACTAGCTCTTTTGGGGAAGCAGTTGGAGTGTCAAATTTGGAATCGGAGAACCTGGGTTCAAGTCCCGGTTCTCATGTGACTAAGGGACTAAATTTATCTGAGCCTTCATGTCTTCATCTGCAAAATGGAAACAATCATACTTATACTGATTTCCTCAAAGGGCTGTTGTCGAGAAAGCATTTGGAAGGCCCATGCTGAGAGAGCCATCCAAGGGCTTTGCAAAATAAGAGACAAAGTGTTTCCTGGAAGAGTTCTGGTGAGGCCTCCCAAGGCAGACGATTCTGTGATTACATTATGAATGAAGGTCATTGGCTTAAGTTAGACCTTAGCATGGTACAAGGTCAAGTAGAAATTTGGCTTATTCACCTAGACCCGGATCATCTGCTGGGGCTATATATCCAAGATCAATTTCCCCAGGGATATTGGCAACTAATCCCAGCAAGAACTTGGCTCTAGTTCCCCCTGGTAACCATCATCCAACAGAGAAAGCTGGAGAAGGGAGGGTGACACAGAGTGACCGTGGCTGCCAATGACAGATGTTGGTCCCATTCACTCCCAAGATTTTAAAGTCATTCAGAAGTCAAACAACCATTCACCATTTAGATTGTGGAGACCTGTATTATGAACTCAGCTGAGCAGTCTGCTGTCTTCCAATGCTGTTGCCACTTAATATCCAGCTCTTCACTACTTCCTTTGCCACAGATGTCTCCTTATAAACATCCCAAGATAGTCACACTGCCGAAAATATCCCTTACCAAGCTTTCAGATCACATGATGCTTGCCACCGAAAGGGTCTCCAATGGATGATGATGTCTATTATCATCATGTGACCCCAGATTTTCTTCTTGTTGTGAGTGGGAAGTCTATGTGGAGTTTACTGCTTTCTCTAAGGTCATCGGCTCCACCTTCTCATTGGAGGGTAACAGAGGCCAGCAATGGACAATTCCAATGGCAGAGGGGATTTCCCTCTTACTACTGAAAGAGGCCATCTGAACCAGCTTCCATCTTCAGGAAGCATGGCGTAGCAAGAAAAGCACTGGTGTCCAAAGATCTGGGTTCAGATCGCAGCACTGTTCATCTAAGAAATGAAGGCATTAGATGCGATCTCTAGCAACCCTTGAAATCCTATGAACATTGCAGCCAGAGGGGTTGGAAACCTCTGCTAGAGACATCATCTAGTTGGGCTTCTGGGTCTTTGCTCTGGTGCACTAGAGCTCAGAGAGCATAACACTTTAAAATAATGATGTTAGAAGATTGCATGGTTGTGAAAAGCGTCCCATTTACATTTTGACTGTGCTTTCTTCTACTGGCAGTAGAGAAACAGTAGCTCTTAGCACCTAGTTAACAAGAATAATGAGTTTAACTAGGAAGCTAGCAGATGGCAGGCTCCCTCCCCCAGCTCGCAGCCTACCAGGTGAGCTCCTCTTTGGGCCGGCCTGGCATCGCCTGCTACCTGCTTTGCTGGCCTCCCTCATAGTAGCCTCTCAAGTGACCCACCCTGGACTGGGCTGGAGTCCCGGGGACTCTCCACCTGCTTCACTTAATTTTCCTTAATTACTTCTTGTATTCTTTTCACATCATTAAATCAGAAAGTTTATTTTAAAGCACTTTTAGTGCCACTTGGCACCTACAGGACAAGTTACTGCTTTTCCTCGGGTCCTTTGGTCTGGTCCAGGCATTGGCTTCCTTTCGCTGGCAGACAGCCCTCCGGGATGGCTTTGGCCTGCCAGACAGAAGGATGCAGAATCTCCCATTTGAGCAGGGGTTGAGGTAGATGGAGGAGGTTGCTATGGTAACAACTCATCGATCCGTGCTGTGAGAGAGAGAGGCGTTCAGGTTGAATGAATATCCAAAGAACTAAAGCTTACCCCCTCAAAGGTTAAAAAGAAAAGACTTAATCAACTGGCATTTGTTGATCAGCCCCTTTAGTTGGTTTAGAGGCAGCTATGTAGAAAGGAAAAGAGGGCAAGATTTGAAATCAGACCATCTGGATTCACACCTCGGCTCTATTACTGTGTGGTGTCAGGCAAGTTGCTTAACCTCTCTGTGTCTCAGTTTCTTCATTTGTGAATTAAAAGAGTTGAACTATATAGCCTCTAAGGTCCTTCTAACTCTAAGCCTAAGATCCTTTGGGTCAATTTTTTTTTACATTCTAAATAGTATTTTATTTTTCCAAATCCATGCAAAGATAGTTTTCAACATTCACCCTTGCAAAACCTTGTGTTCCAAAGTTTTCTCCCTCCCTTCCCCCATCTCCTTCCATAGACAGCAAGCAATCCAATAAAGGTTGACCATGTGCAATTCTTCTAAACATATTTCCATATTAGTCATGCTGCGCAAGAAAAATCAGATCAAAAAGGTAAAAACATGAGAAAGAAAAAACAAGCAAATAACAACAACAAAACAGGCGAAAAAACTATACTTTGGATCAATTTTAATTGTAGTAGACTTGAACACTTTAGTATAATGGAAAGAGCCAGGGTTTGTGTTTCTGAAGTTCTGCTCTGCTACTTACTATCTGTGTGACTTTGGCCAAGTCATTTGATCACTCTGGGCCTCAGTTTCTTCATTTCTCAAATAACATGTCCCTACCAACTGGCTCTAACACTGTCCTGTGGGAGGAAGAAAGCCAGGAACATTTACATTTCCCAAATTCTAGATAATAGGACCAGGTTTTTTTTTTTCATTTTCATTGCCTACTTTCTGTATAATCTTTTTTTTTAAATTTTTATTCCATTAAAGCTTTTTATTGACAAAACATATGCATGGGTAATTTTTCAACATTGACCCTTGCCAAACTTTCTTTTCCACATTACCCCTCCTTCCCTCCACCCCTTCCCCTAGATGGCAGGTAGACCAATACGTGTTAAATATATTTAAATATGTTAAATTCAATATATGTATATATATATTTATCTGTATAATCTTTTATTCTTCAAAGTTTTCCATCAGCCTTAGTCTGACTTCCCCTGTAGAATTTTAGTCCCTGGGTTCCTTCCTATCCTTCCTCTGAACCTTTAAAATTGGCTTCCAAAAGATCTAGGGCAACTCACTGAATCACCTGTGAAATAGAAAAAATAATATCTTGCTATGTCTCTTTCAGGGTTTTTATGAGAAAAGTCCTTTTAATCCATAAAGCAATGACTTCCTGCCAAGATGGCTTCCTGAACAGCAGAGGCTATCCAACTTCCATATCCCTACTCCAGCAAGACTCTGAACTTTGCACCCTACTGAATAATGATCAAGAAATCCGGTGGAAAACTACAGTTTCTTCCAGTCAAACACTGCACAAAAAGTCAGGCAGCATCCCAGGGACCCCAGGAAAGGAACAAACCCAGTGAAAGCAGCTCCCAGAGTGACAGGAGACAGGATACAGCCATGCTATTTGTTCCAAAACAGCAAAAAGGGAAAATTCTCTTGGAAAAAAAAACAATATGAGGGTCCTTGGAAGCTCTGGGGAGTATCAATGGGCAGCAATGAGCACAGTGATATAGTTCTCAGAGGAGAACAGTCTCAGGACAGGGGATCTGATGTTTCTAATATTCTCTCCTGAGATACTGTAGTGAGCTCTGAAAATCCAGGGCTCTGAACCTCCAAGTTCTAGGAAGGCCTAACACCAAGAGGCAGAGGTCAGCACAGAATTCCAAGATAGTCTGGGTGAAAACAACCAGGCCTTACCACTCTATCCAAGAGTCCAGCAAGGAGTTGATCCTGGCTCTGGCACAAAGTCCTAATTTAGGACTTAACTCTAGAGAGATTAATACAACATAGAAAACACCAGCTAATATCAACAATTATCACAGATCTAACTCTGTAACAACTATAAGCAGAGATGCAGTGGTGAAGGGGGTGGGGTTTCTAAAAGAAATGCATGGATACCTAGAAGAAAGAAACAAGGAAGGACAAATTAAAATTCTAAAGACAAAAACTGGAAAGAAAATATATTACTTAGCAAAAAATATAGTAAACCTCATCCAAATGTCAAAGTCCTTAAAAACTAGAAGGTATTAAACAAACATCAATCATTTCACCAGACAGCAAGTAATATTAGGAAAAAATCAATAGAATTTAAGTAAAATGTAAGATCTCTGATATAAAAAACTGATCTGGAAAATAAGTCAAAGAGATATTACCAAATTAATCAAATCTGGATACTATATTTGCAAAAATCAGAGATTAAAAATATCCAGATCTATTAAAAGTAAAAGCAAGATAAAAATAAAAAAATCTACCAATCACTTCTAGAAATGGCCCCAAGAGGAAAACTCCTGGAGATGTCATAACAAGAATTCAAAACTTTGTTTAAAAAAAAAAAAACAAAAAACACTGCAAGCATTCAGAAAGCAACTATAAAGAGGATCACACAAGACCAGGTAGCTTCTACTAAAAATGAAAGGAGACCTTGGAATATAACATTTCAAATGACTTAATTTTAAAAGGCAAAGCCTTCCAACCAAGAATGCCTTTTCCTATAAAGCTGACTTATAATGCAGGAGATATGAGTAAATCAAAGAAAAACACCAACCTGCATGAAAAGTTATTAAGAATCTAACTCAATAAAAATCCCAAGCAGAGCCTCAAAGGGGAAAAGGTTTTTCCATAGGGACTACATGAAGGAATAAAGGACTTTCAAACATTCCTGATAAAAAAAGACCAGAACTGAATAGGAACTTTGAAATCCAGACACAAGAGTCAAGGGAAACATGCAAAGGTTAATCTATTTGACCATTTAGAAAGGACTGAATGATGATTTCAGACTAACATTCTAAAAGGAGGAGGGAAATAAAACAAGTTTTCTTTCAGAACTTTAATGTCTTCAGAGAAGACTGAGGAAGTTACACAAGAAAAAAAATTATCTCGGGGAACAACTTTATTCTATTCCGAGATTCTGAGCAGGACAAAGAGAAAAGCAATTACAAGGGGGACAATCTAAGAATCACTGCCCCCCCCCCCGCCACTGCATATTGAAAAAATGCTGTAAACATTTAGAGAGAGTTTAAGTAGCCTGGGACCATAGTCGGTATCACACGAGACTTGGCAATTTCTACTAACCACTGGAGGAGAATATTATGAAGCAGTAATCATTAAAAATGATTTCGTCAAGGGTTTTGATAAAGGCCTCATTTCCAAAATATATAGAGAATTGACTCAAATTTATTTTTAAAAAATCAAGCCATTCTCCCATTGATAAATAGTCAAAGGATATGAACAGACAATTTTCAGATGAAGAAATTAAAACTATTTCTACTCATATGAAAAGGTGCTCCAAATCATTATTGATCAGAGAAATGCAAATTAAGGCAACTCTGAGATACCACTACACATCTGTCAGATTGGCTAAGATGACAGGAAAAGATAATGACCAATGTTGGAGGGAATGTGGGAAAACTGGGACACTGGTGCATTGTTAGCGGAGTTGTGAATGGATCCAACCATTCTGGAGAGCAATCTGGAATTATCCCCAAAAAGTTATCAAACTGTGCATGCCCTTTGACCCAGCAGTGTTGCTACTGGGCTTATATCCCAAAGAGATATTAAAGAAGGGAAAGGGACCCGTATGTGCAAAAATGTTTGTGGCAGCCCTGTTTGTAGTGGCAAGAAACTGGAAACTGAGGGGATGCCCATCAACTGGAGAATGGTTGGGTAAATTGTGGTATATGAATGCTATAGAATATCATTGTTCTGTAAGAAATGACCAGCAGGGTGATTTCAGAGAGGCCTGGAGAGACTCACAGGAACTGATGCTGAGTGAAACGAGCAGGACCAGGAGATCATTATATACTTCAACAACAATAACATATGTGATCAGTTCTAATGGACGTGGCTCTCTTCAACAATGAGATGATTCAAACCAGTTCCAACTGTTCAGTAATGAAGAAAATCAGCTACACCCAGAGAGAAAACTGTGGGAAATGAGTATGGACCACAACATAGCATTTCCACTCTTTCTGTTGTTTGCTTTCATTTTTGTTTTCCCTCTCAGGTTTTTTTTTTTTTTTTACTTTCTTTCTAGATCTGATTTTTCTTATGCAGCAAGATAACTGTATAAATATGTACACATATATTGGATTTAACATATAGTTTTATGTATTTAACATGTATTAGAGTACCTGCCAGCTAGGGGAGGAGGTGGGGGGGGAAGGAGGGGAAAAGTTGGAACAGAAGGTTTTGCAAGGGTCAATGCTGAAAAATTACCCATGCATATGTTTTGTAAATAAAAAGCTATGATAAAAAAATTTTTAAATGATTTGGTACTGATTAAGTAGAAAGACTGAACAGTCTGGATTCACAGCATACAGACCCAAAAAAGAACAAAGTAATGAAATATTTAATAAACCCAAAGACCAAAGCTATGGGGATAAGGACTCACTAATTTATCAACAACAACAAAAAACTATTGGGATTAGTGGAAAAGAGTTTGGCAGAAACTGCTTATAGGCCAACAACTCACATCAAATACCAAGAAAAACTCCAAATAGATATATAATTTAGACATAAAAGCTAGCATCATAAGAAAATTAGAAGAAGGAATAAATTACCTTTCAGATCAATGGACTAAACAAATGATAGAGGAAAGTTTTGGCATGAATAATTCAAATGCAGTTAAAATCAGAGGAAAAGCAGGTAAGTGAGGGAAGCTTTTTAAATAAGTTTCTCTGATATAAGTCTCATATCCAAGCTTTATGAGGAAATGATACAAATTTATATGACTAAAAACCATTTCCCATTAGATAAATATTCCAAAGGATAGCAACAGGCAGTTTTAAGAGAAAGTTTTACTATCAAAATCATTTGAACAAAATACTCCAAATCACTCATAATGAGAGAAACACAAAGGAAAGAAACTTTGATGTACCACTTTACATACACCTGATTGGCAAAAATAACAAAAAAAGAAAATGAGAGATGTTGGAGAAGGTGTGAGAAAATAGGCACATTAATAGACTGTGAGTGGGTTCAGCCATTCTGGTAAGCAATTGGAAGTATGGCCCCCACTAAATTGTGTATAAGCTTTGATTTAAATATATCACTACTAGGCTTATATCCCAAAGAGACAAGGAAAAAAATGGATATTTATGTATGAAAATATTTACTGAAACTTTTTTGTAGTAGGCAAAGATTGCAAACTAAGGCAATTCCTTCTATTTGTGGAATTATTAAACAAATTATGGTTTATGGATGTAATGGAATATTATTGTGCCATAAGAAATTATGAAATGGATAATTTCATGGGAAATTAGAAATCTCCATGAATTGATATGGACAGAAATGTATACAATAACCAAAACCCTATTAAAAGAACAACTTTAAGGGATGTTAGAACCCTAACTAATAATAAAAATAAGTTCCATAGAACTAAATACAAATCATGCTACCTACCTCCTGCCAGAGAGAAGATGAACTTAAAATGCAGAATGAGATATACATTTTTTGGTCATGGCCAAATTGCTTTTCTAAATATTTTTATGAGGGTTTTGTTTTTGCGTTTTTGCAAGTACTCAATAGGAGAAGGAAGATTATGGGAAGTAGATATAATACTTGCTTGGAAAATTAGTCACTCAATTAACTACAAAGTAATACATTATAATAACAAAATTAAAAGCCAGAGAAATTCTTGGAATACAGTATTCCTAAAGGTTTCCAACTTAGAACAACTTACCCTACAAAACTGAATATAACCCTACAGAGGTAAAAAACAGATATTTAATGCTTTAAAGTAGGACTTTAAGCGTTCCTGATAAAAATATCAGAACTAAGTAGAAACTAAAGTACAGAGTCCAGAGAAGCCTAAAAAGGTAAATTTATTTGAGCAATTGGAAAGAGATGGATAATGATGTAGTGCTAACATTCTAGTAGGGAGAGAAAAAACAGAGGTCCTTTAGGAACCTTAATAATTATAAAGTGTACTGAAGGATTCAAACAAAAAAACCAGTCAATTTGGGAATAGATTTCTTCTGTTCTAAGGGCCTGAAGAGGGTAAAGAGCATGGAGGAAAAAGTAAGAATATATTAGAGTAGAAAGGAGGAAAAAGAGGCTCTAATGTGTAAGAAGACGGTACAAGTGTGGAAGATGGGGTGGGAGGAGTCGGCAAAGATGACCATTTTCTTACGAGATGAAAGAAAATTCCAAGTGACAAAGAGTTTCTGGGTAACTGACAATCAATTTATTACTTAGGCTAGCCAGTAATAAATAAACTGATGGTCATTGCTTTCTCTCAGTAATCAAAGACACCGAGACCCTGAAATACCATAAATACTTTATGAAAAGGGATTCCCCTGACAAGGGAAAATCAACTCTGATTGGCGAACATTTAATTCGAAAGTAGGCTAAAAGTTTTCAGTTCCTTCTGCTGAAAATGTGATTTGATCATGAGACTCAGCAATCTCCAGCAATCTGGGCAGGGGAAGTCATATCCATGCAGACCACTTGGGCTGGTTTTCTCATTCATGAACTGGGTCACCCTAAAACTCAAGTGGAGGAGATCAAGGACAGGGACTCCTTCCCTCAGGGTAAGGGCTCACCCAGACTGTATACTATTTCTACTCTAAATAGAAATTAGGTCTCCTAGTTGTGGGGGGGAGGGTTCCTAACCAGAATTAAAACACAGGTGGTCTCAATAGCTAGGATCCATCTCATCCGTCAGCCTTGCCCTTCAGAGACTGATCGACCTTAACAGGAGTTGGGTTTTTAACAGAAATAGAAGGAAAAAGGTGGGCCACAAATGTATGATTAGTTGTTAATATAATATTAATTTTTCTCACTTATCTGAAACAGACAAAGGAGTGTTGAATACATAATTTGATATGGAAATACATCAAACTCAACAGGAAAACAAGCTGGGATGAGGGAGTAGGATGGAGTCATTAAGATAATACCAGGGAAGGAATGGACACACAAAAAACAAAATTCCTGATCCTGAAGGAGAAATTAAAAGAGGACAAACAGAAAAGCAAACAGACTCTAAGAGGGTGACTAAGATTGTCCCTTAGACAATTGGGGAATGGCTGAACCAATGGTGGTATACGAATATAAATGAGAAATGACCAAAAAAAAATTCAGAGATTCCTGTGTGGTATGAACTGAAGCAGAGTTAATTCAATAGAACTAGGAGAGCAATCTATACAAAGATAATGACATTGTAAAGAAAAACAACATTAAAACACTTGCGACATTTGATCAAAGTAATGGTGAACCATACATCTTGTGGATTTATAATGAAGCACGTTACCCACCTCCTAAGAGAAAAATGATGGACTCACGAAAGAGACACACGTTTTTAAGACAGGGCCATTGTATGGATTCATTGTGCTCGACTGCTGATTTGTTGCAAGATCGGTTTTTTCCCCTTTGCTTTCTTTCCGTTAATTGGGGGAAAGATGTCAAGGGGGAAGAGGCAGGTAACAATAGTAATGCCAGTAAAAGGGCTAGTGTAACACTTTTTAAATGCATGGAAGGGAACAAAGAAAATACAGAGAAGCAAGACCACTTTAAAAATCATGTAATAGAATATATATATATGTGTGTGTGTGTGTATTAAATAGTGTGAAATGGAGAGTCATGATTTCATATAGAATCCTCCTTTTATGTTCTGTTGTGTGTGTGGAAATTCTCTTTTTTTGGTGTTTAAGTTCAGAATTTTAAAATAAAATTAGATAATACATAATTTTAAAGTAATCCCTAAAGGGCTAAAGAAATTAATGCTAATCTAGCCCCAGGTTACCTTTGTATCTTGTATGTACCTATTTATTTACACGTTCTCTCCCCTCCCCACCATGAAAATGTCAACTCCACGGGGGTAGGGACTGCATTTCCTTTTTTGCTATCCCTAGAGCTTAGCATAGTGCCTGGGATATGCAAGTACAAAATGAATGGTTAATGATTATTCTTGCTAATATTCTAATCAGTATAATTCCTATATTCTATGACTACATCAGCACATTTCAGTTTGCCACAAAGAGAGAAGCTGGACTGAAGAGTTCCCTTCCATTAAGTATGAAGAGCACAATGAATTCTGCAGTGTCCTGGCTTGATTTGGACTTTTTTTTTTTTTTTGCATCATTTAAATTATGCAGCTCCCGGGGGGCAAAGCAAATCTTCTGTGATGAACTGAAGCTCATTGTTTCCAGCAATAGAAAAATTGAGATCCTCCAAGTATGGTCATACAGCCTATTATCTAGTGACCCATTGCGTTAGATTGGGAGTGAGAAGGTAACCTGAGGGTGGGGAAGCCCAGCACATGTAAAACCTCTTGCAGAAGGAAATGGTGTTTAAGCTGAGTCCTGAGGTGAGCAGGCAGAACATTTCAGGCATGGGGGACATCCAATGCAAAGTCACAGAGATGAGAGATGGAGTGTCATCAGCAGGGAATAATAACTAAGCCAGTATAGAGTACGATTGAGTTCTCCGTGGGAAAAGTCACATTTAAGACCGGAAAGGAAGGAAGGAGTTGGATTCTTAATGTCAAACAAAGGAGTTTACAGGGTGTCCCAAATTTGTTTGTGCAGTTTTAAGTTATTAAAACTTTATTTACTTATTTATTTATTACATATTTATATATATATGTATTTTTATTTATATATTTTATATATAAATTATATATATAAACATAATATATAAATAAATATTATATATAAAAATTTATCTATAAATAAATATAAATATTTTATATATGAATTATATATGTAAATAAATATAATAGATTTATATATATCATTAATTTATTTAAGTTATTAAAGTTTCAAATTATTAATCCTTACCACTGCACTAAGATTTCTGGGATAACCTGTATTTGATGCTGGAAATAATAGGAAATCTTTGGGGATTATCGAGTTTGGGGCAAGTAGGGGGTGTGACATGGTCCGTTTAGGAAAATCACTTAGCAACTAGATGGAGAATGAATCGGAGTGGGGAGAGGCTTAAAGCAAGGGATCCAATTAGGAGGCTCTTGTAAACAGTCCAGGGGAGAGGTAATAAGGGCCCAAACTAGAGTAATGACTGTGTGAGGAGAGATGTCATAGAGATCCAACAGAACCGGGCAACTACTGGGTGCCGGAGGATGAGAGAGATGGAGGAACCCAAGGTAACATTGAGGTTGTGAGCCTGGATGACTAAGAGCAGGGGTCCTCAAACTACAGCCTGGGGCCAGATGTGGCAGCTGAGGACATTTATCCCCCTCACCCAGGGCTAGGAAGTTTATTTAAAGGCCCACAAAACAAAATTTTTTGTTTTTACTAGAGTCTGGCCCTCCAAAAGTCTGAGGGACAGTGAACTGGCCCCCTATTTAAAAAGTTTGAGGACCCCTGACTAAGAATATGGTGGTACCCTGGACAGAGATAGGGACTTCAGAACTTCTTGGGTTTCTGAGCTGAGAGATCGAGTTCTCTGTGAACACACGGGGTTAGGGATGCTATTAGGGCCTGCAGTTTGAGACGCCCAATAAGGCGGCTGCTGATGAAGGAGAGAGGTTAGGGAAACACGGAATCAGTGGCCAGAGAGATGATAATGAGAGTCATGAGAGCTAAGAGAACAGTAAGCAAAGCATCTGCTCTCACACGTGCTTTCCTCATACCCCTGCAAAGGTAGCAAGGCCTCTTTAGCCCCATTTCACTGATGAGAGACAGATGCATCTGAGACAGAAGGTTGGATTGGGAGTTAGGGAGACATCCCATCTCCCACATTCACTAGCTATGTGATCATGGGTGCTAGGAGACCTCTTCTTACCTCAGGCAACTCTCTAATAGTATATTATAAACATATATGTTATAATTTATATTATATATAATATATATTTATAATATTGTAAGTTATAATATATATAATAAACATACTAATTATAAATATACATATGGTGTTATAACTGCATTTGGGGTCTTCTTGGCAGAGACACTCAAATACTTTGCCATTTCCTTCTCTGGCTCATTTTACAGATGAGGAAACCGAGGCAAACAGGGTGAAGTGACTTGCTGAGGATCACACAGCTACTAAGTGTCTGAGTCCAGATTTGAGCTCAGGACTCTTCCTGAGTTCATATTATGAATCCCACTTGTGGAGGAAGTTCCCACACTAATGAAATCACAGGCATTTGACACTGGAAGCTAAGAATGGTGGCGGGTTAAGTGATCTCACTGTAATTACGTACTTACTTATTTCAAGGAGAAGCTTTGGAGCAATCGAAGCTTTTGAATGGAAGGTAGTGAGTTCCCCTGACTGAAGTGCTTCAGGTAGAGAGGCTGGAGGATTGTCAGGAATGGGTTAGTCGCCATTGCAGCTTCTTAAACTGTAGGTCATGATCCCATATGGAGTCTCATAACTGAATGTGGGGATTGCAAAGATATGATTTGTTATCAGTAAATGTTTGATTTGGAGACTATACCTGGGGTTGCAAAAAAAAAATTTCTTAGATGAAAAAGGATCGAGAGTGGGAAGAGTTTAAGAAGCTCTGGCTAGATGCCCTCTGGGATTCTGGGAAATCTTACAGAAAACATTCAAAACCAGATTTCCTGATTCTATCACTGCTCTGTCCTCCATGCTCTTTCAAAGGGCCACTCCTAAGTTCCCTCCGATTCAGTCAGAGGACTGAGGCTCCCATTTCCACTTGCCATCTATTACCTGTGTATCCTTGAATAAGAAACTTAACCTCAGTTTCCTTATTGGTGAAATGAGGGGCTTCAACTCCATGACCTCTAAGGTCCCTACTGGCTCTAAACCCTCTGACACTATATACCTCGGTGCTTCCCTAGAAAGAGACCTTAGACTTACCTCCTGGTCCACCCTCCATCTCCCTGATTATCCCCTTCAGTGCTGGGTCCTCCATGGAGGAGACCACAGAGCAATCATCATCAGTCACGTCTGGACAACTGCAAAAGGAGTCAGTGAAGGAAGGGACAAGGAGCCACTGGGATCCCCAAGAAACAGCAACGGCGGCGGAAAGCAGGCCCCAGACTTGGCCCTCCCCGCTTGCTCAACCCCCAGCAGTCACGGGGTTGGAGCCGAGCTAGAGGGCCCAGCCCCTGACACTGGGAAGGCTATATAATTGGTACTTTCTGCTTCCCTCGGAAATCATCAGGTCATGAATTGCACTCAGTGGTGTATTTAGAAGAATGGAAATTGGCTACTATAATGAGACAGTGGAGAAAGATGGTGCACTAATAATAATGCTAATAGTAATGATGGTTAATAATCACCTTAGCATGGCAGGGAACTTAGAGACCATCAGGCCCGATGCTTTCATTTTACAGAGGAGGAAACTGAGGCCCGCGGATGTCAAGTACCTTGCCCAAAGTCACACATGGGATCATAGATCCAGAGCTGGAAAGAACTTAAAGGGGCCATTAGTCCCACTTCTTTTTAAAAGGGAGGAAACTGAGGCCCAGAAAAGGCAAATGGTTCCCCCAAGTTCTCACAGCTAGAACATGACAGAGCGGAGACTCAAGCCCAGGTCTTCTGACTCCAAAAATAGGGAACAAGGGCTAATGGATGAGAGCAGAGGGGCAGGCCCTACACAAGAAAGGAAGCCTATCGCATCTATGGCACGGCCCTCAGTAGCTACAGGACAGACCATGACAGAGAGTATCTCCTTTCCCAAGACTCATAGTAGAGGCTGTGCTACAAGGAAGCATGCCTTCCCAAAACCAGGGGTGCAAGGGAAATCTCAAGGGGCAAGACAGAGTCCTGGGACTCCATGTCATCCTACCTTAGAAGGCAAACAGTTACTTCCTCCTCAAAGGGGCCAATTTTTTCCAAAGAGGATCAAGGGGAACCAGTGACAATGACGGTCAATACCAGGACCAAAGTAAAAAAAATAAACAAAAAAAAAAAACAAAGGTGTGCTTAGGAAATCGGGCCAAATAGAGTGGAACATTCACATTGGGTTTTAGAGGTAGATGGGGGAAGCTAGGTAGTGCTGCAATGGATAGAGCACTGGGTTTAGAATCAGGGAGACTTCTCTTATTGAGTTCAAATCTGGCCTCAGATACTAATTGTTTGACCCTGGACAATTCACTTCACCCTGTTTGCCTCAGTTTCCTCATCTGTAAAAATGATCTGGAGAAAGAAGGAACAAACCACTCCAGTATCTTTGTCAAGATGACTCCAAATGGGTTCACAGAGTCAAACAAACAAACCAAACAACAAAAAGACTAGAAAGATGTTACTGGGAAAAGATCATGAAGGACCCTGATTGTTAAGGCTCCAGAGTTGGAATATTATTTGTAAAAAATGGGGAGCATTGATAAGCCTGAGCAGGGGAGAGTAGCCATACCCACAGAGTGCCCAAATGCCACGTGGCCTCACTACAAAGGCATAGCTTTGGGTCATACAGTTTTCTTCCAAATTACAAATCTTCCTGGGAAAACTACAAGACAGTTTAGTGGAAAGAACTTTGAGATATTTGAGACATCAGATCTTGGGTCAATATCTCAACTCTGCTGCTCATTTCCTGTATGACCTTAAGCAAGTACCTTCCCTTCTCTGGGCCTTAGTTTCTGTCTCCAAAAAGTGAGAAGTTAAATTGGAACTGAGAAATACGCTTGAGCTACCTCATACTGGTTCACAAAAGTTGACCGTTATATTTTCCACGGGAGTGTTTATGCCTCGGAAACGGGCAGATGTTACAAATTAGGACTTCATTGATCTCTTGCTGATCTATCTTCTAGATTTAATAAATTGATAGAGAAAATTGAGAGCGTGGATTAAACTTACAAGTGTTTCATGCCTCCTTTTGGGAGGTGGGGAGCCAACTGTACCAGCACAGCCCTGAATTCCCTATTCTTGAAGCCAGTTGTGTTCAATTCAAATGGAAACATGGGCCGTAATCTAGATATAAGAATCCCTTTGGGACACATACTTACTTAGTTTTAAATGTACTATTATATGTTTTATTGTATTTCTATATATTTTGTTAAGTATTTCCAAATCACATTTGGTTCCAGCTGTACTGACTATGGGACATGCAGGTCCCTTCTGATTCTTAAATCTTTGTGTCCTTCAGACACATTGGATCACGGATGCTCCAGTGCCAAGCTATAATTAGGACAAGCCCATAGGGACCTTTTTTTTTTTCCGGGGCACCACATTTAGGGGGTAGCGACAGCACTAGCCTTCAGAAGGATAGAAACAACAGAGTTTAGCAGCTAGTTAACAAGAATAAATAGTTAAAACAGGTAGAGACAAGCTAGAAGACTAGAAGAACTCCTCTGGAGTAATCTTGAGTATCTGTCAATAACTCCCTCCAAGTTTTCATCCTAATATCCCTCCAATCCAGAGCAGGCTTTGTGCCACTTGCCCAGGGGCAAAAAAAAAATCCCAGCTCTGTATTACTATGAAATGAGTCTGTTGGACATTGGTCTGCCTTCCTGGAGGCCCCAGGGCACTTTGTGGGCCCCCAGTGTCTGAGAGAAGGGGCACAGAGCTCCAAAACCATGCACTGGACTATTTTTGGCCCTCACTCCTGTGAGTCGGCTGGGCCATAAGGTGCCTGGGCTTTCTCCGCCGGGCCTCTCAAGCGGTGATTAATCCAATAGCACAGTTTCATTTTCCCTCAAGTTCAGCTCTTAATTTATTTGCAGTGAAAAAAAATTCACTCTTGAGTTTTTGGCAAGGGCCTAATTATCCTAAGCCTAATTATTGAGTGTTCAAAGACGGTGCTGAGTCAGCTATCTGTCTCTCCCATCTTCTCCCCTCCGCCGCAGCTCAGCTAAGGGAGCCATTTTAGTGGAGCCTGTTTTCCAAAGGTTGAGGGCTGGGGGCTGGGGAGGAAGAAATCGAGAGGTTCTTTCGGTCAGTCTCCTTTCACACCAATGACTAGTCTGGCTGGGACGGGCTGGAGAAGGACAGAAGATGCCTGACCCTGAGGTCACGCTTAAGGATGCCCAGATAATGATGCTCTCAGCAGCAATAACAAAAATATAATAATAGCAGCTCGGGCTTCTCGGATGCCTTCCTCAGGAGAGCCCTGGCAGAGAAATTGGGAAGGATGAGGGGGGCCCTGTAACTCTCATCCCCTCCCCCCTCACAACCCCAGGGATGCACAGTAGGTTGGAGGCACGATGAAGGATTTATTTTTATTTTTTGGGTTGGGGGCAGGGTGGGGAAGGAAAGGAACTGTGATTTCATCAGGGTGAGGAAGTCCCAGCGTGGAACGCAGAGCAACACCTCCTCTTTGACTTGGAGTCAGAGAGCTGCCTAGAACACTGATGGGACACACAGCCCGTGGGTTTCAGAAGCAGGATTTGAACTGAGGGCTTTTTGACTCTAAGGCTGGCTCCCTAGTGGCTGCTGTAAATACTTCTCCTGGCCGCAAGTGCAGAGATAGGATAGATTTCAGGTGCTCGTTTCAGATATTCTATTTTGCACTGTACATTACTGGCTCACTCAGATGCCCCTTTCTCCCTTCCTGACAAGCATCTGTCACTAGTATCTGCAAGCATTCCCCATCCTGGGAGGTGATGAACATGTTTAACTCGAGTCAGGAAGACCCGGGTCCAAATCCCAAGTCTCTCCGAGTCTCAATTTCCTCATCTGTAAACCGAGGCTAACGATATTCAATTCCCCACCTCATAGGGCCGTGGGTAATGTTCAAATCAGACAATGCATAGAAAGCTCATTTCTACGCCACTGCCAGCTGTTATTATTAACTGAGTTTAGGGGAAGGGAGGGATAACTCTTCCAAGCCGATCCTCTAGGAAATGGCAAGAACCCTAATAAACTGTAGCCATTTGTCCCCCACGTAGTACCCGGGAGTTCAGCAAAGATGCACAGAGGCCCGATAAATACCACAAGTCCCGATCAGCCAATTTCAAGGCATAAATCTCAGCCAGAGCCCAAATGCCTCGGTTTCTTAAAAATGTAAACTGTGCAAAAAGGGCGACATAAAACTCCAGTCAATCAGACCTTAAATGTTACTCCTATAGGGAGTTTCCACCATTTCCTGGTAATATACTGAGCAATAGAGCTACCGTAAAATACAGAGCCCGAGACAGGCGTTCTCGGAAGGGGAAACTTAAGTGAACCAAATTTACGAGTCTGTTTGCTCTTTAAAGGTGATCTGGCTTCAGACATCACCAGTGCATTTGCCTAACTAGCGAATACCCTTCCCTTGCGCTAATTGCAGCTCCAGTGTTGGAAATTATGACCCAAGATCCCACTCTCCAGCCAGCACTGGGGCCCCATGGCCATGCTGGATGGCTATCACTCGGCTCCCACATTTAGCAAAGGAATCGGTCCCATTCGTCAGTTGCCTCTGATCAATATCTCCAGAATTGATATTCCGTAAACATCCGCACTTTGCTTCTAAACAAATAATTTCATCATAAGCGAGTTCTCGGTAAAAACTACAATAAGTTTTCACAATATATTATGGGAGCTCTGGCTCTTCGCCTCTGAATAATGGGGCCTTTTGCTGGACGAGTAAATTGAAATTGATTTGTTTCAGCTGCCTCTGCTAGGACACACAATGCCGGCTTACAACAACCCTATTGACTTCTGCAAACAGCACTCGGGCCGGCTTCCTCAAGGACTTGGGCAGAATTTTTAAATCATCCCACCTCCTCTCCCATAACTGCTCCCCCCCCCACAAGAAGAAACCATCCATTTAAAATGGTCCTTGGAACAATTGGCCCTTCAGAGACAAGCCAGGGGACTGGCAGAAAGGCGGGATTTGCCCGGCACCCTGCACAGAGACGGAGGGGAGGGAGACACCAGGATCGCAGGAAGGACACACAAAGGAGAGGCTGATTAAAAGTCAGGCCCCGAGTGCCCTCCTGGATCATGTCTGTGGAGGAGGGGCAGAGACAGACAGGCAGAAGGAGGAGAGGGAGATGAGAGAAAAAGGGATGAGAGAGAGAGAGATGAGAACTAGATATCAGAAAGGAGAGAGAGAAATGAGAGAAAGGAAAAGAAAAAAATTGGAGGTAAGAGATGAGAGAAATGAGAGAAAGAGAGAATAAAGATGAGAGAGAAAGAAATGAAATGAGAGATGAAAGAGATATATAAAAAGAGAGAGAAGAGAGAGAGAAAGAAAGAGAGAAGCCAAGCCCATCTGAAGAGGAAAGGAGAAAATATGGAAGGGGTGAGGCTTTGCATTTTGCCCAGAATGCACATAGGTGGGGGCAGGGGCAATGTTTTGTGATGTTTGTGTTTTATTGGTCAGTGTAAAACCATGAGACAAAATGCAGGAACAATATCTGCTCTTCCCTGTGAAGGAAGCTTCCTTATCCGTGCTCTGACAATTCTACGTTCTAAGGTCTCTCCCAGCTCTACCATTCTGTGTCCTCAAGTGTCTCCTATAACTGACATCCTATATGCTGACCTGATTGTTTCCCTCCCAAATTTTCTTCTGTTAGACCACGGAACTCCTTGAGAGCAGGAACGGTTTGGGCCTTTCTTTGTATCCTGAGCACTCTCTCTGCCTGGTCCTAATTGCCATTGTAGACGCTCAGATGCTAGTTAAGTGACAAACTGAATGAACCTTCCAAGCATCCCTCTTTCTTGTTAGAGCACCACCGTCTTCTAAGTCACAGCCAGCTGAAAGCTCATAATCATTCCTGACCTTCCTCTGTCTCCCACATACGATCCAGTGAGAAGCCTGGGCAAATCTACCTCCATAAAGTCTGCCCTTGCCATCCCTTTCTCTCCAATCCCACTACCATTCATACAGTTCTTCATCCCTTCCTCCTGCCTCAGTCTCTCCATCTCCTGAGACACATACCTGGCCATGTCACTCTCCAGTGCAAAATCATGCACTACTTCCCTATTGTCTCTAAGGAAAACATACAAACTCCTTAGCTTGATTTTTTTTTATTTAATAGCCTTTTATTTACAGGATATATGCATGGGTAACTTACAGCATTAACAATCGCCAAACCTCTTGTTCCAATTTTTCACCTCTTACCCCCCCACCCCCTCTCCCAGATGGCAGGATGACCGGTAGATGTTAAATATATTAAAATATAAATTAGATACACAATAAGTATACATGACCAAACTGTTAAACCTTAGCTTGATTTTTAAGGCCTTCAACAATCTGCCACCAACCTACCATTTCAGTCCCGTTTCTTATTACACTCCTTCCCCCACACTACAGTATGTATCCCCAAAGGAACTACTGTACTTCCCTGGTCCCCTCGTTCAACTCTTTCCTCCTTTGGTTTATATATCACTCCCTAATTCGCACTCATACCCGAAATGCCTTCCTACCTCATCTATTTTTCAAAATCTTTATGTCGCTCAAGGCTCAACTTCCCAGAGGAAGTCTACCATTAATAACCCTCCAGTTATCGGTACTCTCTCCCTTCTCGGTTGTTGTTTTTTAGTCATGTCCAACTCTTTGTGACCCCATTTGAGGCTCTCTTGGCAAATATATTGGAGTAGTTTGCCATTTCCTTCTCCAGTTTATTTTATTGAGGAGAAAACCAAAGCGAATGGTGAAGTGCCTTGCTCAGTCACACAGCTAGAAGGTCTGAGGTCAGCTGGGAGAGATCTCAAAGGGCAATTACTTCTATGTCACTTTTATAGCGGAGGCCCGTGTGTCCCTGGTCACAGAGTTGGAAAAATGCCATCAAGATTGGAGCATTGGATTTCTCACTCACAACCCCAGCCCATCTTGCTGCAGGTAGGGGAGAGATTTGGGAATAGGGGGATGGCTCTTTTCCTTGCCCCTCTTCTCCAAGGTATACCCATGCCCAAGGAACTCGACATTCTCCTCTGTGCTATGGTAGTTATTTTCTCAAATAATAAATGCAATAAACTCTCGGCAAAAACAAACAAGGAATAAACATACAAACCGAGGGGCATGATCTTGGCCCAACCCCTGAGCCTTTCCCAAGGGCAGGAGCCCAAGCATTTGCAAACAAGAGCCAGCGTGTGAGCTATGGTGCCCCCTGCTTGCCCCCAAACCTCGTACCACCAGATTTCCCAACGAGCCTATTAAGACTGGAGATGAGAGCAGTTTTGTGCAGACATTACGTCCTGCTTTGAAAGGACAAAGAACTACAAAACCAATCAGCCAGCATCTTCACAAACTAGGGAAGGACAAAGTCATCATTACTTTCTCCCCTTAACTCTTCCCTGGCAGGGCCGCATGTGCCACGAGTTTCCAGATGAAAAGCACTTTTAGAGCAGAATCACTGTCAGCCGGGCCAGATTCAGCATCCTCCCCCCCTCCCCCTTCCCCAATAGTAAACAAAATCCCAGCTGAATTCAGGGCTACTCTCTCCCAGGACAACCTGTGACCTTGCTCAGCTGAGGTAGTTACTCTCCCACGAGGCTTATTGGTAACTGTTCGTTCCAATCCTCTCCAAGTTTTATATACCATTTAGGAGATCACCTTTCGGCCCTCCCGGGTGATATCAAAGAGGCTGCCTTCTCTCTCAAGGTCACCTGGCCTGCTCCTCACAGCTGATTTACAGGACTTTAACAAGAGCTGTGAAAATGGACCATGGGGTGACCCTCGAGCCCCAAAGAGTCGTGGGCCTGTCAGATGATGGAATTTAAAGGCAAGGCAGGAAGAGGGGGGGAGGCAGGAAGAGGGGGGAGGCAGGAAGAGGGGGGGAGGCAGGAAGAGGGGGGGAGGCAGGAAGAGGGGGGGAGGCGGGGGACAGGCTGATTAGCAACAGAGTCCTTCCTATACAATATGGGCCAAAGACCTTCTCTCCTCTCCATTCTCCCTGGTTCCACCCAAGCCCGTGAGAGATGGCAAGGGATCATGAGATCCGGGAAGATCAGAGCCGGAAAGGCCCTTAGAGATAAGAGCCAGCAGAAATTAAGGTTAGCCAAATGCTTTACATAGATGATCCCATTGATCCTCAGCCTTACTCCCATTTTAAAAGAAGGAAATTGAGACTCCAGAGGAAGGATTTGTCCAAGGTTACACAACAAGTAGGTGGGCTGAGATTTCAATAGATCTTCTGTCTTCATTTCAGTGATACTATGACACTCTCTAGCCGTGTGATCTCGGACAAAGAACTTCCCCTCTCTGGGCCTGGGTTCCCATCTCTGCCAGCTGCCGCCTATCAGCCTAAGAGCCAAGCCGGCTCTCGATCCTTTTTTTTTTTAAGCCCCAGCTCCTGTGCCTTCCCTTGCCCATCTTTCTGGTCCTGCCTGGTCACATGGACTGATGAAATGGGCCTCCTAAGCTCCCCTGATCTCCGGGATCTATCGATGCTTATGTTTCCCTGAGCACTGGGGAACATGGGGAGCATGGAGGCCATGTTTCCCTGGCTCCAGCTGGGCAACTCTGCATTAACCACCGAGGAAAGCCCAGCCACAATCCTATGCTCTCAGTTTTGCCTTCACTCTATAACCTGCTGTCTGCCATCTATAAGCTGCTGTGACCTCCTAACAGTCCCAAGGGGGCTACTTAAGAGTATGAGGAATATCATAATGCCAAATTAGTTTATATAAACACGTCTATAGCAATCTCATAACGCTTCCTAAAGATCAAGCACTTATTAAGCACCTACTATATGCCAGGTACTGGTATTAGGTTTGGGGACCACAAAGACAATGAACGACCTTCAAAGGACCTCATCTTCTAATGGGCAAGACAGAAAGGAAACATACTGTGTGTGTACAAACTAAATATAAAGAGAATAAATGAAAAAGAGTTCAATAAAAGATACTTAGGGAGGGCCTTTGCAGCTGGTGGGATTAGAAAGCATATATGAGCTGCATCTACAAAATAGGGATTCTATGAAGTAGAGGTAAGGGATGCACCTTGAGGAGGAATGCCTTCACTTTCAGGTTATTTCAAATCTGATCACGCTTCTCTTTTGCTCAACAGTCTTCAGAGGCTCCCTATTAAATACAAATTTAAACTTTCGTACCTAGAAGTCACGGACTTCTACAACTTAGCAGCAGCCTATTTTTCCAGTCATAGTTGATATTATGTGGCCTTGAACAAAACCCTTAACTTTCCTGGACCTCAGTTTCCTCATCTGTAAAATGAGGGACTTGGACTAGACGGCCTCTGAGATGTTTCCAGTTCTAGATATATAATCCTATGATTCTTTAGAATGCATTTTTTTAATTTATGGAATTAAAACAAGTTTTCCATAACATAAGATAATAAAAAAGATGATATGCTGTAAATCTATTAGGTACAATTGGCTATTCCTTTTTTATAGTTTTCTTTTTTTCTGGTTATACATTCATTCATTTTTATACATATTTCTTTATGAATCATGTTGGGAGAGAAAAATCAGAACAAATGGGAAAAATCATAAGAGAAAAAATATTCCTTTTAAATATATAATAAAAATACCTTGTAAATTTCTCTCTTTTCCTTTTTCCCCCTCTTCCCCCACCTAGAGTTAGCTTAATGATCTTAAAAAAACAAGGAGAATTTTCTATGATATAATGCAGAGTAAAACGAGCAGAAACAAGAGAACACCATATACAGAAACAGGAATATTATTGAAATAATAATTTTGAGTCAATAAGTCATTTTGACTATTATAAATACCCAAATTAACCAGAAAGGACACATGAAGGAAGATGCCATTTGCATCCAGAGAAACAACTGATAAATAGATTATAAAATGATTATATAGAGAGAGGGGTGTTGAATGATTCTGTGATCTTATAGCTTATACCATCTGAGGCTCAGTTTCTTTGTCTGTAAAATAGGCACAATTATAACTCACAAGTTGGGAAAGGGCACTGCTTCTGGGGTCAGATGACCTGAATTCGAATCCTTCATCTGATATTTAGTACTTAGACAATGTTGGTCAATAGACAAGAGGTTAAATGACTCACTTAGGGTCATTTATCTAGTAAGTATCTGAAGCAGAATTTACACTCAGGTTTTCCTAACTCCAAGTTCAGCATTTCAGTTGCTCTGTCCACTGAAACAAGTGAATGACAACAACAAAAGGAAAGGACGGAGGGGGTACCAAAAGAAAAAATAAGGACAGGCTGATCCGGAAACACACGTTTCCAGATCTTTACTCTAATGCTAGACAACGTTGGCTGGCCTGGGCCCTTCTCCAAAATGGCGGCCCCA
This sequence comes from Sarcophilus harrisii, assembly GCF_902635505.1. Classification (NCBI taxonomy): domain Eukaryota; kingdom Metazoa; phylum Chordata; class Mammalia; order Dasyuromorphia; family Dasyuridae; genus Sarcophilus; species Sarcophilus harrisii. The sequence continues at coordinate 33,441,055 of NC_045432.1, forward strand.
AAGGGAAACTCATTAATAGGAGGATAAAAATAAGATAAGCATGATAGCTATTCCTTTATCCAATTCATCATTTTGAACGGCACATGGCCCCTTGGGAGATCATTGAGAATCCCTCCCAAGTTGATACTGAAGCAATAACAACTACTTCTGGGGTTCAGGCATTCAATCAGGTCTAAATGGAGCAAACCGTGCTCTTGCCTAGCCCACATCTCTCTAGCACATTCATGAAAAGAGCTGGAGAGAGACCTCAGTTGCCTTGAGAATAACACTACCAGCTATAGCGCTTTTAGATTCATGAAGTACTTTTCCAGTGATCCCATGGCATTTCGAGAACTATCAAGCCCATTTTACAGATCAGAAATTGAGGTTCAGGGTGAAGAAGTTTTTAAAAGCAGAAAGTACATGGCAGGAGGGGGAATTAAACTGAGATCGCCTGACTCGGAGACACTTTAAAGTCTCAAGTTAGAAGTTTGGAGGTGTCTCTTCAGCGTTTAAATGGATTGAAATCAGCTCTCAAGCAATGAAGTGGAAGAGATTTTAGTCAACATCCTGCTGTTGCCACAGGTCATTTAAGCTCTCTGATCTAAGATCCCTCCTCTCCCAAATGAGAGGGTTGGAGAAGAGAAAATCAGCTAGCTCAAGATGTAGAGTCCTATGAACTTTGGCCACTTCCTGTCTCCGGGCCCATTTTCCATCTCTGTGAAGAGGGCTGTTGGACCAGATGGTCTCAGAGGCCCCTGCCGGTGCCAGTATTCTAGGAGAACCGGCCAAACTTTGAGTAGGAGATTTGACTAAAAAGGTAAAGGCGGCCGGGGGTCCGCTTGTGAAAGTCCCCAAAAGTATACAACAGGACAACCTGTGTGTCCCCCAAATGCTGACAAAAAAACCTGTCCAGCTCACCAAATATTTCCTTTCATGTGAAAGGCTGAGCTCTCACTTTGCTCCTGACTAATCACTGACCTCAACCCCTGTCTCCCAACTGCCCTCTGATCTCAGCCCTCCACTACATCTTGACACTGGCAACAGATAGACCCTCTAACTAGCACTTGTTGGAGATCCTGGGTCTGTAGCCAGAAGTGAGGAACACAGACTGCCTGAGATGCCGCCCAAGGTCACGCACAATGTCAGAAAGAAGACACCTGGAGAGAATATAGTGATTTCTCTATTGGCAATCATCCCCCTCCCCCTCCGTTATCCTGACAATCCCTCTGAAACAATAATTAGTTCCAACCTGAGCCTGAAGTTCAGAACCAGATTCAGCAGAAACATAGGGAGAGATCTTGGGAGAATATGGAGGGCGAGAAATGGCTTTGATTCTATTCTGACTTGAAATAAAGAGCACCTTTTCCCCAAGAGCTGCTTAGGGAGCAGCCGTGTCACCCTGCCCACCAAGCCAGGTCCCTTGGCGCCTCACCTTGTCAGTAATCCCCGCACTTGGGAGAGATGGCCCAAGCGAAAGGCCCATCCCAAGGCCCATCAAGAAATCAAATACATAATTCTAAAAATATCCCCCCGTGATCTATGCATGTAGCCGTGGTGTCTGACAAATTCCATTCTGTCTGTCATACATCATTCTCCACAGGGTGATTGCAAGAGACAGAGGAGTATCGGATTTTAATTATTCAGCCGGTATCGATCCCACCATAATCTGGTGAGAATCATTTGCAAACTGACAGTCCCCTCAGGAGGCAACCACCATTATCTAATTAGAAATCACACAGTGTCTTGGGAGGGGGAAAAAAGCATGCAATTTTCTTTCCCCATATTCTCCTTCAAGCCCCCAAAATCTACCATCAAATTTTTCCCCATGGATATGGAGAACCATCAAATGTCAGAGCTGGGAAGGACCTTAGAACAGAGAATGTCAGAGCTGGGATGGATCTTGGGACATGGATCAGAAAATGGAGGACCTTAGAACAGAGAATGTCAGAACTGGGAGGGACCTTAGAACATGGAGGAGAGAAAGGCAGAATTAGGAAGGACCTTATGATACAATTAAATCATTTTACAAAAGGAGGAAATGAAGTCCAGAGAAAGGAAACAGAGCTAGTTAATTAATGGCAGAGCATGACTAGAATCCAGGCTATATATGTTCAAAATTCAGACTGCTTTCCTTCCCAAAAGAAGGAATAAAGTCTCTCAAAAAATAGCTTCCCTTTCTCCATGGTATCAGAGAGAAAAAAATTTCCTTTAAAAAATAGAAATCCTTCCCGATTCTTGGTCCTAATCTGAATCCCAAGGGCCCCTTTGGAATGGGGATCTGGGTAAAGGTACAAATGTACTGAAAGGGGAGGCATATCAGTCTAGATTAAAAAGTAAAATGATGTTTTCTGCTCTTGATATTATTAAGTATAATAACAAAGCAAATCGAGGTTCAGAATAGGAAGAAGGGATCCTGACATAAGGCTAAGAAGCTGGAAGGTACAATAAAGTGGCACAGGGGAGATGGGAAGCAAGAGGAGCACTGGGCACCTGCAGTTAGAAAGCAGAGAGAAGGCTCTTTTCAAGGGGAACCGGGTTGGTTGGCTGGTGTTCTTCGTTCTCAAAGAGGACCAAAATGACATCACTGTGCTAGATTAGAGGTGCCGTGTGTCCGCCTGTGGCTGATCCGACCAATAGGAGCTCAGAATGCTCTGCCACAGGTCGGACACAAATAGTCCGTATGGACATTTGTGGTGCTTCCCTAACTTTGTGCATCTCTCGTTTCTTTGGGACTAAGTCAATTCTGATTAGGTATTGAGCAGCCTTAGTGGCCCTCATCTTAGTCATCTGATTCTAGGCCTTTCCACTGGTTAAACCTCAGATCTAGAATGCTCTCACTTCTCATCGCAGCCTCCTCATCGCAGCCTCCTAGCTTCCCTGGCTAACTATGGCTCAAATCCTAATTCCATAGGAAGCCCTTCCAGCTTTTTAATGCTAATTAATGCCTTCGCCCACTAATTATCTTCCAATTTTATATATACAAACACATGCACATATGTACACACACACACACACACACACACACACACACACACACACATCTTATTTGTAACCAGCTGTTTATATCTTCCCCATTGCATTATGAGCTCCCAAGAACAGGGGCTGTCTTTTGCCTTTCTTTATCCCTATTGTTTATCACAGCCCCCAGCATATAGCGCCTGGCATTTAATAAATGGTTTGTTGACTGACTGACTGTCCTGACAATGATGGAAAAGCCTCTCATCTTCCTAGTGCACGTCTAGCTATATGGCCTTCTATAGGTCATGTCCCTTTTCTGGGCCTAATTGTCAAATATGAAAAGGCGGAATTTGAATTCTTCTAATTCTGATATTTTATGAGTCCCTCGTTTTTAACACGAGTCCAGGGATTCAAAATGTGGATTTTCATACAGCAAAAATAAATATTCCTTAAAGCTGAAGCCTCCCCAATGGGAGACATCATGGGCAAAGCTCCCTTTTATAAGAAGGTAAACTTGATCTTGTGGATCTAGATGGGGCCATTGACTAGCATGCAATTCTATTTTATTTTTTTTATCATCATATAATCGTTTTTTATTTATTTTTTTAAAAATTTCTTCCACATTAACCCTTGCAAAACCTTGCGTTCCAATTCCCCCCTTACCCTGTCTCCTTCCCCAGATGGCAAGTAGTCCAATATATCTTAAACATACCATACAATTCTAAAAAAGAATCCCTATTCAAAATGGTTGGAGAGATAAAAATAAAAGTGGAGAGGAAGGGGGAAGCTTAGTATCATGAATCATAGATGTAGAGAGTAAAGGGACCTAGTTAGGCCAGAGAGTCCAAATCCTTCATTTTACAGGGAGCCACAGAAATGAGGTGACTTGCCCAAAGTTATACAAACAGTATCTGAGGTAGGATTTGAACCCATATACTTGATCTCAAGTTCAGTAGCCTACTCACTGTGCCATGTTGGGGACACGTGGCTGATAACTAATAGAGGCAGAAACAGACATTGGAGGACACTGTAGAGCATAACTGTCAAATTCATGGCCCCGCAAAACTCTCGAGTGAGCCCCCAATTGGATTAAAAGGTCACCGGGAAATAGTTAACAAAATAAATAAAAATACAATGCAACATGGAAAATATTGATTTGTGCTTTTCCAATTTAACATGTGGTCAGTAGGGATCCACTTCTATTTGAGTTTGATACCCCTGCTATAGAAAGAGGAAATAATTGAAGAGCTTTGGAAGACCAGTTCAGCCCATGAGCCTAGTATGGTATAGAAGGAATGGAAGAATTAAATTATCTAGATATTGTTCTCGTTCGTTCTCTCTCTCTCTCTCTCTCTCTTTCTCTCTCTCTCTCTGTTCTCTCTCCCTCCTTTCTTCTCCTTCCCTCCCTTCCTCCCACTCTGTCTGTCTGTCTTTTTTTGGCTCTGTCTCTCTTTCTCTCTCTAGTTACTAAGGTGGAAATGACGGAAGTCTCTGGGAGGAGCACTACTGCACCTGAAATTTTCAGCCAGAGAAAGAAGAAGCCAGACATCTTCTGACTGTATGCTTTTGTTGTTGTTGTTGTTCAGTTATTCCAGTCATATCCAACTCTCTGAGACCCATTTGGGGTTTTCATGGAAAAGAAACTGGAACAGTTTGCCATTTCCTTTTCTAGCTCATTTTACAGATGAGGAAACTGAGGCAAACAGTGACTTATCCAGGGTCACACATCTAGTATCTGTCTTGATTGAATTCAGGACTTCTTGACTCCAAGCCTGGCACTCTATCCACTATTCATGCATAGCTCCCCATTACTGTATCAGTCAAAACACATGACTGTATTTTGTCAATCGACAAACGTCTATTGACTTTTGGAAAAGAGATTTTAGTGAGCTCAGAAAAAGGATAGGTAGGTTCCCATGGACTGAAATTCTACTGAGGATGTCAATGAGAAGGGATAGAAAACTCCTGAAAATGAAATTTGGAGGTCATATAAAAACAATTCGGATAAGGAATAATTATAATAATAGCTATTTTTGATATAGCACTTTAAGGTTTCCAAAGTACTTTATGTAAATTATCTCATCTGATCCTATGATAACCTCATGAAGTTGGTGTTAGCTCCACTTTACAGATGAGGAAACTGAAGCAGACAGATGTTAAGTCTTACCCAAGATCATATGGCTAATAAGTGTCTGAGAAGGATTTGAACTCAGGTCTTCATGATTTCAAGTTGAGTGCTCTATCCACTGTGCTACTTAGGAAGAAAAAGGAGGATTTGTCTGGAGAGACTAATGTGGAAGAACAAAAGATTTATCAACCAATTTAATTTTTTTTAAAAGCCGTGTATATGGGGCAGCTAGGTGGTGCAGTGGATAGAGCACCAGTCCTGAAGTCAGGAGGGCCTAAGTTCAAATTTGGCCTCAGACATTTAACACCTCCTAGCTATGTGACCTGAGCAAGTCACTTAACTCTAATTGTCTCAGCAAAAAAGAGAGAGAGAGAGAGAGAGAAAAGAAAGAAAAGAAAAGAAAACAAAACAAAACAAAACAAAAGAAAACAAAGAAAAGAAAGAAAGAAAGAAAGAAAAAAGAAAGAAAGAAAGAAAGAAAGAAAGAAAAAGAAAGAAAGAAAGAGAAAGAAAGAAAGAAAGAAAGAAAGAAAGAAAGAAAGAGAAAGAAAGAAAGAAAGAAAGAGAAAGAAAAAAGAAAGAAAGAAAAAGAAAGAAAGAAAGAAAGAAAGAAAGAAAGAAAGAAAGAAAGAAAGAAAGAAAGAAAAAGAAAGAAAGAAAGGACAAGTAAAGGATAAATATACACACAGGGAAAAGTCCTATAAAAATTGCAACCATAGTAACAAAGCATAAAATCAGCTAAAGCTTATCAGAAAAGCTAAAAAAAAGAGAGAAAGAAAAAAAAAAGGAGAGTTTTAAAACTGTATTGGGCAAAAGGTTTTGCAATTGTCAATGCTGAAAAATTACCCATATATATATCTTGTAAATAAAAAGCTATAATAAAACAAAACAAAACCAAAAAACTGTATTGGGAACTTAGGTTGTCAAAAAGACTGATGAATATATTTCCATATCGGTTTCCTTTGTGATCCTATATATTTTACTTTATGAATTTAAGAACATTATTCCGAGAAGAGATTTAGGGGTTTCACCACACACTGCTCCAAGTCGTCCAGGACATGAACAAGGATAGGAACCCTTGGCCTACCATAGCTGATGCCTCGTTATGATAGGGAAATGACCCTGGAGGGCTATACCAGTGCAGTTCAAGCTCTGTGGGACCCTATTATGCTAAGAAGCACACTAGTACAGACCCATAATAGAATGTGCCTGCTTTCCAAGGATTCATCTAGCTAAGTACATTTCTCCCTTCCACACTGTGGGGGTTAGGAGCACCGTCCCCCCTCGATCTGGAAAATCCATGTGAAATTTTTTGGCCAGAGTATCCAGAGAAGTCTAAATTAATATGATATTCAAAGATAAAATATATTGATATAAATACCATACATATATTTTATGCATTTCTGAGTTTCTCAACTTTTTTCTGTCATCTGCAGGCCTTTGTGTCTCATCCACAAAAGTCTCCAAATATTTCCATTTAATTTCTTATGCCAACCCACAATATATTAAAACCACGATGAGGAAAGTCACGACGCAGAAGGGATAACTGTATGGAGGCACTCAGCAACTCCAGGAGGCTGGTCGCTGGATGATGAAGCCTTTGGCCGTGGCGAGCCATGGAACAAAGAAAAATAAGTGCTTGGGGTGAGTTCCCTGCCTTTTTTGCAGTGATGGAGGAGGAATGATAGAAAATGGGGGTAAGACTTCCAGATTTTCAGCCATCTATAAACACTCATTTCATGCTTGGTATTCTGTGTGTAAGATTCTTGTCTTATCACTGTCTGACCAGTGATTGAACATGCTACAACTCAAGGAACTTTAGGAAGTATAATATTGAGCTTCTCACTATAAATCAAACCAGAAGACAAAAACAAAGCTACAGCCCAAAGAATGCCTGGCTCCCGGATTCTCCTGGGAGAAGCAAAGAAAAGAGTTGGCAGAGTTGGTTTTGTCATGTGTCAAAAGGCATGTTTCTTGTTGAAACATTATTTCGTGGATTACCTGGGTATCTGGTGTTTTGGATCTCACGTTGAGCATCTGTAAAAAGATCCCCATGAAGATAATTGCAGCTTACGCACCGGCATCTGTTGTAGAAGAGAATGGGAGAGAAATTAAATGAAGAAATTTGAAAAGACCTCCCAATTAAATTCAACATAGACTTTAAAGTTCGATTACTCTTAATACAAAAGAAGGCAGAGCAGAAAAAAAGCTGGAAAAGTAAAGGCTTGTCAACCCTACACAGAAATCTGACACCTATTTTTCATAAATATTTCCTTAAGGGGAGAGTTCAAAAGGATTGGATAAGGTGAGCACAAAATGACATCATAAAAAAGTTGATCGTATCTTAACAGATGGAAAACAAATGGTTATCAATGTGTGAGTCATTTCCAAATCAGCTTTATGTATGGATCAGACGTCAATCTTTCAGAGAAATTATATAGATCAATGAACAGATGGATGACAAATTAGAAGAAATAATGAAATTCAGACAATGTCATGCAATTGAAACAGCTCCCTCTTAAACAATATATCGATACCCCAAAGTGAAATGGATAAAAGAAGAGATATTGACCCAAATTCACACCATTTCCTAAGGAAGTCTGAATAATGAAGAGCAATCATCAAAATGAGGGACACATAAGATGCTAGAACACCAATATGGTGGAATTGTAGTATTGGAAAATAATGGAGAGGGCATACTAGGGCTACTAAAAAACAAGCCCTTGTAAAATATACTTAGCAAGTGGTCTTCCAGTACTTATATAAGGAGCCGCAATAAAGGAGAACTCACCATTGTCTAGAGAAGTTAATTTCATTTTTTAATTGTTCCCAATGTGAGGGAAGTTTTTCTTGTCCTGAGCCTAAATTTTACTCTTTCCAACTTCTATGCATTTTTTCTAGTTCAACTCTATTAAGCTAACAAAATGAATCTGATCCATCTTTCACATAACCATGCTTTAAATACGTTACCCCAGTCTCTTCTCTAAGATCATTCCTTCAACCCAACCTCATATGGTATGATCTTTAAGTCCTTCACCAACCCGTGTGCCCTCCCCCGGACACCAGCTCATCCTTTTCCTTTCAAAAGTGTGATGTTTGGAATTGAACACAATTTTCTATATGTAGTTTGACCAGGGCAAAGTACAGTAGGGCTCTAATATCCCTGAAGAAACTGCTGCTTCTGATCCAGTCGATGATTTCATTAACTTTCCTGCCTGCCACGTTACCCCACTGACTCACAGTAACTTTGTCATCCAATAAAATCTCCATTTCTTTTTTTTCCATAAACCCAAGCCTCCTCTATTTTATACTTGTGAAATTGAGCTTTGGGATCTGGGTATAAGACTTTGAATTTATTCTTATTAAATTTTCACTTAGTAGATTTTCATTTTGAGACTAGGTTTCCCTATCTTATCTAGATTGAATGAGCTACTCACAAGCACAATAATTCTACTACTAATCAACAGGAAAGTTTTGATCTGTTTTGTTTGCAATCTGGGTTGGTCCATCCTTCTTTAGACAACCTAGTGGCCTGTGGCTCACCATATTGGTGCCAGTCTCAGTGATTTCACTAAGTTGGTGACCTCCCAAACGCAGGTGATCTACCAGCCTCAGCATCCCTTGAAGGAGGGGATTACAGGTGTGTATCACCAATGTTCTAATCAGTCAAGATTTTTTGGATCCTGCTTCCATCACCTAGTTCATTGTCGTCCTCAAATTTGATAACCATTCCATCTAAGTATACAAGTCCACGACAAAATATTAACCAGCACAAATTACTAAAGCACCCCACTAAAAATCTCTTTCCAAGTTGATGTCAAATCATTAATAACTTTTCCTCGAGTCCAGTCATTCAGCCAGTCACAAATTCACTTAGTTATGCTTTATGTAGTCCATAACATCCCATCTTTTCTATAAAACAGCATGAAAGCCTTTAGGAAATGCCTTGCTAAAATCCAAGCAAAGCATAGCCACAGCATTTCCCTGATCTGCCAATCTAATAACATTATCAAAAATGGAAATGATTTTTAATGATCTCAGTATTTCACCTGTTCTTTATGAATCCACACTGCTTCTTTATGACCCAGGTCCCCTTTATCTTATTTGTAAAAAATTAAGATTTTTTTAAAAAAGAGTTTCTTCTAGCACTAGGACGCCATAGTTCTTGAACCGAGAAGATGGGACTATGGAATTTAGTTCCCAGTGAACTACCAAGAACCTCTCCACAAGGATGTCTCTAGCTGTGTTTAATTGGTTCTCCAGAGCTGCTTCTTGGAATAAATGAAAAAGAGAAAGTCAGCTGTAGTTTAGCCACGCTAATGCTGACAAGCAGTGGTGTGGAAACATTTTTAAATATACTGGCTTCCAACATATATCCCGCCCCCCAATCTCCACACAGTTTTTGGTAAAATCAATAAACACATTTCTCCCAAATAATAACTTACTCTGACTCCCACTCTTTTTCCCCTTCTTGTTTGAAATGCTCGAGACAGCTAAGGGCAGTAGCAGCTTAGAACATAAACTCATTTGTAAAATATTATAGAGGAAGATGGTATAAAATTATGAGTAGGATCTCATAAAACAATAAGAAAACCAGATCATCCCAAGGGCATTTGAGAATGAAACGGGGAGGAGAGCAAACAAGCAAAATATGGAAAAAATCAGAAAAAATGTTCATCACAAACTATTTTTTGCCAACAGTAATAGTGGAGCTACCACATTTAGACTCTAATAGCCTAGTCCTTAATGTACTCATGAGGAAGTATAATTTTCCCTAAAGAAAATAAGGGCAGGATAAGCAGATGGACTAGACAAAATATACACAGAAGAGGTCAATGCTTATAGAGATAGTTTTAAGGGCGCTGTGATATATAAGGCAAGATACAAAATTCTTGGGAAAAAACAGAGATAACCATTATCCAAAATGTGATCCAGGAAAGGTGAGAAAATTCCCACCTATAGTTTCCCACATCTACAAAAAATTTTACCAGAATAATCTATACATGTATTGACAGTATTCTCAGGAAGGGAAAAATCAAGGTTTCAAAAATTACACTCTTCAGCAGATTACATATTCAAGTTACCCAGAGAATATGTGATTCCACCTTCCTTATATTTTATTAAATATACAAAGCACTTGATTTGGCAGAGCAAAATGCAGCCTTTAAAAGCTCTTCCAACAAGGTATCTTCCGTATATTCAAATCATACAAGTTCCATAAAAATAAGAGCCATTTCCTGATTGATAAACGGTTAAAAGAAATGAATAGGCGGTTCTCAAAGAAGAAATTCAAGCTATCAAAAGTCATGGGAAAAGGCTCCAAAGGGCTTTTGTTGACCTCCATTTGACATTAGTTGTTCTACTAATATACTTGATTGAAAAACCATGACAAGTTACGGATCTCTTACAGAGATTCCAAATTCCATCTGTAGCTCACTAATTGGGAAAAACTGCTGCAGAGAGTATTCATACTCAGAGAATGAGTGGACTAGGAGACCTAGATTAAAATTCTAGAACTAAAGATGATGGGAAGAGGTAATGATGAGTGTTGGAGGGGATGTGGGAAAACTGGGAGACTAATACATTGTTGGTGGAGTTGTGAACTAATCCAACCAGTCTGGAGAGCAATTTGGAACTATGCCCAAAGGGCTATCAAATTTTACCCTTTGATCCAGCAGTGTCTTATGATAAAGAGAACCATATGCACCCAGAGAAGACTGTGGGGACTAAATGGTGATCATGACACAGTATTTTCACTCTTTTTGTTGTTATTTGCTTGCATTTTGTTTTCTTCCTCATTTTTTTCCTTTTTGATCTGATTTTTCTTGTGCAGCAGGATAATTGTGGAAATATGTATAGAAGAACTGCACATGTGTAACCTACATTGGATTACTTGCTGTCTAGGGGAGGGGATGGAGGGGGAAGGAAAGGAAAAAAATTGGAACAAGGTTTTTTACTTGTTCCAAATTATCTATGCGTATGTTTTGAAAATAAAAAGCTTTCATAAAATAATTCTAGAGCTAGAGCTAAAGGGGACCTTATAAGCTTTCTGATCCAACCCTTTCATTTTACAGAGGGGGAAACTGAGGCTTGCTCAAGGTCACACAAAGAATTTTAGATGTAGAGCTAGAAGGGACCTCAAAAGCCATCTAATTCAACCCCTCGTTTTACAGAGGAGGAAACTGAGACCCAGAGACCCAAGGACACATAGAGAGTGGGCATGAGGGAGTGGGATTAGAAGTCAAGTGCTCAGAGGTTCCTTACAATGCTGATATTCTGATTCTATTAGAACACAGTCCCTGTCCTGCTAGAAATCTCAGGTCCACAGATAATAATGGTTCACATTTCCATAATGCTCCATACAGGGGGGCCCCAAATCTTAGTGCAGTTCTAAGCTACTAAAGCTCTGGCTCTATTGTGAGCTACTATAGTTTAAAGCTGTACTAAGACTTTGAGGATACCCTCTATTACACAGCCTTTTACATGATTATCTCATTTGAAGCTCACAACAGCTTTATGAACCTCAATGCCAATGTTATTATTCTCATTTGATAGATGAGAAGAATGAGAGACTGAGTCAATAATAAGTCCAAAGTCTTGCTGGGCTGGGCTGGCCTGAAGTACATAGCCAGGTCTCCTCCTCCTTCAGCTCTGGGCTGATTCCACTGCTGTCTTATTTTTAAAATGATTGCAACTATTCTCTTCAGCATTCTAAAAGTGGAGACTTTTTTATGAGATCCATAGTGCTGGAAGGAAAAGTCATTAAATGGAGAGGTCTTGGCTACCATTTCCTTTTTTTCCCAAAAGAACTTAGTAATTTAGAATTCTGAGGTTCTGTGGGACAATTGATATCAAATTAAGATCCCCAAAATTGCTTGGAAGCATTTTTCATGGCTTTGGATAGCTTGAATTTCTTCTTGGGGAACTGCCTGTTCATATCTTTTAATTATTTATCAATCCATCTTATTTTTATGGACTTGTATGATTTTAATATACTGAGTGATGAGGTGAAAGAGAACTTCCCAGAGACAAAAATGGACATTAAACAGAGTAAACAAGGGTCAAAAAGGTGCTAGATATTCAGTGTCTGAATGGGGTGTAAGGGACCAAGGAAGCTGAGTAAGGAGTATTAGAGGCAAAATGTCCTAGATGAACTCTGGAAAGGAAAGGTGGTACTTCAGGATGTACAAGCATTCCAGAGAGTGTTGGACCTGGAGGAAGAAAGATTGGGTCCAAATTCCCCCCAGCCATTTACTAGCAGTGTGACCCTGAGAAAACTTAACTTCCCTTGACCTCAGTTCTCAATTCTCACTCTCTCTGTTGTTGTTTGCTTCTATTTTATTCTGCTGCTGCTTCTTTTTTTTTGCAAGTTTGATTTGATTTTTCTTGTCCAGCATAATAATTGTATAAATATGTATGCATATATTGGATATAACATATAATTTTACCATGTTTAACATATATTGGACTACTTGTCATCTAGGGGAGGCCATGGGGGAAGGGGGGAACTGAAACAAAAGGTTTTGCAAGGGCTAATGTTGAAGAATTGTCCGTGCATATGTTTTTGGAAAAAAAAAAAAAAAGCTTAAAACAATGCTCTCCAGAATGGTTGGATCAGTTCACAACTCCACCAACAATATATTAGTGTCCCAATTTTCCCACATCCCCTCCAGCATTTATCATCTCTTCCTGTCATCTTACCCAGTTTGAGAGGTGTGAAGTGGCATCTCAGAGTTGTCTTAATTTGCATTTCTCTAATCAGTAGTGATTTAGAGAATTTTTTCATAGGATGAGAAACGGCTTTAATTTCTTCTGAAAATTGTCATATCCTTATGGTCTGGCTTTTTTAATTAGTGCTCATACTCTCCCAAAATCTGATTATACTTCCTCAGCCTCAAGCAAACAGGCCCTCCACACATCCAGATGTTTGCCTAATCACTGGCACTCATCAGTGCTGGTTGGGGAAGGGAAGCACAGTAAGAAATGGAATATGGGAAACTGAGTCATGAGGTCTAAGAACTGGGGACAGACTCTTGCTGTGAGGAAAGGAAGACCTCAGTTTCCTTTTCCACTCAGAAACAAAGAAGGAGGCAGAAGGTGTGGATGACTCCCCAACTAATCCTCCATCACAAGGACTGGACAGGTAGCCTAGCTGCTATGGTTAGAATCCAAGAAAACACCAAATGCTCCCCAATTTTAGTGCATTTCTTTTAATAGGAGGGGGGAAAGCCCATCTGTTTGCCTTCATTTCTATGAAGAAAGAAGAAAAAAGACAATCTGTGGGATAATGAGGATGCTGAGAGCCACCTGCACCTGCTGGGACTGGGCGTACCACTGGGGAGCTGTTACCGTGGGGACCAGCTTTCTTTCCATCTTCCAAAGAGCACAGGGAAAGCGGTTTCATTTCTTCTCTACTGGGGGGACTGATCAATGGGGGGGACAGTTCTTGAAACAGGAACAGAGATCTCTGATCCCAGTCCTCAGAGAATGCTTAAATGACTCTCCTTGTTCCGGTCCTCAGAGAACGCACAAACAGCCCTCCCTCCTTGTACTAATCCTACATCATGAACCTATATATAGTGTCCTGCCTGGTACCGGTCCTCAGGATAAGGGCGGAAGCTTCCCTGCCTGGTTTCAGTCCAAACGACTACGTGGCCAGGTGGGAAGGGGAGCCCTTTTACCTGCCATTTGTGACTGAGGGAGGAGACGCTGACAAAAAGTCTTCTGATTAATGACTAAGCCAGAAGAACCAGTGACTCAGGAGGTGCTCCACAGAAGCGAGTTTACATATGAAAGGGATGAGTCATCTCCATGTGTCTTTTCCTTCCTATGGGCGAGGGAGGCAAGAACTCTGGGAGCTACCAGGTGAGCGAGTATCCAGAAAGCTGCCCCCAACTCTCTTCCATGCTCCATGAGCACTTAGTCCCTTTGTTTCTCCCCATTCTTAGGTAAATGAGTATCTAAAGATGAAACCTTCCAGGCTTCAGCACTGTGAGTTCCTGAGACCCATTAGGGACCCTCTCAGCATCCAGGGTGGATGCCGCAGGTAAAAGCAGTGATACTGGCCAACGACCGAGGAAGCACCTGCATGTGGATGCAAAAAATCAGTTCCTGAAGGCCATTGGTGGCTTCGTGGAGTGGGATCCTTGGAAAGTGAAGGGCCAACTGTGGATTCTAGAAAGGTACCAACATGTAAAACTCAGAAGAAAGAGACATCAAAGTGGAGGATTCCATAATTGGGGAAAAAAGGGACTTCCCAGACCAGAGATGGAGAAATACCCTTTGCCACATGTTCTTTCCTCCCCCCCCCCTCTCTCTCTCTGTGTCCCTCTCTGTACTTGTCTCTCCATGTCTTTCTCTCTGTCTCTCTCTGTACTTGTCTCTCCATGTCTCTGTCTGTGTTTCTCTCTGTCCCTGTCTCTCTCTCTGTATCTCTCCATGTCTCTCTCTCTCCACATACACACACATGACACTTCCTAAAGTCTGAGCCCACTCTCCCCAGAGACCTTATGTTAGAAGCTCCAATGACTCTCCCCTAAAACTGTGACATACAGCCATAGTCAACTGCCCTGTGAGGACGCCTCCAGGTAATTCAAATGGAAATTGGAGAAGCAGCCTTGAGAGATGAGGAAGGAGAGATACTCCCTTTCTCTGCTGCTGATCAGAACCACTCAGAAGCCTCCTTCATTGGAAATCACATGGGGCAAAACACATCTCCCTGTCCCTGCCAATAAAATGAATACTCTGGGATCCTTTATTCCAGTCTTTTTGTCAAACATATCAGAGGCAGTCAAGATATTGAAGTGAAACCATGGGCCAGAACTCCAACCTCTGGGTTTACAATAGACTGTGTTAGAGGCAGTTAGGTGGCGCAGTGGATAGAGCACCAGCCCTGAAGTCAGGAGGCCCTGAGTTCAAATTTGATCTCAGACACTTAACACTTCCTAGCTGTGTGACCCTGGGCAAGTCACTTAACCCCAATTGCCTCGGGGGTTCATTCTCCAGGGTGCCCTTCAAAATCATTCTGTTCAGCCTGAGTTCTAGAACTCTACATTAGGAATATTAGAATGTAGCTTGAGTCTAGGTCTCCATAGATGTAGACAGAAGACTAGTTCCCAGGCTAGCTGGGACAGCATTTATTTCATCTCACAGACAATACGCCCAGGACTCAGAGAGGCTCGCCATCGTGCTGTTGCTGTGGGCCAGACTTAGCTCCTGCCAGTTCCCAGTAATATCAGGTCAAATACTGGAATAAGATGAGACATTCGTGGCACTCACCAGTTGCAAAAGGAAGTTCATGCAGCCATAATGGAGGAAGGACATTCAACAAAGATTCAATGAGGACGTCGTATTGATTCGACTGAGTGCAGCTTCCTGTGTTATCCACGTGGTCAGTCCAGAGTTAGAAGCTTGGGAGAGAAGATTTTTTGGACTCGGGCCAAGAGGAAGTCACGTCAGCCATCCAAACCAGGGCCCTGAGCCACAGAGTTTTGATACGTCCCAAGAAAAAGAACCAGTCCATCCTGCAAGAAGTAAAACCCCAAGAGAAGTCAGCCCAAGGTCCTAGGAACTCCTTATGTCAGCACAAATTATCCCTTTCCTCTCTTATGAGTCCCATCTTCTCCCAACCTCCCAGAGATCCACCACACCCATAGCTCCACTCTACAGTTGGGACTCCCTTTCCTAAATCTCTCCCCAAAAGATATGAAAATGGGGCAGTAAGGAAGAAAGCTCCTCTCTGTCCTGCCTGCCTAATCCTCCAGACTTCCAGTACTACCCTAAGGACTTGGGGCACTACCAAAAAAGCAAATTTCCATTTGGGATTTTTAACCATTTGCTCCCTTTCTCACATTTCAGTGCAGCTCCTACTTCCCCTAGGTCACAGCCTTATATTAGCCTATCCTGAGCCAGGGCTGGGGTCCCCAAAAGGAAATCTGGTGATTAAGGTGGTTAGAAAGGCAATCTTCTTCTGATCAGATTTTCACAATCAAATGTCAACCCCCAGGGTATGAGCCCCACATTGAGACAAACATCATTGCATCATGGTACTGATCGTTTCCATCTCGGCAGTCACATGGCTGCTCTTTTCAGGAGACTGTGTCCACAAACACTTCTGTCTCACTTCTAGGCTAGGCTAGACCTCCCAAGTATCATTCTCTAAAAGTACCCAGAGTCCCAGGGTCATGGGGCTATCCACTCTCCAGGAACTTCCTAGCTTCTCTGGCCAGACGCCATCATTATTTGGGTCACGTCTCTCCTAGGACCATATGCTTGTGCAACTCTGTCACTGTTTCCCCATGGCTATCAGTAAGGGGAAGCTATATGGATGAAGAGGTAGAAATTTCCTACCCACAAGACTCAGGTCCACTCTTTTTTTAATTAAAGCTTTGTATTTTCAAAATATATTCAGGGATAAATTTCAACATTTACCCTTACAAAACCTTGCGTTCTAATTTTTTCCATCCCTTCCCCTCAACCCCCTTCCCTAGACAGCAAGTAATCCAATACATGTTAAACACGTGCGGTTCTTCTAGACGTATTTCCACCATCATCCTGTTGCACAAGAAAAATCAGATCAAGAAGGAAAGAAAATGAGTAAGAAAACAAAAGGCAAGTGAACAACAACAACAAGAGTGAGAATGCTATGTTGTGGCCCACACTTAGTTCCCACGGTCCTCTCTCTGGGTGGAGATGGCTCTCTCCATCACAAGACCATTGGAACTGGTCCAAATGATCTCCTTGGTGATGAGAGCCATGTTCAGGTCCACTCTTCACTCTCTTAGCTCCAGTTCTGTCTCTGCTCAGCTCTCTCTGATCTTCTCCCTCTTCTACTCTGTTCTGTCCCATTTATGGTCCTGTTCCAAGAGAAAACCTCACACCTACAATAGAGAGACCCAATTAAGCCAATCTCATTAACCAAAGTCATTCAGTCATCCCCACTGAGGTAAACATGGACTTATCAAGATATTCTCAAATATTTTAGTTGACAGGTATAAATGGGCATGTCTACATCTTCCAAAGAGAGATATAATTGATCCAAATCCCAAAGGACAACCTTATCCTTTGTCTTTGTTGAACAAATTAATAATAACTAGCTCATATTTATATGGTATTTTTAAAGTTCAAAAACTCATTTTAATACATTATCCTATTTAATCCTCACAACACCGTGAAGGGAACACTCTTATTATTTCCACTTTACAGATGGCAAAACTGAGACTGTTAAGTGGCTTGTCCAGGGTCACACAGCTAGTAAAAGCACAGGAGAGTATTTGCACCTGAATCTGTGCTGACTCCAAGTACTAATTGTAACACATTATCCCATTTAATCCTCACTCTACTGCAAAGGGAGCACTCTTATTATTTCCACTTTACAGATGGCAAAACTGAGACTGTTAAGTGACTTGTCCAGAGTTACACAGCTAGTAAAAGTACAGGGCAGTATTTGCACCTGAATCTGTGCTGACTCCAAGTACTAATTGTAATACATTGTCCCATTTAATCCTCACTATACTGCGAAGGGAGCACTTTTATTATTTCCACTTCACAGATGGCAAAACTGAGCCTTTAAGTGACTTGTCCAGGGTCACACAGGTAGTAAAAATATAGGGCGGTATTTGCACCTGAATCTGTGCTGATTCCAAGTCTAGTGCCTTATCTACTACACCACACTGGGCCCCTGTCTCTCTACAATCTCACTCAGCTGAGGACTGAAGACTTCCCAGAGCTCCTTAAAGCTCATTGGGAAAATGGCACCATTTGGAGAGCAAGTTAATAGCGAGTCTCCCAGGCTGGGGCTAGGACGCAGGAGGGTGAGAAACGGCTCTGCACAGGTGTGCATAATGTCAACTTCTAACTGTGGGGGAAAATTATAGAGCAATTAAACGAGGACTGTGACATGTATGGATGGTACAATTTTCTCGGAGAGAAGCTGTCAGTCAAAATGTTGGCGATATATGGAGGTGGCGTCAGATACCTGAACAGGGAAACTCATGTGCTTGTCAGTCAAATACCTGATGTTAGACACGCCATGGTATTTAATTCACGGTTCCACACACACGCGCACGCACACACACACACGCACACACATGTACACACACTCCTTCCAAACTGGAGCCAGCAGGAAAACTCTTCTCAATTTTGATCTTTGCAATGGCTTCTCCAACCGCCGCCTTGGATCACACTCTTGAAATGCAAGGGCCAAGGGTTGGCGACCTTTGTAGAGTGGCAAGTTGAGGTGCCCAGAATGACAGCAGCCTCAGGAGGCCTTGAAGATCATCCAGTCCGGGCCTCTCACTTTAAAGATGGTGTAAGTGAGGTCAGAAGGGAGAAAGGACACTCTTGGGGTCAACCATCCCAAACCTGGACTGGGGAGACTAGGGATTCAGCCCAAAGGGAGCTGGAGATGGGATTGCTCAGAGACATCATCTCTTCCCAGGGTTGTCGTGAGGATCAAATGAGATGTTAAATTAAAAGTGCTCAGCGCAGTGCCCAGCACATAGTGGGTGCTATATAATTATTATTTCCTTCCTTCCTTTCTACCACATCCCAGTGAAAGCCTATCATGAGTCCAGTACTGATGTTCAGATCCTAAAACCCTAGAGAGGAGCTCAGAGAAGGGACAAGTCAGATTCAAGTACCAACAGCCCAAGAAGACTTAACAGAGGAGGGGAAAATCGGACTGCCTTGGAAAGATGGGTCGGATTTGACCTCTCACCCATCAGGCCAGTGCATCCAATCCACAGGCCCGCCTCCAGACTGGCCAGGCAATTCCAGGGCCTTCTCTCCCATTTGGAGCCAACACAAGTTCCAAGGTCAGAGACCAGAGGAAGGATCTCTGGGCATCACTTCAAAGAAAGAAGCTTTAGAATACTCTTGAAAGGTACCCAGCAGGCTTCCTGGGCATCAAATCCCTTGTACAAAACAACAGTTTGATGTTGTAAATGTAAATCAATTGAAGACATATAGGTTCAATAGATTTTGAAATCCACTGGAACTTTGCTCTAAATGGGAGAGTCTCCAGGCTCTGCTGACTGTAGCATACCGGGATTCAAAGGATTATGGGTAGCCTCGGAACCCTGTGGCTTCCATGCCTCCTCTTTGTCGAACCTCACTGACCAAGCCCAAGGAGAATTCTACCAGTCACTGTCCCAGTGTGAGCCTAGCACATTCTCTGTACTCAAGGAAAAAAGGGAAATAGAGACGCCCAAGACTGAGGGGAGAGACACAGTCTCTGCCCACTGGGGACCCCTTGCCTCAGGGAGGAAGCATCAGCCCCTACTCCCAGAGAGACCCCCAGTCTTGGAGGAAGACATTGACTCTATCCTCAAGGAGCCCTCAGTCTCCCGGAAGGGCTACTGGCTTTGCCCTCAGGGACTGGAGAGATGGTCTCTGCCTATGGGGAGGTGCTGGACAGCCCACCTTCTTCACCGGGATCTCCTAATGCTTCCCCAAAGGCTCTTCCTGTCACAGGAGGCAGCTCACAGCAGCAGAAAAGGAAATGTTAGTTTCTAACTAACTTTTCTCAGCAAGGCCTGTCAGATTTATCATCTTAATCCATGGAATTGAGTAAAATGACTGCAGCTGTTTCTCACAAAACTGACGGGCAACATATTAGGAATAATTGTGCTAAATGATTTTCTCAATCTGCTTGAAGAACAGGAGTGGCGAGAAGACGAGAGAATCTTAAGATCATGGATCTAGAACGGGCAAGAACCTGAGAGCTCATTGGTCCAACCTCTTCATTTCACAGATGAAGGTGCCTAAAATTCAACCAATTAAACAATTTGCTCAAGATCACCTAGATAGTGTCAGGATTTGAACCCAAGTCCTCTTGCTCAAATAGATGTTCTTTCTGCCAAATAGGGGAAAAGAGGGGCAAGGAGAGGAAACAGGGGAAGGAGAACTGAAAACAAGGAAAGGTCAGTTGGTTTTCATGCTCAAAGAAGGCCAAAGTGACATCACTGTATTGGGGTCAAAGTGCAGTGTGTCCTACTATGGCCAATGAGATCCCTATGAGCTTGGAAGGCTCTATCTTCTGTCTACCACATGGGTACAAATAGCCCCCATGGAAATCTGGAGTGGAGATGTCTCTAAATTTGTCCATCTCATGTCTCTTTTGAGCTGTTTTGCCCATAGAGTACAGCACGTTCTTTGAGGAAGGAGTGCCATGCCAGGTAGTCAGTCCTATGCCAGTGACTCCCATGTATCCCAATTGATTCTAAAGTTCTTCAGAGAAATCTTGAGGGTTCTTGTGTCACCGGTACACACAACCCAAAAGGGAACAAAAGCTAATAAGAAAAGAGGGAAATATCTGAAGAGATGGATAATGGAGTTTCAGAGAACTTTTGTACCGACTTGGATTTAAAACCAAAGCAAAGGCAGTTGAGAGAAAGAATGAATGAGAATGACCCAGTCGTAAAAGTTCAAGCCCAGAGTGAGCTGAGTCTGGTGAGGAAACCTATGAACAACACAAAGGGAGGTTTGGCCAATGGGTCCATTTCATTTTAAAAGATGCTGGATGAAAGAGGAAACTCAGGTCAGGATTGGCTCCCCCTTGGGATGGACACTGGTAATAAAATGTCAGAGAATGTAGAACTGCTCAACTCTCTGGATTTTAAGAGAATAAACTGTAGAATGGAAATAAGAGAATAATAATAAATGGCTAATAGGTGGTGAGAAAGCAAAGGAAGTAGGGAGATAATAGGGTATCTAGCTACCCCTGAATAATTCAAAGCACCTGGTCCAGACCACCCATTGCATGAGTAGCAGTAGAGCAATATCAATATCAATATCATCATCATCATCATCATCATCCAATTAATATCACTGTGGTACTTTGTTGCATATACATCTCATTTGTTGTTATTTGAGTCCACGTGGGCTCTGAGGTCCCCTCCATTCCTGAGAAGGGCCAGACTGAGTCAACCTGGAAGGTCTCCAGAGGAGAGCCCCAGGAACATCGTTTTCAATGACCCAGTCAAAATCACAGGGGGCAGAATTGTGAAGTGTGCAAGTACACAAGACTGAGAAGTACCATCAACACACAGAGGTCCGGGATCCAAAAAAGAGTTTGTCCATCATAATTTAGGGATGAATTTAATAAAAATGAAATTTAACAGGGATCAATGGAAGTCATTATACTTGGGTCAAAAACATTTTTTTTACTTCACAAGTACATGGTGTGAGAGATATGACTAAATAATAGGGAATTCTTTGAAAAAGAACTGAGTATTTTGGTGAACTGGAAGATCAGGATGAGTCACTAGTGTAATATGGCCATCCCCTTCCCCCAAAAAAGCTACAGGATCTTAGACTGAACAGAAAAAGAGATAGCTATGAGCAACAAGGGAGCACCACACTCATTTCTGAGTACTGCAGTCTAACAGTACTGGGAAGTGAGTAGAGAAGGCTGGTTGAGAGACCTCCAGGCTGCAGCTTGGCAGGTTTGGTTAAATAAAGTGAGGGGACTTAACCTGATAGAGACAAGATTCTAGAGGTCCCATTGGGCTGACATCATGATATTGTGGAAGGGCTGGCAAGACTTATGCTTGAACTCACAACAGCAATAGGGAGAAACTGAAAAGAGACAAGCTAATGCTCCATCTAAGATTCAATTTACCATCTGGGAGAGCTAGTCCAGGGTAGAAAGGGCCACCACCAGAGGAAAGGGAGAATGGGAGGTCTTCCAGCAAAAGTTGGAGACCCATGTTGGCTGGTCCCCGATTCATAATGCAGATTGGACTAGATGACAGTGGAGAACTCTTTGACGCTAAAATTCTGTTAACTGATTTAGGTCCTACGGGGTCTTTTAATACAAGGGACAGAGAAATAGAGATGGAGAAAGAGGCAGAAAGAAGAAGCAGACACAGAGACAGGTACAGATCCAGAGAGAGAGAGAGAGAGAGAGAGAGAGAGAGAGAGAGAGAGAGAGAAACAGAGACAGATACAGAGAGATGAAGGGAGGGAGGACAGGAAAGAGAGTTTCACTTCATCTCACTGTATGCAAACTGATAAGCAAGCAGGACTCAGGACCAGCTTGGTCCTGGTCAGAGGAAAGAGCTTTGATGAGCTGTGGGAGAGAAGCAAACGGGAGCCCCTGGCCCGGCAGCCTTGCTGCCAGGCAGCCACGCCATGCCACTGCTGCAAAATGCTTTCCGAGTGGAGGAACAGGCAGACGCGGGGCCCCGAGTTGTTTGACGGTGAGATGCTCTAATAACTAAGAAAATAAAAGAAAAATTCCCTCGTCCAAACACGGGTCCATTGGAGATGTGTTGTCCTTCTATATGAAAAGGCTATTTCAAATCTGTCATCCCTGGGTGGTGCCCTTTAAATTTAATTTAAATGAAATGAAATGAAATTGTTTTCCCAGCAGTACTGTGGGTGGCTTACCTGTAGCCAATGATATGTGCCAGTGAGATGGCTGGGTTTGGGGCCCAGTCTGGAGCCAAGGTCAGGGGGATCAGTATGGAACTGTGTTTGGGGCTCATTCTGGTGCCTCAATTAGGGGAACAAAGGAAAAGAGAAAGAAGGCAAGAGAGCAAGAATGGATTGAGAAAGCAGAGAACAGAGAAATAAGGGAAAGAGGGGAAAGCAGAGAAACAAAAGCGGAGAGATGGAAGGAAGAAGAGGGGGAAAAAGAGAGGAAATAGAGGGGAAAGGGGAAAGAAAGGGAAAAGGGAAGAAAGCAGAAGGGAGAAAAGGGAAGGGAGAAGGAAAGGAAAAAAAGAGAAGAAAAAAGTGAGAGAAAAGAGGAGAGAAGGAAGAGAGGAGATAAAAGAAGAAAGAAGGAATGGATGACAAAAAAGAGGAGAAAAGAGAGAGGGAAAAGAATAGGAAAGGGAGGAAGGAGAGAAATAAGAGGACAGTCAGAGAAAAAGAAAAGAAGGGGAGGATGCAGGAAATAAATAAGGAAGAGAGAAAGGGAGAGAGAAAGAACTGAGGAAAGATTGAAGGAAAGAGAAGGAGGAGGAGGAAAAAGAAAAAATAGGAAATGGGAGAGATGGAAGGAAAGAAAAGAGGGAAGCAAAAAGGGAGAAGAGAGAAGGAAGGAAGGAGAAAAGGGGAGAAAGAAGAAAAGAAATAGAAAAAGTTGAAGAGAGACGGAGAGAAGGAAAGAAGGAAATAAAGGAGGAAAGGAAGAGAAAGGGGAGAAGGAAGGGAAGAGAAAAAAGAAAGAAGGAAAAAGGAGAGAAAATGGAGAAGAGAGAGAAGGAAAGAAGAAAAGAAAGGAAAAAAGAAAAGAAATGGGAGAAGGAGAAAAGGAAAAAAGAAGGAAAGTGGAGAGAAAAGGAAGAGAGAGAAAGAAAAAAGGAAATAAAGAAGAAAAGGAAGAGAAAGAAGAGAGAAGGGAAGAAGGAAAAAAAGAAGGAAAGGGGAGAGAAAATGGAGGAGAGAAGAAAAGAAAGAAAGGAAAAAAGGAAGAGAAAGGGGAGAAGAGTGAGAAGGAAATAAAGGACAAAAGGAAGAGAAAAAAGAGAAGAGGGAAGGGAAGAGGAAAAAAGAAAGAAGGAAAAGGGAGAAGAGAGAGAAGGAAATAAAGGACAAAAGGAAAAGAAAGAGGAGAAGAAAGGAAGGAAAGAGAAAAAAAGGAAAAAGGAAAAGAGAGAGAAAAGGGAGAAGAGAGAAGGAAAGGAGGAAAGAAAGAAAGGAGAATAAGGAAGGAGAAAAAAGGAGAGAGGGAAAAGAAGAGAAAAGGGAGGAAGGAGAAAAATAAGTCAGGAAAGGTGGAAAGGAAGAGAGAAGGCAGGGAAACAACAGAGAAGACAGGAAAGAAAGAAAGGGAGAGAGAAAAGAGAGGAAAGAAGAAAGGAAAGAAGGAAGGAAGAGAAGAGAAAAAAAGGAAAGGGAGGAAGGTGAGGGGGAAAGGAGATGGAAGGGAAGAAAAGCAAAAGGCAGGGCAGGGCATAGGAGGAGACTGTTCCCTAGAGCTAAAACAAAGGCAGCAGCCGACCAGCCCGGCCACAGGCTCAGCGCTTGCACACTTTTCCAAGCCTTTCTTTGGGCAGTTCTCCCCTCCCCCGTACCTCCCTTCCCCCAGCCTCACCCCCCACCCCCAACCCCCCCAGGCCCGCAATGGAAGCTTACATGAACCTGCCCGGGAGACTTAGATTCAAGACAACTCCAGGGTCTTCTTGGGCCTCCTCCCGTTGCAGACAGCTTTTTCCACTGAAGAGTGTTGGCTCCCCCTGCTGGCCAGTCTCAGGAATAGCCTGCCCCTGTGAGAGCCCACAGCTCTGGCAAGCTACAGGGGTCCCTCCGGGAGCTACAGGGGTCCCTCCGGGAGCTACAGGGGTCCCTCCGGGAACAGGGCCTGTGCTCCCCTCCCAGCAGGAGCTCCCAGCCAATTACGGGGAACCAAAGCAGCGGGGCTGGGGGAGGGGGGGAAGATGTGATGAATAATTCATCAGGCCCCTAAATAATTCATTCCCCATCGAGGGGCAAGATTCCCCCAAGTCTGGGGTTCTCTCAACTTGACACCTTGAGAGAGATGAAGAGCAAAAGCCAAAACCCCATTTTAAAGAAATCTGGCTTCCTCCTTGGGCTGTTTGCTGAGTCTTTGCCCCCAAAGTTAGTTTGTTCCCCAACTCTTCCCTGCCTGCCTCCCTACCCAGCTTCCCGTCCACCTATGAGCTTTTTTGCCTCCATTGAACTAGACCTCACCACTCCGCAAGAGACAGAAGATTCCATGGCCTCAGTCTTCCCCTCCATGAAACAAGGGAGTTCATAGAATCATAAGCTCTAGAGCTGGAAAGGAATCTCAGGGGCCGTCTAGTTCGACTTCTTCAGTTTCCGAAAGAAACAAAGGCCCAGTGAACTTGAATCACTTGCCCAAGGTCATATGTAGGATCTTGGATATCTAGAAGCTGGAAGGAAAACTCTAGTCCGACGCCCTCCTTTTACAGAGAAGGCAACAGATCCTGGAAGGAGGAAGGGGCTTACCTAAGGTCAAACTGGTTCTAAGTGACAGAAATAAGAATAGACCATGTGATGGACCTCGGTTTTCTCATCTGTTAAATTTGGAGATGGACGGGCAAACCTCATGGATTTCTACAGTCCCTTCCAGCTTTAAAATTATGAGCCTATGATCTCTAACTTTCTTTCAGCTTTGACCTTCTGTGATCCTATGATCTCTCTGAGCTTCAGTTTTCTTCTCTGTAAAAAAGGGAATAATAATGCCAGGTAGCACCTACTTGGGAAGAAAGCCCCATAGCCATGGGAGGGCATTAGCCCAGAATAGCTCCGAGCATCTCTGTCTCGCTCTACCTCACCCTTGCCCACCAACCTACATATGATTATGCAGCTATTGCATAAATACAAGTTCGCCTTTATAAGTAATGATGGTCAATGTGCAAGGAATCTCCTCGGGATCCTCTGGGAAGGCTCTGGTACTAAATAAAATAGAGAGAAGTAATATAGGCAGTGAGGGGAACTCGGGAGTAGTCAAATGACTATGTGCAAAGACTAATTAGTCACGAAAGGATCAACGTCAACTCTGTGAGAGTACCCGAGGCATCGGCCCATTGTGGCAGAACATTTGATCTTTCTATTGATGACTTCGATAAAAGTATAGTTGGCATGGTTTAAAATTTGCCAAAGAGACAAAGCTAAGAAAGGTAGTTAATATGTTGAATTGGCGATCGGGATTCCAGGGGATTTCAACAGGCTCTAGAACATTGGGTTAAATCGAGTGAGATGAAATTTACTAGAGATCAATATCAAATCTTACATTTGGATCCCCCAAACCCAACTTTCTTAATACAAGATGGAGGAGGTATGGCTAGACAAGGGTTCATCTGGAAAAGATCTGAGGATTTAACGGTAGTCAAAGTTCATGTGAGCTCAAGCAAGACTGAGAGAGGTAGAAGTTCTCTAGAAGTACTAGTCCTACTCATCTTGATCTGAACACATTTGGAGTCTCATGTTCAGTTCTGGACATCACATTTTAGGTAGAACGTTGGAGAGTGTCCAGAGGACAGCAAATGGCATGGTTGAAAGGACTTCAGATCGTGCCATATGATGGCCATTTGAAAGAACTGGTAATATTAAGCCTGGAGATTAAGAGAGCCATGATAACAGACTCCCAAGTACTTGAAGGGCTGCCCTGTGGGAGAGGGTCATACTGCTAGACTCCAGACAGCAGAACAAGGAATCGTGGGGGAAGGTACAAAGAAAATTTCAACACAGTTCAAGGAAAAACTTTCTAAGATGGTGCAGTCTGAAAATGGAATAGGCTGTCCCAGAAATCAGCGTGTTTCCTCTTAGTGGAGCAGAGTCGAAATAGCCACTCGTCTGGAATGGTGGAAGAGTTTGTTCCTCTCAACACCTGAACGACTCAAATTCAGTGACTGTGTGGTTCTCCATTATTAGGAACCCCTTTTACATATGAAGAAACTGAGGCTCAGAAAAGAGAATTTATTTTAGTGCCCAAACTGGGATGTGACTTATTCTAAGTCCTGGGCTCACTGCGCCATGATGCCTCTCAGACATTGAGAGACTTCAGAGTCTCTCTTCAGAGAGACAGAAAGTCACTTCAGAGTCGGAAGAGATCTCAGACAACATTTAGTTGAGTCCATGCCCAAAAGAGAATTCCCACTATGACAAGTTCCCCAAAGTAGTCATCCAGCCTCCACTTGAAGACCACCAAGGCAAGAGGAACCAACTACCTGCCAAGATAAAACTTTGCACACTTTGCAACAGCTCTTGCTGTTTGGAAACGCTTCCTTGCACCAAGCCAAAACTCTCCTCATCACAATTTCTACCCCCAAATGCTGGTTCTGCTTTCCTCTAAGCAACGACCCTTCCAATACGGGAAGACAGTAATCATGTCAGCCTTGAGTTTTCAATAGCCTTAAACATCCCCGGTTCCTTTGGCAAATCCTTCTGGAGCACAGATTTGAGACCCCTCATCATTCCTCAATCAGGCACAAATCCCACTCAGGGTCCCCTCCATAGGCAAGAAATGTTTGCTCTGCTTTGTTTTCATTTCTCAGAGTCCATTATTCACCAGCTGGCCCAATCTAAGTCCAATAAAAGTCAGGTAACCTCCTCAGCACCCATAAAGGACAAGAGAGAAATACGTGCCCCGGGTTTATATGTTATTGGTTGTAAGGGGAAATCTCTCCCAGACACTATGATTAGAAAAGGGTAAATAAGAATTTCTGTTCCTGAAAGTCATTGATTTAGGGAAATAGGGTCAGGTTGTGTGTGTGTGTGTGTGTACACATGTATACACACAGACACCTGAATGCAAGAGCTATAAGAGAGAAGGATGGATTGGAAGAGAGAAAAGGAGAAGAGAAGAGTGAAAGAGGGAAGGGAGAGGTGATAAGAGGGAGAAAGAAAGGAAAGGGGGAGAAAAAAGGAAGGATGAGGAAAAGGAGGAGAAATCAGAAAGGAAAAAGAAAAAAGAGGAGGAAAAAGAAAAGGGAGAATAAAATGGAGAATAAATTAAAAATAGGATACCTTGGATGTGATGGAGGAGAAAAAAGGAGGAGGGAGAGAAAGAAAAGGAAAAGGGAGAAGGAAGAAGAGGAGAAAGAATAGGAGGAAGAAAAGAGGGAAGAGGAGGAGAAACAAATGAAAAGAAGAAAAAAAGACAAAAAGAAAAGATGAAGATGAGGTTAAGGAGGAGGAGGAGGAAGAAAAGGGAAATGAGGGAAAAGAGATATAGTAAGAGAAGAAAGAAGTGTTTGAATTCATCTCCCATGCCTAATAGAGCATGGGATGAGTGCTGTCCTCTTGCAGCCCAGGCCTTCTTTGCTGTCACAAGAAGACCTAGGTTACCCAGGGCTAAAATCCATCCAAATATTAAGACATGATGCTCCAAGTCAAGCAGATATTTCCTGAAAAACCCCATCTAGAAATAAATGGAGCAGAAATTAAATGCTGCTTTGTCCAGGTAGGTATTCGGTAGCCCACTGAGTTAGGGCCAGAGCTGAGCCCAGAGTTGAAGAGGAGTTGGGAGGGAGGTCAGATCACATGTGGGAAATTATGAAATACCCTGAATAAACCCAAACTACTCCCTGACTCCAAGATCTCCCCTGTAAACATCCCCATTTATCTTGGCGCTATCTCATGGCTATGAATGAAACACCAAGGTCTCTAAAGAAGCTGAATGGTAGGGGAATGCTCCAAAGGACAATGATGGGACCAGGGTGAATCTGCTGTGCGTTATCACATTACGTCATATACAAGGTGTGGAATAAAAGTCACCATCAGGGATGTCTGGGACTAGGCCAGCGGTGTCATAAGAAGACATCAGATGAAACCTCTAGCTGGAGTGGACCACTGAGACATAAGATGTGAAAAAAGAGCCCAATGAAGGTCGACAGCCCATTAGCCGAACCCTGCAGGGAGGATTCATGGAAAAACGTGGCAAGAATCAGTCAGAATGAGAAGGTAAGGAGGAGCTGCTCCCTGCATAATGAAAGAAGTTCCAGCAGTTCTGGGTAAAGTCCCAGAGTCTCTGAAATACGGTAGAAAAAAGTCTACAAGTTACTTTGCCAAAATGAGTTAGTTCTCTGAGGCACTCTGGGACCTTGAGATCAAAGGGCATCAGAACTGAAAGGGACCTTAGAAATCATCTGGCCAAACATTTCAGAGAAGGGGCCAAAGACAGTAAATAACAGAGCTGAGACTTGAACCCAGGTCCTTATTCTTCTTTTTCTGTAAAACAAAACATAAAAGCCACTTGGAATTCAAAATATTAGAGCAGAAAGGGATGTTTAGAGAAAAAATGGAAGTAGGAATACGATACCTGCTCTACCTGGAATAGCACAAACCAGGCTAAGGCTATGTGGCTGAAAAAGGGTCATCTTCTAGCTGCCCATTTGAACTACTGCTCTTATCTAACTAGTTAAAAAGCTCCGTTTTTCTATGTTGTTAGAGAACCGCCTGTGTTTTCAGTCATCTATAAATCTGACAACCTGGGACAAAGCCCGGCATCCAGCTTTAGTTACAAGTCTGCCTTAGATGTCAGTGAGCTCAACTTTCTCATTCCTAGAAAGCAAATGGTCTTGAAGCAAGAAAGGGACTTACTCAAATCCCACAGTTACATGGCAGGCTTGGGATTCAAACCCAGATGGTCTGACAAGTCTTCCACTCACCATTATATAACATACAGTCGTAGCTCTGGGGTATCTTCCGCTTCTATTGTGAAAGATGTCCTCATAATGAGCAAGTAGCAGAGTAGGTGACAGTGCCCATTAAGGTCTTAAAGGTCAAATGTACCCATGGGTAATTCCCAATTAAACTGTGCCTACTTCGATAACCAAGAGCGGATCTTTGTATAGCAAAGGAAAATCCTTTCCTTACCACTACGTTACAACTTAATTAGTCCACATCATCTTTACTCAGAATCAATTAACATTAGGATGCAAAGGCTTGAGGGACCTTATCTTCTACTTCTGAGCAGGACTCATTCCACTCTTTCATTGACTGTTCCAGGTTGGCAGAGAAATGGGCCCTCCACCCCACCACAGCTACAAAGAATTCTCTAGTCCGCACCTAAGTTTGGAGCTCTTCTTTTTTCATAGACATTATTACCCAGGTTGATCCATTTTCCAGTGTGTATTTAGCACGTTCCTATGTATGTATGTGTGTATCAGTCCAAGAGGAGGTGAATGCACACGTACTCCATTCTCCTTCCGTTAACACGCCCGGGTTTCACCCATCAATTTTAGCCCAGTTTTATTACAAGTTCCTAAAATATTCTTAAACATGGGGAGGTAACAAAGTGTTTCTGTGCAAGCTGCAGGAAGAAAGTTCACTGGAAAATTAGGGCAATTTTGCGTTTCCACTTGTGTATTTACATATCAACAATCCATTTAATGACGATCTCCAAAAATAGCAGAGCGTGTAGGTCCAGAAGCTGCCAACACAACACAGCCTGCTGCATGCAAAACAATGGCTGATGAGCAATCCTAATCCCATATTCTAATATTGGAAAAAACAGACTTTCTAAAAGAACAGTGAGAGCTTTGCCTTCTTCCAGGCAGCTGGACCTGGATGCTCAACGCATGAGATTCAACCCTGAGCTCCGGGTCGAAAGGATGGGCGTGAACTCCCTTTCACCAGCCACCGATGGGTCAGCACCAATGGTGTTCTCATCACAGATGGAATACTAAAGGGAGGAAGTAAAAGAAGTAGAAGTCCCTACTCTTGAAGAGTCCTCCAGCCATCTTATCTACCTTTCTGTCTAATCTATCCTGTCTGCCTGTATCTATCTATCCATTTATTTATATTTAGATAAATAGATATAGATACAGACAGATAAGCATATATGGCAGTCAGTCATCTTTCTCAAATCTGACCATGGCCTCTCCTCACAATGACTCCTTTTTGCTCATAGAATCATGGAGCAAGAGCTGGAAGGCCCCTCAAAAGCCATCTCATCTGACTCCTCATTTTACAGAGAAGGAAACTGAGATCTAAAGAGTAAATGAAGTCTTTTGTCCATGGTCACATACCAATATGTATATCTAGACCTAGAAAGAACCTTAAAGACCACGGATTCCAAGTAATTCATTTTATGGAGAAGGAAATTAAGGGTCAGGGATTTGTCCAATAGGCAGTAAGTCATAGAACCTTGGTTTAAACCCGTGTCCTGCCTTCAGATCCAGCACTCTTTCCAGTGTATCAATATTTATTGAGTAAAGTTCATATTCTTCTTGCTGGCATTCAAGGCCCTTTTCCCCCATCCCATCTTGCTTACCTAATCTCATACTAATCCTGCCTTTTTATAAAAGAGTAAGTCAAAGTAAAACCTGCAACCATATGACTAGGTTTTGATGAAGAGCTGACCAAGCATCATGTGAGTGAGACTTCTTTGGGCCTGCCTTCTGTTACTGGCAAATACAATAGCGTCTTTGAACCTCGTCATATTTTTATGAGTCTAAGCAGGGGAAATGCACAGCTTCCATTTGGGGGAACTACAGAAGAAGGCTCAGAAACGCTCTAAAGATTCCTGAAGCTTGCCCTCAAACACACCTATTACTTGGGCTATCACAACAAAGAGGGAAAACATGACTTTTTCTTTACTAGTATTCTTGATGTATAATTTGTATCATTTTTTTTAATTTGGCCTAAGCATCCACCCAGGAAAAACCAAGTGAATGAAAAACTATTACCCTGATTGCAGTATATAGTTGGATAGACAACTTGGTACGTACATAGTGTATATACATATCTAGATACGTACACATGACAAATACTACAAAGAGCCAATTGAACGATGAGTTGGGCCAAGAACCCAACAGGAAAAGAAGAACAACTAGATTGCCTTTGGGAAATTAAAGATGATTAGGGGTTTTTTTAATGATTCTCAAACTTCGCCCTATTAAATGCCCTCTCTTAACACCCATGTTCTTCCAGTGACATCCTATAGATGGAAAGTCATGGAATACTACATTCTCTGAAGACCTAAAAATAAAGGTCACTCAAAGGGCAACAAAGAGGTACATGATGAACAGACTGCAACGTGTCACAAACAAGGAATTAGGAAGAAGCACAGAAAGGGATAATAACTAATAACATCAGCAAGCCTTTATTCCACACATCAAGGTTTGCAAAGTGATTTACGCACATTATCTCATTTGATCTTCATAACAACTCTGAGACGAAGATGTGAGTACTATTATTACTAAAATATAAGTACTATACCCATTTTACAAATGAGAAAGCTGATGTCTCAGCTGTCTGATGTCTCTTTTTTTTGGTAGAGAGATGGCACCTCCAGGTCCACACGGCTAATAAATGTTTGAGGCAGGGTTGGCCAAGAAAGAAATATATGAAAAAAAGACAATGAGCAAATGATAACAAATAATGTTAAAGCAAAAAGGGATAATGTATGGGCAGTCATTCTACTTCACTAATATCCTTTCAATGTCAAATAAGAAGTAAGGAAGGCTTCCAGCACATTGGATGGTCCCTCATAGTGAGTTCACGGCAGCATGTGGATGAGTGGTGTATAAAATAGTATGCTGCCCTAATGCATTGTTGGTAGAATTATGACCATTCTGGAGAGCAATTTGGGACTGTACCCAAAGGGCTATCAAACTGCATACCCTTTGATCCAGCAGGGCTACTACTGGGCTTATATCCCAAAGAGATACTAAAGAAGGGAAAGGGACTCACATGTGCAAAAATGTTTGTAGCAGTCCTTTTTTATAGTGGCTAGAAACTGGAAATTGAATGGATGCCCAACAATTGGAGAATGGCTGAATAAATTGTGGCATATGAATATTATGGAATATTATTGTTCTGAAAGAAATGACCAGCAGGATGATTTCAGAAAGGCCTGGAGAGATTTGTATAAATTTATGCTAAGTGAGTAGAACCAAGAGAATATTGTACATGGCAACAAGACTATGTGACGATCGACTGTGATGGATTCGGCCCTTTTCAACAATTCAGTGATTCAAAGCAATTTCCAAACTTGAGATGGAAAGCCATCTGCATCCAGAGAGAGAGCTATGGAGACTGAATGTGGATCAAAGAAGAGGATT
This sequence comes from Sarcophilus harrisii, assembly GCF_902635505.1. Lineage (NCBI taxonomy): Eukaryota > Metazoa > Chordata > Mammalia > Dasyuromorphia > Dasyuridae > Sarcophilus > Sarcophilus harrisii. The sequence continues at coordinate 33,473,629 of NC_045432.1, forward strand.
TTCACTTTTTTGTTGTTGTAATTATTTCCTTGTTTCTTTTCCTCATGTTTTTTCTTTCTTTTACCTTTTGATTTGATTTTTTGCAGCATAATGAATTTGGAAATGTGTTTAGAAGAATTGCACGTTTAACATAGATTGCTTACTGTTTATGAGGTGGAAGGAAGGGAGAAAAGTTTGGAACACAAGGTTTTGCAAAGGTGCATGTTGTAAACTATCTTTGCATGTACTTAAAAAATAAAAAAGTATTAAAATTTTTAAAAGACTACATAAAAAAGATGGCATGTTGCCACCTGCATCACTGAAGGGACCCCACCTTGAGGAGATCATCGACCCATTGGGAGTTTTTACACATTGGGTTACTTAGACCCAGATCTGTGATTCCATTGACATGGGGAACTTTTAGTGTGGAGATTCCCTCCCGTGCTGCAGACTGACTCCTCACTTGGACCTTGTCATCTTGGGAGTTGCCAGCGTCACTGAGAGGTTAAGCAGCTTACCTGGCATCGTATAGCTGGGATGAATCAGGAGTATCTCAAGTCTGGCCCCTTAGCTACTAGACTACACAGCCTCCCTTCATCCTTAGTTGAAACAGTAGTCATCATTGTCAGTGTGGCCTGGTGTTCAGAGTTGGGCTAGAAATGAAGTCCTGAGTTAAGTACCTTAAGGGACTGAATTAGACCTCTCAGAATCCCTATCAAAACAGAGCCTAAGTTCTGGGGGATTTGACCAAAGAGACCTCAGAGCGGGTGGAAGCTACACAGAAAAGGCCTCTTGGAGGAAGTGTCCTTGGGGCCTGGATTTCAAGTAGGTAAGTGGATCAACTTGTCAGAAACGAAGAATCTATCAGCAAGCCTGGAATGCCAAAGGCATGGACAGAGATCTAAAGAAGATCAAAAAGATCACTTTAACTGAAGGGCTTCTTTGTGTCAAGGAATACTAACTAAAATGGGGAAGAACGAGGTCGGGGTTGAAGGAGAGGACTGAGAGTGAGCTCTAAAGGTCAAGGGGAAAGCGTATTTAATATGGTAGGCGACAGTCATACTAAGCAAGCCTGAACCTAAGGTAGAAGGGGAAGAAATGACTGGGAGTTTGAGGTCTCGGGTTCAAATCTCAGATCTCGTACTTCTTGGCAATGTGATTAAGGACAAGTAATTTCTTTTCCTTCTCTGAGCCTCAGTTTCCCCACCTGTAAAATGAGGAAGGGTCAGATTCAATAGCTGGGCTCTGAGTTCCTTTTCAATTCTGAAGACCTGCAAACCAGCTCTGCTACATTTGCTATGATCACTTCAAGAGTAAAAGGAAAAGGCAGGAATAAAGTAGCAAATAATGTCCAAGAAAGGGGAATGGCAGGGCTAGTGGGTAGAGGGAAGAGTAAGGATTTAGAACTGGATATTCCTTTTAACAGACTAAGGAAAGGATTCTGCAATACCGACTGCCACATGGCACCAGAGGCCCAGAAGACCAGCAGGGCAATCAAGGGCCAGATGGCATGTGCGAAGTGAAGGGCACTCCATGGCCACAGCCCAGAGCACAGTCTCCCCGAATGAAGGTGATCTTTGCACATAATGATCCTGCTCACAGCCTGGGCCCTGATCCTATTCAATTTGGGGTCGCTTGAATTACCTGTACACAGAGGAGTGCTGATCCAGAGTTCTCAGTTTAAGCCTCGGGCCCTTCGGCCCGGCTCCCAGAATCCCCGTGCAGCCCCTACGGGTCCGGCGCTCCCTCGCATCTGTGGCCGACGAGCATGGAGAGGCAAGAGCCTTGAGGTAGGCTCGGTGTCATCACGGCTGGCATTTGGGCCTCACAGTATGTCTGTGTTTTTCGCACGCTGCCAGAACCACATTCCAATTAGACGTTCGTCAACAGTCGGAATTCTGCTGCAGAGAATAAAATAAAATAATTGTGACATGTTTGTTTTCAAGCCGATTTCCACGTAATAAACCATCTGTTATAGATTAACTGGGATCTTACAGAAGCTGCCTTTGGAGGTAAGGCAGAGACCAGAAAGGACCAAAGGAACATTTAAAGAAGGCCAGGTGACCCACAATTCTTAACCTTTGAAATGGCACAGCTGTTGATTAGACAGCTAATTAAACTCACACTCCAGCCAATGAGGAAAGTCCAGAGGCGTCCACCCAAGGGTTAAAGATGAGGCACCAAGACCGGAGCGATAATGGAAAGATTTAGGGGTTAAAAAAAAAAGAAATGGTGGCTGTTCTCTATAAAGAGGACCAGAATTAATCACAGCATCTGGAAAGGTCACAGCCCAGCCTTGAGTGGAAGAGGAGAAAGGTGATGGCGCCATTTAAGGTCAAGTTCCAGGCCCTCTCTCCATGGAAGAAACAACATGTTTGCTAGTAGGGCAGAGCACTACCGCGCCCTTGGGGGACCACCTTGCATTGAGTTAAGCTGCAATGATTCTTCTGTTTATCTTCAGAGATTCAATAGCTCACAGACCCTTAGGGCCCTTAGAACAGAGAACGTCAATACTGTGAGAGAACCCAAAACATAGAACAGAGAATAATACTGCTGAGAAGGCCCAGAACATAAAACACAAACTGGGAAAATAGGAAGGAACCTGAGAATTCAACGTGAGTACTAAGAGACATATGAGGCTGGGTGGGGAGGAGAGAAAAGCATCTCCCATTATGAACAGTAGGCCCCTGCAGTCTGGAACCCTAGCCTAGCATTACACTCAAGTACCCAAGAACATGTGCTGCCATAATGGGCGTGCCTACTGGACACATTGAACAGAGAATGCCAGCTCAGGCCCAGCCAAGGACTTGTGGTGGAATGGCACTTCTAGATCATCTCATCTAAGACCCTCTAATTGTACTCTCTAATTGTGCCCTCTGAGACCACTCTCTCCTGTCCTCCCTGCCCATCCAAATCCTGCCCATCCAAATCCTGCCCATCAAGCAAGAGATTAAGAAGGGTGACAACATGGTGGAAAGAGCTGGAATCAAGAGACTTCCACTTACTCGTCGCATGACTTTGGGCAAAGCACCTCAATTCTTTTTTTAATACATTTTAAAATTTTTATTTGAATGGCAAAAACACAACGCAGAGTTTTTCTTGATTTTTCCAAAATAAGTAAATAACATTTCTACATTAATTTTATTAAATAATGTTCCCTAAGTAGATAGAAGAAAGAGAAAATTATTTTGTAGGATTGGAACCTGATCGTTTCACTTCATGTTTATCTTTTCTAATGTCAGTTGTACCTTTAAACCTTCATAGAAATTCTTTTTTTTTCATTAGTGATAATTAAATTGGAAAGCTGTTCCATTCTCCTTTATGATTAAGCCCTGACACTATCCTGCCCTCTAAACACTGTAAAATAATGAGATCCATAGATGAAAGACACCTCAGAAGCCCTCTCATCCAATACCCCCATTTTACAGATGAAGAAACTAAGACACAAATGACATAAGGTTCTTGCGTAATGTTATATAGAGAGTAGAGACTTTTTTTTGCTTCATATTCTACTAATTTCTTTCATGCCTTAAGGGTTTCTAAAAATCTCAAAACAGAGAAACAAGCAGAAACAGACAGCATGGAAACCCTTCTTCCCAGCCCCCCCCAAAGTAGCAAAGTAGCCTCCCTGCTAGAGAGGGAAAGAAAAAACCAGGGGCACTCTCAGGCCACTAAGCCAAGAAGCCCCCTCCCCAATATCCCAGCAGTCAGCAGGTCAATTTGGAATTGATCTGGCTAAGGGAAAGCTTGAATGTATTCTCTGCAAAGGCTGACTCTCCACTGGCAGCCAGATTCCAGTGATCAGTGCCCCCCAATCTCAAGTGGCAGGAAAAATCGAGAATTTAGACCTGGGGAAGATGGGAAGCCTGAAGCATATTAAACAGGATAATGCTGGCTTTGGCTGGCTGGGAAGTAAGTTAGCTGCCTCGAATGGGTACAGAAACCTGACTGGCAGGCACGCTTGGTGCTGGATGGAGCCCTGGAATATTGAGGAGAGAGACCTTGAGTTAGAAAGCTCCTTCCCCAACATCCTCTGGGTATTTTTATGCTAGGCTTGCAGACCCAGTGGGGGGGAGGCAGACTGGGGAGAGCTGGGGGGTTTTCTTTTTTTTCCCTTAAAGTCTAAGCATTAATTAGAGAGATAAAGAAATGTATCTTCTTTTGTTGGGAAGGAGGATTCTATTGAACTGGGACAATGGAGTTGCTAAAGGGTCAGCCTGAGCGACTGCTTTGCCAAGAGCTGCTGGGGAAGGAAGATAAAGAGCTTACTGAAGAAGGGGGCTGGCCTGGTGCCATGGGGGTGGGGCCCCTCTGGATTTCTGCAGGATTCAGATCCCCACGGGAGAAAAGAGAATGACCCAAAGTCTGGAGCACTGGGCTAGGACTGAGGACACCCGGGTCCTGCTTCCACCTCTGCTCTGACCATTCTCGGTGACTTTAGGGACACTCTCTGACCTTCCTCTGGTAAAATGAGGGGCCTCTAAGCACTGGTTCTTAAAGTCCTTCCCAGCCCTGACATCTTCTATTCTCTACCCTAAGATCCTTCCCAAATCTGATATTCTACATTCTAAGGTCACACACAAAAAGGCCCAAAACTCTTGGCTTAGACAATTACCTAGAAGACAATATCGTTATCCCGGTAGTTTTCTTTTTTCCCCTGTGTAGATGGTCAAGTGGAGCACTTCTGGACAAATATAGATGTTTATGATGGCCACGTGGCATCATGGATAGAGAGCCAAGGGTTCGAGTCATAAAAAGGCTAAGAATCCCTGATATAATCTAAATATCTCATTTTACAGGGGGAGGAAACTGAGGCTCAGAGCAGTATCTCAGAATTTCCAAGTTGGAAGAGTGCTCAGAGACTATCGAGTCCAACAGAAATGTGACAGGGGCTACGGGCTCCGCTCAAAGCGTACATTAAGCCTTCACTTGAAGACTTCCAGTGAGAGAAATCCACTAGTTCACCAGGCAACTCATTGCACTTTTGGACAGTTTTTTCCCCAAATCTGATTCTCTGCAATTACCATCCACAGTTCTTTCTGCCCTTTGAAGGAAAAACCAGAAAGTCCAATCCCTCCTTACATGACAATTCTTCAGATCCTTGGAGACAGGGATCATGGACCCCTTCACCCCAGCCCTAGTCTGCTCTTCTCCAGGCTAAACATCCCCATTTCTTTGGACCAATCTTCAAAGAACATGGATTCCAGATTATTCTTCTTCCTGGTCACCTTCCTTGGGTTCTAGCCGGCTTACCAATCGATGACTTACCTAGACTGCAGTGCTCAAAACGGAATGCAATATTCCATCTGGGGAGCGGCCCAAAGTATAACACAGATGGCATTGTCGGCTCCTCAACGTTGGTGATGTCACTGAAAGAGAAGGAGTGAACGGTTTCCCTTTAACTAAGGAGATGGAGGAGGCAAAACAACAGAAGGAACTCGATTCCCTTAGAATGGATAGAAACAGTCAAACAAAAACATGATTGTCTTTTGTTTTTGAAGAGGATCAGGATGTCATCTCTGTGTTGGGGTGAAGGTACAGTGTGGCTCCGTGGCGGATCGGACCAATAGGAGCTCAGAAGGCTCTACCAGAGGTTGGACACACACGTCAACATTTGGGGGGTGGAAACAAAGCATAATAGACAGTGGACAGTGACCAGCACTGGGAAGCCATCGTCTGCCACCTCTCTGTTAAGGGAAAGGAAATATATTTTTCCTCATCAGTCCTGTCTATTCCTGTGAATTCTGCTATCTGTTAGTGGGGGCTTCATTGGTGTCTTTGAGTCTATTTTTCCTTTAGTTCTGCTTTCTTTGCTTTGTATGAGTCCCTTTGAGTCCTCCCAAGTGTCTCAGAATCCCTTAGGCAGTCTTTCGGGCACTCCTATGCTCTGGTTCCCCCAGATGCCCGGAAGAAATGTCCGTGCCATCACCTGCCACTAGTTTTGGTTGTCAGAGGCAGCTCTAGAAGCTGAAGACATTAGCGCTTTTCAGCAAGGGTAGTCTGGGAGAATCATCCATTCCCATTTTCTGCTAACTCTGTGTCCCACAGTGAACCCCCCTCATTTTGTTAAGAAGAATACGGTATTAAGAATGACTCAAAAGTTCCCTTCAGCTGGGTAATAAATGAAGGATACATTCCAAATCCTACAGACATCAAGTTCCCCGCCATCCTATCCCCCCATCTTCACCAATGTCCGGTTGCTGCTCCCACTCCTTCTTTCTCCTGGCTGAAATATGCCTCTAATCTTCTATGTCTTTCTAAAGCATTGGTGTTTCCTGCTTCAATGGGCCCTGTGGAGTCCCTCACTCTCTATTTAATGTATTCTCTGCTTTCAAAGGGCCTCTTAATTACTCCCTCCTCACTTCAAATTTGCTAATTTATCGATCAAATTTCTTCCTGTGAGTGAGACTTTTATTCTGTATGTGCAAAGAATTTATTTAGATCAATTTTATTGACCCCCCTCCAATGCTTCTCCCCCTTCCCAGGATACTTTCACAAACTTTAATTAAGTCTTGGGGAAGTCTCCTTAGTTAAAGGGAAACTGTCCACTCTCTTTTAACGGCATCGCTCGGGCCGAGAGGCTGAGGACGACACCCGCTGTTGTATACTTGGAGCCGGGGAACGTGGCCGAATGGAGTATTGGGGTCAGTATCGGAGCAGGTCCCCTGTTCGGAACCAAAGGCCATAAGTCATCCAGGGCCAGACTCATAAGGACAACATCTCTGTGTTCTCTGCCTCTTTGGGGTTTGGGAGTTGCCTTTCTCCTAAGGCTGAAGAGCTAACCTCTAGAACCGAGAAAGCAGGTATTTCCTCTTTCTACCTTTAGGTCCTCAGATATCTAAACCATCCACATCAAATGGCCAACTAAGATTTGCTTAATTTCTAAGGGCAGATGCCATATCTCATCCCTTGATTTCCCCCTGTTTATTTGAATCACCAATCAAAGAGTGAAGGGAGACAAACACTTCTCATTTAAGAATGACCCAGAATCATCCCAGCTCCAATATGAGTCCAGATTCCCTCCGATTCTGAATTTCTACAAAATAAACAGGAAACTATCTGAGTTGGATCTCAGAAACCCTTTAGATCAAGCACACCTGACTTGGAATCCCCTTCGTGACCTCCCCGATACAGAGGCATTCAGCTTCTGCTGGCAAATCTTCAATGCTGAGAATCTTGCTACCTCCCCAGGTACCTCTCCCACACCTTTAGTGATTAGGAAGCTTTGCTTACCTGGAGCTGAAATTTGCCTCCCTGTCACTTCATCCCAGTGGCAACTAGGTGGCACTCTAGTAGACAGAGCACTGAGCTGAGAATCAGAAAGACTCCTCTTCCTGAGTTCAAATCCAGCCTCAGACATCTTGTTTGCCTCAGTTTCTTCACCAATAAAAATGAGCTGAAGAAGGAAATGGCAAACCATTCTGGTATCTTTGCCAAGAAAATCCCAAATAGGCCTCCAAAAGTTGGACATGACTGAAAAACGACTAAACGATGACAACGTTCCATCCCATCCATATTCCCAAGCGAGGAAAAAGTCTAACAGGTCTTACATGGTAGCAGCCCTTCCCATATTTCAAGATAGCTAGCATGAAACTAAGAAGGAATAGCTGACATTTGAAAACCACTTTGAAGTCTGCCAAGTGCTCTACAAACGGCATCTCATTGGCCCTTATGAATGAAATCACTCAGGTATTCCACTCTGCCACAGGATAGAGTCTCTCTGAGGGTACGGAAATAACACTGGCTGGATTCGGAGGATCAAATCCAAGTCTTTCCAATTACTATCTGTGTGAACAAATCTTTTCCTCTCCCTCTGTCTCAATTTCCTCCTCTATAAAATGAAGGAGTTAGACTAAAGGGCCTCTGAAGGTCCTTCCAGTTCTAGGCCTGTGATCTTATGATCTTCACTCCCAAAGTAGGTGTTCGATAAATGGTTTTTGTTTGATTATAGATGAAAGAACTGCAAATTAGAGAGGTAAGGGGACTTGACCAAGGTCATGGAGCTAATTAGCAGTAGAGCCAGGATTTACTGAAGTCTTTTGAATATTAACCCAGGCCTTTTCTATTGTACCGTGCAGATATTCATTTTCAAAAGAAGATTTGTAAATTTCCCATCAACAATTGGCTGGTCATCTCCATGTGTTCTCATCTAAACAAGAGACCAAATGAGCCCGGACTGTTATGGAAATGGCAGTTGGCATGGCAGCAATGATCAGCAAAGAATCCAGGATGGCACTAAGTGCCAAGAGCATCTGGGACTGGAGGGAGGGGTGACAGCCTTACATGTAGATGGAACAGAAAACCACCTACACATATGGTGAGAGGGCCATCAAAGGGCTCCCTTGCTCAAAAACTTCTCACCCACCTGTTCAATCCCCTGAGCTTTTACCATTAGACACTCTCTCCTTTAAGGTAAAGAATCAAAGGCCAAATCTCTCACCCATGAATACCCACTGATCCCTTTGCCCAGACTCACCAATTCTGTTCTTGGACTCAGGGCAGAAAACAGAACAGGTCTGAAAAAAGGAAGGGGCCCTAAAAGGATAGAGAGTGAAGAAAGGCCTAGAGGCCAGACCAGCTGCTGTGACCAGAACCTCCAAGACACGGGAGTGAATTAGGGGAGCTTCAGCACGGCTCCTCCTAAAAGGAGAAGAAAGGGAAAGAGAGGGACAAGTTTCCAAGGCTTCACAAATCAGCCCTAGGTGTGCCCCAGAAACACTAGGTCCAGACTGAGAGGTGTAGGTATGGGTGTGTGTGTCTGTGTGTGTGTGTGTGTATGTGCATGCACACATGCACAGTCAAATGAGAACACAAGAATAAAGGGGAAAAAAGTCCAACAGCAAACAAGAGATGCCCAGGGAACTACACTTAATCATTTGTACCATTTGTATTGACTTTAGTGCCAGCTTTAAGAGCCATTTGTTAAAAGAACCAGTAGTCGTGACTCCAAGCCAGCATACACATAGCCATATGACTGCTGAAAATCAGGGGCTTTTGCTGTTCATCTGGCTTAATTTTCCAAATTCAAATGCAATTTAAATTCAATTGGGAAATTGATTTCTCTCATCGAAACAGACTTTAAAGGGGAAAAGGAAACAAGAGAAGGAAAGAGCCAGACAGAAATAGATAAGGAGAGAGACAGAGACAAGAAGGAGGAGGAGGAGGAGGAGGAAAAGAGAAAGATGGAGGGACAAAAGGACAGAAAGATGGAGAGTGGGAGAGAAATGGAGAGTGAGAAAAGAACTAGGTTCAGAAAGAAAGAGAAAGGGAAGAAAGGGGAGAGAGAGAGAGAGAGAGAGAGACAGAGACAGAGACAGAGACAGAGACAGAGACAGAGAGAGAGAGAGAGAGAGAGAGAGAGAGAGAGAGAGATAATGAGAATATGTTATTCAGTTTATTGATGTTCTTCCTATGTTCTACCCTGAACTGAAAACAACACTCTAGATGAGTTCTGAACAGGAAAGAAGATAGAGGAATCATTCTTCCATAGTACTTTAAACCAGAACTCTTTGTATAGTTCAAGGTCACATGAGCTTTCTTAGTTTCCTGGTAACACTGTTGACTCATTTTGGTGGTACAAGATCTTCCAGTTTTTCCCACAATCCACTGCTGAGCCCCGACTACCTTATATTTTATTTGTGAAGTGGATATTTTGAACCCATATCAAAGCCTTTATATTTATCTCTTTAAATGTCATCCTATCTAAGCATTTAATTTCCATCTATCTAAATATCACCTGATGGGAGTAAGCCAGCCGAGGAGAGAGAGGACAGTTCATCTTGCTGATGTCTGACTTGAGGATTCAATACAGTCCACGTTCTCCTAGGTCCCAGATTAAGAGTTCTTAGCATGACATCTGTGGATAGATTTCCGAAGGCTCTGTGAATTTGGATGGGGAATAAAAATGACATTTTAATTTTCACTATCCTCTAACCAAAATGTGGCATTTCCCATAATATTTACAAATATTATTCTTAGAAAGACTCCATCAGCTTCACCACACTATCAATGATGCTTTTACTTTCTTGTACAATGCTTGCTGTTTCAAATACACTTTTATTTCAATGTGATCTAATAAAATAGAAATATATAGAAATATATCCTATTAAATTCAACCCCAAATTCTAACTCGTCAAGATCTTTTGGGATATGATGCTCTCTCACCCAATGTGTTAGCTATTCCCCTAAGCTTGTTTTTTTCATGTCCAGAGTCGATAAGCTAACCCAAGTCGTCAATGAAAATGGCAAGCCCAAGCACAGATGCCTGGGGCACTCCACTGAGGACATCCTTCCAAGTTCACATGGAACCTTTCAAATTGTTCCAAATCTAATCATCCTACCATGTACCACACATCTCTCCCCCTCTCCACCAAAATGGCGCGGTGGATTTTGTCAAACCTTTGCCAAAGGCAAGGAGAACTCTGTTTCCAGTGGGCCCCTGATCCACAGTCTAGGGAAAATGAGATGAGCTGCTATGATCCGTTTTTGATAAATCCATCTGTGCTTTAGGCTTCCATCTTCCTTAGCTGTAGATATTGTACTAGGGGGTCTCTAAGCTTCCATTTCTAGACAGCCATAGAGTTCTGGGAAGGAAGTGGGGGTGGGAACCCCAAAATTTCTCCCTGAAATTTCTCCCAGTGAGCCCCTCTGTAAAGCAGTCTCCACCTGTGTTGATGTGGGGTGCCAGAGCCACCTCTTGGAATAAACCAAGTTTAGCCACTCTAATGCTAACAAGCATTGACGTAGAAACATTTTTTAAAGATACCGCTCTCCCTCATAGATTCCACCTCCCAACCTCTACCACGTAACACATTTTGTAGAAGATCAATAAATGTTTCTCTCCCCCCTCTCCAAATAAGACTTTCCTCCAACGCACATTATTTTCCTCCCTTTCTAATTTGAAACAGTGGAAGCTGAATATGTTTCTCCTTTCCAGGGGAGATATAAGGAACAGTTGGTTACTTACACCTGCTGAGGGAAAGAGGAGGAAAACAAGAGCCAGTAAGGACTTTTTCCAGAATCCCTACCCAGATACCCCTCAACCCTTTTTCTTCCTACCACCCCCACCCCCACAGGGGAAGCAGTAAGCCTCCTACTCAACACCTCTCCAACCCTGCAGAGGCACTTACCTAAAGATCTAAGCCTGCACAGCTGTTCCATCCTTCTTTCCTAAAAGCAAAAGGGCAGAAGCAGCAAACTGAAATGTTAAATGCAAAAAAAAAGAAAAGAAAAGAAAAAAAGAAAAAGCCTTCTAATAATTTCTAAAACATCTCTCTCTGTCTTCTCCCCTCCCCTTCCTCTGCTTTTCAATCATTCAGTCCAGCCCGTGAACATTTATTAAGCATCTACTTTCTCATGTATGTCCATGCTCAGGCTTACATAAAGAAGTCTTTTTTGCTAAGGTGAACCATGTGGGAGTTAGCTAATAGGAGAAGGAAATTCAAGGCCATCTAGAACCCCATTAATTTTGTCACAGATCCCTAAATTGCTCTAGATGAGTCACTGTTCTCATATTAATGAAGTCAACATCCAGACGATTAGGGTCAGTTGCCAAGTGAAGGACCATGTTTGCATCATCTTTCCCAGGCTTCTTTGGAGTAGAAAGTATTAGGAAGGGGGCCCTGCAAGGCATCAATAAGACAAAATATTGCTTTGCTTTGGGGTGATTGTTGTATTGACCGGAGCCAACCTCTCCCACTCCCATCCCCTTCCATTTTTTTAACATTAGTTTTAGGGACAGCTAGAAGGTGCTATAGTGGATAAAGCATGGGCTCTGGAGTCAGGAAAAACTGAGATCAAATCCAGCTTCTGACACTTAACATTTAAAAGCTGTGTGATCCTGCACAAGTCACTTAACCCCAATGAATGGCCTCTCAAAAACAAACAAAAACCATACATTTTACAGGTAAGGAAACTGAGAGCCAGATAATAGAGTCAGCATGGCTTTATCAAGGGCAGATCATACTAGACTAACCACACTTCCTTTGTTTAACAGGGTTATTAAAGAGGGGGTTTAGAAGAATTATGTCAATATCGTTTACCCAAATTTTAGCAAAGCATTTGACAAAATCTCTTATGCAATTTTTGGGGCTTGAGTCAGATGATGAGATGAAATTGGAATTGGGTGAAAGGCCGACCCCAAATATTAGTCATCAATGGGTCAGTATCAACCCAGAAGGGTCTCCAATGGAGTACTCTAATTTCAAGCTGTGTAGTTCAACATTTTTATTTTTATTTTCTATGGATAAGAACACAAATAGCATTTTACAGATGACACGGAGATGGTAGACTAACATCCTAGCTTGGTAGTAAAAAACATCTTGGCAAGGCAGAATGTTGAGCTTAATCTAAGAAGATGAATTTAATAGAGATAATGATTTCTACTACATGATGGGGATTCACAGCAAAATAATTTGTCTCAAAAATGAAGGGACTACAACAAAACAAACATTTATTAAGCACCTATTGTGTACCAAGCATTATGCTAAGCTCTGGGATACGAAAAAAGCAAATAATAAGGCCACTTGCCTTTAAGGACCTGATATTGCAAATAACTGTGGATAAGATATTCTTGTTTGTCCTTTGTTCTCGAAGATGAGCATGACAACACAGAGGCGATGCCCTGACATGTAAGCGAATTGGATTTAAGTGAAGGAGGGATACTTCCCTTTCCGTTCCAGAGCCATCTGAGTCCAGCAGCCAGAGATGGAGCAGGACAACTGAAGATGGCCCCGGATGCAATGAGAGACCTTGGTCTTTTTAAGGTAAGGTCTTCAAGAGGTCTCAGTCTGACTGAGGCAATGCTAATTTAGTAATGAAGGATGGAAAGGGAAGGTAATCTGGAGGAGGCAGTAGCTGATGGGGGAGACAGGGAAAGACTTCCTGAAGAAGGTGGATTCGAGTTGAGTCTTGAAGGAGATCAGGGAAGCCAAGAAGAAGAGGTGAAGAGGAAGAGCATGAGGAACAAGCAGGGGAAAGGCATGGGGTGGGGAGAGGAGCACAGTGTGCGTGGACCAGGTAGGAGGCCAGTGTCACTTGATCACAGAGGATGTGGAGGTCAGTAAGGTGTAAGAAAAAGATAAGAGGAGCCAGGATTTGGGGAAGGGCTTTAGACACCAAATAGAGACTTTCATATTTGATCATGGAACCACTGAATTCTTTTATTGAATAGGGGTGTGCTAGATTTGTGCTTTAGGAAAAAATAATTTTGTCCACTAAGAGAGGAATAGCTTAGAGTGGGAAGAGATTGAGTTTTGTTGCTGTGGTTGGGTCTGACTCTTGGCGACCCCATTGGATCTTTTCTTGGCAAAGACCATTGCCACTTTCAGCTCATTCTACAGATGAGGAAACTGAGGCAAGCAGGGTTAAGTGACTTGCCCAGGGCCATACAGCTAGTATCTAAGACAGGATTTTAATTTAGGTCTTCTTGACTCCAGGTCCAGTGCCCTATCTAGTTACCACTAGGAGGTCAATGCAACAGCCCAAGCATGAGGTGATAAGGGCCAGCACCGGGATCATAGCTTCTATGTGTGGAAGTGTTGTGAAAGTAAAACATATAAACTATGGCAAAATGTTCAATATGGAGGCAGGGGGTGGAGTTTGAATGAGGAGGTGAGGATGGCACGCCTGGGTGACTGGGAACATGATGCTGATCTTGACAGTAATAGGGAAGTTGGGAAGAGGGGAGCATGATGATCAACTCCGTTTGGGTCATACTAGCTTGAGATGCCTGTGGGATACTCAGGTCAAGATATCCAAAAGACAATGGGAAACTGGAGCTCAGGGAAAAGGAAAGGCTGAATCTATAGGTCTGGGAAGTATCTATATAGAGATGAAGACTGAACTGCAATTAGAAGAATAAAGGCTTAATACACATCAACAGTACACTACAGCAACAAAAAACAAATACTAGATTAAATGAAGAGAGGGATCACATCCAAGACAAGGTTGCTCATAGCCGCTCTGCATGTTGCCCCCATTGGACCCCAACTAGCATGCTGTAAAGTTACCCCTTCCACATCCTGGGTTTTAGGGCTATGGCACCCACATGATCTGGAAAATCCAAGTAAAAATTTGTGGTCCTCCCTCCACAGCAGAGAAGTCTATTTTTTTTCTTTTATGAATTGTTGATATTCTATAACCATACCTATATTTTCTGCATTTCTCAGTTTTTCAACTTTTTCTGTGTCACCCACTGGCCTTCATGTATCAAGTGCAGCTTCCACCAAACTCCCTAAAATTCCCATTTAATTTCTTTATGCTAACCCACGATTTATCAAAACTGTGATGGAAAAAGTCATGGAAAAGGGGGTAACTTTCATATTCTATTCTAAATATGCTGGAACAACCAGTGGTAGTAACCAGTATAGTAAAGGCCACTGAGATCATAGCAAAGGAAAATGATTTGAAAGAAATGGGGATGGTTGGGGCAGCTAGGTGGCGCAGTGGATAGAGCACCAGTCCTGAAGTCTCAAGAGAACCTGAGTTCAAATTTGACCTCAGACACTTAACACTGCCTAGTTGTGTGATTCTAGGCAAGTCACTGAACCCCAATTGCCTCAGCAAAAAAAAAAGAAGAAGAAGAAGAAGAAGAAGAAGAAGAAGAAAGAAAGAAAGAAATGTGGATAGTAAGCTTGGAGATGAGAAAACTTTTTTGAGTCTATGTAGAAGGGGGAAGACATTACCAGAGACAGAACTAGGGGGACTGAATGTGGATCAAAGCACACAGTATTTTTATCTTTGTTATTGTTTGTTTGTTTGCTTGCTTAATTTCATTTCCTATGGATTTTCCCCTTTTGATATGATTTTTCTTGTGCACATGATGAATATGGAAATATGCTTAGAAGAATCACATGTGTTTAAACTATTTCGGATTGCTTACTGTCTCGGGAAGGGTACAGGGAGAGAGAGAGAAAATTGGAACACAAAGTTTTACAAAGATGAACGCTGAAAACTATCTTTGCATGGATTTGGAAAAATATTTTTTTTAGAAAAGGTTCATCCTTGTTCTCCTCCCCCGGAGGACTGGGAATAATGACAGATGGAAATTGCCGAAGGGCAGACTACATGTGGATGGCGACAATTCCTAACAATTAGAGCAATTCTTGAATGGAGTGGGCTGGCTCAAGAGGTCGCATGGGACACTGGACAGAACAATTGACTTAAAGGAAGTGGATTTCAAATCTGTGTGACCCTGAGCAAACTCAGTTTCAAATTCACTGGTTTTTGCCGTACCTCAGCATGAATTTCCTCCTCCATAACCAAAGTAGGTGAATTAGATGACCACTAAGGTCCATAAGGCCTTCCCACGATCACAAAGACCAAGAGAGCTAGAGATGCAATCCAGACTTCTTGAACCCAACCCCAATATCTGTGTTCCTGCAGCCCAGAGGTCTCGGTATTCACGGACGATCATTCACCCATGGAAGAGGGGCTTTACACTGTCTCCTTGACTTCCCTGGAGCCTGCCCCATGGGGAATCAAGCTTTGCCCCATCGCCCTGCCCACAAACCAGGAGGTCCCTCTTCCCAGAGCTGCCGGAAGCAGAGCCTGGGTCTGGAGCGAGTTTCCAGCTTCACTCTCTGGTTTTGTTCTTGCAGAAGGACAGTATGACCTCTGGGGCAGAAGGACACACACAGAGCAAAGAGAGCTGTTAGCAAATCAATCCCAAAGTGATTTATTTCCAAGCAGTAGATACCAGGAAAGCAGTGTGTATTTATCATTTGGACAAGACCTTAATAAAGATAAATTCCAAGTTTGAGTTCCTCTAAGGAAGTGGCTTTAGCATCCACCATATGCCGATGAGCACCTGGCCACTAACAAGGGAGTAGTTGTGGCTGCTCCTCAACTTGGAGAAGGGGTGGGGGTCATGTGGAGCACCGAGTCCCACAATATAACAAGCAAGTTCCCCTTTCTAGAACACCTTCCTCACAACAGCCCCATATGTAATTATTAGCTTCATTTTTATAGCAGCAAGACTAAAACCTAGAGAGAAAAAGAGAGACAGAAAGACAGAGACAGAGACAGAGACAGAGACAGAGACAGAGAGAGAGAGAGAGAGAGAGAGAGAGAGAGAGAGAGAATGAATGAGGTTCTCCAGTATGTGAGTAGCTATCCTTTGAACTCTAGTCCACCAATTGCTGGAACTAAACATCCTCCTCTGAACGTAGTCTGATCAGGCAGGAAAATCACCCCCTTATTCCTGGAAGCTGCACACCTCTTAATGCAACCCAAGATCCTGTTTACTTTTCTTGGCTACCACGTGAAATCCTGCCCCATGTTGAGCCATTCATAATCCTTGGGGAAAGAGAACTGACTTGGAATGGGAATCCAGGGACCGGAGTTCAAACAATTTTGGCTGTGTGACCTCAGGCGAGTTCCCCTCTCCATAAAACAGAGTGGGGTGGGTTAGGGATTAGGCGTGATAAGCTCTAACTAAGGTTTTTTCTAGGTCTGACTTTCTCTGTTCTAAGTTCCAGGTGTGACATTCCGTGAGAGGCAGTGTGGTACAGCATCCTGGACTTGGAATCAGTCAAACCTGGCTCCAAATGCCACCCTTAGACATAATACCAGGGAGCAACTACATGGCACTGTGGATAGAGTCCTGACCCTGGAGTCAAGAGGCCCTGAGTTCAAATCCAGCCTCACACATTTAACACTTTCTAGTTAAGGGACCCTGAGCAAGTCACTTTAATCCGAACTCCCTCGCAAAAAAAAGAGGTAGACATAATACCAGTCTGACTACCGGCAAACCATTTGACCTCCCTGGGCCTCTGTTTCCTTATCTGTAAAATGGGGACAAGGATACCAGAGCCTCCCAGGATAGTTGTTGAGGCTCAACTGAGCTAACAGATTGGGAGGATTTTATAAACTTTAAAGCCTTAGAGAAATGCCAGTTGTTATGATTATCTCCTATCTTTTACATGAATGTAGATATGGTAGCATCTCGTCATCCGTTCTTATTTTGATTTTAGGTTTTTATCCTCTATACTTTTTTGTTTGTTTGGGTCTGGTTTTACATCAGTCTCTGATCCCAGGGGATTTTTGGGTGCTGGAGTTCAGAGACTTGCTGTCCAGGTGAACCATTCCTTAAGCAAACCCACTCTCTGAAAAACTGATAAATCAAAAGAAGGGCCCTTCATTTCAAAAGATTCACAAGATTCATTTCAATCAGGGCTTCTAATTCTGGACTTCGCAAATTTGTTTCTAAGTGTTTTGATAACTCTATTTCAATACAATTGGTTTCTTTGGCAATCCTCTGTGTTTTATTATATGCTTTTACAAATATTATTCTTAGGAAGGACCCATAAGTTTCACCACGCAACCAAAGGAATCCGTGACACAGAAAAAGATTAAGGATCCCTAAAAATAATGAGCTCTCTTAACATACTCTACACAGGATTCTGTCTGCAAAAATTCAACTTCCCTAAAACAAGAATACGTCTTGTGTAAGGAAAGGCAGCCCAGGCTCATTGACTCAAACAGAGCTAGGGGGCTCTTAGCAATTATCTGATCCAAGCTTCTTGTTTTATATATGAGGAGAGCCAGAAAGGTGAAGTGATTTACTCAAGCTCACACAGGGTGTTGAAAGCATAGCCAAGACTCAAACCCAGCTTTTTCAGGGCAGTATTCTTTTCACCAGTACTTGAATCAACTCTAGAATTATTGGCCAAGTGTGGACGCCGGTCTAACTTGCCTTGGCTTTGTTTCTGGAAGAGGCTTGCTCCATTATCTCTATTCTAGCTCTTTTCATGGAGATTCACTGAATCCACACCTTGGGGATACCAAAGAAGAGAAACAAAGTCCACGTCCCTGCACTGGGGAACGGCTACACAAATCATGACACGTGAGGTTTTATTGTGATGGAAGAAATGATAAACATGAATTCTGGAGACTTCCAGTCAATATGGTTCCTGGAATGGAAGAGTAGGCTGGCGCGAATCGAAACCCCTAAGATCCAGGGGGAACTAACCCAGTCCAGGAAGCCAGGGGACCTAGGATGAGATCAAGCAAAGCTTCCCATCTTACTCAAAAGCACACACACACACACACCTCAAAAGAGAAATAAAGGGAGATGGTTAGTGGAAGGTGAGATTGAGAGGGGGGATAATACCAAGTAGGAAAAAAAAGCAAAGCAAATGTCCTGGTCCTGAAGGGAGGATTACAGGAAAAGAACTAGAATTGTCAGTTAGGTACAGCATGAAGTATTATTGTTCCATAAGAAATGACGGATGAGACAATTGCAGATGATCCTGGGTAATCTGAGCGGATAAAGAATGAAGTGAGCAGAACCAGGAGGATAACTTTTATTATACAATAATAACATCGGAAAGACAAACAATCGGAAAGACTTAAGGACCCTGATCAATGCGATGACCAACCATGATTCCAGAGAACCCAAGAAAGATGGGAGCCACCTCCTGCCAGAGAGGTGACAGACACAAGATACAAAGAGAGGCAGACATTTGTGGTCATGGTCACTGGGTGGATGCATTTTACCTGACTATGCTGATTACGTAGGGCTTTTTTTTCCTTCCTTTCTCTTGGTTTTTAATTGGAGGAAGGGGATGAGAGGAGAGAAATTGAGATGCCAGAAAAGGAGGCTATTGAATTATTTTTCTTGCATAAAAGAGAATAGAAATAAGTTCAGAAGGAAGCAAAGACAAGCAAAACAATTCCAAGAACATGGAATTATTTATATATGGAAGATATAAATAACATATATAATATGGAATATATATGGTAGAATATATGTGAAATTTATATTATATAGGACAGCTAGGTGACACAGTGGATAGAGCACCAGACCTGAAGTCAGGAAGTCTCATCTTCCTGAGTTCAAATCCAGTCTCAGACATGTACTAGCTGTGTGATCCTAGACAAGTCACAACCCTGTCTGCCTCAGTTTCCTCATCGGTAAAATGAGCTGGAGGAGATGTCAAACCACTCAAGTATCTCTGCCCCCAAATGAGGTCATAAAGAGTTGAACACAACTGAAACAACTGAACAACAACATATGGATTGATATATATATGTATGAGTATATATATGTATACACATAGCAAATGGTATGATTTGGAAATATATGGCTTCATATAGAATCCTCTTTATCTTTAGTGTTCTACCATATACATGGAAATGCACTTTTTGTTATTTAGGTTTCAAATTTTTTTAAATTCAAGAATTCAAAACAGCAAGGAAAAAATGATAGGAAGTTATATACACAGTGAAGTAAGCAGGAAAAATGCACAAAGATGAAAAAGGTGGTGAGAGGACAAAAGGAAGAAAGAGACAGAAAAAAAGAAAAAGAGAAGAAGGAGGGAAAGAGAGAAAGAGGGAGGGAGGAAAGAAAGGAGGGAAGAAAAGAGGAAAGGAAAGAGGGAGGGAAAGAGGGAAGGGGGAAAGGAAGAAAAGAGGAAAGGAAGGAGAAAGAGGAGGAGGGAGGGAAAGAAGGAAGGAGGAAAACTGAATACTGTGTATTATAATGACCAATCTTAGCCTGAAAGAAAGTTGAGAAATCACTTTCCCTTCTTCATTGGAGAGGTGGGGGATTATCGATGTAGAATATCACAATACTGTCAGACAAAGTAGATGTATTGATTAGTTTTGCCCAACTACATTTTTTATCTCTTTCTTGTTTAATCTTTGTTATAAGAGATGTTCAAAATGAGCGGGGAAGGAGAGCGATTTGTTCAAAAATAAATGTGATATATAAACAAAGGACAGCGATAAAAATGAGATTAAAAATAAGAAGAAAAACGATGTGAGGAATGCATCTCTGGGGAGAACAGTGAAACCTCATTTATCTGTACTTAACTAATTTGGAAAGTTCCAATGGAAACATCTGAAAGACACCACAATTTACAACGCTTCCAGTAGTGTGCTTAGTGGACTTACTTCCCCTAGAAATAGTTGGCTGAGAATGACGCTGTTCCCTTCCCGCTCACCCTGACTCCAGACTGGGGGAGAAGGCCCCAGATTAAAATTCAGAAACCCCATTTGGGCAAAAAACATTTGCCCTTCGTGATCATAGACTGGAGGATCATGGGTGTAGAGCTGGAAGAGCCCTCCTCGGTCCCTCTCATTTTGCAGAAGTTAATTTGGCAGGGGAGTTAGGTAGCTTGCCCAAAAGCTGTGGCAGGATTTGAAAGGGAGACAGGTGATTCCAGATGTCCACTGTCTCCCACGCAGATCATGTGTTTTCATTTAGAGCTATCACTGGGGAAGAGCCCATAGAGATTCAGTGACTTGCCTACTGTCCCACAGCTAATCAACATTGGAAGTAGGACTGAAAGCCAGGGACTCTGCTTCCAAATACACTGCTCTTTCTGTACCACTCACACTTTTTATGGAGATTTAAGGTTCGCAAAGTGTTTTGCCTACCTTAACTCATTTAAGCCTCCTAATACCCTGTGAATTAAATGTTTGTTGTTGCTTTTTAAAATTGTATTTATGATTTCAGAAACATAGAATTTAAGGTATAATGGATCTCAGCGGTCATCCCGTCTAACCTTCCTCCTCCCCTTACTCCCTCCTCCCTCTCCCAAGCAATCCCAAATATAACATAACTACTAAGTGCTCTGCTTGAAGGCCTCTAGAAAGGGGGAGCCCATGACCTCCTGAGGCAACCCGTTCCGCTTTGGGACAGCTTTAATTTTTAAATTTTTCCAGGAGTTGGAGCCAAGATACGAGAGAATATCGTTCAAATAAACAATTTAAAAATAATATCACAAAACGAATTCTGGAGGATCAGAACCCACAAAAAGATGGAGTGGGCCAACTTTCCAAGCTAAGGCAATTTAGAAGACTGGCAGGAAAGATCTGTGGCACTAGGGAGAGGGATCGGTGAGAGGCGAGAGCAGCACAGCACGGGTAAACCAAGGCAGGCTGAGCCTCCTCAGCAGAGGCTTCCAGAGCTCTCGCCCCACTGAAGGTAACTAGTGGGATAGGTGATCGGTAGATTATTGAGGTCCCTCTGCTGGTTCTCTGTGCTGGACTCTGCTGCATTGCCCACACTTGGATTTGGGGCCCAGTCCTGCATAACAGTCCCAGAACAAAAAGGAGCACTAGTACACCAGAGTCTATGGGCTGTGCAGGAGTGGGGACTCTGTAGGGTTTCAGAATGGAAAAGAGTACCTGTGATTGCTTGTAGACCAGAGCACAAGAGAATAGTTAAAACACCTCTCCTTAGATCATACCACCTCAGAAGAACTGAAAGTTTATAGGTCTGTAGAATTATCTCTGAAAACAACTGTACAAAAAGTGAAGCTTGGGAAGTCTACCCTTCAACCTAGGAACAGAGCGCGACTTCACTATAAAATAAAAATCAAGAAATGGACTGGAAAAAATGAGCAAACAACTAAAAAAGACCTGAATCATAGAAAATTACTGTAGCGAAGAGTATCTAGGTGGTACAGTGGATAGAGGACCAGCCCTGAAGCCAGAAGGACCTCAGTTCAAATGTGGTCTCAGACTCTTAACACTTCCTGGCTGTGTGATTCTGGGCAAGTCACTTAACCCCAGTTGCCTCAGCAAAAAAAGAAAAATTTCTATAGTGATAGGGAAGTTCAAAACACAAATTCAAAAGAAGACAACAAAGTCAAAACTGTTAAATCTGAAGTCTCAATGAAAAATGTGAATTGATCTCAGGCAATAGAAGAGCTCAAAAAAGATTTTTAAAATGAAATAAAAGGGAGGAAAAATTGGAAAGAGAAATGAGTGATACAAGAAAATCATTTTAAAAGAGTCAATATCTTGGTAAAAGTGGCCCGAAAACACTGAAGAAAATAACACCTTAAAATAAATTAGGCCAAATGGTTAAAGAGGCACAAAAATCCACTGAAGAGAAGAATGCCTTAAAGTATAATTTGCCAAATGGAAAAGGGAATACAAAAGCTCAGTGAAGAAAATAATTCCTTAAGATTTGGAATTGTCAAGTGAAAGTTAAGAATTCTATGAGACATCAAGAAGCAATTAAATAAAATCAAAAGAATGAAAAAAAGCAGAAGAAAATGTCAAATATCTCATTGGATAAACAAATGATCTGGAAAAATAGATCCAGGAAAAATAATATAAAAGTTATTGGACTGCCTGAAAGTCATGATCAGAAAAGGGCCTTGACATCTTTAAAGACATTATCAAATGTCTTTACATTTACAGAAAATTGCTGAATATTCCAGAATCAAAGAGTAAAATAGAAAGGGAAAGAATCCACTAACCACACCCTAAAAGAGATGAAATGAAATAAAAACTCTCAGGAATATTGTAGCCAAACTCCAGTTTCCAGGTCAAGGAGAAAATAATACAGCCAAAAAGAAACAATTCAAATATCATGGAGCCATAATCAGAATACCACAAGATTTAGCAGCTCGTGGGGCAGCTAGGTGGCACAGTGGATAGAGCACCAGCCCTGAAGTCAGGAGAACCTGAATTCAAGTCTGGCCTTAGACACTTAACACTTCCTAGCTGTGTGACCCTGGGCAAGTCACTTAACCCCAATTGCCTCAGCAAAAAAAAAAAAAAAAAATTTAGCAGCTCCTGTATTAAAAATCAGAGGGAATATGATATTCCAGAAGGCAAAAGGAGATCAGATTACAACCAAGAATCACCTACCCAGAAAAACTAAGCATAATGCTTTGGGGGGAAATGGATATTCAATGAAATAGAGAACTCTCAAGCATTCCTCATGAAAAGATCAGAACTGAAGAGCAAATCTGACTTGTAAAGATAAGACTTTCATATAGAGGCTGGAATGGATGGCCACTGAGGTCACTTAGGACTGAAATTCTGTGGTTCTGAAATCACAAATCTTATTTTTAGAAAGCAACAAGAATTTAATTCACAGCATGTTAGTAGGCAAAAATGGTTAAGATACAGAAAGCATTTTGCAAATCTGAATTTGCCTTGGAAAGTGTCAATTATACCAGAAAGAACACTGTAGTTGGAGGTAAAGGACCTTAGAGGGAATCAATGGAGGCTGAGAGGGATTAGGTGATTTACTGGAGGTCTCGGAGCTAGTAATTGTCATGAGGCAGAATTTTTTGACTATGTCTTTCTTAATCTAAATTCCGTGCCCTTTCCAGTAAATCATAAGACATTTTTCTAGAGGATCAGGAATGAATTGTGAGAGGAGATCCTTTCCTGCCTGAAGGGAAGGGAAGAAAGGGGAGCATATGTTCTACCTTCCCAGAGCCTAGAAAGTATGAAATGCTATTCTGATCCATTTTTTCACAGAATTGATTCTGGCATAATTGAAAGAGAGCCAACTTTGGAATCAAAAAAACCTGAGTTCAAATCCCACGTTGACCCTGGGCAAGTCACTTACCTTCTCTGAGCCTCAGCTTCCTCAGGGAAATAGAGATAATAATACCTACCTGAAAATATAGAAAATCTGAAAAATAGAGATAATAATACCTACCCTCTAGAGTTTTCATGAAGACAAGGGGCAGGTAGTCAGCACAATGGAGAGAACACTGGCACTGGAGTTAGGAAGACTCAAGTTCGAATCTGGCCTCAGACATTTGAAATTTAATAGCTGTGTGACTGTGGCCAAGTCATTTAGCCCTACTGGCTCACCAAATATAGAAGATAAAATGAGAACACATGCAAGCATTTTACAAACCTTAAAATACAGTAGGAATGATGCTATTGTTATTGTGAACCTGAGCAAGCGACAGACTCTCAATTGCCCAAGCAACTAAGACATTAATTTACAGAGAAGCCTCTGATATGCATTGATAGAGGGAGTTTTGACATAAGGAAATTCCCTGTAATAATGGTTAGTATATATGATCATATATACATAATATATATTATATATAATATAATAATAATAACAATTATAAGTATAGTTCCCATCTTTTTGTTGTTGTGGTTGTGATTGTGGTGGTTGTTGTTCAGTCATTTTTCAATAAGGTCCTGACTCTTCTTTGAGGTTTTCTTGGCAAAGATATTGAAGGGGTTTCACCATTTCTTTTTCCAGCCTACTTTACAGATGAGGAAACTGAGGCAATCAGAGTTGTGACTTTCCCAGAATCACATCACTAGTAAGTATCTGAGGCCAGAATTTGAACTCACAAAGATGAGCTTTCCTAAAGCCGGGACTGGTACTCTTCCACTGCAGCACTTCCTAAGCTGTCCCATCCTCTATCCTTTTATTATTACATTCAAGTCCTGCCTCTGACATACCAGCTGTGTGACCCTAGATGAGTCACATAACGGAGTCTATGAACGATCTATTTGCACTGGTGGAGGCCCCTGACTCAGAATTCTGCAACAATATCCTAGCCTAAATTTCAGTTATTTGTGGCCCTGCCTGAGCAAGCAGCTTGAGGACAGTGACTGTGTCATTTTTCATCTTTGTATCCCCAAACACCAAGTGCAAGCACTCTCATCACTAATAGGCGATTAATAAACTTCTACTCCATCGTCAATCTGACTAGAAATCCGGCCATGACTGAGATAGACTTTTGCTTCTTCTCTGTTCAATCCCAGAAGGCTTTGGGGAAGAATTGATTGGATTGGATTCAATGGGGACAAGTCGGTCTAAGGGTGCCCCTCCTCCAAAGGATTTCTCATGGGTGAGCCATGTAGAAATGGCCCCAAATATTTCATTTAAACAAGGTCTAAGGCATTGGGCATGAAAAATCACCCACTGGGACCAGGACCGCTCCTTCATGGCTGTTGGATATATTTTTTATTGGGAAAGAACGATATGACATGGAGCATTGAGCTATCAGAGCCAAAATCAATTACAGTATATTGAGTCCAGTGTAAAATTAATCCCCAAAGCAGAAATACAGTAAACCATCCTGACCTCAGAGCATGGGCTCAGGCACAGATCAAAAAGGTGGCAGTATGGAGGATGAAGGGGTGAGCAAGGTGAGCGAGAGATAGGGACGGAGATGGGAGAAAGTGTCAGAGGGAAAATGAAGACAGAGACAGAAGGGGAAGAGAGAGAAGGGGGAGGGGAAAAGAGAGAGAGGAGGGAGAGAGAGGGAAAAGAGGGAAAGAAAGAGAGGAGGAAAAGGAAGAGAGGGAGAAGGAAATGGAGAGGGGGAAAAAGAAAGGGAGGGAGGGAAAATGGGAGGGAGAGAAAAGAGGGGGAAGAGAGAGGAGGAAGAGGGAAAGGGAAGGAGGGAGAAAGAGAGATACAGAGTCCTTAGTTTCCTTCTCTCTTCCAGAGTCACTGAAGTCCAGTAGCAAGACAAAGGTGAACATGATGACAGCTGACGGCCTGGGATGTGGGAATGACCTTGCCTCTCTGATGACTTACCAAAGCTCCCTAGCAGCTGCTTCAGCTACCTTCAAAACCATTGGAATAAGCTGGGGCTCGGGAAGACTAGCTCCTCTGTGTGAAGGCTTACCAAACAATAAAATAAACACTCGTTGAAGGAATCCATAAAATAATCCATCAGTGTATACTTCTCTAGGCAGGGTACTTGTAGTCTAATGCAGCACACCAAGCACTGATTAAGCGCCTTTTGTGTACAAGGTGCTGTGCTAGGCTCAGGGACTACAGAGAGGAAAAAACGTTCCCGACTTCAAGGAGTTGACGTTCTACCACTGGCTCTAACATATAAACAGATATGTGTATAAACACGATTATCCGAAGACAGAGGACCCATTAATAATTGGGGGGGATCGGGACAGGGTCGACACAGGAAGTGGTCCACGGACTGAGCCTTGAAGGAAATGAAAGATTCTAAGAGACAGAGGTGGAAGCTGAAACGCTAGCTTCTCGTACCAACAAGCTGGCCATTTTGGCTGAAATGCAGAATCCGGGAAGGGAAGGAATTCAAAATCAGTCTAGAGAAGGAGGTCACAGGAAATAGTAGAGGGCTTTAAATGCCAAGCTAAGGAGTTTGTACTGGATCCGAGAGGCTACAGAGACTCTGAAACATCCTGAGCAGCAGCTCAGCTTCTTTCTGGAAATAGAGCACTTTGGTTCAATCTTTATCCTTCCTGAACCTCTGTTTCTTCCTCCATAAAAGGATGGGATTGGACTGAACGGCCTTTAAGGTTCCTTCTGGTTCAAGCTAGGTCTTGATTTATGATACAGTGGTTTCCATATGCATTTCCTGTAGTATTAATCCTCAATCTCCTGTGGCTTTCAACACTTTTACTCTAAGTTTCTGTCTTCCCAGTCCCAGGTTCTCTAACAAGTAATTAAGATCTATAAACAAACACTCCAATGAACTACTCAATTAAAAGGAATTCTACTACTGAGTTCTTTGGTAAAATAAGCCATCTTTTTGTAATATGAATAAACCCTCCTTGGCTATTTGGTTAGAAAATGGCCAGGTACGTTGTGGATTAAGTTTGCTTAATATTGATTTGAGAGATGGTGCCAAAAAGGGAACTGAATTTGAAATCAGGAGGCACAGCGGGATGATTTCAGAAAGGCCCGGAGAGACTGACATGAACTGATGCTGAGGGAAATGAGCAGAACCAGGAGATCATTATATACTTCAACAACAATACTGGAGACTAGAAGACTCAGGAAAGATATGATTGCTGCAACTGGCCCCCAAAGAAAGAACAAACATCGCTAGCAGAAGTTGCAAAGACATAAATTTAGGCTTAACATAAAGAAATACAGACTAATCATTTGAGGAACCTCAAAGGGAAATGAGTTGCCTTGGGAGGAAATAAGCTCTCCCTTGTCAGGGGTATTCAAGCAGAGGCTGGATGATCATTTTTTCAATATGTTTCAAGAGTATTCTTTTTCACATATGAGATGGACTAAATAGTTAACAAAATTATTTCCAACTCTAAAAGCCTATGATCCTGTAACAAGTCACTTTTTAATTTTTATTTTATTTTATTTTGCTGAGACACTTGGGGTGAAGTGACTTGCCCAAGGTCACACAGCTAAGAAATGTTAAGTGTCTGAGGCCGGATTTGAATTCAGGTCCTCCTGACTTCAAGGCTGATGCTCTATCCACCGAGCCCCCTAGCTGCCCCACAAGTCACTTTTAAAAACCTCATTTTCCTCATTGGTAATGAAAGAATGGATCTGAGTAGGTATAAGACACTTTTGATCAACCACGTGTGCACAAAGATCACCTCTATCCTAGCAGACTCCTGCCCTGAAGCAGGACCCAAGTTTCACTTTTTATTTTTTAATGAATCTAGCTCATAGTAAATATGCTCTAAACTGGTGACCGGCCAGCATTCGTGAATGATAACACGATCTGATTGAAGGACTCGGGAGGGTACGGGCATGGACACGCAAATATTGGACTTGAAAATTACAGCCTTCAAGGATGTGGCGAGTGCACTAAAGAACTGGATGGAAATCAATTACTCTCCTGAAAATTGGGAAGACTCCAATCTATATTCATTAATACAGAGTGAGTCCCCAAATGACAGCAGTATCTACCATGCTTAAGAGAGTTTTTCAAACACACACACACACACGCAAGGGCTGGCGATAGAATATAGTCATGATCCTTGAACATTTTCTAAAGACATTTCAATTCTAGTCTACTGTAAATTTCAACTATGACAAACTTTTTTTTCCCAATGATACAGGCAGATGGAAGAAAGGTTAAGGTTGAGATGTTACCTGATCCTATGGTGAACTCTGAAATCCTTTTATTTGACTAGACTGAAGGTTCTCTGAGGGCAGGAACCGTTTTCTCTGGATTTCCCCTTTGATTTGTTGCCACTCAAACTCTGACTGGATAACTCCCATCATCCACCTCCTATTTTACTCACTGAGTCTTAAACAGAACTGGAAAAGTGACAAAAGAGAGCTGTTTTCACACATCATTGTGGCCCTCCCTGCAGTAAAGTAAGCTTTTTACTCCTCCCAAATTGCTTCTCCTTCCCACTGGCTTTTCAAAATCTTCTCTCCTAACCTTCCCTGTCCCAGCATCCCCACATCTGACCTCGTCTCATAATTCACTGAGAAAATTGAGACCATGCACTGAGAATTCTCTCTTCTTTGCAATTCCCCATCACAAGACCCCCCCCCCCCAACATCATTTTCCACTGTCTTCTCCTTTTTGAGCCTCTTTGTCAAGACCAACCCCTCTGTCCTTTATTGTCTCCCATATTCTCCAGAACACTGTCCCCCCTCCCTCTCACTGCTGCTTATTCTAATCTTCAATCTCTTCACTGACCAACTCTTGCTATCTACCCATTCCTTCTTTGCTGTCTTCATACATACCAAAGTCTCCCCACCCTTTAAAAAGCAAATCTCCATTAGACCATACCATCCCCTCAAACTATCATTCGAAATCTCTTGTCCCTTCTGCAGCTGGAGACCTAGAACCAGCTCTCGAAACTTGCTTTATTTCTCCAGTCCTTGCTGACCTCATCATTCCACCAAAATTGTTCTCTCCAAAGTCACCAGTAATCTCAATTTTCAAATCTGATGGTCTATCATTGTTCTTGATCCCTTTCTGCTTCTTTTGACTGTTAACCACCTTCTCTTCCGTGACATTCACTTTCTATGTTTCCAAAATACCATTCTCTCCTGGTTTTTCTCTCACTTGACTATTATTTCTTCTTGGCCCCCTTTGCTGGATAATTCTCCCTAACATTTATTTCTTGGTGTGTTCCCTCTCCGTCTCTCTCTCTCCCTGTGTGTCTGTCTCTCTGTATCTGTTTCTCTGTTCTCTCTTTGTGCATGTCTCTCCATCTCTGTCTCACTGTTTCTGTCTCTGTGTATGTCTTTCTCTGTATATCTCTGTCTCTCTGAATCGCTGTGTATGTATCTTTCTCTATCTCTGTGTATGTGTATCTCCATGCTTCTGTGTGTCTTCTTCTATCTCTGTGTGTGTCTCTGTGTATCTCTCTGTCTCAGCTTGGTTCTCCATTTTTCTCTGCAACTCTCGGTCTCTATGTGTGTATCTTTCTCTGTGTCTCTCTGTCTCTGCCTATCTGTCTCTGTCTCATATGCCTATATGTGAGTCTCTCTGGCTTTCTGGCTTTGTCTCTGTGTGTCTCTGTCTCTGTCTCAATATGTGTGTGTGTGTCTCTGTGTCTCTCTTTGTCTCTGTGTGTATGTCTGCCTGTGTGTCTCTCTTTTTCTGTGTGTGGCTGTCTCTGTGGAAAGCACAGAATTTTGGGTATGACAACGATCTGCTTCTCCCACTCTAGGGGGATGTGCATTCCATTAGGGAAGAGATTGGGTCTTTTAGCTAACCATCGCTCTCTCCCTCAGCTTCTTAAACTATGGATCATGACCCCACATGGGATCTTGTAACTAAGTGTGAGGATCATGAAATTATGATATGTTATTAGCAAATGTTTGATTTGTATCCCTATTTTATATACCTATATGCCCACGGTCATGTAAAAATTGCTTGACCAAAAAGGGGTCGCGAATGGAAAAAGTTTAAGAAGTCCTTCTCTATCTAGCTGTTTGGCTAACGAATCGATCAACAAATGCAGAAAATCAAGGAAACGGAAATGACCAAGAATCCCACAAAGGCTACAGCGCTAAATGAAAGCTTAGAGATCAAGTCCACCCCCCCCCATTTGAGGTGCTAATCAATTTGACCTAGGACACCCCAGCAGTAAGAAGCAGAACAAGGAAATGAACCAGTTTCTGCCCCTTTGTGTTTTGTCATGCATGCCTACCAAATGCAAAATGGAAACATTTGTAAAGGGTGATTGCGGCTTAGGGAAGAAGCCAGTTATAGACTTTAAATTTATTTAATCATGTAAGCCTCGCAAAAATCTGCTGTTGTCAGGAATAAACTATTGTCTGTATCCAGTAGTCACTGATTTCCACAGCCTGGGAGACCCACTTGCATATTCATTCATTAGCGTTCTCATCGTATTCTGATTAGATCATGTACGGTAGGATTCGAGGTTTAGAGCTGATAGAGATCTTAAAAATCATCTAACCCAGTCCACTTATTTTACAAAGGGAGAAACTGAAATTCAGGAGTAAAATGGCCTGTCCACAGTCACAGAGCTAATAAGCAGCAGGGTCAGCGTAGGAAGCCTCCAAGTTGGGCAGGGTGATAAAGGCCGTGGTTGTTAGTTTACGTCCAACTGTACATCTTATTACACTTTGATGTTTGTGGTGTATTCTCGTCAGAAGTACGGAAAATGGGGCAGATGTGGAACCCCTGTCTCTGCTGTGAAATCCAAGCTAGGAGAGAGGTAAGAAAGGATTTGGCCCAAACACGGGAACAGCAGGACCAGTGGTCAGAACCAAGAATAGAAACATTGCTTGCATTAGAGAGCTCTTCCGATCCACCCAACCACCACAGCCCAACTCCCCCGTCTCCCATACGCATACATAGCTGCCCGTGCTGGAGATCTGTGTATAGTAGGGCCAGCAATAAGTTGTGTGTTCACTTTCTGTAAAGTGTTGCCTTCCTCCACTTCCCCCAGGGGAGTAAGTGAGGGCTGCTGGTCCTAAGTGAAAGTGGCAACCGGCTATAAATCCCCAGCACTGAGCTGGGCTTGCTTCACTCCGGTGCCACCGCCAGCCAGGCCAGTTCCTAAAGCGTCTGTGATTCTTCCAAGTGACAAGACACCGAGTCCAGGTGACATATATTCAAACAGAGCTGATAGAAGTGGAGAGGGAAACTGAAAAGCCATGGGAGACATTTTGATAAGCTCAGCTGAGCAGAGAGCAAACCGGCCCCACAAGGCAGGGGGATGACTTGGGTCATGCTCAAACTCCGTTTTACGAGATCCTTTCAGAAGTCAGCACCTGAAGAGATCCTCTAAATACTCACTGCACAGTGAGGCTCGAGTCCCCGGTGTGTTATTCTTTTTTTGGCCTCCAAAAGGAAAGCAGGACCAGGACATCTTCATAGGCTCTGGAGGGGACAGAGTCTTAGAGACAGAGCCATGGCTAGTCAATTCAGCATGCTGGACAGGTTCCCGAGGGCCAGAGAAGAAAGGGATGTAGGAAAGACAGTCTGACTGTGAGTGTAGTTATGCTGGAAGAAAGGGGCCTGCCCTTCCTGGCTTTGACCCTCGTCCTTCCTCTCCCTGTCTCTGAGCCCGCTTTGCCTAGCCCCAAGCCACATGGAAGCACTGCACAGAGAGACACCAAAGTATCCACACCACTACTGGCAGAAGTGTCCCTCTCAGCAGGAACCACTCCCTCTCTACCACATCACCAGAGGTACAGCTCTACTTGGAAATCATCTCATCCCAAGGTTCTGAAACTTGCTTCATGGACTCCTTTTAGTGTTTTGACAGCTATATTTCCATATAATCGGTTTCTTTTGGGATCCTATGCATTTTACTTGCACATCAAAAAACATGATTCAGGGGTGGTGAGGTGGCACAGTGGATAGAGCACCAGCCCTGAAGTCAGGAGGATCTGAGTTCAAGTCTTAGACTCTTAACAATTCCTAGCTGTGTGACCCTCAACAAGTCACTTAATGAAAGAAAGAAAGAAGAAAGGAAAGAAAGAGAGAGAGAAGGAAAGAAAGAAGGAAGGAAGGAAAGAAGGAAGAAAGGAAAGAAGGAAGGAAGGAAAGAAGGGAGGAAGGAATGAAAGAGAGAAAGAGAGAGAGAAAAAAAGACAGAGAAAGAGAAAGAGAGAGAGAAAGAGAGAGAGAAAGAGAGAGAGAGAGAGAGAGAGAGAGAAAGAAAGAAAGAGAGAAAGAAAGAGAGAAAGAAAGAAAGAAAGAGAGAAAGAAAGAAAGAAAGAGAGAAAGAAAGAAAGAAAGAAAGAAAGAAAGAAAGAAAGAAAGAAAGAAAGAAAGAAAGAAAGAAAGAAAGAAAGAAAGAAAGAAAGAAAGAAAGAGAAAACAAACCACAATTCTGAGGAGTGGTCGCTAGAATTCACCAGATTGCCAGTGGGGGTCAAGGCACAAAAAAAGGTGAAGAACCCCAGTTTTATCCAAGTCTTTCATCTAATAGAAGAGGAAACTGGTCAAGAGAGTCCGGATGACTTTACCAAGTCCCCCGGTTAGCCAGGATTCTCAACGCCCCATGGCTGGGAAGCCAGAGTCCTTTCTATTGGACCACATTGCCTCTCATCTTTTTAGGATGCAAACAGTGTGGGAAGAGTTTGAAATATCACACTTGCCTTTTGAAGCAGGACCCACCTGTCTTCTGTTCTGGAGCAGAAATCCCTTTCAGCCTTCCTAACACCTTCTTGATTGAAACCCACTCCAGCGTGTACCACCCAAGGACCACTTTTCTCCCCACCAGTGATTGTTGATTGCATGTGCAGCTGCTCCCCAGTGTTAGACTCGGAAGTAAAGCAATCAGGCTTTCTTTGTATCAGCAGGAAAAAGAGGAAATCACATATAACCATTCCTGGCTGCCTCCCACCTGCCTTTACCAAGGCGGCAGCATCTCCTGACTAAATCTCCCAAAGTGACTGCTCAGAGTCAAGTTACCTTCGGTTCGGGGCCTAAGCTCTCTGCTTAATCACTTTGACCCCAGGCAGTGATAGCAACTGGGCCCACCTCCCCCCTGCAAGGCCTGCGGGATTGAAGCCTGCCAGACTGG
Source organism: Sarcophilus harrisii (assembly GCF_902635505.1). Lineage (NCBI taxonomy): Eukaryota > Metazoa > Chordata > Mammalia > Dasyuromorphia > Dasyuridae > Sarcophilus > Sarcophilus harrisii. The sequence goes on from NC_045432.1 coordinate 33,506,053, forward strand.
CCACCCTGTGAATAATATTGTAGAAGTCGGGAGAGCTGTGGTGTGACTGTGGCTAAATCCCTTCTCTCCGGACCTCAGTTTTCACTCCTTGTAAAGCAGAAAAAGGAGATGTTTCCTTAGCTGTTAAATGAAGATGGCTTCTGAAGTCCCTTCTAGTTATAAATCTATGAGCCAATGAAATGGAGATGGAAGAAGAGTGTAATTTTATGGGCCTTTCGTAGCCCTGACACGTTTATGACTCCCATAGGGGCCTTTGGTTTACCTCCTTCACACGTATTTATCCTAATCATAGGATTATTAAGGACAACAGACACATAGAGGGGCAGTGTGGTATAGCGGAAAAGGTTTGGACCTTGGAGACAGAAGAACCGAGTTCTGATTCTGCCTTTGACCCATTCAAGCTTATATGAGTCTGAGAAAGTTACTTACTCAGTGTCCCCAGAAAATTCTCTGAGACTGGAAGTGATACTGAATGGCTTGGCTGCATTGGGGGAAGGAGTTTCCTCATCTGGGAGATCCTTAAACCAATGAAATCATAGGATTTGTACCTATTCCTTGTCCCTGTACAGACGTGAGTCAAATTAGGATGGCCTATCTGCAGACTGACAGGTAGGACCTATGGACCCATAGTACAGGGTCTCTGTTCCAAGATCACATGGGCTGAGTTCGATCAATAATGACCCAAGAAGAGTAAAAGGCCCGATCCAGGATTAATTTCTGGAACATCAGAAATCGGACTTGGATCATCTCCTGAAGGATTTCATTCCTTATTCCTTCTCCTAACAGGAAGGGTTATAAGACATTCAGCAAAGATCAGGTTTGTTTAAATGGTGATAACTAGAAGAATAATTTAAATAACCATCTCTTCCCCTTCCTCATCCCCACCCGCAGCAGAGCTCTGTGATGGCTGAGGTTCAATAGCATTTGCCCTCCTCCCCCCACCAAGAAAAACCACAAATGTCAGTAAAACAAGAAGACTTGGCTAAAGGAGCAGCATCTCCTTGCACTGGACATCTTGATTCTCTCTTTTGGTGCATGGTACCCTTAGAAATCCCCTCCCCTCCATCTGTAAATGACTGTAGAGACAGAACAAGAGTGCAAGACTGTTTCATCTCTCTATCTCTCTGTCTCTCTGTGTGTCTCTGTGTCTGTCTGTCTCTCTCTTTCTCTCTCTCTCTCTCACGCACAAATGAGCGCATGGTAGGTCCCATTCTAAAGCCTTAGAGCCTCTGGAGATGTTTCTAGCCCCCAGAGAGGAAGTACATCCAGACCCCAGCTCCCAGAGAAGAAGCGCCCACCTCCTAGACAGGAACTGGTTCTCGCTCATTTCCAGCTAGTGCATCAAAAAGTCATCCCCACTGTACATACAGAAGTGAGCAAGAGAGCATTTAGGTTGGCCAATCTACAAGCTAACAGGCTCCACCTCAATGTCAGGAGCATCCAGAATACAAGAATCCTCTTACAGTCCAATGATCCCATCTCACAATTTGTGCTCAGTGACTTTGGAGCAGCAGACTGGTCCACTTCGCCAGCAGCCTTCACAATTAACTCACTTACTATGGGATGAATTTAAAAAATGATGACACTCAAACTACATTCATTCCTGTTTTCTGAACTCAGTGTTTTTCATCATTTATTCAGGGCTTGTGGGGTGATGTGGATAGTGCTTGATTCTGGAGTCAGACAACCTAGGTTTGAAATGTTTCTGCCATTTTACAACCTTAGACAAGGCATTTCATCTCTAGATCTCAGTTTCCCCATCTGTAAAATGATCTCTAATGTCCTCAGGGACCACTAAGGTCTCTTCCAGCTCTAAATCTTTACTCCAATAGCCTCACACATTAATTCAAAGAATTTTTATTAATTTTTTTATTTTTATATTTTATTATATTATATTTATATACTATATTTTATTAATATAATCATTTTGAACTTGCTTTTAATTATTTTTAATTTTTTAAAGTCTTATTTTGTGCTCAGGTCCTTGCCAGAATTTAATTTACAAGTATAGTTTACATGTTTACAGTCCTAGTGAGGTAGCAATCTCTGGGGCTATAGCAAGCTCACCCTCCCAGAAGCTTCCCCTCCCCCCCCACAGTGCTATTCCTGTGATTTGGCAAAGCTATCACCAGAAGGATTGTGGGAACTAGACCACAACATGGTGGTCAGTACAGATGGCGAGGCTTCCCATTGCCGCAATCAACAGTTAAAGAGTTAATAAGTCAGGGGACCTGACATGCTATTCTTGCAATGGGGAGGCTTCTGTGCTGCCCTAAACAAGGAAAAGTGTTAACAACTCTGGGGTTAGCAGGGTCTGGATAACTGACTGGAGCAGGGTCAGGGGACTCTTATCTAGTTCTGCATGGGACCATTGTTCCTCCTTCGGAAACAAGCCCTCACCATAGATCCCTGCATCTTTTCTAATCTTATTTTGACTTAATCACTCTCAGGTAGAGTCGATCAAAATTATGGTGCTGAGACCCTTTAATTGAAACACTCAATTAAAAATTGAAACCCTTGAATCAAAATGATTCAAGGACTTGAATACCCACTAGAGAAAGTATGGGAATGTTACGCCCTGAAGAAAAAAATGATGGCCACCAGCCTCCTTCCTTGTCATTAGGACTGCGAGAATTGAGTCAGCAAAAACCCAGAGGCTCCGACTCCCCTTCCCATGCTATTGTGACAGGTCTAGAGCTGGAAAGGACCTCGGGAGTTCAGCTAATCCAACCACATCATTTGACAGAGAAGGAAACTGGGGCCCAGGGAGGGCAGGGGATTTGCCTGAAGTCATACCTAGAATCCTAGATCCAGAGATAGAAGGGACCTTAAACATCACCTAGCCCAGCCCCCTCATTTTACAGAGGAAGAAACTTGTCGGTCCAAAGTCATGGCAGAGGTAAAATGTGGATCCACATCATCCTCCCTTTCCCATACTGCCTCCTAATGTTTTTAGTCCCATCAGACCCAAAACTTGTTATTGAAATAGCTGAGTATTAAACCTCTTTGGGACTAAAACCTGTGACCTCGTCTTCATTCTCTATTCAAACTCAGTAACCTACATATTAAAGTATGTATAGAGCGAGAGCCAGCCAGCCAAAAGTAGAGAGAAAGAAAAAGAGGGAGAAGAAGGAGAGGGAAGGAAAGAGAAAGAAAAAAAGAGATGGGGGAAAGGCAAAGAAAGAAAGGGAGAGAACTGTTTAATTCATGTTTTAAATTAAAAATGTATAGACCTCCCACAGAGAGGCCTGTCTTCGGTCAGTTAGCTTAGTTTGATGGGTTGGAGCGCTTTGTCAGGGAGGTCGGGGTCACCGAACGGAACCCCGGGTGGGACTCCCCGATCAGACGTTCGGACACTAATCTCGGCCAACCGCCTCACAAAGGTGTGCTGCAAATAACGAGATGGAGTGGAGAATTCGAAGAGCAAGTACAGATTGCTCAGTATGAACCAAATCCCCAGACTACAAATGCAATTTGCTGCTAAGGAATCTACCATAAAGCAGCTTTTTTTTCATTACGGCTGCTATCACAAGACAACTCGGCACAGTGGACAGAGGCTACTCGGGAGCCAGAAAGATCTGTATTCAAATCCAGTACGTGACCAAAAAGGATTTCCAAGCTAGTATTGTTTTTTAATATTGCAAGCATTACACGGCAATGTTCTCTTATTCGAGTCTCAACAATAACCCCATGAAGTAAATATTGCAGGTGGAATTGTCTCTCCTCTCTAGATGGGCATACTGAAGCCCCCAGGGGTGAAATAATTTGCCCAGAGCCGGTGAGTGGAAGAGTCTGGCCCAGAATCCCTGTCTCCAGCTTCAGAGTCCTGGGCTTTTTTTTTTGTCCTGTACCCCACCGGCCCTATTAAGAGAGGAACCGTGCCGTCTCTCCCTGCATCAAGCTAGAACTGTGAATAGGGCAGCTGGCTGTCCTGAAGGGCAATCAATGCCTCCGTAGGCTTCGCCTTCAGCTCAGGCTCTCTCAAATTGTAGCATATTTGTATTTATAGATTTTCTTTTCCCTAGAAGTCAGTTACAGTGCCACCGATTCAGTCTCTCGCTGTCCTTTCCCGGCCTCCTGGAGGAGATGACATTTGCCCAACTAGAGAACAGACACTTCCAGTGAGTTGCTCATCATCCTGATACCCTAAGGTCTGGCTGATTGGCTGTCAGAGGCCTCCAGCTGTTCAGCTGCTGGAAAATGTCTTTCTACAGGAAAAGACATTTCCTGAAACATCAGCAGCTCGTTAGGGACCACAGAGTGCAGGGAGAAAGAAACTTAAAGTTGGAAGGGAGACAAACATTTTGAACTTAGTGGAGGAGCCAAGATGAGATGGGGAAAGGGCTAATGGAGAGTGAGTTCTCGTCCCTTTGCTAGGAAAGGTTTATTTCTCAGGCTGAGCTCGGCAGGTTGAGATGGCACAGTCTTTCTCAACCTGGAAGGTCAAGTGCCACTTCAAGAAACAGGGCCCGGCTACCACCCCAGGGCTCAGTGGGCAGAGAAAAGAAACAGGCCGGCCAGCTGCTCAGGGTCAATAGCCACTCCATCTCCATCTCGTGTTCCCCACTCCTTGGTTCCTGCCGGGAAACACCAAGTTTGATGCAATCCAGCAAAGATCCCGAAGTATATCTTATGTACCAGGCACTGGATTAGGCACTGAGGATGCAAATGACATTATAACAAATGGCAGAAATAAAGGCGTCTCTGCCCTCAAAAACTGGGCTGGGAAGGTTATGATATTATTGATATATGATATGATATCGATATGATAATAACACCAGTTATACTGATTTACACGATGTGCACAAGGTAATATGGAAAAGGAGAGAGCGGTAGCAGTAACCAAGGGAGCGGGAACGGGTTTTTCTAGGAAGATGAACCTGAGCTGAGTCATAAAGGAAGCTAGCAATTCTAAGAGGTCGAGATGAGGAGAGAGGGCCATGTCGACAACACATGGATTCAGGGAACAGCAAGAGGGTAGCTTGGTTGGAATGAATGAGCCTTCTGTGTAATAAGTCTGGAAAGGTAGAACGAGGTACAACATAAAGGACTTTAAAAGCCAAGCTGAGAGACGTAACCGGCGGGACACAAATGGGCTAATGGAGGTTGGAAATAAGGACACGAGCTTGGTTCTCTACAGCTGAACTTGTATTTTACCTTCAGATAATAAGGAATCACTGAGCTTTTTCTTTTCTTTTCTTTTTCTTTTTTTTTTTTTTTTGCTGAGGCAACTGGGGTTAAGTGACTTGCCCAGAGTCACACAGCTAAGTGTTAAGTGTCTAAGACCAAATTTGAACTCAGGTCATCCTGATTTCAACCGCTGCTGTGACCCCTACAGACTTTGTTAAGATCTTAGTCCTAGAGCTGGAAGAAACCATCTAGTGCAATCCCCTCATTTTTAGGTTAAGGGAAGAATAACAAACTTATCCAATATCATGTAGATAAAAAGAAGCAGAGGTAAGATTTCAACTGAGGCCCTGAGCAATACTCTATCCACCACGCTATGTTTACAACTCATTCTGGTCACAAACCAAACCCTCTAACCTCTTGGCCAACCCACTGGTGATGGAACCAGAAAATGACCAATACAGTTCATCACCACCACCATCACATATCCAAACCCAGCTAGGTAGACCCTGCCAGAGCTTGCCCTCCATTGGATGTTCTTCAAAACCCAGGGACTCACCCCCACACCATGACAAGACATTGGAGAATGTTTTAAGTGGGACTGAACTAGGACTCGTGGTTATTTATCAAGTAGAAGCTTTGGGAATCCATTCCCAGAAGCCATACGCTCGGGGGTGAAGAAGACATTTTGTGTGCCCATAGAGAAGGAAGGAGGAAATCGAGAAGCGAAAGGCAAAGAAATGGCTCGTTATGAGCGAGTAACAAAAACAAAAATGAGGAAAAATAGGTAATTTACAAAGAAATTGATGTCTTATTATTTTAATTTACATTTGATGAGCCAAGAACAACTGATAGGATGAAGCCTGAAAGGTAAGCTGGAAGAGACGTCCTGTGATTTGCAGCAGCGGTGGAGACTGTTGCCAAGCCAGGCAGGGGAGATGCTCAGGTGAACCTTGAAAGAGCTAGCAGCCGAAGAAGCACGTACAGCCCCGGGCCCTTCTCATCTGGATTTAGCCTGTAAATAACCTAAAATTTACCACTTCATTCAAGGGATAGTGGGCACTGATTGCATCCTTTGTAAGATGGGCCCCGTGCTCGGGAGAGAAGCGACTAACCAGGCTCTCGCCCTCCCACACACTTGGCCTGTGACCAGTCAGATATGGCACCTGGGTGGCTGGGCTTAAAGGGACAGCTCCCTATGATAGACAAAGCTCTCATTTCCCACAAGGATTGTGAGAATTCAGATCAGAGTGAGTCTGCTATGCTCTCTGACTAGAAGCCCCTCCCCACATTTACCTGGGACATTGTTACTGATAATAGGGCAATAGGATCACTAGGAGTTTTCACTTTTAATTATAAAAGAGGTCCCCTCGAGACGAGCCATCAACTAATCCATGTGCATTTATTAAGCACCGACTATGTGCCAGTCACCAAGCTAGACACGAGAGATACAAATACAAAAATTAAGGCACCATTTCCTATACAGGGTCGGAACTCTGAAAAGGTGTGCTTGAATCAAGGGCAGCAGGGTACATATAGTTAGCGCCTACTCGGTGAGAGAACAGTTCTCTAAGCATACACTTAGTGTGATATGGGGATGTCATGGTTGCGCATGCTCAGTTGCTGTAGTGATGTAATCATATTAGAGTATTTAAAGGATGGGAGGACTGGGAACAAGCCTCTCAGCCACAGACACAGAGAAGATTCGGGACTCCATCTTTGACCAGGCTCGTGGCTGCCTTCATCGCTTCTCCCCCTAAAGACCAAGGCCCATCCTGAGACCCTCCAGAGAGCCAGCCCAGACATTACAATTTCCCTCAAAGAGTTTCTATCCTGCCAGGGGAGACAAGTATACATTTAAGTATAGATAAAATAGATAATTTGGGAGAGAGGAATTAGTAGCTGGAATGAAAAGCGAAATCAAGATAGATTTCCTATAGATAGAGCCACCTAAACTAAGCCTTGAAGGAGTTAGAGATTTAAAAGCATGAAGGTGAGGAAAGAGTGCATTTCCAACACAGGGAGACAGTCTGTGCAAACGCCCAGAGATGGCCTATAGAACTCTATATGTAAGAAACAGCAAGGTCAGTCTGGCTGGACTGCAGCAAAGTATGAAGGGGAGTAACATATAAAAAAGCTGGAAAGACAGCTTAGGTCCAGTTTGGGAAGGGATTTAAATGCCCAACATGTTTCAGTCCTTCCTCAGTGAGATCCTTGACAAAGAGATCATTCTAACAAACCACACAGGAAAAACAGAATGGATGAGCAGTGCCCACTGTCCATATTCCAGCAACTAATCCATTATTCTTGTAGAGACACCGCAGATAAACAATGAGCAATAGCAAATGAGGGCAAGGAGAGAGAACCCGGTCACACTGGGGATCTGGGCATAGCATTTCCATCTGCCACAAAGACACATCCTCTTAAAACAAGTATTCTCAAAAACAATCAGACCCAACAACATTCTCCAATCAGAGAACATCACTAGCTGAGCCTCTAAGATCCTAGGGTCATCTTCACAATGGCTTACCTTTCAGGCTTCATCCTATCAGCTGTTCTTGGCTCGTTGAGCATAAATTAAAATAAGACATCAATTTCTTTGCAAACTACCTTGAGCCCAATCAACATGCATATATATCTCCAGAAGGCCCCCCAGGGGTGAGACGGCTGCTAGAATTTCAGAGCTGTGGAAGATTAGCAGGGCTAATCTAACAGGGCTCTATTCCAACCCTTTTTGCTTAAGGTTGGTCTAGCCAGAGGCTATACTGGTACCCCCCCAACAAATACACAATTAACGCAGCCTCCAAAAACGAAATAAGCTTCCACTGACATTTTATCAGGTTTGGAAGTGACCGGGTCCTCAAAAGCTGGGTCAATGGAACACAACGTTGTGCCTGGTTTCTGGAAAGGCTCTGAGGACAGGCCTAGCTACAAGTTGTCAAGTAGCCCAATAAAGTTCAGAGAGAATGGGCATGGGAAAGCTGCTATCAGCTTTTCTGCCACTCAAGTCACAAAGGCTGTCTACTAAGGACTGGAGGAGGTCTCTGGTTGCCATCACAGAGGGAAGATCCAGAGCTGATACTCCTGGGATCCCTAGATCTAACACTGAGAGAGACCTCACAGACCATTTAGTCCAACCCCATCATTTTATGGAAGAAGCAGGCCCAAAGAGGGAGAGGTACTTTTTTGAGATCACAGAGCTAGGAAATTGCAGTGCCAGTACTTGAACATAAATCTAGTTCTTGGTCTTCAAAGCCTCTGATAAAATCTTTAAAGAGCTCAAATAAAGGAATGAGACATGGCCCTTTTTAAAACTACACACACACACACACACACACACACACACACACACACATGCCAAATTCTAAAAAAAAAATTCCATTCCCAATTAAAAGAAATCTCTCTCCATCCATCGATCTGTCTCTGCCAGTTTGCTTGTATTTTGAACCTGGAAGTGTCATTATTGGACATTTCACAGACAATTACTAGGTCTGGCAACTCTCGCTCGCAAGACATGAGTGTTTTTCCTTTAGTCTAAAATGGGCAGGGGGAGGGGAAAGAGCGGGAAAGAAGTAAGAAAAGAATAATGAGAGAAGGGTGGAAAGAAGAGCTGATTAAACGCAGGGAGTAGCACTAAAGCCTCCATATTTTGAATCCAGGGTCCTGAAGTAATCTGCTTTTCCATTCACGGGCAAGATCATCGATGTTCTCTTTGTTTAAATCATTTCATGTCTTAGGGTCACAGTTTCCCATCTGTAAAATATAGGGGTTGAACTAAATAGCCTCCAAGAGCCAAGGTCCTTTCCGGCTCTTGGTCTAGGATCCTATGAATGATCTTGGAGAAGTCCCTTCCTTTCTCTGGATCTGAATTTTTTCTAAATATCTCTCAAGTCCCTCTCAGTCCATAAGTCTATAAGTAGGCCAATGGTGTTTCTTCCTCAGTGACAGGAGATTAAAGGCTATTTCTGCTTAGCCCATCTGTCCCAAAGGGAGGCCCACAGCTTTCCATCTTTAAACAACAGCTCATCCACGTTTTGGCCCTAAGTCAAATGAAAATTTTGTTATAGTTTATAATGCTTGTTAATGAAGAACATCAAAAATTGATGCTCATTTGGGTGCTCATTAACATTCACAGTGCTCCTCTCCACTCCAGTCCTGGGGTACTGTAGGGAGAAAAGGCCAGCAGCAGCCACTCAGAATTAACACATGGTTCTGAAAGAGGACTCGGCTCCCCTAGGATAGCCAGCTTTTCCAAGCATTCTGGGTATTCAGCAAACAGGGATCACAAACATGATGACGCTTCCTGAGGAATGGGTGAGACGGAGGAGAGGAGTGAAAAGGAAAGACCGTGAGAAAAGTGGGGCTAAATGAGAGGATACAGACTAGGAAAGAGGGAGAGATATAACAGCAGACAAGGAAAGAGAAGGGACAAGAAACGGAGGAAGGAGAGAGACAGAAATGTCTACATGGAGATCTCTTTGAAGGCAAAGGACCACATAGATAGTTAGGGGGCTTCAGAGTTGAGAAAGGGTCACTCAAACTGGGTTCTGTCCATTTGGGCTTTGAAGGCTAGCCTCAGGGAAAGAGAGCTGGACACAGAATCAAGAGAGATCTGCGTTTGAATTTGGCCTCTGGAACTTCCCAGGTATGTGACCCTGTCTGATCCCCAGTTTCCTCATCTGGAAGATGGACTGATAACAGTGTACATGAGCCACCTATCTCTCCAGGTAGCTATAAGATTCAAATGAAGGGAACTTTGAAGTGCTGCTTTAGATATTCCTTATTATTATTAGCATGGTTAAAAGTGGTTATGTGTATCTCGTCTTTCCCATCTCCCCTTTCCCACCCCCTGCTTACATAGTGCTTCTGTGGGTAAAATCGGGATCCAAATTTTAGAATAGGAAATGTCCAGGAGCCATAACTTTGAGGCAACTCAGAGCATCTCTGAGTCAGCATATAGATGAGTAATCAACAAATTAATATAGTAGAAGACCAGAGTTCAAATCCTACCCTTTTGATACTTAATAAGCATCAGATGCTGGACAAGTTATTTCATCTCTCCCAGACTCGGTTTTCTCCTCTCTAAAATGAGGGGGCTGAATTGGACGGCTATCAGCTCTAAATTGATGATCTATGGAATCTTATTTTATATGACAGCAGCATATGAGCCACTAATTTTGTTTCATAGAACTATGTGGTTCTAAGGGGGGAGGAATAAGCGTTGTGGTACAGCCAAGGATTTAAAGAGTAGAGGGATTATATTTGTTCTGTTTGGCTCCAGAGGGCTGAAAAAAAAATAAGAAAGGAGTTGCAGAAAGACATATTTGAGCAGCTAGATGACTCAGTGGATAGAGTTCCAGGCTTAGAATAAGCAAGACTCCTCTTCAGGACTTCAAATATGAAGGCACTTAAGTGATGCTGGGCAAGTCCCTTAAATCCATTTACCTCCATTTCCTTATCTGTACAATGAGCTGGAGAAGGAAATGGCCAACTACCCAAGGCTCTTTTCCAAGAAAACCCCAAATGAAGTTATGAGGAGTCAGACAGGACTGAAATGACTGAGTATCATCATCATCATCATCATCATATTTTGGCTAGGTGGCAGTGAAACTCCCTCATAATGGAAACAGAATGGGCTAATAAGCTGGTGAATTTGCTAGCACTGGAATTTTCAAGCAATGGAAGGACTAGGGAAAGAGATGGCAGATGGTAGAGAAGGGTTAGTAACCCTAACCCTAAATTCGGGGGGGGAAGAAGGTAGTCTCTGAGGTCCCTCCAGGATGGAAGAGCCTGGGGTTGGTCTGTGAGCAACAAATTCAAGTTCACTCTTGCTGCTGTCAGCCGCCAGGGTCTTCCTCTGGCTGCCAGCTCAGGGTCTATCCAGCCACAATCAGCTCTAGTCGGTTGCCTTGGATACAAGTACTACTGCTGTGAGAAGTGACTTAAAGACCTCACCAAGGACAGGTGTGACCAGAAAAGGATGTAGGCTGCTCATGCAGCGAGAGCAAAGGGGAACAGATGGTCTGCCCACGGGTTACCCTGGGAGGTAGAGATTAGCAAAGAAACCAGAACACAGTTTCCAGCTACTCAATGAAGCTGATTTCTGGAAGGATAAAGTCAAGAATCACAGGGGATGTGAAGGTGTATACCAGGGGAGGGAAGACCTTCCATCAGATACATGGAAGCCAGGCTAACATTTTTTCCTTTAGTCCTCAATAGGGATTTCGGTAAGGGAAGGGGACTCTCAGTATGGAAACTCCCCCTCCCAACACACACGTTAGCAACTGCTCTACAAGTAGCAATCTTAGAAAGTTTCCTAGGACATCAAGAGGATAAATGATGTGGAAGCAGAACCCTCGGTCTGTTTTATTAGTTGTACTTCTAAAGGGACTGACATCTGTGCAAAGACCTGTGGCGAGACATGATCTATGATTATGAATCGTGGAATCGCTAACCCCAAAACTCCAGGGAAATAGGTTTCCAAGGGACAGAATATCTTCTCTAGACGGGATAGAAAACAGAAAGCCACTGTATAAACTTGTATTACTTATTCCCAGAATGCTCTAATCCTAGTTCAATCACCATGACCCACTGACTACACCTTCATCAATCTCCCAACTTTGTACTTCCCTCTCCTGGCATCATACTACTCTCCCATTGACCTTTCAACTCTATGCCTCTCTCACTTTATTCTTTATCTTCCCAACCTGGTGGTAAGACTATAAATTGTTCAGCTATCCTCCACTTCAGGAGAGAACGTGACTGTGCAACCGAGTCCAATTCTCCTCTTCTATATACAAGTAATAAAAATGTCCTGGCACAGCCATCAAGAAATTCAAAGTGCCAGATTAATTCTTAGACAGACACTTGCCTAGAACATCACCAGGGCATGTCAGAAGCAGGTACTTTCCTGTTGTGATTAGTCTTTAGTGTGCTAAGCCAAAGTGCGCCCTCAACATCTCTATGACACAAAAAGTCCAGCGGATCTTCAACTTTATCAGTTCAGGAGTTCCCTCCAATAATGCAGATTGCAAGCCCTCCATGCATGTCCATCCTGCGCGATCTTTGTCCATGTCCTCCCACAAGGAGTCCTCTTGACATAAAGGAGGTCTTTTTCACTCTCCCCCAAAATCACAAGTGAAACAATCAGGCCATCAACTTGCTAGACCACTGTCTTATCATTTCCTCTTTCTGCCAGGAGGCAGCTAGTAGTAGACCCCAATTTCTCAAACTATGGGTCACGACCCCACATGGGGTCTTATAACCAACCTTGAAGGTCATGAAATGATGAGTCATTATCAGTAAATGTTCGATTTCTATGCCTATTTTCTATACCTATATACCTGGAAAGGGGTCGTGAGTAGAAAAAGTTGAAGAATCCCTGGCCAAGAAGAGAAGGGTATTGGGACTGGACTGAGGAAAACCTGAATTCAAATCTGGCCTCAGACACTTACTAATGATATAAGCCTGGACAAGTTACTTTTCCTCTATTTGCCTCAATTTCCTTAACTTTAAAAGAGCACTTTACCCCCCAGGGTTCTTGTGAATCAAATGAGCTAATATTTGTAAAGCGCTCAGCAGAACACCCGGCACATAGTAGGTGCTTAATAAATGCTTATTTCCTCCCTTCATAAAATCTTTTTCTCCTTTTCTTGCCCATTCATAACCGTCATCCCACTACTTAAGGTGAAATCAAATTCCAAACTCCATTCTCATTTACCACCTTCTTAGCTAGTTCTTCACTTCCGAAATCAATTTTTTGCTTTGCCATCCCTTGCTTTCGATGGATGGCAAATAGAAAAACAACAGCCTCCACCCCCCATGGTCTTTGGTTTCTTGTACGAGAACTGGTAAAATTCTGTCAATATTAATCACCAATAATCCTAACTTAGTGATGATCATTTTTAGGCTCCTTTCAAAAGCATAATTGATCTTCACATGGATCACCAGACATAGAGTAGTCATCCATTTTGATAAAGCTTAACTCACTCTGTTATGTATCACATAAATACAAGACAGCAGATTTCTCTGTCACTGTTATCAGGCCACCAAATTGTTGCCCTGTGCCCCTGGACACTGCCTTACTAACCCCCGCATCTCCTTCTGCCCCTTAAGGGATGGTGTCCTGGCTGGTACCTTCTAGGGCCCTATGTTATAACTTTCCGATGCTCTGGAAGACAAACAGTTGCTTCAACTTCAGAGTCGGGCTTTCTCTTTTCAGAGAAAACTTGGTTTTTTAGCTCTGAGTGGGCACTTACCTTTCTTCCTTCCTTCCCTTCCCCGTGTGACACTCTATTCTCCCAGCTTTAGATGATGGTCGAGTTTCATCTTGTTTACTTTCTCACTTTCACCCCACTTTAGGTGGCTTTTGTTGTTGTTGCTGCTGCTGTTGGGAAAAGAATAGAGTGTAGAGCCGTGATCCAGAACAAACCCAAACATCATGAACTCCATGCATATCACAGCAAAATTTGCCCCGCCTTCCATACTCAGTAAGATTTTAGCTTGATTTTAAGTACTTCTGGATATTTATATTTTTACCATTTCAGCATTTTCAGATCTTTACAATCCATTGTTACCTCTTAGTAACATTTCCATACCTTTCTACTTTATCATTGTTACTTCTTAGTAATTTCAGGGCCACATTAAACCTCCCTTCCTTGGACTCAACAACTTTACTTCCCTTCTCTTTCACCACCCTCCAAGCTCTTTCACACATTTGTCCAAAAATTACTGATTTGCTTTACCCATCAGTTTGTTCCACCACCTTCTCACAATTCAGGTGTTATCTTCAACTTCTCAGGGCATTTAGGTGGTGAAACAGGTACAGTACTGGGCTTGAAATCAGGAAGACACCTTCCTAAATTCAAATCCGGCCTCAGAAACTTACTAGTCATGTGACCCTGGGCCAGTCACTTCACCCTCAGTTTTGCCTCAGTTTCCTCATCCATAAAACGAGCCACTCCAGTATCTCTGCCAAGAAAACTCCAAATAGGGCTGAGACACAAGCAAAATGACTGAATAATTTCTCACTCTCCCTCATTCCCCATAGCTAATCAGTTGCTGAGTCTTGTCTTTTCTACCTTTGTGACCTTATATTTATCTAGGCCCTCTTCTCTCCTTTGACACTGCTACCATTTTGTGCAAACCCTCATCATCCAAATACCTGGACTCTTTCAGCAGCAAGCTAATTGGTCTCCTTCCTCAAGGCTCTCCCTATTGCTGCCCATCCTCCATTCATTTATCAAACTGATCTTCCTAAAACAATGGTCTGACTACATCAACTCCTGATTCAAACATCTCTGGCTCCCTATTAACTCCAGGATCAAAGATAAAATCCTTTGTTTGGCTTTTAAATATTTTCCCAACCTGACTCTGTCCTAGCTTTTAATCTTCTGAACATCTAGGCGGTACAGTGGATAGAGCACTTGGTCTGGTATCAGAGAGACCTCAAACACTTGGGAGCGTAGGCAAGCCATTTAACCTCTGCTTACCTTAGTTTTTTCATCTTTTAAATGGTTGTGAGGATCGAATGAGTCAATATCTGTAAAACACTTAACCCAGTGCCTGGCACCTAGTAGGTATTTTATAAATATTAGTTATTGTTATTATGATTATGCTCTACTTCCACCACGTATTTTATAAGCCAATGACATTAGCTTCCTTGCCACATCTCCAGAGTGGGTGTTTTTAATGGACATCCTCCATACCTGAAATGCTCTCTCTCCTCATCTCTGCCTCCTGGCTTCCTACCTTCTGCAAGAAGCCTTCCCTGGTTCTCCTTCATCTTAGTGCCTTCCCTCTGAGCTTATCCCCAATTTATTCTGTATGTTGTCTGAACAATTCCATTTGCAGTAGCCTCTGAGCTCCCTGAAAGGAGCCACTATTTGGGGGTTTTCTCTTGTTCCTTCAGTGTTTCCCATGATGCCTGGCATACAAAAGGCGCTTAATAAATGCTGGTTGACTTAATGTGCCTTGTCTTATCTTCTCCTTAAGGCCTCCTTCTTATTTTTCTTCAGATGCCTACCCCTTAATGCTCTTTCTTCTCTTTCAACCTTCTCCCATAGAAACTAAAAGTAAAGGAAAATTTTCTTCAAAATACTCTATATTTCAGTCAAACTTTTCTTCCATAACCTCTGGCCTTTTCAACAAGTCCCAGTTCCTCTGAATCATCTATGCAGTTTCCTCCTTCTTACTTGGCTCTAATCTTTCTCTCTTTCTTTTATCTTCCCACAAAAGTCAATGAGGTCATTGAAGACTGAGTTTCTAAGCTTGCTAATGAGATAATAGTCATGGCCTTGAGCCCTGAATGAATCAGTTAGCTGCTTGTCAGCATCCCACTATTATCCCACCATACTCAGAAAACCAACCCTACCCGGAAGGGAGTCTTTGTATAGTTTCCCGGCCACATAACACTTCCAAAATATGGTGTTCTCCATCCCTCTTGCTCTCAATTAACCCTTAACCTTTGCCTTGCATTGGTATCAGAAAGCAGGACAGATGACTCAGTGAGTACTCATCCTCACTCCATAATTCATAGCTGTATCATAGTCAATTTTATTTTGTCATTTTTTTTAAATTAAAAAACTTTTTTTCTCTCCCTCACCCTATCTCCACCTATTGAAAAACAAAACCAAAGAAAACTTCCATAACTAAGGAATATGCATAGTCAAGCAAGGGAAATTCCCGTCCTGGCTATATCCAAAATTGTATGTCTCATTCTTCATCTTGGGTCTAGCACCTTTTTATCAGGAGATGAGCAGCATCCTTTATCTTTGATATTTTGAAATCATGATTGCTCACTGCATTGATCAGAATTCTAAAGTCTATCAAAGTTAGGTTGTTTGTTTTGTTTTTTTAAATGATAGTGTTAATTGTCTAAATCGTTCTCCTGGTTCTGCTAGCTTCCCTCTGTATCAATAAATTAGAGCTCTTCTGCATTTTCTCCAAAACCACTCATCTCATTTCTTACAGCATAATAATATTCTCTTACATCCATATACTATAATTGGTTTAGCAATTTCCCCAATGGATGAGAACTCCCAGAATTTCTCTTTTAACTACAAAAGAAGATGCCATAAAATGTTTGTACAAATGGGTCTTTTTTCCTTTCTCTTTGATCTCTTTGGTGTAGAGGCCTAATGGTCCTTTAGAGCTTTGATGTGTTTCCTACGTAGACAAGAACCAATCCCCAAGCAAGGCTTGTTGTCCGAGGCCAATAGTTGGAGAAAATCATTGGAGAGTACAAAGAGAAAGAGTTCCTGATGAGAGGGCAGTCTGGATGGGAAGATGATGCAGACTTGAAGTCTGATCAAGGGAAATCAGCTGGTAGGAAAGGAAATGCACTAAACAAAATGATGCTCTCTCATCCCCACACCCCCCTGTACCCTACCTCCTCCAGGGAACAAAACATTACGCTATATGAGGATAATTTGTGTTCCACTCGGCCCAGCTAAGAGCCACCTGGCATCATGTCCTTGGCACACATCCCCTAATGATGGTAACGACACCTTCTTTGATGCGCACACTGTGTCTGTCCAGCCAGCAATCTCATCCCCGAGCCTAAGCCTCGATTCAGGTGGCCTAATGATAGGGGATTTCGGTAATGACTTGCAGTCCTGCCTCAGCCCTTTCCCAGCTCCGAAAATAGGCCCTCTGTGGGCCCTTTGTTTGGTGACTTATTAGTACGAATTTCCATGGAGCAGATTTCATTGTTTCTCCCCTCATTGTGGCGCCTCCAAATTTAGCCTGCATGAAACTTGGGATTTTGCTTGCTGTCTCTTCCGCTGGCTCATTAATGTAAATAACAAAGGGACTGGTTTCCGCTCCTGGTTCTCTTTCAAGGGTTTATTAATAATTCATCTCCACTTTGACAAAGTCTTTCTAGGTAGTGATTTTGTTCATCCCTGGCTTCGGGCCTCGGCGTTGCCTGGGGTCAATTGTCTTATGGCCAAACCAGACGTTTGGGCTAGAGAGGACCTTTTCTATTCCCATCACGGGACCCAAGCAGGTGAATGGCACTCCAAAATCTCCCCTTGGCAGAGTCTGCCTTTTGTTCAAACCCGATGGGCATGTGGTAGTGATGATGAGGAAGGCAATGAGGTCTGTGCTTATCTGCAAGAGCTAGATGCCCATGAGAATTGTGGGAGAATCTGAGGCTGTTTTTTTTTTCATATGGTATTCTATCCTGTTCCAAATCCTACCCCAATCTTCAAGAACTCAATCAACTATGAGTAATTGTTCCTATGGAACTATCTGCCCCCAACAGCAATGTTTCTTAGAAACAATTAATAGCATTAGAAGTTTAAAGCTACAGTATATGTTAAGACATTTTGAAATGGTAAATCTGGATTATAATAAAGCACTTTCCTGGGACATCTTCCGGAAATCTTCACAGCAAAAATTTCTCTGATCTATGATGTATAAAGAATTGATTCTAATTTATGAGATTAAGAGCCATTCCCCTTTTGATAAATGGTAAAAAGGCTATGGAAAGGCCATTTTCAGAAGTCTGAGCTATTAACAACTATATAAAAATAATCCAGATCATTAATAGAGAAATGCAATTTTTCCCCTGAGGCAATTTGAGTAAGTGACTTGCCCAGGGTCACACAGCAGGAAATATTAAGTGTCTGAGGCCGGATTTGAACTCAGGTTCTCCTGACTTCAGGGCTGGTGCACGTTTAAACAATTAATTTAAACAGTTCTCACCTTTTGTTTCATACCTATTTGATTGGCAAAGATGATGAAAATTTTCAATGATAAATGCTGGAGGAACTGTGGGGAAAATAGGTACATTAATGCCCTGTGGGGGCTGTCAATTAAGGCAAGTATACTGGAAAGCAATTTGGAACTATTCTCTTACAGTCACTATACTTTAAGCCACCAATACTGCCAAAGAAATCAAAGCAAAAAGAAAAGGACCCATATATGCAGAAGTACTTACTGCAGCTCTTTTTTTGTGGTGGCAAAGAACTGAGGCCCCTAACAACTGGGAAATGTTACACAAAACGTATTACATGTCTATCATGGAATGTTAGTGCATTTTAAGCCACGGAGAAAGAGACGATTTCAGAGAAACTTGGGAAGATTTGTAAGAACCAATGCCGAGTAAGGTAAGCAAAAGTAGAACAAGTACCATATACAGTAACAATAACACTGTCACTCTGGAAGATTTCCAGACCATGGCCAACATGATAACCAACCATGATTCCTAGCGACCCATGATAAAGTGTGCTCCTGCCTCCCAACAGAAAAGTTGTGGACTCGAGGTACAGAACAAGTCCTCCATTTCACAATATGGGAATCTGTTCTGTTTGGCTATACGTATTTGTGACAAAGACTTTGTTTTGCTTTTCTTTTTTTCCTCCGAGTGAGGGGAGGTGGGAAAGAGAGACGTAATGTTTGCTAATTGAAAAAATAAAATGAAAGTCCTAAATCAGGTAGGTGGTTTGAAACCAGTTGCATGGTCAGGAACATATGCCCAGTGTTCATTTATCTATTTATATGTTCAGACCGTGCCAGTTCTAGAGGTAATTAGATGGGTGGAGAGCACATTTGGAGCAGAGCAAAGCAAAATGGAATACAAAAAGTATTCGACTGCAAGCTAGAATCCCTGGGTTCCAGTTCTAACTCTGATGCTTCCTAGCTGGGTGAGCCTGGGCAACACATTTAACCTCCTCCCTTTAGTCTCCATTCCTCCCTCTGTAAAATAGGATACTTCCAAGCTGCAGGAGTGTTTCTGATGGTAAAGAAGAGGTTTCTGGGACCTGGAATCAGCTAATCTGCCGCACAAAGCTATTCAGGTAGAAGCCTCAGAAAGAAAATGGCTAACTCCAGTCCGGCATTCCCCATACCTCCCTCTGAAACAGAGATCCTCTAGGGCAAGCGCCCCTGGAAAAGTGCTCTCTGCTTGTACTTGGGTAGGCCACAGCCCACTAAGCGCACAGCAAGGACCAGCTGGGCTTTGCTCACTTGGCAACCCTGCTCCTCCTCCTTGCTGCCTCTTATTTCCTGCTTAATCAACTCATGCTCCAGCCCAGCTGGCTAAGGCTGGGTCAGTAAAGTACATCTATCAATGAATCAGAGCTGTGATCAGACTTTCTTTAGCCGCTTTGTAACAGGGCTGTTCCTTAGCAGGGGATCCATCCCGGACCCCACCCTTATGCTTCATCCTGTTCCCCCTTGGAATCTTTTCCAATCCTTGGAATCAAAACAGCCGATTCATGGCCCCTGATGGTCTCCAAGATGCAGTTTCTGGAGGCTTTTCCATCCCACTATCTCCAGACCGCGCCTGGAGACCACATCTAGTTAACTCGGGCAGTTTGGGAATGAGGCAGCAAAGGGATGATCTCATTTGGAAAGAAATGATTGGTTTCTATCTGTAATAATGGGCAGAGTCCTACCTCTGATACCTCCCAGCTGTGGGACGTGTGCAAATCCACCTCCTATCTCTGAACCTCTGCTTTCTCATCTATAAAATGGGACTACTCTAGTACATTATAAACCATAGAGCCCTAGAAAAAAAGTGGATGCTATTATTTAAGATTTAAGTTGGCATGCACACATATGTATGAATGATCTCTGCATCTATAATACAGAGTAGGGACACTTTGTATAACCAGGTCATCATAGACTTTGCCTATGAATCCTTTGCTAGAAGCTGCCATAATGCTTTCTGTATCATCACCTCTTCCCAGCATCATTCCCCTAGGACAGGTTTCCATTACCACCCAGGTAATGTTCTTCTAAGAAATGCTCTGTGTCCTCTCCAATCCATTGGACGCCCCTCCACCAGACTGGTTGTATAACTCGCGTATGTAAACTTCCTTTAAAATTTGTCGTTCCTTTTATTCAAAAAAATCTTCAATGGCTCACTATTATCTAGTTCAAATTTCTCTTTCTGCCATTTGAGACCTTCTTTAACTTGGGGCCAGTCTACATTTCCAACCTTATCTCGTAGGATTCCATTTCATCAACTCTACCCTCCAAGCAGTCTGAACAACTTTTAACCTTTGCCATTCTATCCCACCCTGCCCTGGCCCATTAAATGTCTCCTGCATAACCTCATCTCTCTGCCTTTAATCAACACGGTCCCTGTACCTGAAATGCCCCCCCTTGACCTTTTTAACCCTTTCAAACCAAAATAAAACATCACTTCCTCCCAGAAGCCTCCTCTTCTTTCCTTTGGGCCAATAATGATGTTGCCTTTTGGCTAACTAATCGGTGTTTGACTACACGGGCTGATAGCAGCCACTAATTACTGCAGCCAGGTCCAGCCCTCTACATAGCAACAAAAAGTGAACTCCCAAAGATCTGCCTGGATCCTCGCCGCTGGAGTTAGGAGCCACCTACGTGAAGGTGGTAGGCAATAGGAGAAAGAAGTGGAGCTTGAAAGAGAAGAGTTTCTGAGATGGGCTGAGGATGCAGAGATTAGCCTCCCAGACAGGGTCAGGTCCTTGGATCATAGAACATCAGAGCTAGAATCCAACCCCTTTATTTTAAAGAAAAGGAAACTGAGTCTTAGAAAGGGGAACAGATTTGCCTAAGGCCACAAAGCCAGAATTCACAGCCAGGACTTCCAAGGCCCATACAGCTCTTTCCACTTTAGCACGCTGGGAAGAGACTCCCCAGTCACTCTTCTTCCCATATCTCCTAAAACCACTCCAACTCCCAATCCCGAACCATGGAGATTTCCCCACCTAGCCCGCCTCAGCTCCTTCACGATCTTGACTTTATTGCCTAATGATTGCTGCTAGACACCGGATCTTTACTTCTGTGTTTGAGACCACAGCCCAGAGTCTCAACCATGGACCAGACAGACAAAATCCAAGACATTTCTTTTAGGATTAGGATTATTCTCTTTCTTCTCACCCTCTAATCAGTGGAGTTTAGATAAGGACAGTCTGGGGATATTTAATGTTCAGGAGACTAGTGCAGGGTAACTAAATGGTGCTACAGTGGACAGAGCACCGGCCTGAAGTCAGGAAAGATCATCTTCCCGAGTTCAAATTCAGCCTCAGACACTCACTAGTGGTGTGACCCTGGCCAAGTCACTTACCCTGCTTATCTCAGTTTCCTCACCTGTAGTAAAACAAGGTGGAAAA
The DNA here is from genome assembly GCF_902635505.1 of Sarcophilus harrisii. Lineage (NCBI taxonomy): Eukaryota > Metazoa > Chordata > Mammalia > Dasyuromorphia > Dasyuridae > Sarcophilus > Sarcophilus harrisii. The sequence continues at coordinate 33,527,283 of NC_045432.1, forward strand.
GGAAATGGTGAACCACTCCAGTATTTTTCCAAGAAGGTCACAAAGAATCAGATATTGTTGAAAAAACAACTGAACATCTGTAGGTAAATATGTATGTTTATCTTGGACAAACCAGTTACATTATTATTACTACCATAATATCCGGTTGGCATCTTTTGGGTTGGAGTTTAGATAGAAAAATGTTTAAGAACAAATCACTATCCCTGTGTCCATAATATTGTTCACTGTTTCCCAGGTGGGCAAGATGACTACCTTTAATGAGAAGATTGAAATATAAACTCATCTTTGGGGCAACTCCAGTAACAGAAAGGGCAACACGAAAAATGTGTATCTCATCCTAATCCCACGTGGTTTTGACTCCTCCTGTTTATTTTGAAAACTTTTACTTCTTGGAAATAATGAGTATCTAGAATGACGACATCTATTCCAAACGATTATTCTGGTTTTTGAGGCGATTGAGATTAAGTGACACAGCTAGTAAGTGTCAGAGGCTGGTTGTGAACTCGGGTTTTCCTAACTTCAGGACTGGTACTCTATCCAACTGTAGCACTCCTTAGCTGGGGGCCAAACGAGCATTCTAAGGTTGTGATGGAGCAATATTATATCCAGGCAGGTTTTGTCTGTGATGATATTTTGATTTGAGTTTAACTATTATTAAAGGTTATTTTATGGTTTTCTTCTGTAGTATGGAGAAGCAGAAGAAGCTGTGGATAGAGAGGTAGTGTCAAAGTAAGGAGGATCCAGGTTCAAGTCCTACCTTACTGGCTGTGTGACTGTATAAGTCACCAACCCTCCGAGTACACCAGGAACTCTCTTAAATTGCAGAGGAGTTGATGACCTGCATTTGTAGAGAGTCTCCTCACTCAGGAGTTCCTTGAACCAAAAGAGCACAGATCCAGTTCCTATCCTCATTTATAGGATGGAGATCTCTTGGCTGTTATTTTATAAAGGGGATTATTTCTATCCCCACATTTACTCATTCATATTAATCATGAATATTATTAATAGTTCCCATTTCTATAGACTTTTAAGAGTACAAAATGGTTCTCATCAAACCATTTGATTTCTCATTCATAATCATTTGATTATGAATTTCAACCAAAGTAAAAATGAAGGATGCAGGTGGAAACATATTGACCTTAGAATTCTAGCAAGTCATCTAGGTTGAGATACCCAGCAGGCAGTTGGAAATGAGACCAAGGTCAAAGGGATTAGATTATACAATTTAGCCTAGAATGCTAGTTTAAGCTGAGGGAGGCACCGAGCTCCCCAAAGGGCAAAGAGAAGAGAAAATGGCCAAAGAAAGAGTTCAAAGTATACCTATGTGAAGGTGGAGGGTGGTAGAAGAAAGAAGTGGATCCTGAAAGAGAGGAATTTCTGAAGAAAGAAGGGAAGCAGGACAGTGTGGTGGCTTTCAAATCAAAGGAGGAGAGAGGATCCAGAAGGAGGAGGAGGAGGAGAAAATGTGATCAGTACTTCCCAGAGCCAAAGGAAAATGAAGACTGAGAAGGAATCATTGGATTAGGCCTTAGAAAGCAACTGATGAATTGAAAAGAGCAGCTTAGTTTGGGTGCTGGGAACAGTGAGGATGGACACCAGACTGCGTCTGGATACAGAACGAGTGGGTGATGAGACAAATAGAACCAACACTAGTGGACTACTCATTCAAGGCATTTGGCAAAAAAATCATGAAAAAAGGTTCACATTTGATTTTCTTAACAAAATTATCAATGACCTGAGCAACAGAGCCAAGCATTAGAGATATAAAAGCTCTCGAGGCCCCTGAAGAGCTATCCAATCAGACAGGGCCTTTTGCACATTTCCCGGTCCATCGCAGTGGCTTTGGGGAGTCCAGAGATTTCGGTAACAAATGCGCACTGAGAAGTGGGTTCCCTATTGGAGACAATAAGACTTCATTTGGAGCGTGAGTAAAAGAACTTGACTCGAGATGCTCATAAGGTGGCAGGCAGTTGAAGAAAGAACAAAGTCGTGACAATAAATGGGTAATAAATGTCACAGTAATAATAATTTCATTGTATCAGGTGCAAATAATCATAATAATAATAGCTAACATTTCTGGAAAACTTGAAGGTTTACAATGTACTTCATTATAGTTTACATGGAATCCATAAAATATTACATTTTAATAGAATATGATGGTATATATAAGAGTATATTATATGTACAGAGATTACATGGAATTATAGATTGCATGGAATCTATACTATATGATATGTTTTAATAGAAGATAACGTTATATATAATAGTATATCATACATATAATCTTATTTCAGTCTGACAACAGCCATAGGAGATAGGTGCTATCATTATCCTCATTTAAGACCAGAGAAATTAAGTGACTTGCCAACAGCTAGTAAGTATCTAAGGCAGAATTTGAACTCAGGTCTTCTTGTCTCCAAGTCCAATATCCCAACTACAGCACCACCTAACTATCTTTTGAGCTAGAACAAGATGTCCAGAGAGGTGGGAGAAATCTGTGATCAAACTAGCAAAGAGGAACCTGAATCTAGGGTACAGTGATCTTCAGGCCCTGGTGGAAGGGACCCAGCTAGAGACACCCTCTGGCCCTAGCACCCACATTATTCCAGGTCTCCTAACACTTCCTTGTTTGGTTTCTCTGGACTTGGCTCCATTTCCCCCCAAAAGACTGCTGCCCATTGCTGAAGAGGCCTAGGTGTTAGAGAGTAAGGGATGGCATCCCTAGCAGGTATAGCCCACCTCTGGCATCACAGGAAGGGAAGCACTAATTAAGGAAGAATATCTGAGTTAGAAGAATCCTGGCATAGAGATTCCAGAAAAATAGAGAAGAAATGAGAAAAAGGAGAAAGCAACCAGTCCAGAGCAAAGACAATCTGTCACAAGGAAAGCTCAGTGACCGCCTCTCCCCCCCAAAAAATAAAAATAAAATAGAGAAGATTTTTTTGGACAACCATGCATGTCCTTTTTCCATTTTGAAAGCCTTCAGTAGAATTTAGTTTAACTGGACTTTGTGAGTTACAGGACCAAACTCCATTAATTTTCTGAATACAAAATGTTATTTTAGCTCATCTGAAAATCAATCTCCTCCCAAGCCTATCCTTCTTAATCTTCTTCGCCCTCGACTTCCTCATAAATGTATTATATAATTCAGTCCCTATATTATTTATTATCTATGATTATTTATTAATTCACCGAAGCTATCGTATAATTCAGGCACGGAATTTGGGCTGAAACTCTCTGGGCTGCATTTGCATACCGAGGAAAACCATATTGATTCTCGAAAAGCTCGCCCCAGACAAATTTGCAAACAAATTTTTATTTGGTTTCCGAAGACATTATTTTGACATGATTCCAACTGATGCAAACAAATCAAACTGAGTTCTGCAACAAATGCCTTCTTAATGGGTTCTGTGTTATTTGTTTTACTTGACACCATTTATTATAATGTAACAGCGTTTCCTTCCCAGGAAAGTCCAAAATCAATAAAAAATGGTGACATATGTTTGTATTTATTTGGAAATACAAATGCAACCAAAGGGTCTGTCAGCATGCGATTAATAGAGTACACGAGGCTGTGGTTTGGGGGTATCTGATTGTCTGTCTCGGAATATGAATCTGGAAATAGCTTGGGATTCCTGCTCCTTGACTCTCGGGTTGGGATAGAATCTCACATTAATGATAAATCACCCCGGACGCGTGCTTTTCTGTTTCAATTTACTGCCACACAGCTTAATCAATTCACATGGGGGAGAAGTGGGACCACACGTGGGATGAGGAGAAATACAAGTCGGTAATAAAATATTAAGACAAAGAAATGAACACATTTGAAATGTTATTACCGGGAGAGGAGATGAAACTGACATATCCGTCCCTTCTCCCGACTATGGTGGTACAGCACATGGCCACTCATCAAAAGCTGAGCACCAAGAGCTGGAGCTTCAGCTTAGAGACTTCCTTTCTCCAACCCATTCTGGCTATTTGGATGGTTATTTCTTTCTAGAGGAAGGTAGAAGAAATGATTGAGAAAATACTTGCAGATCATCAAGTTCCACCCTCTTGAGACCTTCACGAACTCAAGTTCAAATCATGAGACCCTATAATATCACTGGACCAAGCTCAGTCCATTTGCCCCCCACCCCATTCAGAACTGGGAGTCCTGCCCTAGATATTCAGCTGCCCACCATGCTAACAGACTCGGGCCCGTATAAGACACTGATGATGAGTACAACAGTCAGCCATGTTTCTAAATGAGGAGTTTCATGCTCTTTCCTCCCAGAGTAATTTGGGAAATGAAGCATTCTCAATGACTCATGTCCCGAGTGTGGCATGGATAGGAAAGGTTCCCCCAACCAAAATGGGATGAGATGGGGTGGGAATCACAGCTTTCATTGCTGCCAGCCTTGACATCTCCTGCCAGTAACTGCTAGCAACTTATGGCTCACTTGGCCCATCCCAGTCTCAGATACAGCTCCTGGTTGGACTTCCCCAAAGTACTACTCATCAGTCCCACATATCATCTCCAGGTGGCTAATCTCGGTCACCTTTCCTTCCTCATGGTTACAAGCTACAGAAAAGTTCTGCAACCGATCTCCATCTCCTTATGGGGGTATATGGAGAACTTCTTCCCCCCATCACATAAACTAGACAAGAACCAAAAGCAGTCCTCTTCAGTGGCTTGCTGGGGGAAACATCCTTCTTCCCACACATATTTACAAGGAGTAAAAAGGGAGGGAGGGAGAGAGGGAGGAGCTCACATGGTTTAGCCCCGAACTACAAATCGTAGCTAAAGAAACAAGGTGCAAAAGAAATGGGGCGGGATCTTGGAGCTACCCTCTCTTTTGCAAATGTATTATGATTATTAGTCTGACTTTTGCTCCTTAGCTAGAATCAAGAACAGATGAACTTCCTAAGCTTTCTCTATCACCTGGACCAGAATCGTGGAATCTTCCAGTTGGAAGGGACATGAATAGTCATCTAATTCACCGTGTCCTTCAGCAGGAATATTCTCTACAACATCCCCAACAAGTGACAGCCTCTGCTTGAAGACTCCCCCCCATGGAGATCTCAGTACCTTCCAAAATAATATATTCCATTAAAATATAGAGATACACACAATATAGAAACACTGTCATGTACTGGGCGAAACTGAGCATTCTTTGAGAGTACTCAGATCACTAAAAAGTTATTTGTTACCTCAGATCTAATCTGCAAATGTATACAAAGTGCTTTGTTCATGTGAAGTGCTGTACAGGAATAATCAATTAATCAGAAGTACTTACAGTTCTATTCCGGGCACCGTGCTGGATATGGGACACCAAGCACAGGAACAATCTGAAAAAGAGAGGCACAAGTTGTGTTGTGAGGGGGAAGGACAACAGATGTCCACCTCAAGTGTCACGTTGGAACTCCCATTTTTATTTCAATGAATTCATGATCTCACCCATGTTTTATTCCATTCACAGGTACAGATTGCAAAGCTCTCATGCCTTTTTCACCCTATGGGTACCTTGTCCATTGCTTCCCATAAATATGCCTGAGAGGGTCTATCCAATATCCTGGAGATCTTCCTCTACATCAGGGATTTTTAACCCTGATTGTGTCATGGGAAGTCTGGAGAAGCCTATAGACTCCTTTTAGGAAGAATGCATAAAATATATAGGATTACAAAGGAAACCAATGGCTAGTGGAAATAAAGATTTTCTTTCCATCCCAATTTGCAGAGCCCCTGACCAAAGGTTAAGAATCCCCCACCACTTTTCTCTTGAAAAATGAGAATTAAAGCATTCATAAAAACCTAACATTAATCATCATTACCAACAAATAAACTTATTTAATGGATATTTACATTTAAATCTAGTTCAGTGCATAAAGTATCATGACCCCTCTGAGTCCCCAAAATGAATGGGTTTTGTCCATTCTTTCTCATTTTTTAGTTCTTTTAGCATTTCAGGTCTACTGGTATATCTGTCCATCTGTTTATCCCATACACTTGCCACATGTCTAACTCACCGCTTCTCCTGGTCACACATATCTTTGTGCTGCCTTTTACTCGACTTCCCACCTCTCTGGTAAGAAGCTTCAGGCTTCTGAATCTTTCTACTGACCCAGAATTGTGATTCTCTGAAGACCATGATGGACTATAATTAATGACCATACAGCATCACTATCGGTGATCAAAAGATGGACTGCGAGGTTGGGAAACAGCCTGGGATCATCTCAAGAGCTCTACCATTTCCCACATGTGCAAAGACAAATATGCAAATTGCACAAAATGAAAAGGCATAGCTGTTGAGATAAGCATTCAAAGCAAGAATACCCATGATGACGAAATCATGGATCCATGCAAGGATTGAAGCACTGTCAAGATTATTAGTGCCGAGTTCCATCCCTGCCTGAAGGTAAGAAATCACCAAGTGGGAAAGCAAAAACCTTTTGGTATTTTCCAAGCCCTGATTCCCACATAACTTGTACTGAAATCAAAAGGGCCTATTGATTGGTAGGGATGATTAGTAAACATGATAAATAGCTGCAGGACACAATCATTGGCGTGTCATTATGTGGAAACAGAACTAAGAGATCCGATTTTCACAGCACATTCAACCATCAAAGTTACAAGTAAATCAGGGAGTAGAGGAATTAGCCTTAAAGTTTTCCAACTAAGGTTGATTAAACAGCCTTCTGGCACTTTCATTTTCCTTTTCTCTCCTGAAAATTTTTTTCAGCTAAATGTTCCCCAGAGCTTTAAGCCAACATAGTCCCTTTAAAAAGAAAATGCTTCTACCTCATTCCCTGTGTGAAAGAAACTACGACAAAACCTATCTTGCAAGTGACCTCCATTAGAACGTTAGATGTGTCCCCATGGGGAAAATATCTTCTCTCAGTAGATTGAGTTGACAACTCTTATCAACAAAAGGATTAAGAGAGTCACTCAGTTGATGACATACTTGAAAAGGTTTTGCAGCACTTTCCAAACTTAGCAGCAGTTTCTCAACTTTAGGATCTCTTTTCCACTTCTCTTTTTTACCTTTCCTCAAACTTTAGAACTTTCTCCCCAGTTCCATAATGATGACTTTTAGAATTTAGCTCTTCCTCTCGGTTCGATTATTACAAGTCCGTCAAAGCTCGGCTGCGGTGCAGCACTTTGACACTGGGGGCATTGTCTAATACCAGATAGTCATGTTGGGAAAATCTTGACCTTCAAGGCTTCGTGAATTTAAAAAGGAAGATCGTGAGGTCTGGAGCTGGAATATTACCTTAGGGAACAACAAGACCAAAATGAAACTCAGAGAGGGAAAGGAAGCTGCTGCAAGTCACATATTATAATAACAGAACCAGGAATTGGATCCAAGTCTTTTGATTACAGATCTATAATTCCTTCTTTTCTACTATGTTGCTCTTTTAGACCTTAGGTAAGGTGAGTTTATTGGCGAGTAATACCCAAATCTTTGTTCCCTTAAAGTTCATGTTGCTACTATCTTCATTATTTGTGCCGAGATGAGCTCGCAGCTCCAACCAAAAGCTGAATACATGTCATTCCCAGGTTCCTTTGGTCGGTTCTTACGGCACATCCTTAGACATGCCTGCCAACATTTCTGAGGAAGTAGGCTCTCTTTGTAGCTGTAGGTGATAAAAAGCAGGATTTAGAGTCACGATGCATTTGTTTCAGACCATGCTGGGTGACTTTAGACAAGTTCTATTACTTCTCTAAGACTAATGTTGAGATAAAGACTTCAGTTTCTTCTCCTAAAATGTGTGAATTATTATTTTTAGTAATAATAATTCCCTCTGGAGAGATATAGCTGCCTTAGTAGATAGTCAAAAGGTCCTGATATACTATCAGTGTAAACCTGAGTAAATCACTTAACCTCCAAATATCCTGGGCAACCAAGACTAGAAGTTATAGCCGAGTTGCTGATCTGTAACAGAAGAGAGTTTCTACATAGTAAATCCCCTTTATCAAAGGAGAGAGAACCCCAAAATCAGCTGTGTGACCACTTAACTTGTCTGAGTCAGGAAATTTTCTAAAAATAAACATTGCAGTTGGGTTGAAATCTACATCAGTGGAGAGATTCCCCATATCACTAAAACTCAAATTCCATGATCTCTTAATTTAGGATTAATCACAGCAGCGCACATTTCTGGAATACTTTGAGGTTTACCTTATGGGATAAACAGTGAGAACAATGTGCCCATTTGAGAGAAGAGGAAACTGAGGATTTGAATCTGAAGGACATTTTAGAGTTGGAAGGTGACTTTTCCACAGTCATACAGGCAGTAAGCAGAAGGGGAACAATTTGGACTCAGGTCCTCTGACTCCAGTATCAATAGAGAGAGGAAGTCAATGTCAGGATCACCCAGCTATGAAGTAATTAATCAGGGATTTGAATCCAGGTATTCTGATGTCAGGGCCAACCAATCCATTATATCTCATGCTGTCTGGTGAATTCACGGGTCAGAAAATCCCGGGCAGTTCTGGGATGAATGTGTTCTTTATGCAAGGTGTCTCGCAGACATACGGTGTCATCCTTCCTAGTGGGCTTTACAGTACCCCGAATGTCACACCAAGAATGGGTGGTGTTCTCTGTCTCTACAACTGTCCTTCAAGGTCAGAGGTGCTCAGATAGCCAGATTTCCTGTTTGCTAAACCAATTTTTACTTTGCATCAACTGAGCAGGAATCTGGGGCAGCTAGGTGGTACAATGCAGAATGCTGAGCCTGGAGTCATGGAGTCAGGAAGACTCATCATCATTCTGGCCTCAGAATCCAAATCTGGCCTCAGATGCTTACTAGCTGTGTAACCCTGCAAAAGTCACTTAACTCTGTTTGCCTCAGTTTCCTCATCTGTAAAATGAGCAGAGAAGGAACTGACAAACCACTCCAGGATCTTTGCCAAGAAAACCCTAAATGGAGTCATGATGTGAGATTACTGAACAATGAAAACAAGAATCTGCACTGTTATTGGGGAAATCCAGCAGAATAGGGAAGAACTGATAAAACACACCTGGAACAATTGGGAAAATCTTGACTTTCAAGGCTTCATGAATTTAAAAAGGAAGATCATAAGCTCTGGAGCTCATGATCAAAAGACGGGGCCCAAGAGTGTGGTGTTCGGCACTGGACTTCAAGGAGAGAAAGGCTGCTGGTGATTTGTAAGACTTGTAGCAGCTCCCTGGCCTTCATTTCCCTCCTTGCACTCTGCCAGCTTGGGCTATCAGCAGTAGAAAGAGCGGACCCAAATAAACCTTGGGAGATCAGGTTGCATATGGCTCCATCACATGTGTTTTCACAAGAACTGTCCCTTTCTGGGCACGTTCTTTCATATGCTTGCCCAGACGGCTGGCGAAGTTAAGGGTTACGTAGAGATTTTGGTCCAGCAGTCACTGTGTATTGTAGAAGCAATGGGTAGCTTCCCCAGAGTAGATGCAAATAGGTTGGGAACATGGGTTCGGAAGATCCTTCCTCCACGACCCAGACTGCTCTCATCCTCAGTCCCATCCTTCTGGAAGCCTCAACTGTAGCGTACAATTTGCACAGCTAAATCACCCACTCTTTCCCTCTGGGAACAACGGATGAGGGTTACAGGTTCTGGGCCACTCCAAGCCCCAGATAATAGACAGACTTGCACTCTATGCGACAGCCATGAGACGAGGTCAATAAAAGAAGCTCCTTGACTGGGGCTGGTTTAAAATCTAGACTAAAACAAACATGTTCTCTTAATCCTAAAAGATATTTTAGCTCCCATGAGCCACCAGCGACTGAGCTATGATTCATTATTAACCACACTGTACACACACTGCCTCCTCTTTTTACACAGTGAGGGGGCAGCATTCCCAATGTCATTAGCGGTTGCTTAAGCTGTTTCAACAAAGGAACATTTAAAAATGTTTGCTCTGCTGGTGGCGATGAGCATTTTATTGTATCCCCGAGGAATCGGGCTTTCATCACCTATTTAGAAGGAGGACTAACTCTTGGCTCCTGTGGTGAAACCAAAAGATCCTAGATCTAGAGTTAAAGGGATCTCAGGAGACAGCCTTGAATTTGATAAGTGGGGAGACAAAGGCCCAGAGAAAAGAAAGGATATTTTTTTGCTGAGGCATTTGGGGTTAAGTGACTTGCCCAGGGTCCCACAACTAGGACCTGTTAAGTGTATGAGGCCACATTTGAACTCAAGTCCTCCTGCCTTCAGAGCTGGTGCTCTATCCACTGTGCCACTTAGCTGCCCCAAAAAGAAAGGATTGGCCCAAAGATACACAAGTGATAAGTAGCTGAACCAGAATTCAAACTCAGAGCCTCTGATACTAAGTTCTGTTCTCTTTCCACTAAATGATGCTGCCTCCTTTGCCTTGGCAAAGGGCTATGGGAAAGAAGAGAGGAAACAGAAAGACCTGCGTTCAAATTATGCCTCTGAAACATATAGCTGTGTGAGCAAGGGAAAGTCCCCTCTCATTGCCCTAAAGTAAATTTCTTAGATTATAAATTGTGAGACACTGAATTCTTTTACCTAATTTATCCCCAAAGAAGAGAAAATATACCTCCCTCACTTCTTCCAGAAGTGGGCAACTAGATGTGTGGAATATTATATATATTGTCAAACTTGGTTGGGTCAGTTATATTATTATTATATTTCCCTCCTCCTCCTCCTTCATCTTCTTCTTCACAAAGTATGGATCATGGGTAAGAGAAGGGGAAGGACATATTCAAAAATTACTGACACAAAAACAAAAAATGAATAAAACATATTAAAATACTTTTTTAATGTAAAAGGAGTGAAGTTTTCACATCAGTAGTTCTCCATACCAGTGCACTCATACATATAAATGAGAGAGAGAATGTGCTTGTGTGTGTGTGAGTGAATGAGAGAGAGAGAGAGAGAGAGAGAGAGAGAGAGAGAGAGAGATTGAGATTCTGAGAGACTTGTGGGAAAGCCAACCCTGAAAGGGACCCTTCAATCCTGGACATTGTCTTCAGGATTCCTTGTAGGTCAATATTTCCCATGCTGAATTTAGGAATTGGTCCTCCAGCTTTGTGTCTGAGTACTGGAGGTGCAGCTACATTAGCAAGTATAATACTGAGTTCTAGGCAACTTTCTCCTCTCTATATTGTCTGACACGAGGCCATTATTGTTTGAAATTTGTACTTCCACCCAGGAATATTTACATTTGGCATTTCATCAATGTCAAGTTTTACTGATGGAAAGTGGAGCTGGGGACCACAATTGACATTATGTATTTCAACCTGAAATTGTGCCCACAGATGGAATATTGCCTGGATCCATAAAATCTTCAGTGATTCATGTCCCGCCAATCTCAATGTGTCTGTTGACCTTCCCAACGCAGTTCAAGAATCATTGCTTTTGCAACATCTTTTCCCAGACTCCTAAAAGATATGTTGCAGCCCAGAAAAGAGAAATGACTGAGGAGTTTCCAGGGATTCCCAGTTTGGGGCCGAGGGAGTCTTTCACCAACCTTACACTCTTCCGAATATTCTTAAGATTGACCTCAACCCATACCTATCTCACCCTGTCCTCTGTTTGTTCTCCTTACCTTCTGCCTAAAGTTTGAACTTGATTATCTAGACTTTGATTATGAAAAAAATAATTAGAATGAGGAGAGTTTGGCAGTCAAAAACAATTCCTTTTGAATCTTGGCTTTACTTATTAAGTTATGTGACCTTGTTAAATCACTTTCCCTCTCAGTGCCTCGGTTTCTTCAGCTGGTAAAGAGAATGTGGTGAATGTGGCCCTGGCTCCAGAGTGAGAGTACAAGAGTTCAAATCCTTACTGTTATTTTTAACCATCTTTATAACCTTGGCAAGTCACTTCCCCTTCATAGGACTCAGCTTCCCCTTCTGTAAAATGAGGAAGCTGGACTTGATGGATTCTAAAGTTCCTTGTATCTCTAGGGCTAAAATCCAATGTGTGTCTTCCATCATATCATTTCTATTCCCTGGGTCTCGGTTTCTCGTTCTATAAAATGAGGGAACTGGACTACATAGACACTGAGGACCCTACCAGCTCTAGATCTACAAACCTATGATAACAATCCCCCGTTCCAACTATTTCATGATGTTGTCGTATTTAACAGAAAAGAAACTCAACTTTTGTAATTTGTTACCGACATTGACTACTCTTTAGTGTGCTCTTTTTTGTATTACTAGAGTCATCATATTTATTGTTCTTTTGGCTCTGCTTTCTTAACACTGAATCACTTCACAAGACTACCCATGTTTTTTCTAAATTCCTCCTATTAGTTATTCCTTATGGGACAATTTTATTCCATTGCATTCATATACCACAAGTTTTTCAGCTATCCCCAAGTGCTTGGCACATACTTTGTTGCTAGCTTTTCGCGATCATAAATAATTCTGCTAGGAATAATTTGGTTTGGGTGAAGGCGTGTGCTGGTAAATTTTTAACAAATGACTCTCCAAAAGAAAAAAATCGCATGCCCCACACACTCTTAAGTTTAAACTGCATCATTAGCATTTCCGCCATCACTTTCTTAAGTCTAGACAATCAACAAAACAATAAATCGAGCCCTGATTTGTAGTACTTGCCAATCTCTGAGATATAAATGCTCACACTGGAAATTCAGAAATTAGCTCTTCTAAGCGCCAGTACACTCCTGTTCTTGGGTCTTGTATTATCCTCCTTGGTGTGTAAACCTAATATAACGGGTCAAAGGGTAGGAACAATTTACTAACTTTTCTGGCATGAATCCAAATCGTATTCTAGAATGGTACCAATTTACACTTCAATACAATGAATTATCACATCTGTCTTTCCACATTTTCTATATTAATTTTCCCATTTTCGACCAGCTTGACTAAATTTATGGGCATGAGGGGGTTGTTTTAATTTGCATGTCTCTGAATATTAGTGAATTTGAATAATTTTGAAATGACTGCTGCTGGTTTGCATTTTTTTCTTTTGAAAAGTGTTCATCTCTAATCGATGCAATGACCAACCACGATTTCAGAGAACCAGTGATGAAGCATGTTACACACCTCCCAGTAGAGAAGCAATAGCCTTAAGGAGAAAAAGGAGACATCCGTTTTTGGACATGGTGAACATGAGAATTATTGGGATTAAGACACAAAAGTAGAAGTTGTCCTTGTAAAGGAAAAGGGTCATCTCTTTATTGGAGAATAGAACAAAAAAATGGTATTTCATTAAAGATGGAAGAAGGGTTTCAGAGGACTCAGAAGACTCCTCTGCCAATTTTTTTTGTTTTCTTTATTGATAATTATTTTCATTTCTTGCATTTTCCCCTGTGTCACTCCTCCTTTCCCTTCCAAAGAGCTATCCCTTATAACAAAGCTTCTTAAACTTTGGGTCTCGACCCCATATGGGATCACATAACAATGTGGGGGTCATGAAATTATGATTTCTTATCAGTAAATATTTGATTTGTATACCTATTTTATATACCTATATCCCTAGAGTCATGTAAAAATTTCTCAGGTGAAAGAGAGTCGTGAGTGAGAAAACTTTAAGAAGCCCTGCCTTATAACAAAGGATTTTAGAAGAAAAATCCAAACATTGCCAAACCAAATCAAAACAATACATTAGAATATCAGAAGTTATGTGCAATATTCCCTTCTCATGGACCTCCACCTCTACAAAGTATCAAGGGGAGGTAAGTTGTCATATATCTTGTTTGGCACCAAGCTTGGTCTTTATAATTTTGCAATACTCACTTTTATAGTTTGGGTAATTTTTTTCCCATTTACATTGCTGTAGTCATTGTATATATTGTTTTCTAGACACTATTTACTTGATTTTACCATATCGATTCATGTAAGTTTTCTGACATTTCTTTCTTTTCTTAATTTTGGTTATTTCTCATAGTACAGTCATATTTCATTCCATTATTATGCCATAATTTGTGTTGGAACAAAAAGTACTTACATATATATTTGGGTACATACGGAGTCTTTCTTTTTGTCAGTACCCTTCTTGGATTATATACCTAGAAGAGGGATCTCTGAGTCAAATAATATGGATATTTTAGTCCATCAATAAACATTTATGAAATGCTTAATATATAGCAGGCATTGTACTAAGCACTGGTGATAAAAAGAAAGGCAAAAATAGTCCCTGTTCCCTGGGAGCTCACAATCTAATGGGGAAGACAGTATGTAAACAACTATGTTTGCTGTTCAGTCATTTTTCAGTCATAGCTGACTCCATTACCCCATTTGGGGTTTTCTTGGCAGAGATACTAGAGTGAGTTGCCATTTCCTTCTCCACCTCATTTTACAAAGGAGGAAACTGAAGCACACAGGGTGAAATGACTTGACAAGGGTCATATAGCTAATAAGTGTCTGAGGTTGAATTTAAACTCAGGACTTCCCAACTCCAGACGCAGTGCTCTATCCACTGTGCCACCTTGCCGTAAGCTACAAAGAGGATAAATCTGAGATGATCAACAAAACAAAAACTGAAATTTAAAAGTATGTCTTAAGAGTAAAGACTTCTTGTAGAAAATGGCATTTTAGCTGGAATCTGAAAGAAGCCAGGAGTCAGAGGTAAGGCAGGAAAGAGATCCATGGAAGAGATCATTGACAGCTTTGGAGAGGAGGGCAGTTGCAAATGAAAGATGAGGTTGAAAGCCAGATTGTAGAGTTAAGAAGAAAGTGAGAGGAAAAGAAACGAAGGTACCTACTGAAGACAACTTTCTCAAGGAGTCTGGTCAAAAAAGATAGGAGATATATGGGACAATAGCTTGAGAGGATAGATGAATCAAGGGAAGGATTTTTTTTGAGGTTAGGGAGAAATGTGTAGGCAGCAGGAAAGCAGCTAGTAGCCAGAAATAGATGAGAAGTGAGAAAGTGGGAGTGAAAGACGGAACAACCTGCTGCAGAAGATGAGATGGAACGGGATCACTTGTGCATGTAGAGGAGTTTGCTGTGACAAGAAGGGCCACCTCTTCATGTGAGACAGGGCTAGAGAAGGAGGAAGTGGCAGACGGCACCTGGGTAACATGAAATCAAGAATGAAAAGAAAGAGCTCTCAGTGAATATCTGTATTTTTTTCAGGAAAATATCAGACCAAGTTCTCAGTTGACAGAATATGGAAAAGAGGTGCCATGGGAGGTTGGAGAAAAGATGAAAAGGTTGGGCAGAGCTACTGGGGAGGGTGGGATAGTGAGTCGATAAAGGAGGTATAGAAAAAATGCCTAGCAGCGGTGAGGGCCAAGTTGAGGTTGTGTAACAAATTTGTTGTGGACCAGTAAGAAGGACTGCATGATTTTTTCCACCTTTGAACAGTAGCACAAGTGTAAGAGGGACAACAAAGTTTGATCAAATAAGAGAACACAGATGTAATTTGTGGTAGATGGAAAGGTCAAGAGTATGACCATCTTTGTAAGTGACCAAAGTGGGATGGAAATGGTCATGAGAAATAAGCAAACTGAAGAACTGAGTTTAGGAGGTTGGAGGGAATCTCAGTATGTATTTTTTAAATTATTTTATTATAGCTTTTTATTGACAAATCATATGCATGGGTAATTTTTCAGCACTGACCCTTGCAAAACCTTCTGTTCCAAATTTTTCCCTCCTTCCCCCCATCCCCACCTCTAGATGGCAGGTAGTCCAATACATGTTGAATATGTTAAATTATATGTGAAATACAATATACGTATACATATTTATACAGTCATCTTGCTACACAAGGAAAATAGGATCTAGAAGGAAAAATAAAACCCGAGAAAGAAAACACAGTGCAAGCAAACAACAATAGAGGAAAAATGCTATGTTGTCCACACTCAGTTCCCATGATCCTCTTTTTGGGGGTAAATGGCTCTCTTCATTTCAGTATGTCATCCTTCATTTGAAACTGCCCTCCTCTCCAAAGCTGGCTTTTTAAAGACAGTATGATGGGAGGAGTGGAAAAGGAGAGAAAGACTGAGTCAGGCATAGAACTCACTGAGGAAAGAAGGGGAGCATCCTGGAGGGTGTTAGACACCAGACAGCTACAAGAATTTTGATTGGATAGTAGATATGGCTTGAGTAAACTACAAAGGAAGAGTGGTAGTGGTAGAGAGAGAACCTGGAAATGGCACTGGGGAGCAAGGAGTATTCCAACTCTTCCCCCTCAACCAGTAATTTACTTTTTAATAATATGGCATGATTTTTCATTAATATTACTTATTTTCATAATATTGCATATTTTTGCATGTATTATAGCCCCCATTCTAGCTTATAAGCACAAAGAGATCTTATTTTGCATCTCCTCTAGTACATAACAGTGCTTTCATTCATCCTTTAGGTCAACAAATATTTATTAGATACCTACTGTATACAAAGCCTTCTATGTTGAAAACTGAATGTCTTTCATGTTGAAGCAAAACTCACATTTTCTGATCGTACTAAGCCAAGATTGGGGTAGAGAAAGAATTTTTCTCCTGGGGAAAATGGTTTGATCACATTGGCCAGAGATAAGTAACTCTAAAAACAAAGTCTCCAGACCAAGTTCACAATAGGTTTTTTTTGGAAGGCCAAATCAGAGCACTGAGATATACAGAAAAAAATTGCAGAAGCATTGATATCAAAGTGGACAAAAGTCTACAAGGAGTGCCCCAGGGCTCTGTTACTGGCCCAGTGTTATTTAACATTTTTTAATCAATGAAGAGGAAGGGGAGGGAATTAAGCATTTATCTAGTGCCCACCGTGTGCTAGAAAGTATACCAAGTGTTTTCACAAATATCATCTCATTTGGTTTTTTTTTTTGAATGCCCAAACAAAAGTTCTTTATTTTAAATATCTGTTACTGTGACCCTAGGAAAATGGGTACCTATATTAATATGCAAACAATATATACACTAACTTAAATAATCAAAGGCATTTGTTAATGGATTAATTGGATCTTCTCATTTTCCAAATATTTTAGGTAAGTTCAAATTTCATAGTTAAAGTGATACCTATCATCTCATTTGTTAATGAGGCTTATAAAGTCTGAAACTAACACAAATCTAGGACCGATAGTTAACCTTTGGACAACGGTGATCATAATGATGATGACGATGGTAATGATGTTGGCAGTCATAATGACGGTGATGGTAATGCTGATGCTAATGAAGAGGATAATGATGATGATGGTAGCTAGCACTTAGATAGTATTTTAAGGTTTAAAAAGCATCTTACGTTAATATCTCATTTTGGAGTATCTCTGGAAGACAACAAGATAGTGAAGAGTTTTAAGTTCATACAGGGATCATAGTCTTATGTCTGTAAGTTCATACAGTCTTAAGTCATACAGGGATCACGTGAAGAAAATGGGGACCTTTATCCTGAAGAAGAGATGGTACAGTGGGGACATGATGGCCAACTTCAAGCATTTGAAGGACCATTATCGAGAAGGGGTACTGGGCCTTTCCAGCTTGGCCCCAGAGAATGGAACTAGGAAGAAGGCAGAGATTTTCTATAGAGACAAATTTAGAGTGGATAGCGGGAAAAACTTACCATTGGGAAGCTGGTAAAAAGTGAAATGCCTCTCAGAAGTTGTGAGTTGCCCAACAAGTTACGGTAGATGAATGTGAGAGATACTGTACTATAAGAAATGATGAACTTGACGATCTCAGGGGGAAAATGGATAGACATGTTAAAAATAATGAAGAGAGAAATGAACAGAACCAAGAGAACGTTGTATATAGTAACAATAATATTGTTTTAAGAACATCTTGGAATGACCAAGTCATTTTGACTATGATAAATACCCAAATTAATATAAAGGACTTATATGAAGGAAGATTATATCTGTATTCAAAGAAAGAACTGATAAATAGAAGTATTGAATGATTTTAGATATATAGATATAGATATATGCCCACATACATATATATGTCTGTATGTATATATGTAATATATATGCACACACATATTTGGATCTAATGATAGCCATCTCTAGGAAAAGGGGAGGGGAGGGCAAAAAAGTTACATGATAATTTTATCTAATATATGTAATTTTATTTATATTTATGTTAATTTAACTTTATTAAATCTATTTAAAACAAATAGCAAGTTGTACATACTAGATCTGTAGTTTCATGTACCACTTTTTTTTATTCTCTTATAAATGCTTCTTTTAGCTCAGAAAAAAATAAATAATTTTTAAAGAGACAATTTTCCATTGTCAAAGGTCATCAAGCAGAGGCTGCAAGGTCATTTTTACACGGGTCCTCAAACTACGGCCCACGGGCCAGATGCAGCAGCTGAGGACATTTATCCCCCTCACCCAGGGCTATGAAGTCCCTTTATTTAAAGACTCACAAAACAAAGTTTTTGTTTTTACTATAGTCCGGCCCTCCAACAGTCTGAAGGACAATGAACTGGACCCCTATTTAAAAAGTTTGAGGACCCCTGGAAAATATCATAGGGAGGATTCCTATCCAGGTACAAGTTGGATTGCATGCTCTCCCAGATTCTGCAATTCCACGTTCAGTTCGGGAATTCAGTATTGAGTTAGGAGACAAAATATGAAACACTGAATTGAATTGAACCCTATTTGTCTGACTGAGCTCGCCTCCCTAAGGCTTAGGCCCTTTATGTAAAGCAGCGGTTTGTGTTCTGTACTTCCAGGCTGCGTGGACGAGCCAACTTAGTCCTGAATCAGGTCTGCCACAGGCCCTCCTGACTTGGCCACGTCAACCAGACCCGAGCAGAACCAGTGTAAATTATTCCATTTTTCTTCCTCCTGCCTTGCCTAAGGCACGGCAGCAATGTCCAGCTTCTCTGCACCCTCCGGCACCGGCTACAGCCACAGATCCCAGGGGAGAGCTATACCACACTGCCCCTGCCCGAGAGCATGAAGAGGGGAATGGGGAAAAGGAAGCTTTGGGACCCAGAAGGCCAAAAGGGATTTGTAAAGCTCTTCATTGCTCTTTTCTCCTGTGGTGATGGATTTCCCAGGGTTTGTGATATATTTGTACAGTAGCTTCGAGGTTTACGGAACACCACCGAGCAAAGAATTGGAATTACTCTTCTTTGTATTTCCCTTGCAATATACCTTTGCCAGCATAAAGCACATTACAACAACACTGGAACTATAATAAGGCCCTTAACACTCAGGAAAAGCCAGTTGTCCCCACAAGCCAGCTGTTCCGCCTTGAACCGTATTAACCCTGTGATTTCCACCGTCCGGTTTGGGATGACTTTCAAAGGCACCCCAAAAAATAACTGAACAACTGAGGTCTGCTGATACACTGTAGCCCCGGAGCAGGACACAAAGGCATCTCCCCCCTTCCCCACTTACATAAAAATTTCAACTGTCTGTTTTTTTCCTCTGGTGTGAGTGACCCTTCTGTTGCTCCAGAAAGCCAAGCACCCTCAGGTGCACACTACACACCCCACACAGAGAGAGAGAGAGAGAGAGAGAGAGAGAGAGAGAGAGAGAGAGATAGCGCTTAGTAGGTTTTGTGAATTTCTGTGGTCAAAAATTTCATACCTCTCTTCAATGTGCCTCTCTACACTTAGGCTGGGCTTTGAATAAATATTTTCTTATGGCCAACTAGATGATGCAGCGGTTAGAGCACCATCCCTAAAGTCAGGAGGACCTGAGTTCAAATAGCTGTGTGACTCTATGTGAGTCACCAAACCCCAATTGCCTCAGAAAAAATATATATTTTTGTCAATTTTTTTCTTCTTTCTCTTTTTTCCTAATTTTTTTTTTAATAATAAAGGATGGTTCTCTGGAAGGAAAGAGAGAAGAATAGGGGAGAAATGTAGGGGGAGTGAAAAAAAAGACAGTTAAAATCAACTGCCAAAAGAAAAGGCACCGAGCATGGAAACATAGAGTTTCAGAGATGGGTGGGACTTTAGCAGCCATCTGACTCAATCCACACCTCCAAATGAATCCCACTACAACAGGTCAGATAAGCAACCATCCAATTTCTGCTTAAGGACATCCACGGGGGGTGGGGGGGGGAGGAAAACCTTCCACAAAAGTCCATTTGGACAGCCCTCATTCTTTAGGTCGAGCCTGAGTCTGCCTTTTGCACCATCTAGCCAACAGGTTTGTAGATTCTAGAGTCACTGAACCAAGAGGTCTTAGAGATTGTCTAGTCTCCTAAGAAAGCTAAAGCCTCCGCCATCTTGTTTCCCTTTGTCTTTTTCCATCCAACAAAGGAAAACTTCCAAGTACTGTAGAATGTCCACAGATTTTAAAGTAGAATCCTACGAGGAGGACACCTCCCTACCATCCAGGAGGTAGGTACCATCCCAACACACCCAGGAGAAAGGCTGGAGAAGATGCTACAGGAGGTGAGACCAGGGTTCACAAAGGAGATTTTTGTGGATCTGCCAAACCTGACCCTCTGGAGGATGGACCCCAAAAGATACCAACAGACAATGGAGAGAAGTTACCCAAAGGGAAAAAGGGAAATGCTGACGACGCAAAAAATGGAGGCGCCAAAACAGATCGGGGAGGAAAGCTGAAGGTGCTAGAGATGCCAAAGAAATTGTTGCTTTCTGATAAATGGGGACTTTGAGGACCCATGCCAGTTGAATTATAATTTTTATCAATTTAATGATGATGTGAAAATTTTGTTTTCCTTTGAGGATAGTCAAGATACTTTGGAGACCATCAAACTTAAGTCCTCTGTTATATAGTTGGGGAAATTTATACTTAAAGAGTAGAAAAACTGGCCCAAGATCACATCGGTCATTTGGAGACAAAATCAGGACCAGAGCCCAAGTTTTCTGAACCAAAATCCAAATCAGCTCATTAATTATAGCCCAGGAATCAGTAGCAATGGGGTAGGGGCTGTTTCTTTTCTTATGCACCTGCTCACTATGCTCCCCACCCCAAGTGATAGCCACCCTGGTATCACCCACTATGGCTGAACATTTGTGCCCAAGTAAGATTTCACTTCTCACCAGGAAAGTAATAAGCACGTGACTGGGCCCATTTTTTCCCCATGATGAATAAGCTGGATGTGATTTCTATCAAATCATTCTGGACGTAAGCCCGTTGCCTTCCCATCAAGAAATCAGTATGCGGAGTGAAATATGAAGTCAATATCAGTATCACAACATCTGCTTTTGATGCCTCCAGGACTAGCACCTGCACCCATTTTTCTAGTACTCCACAGATTCAACATATCAGACATTTTCTCTGTAACTATCATTTTGAAGAGAGCCCCCCCACCATGTCTGTGATTGTATCGCATGTCTTGGGTGTTTTAGTTTACAAACCTTTTGCAATCTACCCAGTCCATTTTTATTTTTATTTTTCAAGGCAATTGGGGTTAAGTGAATTGCCCAAGGTCACACAGCTAAGAAGTGTTAAGTATCTGAGGCCGCATTTGAACTCAGATCCTCCTGACTCCAGGCCTGGTTCACTATCCATTGTGCCACCTAGTTACCTCTTACACTGTCCTTTTAAAGCTATTGTCTCATTTAACCCAAACCATGTGGGGAATGGTAGTACAGTTGACATTATACCCATTTTACAGATAATAAAATTGTAGCTCAGAGAGAAGTGGCTTGAGCAAAGCCATGCAATGGGAAATGGCCAAAGTTGGGTCCAAGGTTTCCACCGGTGCAATTGAAAGAGAGCTAGATTTGGAATCAGAAGCTCTGGGTTCAAATCCTGTCTCTGATACTTACTGTATGTGATCTTGGACAATTCCCTTCCTTTCCCTGGGCCTCAGTTTCCTTCTCTGTAAAACAAGCTGGTTGGACTAGAAGAGACTCCTTCCTGTTCTAGGTCGAGGATCCAATGTGTGACTTTGCATAAATCATTTCCATTCCCTGGGTCTAAATCCCCCCCATGAAGTGAGAAGGGTAGTTCATGAGACAGTTGAAGTGCTCAAATGTGACAATATGTATTAAATATACTTTGAATGCTTCAGGTTTTAGAAAACGTATAACAGCACTATGAGGCAGATAATGTGCCTATTATTCCCATTTAAGAAGGAGAAACTGAGACTCAAATAAGGGATAGTGACTTCCCCAAGGTCACATAGCAAGGAAATGAATAGATGTGGGATTATGAACTCAGGAATCATGGTTTAAAATGATCCTTATGGTGTCTCCAGCAACGTCAGGATAAGGGAAAACTGTTTGTCCTTTGTTCTGGAAGAGGATTATGACATTGGGAAGGTGATGCCGTGACTTGCAAGTGAATTGGATTTAAGTGAGGGAGGCTGGGCAAGGTCACCGGCCTCGCTTCCCCACCGGAGCCAGCTGGGGCCAATGGCCTGGTAGAGATCAGGACAACTGGAGATGGCCCCCGATGCAATGGGAGACCTTGGATTTTGAAACTAAGGTCTTTAACGGGTCTCGGTTTGACTGAAGCAACGCCCAATCAGGGATGAAGGCTAGGGAGCAACTGAGGCAAAGAATCTCCTCTTTCACCTAGTCCAAAAAAAAATCTAAATAAATAAATTAATCTGGAGGGGGAAGTAGGACTGAACTCAATCAAGTCTCACATATATGATAAAGGAAACGGTCAATGGGAGAATAGGAAAAGAATACCCACTGCTAGAGGGAAAGGACCTTTGGTGCTCTCCCCAGGCACCTTCACATCCCTTGGAAGACAGCATGGTACACTGCAAAGGAAACTGGGATAAGAACCAGGAGACAAAAGCCCCAGGAGTCCTATCCTCCAGGTGCTGCATTCTCCTCCTCCATAGAGAGAGAGATACATAGATAGCTGCTGTCGTTATTCAGCCATTTTCAGTCATGTCTAATTCTTCCGAGACCTAATTTGGGGATTTCTTGGTTTAGATACTGCAGGGGGTTGTCATTTCCTTCTCCGGTCTATTTTACACATGAGAAAACTGAGGCAAACAGTGGGAAATGACATGCCCAGAGTCACACAGCTAATAAGTATCTGAAGCCAGATTTCAGCTCAGGAAGAAGAGTCTTCTGACTCCAGGCCGAGAGGTCTATCCACTGCACCACTTAGTATATGTAATATGCTAATTATATATTATATCTAGGAAGAAAAAAAAAAGGTAAATACCTTAGGAAGTTCTTGCAAGCCAGATGTGGTCATCTCTCTGTGGGAACTACATCTCATGGGACTCACTGGGAGGCAGGTCAGGCAGATATTATTATCCCATTTTATGGATGATAGACTGAGGTCCAGAGCAGTCAGATGATATATTCAAGGTCACACAAGACAAGATTTGGAATTCTAGCCTCCCGACTCCAAGTCCAGCATGCTTTGCTGTACTCCCGGCTACCTCTTCAAGAAGATTAATCCACGGAAGAGAATGCTGACTCTGAAATGAGAAAAAAAAAAATCATGACAAATTACGTTTCCCACATCGCACCCTGTGGGTCTCCGCCAGTAATAGATTCCGATATGCAAACATCAGCCCAGCACGTGAGCATCTGCAGCTATCCCCCCCCCCCCGCCCCCGAGCTTGCAGAAATGGCAATGCTCATTTGTAAGTGAAAGGTCACCCTCCCAGGGCTTACCCTCCAGTCAAGAAAGCAGACATTCATGTTCCAGTCAGCCCACGATCCCCACGCTAGGCACATTTGCCATTCACGTGATGCATGGTGGGTTCTGTTCTGGGACGAGGTCAAAATTCAAATCTTCTTCCCCACAACCAGCCAAAGACCTGCTTCCATGGAGAAATGTCTTCGAAGAAAATGGTACCTCAGTGAGTAACTGGCTGGGAGAGGTGAAGGCTTTTTAGATTAGTAGAAATTCTCCCCAGTTGACAAAAGACAACCTCCATTGACTCTAAGGAAACCCATTTTCTGGGCATTTAGGCAGAAAGATTGGCTAGGTGCCAAGTGGATAGAGAGCTGGGCTTGGAATGAGGAACACTCGTCTTCCTGAATTCAGATGGGGCCTCAGACACTTATTGAGTGACCCTGGGCACTGTCTGCCTCAGTTTCCTTATCTGTAAAATGAACTAGAGAAGGAAATGGCAAACCACTGCAGCGTCTCTGCCAAGAAAACCCCAAAGGGTCAGGTTCACAGAAAAACCAAGACCAGTCAGAAATCCATCCTTCACCTGAGGGTTGAAGCCAGACTCAGTAAGGTCAGAGGCCTGGCCAAGGTCTCAGCTGAACCCAAACTTCTCCCAGAACCAAAGGCCCATCCCATTTACCCAGATTAAATTACCGGGTAGTTCCTGTAGGAATAGGTGTTTTATAATTAACTTTATGGACACACGACAAACAAGAGGATTAAGAACAATAAGAAGAATCCTAGAGTTCTTGAAAATCCATTATTTTTCCAACAAATATTAAGCAACTACTGTGTGCAAAATGTTGTGCTGGGAAAAAATCCAGAGTTTACCTCTTCTTTCATGGAGTTCTCCATCTGGTAAGGAAATAGGATCCCAACAAAGATCAGCATAATGTCCAGTATCACACTGGAAATGCATTTAGACCAAGGAACTCATGATGAAAAATGCTACCTACCTGCAGATAGAAAACTGATGGCCTCAGAGTGCAGAATGAAGCATTTCTTTCTTCCTTTTTCTTTTTTTTCCAGAACATGGTTAATGAGGTAATATGTTTTGCATGACTTTGTGTATGTAATGGTCATTGTATTTCTTGACTTATCAATGGAGAGGAGGAAGAGAATTTGAAACTGAAAATAAAATTGGAAAAAAAAAACAAGTAAGTGCATTAAAAAAGGGTCAGACCAAAGCGCTTTGTACAACGAGGAGGAAACTCATTACTTCCCCCAGAGAGACCTTGAAAGGCTTCCTGGAGGAGCTAGACTTCAAAAGCTAGGTAAGAATGCCAGCAATGAAGAGGGGGAAGAGAGAGAATTCCAGGCATAGGAAACAGCAGGCGCAAAAGCCTGGAAGAAGGAGAATAGAAGAAAGAGGGTCGACTACTTTGTGTATAGAAAAGCTTGGGTGTGGGGAGTGATGGGAGAATAAACAGAAAATACTGTGGAGGCAGACTTTGAACTTGGCAAAGTTTGAATTTTACCGACTGTGAGGTCAGTAACAAGTACTATCACTCTGTTGAGGAAATTGAGACTTCAAAATGGGGGTGACTTACTCAAGGTTTGCGAACTAAGACTGAAACGAGTCAAACTCTTTTTCATCTTTTTAAAGGTCTCCCCCATCCCCATCCCATCCCCATGCAGACATCCCCTCCTGATGTGAATTCAGTTCGACAGCAATCTGGCTTCCGCACGCCAACTTCTCTCAATAGACAGTGGAAAGCTAAAACAGCCAGCTCAATTCCCCCATTGATCAGATAAGCTGCACAATTTTAGGAAGATCGAGATTTAGAAAGGTTGCACCCAGTGATCTCTTTGGTCTCTTAAAATTCACTGTCTGTGATCTGGTGGCCCACATTGGTCTTTACCCATTGATAATTGGGCACCCAGCTCTACCAGGCTTCCCAAACTCAGTGACTCTTCTCTCCACGGGATCACAGGACGTTTGAAGTTGGAAGGACAATCCCGTGATCTCTTTTTAAAACTTAAATGATTGTATGATGTGGGAGGGACTTTACTGGAGAAGATGCTGTGCTGTATAAGCAAAGCAGAATTGAATTAGCCCAGAAGAAACTTGGGATGCACTAAGTTAGAGAAGCATCCCGAATCTTCATAGGGACTATTTGTGCCCGACCTGTGGCAGAGCATTCTAAGCTCTGAGAAGTCACAGTTGGACACACTAACTGTAGCAAAGTGACGTCATTTCAGTCCTCTTCCAGAACCAATGACAACAATGTAATCTAATGTTACAGAAAAGGAAAACAAAGGCTCAGATAAATAAACTCCATTTAAGTTGATGCAATGGGCATTTTTTAAGCAACACACACACACACACACACACACACACACACACACATAATATCCTAATAAGTGGGTGAGCCAAATCCTTTGATGACAAGTCCAGGGCTCTTTCCTTCAAGACTGGCCCCTTTCCTTCAAGCAACTGAGAAAAACAATGAGCAAATTCACAGAACGGGCTCCTTTTATACTTCACTTGTAAAGCAAGATCATTTATTAGTTTGAAGAGGACCTTGTATATGAAGGAACAAGTGTTGCTGCAGCTGGATCAAAGAAGTGACATGAGATGTGAATTTTGCCCATTCTTGTAGAAAACCAAACAACTTTTCATTTCCAACTTTGATGGTTTTAATGAAGGGAATGCATCTTACTTAAAGCAAGCAAATGATTAATTTGCACCATGGAAGTCAATAAACTGGTCCCTAACGAATGACCTGGTTATTTGTTTTTCTCTCCCAATGGACATTAATAGAGTCAGTTACACAGGCCAGCATCAGAATCATGAAGACCTGGGTTCAAATTCTGCTCCTCGTGTTATTAGCTGTATCATCTTTGGGCTGACTTAATCTCCCAAGGCCCCAGGCAACTTTCTAGAACTAGATATGGTACATTGCTAGATACTAATGAATCCCATTCCAAATGGGCACAATCCGAGCCTAAGCAGAAACAGATGGTAGGCGGTGATGGTCACCGTCGAAAACATCTAAACAATAGTGAACAATTCAGTCTATTTAGTGAAAAAAGCAATCAAACGGTTTCTATGATGCCATATAGACCCAGTTTCTACTTGTCAGAATAGGTTAGTTGCTGTTCATTAGGTTGTTTAAACAGAATGGAGACATCATAAGCAAAGCGTTTCTTCAGTCACTTACACCAGCGATCCAATCTTCCCTCCGTCAGAGACGTGACCTGAAGAATCGTATATAACATTTGGCTCAGTCTTCTTAGGATGATTTTTTCTACCGGGTCCTTAAAGAGAAAGAAAAACAAAAAGAGGATTTACGTTTACAGGTCGCTGACACATAAAACTATAATTAAAGCACTAAATCTTTCCAAAGAAATGTGATGTACAAAATTAAATTCAGCATTTAGCTGGCAAGGAGTCCCATTGGCTAGATCAAATTGATATATGGAGGATCCATTCTGAGGTCCTGTAGGTGATTATTTTATGGGATTATATTCTGGCGGGCCCCCAGTGTTATGATTTCTCTCTGAGACTGTCAGCCAGGGTGAATTACTGGCGATATTAGCTGGAACCCAAGATTGAGCTACATTAACGGGCCTTGATTTTATTTCTCCTCAAATGCCATGGAGACATATGGAAGTCGGTCTTTCCTCTCACATTTCCAGAGCCCTGCGACAAATCAGCATTTACCATTCCCCTGCACCAGAGAACATTTCTTGCACTGGATTTCAGAGTCAAGAGAAAGCTAGAGCATCTTGTTTCTAAAAACCTGGTTTATTGGCCCTATAAAACTGTCACTGGCTTATGCCTGTCTTGTAAATATTGGGTAAAATTAACATAAACTTCCTGAATGGGGGTGGGGGAGGGCAGCCCGTTCCCAGAGTGGGGAGGAGCGAGGAAGAGAAAATGGATGAGATAGGAGAGATTATTTACCACCACCACCCCCATGAGATTTTAACTGAAAACAATTAGTGGGAAAGACACCACTTCTTGCTATAACTTATTCTGGGGCCTAATGAGGACACGGGATGGCCAGAAAGGGCCCGGGTACGAGCGCCAACAAACGGCCGTGTTATTTACAGACTCGGGCGCTGACCACATTCTCTAACATGAATCACAGAGCCGCCGTTCTGGCTCGCCTCCTGAAAATCTATTGGGAAGCTGTATATTTGGAAGCTCTGACTGCCTTCCTTGTAGGATGGGCGACCCAATCAATCCTCTGGGTTATGACCAGGTGTAAGTCATAAAACAGCAGTTATAGCAGGTTTTATAGAGCTGCGAGGCGGGCCACTCATGAGGAGGATATGTTCATAATAGCCTTAAAAAGGAGACTATCCTTCATGTCCTTCACTTGCTTCTCCCAGGGAAGGCGCTGCTGCAGAGCAACAGCCTTATTTACTAACATTTCTGGCCATTTGAAAACCTTTTTGCATTCACTTCTAGCTCAGTTCACTTAGCAAGTATTTATTAGGTGCTGGGCTTGTCCGAGGAATACTACAAGGGTGCCGGAGACTTACAGAATGGGCCTCGTGGACCAGCTAGTATAGGATCCCATCTCTAACCAGAGCACTGAAGGACAAGTGATGGGAAGGCCTGTTCAACCGTCCTCCCTTCCGTCCAGCCGGGAGCTCATGCCTCTCAAAACAAAGGGGGTAGTCTATGGGCACCGAATTATACGTTGTCAGTGTATGGATTCGATCTGATTAATTATCTCTTTTATGTTATGGGGGAGGGTCTATGGCGGCTTGTGGGTAAGTCATTAGGAAGGGGCAGAAATGTTTAAGAAAAAGAATCAATAAGCCTTTTTTTTAATCTCACAGGTTGCACATTTTTCAAATATTCAACATTATTCATATAAACATAATATCTCACAATGGGGAAAGAACCTCAGGGATCATCTAGTCCAAATAAAGGTGGACAGAAATGTTCTCTCCACAACATCCCGAACCTATCAATAGTCACCTCCCTCCAGGGAAGGAAATCTCTCTCCCAAATTAATTCATTCACCTTTGGAATTGCTAGGAGTTTCCTGGAGCTAGAACTGAAAAGAAGCTTGGAGGTAATCTGATCCAGCTCCCTTGCCCCAGAAAAACTGAGACCCAGAGGAGGGTAAAGGAATCATTCCTCTACTCCTCTCACTGTGCTGGCTACCCACTTCTGCATGGACTCTAACTCAAGTTAACTCCATATAAAAAGTATAACTCCACATGCACCTCTTATAAATATCCTCATAACAGAGAAGTGGGGGGGCTCCTGGAACAGAACAGCGTACACATTGTCAGATACAATTTCTGTACTCAAAAGTTTCACCCAATTGTTTCTCCATCACAAAGGACTGTTCGATCTGGGGATGGAAATAAGGAAGGAAAGGATTGCAAAATAAAGACGATAGGCATCAAAAAAGAGTCCAAGGAAGGGGATGTGGCTGGACCTGTGATTTTATCAGCACAGAGATTCTATTGACAGGTGCAGGTTGACCCTCTTATCTGCAATTATAGACTGAAAGCACCAAGAGGCCATGTGATTTCCTCAGGGTCACACAGGCAGTAGTATATGGCCTTGGTGGGATTTATATGAAATCAAGCCTTCCTGGTTCCAAGGCCAGTTCCCCATCTACCATATCAAAGCTTCTTCTTTTTTTAATTTTAATAGAATTTTGTTTTTCCAAATATGTGCAAAGATAGTTTTCAACATTCACCCTTACAAAACTTTGTGTTCCAAATTTTTTTCCCTCTATCTCCATTCCCCATCTTCTAGACAGCAAATAATCCAATATAGGTTAAACATGTTCAGTTCTTCTAAACATGTTTCCATATTCATCATGCAATATGAGAAAATCTGATCAAAAGGGGAAAAAAACACAACAAAGAAAAAAACAGCAAGCAAACAAACAATGACAAAGGTGAAAATCCTCTGCTTTGATTCACAGTCAGTTTCCATAGTTCTCTCTCTGGAAGTGGATGGCACTTGCCATCACAAGTCTATAGACCAGATGTAAATAACGGAATATTATCATTCTATAAAAATGATGAACAAGCTGATTTTAGAAAGGCCTGGAAAGATTTACATGAACTGATGCTGAGAGAAATGAGCAGAACCAGGAATATGATGTACACAATAACAGCAAGACTGTGTGATGATCAACTACGACAGACTTGGTTCTTCTCAGTGGTTCAGTGACCCAAAGCAATCCGAATAGACTTTGGACAGAAAATGCCATCTGCATCCATGGAGACTGAATGTAAATCAGCTCAGGTTATGTTTGCTATTTTTTTTCTTTTTCTTCTGCTTTTTTTCTCATAGTTTTTCTCTTTTTTCTGATTTTTCTCTCCCAATATGATTTATAAAGAAATGTATATCTTTAAAAAAATAAATGTACATGTATAACCAAAAAAAAAATAAAACAATAGCCTCTTAAACTGTGAGTCATGACCTCATATGTGGTCACCTCACTCAGTGTCGGGGTGGCAAAATTATGATTTATTATCAGTAAATGTTTGATTTCTATATATATGTTATATACCTATATACTTAGTCACATAAAAATTACTCAGGCAAAAAAGGATTGCAAGTAGAAAAATTTACCATCGTGTATTTCCAATAAAAATACTTTTAAAAAATAATATAAATTTATGCTCTTCCCTTCAATGATATTTTTCATTTATTTAATGAAAAAAAATCTACCTTTAATTAATGATTAACTAAGCCTCCTTCCTGATAGCAAATAGGTGTGTGAGGCTTTATCGCACCAGGGAGATTCAAACACTCTTTTCCCTTCTGAATTGAAAAGATACTTTCATATCTTTATCCTCAAGGTAAATGGAGTTCCTTGGGGTGGGGGGAGGAATTACCTTCAAATAAAGAAGAATCAGCTGAAGCACAATTCTGGAACTTGCTCATTAGGCCTCTTTGCTGCACATGGTGGTCAGGTAGAAGTCTTTACCAGCAATGATGAGAAGAAAAAGATACCCGGGCCTAGGAACACCTATCATAGTGCAAAGGGAGAAACAAAATGACATCTGCAGCTTCAAAAAATGACAAATCTTTTTTCCAAAGCAGAGTCACCCTGGAGATCTGACCAATAGTGAAGATCTCGGAACTGATGTGCTTGCTCAGACATGCTGGGGGGCAGCTAATGCCTACAAAGATGAGGAGACTGCTTGGCAACTGGCGTGATGGGTCCCTGTGGACATCAGTTGCCCAGCAACAGACTCTGATTCCTTGGAGCAGGGAGATGGTGTGATGAGGATGTGGGAAATCTCCCATGAAGACACCTTCAAGAAGCCTCCTTTTTCTACATCATCCTACAGGAGAGATCCAAGTGGCAATGTGGAAAGAGCCTTGGACCAAAGCCACACACGTAAGTTGGAACCTCACCTTTGCCACTTACAGTTTGTACTGGGTGACTTTAAACAAATCATTTAACCTCCATGGGCCTCACTTTTCCCATTTCTCCTTCTCCACAGCCTCCTTTCCCACTCCAAACATGGCCATCTAACAGCTGCAGTCCAGATTATTCCTGGATTCTGTTGCTGGGAGTCAAAATCTGGGTAAATATCAGCAAATTGCACGTCAGGAGTGTGTATCAGTAGACCTGATGCTACTACTTCTCCTGGGTGATGGATCACACATTGTCTACTGTCTCCCACACTGGGATGTCCCATCTTGGCTCTGTCCTGGGCCCTCTTCTCTTTCTCTCTCTCTTTCTCTCTCTCTCTCTCTCTCTCTCTCTCTCTCTCTCTCTCTCTCTCTCTCTCTCGTCTCTCTCGTCTCTCTCTCTCTCTCTCTCGTCTCTCTCTCGTCTCTCTCTCGTCTCTCTCTCGTCTCTCTCTCGTCTCTCTCTCGTCTCTCTCTCGTCTCTCTCTCTCTCTCTCTCTCTCTCTCTCTCTCTCTCTCTCTCTCTCTCTCTTTCTCTCTCTCTCTCTCGTCACTCTCTCATAAGCTCACGTAGGGCCGATTATTCTCTCTCCATAGGTAACTACCAGATCTGTATCTCCAGTCCTGACCCCTCTCCTTCACTCTAGTTTCTCATCACCTTAACATCATAAAGTCAAAACTCTCAAGCTGGAAGGGACCTTAAAAGCCATCTAGCCCAACCTCTTCAATTTACAGAGGAAACCAAGACCCAGGGAGGTCCAGGGGCTGCTCCAGGGTCATACGGCTGATAAATATCAAGAAGACCGGAGTCTGAAATCCACCTCAGACACTAGCCCTGCAACCTTCAGCAAGTGGCTTAAATTTCTCCAAGCCTGTTTCCTCTTTCATTAAGGGAGGCCTAGCTTTCAGGACTGTTGTGAGGATCACACGAGATGATGTGTGCAAAGCACTTGGCAGATCTTTCACTGCTATATCCATGTAAACTATTCGGTCACTCCCCTACTCAAGAATTTTCAATGTCTCCCATCTGGCTCTGGCATAAAATACAATCTCTTCAATCAGATGCTTCTAGTACTCCTACCTACTCTTCCAGATGTGTTACACTCCTCCTCCTAGTCCATGTTACTGACAGACTGGCCTGCCAGCTGTTGCCCAAACTCAACACACCATCACCTTCCTCTCAAACTTTGCACAGACCTGTCCCATGTCTCCAATGTGTCCCCTGGTCATCTATTCCACTAAAAGTCCCTAGATCCCTTCTAGATCCAG
Organism: Sarcophilus harrisii; assembly: GCF_902635505.1. Classification (NCBI taxonomy): domain Eukaryota; kingdom Metazoa; phylum Chordata; class Mammalia; order Dasyuromorphia; family Dasyuridae; genus Sarcophilus; species Sarcophilus harrisii. Next base: position 33,559,337 of record NC_045432.1, read on the forward strand.
CTCAGGTATCCCCTTCTCTACAAATTATTTCTTGATCCCCACTTTTCCAGAACTCTCTTGCTCCTCAAATTACTCTGCCATTCCCCTACATTTTATATATCCTGTATACCCCCACTAGAATTCTTGAGGGAAGGGACAGTTTGGATTTTGTCTGTGTCTCCAGCATCTAGTCCTGGTCACTGACATATTACATATGCTTAAAAAAAGGCTGCTTGAGTCTCAAATGGGGTTAATGTTTCTTATACTTCCCATCTCCACAGGCTGTTGTGGGGAAAAAAAATGAGTGTCACAAATCTGGAGCTGGAAGAGGCCTTGGAGGCAACTGAGGTCAAATCCCTTATTTTACAGAGTCTGAGACAGGTGACGTGACTCTTCCGAGAGCCACATAGCTAAAAGGTGTATGAGGTGAGATTAGAACCCGGTCTCCCTTCTTGCAGGTTCCTTACCTGTGGGATGCTTAGGAAACTCTAAAGAGTTAAAAACATGGTTCCTATGCCTAGCACTGAAAAGGACTTCTAGGCTCAGCTCACTCATTTTTACCGAAAAGAGAACTGAATCCTAGAGGGATGGAAGTGACTTATCCAAGATCACACAGGCAAATCTGCCTTTTGCTCCTGGGTCCTCTGATTCCAAATCAGAATGGTTATTATTTTCATCTGGAAATAGAGAGCATCAGCAACTAAATTCCTAGGCAGCCAAACCTGAACCAGAGATAATTCTAGGTTCTTTTCCCACCACCCCTATATTGTACCTTTCTAAATTGTCAAAAGGACGTTCCTTCATGCTCCCAGGACTGGGTTCATTTGTTTCAGCCATCTTCCTGGTTTAGTTTGGTTTTTTTTTTTTTGGAAATTTGATGGGGAATTAGAACCTGGTCTGCGTGTAAGAAATCTGAAAGAAATCTGGGAAAAGACAAGAGGGATAAGGAACTGGAGTGTCATTTGATATCATCTTGATAAAATGGCAGGTCCTCACCCTCAGCCTGCCACAATTAGGGTGATAAATGCCTGTTTCTTAGAGGCTTGTTTGAAAGTCAATTATGTAGATGATTCAGGGAATAGAGACAGATGGCCTTCTTCTGCACATGAGACAATCAGGTTGAACTTTGATGCAAGCCCAGAAAACACTGTCATTTCTGAGCCTCAGAGAAGGCCCCTGTCTCAGAGCTCAGCAAAGGACAATATGGATTTTTGCATTTGCCCCTTTCCGTTGACACTGCCCAGATGCCTTTTTATCCAGAGCCTCCCCCTTCAGCCTCCCCCCAACCATGGAAGCTCTGCTGTATTTCATCTTGAAGTCAAATATTGATCGTCCAGCCTGTCCGTGAGACTTTGATTAACACAGAAGGTTGCCATGTAAGCATCTTTTTCTTTGTTTTCGGCTAATTCCTTTTTTATTATTCACTTGCTGCAGTAAATCTTACTTTTATTGTCCAACTACTGAAGAAAGAAAAATGGATTGATTTGAGTAGCTAAATAATTCAGACTGCAGTTTGGGGAGGGGAAGGGTGCAGAAGGGCAGGAACTTAGGGATTTTTAAAGAAGGTTTGATGAATTCTATCCTGCAACTTTCCGGGCCCTCACCCACATATACCTCTAATCCTTTCCAACATTGAGGAGAAAAGGGGAAAAAATGTTTTTTTATTGACTTACAGGTGGGAAGGAGATATAGATGCTGACAGGTTAATGGTGCTTTAATGTGACGATGAGATTCAGAAATTACTGTTATGACAAGTCCGGGTTCAAAACCTCTGGCTGAGTGGCTTGTCACCCACCTTCAACACAAGGGCACCCACGGTACTGAACTTTAAACACTAGGTTTGAGCCCTCAACAGTCAATCCCAATACCACTAGGGTTCCCGAGCTTTCTGTGATGGATGGTTAGTACTTCCAAACCCAGGAGAGGGGAGCATGGGAAGTAAAGGCAAGAATGGAAACCACAGATGTGGTGAGGGACTCGCCACATCTCAGAGAGGAAAGGATGTTCTCTGGCCACGCAGGCCAACCTGGACCTGAAAGAGATAGCCACGGCCCAAAGCATTCCAACAAAGGGGCCTCCAGCCTCTGCTTGAAAATCTCCAGTGAGAACTATGCTCAAAAAGCTATCAAACTGTGCATAGCCTTTGATCCAGCAGTATCTCTAGTGGATCTGTATCCCAAAGAGATCTTAAAGAAGGGAAAGGGACCCACATGGGCAAGAATGTTTGTGGCAGCCCTCTTTGTAGTGGCCAGAAACTGGAAACTGAATGGATGCCCATCAGTTGAAGAATGGCTGAATAAGTTATGGCATATGGATGTTATGGAATATTGTTCTGTAAGAAATGACCAGCAGGATGAATACAGAGAGACTTACATGAACTGAGGCTGAGGGAAATGAGCAGAACCAGGAGATCATTATATACATCAACAATGATACTGTATGAGGATGTATTCTGATGCAAGTGGCCATCTCCAGCAATGAGATGAACCAAATCAGTTCCTATAGAGCAGTAATGAATTGAACCAGCTACACCCAGAGAAAGAACACTGGGAAATAAGTATGGACCACAACATAACATTTCTACTCTTTCTGTTACTGTTTGCTTGCATTTTTGTTTTTTTTCTTTTCAGGTTATTTTTACCTTCTTTCTAAATCCGATCTTTCCCATGCAACAAGATAACTATAAATATGTATACATATATTGGATTTAACATATAGTTTTACGTATTTAACATGTATTGGACTACCTGCTATCTGGGGGAAGGGGTGGGGGGAAGGAGGACAAAAGTTGGAACAAAAGGTTTTGCAACTGTCAATGCTGAAAAATTACCCATGCATATTTTTATATATATTGTAAATAAAAAGCTGTAATAATAAAAAATATTTAAAAAGAAAAAAAAAAGAAAATCTCCAGTGAGGAAGAACCCACTCCAACCTACTTTTGGAGAGCTCTAATCAGGAATATGCTGGTAAATGCTTATAACAACCGACTTTGGGGGGAGGGATTGTCTGTACAATACACTTTTAAGCTTCATCTGCATTATTGACACTTTCTCCATTACCTTCTCAAATCTAGACATTCAACAAAATAATAAATGAAGCTATAATTTGTAATATAACAATCGGCTCTTAAGAGTTGGTTCAAGCTGACTCTAGTATACTCCTGGAATTGGCAAGAAGTTCCTGGTATCAAGTTTAAATGTGCTTTGTTGCATTTTTCAACCACTGCTCCTAGTTTTACCCACTTTGGACAATCAGAACAACAAAATTAATCCCTTTTCCTAATGAGAGTCTTTTGAATACTTAAAATCAACCATTAGAATATAGTCTAAGCAGGAAATAATCATAAGTAAAACTGGAAGGGAGACAAATAAATGAGAGATTAAAAGGAAAAGAAGAAAGGATAAAAAGTGGGACCAGGGGCAGAGTAGGGCAAAAGAAGAGCTGCAACTGAAATGGACCAAGATGTTTCATTTAAAACATCATGAGGGGAAGGGGAATTCCTTCTCTTCTACCACTTTCTTCTATTTATAAAGAGGAAAATGGAAGTAAAGGAAAAAATATGAAAAGATAGGCTAGAGAGAAATACATAATTAGTAACCATAACTATGTATGGGAATGGGATGAGTTCCCCTATAAAATAGAAGAGTCGAGGAGAATGGATTAGAAACCAGAATCTGACAATATATTATTTATATAACATGCCTTTGAAGCACAAAGATTCACATGGAGTTAAAAAGAAGGGTGGGAGCAAAATCAGTTGTGCCTGCTGAACTCAAAAAAGGCAGGTTTAGCAGTCAGATAAGGCTACATTAAATATAGACAAGATAAAAAGAGATGAACATGGAAATTACATAATGCTTAAAGGCACCATATATATAATGTATTAATATGAAAACACACTTAATAAAATTATGCCTAATAGCATAGTATCTAAATATCTTAATACTTAATAGTAGTATTAGTATCTAGTAGCAGTAAAATAAAGAATAATATAGAAATATGACAATAAATATATTATTTATATTAATTACTATCAATTAATTATATTATTAATTAAAATGTTTTGTTTAAATTTATTTATTAATAATATTTTAATTGTTATTTTATAATTATAAATTATCATATATTATATATAATAAAACAGAACTATAGTTAATTAAAAATTAATTTAATTAATAATACATGTATTTAAATTATTAAATTAAATTAAAACCAATTAATAAATATATAATTAAATATTAAGTATTGCATATTATGTGTTACATATTATTATTTATAAATATTATATATTAAAAATAATATAAAAATACAAAATAAATAAATAAAATGAATTTTAAAATAAGTAAAATAAGAAATAGTAGTAAAAATATCTAAATACTTAATAGAAGAGTTCATCAAATTGGAGAGAGAAATACAGAGTAAAATGATAATAACAGACCTTAATGTACCTAGATAAATCTAATCAAAAAAACAAACAAAAAAGAACTCAAATAGAATTTTAGAAAAATTGGATATAATAATTCTCTGATGATTTGTGAATTGAATGCAAAGAAATATATATATATATATATATATATATATATATATATATATATATATATATACTCCTAAGCTATACATGGATCAATCACAAACACTGTCTATATGCATGGGCATATAGATCTCAGAAATAATGTAGAAAAGCAGAAAAAGTAAACACATTGTTTACTTATCATAATGCCACAAAAATCATATCCATTAAGTTGCCCTTAAGGAAAAAATTAGAAATTAACTGAAGACTAAAATAATTCTAAACAACTGGTAAATCAAAGAACAAATTATAGAAATAAGAGAAAATTTCATCAAAAAATAAGAAAGAGACAACACACCAAAATTCATGGGATATGGCTACAGAAAATCTGCTGGGAAATTTTACATCTCTAAACATTTTCATCAAGGAAAGAGAAAAAGTGCAAATTATCAAGTTGGGCATACAATTTAAAATTTGCACAACAAATCAAAAATCTCCAACACAATTACAAAGTAGAAATTGTGAAAATTAAAGGAGTTCAAATCCATTTTTATATATTTTTAAAAATCTTAGAAATTATAGGAATAAATTAATTTTTCCTTACAAAGTCAGTGACATTTATCTAGATCAAAGAACAAACATTTTATGTCATAGAGAAAAATTAGACAAGCCTTTTCAATAAGATTTGAGTCAAAGCAAGGATGCCTATTAACACTATTTACATAGTGACAGAAGTGTCAGGAATAACAATAGTACAAGAAAAAGAAATCAAAGGAATACACATTGGCAAGGATGAAATAAAATTATCACTTTTTTTGCAAATGATATGATAGTATAGTACACTTTATTTAGAGACTCAACTAAAAGTAAATAAAATAATCACTTCAGGAAAGTTACAGGATATAAAATAAATCTATATAAATCATCAACAATCCTTTATATAACCATCAAAATTCAACTGGAAGAACTAAAATTAAAAATTCTATTAAAAAAACTACAGAAGCTATAAAATATTTGAGAGTGTACCTACAAAGATTTACCCAGGAACTATATGAATCCAACAATAAAATACAGAAATAAAGACAAACCTAAACCATTATGGAAACGGTAATTGCTCTCAGGTAGGTCGAGACAGTACACTAAAAATGACAATACAAGCCAATTAATCTATTTATTGAGTACTACATCAGTCAAATCCCAAAACAATATTTTTATAGAATTAGAAAAATACTAAAAAAAAATTCAGATGGAAAAACAAAATGTCAAGAATCTCAAGTGTAATAATGAAAAAAAGTGGAAAGGAAAAGGATGTATCAGAATGAGATATTAAACTGTACTACAAAATAGTCATTGTTAGGATGATTTGGAACTGGGAGTGAAGAAGGGGGGAGAAAAGAAAGGGAGAGAGAGAGAGAATGAGAGGAAATAAGGGGCAGAGTGGGGAAAAGAGTAGAATAGAGGGGAAGAGAGACAGAAAAGAGAGAGAGAAAGACAGCAAGGTCAGTGAAACAGATTCCTAACATAAAGAAGCAAATAGACATAATATTTGATAAACCCTAGTCACTGGAGAAAGGATTGACTTTTTGACAAAAATTGATAGGAAAATTGGACAACGGCAGAAATTCATTAACAACTTACATAATATGTATACATATACTGGATTTAACATATATTTTAACATACTGAATGTATTGGACTACTGCATCTAGGAGAGGGAGTGGGGAGAAGAAGGAGAAAATTTGGAACAGAAGGTTTTGCAAGGGTCAATGTTGAAAAATTACCCATGCATATCTCTTGTAAATATAAAGCTCTAATTTAAAAAAAAACAACTTACATAATATACTAAGACAAATTTCAAATAGATATATGAAATATATTCTTAAAATTACATCATAAACAAAATTACCTTTCAAATCTATGGATAGGGGAAGGATTTATGGGCAAACAGGTGGTATAAATAGGACCACACAAGATAAAATGGACAATTTTGATTATATGCAATTAAAATACAAGCAATTAAAAAGGTTTTGCATAAAGAAATTTAATGCAGTCAAAATAATAGCTGACTGAGAAAAAAATCTTTCCAGTTAATTTCTCAGAGAAAGGTCTCAAATCCAAGACATATACAAAATTGATTCAAATGTTTAAAACTAAGAGTCATTCCCCAATAGAAAAATGATCAGAGTTATGAAGACATTTTTCTAAAGGAAAAAATTCAAGCTATAAACAACCTTATTAAAAAATGCTCTAAAACACTACTACTCAGAGACATACAAATTAAAGCAAATTTGTGATTCTACTTCACACCCATCAAATTGGCAAAGATGACAAAAGAAAAAAATGACAAACGATGCAAGAGCTGAGAAAAACAGGCACATTAATGCACTTTTGGTGGAGCTAAGAGATGATCTGATCATTCTAGAAAGCAATTTATGCTCAAAAAGTTACTAAAATATTCTTTGTTCCTGCACTACCAGTTGCAATCCTATACCTCAAAGAAGTCAAAGAAAGAGGAAAAGGAACTAAGTGTACAAAAATATTTTAGCAGTTCTTTTCATGGCAGCCAAAAAGTGGAAGCACGAGATGGGTGACGGCTAAATAAAGTGTGATATATTAATATAATAAAATGTCACTGGGCCAAAAGAAGTGATTAAATGAATAGTATCAGAGGATAACTATGGATTCTTCTATGAACTGATGCAAAGCCAAGTGAGCAGAACTATAAGTTATAATTTAGATAGTGATAACACCATAGAGAAAAAAAAACTTTAAAAGACTTTAGAACTATGACTGAAACAATGATAAACAAGGAATTCAAAACAACCAGAAGGGTAGACCTAAGAAAAGATTTATCTCATTTAAATGAATTTAAATAAATTTCTTAAAATTTAGAAAGAGATATATATTCTCAGACATGGACAACATGGGAGTTTTGTTTTATTATATTATACAAGTATATATTGGGATTTTTTTTTTGCTTTTTTTTTGCTCAGTGGTAAGGGAAGAGGCAGTGTGGAAGCAACATCTTAATAAATAAATATTTTTAAAGGCTAGACCCTAAGTTCTCTGAAGGCAATGACCCAAAAATTATGTCTTCATATCATTAGAACTCAGCTCAGGGCCTAGTGCTTAATGCCTAATTCTCAGCTGATTTTTTTCTACTTATCTCTTCTGCCCTAGAAGAAACATTCTCAAGACCTTTAAATAATCCTCATTTATTTTGATCTTGAGGCGCGTCATCATTTTGACTGTTTTCCTCTGGGTGCCCTCCAATTTACCCATGTTCTTTTGAAAATGTTGAACAGCAAGAATGGCGAAAGCATTGGACTTGGAATTAGGAAGACCTGATTTCAAATCCTGCCTCAGACCCTTTCTAGGTGGGTGATGCTAGGCAAGATACTTAACCTCTCAATGCCTCAGTTTCCTAAGCTGTAAAATGAGGACATCATACTCAATGGCTTTTAAGGTCCCTTCTACCTCTAAATCTATAATGTTATGTGATACCAGAATAAAACACAGGACCCTACATTATCAAATATGCCAACGAATCTGAAAGTGCTCAGTAACAATAAGGTACAATACAAATAGAAATATCTACTAGGTCTGCGTCCCAAAGAGATCTTAAAGGAAGGAAAGGGACCCACATGTGGCAAAATGTTTTTAGCAACCCTTTTTGGAGTGGCAAGGAGCTAGAAACTGAGTGGATCCCATCAGCGGGAGAATGGCTGAATAAGTTATGGTATATGAATATTATGGAATATTATTGTTCTGTAAGAAATGACCAGCAGGATGATTTCAGAAAGGCCTGGAGAGACTCACATGAACTGATGCTGAGTGAAGTGACTAGAACCAGGACATCATTATACATGGCAACAACAAGATTATATGGCAATCAATTCTGATGGATGTGGCTCTTCTCAGATATGCAAAGATCCAAGAAAATTCCAATATATTTGGAATGGAAAATACCATCCACATCCAGAGAGAGTGCTATGGAGACTGAATGTGGATCAAAGCACAGTATTTTCACCTTTTTGTTTGGTCGGTTTTTTCTTTCTTATGGTCTTTTCCCTTTTGGTTTGATTTTTCTTGCACAGCACAACTAATATGGAAATATGTTTAAAAGGATTGCACATATTTAACCTATCTTGGATTGCTTGCTATCCTGGGGAAGGAGGAGATAAGGAAGGGAGGGAGAAAATTTTAGAACACAAAGTTTTACAAAATGAATGTTGAAAGCTATCTTTACATGTATTTGGAATAATAAAATACTATTAAAACAAAAATATAGAAAGATCATTAGGTTTTTAGTTTAGATTCTTTGATAAATATGTGATTTGCCAATTTCATCGATGTTGCCAGTTTCTCTAATGATGCAGGCTGTCACCACTTCCTGCATGATTATCTCATACAGTTCTTGCTCACATCTTAACATATATCCTTCAGAAGAACCTGCCCAACCTGCTAGAAGCCTTTTCACCTTCTATGGATGTCAAGGTCATCCATGGGCTGTCCATCTGTATCTCTAGCTATCTAATTGGTCTACCTCCTTTTCTACTCATATCTTTAATTTTTTTCAATTACTGATCATGTATCTCTTCTCCCTCTACTCCTCCCATTGAAAAAGAAAATAAAAATCAAAACACTACTAACAAATATTTATGGTCAAGCAAACAAATTTCCTCATCAGCCAGGTCTACAAACATATGGCTAATTTTGCATCTTCAGAGTTGTTGGGGGGGAGGTTAATAATCTTTTTTACAGAAATAATTTGTTGGTAGTGTGCTTCAAGATACTTATACTTAAGTCACCCCAGTCCCTTAGGTCATCTACAATGATAATTTCTCTGAGACCACTGTGTTCTTTGGTTTGAATCCATATTCTTATATTACTTGAAACAAATCATGTTTAAATATCAGAGCAAGACAAACTGTGATACATGAATATAACAGAATGTGTTTATTCCATAAGAAACAACAACTATGAGACTTTCAAAGAAATATGGGAAGATTGAGGAAAGCTAATATAGAGAGAAGCAAACAAAACTAGAATATATACAATGAATAGTAAAAAGAACAATAAAACGATGTTGGACAATGTATGATAATAATGACCAATCCTCTACCCAGAAAAGAGATAAGGAATTTTTATCATGTTCCTTTTCCATGGATTAAGGGTGTACTGATATTAAAGATTTCATTCATAAGTTTCCTCATATGTACATTCTTCAAGGATGTAAACCATAAAGCACCATAGAAATCTGAATTCAAGTTTGTATAAAGGGCTGGCTTCTCACAGTGTTAAGAAGAAAGTTGATATCAATGACTTAAAATGAGTCAAAATGGAAAATGTGTGGCCGTTGATTTTTTTTAAAAAATGTTTTGTTGTTGTTACAGGGCAAGATTTATCAGGGATATATATTATATATATATATATATATATATATAGAAATGTCTATAATATGAAAGTAAAGAATATCAATAAAATTTTATATTTAAAAATTTTAAAGCAAAGTCATGGAAATGTTTCTATTGTGAACAAGGGATAAAGAGAATCAAAAAATATAAAATGGACAATTTTGTTTACATCAAATTTTAAAAGCACTAGCTCAATTTTTGTGCAATGTAGTTAAACGTAGAACTGAAGTAGATGGTGAAAAAATTCTTTGCCTAAAGTTTCTCTGATAAGAACATCATTTCATATATATATATAATATATATATATAATAAGCAAGCAATTTTTTAAAAGAATAAATCCAAAGTACCAACTGTTGTATAAAATCACTAATAATTAAATAAATACAAATTAAAGCAATTCTGAGGTTCAATCTGGCATCTATCTAACCGATGAAATAAAAAGAGGAAATGACAAATGTTGGAGAGACTAAAAAGGAAAAAAAAGCACATAAATGCAATTTGTAATTAAGCCCCCAAATTTACTAAACTTGTATTCCCTCCGACCCAGGATTACCACCATTTGGTCTATACCTTAAAGAGAGCAAAGAAAAAGGAACAGAGTCCATATATACTAAAATAATTACAACTGTTCTTTTTATGGTGACAGAGAGTTTGAAACTCAAGTGTGACCCATCTCCAAGGGTAATGACAAAACAATTTGTGGCATATAATGGAATAGTTTTATGCTGTAAGAAATGAAGGGTGCTATCCAAGAAACCTGGGAAGATTTGAAGGATATGATAGGATGAAATATGCAGAAGCACAGAACCAGTGAATACAATAGCAATAATATCAAAACAAGCATCTTTGAAATATTTTAGAACTTTGGTCAATGCAATGACCAACCAGGATTTCAGAAGATCTACCATAGCCTTTGGAACAAGCATGCATAATCAATATCATTCTTGAAAATTGATACTTTTCTTTTGTTTTAATAGTATTTTATTTTTCCAAATACATGTAAAGAAAGCTTTCAAAATATCAATTTGAAAGGAAAATCCAATTGAATTGAATCCGATTCAATCCAATTGAAAATCCTTCCTTCTCTCATCCATCTGTATCTTCTCTTCTGAGAAGGAAGGAAAGAGGGGAAGAGATAAGGTGGAAGGGCATAAGTTAGAAAGAAAATGAAAGAGAAAAAAGAGAGAGAGAAAGGAAAAAGGAGAAAGAAATAAAGAAAAAGAAAGAAAGAGAGAGAAAGAAAGAAAAAAAGGAAGAAAGAGAAACAAAGAGAGAGAGAGAGAGAGAGAAAGAGAGAAAGAGAGAAAGAGAGAAAGAGAGAAAGAGAAAGAGAGAAAGAAAGAAAGAAAGAAAGAAAGAAAGAAAGAAAGAAAGAAAGAAAGAAAGAAAGAAAGAAAGAAAGAAAGAAAGAAAGAAAGAAAATCACTATATTACTGTAAGGTTTTCTACTTAGTAAACAAATCAAAATCTGGACTAAAATGTGTCCTTAGAACACTTTTTGTCTGTAAACAGATCATTTTCAAAAGAGGAAACAAATTGCTAGTGATCACCTGAAAAACTGCTCGATCTCACTAATAATTAAAGATAAAAATTAAAACAACTTGGAGATAGCACCTCTCATCCATAAAATTGGCAAAAATCATTTGAAGCAATGAAACTCGATAGTGTAGAATGTCAGGATTTTTTGCAATACGTTATTTAGTGTTGCAAGACTGGTTTTCCACTCTCCTTTATCTTTTCTAATAGGGATTGCTCCCTGAGAGGGAGGAAGAAAGACATTGGGAAATGCAGCTGATGTAAAAACAAATGATGTCAATGAAATTTCTTCTTAAATACAAATTAATAAATGGGTTGGGTTGCAGTTGCTATTTGAAAGTCATTTCAGTGTCAGTAGGATTGCAGAGAAATAGGTACAGTTATTAAGCCCAAACAGAATCACAATTTTGTAAAATCTTGTGGGAGATGGAGGCTGTGACCCCTGAGCTGAGCTGGGAAAGAAGTAAAAGATTTCAAGAGGCAAATGTCAAGAAGCAAAGTATTCAAGGATGGTTTGTGTGAAAGACCAGAGGCAGGAAAGTGAGCAGCACATCTGGAAAACAGCTGGGAGGACAGAGTGGATGAGACATGGGAGGCCTGAGGGAGAGTAATGTGCCATAAACTTGCAAAGGTGGGTAATCTTTAGTCAATTAAGAAAATCCCTTCCATGGAGAAGGAGAGAAACTGCACCTTCTCTCAAATGTAGACCTGTAAGGGCCAGTGTTCTGAAGGATTTATATTATATTGTAAGCTCCATGGAAAAAAGATCAACAGCATCAGGGATCAACAGGAAGATATCAAGAATTTAGATCCTTTTTTCAGTCAATCAAGAATCATAGAATCCTAGATTTAAATGTGGAAGGGACCTTAAAGGACATCAGTCTGACTTTATAAAAGACTAAGCTAAGACAGATGCTTAGTGATTTGCCCAGCAGTTAGCATCTATAATGGGATGTGATCCCAAGCTTCCAGATTCCAAATCTAGCACCTTGCCCACTACACTGACACTGCTTTCTTCAGTGTAAAAGTGAACAAAAGAATGACAAAAGGTCTTCTAAAATGAGATTGGGGGGGTGTGGAATGGAGAAACTTAAGATTGCTCTCTGTATTTATCTTTTTTGTTTGGTTGGGGTTTTTTTGTTTTGTTTTATTTTTTTTATTTTTTATTTATTTATTTATTTATTTATTTGCTCTCTGTATTTATCATTGTAAATGGATTCTAGTACCACACCCCAGAATGAAAAAAAATCCCTTATGAGCTCCACTGAGAAGCAGGGGTCATCTCCTCTGGAGACAGTTTTTCCAAACACAGGTACAGGAAGAGTTCATTACTCCTTTCCCTGATGTGAACAAAGTAACAATTAATATTCTCTTGACCTTGCTATGATGAGTTGGGGCGTCTTTTCCCAGTCACTGCCCTCAGATAAAATTAGGTGTGAATTCATATAATAAGAACAATCCCCCTTCTCTCGTGTTTTAAGGTCTCCAGACCTACCCCACGACAAGCCTGAGAGCTACATAATGTTTTTTTGGATTTGGGGGCACCTGTGATCTCAGCCATGAAGGGAATAACTGGGTTAGGAAGCTCTTGCTCTCAATTCAGACCTGCCTGTTTTCTGCACATTGGTGCCTCAGCAAGTTGCCTGGGGGACTGAAAGGTCAATTATAAAAATAGTAACATAATAATATGTAATATCTTGATATTTGCAAAGCATTTCACATATCTTCTTATCTTACTGGATCCTCACAGCAACCCTATGAGGCAGTAATATTCTCATTTTATAGATGAGAAACTGAGTCAAAGGGTAAATGAGTTGCTCAGGACCACACACAGTCAGATGGAAGCTGAATCCACTCCATGTTGCTTATCGGGTATATGGTTTCCATATAGAACAGGGATAACAAACCCATTCTATAGGGGAGGAAACTGAGGCTTAGAAGGGTAAATGACAGACAGCATTGAAACTCAAGTCTTTCCTAATTCTAATTCTAGGCTGCTTCCCACTACTCCCACAGCCTCTGTTGCTAAAGAGTTTTGTACACCTGACCTCATCAGATTCTCACAACCACCCTGGGAGGGAGGGAGTTCAAGTAGGATTGTACCCATTTTTCAGGTGAAGAAATTAAGGTCCAATGAGCTGTTCAAGATCACACAGCTGGCCATTGAGTGGCAAAACTTGGATCTGGGCCCAAGTCTCATGATTTTTGAATGTGACAGTCATTGGACAACCCCACAACTGCCTCTTCAATTTGAGTTACAGCAAGAAACTCGCACTAAGAGACCTATCACCAGGGAATCACATTTCAGCTGGAGGCTAAAAAGAAGGAAATCAATAAAAGCCAGCATAGTGACAACCTGAGCAAAAGAGTTTACGTTTCTTAAACAGACAGCCCAGGATGGCTCATGAATACCAGATCAGGTGTTCATGGGAAGTGCCAAACTCTGAGAGATTGTCTGTTAAGCATTCTTCTCCCCCACTGCCTTAAGTCTGTTCCTAAGAAGGCAGAAATCAGCCAATTAACTAGTATTTATTACTTAGTCTATTCCCAGGCCTGTGCTGGGCATCGTGGGGGAACCAGAGAAGGAAAAATGCACCGCCTCCCCTGTTATGTCCTGGTCAAGAGACTCAAGCATAAGATAGCTATTCAACTGCCAAGTGATGAGTGATTGGAGAAGGAAGAGGGTGACATGGGCATGGAGGAGGTAGGGGTGAAAGTTCATGCCAGAAATGGGACAAGTGGGCCTAGTGGATGACTTAGTAGGGAACTTGAATGCCATCTTCACCAGTCAAGTGGATACAGGATAAGAACTGTTGTGCTTGGTCCCAGAGGGCAGAATGAGAAGCAGTAGGTGAAAGTTGTAGAGAGCCAGGTTTGGGTGTAATGACAGGGATGTCAGTCCCTTTATATTATATTTATTTATATATTACATTTATTATATCATATCATATCATATTATTATGGCTGTCCCAATGAAGGATGGGCTGCTCCAGAAAGTAGTTTTCCCCTTATTGGAGATTTGCAGACAAGAGCTGGGTAAACAGGACCATTTTGTGGAATATTGTAGAAAGGTACTAAAAAAACCCACTAGGGTCTTGTCACCGTCCACTCCACCCCCATTTTCTTACTGAAAGGAATGGTCCATGCGTTGGCAAGTCAAAGAATTGGCTGGTAACATCCAGAACCACCTTCTGATTTGTCTGTTTGGTAAATTTGTGTTTTGACATAGAAGATTTTCTTCAAGTGGAACCTATCAGTATTTACTAACCAAGACTATTTGAGAAAGAATGATACAAGGAGAGAGTAGGGGAATCTCACCTGGATTTGCTCTGTAACCCCAGTATATAATATATATGACTTCTCCTTCTCCTTACTCATTCTTTTATTCAGAACAAAAACATCCTTTGTCCTGGTGCCTCTCAGCCCTTTTTAGAAGCCCAAAGGAGGGATAATAAAAGCCAACATCTATCTCCACCATCTCATTGAGTAATCATGACAATCTTGTGAGCTAGACTATCATTCCCCTTGTACAGAGATAGTTATGTCATATAGCAGAGAGGATGCTAGACTTAGAGTCAAGAAGACTGGAATTGAAATCCTATTTGAGTGGTTTTCTAGTTGTAGGATGCTGCAAAAATCACTTAGTCTCTTTCAGACTCATTTTCTTCATCTAAAAAGTGGAGATGTTACTAACACCTGCCTCCCAGGACTACTATGAGCATAAAATGAAATAATCGACGTAAAGTGTTTTGCAAACCTTAAAATCTCATATGAATATCAGCTATCATTATTACAATTACTGTAGAATAATATTAGAAATAACCAGGAACAGCTAGGCAACCACTACTTAAGCAAACCCTTTCTACAACATCCCTGACAAGTGATCACCCAAACACCTCCAGAGACAAGGAGCTTGTTAAATTTCAAAGCAACTCACTCCATGTTCAGACAACTCTGTTAAGAATTTATTTGTTAATCAAGCCAAAAGTTGTCTCCTTGTTACTTCCACCACTGGTCCTAGATAATGTGTTTAAAATTAGAGTGGAGCCCAAGTTTAACTTTCAGAATAAAGATAAGGGTAGCGACAGAGCCAGGTTATTTGCAGTATAATCTTACTTCTTACAATATACATCAAAATAAACTCCATTTGGATCCATGACCTCAATAGAAAATATCATATCTATCTTTTGTAAAAAGAGAGAATGTGAAAGGGATATTTTCCCTGTTGCAACTAAGGAATACTTCTTATCCAAAAGATAGAGATAATCATAAAACTCAGACAATTTCAAATACATAAAAATCAAAAAGCTTCTGTACAGACAAAATCAATGCAAGCAGAATAAGAAGAGAAACCACTGAAGAGAAACTACTGGGTAAGAAAAAAATCTTTGCATCTTATATTTCTGATGAAACTGATATCTAAGAAATATAGATAATTGACACAAACCAAAAGAGATACTTGGTCAAATGATGGATCAGTTTTCAAAAGATTCACAGACTATCAATAGCAATACGAAAAAAATGCTCTAAATCACAAATAATAAGAGAAGTGAAAATGGAACAACTTTTAGGTTTAAACTCACACCTTAAAGGTGCAAAGATGATAAAAGGTAGAAATAGTCAATAGTAGAGGGACTGCTGGAAAACAAGCGCACTAAAACACACCATTAGGAAAGCTGTGAATTGGTCCAACCGCTCTGTAGAACAATTTAGAATTATGTGAGAAAAGTCACTAAACTGTTCATATACTCTGACCTAACAAGCTAGGCATATAGCTGAAAATGGTCAAAGACAGAAAGAAAGGTCCCATTTATAGCAAAATTTTAATGCCAGTACTTTTGGTATAGCAAAATAAAAAATACAGAAGATCCCAGAAACAAAGTGGAAGCTATAAATTGCAGAATGGCTGAAAAAATGTGAAATAGGAGTGTACGGTAACAAAATATGACAGGCAGTACTTAAAGGTGTTGCAGTCCTGTATGAGGTCCTCTGGCTACACGTTCTATATGATTCTATATTGGTCCTATATGCTATTCAATAAATGATGCTGGGTGATCAGGTTTTTATCTGTAAATTGGGGGGGGGGTGTTGGATTAGATGGCCTCTAAGGTCCCTTTAAATCTCTACTCTGATAGAAATCAATTGTGTCTTTCTGGTATTTACCTTTCTTAGGAAATGAAACTGGTTTGGGGAAGTATAATCCAAAATATTTTACAATAAAATCATTTATTGTTAAAGTAAACTGAAAATCACCATTCTGTAAGAAATAAATATAAAGAATTCAGAGAAGTATAGGAAAATTTGAATGAACTGATACAGAGTAAAGTAGAACCATGAGAGTAATATACACAATGACTAGAATGAATCAATATAGCATTTATGTGATTAGTACTATGCTAAGCACTGAGTATTCAAATAGAAATGTCAGATTGTCTCCACCCTCACAGAGTTCACACATGCAATGAGAAGGACAACATCTAGGGAAGGTTTCAGTTGTAAATTAGGTAGATTCCATGGTCCTTAGGGTACACTGACAAAGCAGTTGGTAAAATCATTTGCACTAATAAAATGCTTTCATTTTCTGATTTTGACAGGGCCATGGTATTTGTTGACAAGGACTTTCTTTTCTGGGTCTTCAGTGGCTGGGTTTGTATGTAGCCCCTGTAAGAACAATAGCCAAGCTGCACCTCTACAAGGGTTCCTTCCCTGGATGGTGGTTGAAGGTACCAGGCTGGAAGCAATCTAAGAACTCTCAAGGTTCTTAGGTTCACAGTGCTGGGCTATCTCCACTGGTCTGAGGAGAGATGGTAGATCAAGATGGTGATAGTGATTTGACCTGCCTTGTACATGCTGTCTCCTGTCTCCCCCTCAAGGTACCTGGCTGCTGCAGTCCTGTAGGTGACAGTTGGTTGGCAGGTGGAGGAGCTGACTGGTCCCTTCTCCACAGAAATTTCTTCCAGGGATTATGTGAGTGAAATTAACACCGAACAGATGATGAAACAATTAATTACAAATGTGGATTATTGCATATACTTTCAGATGTAATCGCTATATTGATAGATTTTGCTTTAGAATATTTTTTTGTCATTAAGAAAGTTTCATTAGAAGGGGATGGGATAAAAGTGAAAAAAAGAATCCAATGTAACAACAAAAGATATCAATAAAAACACCTTTTAAAAAAAAAAAAAAGAATAATAGGTTATGTCTCCCATATCACTTAACCCTTAACCCACTTAAAAGGCATATATAGAGTCATTCCCCAAATGACAAATTATTTAGGGATATGAACAGGCAGTTCTCAAGGAAAGAAAGCATGCTATATATATAGCCTCATGAAAAAAAATGCTCCAAATAATTAGATAAATGCAAATTAAAGCAACTCTGAGGTCCCAATCCACACTCATCACATTGGCAAAGCTAACAAAAAGAAAGGGGGAGAGAGACAGAATCAGAGACAAGAGACAGAGACAGAAACAGAGACAAAGAGACAGAGAGACACTGAGAGACAGAGAAAGACAGAGAGAGACAGAGACAGACAGAGAGACAAAGACAGAAAGAGAGAGAGAGACAGAGACAGAGAGAGACAGAGGAAAAATTTTGGAGGAGCTGGAGTAAACAGTCACATTGATGCACTGTTATTAGAGCTGTGCATTGGTCCAAACATTCTGGGAAACAATTTCTAGCTATGCCCCAAAAGTTTCTAAACAGTGAATACCCTTTGATTCAGTAATACAACTACTACAAAGGAATAAAAGAAAGAGAAAAAGGACCTGTATGTACAAAAATAATTATGGCAACTCTTTTTGTGTTGACAAAGAATTGGAAATTGAGAATATCTGAACAAATTGTGGTGTATGATTGTGGTGGCGTACTACTATGTTGAAATGCTAAAATAATATTATTATACTGAAATCAAGAGATAGTTTAATAAAGATCTGGAAAGATTAATATGAATTGATGCAAAATGGCATGAACAGAACCAGATGACCAATTGCTAGAAATGAACATTTCTCTCTCATGTTTAATAATTAACTTTTGTATTAGGACCAAAGTTTTTCCCCTTTTCTAATTCCTTATCCAGAAACCAATCAGTGTGGGGATTTTTTCTTAGGGATTTGCCCCAGCCAGGATCTAATCAGACTGGAAAAGAAATTCTAAGTTTAGGCTAAAGGCTATATTCCAGGTCATTGTATTTGCTCAGATAGATGATCTGGGAATTAATGTCTCTTGGACCAAGACTTGAGTGACACAGGTCATGTACCCCAAGATCTTCATTTTACTATAACCCACTTTCCATCATGTTAACCAATTAGATTCGATTGCTCTTCGATGACCTCTAAAAACCTTAGGCTACTGAGGGGACAACGTTTCTATTCTGTTGACTGCTTTCTAGAAGTAGTTGGCGAAACTGATTTTAATTTACCAGAAACTTGGTGTCTCAGAACTTTTTTTATGCTATAATATCAATGGATAAAGTTGAATAATTTCAAAATATTTAAGAACCATGATCAATTAAATAATCCACCATAACTCCAGGGGGATGATGAAAAAGAATGCGATCCATCTCATGACAGAGATATAATGGACTAATATGCAGAATAAAACCACATTTTTTGGATGTGGTTAGTTGAAGGGTTTGGCTTGAATATGTCAAACATAACTTTAAATGATATAAAAAATTCTATCTTTTCACTGAGTGGGGTGAGGTTGGAGGGAGAAAAAATAAATAATTATCATTGAAAAAATTATTGGGGATTCTAATTTAATCTCTGATGTTTGAAATAATGGTGCTAGTTTTAAATCTGAAAAAAATAATCTATGAGATTGTCTAGTGTTATTAGTATTCCAGACTCTTCTCTTTATTTTTTTGCTCGGGGCTACATTTGAATACCCTTATTTCTATCAATAAATTTTTGAGAAATAAAAAAAGAAAAAATTATTTTTAAAATGCATCTGTAATATTAATAGTAGGGATTTCAGCTAGCGCATCTGTCTTTGGCCAGGAGAAGGGGACCTCCCATCATACCCTGTGGGTAGTCCTCTATGTCTTAAGGCATCCAAGAGAAGGAAAGGGCTACAATCAACCAACAAACATGAAACCTTGGGATTGTTTCCCTTTCTACATCCTTCCAATTTCATAGGATTTTTAAAAGGGGTAGAACTATATGGTCCCTAAGCTTCCTTTAAGCTTTTACATTCTAGACCTCTATAAAGTCAAGAGAGGTCATCTAACAGGATCACAGAATTACAGAGATATGGAAGCACATAGTCCACGCTCCAGACAGCCTAAGTGGTACAGTAAATAGAGCACCAGGTCTATAGTCAGGAAGACCTGAATTCAAATGTGGCCTCAGGCACTTACTGGCTGGGTAATTCACTTCATCTAGTTTGCCTCGGTTTCCTCATCTATAAAATAGGCTGGAGAAGGAAATGACCACAACCCCTCCGTTATCTCTGCCAAGAAAATCCCAAATGGGATCATGAAGAGTCAGACACAAATGAACGACAGAAGCCCACACCCCTCACTGCACAGAGAAGGAAACTGAGGCTCAGATAACCTGGGTAGAAAGTAGAAGCAGTATTCAAAGTCAGGTCCTCTTGCTTTATATCTAAAGCTCTTTTCACTGCAACCCATTTATCATAACCTCACTGAATCATAGTTCTACTTCAAAGGCCAGCTAGCCCAACTCCTCCATTTTACAGAAGAGAAAGCAATCTCAGAGAGACTTATTGACATGCCCACCATCACCCAGGAAATGACAAAGCTGGAATTCAAACTCAGATCCTGACTGAGTCCTTTCCAGGCCTAAGCCCACTATGAGGTACTCCCTCTCCCTCACAGCATCTTCCCTTTAATGGCATCTTTCTCCTTACTAAAGAAAAAATGTTTAGGCTGCTAAACTCCTCTATGGATCTCACCCTCCAGTCAATGGTATACTCAGGCCTTGGGGTATATTCCTTCACAGATTCTTCCAAACTCCTTTCCTTAATAACCCTATTGCTCTCCCAAATCTAATTTATATTTAGGCCATAAGGATTACCTGGTGCCTATTTTACCTCTTCATTTTGTTTGTAACCTCTTCTCCTAAATAAATGTCCCTCCCTTTTGGCCAAAAAAACCCCTTCAGATCCTCTGACTCCAGATTCAATACCCTTTCCACCATACACATTACTCATTCTGTATCCTTATCTTTATAAAGACAGCACCTGAACCAAAGGCAACTTGGGGCCGGGCTTCTCCTTGGGGCACCCTTCAACAGTCACAAGTGGCCCAGTCATCAAAACTGTTCTCGAGGGCCTCCAGAGCAACCTAGGGCAGGGTATTGACGGGGAGGGGGGGGTGTAATTCCAGAATAAAAAGTTTACAGGAAAAGTCAAGGTTTTGATGAATGTCACACTTGAAAGCCAATTAAGTAGGCTGAGAGGAAGACACAATTTCCCATTGTCTAATTGACTTGCAGCACCTTCAAGGTAATAAATTTGTCACATTGAATTATTAATGAGAAACGAGTATTTGACTTGCCGCCCTGAATAGAAAATAGTTCATTATCGGGAGGCATTGTTCCTTCCCAATAATGAGTCTGGCACTAGGGGAGTTAAGAAAAAATGAGATAGAAAAAAAATCCTGCCTTTTCTTTCATCACTGTCTATCACATCCTAGACACCCTTTTCCCTCCATTTCACATCCTGTGAAAATTTTAAATGAGTAAAGGGTAAGAATGGGAGGGGGGCACTAGAATTTTTATTTAGAGCTGAATTTTACATGAGTGAATCCTGAATTAAGTACAGTATCTCTGCTATCAACATATCCTGAAATACCCAAATCAGCTCTATTCAATATTGAACCCCAATTCAGTATTATAGAAAGGGAATCCATACAACTAGATTGAGCTCACTTTCGGAGACTCTCTGGCTCATCTTCTGGCTCTGAGAATCAGCTCCACACTTAAGACAAAGCAAGAAATTTAATATCTACTCGAGGCCTCTTTAGAAACTTGAGAAACACTTGTTGAGTTAAACAAGACCTCTGGCTGCACAGCCATGAACATCACTTTCCTCAGTTTCCCCC
This sequence comes from Sarcophilus harrisii, assembly GCF_902635505.1. NCBI lineage: Eukaryota > Metazoa > Chordata > Mammalia > Dasyuromorphia > Dasyuridae > Sarcophilus > Sarcophilus harrisii. The sequence goes on from NC_045432.1 coordinate 33,580,851, forward strand.
CTTGAAGGATTTAGCCTGGATGCTCTTTAAAGTCCCATCCATCTCTGATATACTGATATCTAAGATCTCTCCCAGATTTGACAAAAGGTTATAATCATAGTCTTAATCACAGCTAACATTTAAATCATGCTTTAAGGGTCGTCACAAACTCATTTAAAAAGAATTGTCTCGTTTGATCAGTGGAACAGCCCTGGAAGGTAGGTTCTATTATTATCCCTTTTTTTTTTTAATAAATGAGGAAACTGAGACAGACAGTAGTTAAAGGAATTGCCCAGAGTCATATAACCACTAAGAGTCTGAGGCCAGATTTGCACTTGGATCTTTCTTACTCCAGGCCCAGAGCTCTATCCACTGTACCACACTGCCTTGTCCTAAAACTTCCAACACATGGCAGTCCTTCAAATATTCTATGCTGCCAAGGTTTTGGTCCATATTGGTCATTCACTTCTATCTCCTTTTCAGCTTGTTAAGAGCCTTCCTAACCTGTAGTGTTCCAAACTGAATATGATATTCTACATTCATTCTAACCAGCATGGATTAAAGGAAGTCTATAAATCTGCCCAACACTGTCTTTCCACTCAGCCAAAGACAACATTAGGTTTCTGGGCTTCCACATCACACTGCTGACTCAAATTGATTTTGTAGTCCACTGAAACCCCCAGATCTTTTTTCATATGAGCTGCTATATAATCATGCTTTCTCGACTTTGATACTTGAGAACGGGACTGAATCCAATTCTCAGTCTTTACATTTAAATTAGTTAAAGTGTGTGATATATTTAATGGGTTTAGGAAGTAGCAACTCTATTTTTTCTCATGGACCAAATTTAATTGGAGTGTCTCGATCGCTCCTGTTATTCTGATGGTCCTGTTTTCCTAGACATAAAAATCCTCACCTGTTCAAATGAAACTGAGTTCTCATCAATTTGGTCTCTCCAGACCTCATCCTGCATCCACACCCATCCCTCCAGTGAGAGTCTCAGTCACAACCTCCCTCAGGCTGAACACAAGTAATATACTCAGTGTACAGGTGGCCTTCTTCACTATCTCCTGATATCTCAAGGTGAGCATCCTGGTGGTCCCCCGTCACTCCCTGGCCACGCCACATGACCAGCCCATATTTTGCTGATGACTTTTACTCTTTGTTTTACTCTGGTTCTTCAAATTCCTCATTGGTTATCTGCTATTGCCTACCATGCTCACTATCTGTGCAACAATAACTCTACCCCCCCATGAAGTCTCATCCCAATGTGGAGCTGATCCTAGATTCTCTAAGGCTACATCAGCAGAGAAAAGTTTCTGGCAACTTCTGACATACAAGGAAGGCTGAAAGTATGGCCTTATGGACATCAACAATTTCTTTCTTTAAAAATCATTCCCAAATTGATCACTGGTCAAATGATGGGAACAGGCAGTTTTCAGAAGAAGAAATCAAAGCTATCTATAGCTATGTAAAAAATACTCTAAATCTCTAGTGATTAGAGAAATGCAAATTAAAACAATCTATCAGACTGATTAAAATGACAGAAAAGGAAAATGACAAGTGCTGGAGGGGACGCAGAAAAATGGAACACTAATGCACTATGGGTGGAGTTGTGAATTGATCCAATCCTTCTGGAGAATAATTTGGAACCATACCCAAAGGGCTATCAAACTGCATACTCTTTGATTCAGCAATACCATTACTGGGTCTGCATTCCAAAGACATGAAAAAAAAAAAAACTAGAAAAGGATCTATTTGTATAAAAGTATTTGTAGCAGCTCTTCTTCTATTGGCAAAGAATTGGAAATTGAGAGAATGCCTATCACGTGGGGAATGGCTGAACACATTGTACAATAGGATTGTGATGGAATACTATTGTAGTATAAGAAATGATAAGCAAGAGTGAAACGAGCAGGACCAGGAGATCATCATATACTTCAACAACAAGACTACATGATGATCAATTCTGATGGACGTGGCCCTCTTCAACAACGAGATGAACCAAATCAGTTCCAATAGACCAGTAATGAACTGAACCAGTTACACCCAGCGAAAGAACTCTGGGAGAGGACTAAGAACCATTACATTGAATTCCCAACCCCTCTATTTTTGTCTGCCTGCATTTTTGATTTCCTTCACAGGCTAACAGTACACTATTTCAAAGTCCAATGCTTTTTATACAGCAAAATAACTGTTTGGACAGGTATACATATATTGTATTTAATATATACTTTAACATGTTTAACATATATTTGTCAACCTGCCATCTGGGGGAAGGGATGGGGGGAAGGAGGGGAAAAGTTGGAACAAAAGGTTTGGCAATTGTCAGTGCTGAAAAATTACCCATGCATATAACTTGTAAATAAAACGCTATAATTAAAAAATAAAATTAAAAAAAAGAAAACTAACCCTAAAAAACACAACAAGAAATAATAAGCAAGATGATTTCAGAAAAACTGAGGAAGACTTAGATGAACTCTTTCAAAGTGAAGGGAACAGAACCTGGAGAACACTTTACACAATAAAGCAATATTGTAATGCTCAACTGTGAAAGACTTAGCTACTCTGATCAAGACAATGATCTGAGGCAATTCCAAAAACCCATTAAGAAAAATTCTATTGTGGTATATGAATATTATGGAATATTACTGTTCTGTAAGAAATGACCAACAGGATGATTTCAGAAAGGCCTGGAGAGACTTACATGAACTGATGCTGAGTGAAACGAGCAGGACCAGGAGATCATTATATACTTCAACAACAAGACTACATGATGATCAATTCTGATGGACGTGGCCCTCTTCAACAACGAGATGAACCAAATCAGTTCCAATAGACCAGTAATGAACTGAACCAGCTACACCCAGTGAAAGAACTTTGGGAGAGGACTAAGAACCATTACATTGAATTCCCAATCCCTCTATTTTTGTCTGCCTGCATTTTTGATTTCCTTCACAGGCTAACAGTACACTATTTCAAAGTCCGACGCTTTTTATACAGCAAAATAACTGTTTGGACAGGTATACATATATTGTATTTAATATATACTTTAACATGTTTAACATGTATTTGTCAACCTGCCATCTGGGGGAAGGGATGGGGGGAAGGAGGGGAAAAGTTGGAACAAAAGGTTTGGCAATTGTCAGTGCTGAAAAATTACCCATGCATATAATTTGTAAATAAAAAGCTATAATTAAAAAATAAAATTAAAAAAAAGAAAACTAACCCTAAAAAAACACAACAAGAAATAATAATAAGCAAGATGATTTCAGAAAAACTGAGGAAGACTTAGATGAACTCTTTCAAAGTGAAGGGAACAGAACCTGGAGAACACTTTACACAATAAAGCAATATTGTAATGCTCAACTGTGAAAGACTTAGCTACTCTGATCAAGACAATGATCTGAGGCAATTCCAAAAACCCATTAAGAAAAATTCTATTGTGGTATATGAATATTATGGAATATTACTGTTCTGTAAGAAATGACCAACAGGATGATTTCAGAAAGGCCTGGAGAGACTTAGACGAACTGATGCTGAGTGAAACAAGCAGGACCAGGAGATCATTATATACTTCAACAACAATACTGTATGATGATCAGTTCTGATGGACCAGGCCATCCTCAGCAACGAGATCAACCAAATCATTTCCAATGGAGCAGTAATGAACTGAACCGGCTGTGCCCAGAAAAAGAACTCTGGGAGATGACTAAAAACCATTACATTGAATTCCCAATCCCTATATTTATGCACACCTGCATTTTTGATTTCCTTCACAAGCTAATTGTACAATATTTCAGAGTCTGATTCTTTTTGTACAGCAAAATAACGTTTTGGTCATGTGTACTTATTGTGTATCTAATTTATATTTTAATGTATTTAACATCTACTGGTCATCCTGCCATCTGGGGGAGGGGGTGGGGGGTAAGAGGTGAAAAATTGGAACAAGAGGTTTGGCAATTGTTAATGCTGTAAAGTTACTCATGCATATATCCTGTAAATAAAAGGCTATTAAAGAAAAAAAAAGAAATAAAAAAAAGAAAAAGAAAAAAGAAAAATTCTATCCACCTCCAGAGAGAGAACAGATGAACTCTGAGCGCAGATTGAGGCATATTTATTTCTTACTTTATTTTTCTTTTTTTTTATTTGTATTTTCTTTTGAAACATGACCAATATATAAATGTGTTTTGCATGATTTCACATGCATATGTGAAATATGTTTCTTATATTCTTAATGGGGAGGGAGGAGCAGGAGAGAGGAACAGAATTCTGACTTCAAACTTTTTAAAATTAATATTTACGTTTAACCTAGATCAATGAATTGGCCTTACAACTAAAAAAGCCGGAAAAAGAACCAATTAAAAGCCCTCAATTGAATACCAAATTTGCAATTCTGAAAATAAAAGGGGAGATTAATAAAAGAAATTTTTTGAATTAATTATTGAATTAATAAATTAAACTGAGTTGGTTGTATGAAAAAACAGCAAAATAGAAAAATCTTTAGTTAATTTGATTAGAAAAAAGAAAGAAGAAAATCAGTCTCAAATTGTTAGTCTCAAAAATGAAGAGGGAGAACTTTTCACCAATGAAGAGGAAATTAGAGCAATAATTAGGAGTTTTTTTTCCCCACTATATGTCAATAAATTTGATAATCTAAGTGAAATGGAGGAATATCTACCAAAATATATATTGTTCAGGTTAACAGAAGAGGAAATAAATTATTTAAATAGTCCCATTTCAGACAAAAAAATACAAGAAGCTATTAATTAACTCCCTAAGAAAAAATTTCCAGGGCCAGGTGGATTTACACATGAATTCTACCAAACATTTAAAGAACAATTAACTCCAATACTATAGAAACTATTTGAAAAAACAGGGAAAGAAGGAATCCTACTGAGTGGAAACTGAGTGGATGCCCATCAACTAGAGAATGGCTGAATAAATTGTGGTATATGAATGTTATGGAATATTATTGTTCTATAAGAAATGACAAGCAGGAGGATTTTAGAGAGACCTGGAGATACTTACATGAACTGATGCTGAGTGAAGTGAGCAGAACCAGGAGTTCATTATACACAACAACAGCAAGATTATGAGAAGATCAATTCTGATGGATGTGGCTCTTTCCAACAATGAGGTGATTCAGGCCAGTTCCAATGATCTTGTGATGAAGAGACCATCTACACCCAGAGAGAGGCCTGTGGGAATGAGTATGAAAAAATATTTTTGCCTATGTTTTGAAAATAAAAAGCTTCAATAAAAATGCATTTAGATAAAAAAATAAATAAAATAAAATTTGGGACTACAAAGTAAATTATATTTAAATCTAGTGATCAAAATGTTTATATATTTCCAAAGAAAAGATACACAAAATGGAGATCTGTAAAATATTACTTATCATTTTTGTTATTTTATATATATATTATATAATATTATATATATTATACATACACATCTATATCTGTTATATATCTATCCATTTTATTTGGTATTTGTTAAGTCAAAAATAAAAATCTTTTTGTTATTTTTTTATATGACCATCAAAAAAGCTTTCATTTCACAGTCACTTGGCTAAGTTTGACACTAGTCCTATAATTAAGAGATTATTGCCATGGGCTATTCACTCTGCATCTGCTGTTTTCAACTACACAGAAAAAGGTGCCTTTTTCAAGTTAAGCTCATCACTTCCTTTTTTTAAAAAAAAAAAAATATTTTTTATTTTAAACTTAAATACAAAATAGAAAAAAAGAAGAGAAAAATTTTTAAAAATCTAAAAAGAGGGGAAGCATTGTTATGTACACAACAGAACATAAGGGATGATCCAAAATATGTAACAACAAATTTCCATTTCAAGAAAGCATGTATAATAATAAAAGATAAAAAAGTCAGAACTGTCCATCTTTGCTTCTTCATGGGAAAAAAACAATTCTAAAAAATGTACATAAGATCAGAGACATATAATTTTTGAACAAAGGGAATGGTTGGGTTTGTTTTGCCCATCTTTATGGTTACCAGGATTTTTTAAAAAATCTTTTCATGGGTAATCAAGAAGAGAGGTAATGATATCATATCCCAAAAAGTGAAGCAGAAAAAAAAGAAAAAATATAAAGAACAGAAGGAGGGACAAGTGGGCCAGCTTGAGAACTAATTTACTGAACAAATGATATACTTTAAACACAAGTTGTAAGGAATGTAATTTTTTTTTCATGTAAAACCCTCTCTTTGGTTCTTTGTTCATGCAAATGGTCATGTATGCTTGTGTTTGTCAAGTTCAGAAAAACAACAAACAATTCATGAGTTATTATTACTCTTCCCACTTTTTTTTTTAGATTTTTCCTCTCCCCTGGAAAGCTTTCCTAACTATGCAAATCCTCTTCTGCCCAATTCACTTTTCTATTTCAGACTGGTTTATAATCTGACCAGAAAAAATAAAGAAGCAATATAAAATATTAATATAAAATATAAAAATAAAAATGGCCTGTCTGAAACAAGCAGATATTTTCAACACTAATTATCCTAAAATGGGGCTCTGCAGTTTAGATCAAAGGGGAACTTATTAAGATGTCAATATAATATTTATGGGACCGTTTTGTCAAACAACAGCATGAATCCTGCACATCTGCCTCCACACTTGAGGGTATAACATTCAGGATTCTAAACTAAATGAACTGATTTTTTTTGAATAAAAATCTCTTGAAATTTTGAAGGCTTCCTTTTAAAATGTATTTATTTATTGAAAAGGAATTTGGGAGTCTCAGATTTGCTTTTGGAGGTGCTCAATTGTTGGGAAAACCTTGTAGACAGTCCCAAGTTTAATCATTCTAAGCTGTGATCTTTGGGAGCCAAAAATGGAATTCAAGAAAAGAAGGAAACAAGCATTTGTTTAGGAACTACTATATGCCACACATTTTAGCCATATTATCCTCATGACAATTCTGAAAGTTTGTGAGCTATTATTATTTCTGTTTTACATATGAGGAAACTAAGGCAGACAGAGGCTAAATGATTGGAATCACACAGCTAGGGAGAATTTTTGCGCTAACAAGCTAACGAGTTTGTTTGCTATTATTATTTCTGTTTTGCAGATGGGGAAACTAAGGCAGACAGAGGCTAAATGACTTGAATCACACAGCTAGGGGGATTTTTTTTACTGCTAACAATTATCTCTCTGTACCTTTCACCCATTCCTTCTGATCCCATTCTGTGAGCCAAGTAGAGCATGTCTAACAATTTCCCTTTTGTATCGACTTCTATCAAATATATTTTTCCAGGAAAAAATTAATTTTCATGTGGCATAATTTTAAGGTCCCTTCCCCATGTTTGTTACTTATTTCTGGATGCTCTTTGTCTTGGCAACGTTCTTCTCAAATGTTTATTAACTGGCTTCTTCCTAAAAAGCCAGTTACTCCAAGATAAAGACAGAAGAGAAGGGGGTTGTCCCTTTACACACCAATCTAATACAGCCCAAGATGGGATTTCCTTTTAAAAATTAACATACTAAATTGCTGAATCATCTTTTGTGCTTGTGGTCCTCTAAAATACTCAGATTTTTCTCAGACAAACTCATGTCTAATCCAGATACCGCTGTCTAAGCAATAGTCTCCCATCTTCTACTTTATATAGTTGTTTTGTTTTGTCTTGTTTTGTTTTGTTTTTATCCAAGCAAGAAACCTTATATTTGTCCCTCTTAAAATTGGTCTTATTCTTCACATTCTAGCCCATGAGGCGGCCCTTTTTATGTCCTCACTCAGTTATGCTCCTGGTTTTGAGCCATCCATAAATTTAAACAAATCTCTATAAATCTAACTATACACAGATCCCTGTGGCACTCCACTACAGACCTCCTTGCAAACTTCACTTTGAACTAGCTCCTTTTTGAGTATAAATGTAACTAATTCACCGAAATATGAACTCAGGCAGGCTTATTGGAAGCCTGGTTTTATCACCCATAAGTCTTGTAGCCGAGCAAGTAATTTTCCCTTTTTCCTATGGCTAGGTCTTCCCGCCCCCAAGAGCTTCAGAGGTTGGCTGTTTGTGGCAGGGTGCTTTATGAATGCAATCCAGCAGGGGACCCACTTCCGAGAGGATACCTGAGACTGAGAAAGCTCTGCAGAAGAGCCCATGAGGAAGTGGGAGAGGAGCTAACTGAAATTCCTGTTGGCGTGAGTAGCATTTTAATCTTATTTATTCAGATTTAAGCCAGAAGTTTTGGGGAGGGGGGTTATTGAATTAGAGGAGGGGGGTTACTACCCCCCCAGAGTTAGGTTTAGAGCTTTTTCTGAGTTTGCTTTGCCTTTTCCTTGTTTAAAATAGATTTGAGACTGAAAAGTGAAAGGGATTTGGGTAGAAGCTCCCCAAGAGGAAAATCCCAGCCACCTGCAATGGAAGGAAAGCTTCCCCAGTCCCAGACTCAGGTTCAAGGCCAGAAGCAGAATAGAAAAGCCCAAAGCAACCCCAAGGTCCAGAGTCAACCAGAGAAAGATACAGAGAAAGCCACAACAGACTCTAGGGAAAAGCAGGCTTCCCATCAGCCTCCTGACTCCACCAAGTATGAACTTAACGGTGCTTTAAAAGCAAACCCCAAGACCCAGGTGGACAACCAGCCAAAAGGAAAAGTTAAAACTACTGCTCTCAGTGAAAATCCGACTGAGGAGGAAAAGCAGAATTCTTTAGAAGATAAACCCCCGGCAGAGCAGGCAGAAACAGCTTCTCCAAAAGGGGACACACCCAAGGCTTTGGGGTCACTTACTAATGTCCAGGAGGGCAAAAGTTCAGATATGGATGGCAGCGAATCTGAGGACGGGTACATAGTAATCCCTAAGAGACGCAAGGCCAAGCGACACGCTCCTAAAGTTGAGGAAAAACCTAGTCGAAAGAGGCTCTCCACGATACCCTCAGTTTCCAGAAGTCCCAACTTACCACAGAGCCTTGAGAAACTCAGACTTACTTCTAAAGACCAAAGGGGCAGCAAATTAGAGAGCCCAAAATCTGCCTGTGAGTCTGAGAAATGGGCACTGGGCACAGGCCGTGGCAAACCCCTAAGTGGGTATATCCAGGAAAAGGCATTCAATCCTAACCTTGACCAAAACTACCCAAATAGGGAACCGTGGTCCAGAAAGACAGCCACCATTCCTGTGACTAATAAAGAGGAAGCAGGTAGCTTGCTCAGACGGCCCCCGGTTTGGTCAGTGAGCAACAGCACTGATTCCCAAGTAACCTATGCCAGCAAGGTTAAACAAAACCTATACAGGGTTGTGAGCCCTTCTACCCCGCCAGGCTCGAGCTCAGAATCCGAAAGTTCACCAGCGTCCTTAGCAGCCGTGCCTTTGTCACCTGCTACACCCGCTGTCTTGAGACCCTCCGTCTTGGGGTGTGATGAGAACAGGACCCAGGTCCCTCTATCTGCTGCTACAAATTTAATTAATCCTCTGAATTTTCCTAAGGGGCCTGAAAAACGAGTGAGGAAGGGTAGTAAGCAAACATGGCCTCTGAAAGACTGCCTGATCAAACATCCCTCTCCTAATCCCAAATCAGAGGCCCCCAAAATGAATCTAAAGTGCCCGCCCGCTCAGCCAAGCCTCTTTACCTGCCTCTCAAACTCCCCGGCCCCACGCGACCGGCCGCCGCACACCCAAATGCTGAAGGAGATCTTCCAAAATGAGTGGGGGTTATCATTTATCTGTGGCCCAAGCATAAATCTGGAGACCCCCCAAGAGGTGGAAGCAGATTCCCAACCCGCCCAGCCGTCACCGCCACGCAAGGACGCCCAAACTCAGGCTTCCCAGGACACCCGAGAAAGCCCAAGTGAAGCTAAAAAGGATTCCTTTTCCCAAGTAAATAATCTGAACAAATGGCTTAATCCCCACGCCGCAGAGAACCTCCCGGAAGTAGCCGCGGCCGATCTCGAGAGAGAGAAAGAAGTCTTAGCAGAAACCCCAGCGCCAGAGAGCGAGGACTTATTTCCAGAGAGCGAGGCCTTGGTGCCAGAGAGCGAGGACTTATTTCCAGAGAGCGAGGCCTTGGTGCCAGAGAGCGAGGACTTATTTCCAGAGAGCGAGGCCTTGGTGCCAGAGAGCGAGGACTTATTTCCAGAGAGCGAGGCCTTGGTGCCAGAGAGCGAGGATTTATTTCCAGAGAGCGAAGCCTTGGTGCCAGAAGGTGAGGACTTATTTCCAGAGAACGAGGCCTTAGTGCCAGAGAGCGAGGCCTTAGTGCCAGAGAGTGAGGGCTTAATGCCCCACATCCCGGTGACAGAATCAATGGTAGAGCCAAGCCCTAGAGATGATCACCTGAGGGAAGAAGACCTGGAGAGGGAAAAAGACCTCGAGAAGGAAAAAGACCTGGAGGGGAAAGAAGAGCTGGATTGGGAAGAAGACCTGGAGACAGAAGAAGAGCTGGAGACAGAAGAAGAGCTGGAGACAGAAGACGACCTGGAGACGGAAGAAGAGCTGGGGACAGAAGAAAAACTAGAGATGGAAGAAGACCTGGAGAGTGAGAAAGCCCAGGAGCCCGCCCCTGTGATAGAGGAGAACGGGGAGCTCTCTCCCAGAAGTCTTTCCCAATACCCCACCCTGGAAGATGAAGAGGAGAAAGATCTCTTACACCCGTTCGATTTCCAAGCCGCTGTTGAATTCCACATGGCTGAAATGGAATCTGTCTGGAAGCAATACGAGCAAGATCCCCAAAAAGTCGTCATTTATGATGAAGCTATGGACAATTTAGAACAGTGAACGTCCCCGAGATAGGCTTCACGTTCAGAATCGACATTCAGAGCCGTTAGAGGATAGGGGAGAAAAGGAATTTTTGATTCTTTTTTTCGACATAGTTATTGAAAGCCAAAGAGACAACTGGAAATAAATGGACCTGAGAAATAATCAACGAACTCATTGCAAGATCTGCACTCTCAGAGTTTCATCTCCAGTACAAAAAAGCTTGTGATTTGTTTTGGGTTTTTTGGGAGGAGTCGCTTTTTTGTTGTTGACTCCAGTCAAAAAAAAGTTTTTTTTGTTTGTTTTTTTTGCTTTTTTTTTTGTTTTTTTGTTTTCTGCAGGGGTGGGGTGGGTGGGGGAAGGGGGATCCCTTTTTTGGTTGTTTGGGTCCAGTCCAGAAAAGTTTTTTTTTAAAGCGATGGGGGATAGGGATGGGGGAGAAAGGGTCACTTTTTTGTTGTTTGGTTCAGTCCAAAAATGCTTTTGGTTTTGTTTTCTTTTTTTTTTCCCAGGGGGGAGGTCACTTTGGTTGTTTGGTCCAGTCCACAAAAGGCTTTTTCAGGGGTCACTTTTTGTTGCTCGGTCAAACGCAGAAAAAAATCGTCTTGTGGGAAGTGGATTGTCACTTCTTTGTTGCTTGGTCAAATGCAAAAAAAAAAAAAATTTGTGGGGAGGGGGGTGATTTTTTTGTTGCTTGGTCAAATCCAGAAAAATTTTTTTGGAGGGGGTTACTTTTTTGTTGCTTGGTCAAGAGTCCAGAAAAAAAAATTTTGTGGGAGGAGGTCACTTTTTTGTTGCTTCTTCTAGTTCAGAAAAGTTTTTTGGGAGTCACTTTTTTGTTGTTTTGGTCCAACAATTTTTTGCATTCAAGAACTACATACTTAGAGTTTCATCTCCAGTCCAGAAAATTGGGGGAAATCACTTTTTTTGTTATTTTGGTCCAACAGTTTTTTGCATTTTTTCAAAATTTTTGCTTTTGAATTGATTTTGCCAAAGATTTGCAGATGTGGACTTGGAGATCTTGCTGTTATCATTTGGGGCAATAACTGACCCCTGACCCTAGTGGCAACTCTGTGGAAAGGGTCTCAAACTAATTTTTTCAACTTTGTTCCTTGGACCCCAAGGTCCAAGTTCTCCCCTTTTCCCCACTCTGGTGTTTCCTTTCTTTTCTTTTCCTTTCCTTTTCTTTCCTTGTGTTTCCTTGTCCTCGCTTGGGCTCTGTCCTGGCTGATCTTGCCAGAAGTACAGAAGCCCAGGCTGAGTGGGAGGGAAGAGGGATTGGGGGAAGGTGAAGGGGTAAAATGGGGTGAGAAAAGAAGTCAGCCTTCCAGCAGTACAGAACTAGATTGCACACAATCATTGAGCCTTCTCTTCTATATTTGAGTTTTTACAATAGAAGAATTCCTAGTACTGATGTTTGAAGACAAATTAGAGAACAAATAGTTGTTGTAGATGTTTGATATAAAAAGAAAAACAAATCTTTTTTTTTTTCTCCTCTTGTACGACAGAGATCAAAATTTTGCCTTGCCTCACTTGGTCTCAGAAGGGCTACATGTGCAAGGCTTTTTTCTGTTCTTTCATTCTCAATCTCAAGGGAACTGCAAACCCTCTCCCTTGGCAGTTTGTTGTTCCCTTAAATTATTGACAGAAATTTTGGGCAGGAGTGGGGTGGGAGTGGGAGGCGGGGGTGGGGGGAAGACTAAAGTTGCAGCATGTTTTTTTTTTCCTGGCAAGTAGTGAGAAAAGCTGTTTTGTGGAAGGTGTCTTTCTCCATTTTCCTGAAATCTGTTGGCTTTTAAACTATATTGCTTCTAATTTTCTTATTGAATATAGATAAGAGTGCCAGCCTCACCCTGCCAGTAGCTTGGTGCTCTGGCTTGATTCCACTTAACCAGTTTGCCCCCCAAGATTTGCAGCACCTGGAGTGGCCCAACCCAGACGGGAGGCAGTGATGTCCAACACCCAGAGGTCATCTGTGGCGCCAGCGACAGACCCAGAGGGATCCAGCCGCCCCAAGAACCACCATCCTTCTCCTGTCTCCCCGGTCACCAAGTCCCTGTGCGGCAAAGAAAGAAAACTGGTTGAAATTTGTGTGGGGATATTTGTCCTCTATTTCTGTGGCCAATTCTATTAAAAGTTATGGCACTTAATCGTTTGGTAGATGTGATTCAATACAACCCACGAGCACACAGAGGGGAGGGCCTGGTTGCATGTAGATGGGGGCAGGAGGAGAGCTGGATGGTGGGCACTGCCCATGGCTTCTCCCTCGCCATAGTGAGAGTGCCTGGCAAAGGGCCGAGCGAGGCCACACGAGTCACCGCCTGCTGTTTGCCTCAATTTCTCCATCTGGAAAATGAACTGGAGAAGGAAATGGCAAATCCCAGAGGGACTCACAAGGTCACACATGACTGAACTGGGAACCAATGCGCCGCAGATAACACCTCATTTTATCCTAACAAAATCATTACCAAGAGGGCGGGGAAGGGCAAGGAAAGGCACTAGCGGGCTCCTGCTAGGCAAACTCTTTACACATGTTATCTGATTTCTTTTCTCACAACATCTCTAGTTATTAGACACCAAGCACAGGCCAGGTAGTCTACAAAAACACTGTGCTAAAAAGTTTAGAATTAATTCAATTTTTCACACAGCATTACAGAGGACCGTTCGTGACAAGACAACGGAGAGAGAAAAGCAGTAATTAGCCTCCTCCTGTGTACTAGACACTATACAAATATTATCCCATTTTCCATCACATCTCTAGAAAAGAGAAGAGGAAAGGGAAAGGGAGGGAAGGAGAGGGGAAGAGAGGAGGGGGAAGGAGGAAAAGAAGGGGAGGGAAAGAGAGGAGAGGAGGGGGAGGGAAGGAAGGAGAAGGACACCGGGGGAAAGGGGAAAGGGAGGAGGGATAGAAGGGGAAGGGCAGGGGTACAGGGGGAAGGGTATTGGGGAAGGGGGAAGGGAAAGGGAGGGTAATGTAAGGGAGGGAAAGGAAAAGGAAGAAGCATTGCACTCTATGCCAAGAAGTTTGCTAAATATTTACAGATATTACCTTTTATCTTCCAACCATCTTTACAAAAAGAAAGGAGTGTGGAAGGAAATAAGCATTTGTTAAATACCTTATATATGTCAGATCAAAATATCTATAGAAAAGAGGAGAAAATTAATGGGGATATAGACTTCTTACACACCCAGTATATTCCAGGGCTTATATTAAACACTTTACAAATATTTGTTATCATTTTATCCTCACTACATCTCTACAAAAGAGAAGAAACCATTTTATGTGCCAGGCATTGTGCTATGTATGCATTTTATAGACATTTTCTCATTTTATCCTCAAAACATCTCTATAAAAGGGAACAGAGAAGGTCAAAGAAGGAAACTAGCACTTATTAGACACCAACTATATACAAGGCATTATGATCAGCCCTTTACTCCTACAGTATCATTTTATTCTCACATCTCTGCAAAAGAGAAAGGAGAAGCAAAGGGAAAGAAACAAACATATTAAGCATCCATCATGTACCAGGCAGTTTGTTAAACACTTTACACATACAATTTTGTTTTGTCTTTAAAACATCTTAACAAAAATAAGGAGGTAAGGAGGGAAACAGGCAGCTAGGTGGTGCAGTGAAAAGAGAACTGGGCCTGAAGTCAGTTCAAATCTACCCTCAGACACTTCCTGGCTGTGTGATCCTGGGCAGATCACTTACCCTATTTACCTCAGTTTCCTCATCTGTAAAATGAACTGAAAGAGGAAATGGCAACCCACTCCAGTATCTTTGCCAAGAAAATTCCAAATGGAGTCACAGAGAGGCAGTCATGAAAGAATAATATCAACAACAAAAAGAGAGAGAAGGAAGCAAGCATCTGTTAGGCAACTACTTTTGACCAGGCGGTTTGTTAAATACTCCATTGATATTATGTCATTTTATCTTCAAAATCTCTCTATAAATGAGAAAAGGAAAGGAAGTATGTGGTAATAAGCACTTATTTGATACTAACTGTATGCTAGGCCCTATGCTAAGCAATTTACAGATATTTTATCATTTTATCTTCACAGCATCTCCATGAAAAAGGAAGGAAAGAAACAAGCATATATTGAGCATCAATGTGCCAGGTACTGCACTAAACTCTTTATAAATATCATCTTATTTTATCTTCAAACCCTCTTTACAAAGAGGAGGAGGCATGAAGGAAATAATCACTTTTAAGCACCTACTATGTGCAAGTGACTATACTAAGTCCTTTATCCATATTTTATCATTTTATCCTCAGAACATCTTAACCTAAGGGAAAAAAATAATGGAAAAATAGGAAACAAACATTTATGCTCTTGCTGGGTAGCAGGCATTGTGCTAAAAATTTTAGAGATATTATCTCATTTTATCCTCAAAACATCTATTTTTTTTTTATTTAATAGCCTTTTATTTACAGGTTATATGCATGGGTAACTTTACAGCGTTAACAATTGCCAAACCTCTTGTTCCAATTTTTCACCTCTTACCCCCTCCCCCCTCCCCTAGATGGCAGGATGACCAGTAGATGTTAAATACATTAAAATATAAATTAGATACACAATAAGTATACATGACTAAAACATTATTTTGCTGTATAAAAAGAATCAGACTCTGAAATATTGTAAAATTAGCTTGTGAAGGAAATTAAAAATGCAGGTGGGCATAAATATAGGGATTGGGAGTTCAATGTAATGGTTTTTAGTCATCACCCAGAGTTCTTTCTCTGGGCGTAGCTGGTTCAGTTCATTACTGCTCCATTGGAAATGATTTCGTTGATCTCGTTGCTGAGGATGGCCTGGTCCATCAGAACTGGTCATCATATAGTATTGTTGTTGAAGTATATAATGATCTCCTGGTCCTACTCGTTTCACTCAGCATCAGTTCGTGTAAGTCTCTCCAGGCCTTTCTGAAATCATCCTGTTGGTCATTTCTTACAGAACAGTAATATTCCATAATATTTATATACCACAATTTATTCAGCCATTCTCCAACTGATGGACATCCATTCAGTTTCCAGTTTTTAGCCACTACAAAAAGGGCTGCCACAAACATTCGTGCACATACAGGTCCCTTTCCCTTCTTTATAATCTCTTCCTCAAAACATCTATGAAAAAATATGAGAGAAGGAAATATAGGTAAATAAGCACTTATTATATACTAACAATATGCCAGGACATATATTATCTAATTTTACATCCAAAACATTTTTTATTTTTTAATGTTTTTTATTAAAGCTTTTTATTTTTAAAACATGCATATGAACTGATGCTAAGTGAAGTGAGTCGAAGATCATTGTGCACAGTAACAGCAAGATTATACCATGATTAATTCTGATGGCCGTGACTCTTCAACAATGAAGTGATTCAGGCCAGTTCCAATGGTCTTGTGATGGAGAGATCCATCTGCGCCCAGAGAGAGGCCTGTGGGAACCAAGTCTGGTTCACCACATAGAATTTTCACTATTTTTGTTGTTGTTTGCTTGCATTTTATTTTCTTCATTTTCTTTTCTGGTTTGATTTGATTTTTCTTGTACAGCAAGATAATTGTATAGTATGCATACATATGTATGCATATACTGGATTTAACATACATTTCTACCATGTTTAACATACAATGGACTACTTGCCATCTAGGGGAGGGCGTGGGGGAAGGGGGGAAACTGGAACACAAGGTTTTGCAAGGGCTAATGTAGCAGAATTATCCATGCGTAGGTTTTGAAAATAAAAAGCTTTAAGAAAAAAAACATGCAGCAAAATAATTATTTGGACATGTATACATATATTGTATTTAACTTAGACTAACATATTTAACATTTATTGGTCAACTTGCTGTCTGGGGGAAGGGGTGGGGGGAAGGAGGGGAAAAGTTGGAACAAAAGGTTTTGCAAGGGTCAATGCTGTAAAATTACCCATGCATATATCTTGTAAATAAAAAGCTATAATGAAAAAAAGAAAAAAACATATGCAAAGATACTTTTCAATATTCACCTTTGCAAAACCTTGTGTTGCAAATTTTTCCCTCTCTTCCCCCCACTCCCTCCCCTAGAGGGCAAGTAATCCAATATAGGTTAAACATGTGCAATTCTTCTAGACATATTTCCACATTCGTGTGGAATCAAAAATCAAATAAAAAAGGAAAAAATGAGGAAAAAACAAAATGCAAGCAAACAACAACAAAAAATGCTATGTTGTGATCCACACTCAGTCCCCACAGTCACTCTCTGGGTGCAGGTGGCTCTCTCCATCACAAGACCATCGGAACTGGCCTGAATCACCTCATTGTTGAAGAGTCATGTCCATCAGAATTGATCATCACCTAATCTTGCTGTTGCTATATACAATGTTCTCTGGTTTTACTCACTTCACTCAGCGTCAGTTCACAGAAGTCTCTCAGGGCCTTTTTGAAATCATCCTGCTGATTGCAAAACATTTTTAAATGAAAAGGGAAGGGAATTACAGGAAACATGCATTTTTTAGACACCAACTTTGTGCAAGAGCTGTGATAAACACTTGCAATTTTTTTGTCATTTTACCTTCACAATATCTCAACTAAAGAAAAAAAGAGAAGAGAAGGGAAAAACATTTAGAAGTATCCACTACAAGCTCAGCAATGGACTAAATAATAGTTTAATTATATCAGCTCATTTTATATTTACATCTTTCCAAAAAGGTGTAAGGAAGAGAATGATGTTTCTTAGGCACCTACTTTGTGCCAAGCAGTGTACTAAACATTTCCAGATGTCATCGCATTTTATCCTCAAAATAGCTCTAGCAAAGAAAAAAGGGAAGGAAATAGATGAGAATAAACACTTATTAGATACCAGCTACATACCTGGTCCTAAATTAAGCAAATTATAGATATTCTGCCATGTTATCCACCACGCTACTTCTTAGCCAATCCCAGATTGATTTCACAATTACTGCTTTGTAATACAGTTTGAGATCTGAGGGCAAGGCTACCTTCTTTCACATTTTTATAAAGATGCTTTAAAGATAAAATAAGATGGGGTAGCTAGGTGGTGCAGTAGACAGAGCACCAGCCCTGAAGTCAGGAGGACTTGAGTTCAAATCAAATCTGACCTCAGACACTTAATACTTCCTAGCTGGGTGACCCTGGCAAGTCACTGAACTCTAATTGCCTCAGCAAGAAAAAAAAAGATAAAAGTAAGATAGTAAGATAGTATCTGCCTGTTTTTATAAAGGCTGCATAATAAATATTTGTTCCTTTCCTTTCTCTTTTATAGAGATGTTATGAGATGATAAAATATCTATGAAGGGATTAACATGGGGCTGGCATTTGATTGGCATCTAATAAGTACATATTCTCATATATTTTCTTTTTTTTTCTCTTTTTCAGAGACGTTCAGAGGATAAGATGAATAAGTATCTATTAAAAATGCTTAGCATAGACACTAGCTTATTGTAAGAGCTAAATAAGTATTTTTCTCAATTCCTGCCTCCAACAACTTTGTAGTAATATTGTGGGGGGGATGAGATATCTGTAAAGTTTTTAGTGTTATGAATATTAAACACATTTCCTTTACTTCTTTTTTTTATAAAGATTCTGTGAGGATAAATGAAAAAATATGAATAAAAGGCAAAGCACAGTATCTAGCATGTAGTTGGTGTCTAATAATTGATCATTCCCTTCATTCCTTCTCTTTTTTTTCTCTTTCACAAAAACATTGGTATTAAATGAGAGTGTGTAAGGTGCTTAGCATAGGACCTTACATATACCTGGTGCCCAATATGTGCTTATTCTATCTATTTCCTTCCCTTTTCTCTTTTCTAGAGATATTTACAGGATCAAAAGAAGTAATGTCTCTGAGGTACTCATTATACTACCTAGCACACAGTAGGTGTTTAATAAATGCTTTTCCCCTGTAGTATTCCCTTCTCCTTATAAAGATGTTTGAAGGTTAAAAAAAAATTTTTTAATTAAAAAAAGATATTTGAAAGTAAAATCCAACCATTCTAGAGAACAATTTGGAACTATACCCAAACTTTGTGTAACCTTTGACCTAACAATACCACTGCTAGATCTGTACCCCAAAGAAATCAAAGGAAAAGGGAAAGGACTTATCAGTACAAAAATTTTAGAGCTGCTCTTTTTGTGACGGCAAGGAATTAGAAATCGAGGAGAGACCTATCGGTTGCGGACTAGCTAAACAAGTTGTGATACAGGATTGTGATGGAATACTATTGTACTCTGAGAAAGGATCAGCGGAATGGTTTTAGAAAAACCTTGGGAGACTTAGATGAGTTGATGTGGGGTGAAGCGATCAGAACCGGGAGAAAATTGTACACGGCAACGGCAATACTTGATGATGATCAACTGTGGGTGATTTATCTATTCTGAGCAAGACAATGATCTAAGACAATTCCAAAGGACCCATGATGGAAAATGGTATCCATCTTCAGAAAAAGAACTGGTGACATCTAAATGGAGACTGAAGCACACTGTATTTAACTTTCTTTATTTTTCTTAAGTTTTTTTTTTGGTCTGTGCTTTCTTTTGCAAGATGGTTAATATGGAAATATGTTTCACAAGCCTTCAAATGTATAATTTATATCAAATTGCTTGTCTTCTCAAGGAAGGAGGGAGGGAGAGAATTTGTAACTCAAAATTTTTAAAAACAAACATTGGAAAAAATAAAATAAAGAGAAAAAAATCTTTACAAGAAGAAAGGGGTATTGAACAAGCATTTACCGTGCCAGGCAGCATGCTAAGGACTTTATGAATATTTATATTGTTTTATCCTCAAAACATCTCTAGAAACAGATGAGAGAGAATAAGCACTTATTAGACTCCACCTGTATGCTGGGACCTTTGCAAAGCACATTACAGATATTTTCTCATTTAATCCTCATTGTATCTCTATAAAAGAGAAAAGAGAAAGGAACAAGAATTTATTAGGTAACTATTATGTGACAAGCACTGTGCTAAACACTTTGTCACTATTTGATTTTTTTCTCTAAAACATCATTACAAAAATTATGGGGAAGGGAAAGAGGAAAGTAATTGCTATGCTTTTATTGTGTGCCAGGTGATGTGCACTGTGTAACAAATAGCATCTCATGTTATTCTTTCAACATTTGTAAAAAATAGAAAAGGAAAGGACATAGAAGGAAACAAGCATTTATTAGATGTCAACTATATGCTAAGACTCAGTGCTAAGCCCTTTACTTATATTTTATCATATTATCCTTACAACACTTCTACAAAAGAGAAGGGCAGGTCAGGGAACAAGCATTTATTACACACCTACCATTTGCCAGGCAGATTACTAAACAATTTACAGATAGTACCTCATTTTATCCTCAAGACATCAGTTTAAAAGAGCAAAGAGAGTTTTGCAAAAATGAATGTTGAAAACTATCTTTGCATGTATTTAGAAAAATAAAAAGCTATTATTTTTTAAATTTAATGTTATTATTAAATTATTATTTAAATAAAAAGCTATTATTCAAAAAAGAGCAAGAGAAGGGAATAGAAGGATATAATCAATTATTAGACACTAACTATGTACTCTGGTCCCATATTGTTAATAAAAAAGGCTTTCTTCCCAAAGTCATCTAGTAAACTATCATCCCCATTTTTCAGATAGGGAAGCTGAGGTCCATCATGTAATATAGTAGAGTAAAAAAAACATTGGTTCAAATACTGTGCTATGTACTTTACAGATTTTATCTCATTTTATCCTCAAAATTTCTTTAGAAAAGAAACCTGGAGGGGAAAGGGAGGTAAAGGGAATGAACATTTAGTTGGCACCTATTCTGTGCAAGGTAGTATGTTAAACGTGTTACAGACTTCATCTTATTTTACCTTATAGAAACCTGGGTTGATAAATTCTATTATTATTTCTGTCTTGTAGTAGAGAAAAGTGAATTCAATGACTTGCCCAGAGTCACACAGCCAGTGAGTATCTGAGATCACATTTGAAGACCTTTCTCTGCTGTACCACCTTGCTGCTTCAATAAAGACAAACTTGTCTTCTCTTTACAGACTGAATGTTTGCAAGTGTTACCCCAGAAAGCTATCAGAGAAAAACAATGGAAGTCAGAAAAATACTTAGAAATTTGACCTATTAAAATACCAATAAAGGGACAGTGGATAAAGCATTGGCCCTGGAGTCAGATGGACCCGAGTTCAAATCTGACCTCAGACACTTAACACTTCCTTGCTGTGTGACCCTGGGCAAGTCTCTAAACCCCAATTGCCTCAGAAAAAACTAAAATAAAAATAAATACTAATAAAATACTATCTGTACAACA
Organism: Sarcophilus harrisii; assembly: GCF_902635505.1. NCBI lineage: Eukaryota > Metazoa > Chordata > Mammalia > Dasyuromorphia > Dasyuridae > Sarcophilus > Sarcophilus harrisii. Next base: position 33,601,836 of record NC_045432.1, read on the forward strand.
CCAGAAAGCTCATAGGATTTAGAGCCAGAAGGGACCTCCAAAAGCATCTGGTCCATCCATTCACAGAGGAGTAAGTTGAGATATAGGGACAGGAAAAGACCTTTCCAAGGCACATAGCAAGCAAATGGCCAAGCTGGGATTTGAATCAATTTTTTTTACTTTATTATATTGCCTGGTGGACCTCAACTTCCCTATCTGTAAATCGTGGATGATAATATACTACATGGTTCCGGGAGGAAAGTCTTTTTTAAATCAGTGATATGGGACCAGAGCCCCCAAAGGAATTCAGCCTCCACAAGCAGATTTGTTGCCCTTCTGTGTAAATGGAATCTTCCAGTTGGTTCTCTTGTCTTTAGTATCTCAACCTCCCCATTCTGGAGGTGCTCTCCTCTGGCAGGGACTGTTGGTCCCTGTGCTTGCGAATGCTAGTATCTCACGGGCTGACTTTTGGAGTCAAAAAGAGCTCTATAATGATTTAACCAAAATAACAGGTCACATTGAGATAGGATTTGATGGGCAGGAAGCACATTCCAGAACTGTCCATTCGTCTGATTCTCATAGGGCAGACAGGCCAAGAATTCTTATCTTCCCATTTACAAATAGGGAAACTGAGTCTTTACGAGGGCATCGTCACACAAATAGCAAGTAGCAGAATTTTAGCCCAAACCTAAGTGGCTTAAAGGCCAAGCAGAGTATCCTAGCAAATACATTCTCCTAATCTAATGCTCTCATTTGAAGAAATGAGACTCAGACAGAAGAAGGGATCTGTTCTGGCTTACATGGACAGAATTGATGAATCAACTGAAGCCTTCTGGGCATTTTTTACTCTCCCCTCCCACACTGGGTCACTTCAAATTATAATTGGAGCATTGGAGAGGATAATGAATTTAAGAATCACAGGACTTCAGTTCCAGTCTTGATTCTATCGCTTAGTATCTATGTGACCTTCGGCTCGTCCCTTGACTTCTGTATCTTCACCTAGAAAATGGGAGAGTTGGATGAGAAGGCCTCTAAAATCTCTTTCAGCTCCCCTTCTAGGATCTCATGTTCCCATGATCCCTCCTCTAATGAGTTCTGTTTTAGGCTGTTGCCATACAAACTGCTCATTAAGGAGAGGAGAAGTGGGAATAGAGTCTCAGACTGTGGCCCTCGGGGCACGATCTGAGAAGGGTCAGCTTGTAGACCAAGTGGGAAAAGCCTCCTTCCTCTTCCCAAGTTTTGTTAGTCAGAAAACTGCCTATTTATTCAATAAACACAAATACAGAAGAGAGATTTTCTGGGGGGAAAATCAATACTTTTAACAATAAAACCTGTCAATGGGACTGGTAGCCACGGCCTCAAGTAAATTAAGTTTACATCTTGAGCAGACTGTCATGCGAGTGTGTGACAGCCACTGACAAATTGAGTTACCAAAGAAGTGCATCATTCACCAAAGTATTATTGATGGCGACAGAAGGATATTGAATTTAAATTATTCATTTTTATTGATCGGACAGCTAGTTTTTACGCAGGAAAGGGGGGGAAGGGAGCTTCGTTGTCAGAATTGGATCGGACAACTTCATCCCCAGGGCTGGGCCCTTGATGGCCTCTTGGCCCAGTTATGAAACCATGGGTGATCTCGAGGGCTGTTTCTCCTCCCCATTGTTGGTCTCCTTCCCACTTGTGAAACAGCAAGTTGCTCTCCCTGTAGCTACTCTCAGCCCCCATGAGGGTCAGCTTCCCAGCTCCTTCCTAGCTAGGCCCCAGAGAATCATGGGGGCAGCCAGAAGCCTCCCTGGGCATATAAACAACAGCCACAGCTACAGAGAAGTTACCACGCCCTCTAGAAAGCAGCAAAACCTTCTAGCCTTGGAAGAATATCAAAAGTTAGAAGGGTCACCTAATCCTCCAGAAGAGGAAAATGAGGCCCAAAAAGGGGAGTCTAATAGCTAGCAAATAGCAAAGTCTGCATTTGAACTCAGGCCCCTTGGCTCCAAATCCAGTGCTCTTTCTGTTGTACCATAGTTCTCTTTAATTGTCCTGACTCAGTTTCCCTAATTGGTTCTGCCTCAGTTTCCCTAAATTGTTCTGCCTCAGTTTCCTTAACTGTTCTGCCTCAATCCCCTCAGTTACAAAACCCCATTCTGGTTCATTAAGACTGAGGTCCACTTGCTCTAAGGTTATAAATTGCTAATATGAGACTCAAGATAAGGGGGGAGTTCAGACTTCCTGGCTCCTAACTCCTTCTGCCCTCAAGAATTTATGGCACTACCCCTCTAAATATTCCAAAAGATAAGACTATCTAGGACACTTCATTGATATCTTTACTTCTGTTTGTTCAGACATCCTCCCTCTAGCTTCTAGTAAGAATTTATGGCTTCCCCCCCCCCCCCCCATCCTGCTAGAACCAAATGGTCCTGAAACTTCCCACTCTCAATGTTCTGACTCTGCCCCTGCCTTGGTTTACCCCTGTAGCTGAGCCATGTGTGTATATATGTCATTGAGAACTCCCATTCACCACTGGATACTTTGAGATGAGAGTTCTGTCTAGTCAATCAATTAAACCCTCCAATAAATAAAATAATAACTCTCTAATCGCTATCTTGCCTCAGTTTCTCTGGCATTACATTTCCCCTTACCTTCCTAAGCTGGGAACACTAAGCTGCCCGACTCAGGACCCCATCCCCGCCAAAAGAGAAAAACAATCTAAAAGCACAAGAGGAGGGTAGACAGGAAAATTAGCTTTCATTTTCTACTGACACGTGAAGGGGTAGGGACCAAAATCCCACTCGGTGAGAAACACGCCCAAAGACGCAGTCATGGTGGAAAGCCTGATTTCCACAGGCCTCTGTCCTGGTCTTTCCACAGCCAGACCTTGGCACTGAATATTGGGCCTAAGACCTCTCTGGGAAGCGCTTGCTGCCTTGATGTCTCTCAAAGGATCCACCACCCCAGGAGTAGCCCAAGCCATTCATTTTACAAAGGAGGAAACTGAGATCTAGAAAACAAAAGGAACTTCCCTAAAGTCATTATGACTGTCTGACAAATCTCTACTGAGAGTCAGGGCTCTCTTCTCCAAATACCACCTTGGCTCCCGCCTGGGAATCCCTCCTTCAGACCTTTGTCCCGGTTGTGGGGAAACCCTTATAATATGGTTCTGGGGGAAGCTTTCTGATACCTGCTCTTAAGGACCGAGTCCTAGGGCATCCGGATCTGGGGGAGATTTCTGAAGCCGTCTAGGCCAGTGGCCCAGCTCAGATAGAAATAGTACCTATTAAGCCACACATGAAGAGCCCTATGGGAAAATATTGACTCGGAGAACCACATGTTGATATATTTTTATTATTATTATTATTAATATGGCAACACATTGGAATCAAATGAAACTGATTCCAATTTTAAGTTACTTTGGCCACATTTGAGAGCGTTATGGGCCACATCTTTTAATGTCTCTGACCTAGTCGAACCTTTGCACCTTATACAGGAGTTTGGGTGATCTGCTTGAGGACATAGATTTAAAACAGGAAGTATCAGAGTCCATCAAGATCCTGCAGTACTCTGGACTTTGTTCTTCTATTTGAGTGCTTGTGGCCCCCTGAGTCAACAGCTTTCATATATGTGTCTCTGGAAAAGAAGGGAGTCTGAGGGAAGGCTTCCATTGGTCACCATGTTTTTGTGTTTTTGGTGACAGGAGGCCATAGGGGCCAGCGTTATCTGGTTAAGTAATGGGCTAGTAGCCACTCATGATAACCGCTCTCACACTAGTAGTCTGAGAGGCCTGTTCTGAAGGCTCAAGTGTCTCTAACCTGAGAGCAAGCTATGGGAGAAGGCCCATTCCCATCTCCTGATAATTCCCATCTCCCTAGGCAGAGCCTGATCTGATAATACTCTTCCTCTTGCTCAGTTAGATTTTCCATCCCCTCAGATGACTTGCTTTACTAATAGAAGGCAAATGAATTCACCCTAAGGGTGAGCCTATGCTTGATAATGGGGGGAATGAGTTCTTGCCACCAGATTTGTTTGCATTTTGGCTGGGGCCTTCGGGGAAACACCACCCAGTAGCAAAAAGGGTTTTATCTTCATATCTGGGAATTACAGACAGTAAGATGGGCTAATGAGGAAGACACTGAAGAAGGGGGCAGAGTTCTGAGAGCCCTCATATAACCCCATGGAGGGAGTCATCCATTTCCCTGGCTAGGCCACACCCAGAAAAAAATGTCAAGGCCGGGGATGTGTGGAGTGAAGCAGGAATCTGAGGTCTTGGTGGCAGTTCCGGGGGGTCTGTCTGTCACCTGCAAAAGATTCCCTTGTTTCATTTTTTAATTAAACAAGAAAGGAGCTTTTATTTTTTCATCCCTCTCAGGAAAAAAAAAAAAAACAATTTACGTCTATGAATTTTACAGTCACCGAGATGTTTTATCTTAATTGGTTTGGGGTCTTTTTTAATTAAAACATGCACATATTTCTTCATGGCAGTTGGGAGAGCTTAGAAATGAGACAGTTACAGGTGGGCCTCAGGTAAAGAACCTTCCTCACACAAGAAATGGCTGGATGCCTGATATAAGGAAAGAAACAAGAGAGGGAGGGAGGGAGGGAGAGAGGGAGAGGGGGGAGGGAAGGAAGAAGAAAAGGAAGAAAAGAGAAGGAAGGAGGGAGGGAAGGAAAGAGGGAGGGAAAGAGGGAAAGATGGAAGGATGGAGGGGAGGGAGAAAGGAAGGGAGAGGGGAAGGAAGGGAGGGAGGGAGAGAAGGAAGGATGAAAGGAAGGGAGAAAGGAAGGGAAGAAGGCAGGGAGGGAGGAAGGAAGAAAGGGAGAAAGGAAGGAAAGAAGAAAGGGAGGAAGGAAGGGAGGCAGGGAGAAGGTTTTAAGGGCCCACTATGCCCCAGACACTGAACTAAGTGTTTTACAAATATTATCTCATTTGATCCTCAAAACAACCCTGAGAGATATGTGCTATCATTATGTCCATTATACAAGTGGGGAAACTGAGGCAACCTGATTCAGTGACTTACTGAAGGTCATTCAGCCAGTGATTTGAACTCAGGTCTTCTTGACCCCACATCCAAGGCTCTAACCACTGAACAGCCTAGCTGTCTCTCAATAATAGTGAGTGAAAGCTACTGGGGAGATGTTCTTTTACAACCCAGATCACAAATACATGGAAGGCCCAGTAGGACATGTCCCTATGGGGAGCCCAGTGCCGTCCTCTTCCCTACCCCAGCCTCCCAGCTACCTGACTCCACAAAGATGTCCACGGCCCAGCAGGAATAGGGGCACAGAGGCCTCCTCTTCCCCCTCAATGCTGAATTCCCCTTGCTGTGTTGTAGCCCCTAATATCCTAAGAGAACCAGGCCTGTCTCACTTTTCTATTTCTATCCCCAGGGCTTAGCTCAATACCTTGCAACCAGCAAGCACTTAATAAATGTTTTTTCATAGGATTCCATTATACTTAGGCCTGGGCAGTACCCACTGTTCTAGATCTTTCTCTTTTTCCAAACTGAACTCTCAGATCCCCATCTCCCCTCCTTATATCCCAGGAGCAGGAAGGAAAAACCCATTCCCAGCAACCAGTGCGCAAATCCTGAGCTGATCTCTCCCACCCACAGGGGCCTAATGAACAGCAGGGTATTGGAGGAGCAGCCACCAGCCTGAATATACTTCTCCAAGTGATGGGCGGAGACATACGCAAGGCAACAGTGATGAGCTCACCCCACGATGTAGGTCAGAGTTCCTTGGACCCAACGATGAAGGCCGGGAACTGGGAGGGCAACGGCAACACCCAAGCTCTTCTACGAGGTGCGCTGCAGGCCAGGGATTCATGCTCCCATTCCAAGGGCCTTCCTGGGAGGGTCCTCCTCCTGCCTGGCCATGGAGACAACTGGGATCTTCTACGATCACGGTATTGATATCTTCAGGTTCATCATCCCCGAGTACGCTCCCTGGGCATGACAGTGAGCTGGTACACCAGCCTCTGCCCCTCTACCTTGGGGAGAATGCCTTTCTGATAGCAATACCAGGAGGCAATACGGCACAGTTAGCCCGGAGGGAGACACTGAGGTGGGAACCTCAGCCTCCTGAGCCGCTCTGTCAGAGAGCAGGAAAGCTCTTTACCGGCTCGGCTTCCAAAGGCCTTGAAAATCCAAACTCAAGGGAGGGAGGGCCTACTGGGTTGACCTCCACTAACCCAGGGAATCACCAGAGGGGCTGATACATGGATGGGGAGGGGGCAGGAAACAGGAAACTTACTGGCAAAATGTTTTAGTGGGGTAACAAGGAGCATCCTTGGGGCATATGCCTGCATATGAGGTCACCCCAGGGGGTGGTTGGGAGGCCATCAGCATCCCGTGTGCCTGGAGGACAAGGCAAGAGGCCCAAAGCAGGAAAGGTCAGGGGAAGGTGAGGGAGAAATCCCGGGCCACGGCCCTCCCACAGGGTTACCTCAGAGCTCGCCCCATGGTCTCGTAGTTCATGTCCGGCTTGTTCTGCTTCCCCCAGAGCTTCGACAGGGCCATCGAGTCCACAAGCTTGAAGATGCCCTTCTCCCGCTAGGTCCACTTGACGTGCTTTGGGCAGGTGTTCTTGTCCTGAAGCAGAGCCAGCAAAAACTCCCAAAGGTAGATGGTGTTCCCTGGGAGAGGGGAAGCAGCCAAGGAGAAGACCGTTTGTTCCCCAGTGGGACAGGAGGCTACTCTCTGAGGGTGGGCACAGTGCTCTCCCTGCAGAGTACCAAGCCAGAGACTCCCTGAAGGCAACTCACTGCTTTCATGCATGGTACCAAAAAAAGGTTCCCTGCAGGCAGCTCGGTGCCCCCCTATAGGGTACCAAATAAAGGGGTCCCTGCAGGCAGCTTGATGCCCTCATGCATGGTATCAAACAAAAGGCTCCTTGCAAAGCTGCTCAGTGCCCACCTGCAGGGTACCCAGTGTAAACTCCCTGCAGGAAGCTAGGTGCCCTCCTATAGGGAACCAAAAAAAGGCTCTCTGCAGGCAGCTCAGTGCCCTCATATATGGGACCAAATAAAAGGCTCCCTGCAAGCAACTAGTGCCCTCCAGCAGGATATCCAGTCGAAGCTTTCTGCAGGCAGCTCAGTGCCCCCTTGCAGGGTAGCAAATAAAAGGCTCCCTGCAGGCAGCTTGATGCCCTCATGCATGGTATCAAACAAAAGGCTCCTTGCAAAGCTGCTCAGTGCCCAACTGCAGGGTACCCAGTGTAAACTCCCTGCAGGAAGCGTGGTCCCCTCCTATAGGGAACCAAAAAAAGGCTCTCTGCAGGCAGCTCAGTGCCCTCATGTATGGTACCAAATAAAAGGCTCCCTGCAGGCAGCTCGGTGCCCTCATATATGGGAACAAATAAAGGGCTCCCTGCAGGCAGCTTGATGCCCTCATGCATGGTATCAAACAAAAGGCTCCTTGCAAAGCTGCTCAGTGCCCACCTACAGGGTACCCAGTGTAAACTCCCTGCAGGAAGCGTGGTGCCCTCCTATAGGGAACCAAAAAAAGGCTCTCTGCAGGCAGCTCAGTGCCCTCATGTATGGTACCAAATAAAAGGCTCCCTGCAGGCAGCTCGGTGCCCTCATATATGGGAACAAATAAAGGGCTCCCTGCAGGCAGCTTGATGCCCTCATGCATGGTATCAAACAAAAGGCTCCTTGCAAAGCTGCTCAGTGCCCACCTACAGGGTACCCAGTGTAAACTCCCTGCAGGAAGCGTGGTCCCCTCCTATAGGGAACCAAAAAAAGGCTCTCTGCAGGCAGCTCAGTGCCCTCATGTATGGTACCAAATAAAAGGCTCCCTGCAGGCAGCTCGGTGCCCTCATATATGGGAACAAATAAAGGGCTCCCTGCAGGCAGCTTGATGCCCTCATGCATGGTATCAAACAAAAGGCTCCTTGCAAAGCTGCTCAGTGCCCACCTACAGGGTACCCAGTGTAAACTCCCTGCAGGAAGCGTGGTGCCCTCCTATAGGGAACCAAAAAAAGGCTCTCTGCAGGCAGCTCAGTGCCCTCATGTATGGTACCAAATAAAAGGCTCCCTGCAGGCAGCTCGGTGCCCTCATGTATGGTACCAAATAAAAGGCTCCCTGCAGGCAACTCCTTGCCCTCCTGTAGGATATTCAGCCTAGGCCCCCTGCAGCCAGCTCAGTGGCCCCTGCAAGGTACCAAATAAAAGGCTCCCTGCAGGCAGCTCGGTGCCCTCATATATGGGAACAAATAAACAGCTCCCTGCAGGCAGCTCAGTGCCCTCATGTATGGTACCAAATAAAAGGCTCCCTGCAGGCAGCTCCTTGCCCTCCTGCAGGATATCCAGGCTAGGCTCCCTGAAAACAGCTCAGTGCCCCCCTGCAGAGTAGCAAATAAAAGGCTCTCTGCAGGTAGCTCCTTGCCCTCCGACAGAATATCCAGCCAAGCACCCTGTAGACAGCTCAGTGCCCTCCTTAAGGGAACCAAAAAAAGGCTCTCTGCAGGCAGCTCAGTGCCCTCATGTATGGTACCAAATAAAAGGCTCCCTGCAGGCAGCTCAGTGCCCTCCTACAGAATATCCAGTCAAAGCTCCCTGCAGCCAGCTCAGTGCCCTCCTGCATGGTACCAAATAAAAGGCTCTCTGCAAGCAACTTGGTGCCCTCCGACAGAATATCCAGCCTAGGCTCCCTGCAAGCAGCTCAGTGGCCCCCTGCAGAGTAGCAAATAAAAGGCTCCCTGCAGGCAGCTCCTTGCCCTCCTGCATGGTACCAAATAAAAGGCTCCCTGCAAGCAACTTGGTGCCCTCCGACAGAATATCCAGCCTAGGCTCCCTGCAGACAGCTCAGTGGCCCCCTTAGGGTACCAAAAAAAGGCCCCTGCAGGCAGCCCTGGTGCCCCTCATATATGGGAACAACAAAGGGCTCCCTGCAGGCAGCTTGATGCCCTCATGCATGGTATCAAACAAAAAGGCCCTTGCAAAATCTGCTCCAGTGCCCACCACAGGGTACCCAGTGTAAACTCCCTGCAGGAAGGTGGTGCCCTCCCATAGGGAACCAAAGGCCTCTGCAGGCAGCTCAAGTGCCCTCATGTATGGTACCAAAAAGGCTCCCTGCAGGCAGCTCGGTGCCCCATGTATGGACAAATAAAAAACCTCCCCTGCAGGCAGCTCAGTGCCCTCCTGCATGGTACCAAATAAAAGGCTCCCTGCAAGCAACTTGGTGCCCTCCGACAGAATATCCAGCCTAGGCTCCCTGCAGACAGCTCAGTGCCCCACTTTAGGGAACCAAAAAAAGGCTCTCTGCAGGCACCTCAGTGCCCTCATGTATGGTACCAAATAAAAGGCTCTCTGCAGGCAGCTCCTTGCCCTCCTGCAGGATATCCAGCCTAGGCTCCCTGCAAGCAGCTCAGTGCCCCCCTGCAGAGTAGCAAATAAAAGGCTCCCTGCAGGCAGCTCCTTGCCCTCCTGCAGGATATCCAGCCTAGGCTCCCTGCAGCCATCCCCCCAAGAGGCAAATAAAAGGCTCCTGCAGGTAGTGCCCCCTGACAGAATATCCAGGGCACCTAGAAGCTCAAGGCCCCTAGGACAAAAAGGCCTCCCCCTGCAAGGCCAAATAAAGGTCCCTCCCCAGGATATCCCCAGCCTAAAGGCCCCTGCAACAGGCCTCCGCAGGATACCAGCCTGCCCCTGGCAGCCAGTTTCCCCTGCAGAGTAGCAAATAAAAGGCCCTGCAAGCAACCTGTCTCCCAACGAATATACAGCCTAGGCTCCCTGCAGAAGCCAGTGGCCCCCCCTTAGGGTACCAAATAAAAGGCTCCTGCAGGCAGCCATGCCCCCATGCATGGATCAAACAAATGCTCCTTGCAAAGCTGCTCCAGTGCCCAACCTCAGGTACCCTAGAAACTCCCTGCAGGAAGCGTGGTCCCCTCCTATACGGAACCAAAAAAAGGCTCTCTGCAGGCATCTCAGTGCCCTCATGTATGGCACCAAATAAAAGGCTCTCTGCAGGCATCTCAGTGCCCTCATGTATGGCACCAAATAAAAGGCTCTCTGCAGGCAGCTCAATGCCCTCATGTATGGCACCAAATAAAAGGCTCCCTGCAGGCAGCTCCTTGCCCTCCGACAGAATATCCAGCCAAGCACCCTGTAGACAGCTCAGTGCCCTCCTTAAGGGAACCAAAAAAAGGCTCTCTGCAGGCAGCTCAGTGCCCTCATGTATGGTACCAAATAAAAGGCTCCCTGCAGGCAGCTCAGTGCCCTCCTACAGAATATCCAGTCAAAGCTCCCTGCAGCCAGCTCAGTGCCCTCCTGCATGGTACCAAATAAAAGGCTCTCTGCAAGCAACTTGGTGCCCTCCGACAGAATATCCAGCCTAGGCTCCCTGCAAGCAGCTCAGTGGCCCCCTGCAGAGTAGCAAATAAAAGGCTCCCTGCAGGCAGCTCCTTGCCCTCCTGCATGGTACCAAATAAAAGGCTCCCTGCAAGCAACTTGGTGCCCTCCGACAGAATATCCAGCCTAGGCTCCCTGCAGACAGCTCAGTGGCCCCCTTTAGGGTACCAAATAAAAGGCTCCCTGCAGGCAGCTCGGTGCCCTCATATATGGGAACAAATAAAGGGCTCCCTGCAGGCAGCTTGATGCCCTCATGCATGGTATCAAACAAAAGGCTCCTTGCAAATCTGCTCAGTGCCCACCTACAGGGTACCCAGTGTAAACTCCCTGCAGGAAGCGTGGTGCCCTCCTATAGGGAACCAAAAAAAGGCTCTCTGCAGGCAGCTCAGTGCCCTCATGTATGGTACCAAATAAAAGGCTCCCTGCAGGCAGCTCGGTGCCCTCATGTATGGTACCAAATAAAACGCTCCCTGCAGGCAGCTTGATGCCCTCCTGCATGGTACCAAACAAAAGGCTCCCTGCAAGCAACTTGGTGCCCTCCGACAGAATATCCAGCCTAGGCTCCCTGCAGACAGCTCAGTGCCCCCCTATAGGGTACCAAATAAAAGGCTCCCTGCAAGTAGCTCCTTGCCCTCCTGCAGGATATCCAGCCTAAGCTCTCTTCAGGCAGCTCGGTGCCCCCTGCAGGATATCCAGTTGAGGCTCTCCTCCTCCTAGACTCCTGGTAGATAAAGACCCTGTACTGTGCTGCCACGTGTGTGGCAAACCCAAGGGTTCCTAGAGAGAAAACTGTAGCCAGGGAGAGGCAAGGATGTCATGGGACACTTTCCAAACGTACAGTAAGTGAGGTACTAGTTCACAGTGGGCCCTCTCAGGTCTGTCACTTAGCTATTGTTTACCTGGGACTGGCAGAGTGCAGGGGACGGGTGGCCCCATACAGGACGGTGTGATCTCCTATTTCTGACAACATGCCATGGGAACTATACTGAAAGGGGTGGCAGGAATGCCCATGGAGTACAGTGTACCACAGGCTGTTCTGTCATGAGATGAAGAAGGGGCGATGGGGATCATTCTCCCCAAGGATAATAGGGCCTCTGTCAAGGTCTGATGATATTCCTTAGCATAAGCATGAGTTCCTACCCACAGTGCCCCTAATCCGTGGTTCTTCCCATTCAGTGCAGCGTTCCACAAAGAGGGACTCCCCTCGTTCTCCAAGGATTCCTTGCATGTACCTATACCAGGACCGGGGCCTATATTTGATGGGAGCTCCTCCAGCCCACTGGTACCACAATGCCTTGCTTGGCAAGTTCTGTGCCCGTGCTCTAGGAGGTTGTATGCAAGTACCCCCTGCAGCAAAAGCAAACTTCGGGTCAGTGTTCTACACTTCCCGGGCTGTGCTGCTTCATCTGCATCAACATAACCCCAGAGGATATCTTTAACTGACTTGGGATATCTGGAGGAAAGTGGGAAGAAAGAAAGGAAGAAGAGAGAAGACAGAAAAGGAAGGGAAGAACACACTCAAAAGAGCACCAGAATCAGAGAAGGAACAGAGCTTTGAGACTATGTCAGAACCGGAAAGGACCTTTGAAAGGACTTTACTTTAGAAGGTCCAATCTCAAGGGACTAAAAAACTGGAAGGGACCTTAGAAAGTGCTCTCTGGACAGGAATTAAAAGACAGGAAAGGATCCTTGACTGTCCAATCTAGAACAGACATAATTACAGGAAAGGACCTTAGAATGTCCAGTCTGGAAGGGACTTAAGAACTGGAAAGGCACAGAGAATGTGTAATCTAGAAGGGATTTAAAACAGGAGAGGAGTTTATAATGTCCAATTTGGAAAGGATTTAAGAACAGGAAAGGACCTTAGAATATCCAATCTGGAAGGGATGTAAGAACAAGAGATTACCTTACTTTAGAATTTCCAACATGGAAGGGACTTAAGAACAGGATAGCACCTTTACAATGTTCAATCTGGAAGGGACTTATGAAAAGGAAAGGATCTTAAAATGTCCAATCTGCAAAGGATTTAAGAAGGACCAGAAACCCAACTAATCAAACTTGGAGAAGACTTTAGAACACTGAGTGTTAGAAATAACTGGGACCTTTACACGTAGCTGCTAGGAGAGATCTTAGAACATAACAAGAAAGAGCTGGGCTAGATCTTGAGGCACGCATCAGAGAATGCTGAGCTAGATTTCCTTTATGTATCTCCAACTCAGTGGGTTCGACTGAACTTGGAATCAAGATTTTCTTCAAATCTGACCACTGTCCTTGACTCTGAGCAAGTCAGTTACTTTATTTGTGATATAAGGAGGTTGCAATCAATGACCCCCTCTCTGCTCTATGACCCTCTATCCCAAACTTCCATTCTTCTGTGCTTCTGTGTAGGATACCATCATCCTTCCAATCCCCTATGCTTGCCACCTCTGGGTCAGTCAATTCCTTTCCAAATCCCAATGATTCTATCTCCACGACACATCTCCCATCTGTCTCCATGACACATCTCCAATCTATCTCTTCTCCACTTGAGCAGCCACCCCTTCATTTCAGGGGTGGCTCATGTCCTCATGTCCTCTTCCCTGCATAAATCTTCTGTTTTTACTTTTAGTCTGTCCCTTCTCCAATCCATGCTTCCCAGAATAGACAAAATAAGATTTCAAAAGTGCTGGTCTGGCCACAACAATCCCTTCTTTGAGAATTTCCAGTGGCTCCCTATTGTCTCTAGGATCAAATACATAGTCTGGCAATTTACTCTGAAATCCTTTCACAGGCTGGCTCCATCCTATTTAACATTACTCCCCATCAGGTACTCTGCATGGCCACTTTAGAACTTAGAATGTCCAATCTGCAATGAACTTAAGAACCGGAAACAAATCTGCTTGCATTCACTCACCTCTACATCCCATCTTCAGTACAGGCTGAATGACATCTTGGATCTGGAGTCAAGGAACCTGGTTTCAAATCTCAGCTCTGGTTTTTACTACTTTGTTACTTCAGGAAAGTTGTAGATGCTTCAGGGATTCAGTTTTCTCATCTGTAAAATGAAAGGGTCAAATTAGATCATTTCTAAGGTGTCTAAAATGGATGACTCTATGACCATACTTCACCTACTGTATTTTGAAATATGTAACTTCCCTCCAAGGTGGAACTAGTTAGCACAATGGATACAGCACCAGGCCTGGAGTCAGGAAAAACTGAATTCAAATCTAGCCTCAGATATTTACTAGCTGTGTGACCTTGGATGGGTCACTTCACCCTGTTTCCCTCAGTTTCCTATCTATAACATAGACTGGAGAAGGAAATGACAAACCACTGCAGTATCTTTGCCAAGAAAACTCCAAATGGGGTCACAGAGAGTCGAACATGATTGAACCACAGAGCTTCCTTCTTCCTCAGCTCAAGTAGCACTTCTCCAAGAAGCTTTTTCCTTTCCTGATTCCCCTTATTTTTCAATGTTCTTTCTTTCTCCTCAAACTTTCTTGTCTTTCCTTACCTGATTGTTACATCCCTTAGTGGAATGTAAGTTCTAAATTATAATGTTTCACTGTTTTTATTTTCTCAGCACCTAGCACACTGCCTGACACACAAAAGACAATTAAAAATGTGTGACTGTGTTGTCCAAGCTAGGAGGGATCTTGCAGCATTGCACGTGACATCTGGTAGGAAGAACACCTGAAAGAACATCAAATTTTGGAGCTGGAAAGATCCTTCTGATATATGACATAGAATGTCAGACTCGGGAAGGACTTCGAAACGTAAAACTACACAAGGTTTCGCCATGGAAGGTTTCATATATTACAATTATCCATCCACTTCAAGTAACATATAGGAACATCAAAGTCTCAGAGAGGGAACTTGCCCAAATCATATGGTTATAGGTGACAGAGGGGCAACAGTTTTGCCTCCAAGTTCAATGTTCTTTGTAAAAAAAATCTTTTTAAGTAATTCATTTATTTTAATATTCTTTTCTTTTGAAATTTTGAACTCCAGATTCTTTTTCTCCATCCCACCCACTGAGAAGGCAAGCAAAATGCTATCACTTATATATGTGAAATCATGTAAAACATTTCTATATTAGTCCTATTTTTAAAAACCAAGAAAAATAAAGTGAATGCTTCAAATTGCACTCCAAGTTTATCAATTCTCTCGCTGGAAGTGGATGACATTTTTTTATCATGAGTCCTTTGGAATTGTCTTGGATCATTGTATTTATCAGAGAAGCCAAGTCTTTCACAGCCGATCACCATTAAAATATTGTTATTACTGTTCACAATGATTTCCCAGTCTTCTCCCTTTACCCTTGCCATGTTTTTCTGAAACCATCTCCCTCATCATTTCCCATAGCAAACTAATATACTCCATCGCAAGCATATGCCAAAATTTGCTCAGTCATTTCCAATTGAGGGATTTCCTCAATTTCTAGTCTTTTGTCATCACAAAAGAGCTGCTATAAATATTTTTGTATGTAAAGATCCTTTTCCTTTTTCTTCTATATCTTTGCGATGAAGACGTACTCATGATATTTCTGGGTCAAAGGATATATAGATACATATACATATATATATATATATATATGTATGTATATATATATATATATATATATATATATATATATATGCTTAACACTTACTAGCTATGTGACCCTGGGCATGTCACTTAACTCCAGTTGCCCGACAGAAAAACAAAAACAAACAAAGGATATATATAATCTTATAGTCCTTTGGGCATAGTTTCAAATTGTTCTCCAGAATGATTGGACCAGTTCACTACACTATCAATAGTTTATTAGTGTTCCTATTTTTCCCTCAATCTCTTCGGCATTTGTCTTTCTTAATCAACAGTGAGTTAGAATATTTTTTCATGTCACTTCTTTTGAGAACGGCCTTTTGTCTCCTTTGACCATTTATCAATTGAAGAATGGCTCTTATTTTTATAAATTTGACTCAAATCTATATTCAGTACTGTCAACCAGAGCCAAACAGAGCAGGCTAGAAACAAAAGAGTCAGGAATCAAACAAGTTTAATTTCAAAGTGAAGGAAACATGGTGCAAGCAAAGACACAATTGCTAGGGTCCTGCCTTTAGTGTGGGAACCCAAGGCAGTGTGGAGAGATCTCAACACTTATACCAATGGCTACACAGTGAGCTGTAGCCCTGATAATGAAGGATTACAGCAATAATAAGACAAGTGTGATTCATATCAGAGCTCCTTGACCAGAACACGAGTACTTGTACAATGTTGTGCAGTGCATCTCCAAGCTCAGAGAATATCTGGTGCTGGTCAAAGCAATATAATAATTATGTAATTTTGCCAGAGGGTGAGATCATTTAGAGCATGAGCATAAAGGATTGTGTTATGCCAAGTTCAGGGCACAGATTGCTTGCTGGGCCTTAGTTCTGTAAAACAGCATGTCTCTTGATATCTTGACATTTCCCACTTTTGGATAAAGGGGTCTGAATAAACCCTTCCCCTTCTGGCCAATAAAAGAGAGGCAGGTACAAGCCAAGATGCCACAAGAGGCCAGGTGTGCCAGGACAAGCATTTTTATCCTAGGAATCCCAGTTCCTTGAGGGAACCTATAGGGGAAGTGTGGCCCAGGTATCGTTGTTAGCTAGTGTTTCCTTGCAATCAGAAAAATAGAGAGGGACCAAGAATGTAGAAAGAGAAAACGAGATATTTGAAACAAGGCCTTGGTATTTGGGTATATAACAAAAGGGAAGATGCGGAAAAAAAAAACTAGGACAGTATATTCAGCCCTTGTCCAGAATCTTGGGACAGCTGTCTCATCTGGACGTCAGCTGTTTCTGGGTCCATACAAAATGAACCTTGAGGTCCCTGAATAATTCTGCCATCCACTGGAGAGCAGAGGCATTCTTCAGGTGATGCAAGAGTTCATACCCACAAGTTTGCTAGCAGTGAGAATAGTCAGGTACCTGGTGGGAGGCCTTAAAGAAAACTCCTTTGGACAGAAGCAGCTACACCCAAAGAAAGAACACTAGGAAATGAATGTAAACTGCTTGCATTTTGGTTCTTCTTCACAGGTTATTTATACCTTCTAAATCCAATTCTCCCTGAGCAACAAGAAAATTGTTTGGTTCTGCACACATAGATTGTATCCAAGATCTACTATAATCTATTTAACATGTATAGGACTGCTTGCCATCTTGGGGAGAGGGTGGAGGGAGGGAGGGGAAAAATCAGAACAGAAGTGAGTGCAAGGGATAATGTTGTAAAAAAATTACCCTGGCATGGGTTCTGTCAATAAAAAGCTATTTAATAAAAAAAAATAAAAAATAAAAAAGAAGGGGGAAGGATCAAAAAAAAAAAAAAAGAAAACTTGCATCAATCTTTGAATCTGAGTTTCTGGTCAGTATAACATAGGTCCTTAAGAATCTCTAAACAATACATAAAGATGATCCAGTTTTCTAGCCACAAATAGGTTCAAACAATGCAATAAAGTTTTTCTCACAATTCCCATAATTGCATAATCACAAACTACTCAAGGATCTCACAACAGACTAGTTCTGAGAAGGGAGATCGAAGTTACCAACATAACTAAGAAAACTTAAGCATAACTAAAATGAAGTTTTCTTGATTCTAGTGACCGATTCTCAATATCCATTTAACCAGCATATTTTGAGTCCCAGATGTCTCGTGTAGTCTGGTCCCTAGATATCTTTTCTTGGACAATAAACTTACTCCCAGGACAGCTCTAAAAAGGGTACTATTTCTCTGATTCTAAATCCAGAGGTTCTCAGATAATTCTATTAGCAACATCATCTAAATTTGGGTCTCTAATTTTGAAACTTCAGATAATTTCAGTTCATATACAATTTGTTGTTTCTACCTTTACCTAAATCCTATATCTGATATAAGAATCTTTTAAAAAATGTATGAGGGTCCAACTATAAAATGAACTGTTCTGCCTTTAAAATTATCAGATACTTTAAAATAATTTCCCTTTATTTACCACGATCAATACAATTTATGTGTAAAATCCTTGATCCGGTGTTGAAACTTTATTACTAAAATACACTCAAAGTCTGAATTTCCATGATAGGTAAATTTAGAAGCCAATCACATAATGTTGTTGATTTCTCAAAATTTACTATTCCAATTATTTAGAAAACTTTTACATTATATCTTTGTCTCATTATTTTGTCTAATCATTTCCCTCTTAGAAGGATATCATACCTATATTATAATTATATTTGTAAAATCTTTTTATTTACAAGATAAATGCGTAGGTAATTTTTCAGCATTGACCCTTGCAAAACCTTTTGTTCCAATTTTTCCCCTCCTTCCCCCTTTCCCCTCCCCGAGATGGCAGGTTGACAATACATGTTAAATATGTTAAAGTATAGGTTAAATACAATATATGTGTACATGTCCATACAGTTATTTTGCTGTACAAAAAGAATTGAACTTTGAAGTAGTGTACAAGTAGCCTGTGAAGGAAATAAAAAGGGCAAGTGGACAAAAATAGAGGGACTGGGAATTCTATGTAGTGGTTCATAGTCATCTCCCAGAGTTCTTTCACTGGGTGTAGCTGGTTCAGTCCATTACTGCTCTATTGGAACTGATTTGGTTCATCTCATTGCTGAAGATGGCTACGTCCATCAGAATTGATCATCATATGGTATTGTTGTTGAAGTATATAATGGAGATCTCAATACTTATACCAATGGCTACACGGTGAACTGTAGCCCTACCAATGGAGGTAACAACAATAATGAGACAAGTTTGATTTGTACAAGGGTTTCATGACCACAACGTGGGTACTTGTCTGGTGATTGTCTGAGCTCAGAGAACACCTGGTACTAGTCAAAGCAGTATAATAATTATGTGATTTTTCCAAAGGGTGAGATCATCCAGAGGGTAAGCACAAAGGATTATCATTATGCCAAGCTCAGGGCACAGCTTCCTTGTTGGGCCTTAGCTCTGAAAAACAGGGTATTTCTTAAGATCTTGACAGTATATATTCAAGTAATAAGGCATGTATCAGAGAAAATTGCTATAAAAACATTTGATATTAATTCACTGTCTATGGTATCTTTTAGCACAATGTAGTATCCCTGATTATTCCTTTTAATAATTAGGTCTTTTTTTTTGCTATTTTTGTCTGAGATCCTGATTGCTACCCCTGCCTTTTTTACATCAGCTAAAGGTAATAAATTTTACACTAGCCCTTTATTTTAATGATTTATGTCTTTCTGTTTCAAGTGGGTCTCTTGTAAACAACATATTGTTGGATTCTGGTTTCTAATCATTTTGCTATCTGCTTCCATTTTATGAGTGAGCTCATCTCATTCACATCTGTGATTATTGGGTTTTTCCCCTCCATCTCATTTTCTTGTTTCCTCTTCTCTCTTTTTTATCCTGGCCTCCTCAAAAGTCTGTTTTTCTTCTAACCATTGCCTCTCTTAATCTATCCTCCCTTTAATCTTTTCTTGTTCTATTTTTCAACAAGATATTTTGTTTTCTTCTGTTTTTTTTATTCTTTTGACTTTGCTATATTATTTCTTAACGTCTCATGGAGTCATTAGCTTCCACTTGTCAAATTCTAATTTTTAAGGAATTATATTCTTGTACCTCTTTTTCCAGTTGCCAATTTTTTTAAGGAGTTCTTTTCTGCAGTTAATTTTTGTAACTTTTTTTCCATTTAGTCTATTCTGATTTTTTTAAGGAGTCCTTTTCTTCAGTGAATTTTTATGCCTTTTTTACCATTAGATCAATTCTGTTTTTAAGGTGTGATTTCTTCAGTATTTTTATATTTTTTTCCCCAAGCTGTTAATTCTCTTTTCATAATTTTCTTGCATCATTCTCATCTTTTCCCAATTTTTCCTCTGTCATTCTTATCTCTTTCTTTAACTTTTCCAGGACTTCTTGTTGGCTTGGGTCTTGTGTCCAATTAGCATTTTCTTTGAGGCTTGGTTTGGAGCTGTTTTCACATTGTTGTCTTCTGTGTTTGTCTTGGTTCTCCCTGCTACTTCAGTGGGTTTTTATGGTGATGTTCTTTTTGTTGTGGCTGTTTGCTCATTTTTCCTACCTATTTCTTGACTTTGAATTTTATATTAAAATTGGACTCTGTTCACCTTTGGGTTGCTTCAAAGGGTGGAACACTGTCTCAAGCTTCAGACTTTTTTGTATTGCCATTTTCAAGACTAGTTCTGGAGTCCACAAGTTTTAAGTACTTTCCAAGTGGTATGATGTAGGGAGAGGCATGCTCACTACTCTCTTGATCTGTGCTCTTATTTTTATTCAGGTAGGATCCCTGGTCCTCGAGAGCCACAAGTGATAGTACTCCTCTATACTTTGGTAGTGGAACCTTGCTTCCTAATGCTCCTCTCTACCCCGAAAACGTGACCCAGAACTGCATGTGACCAACAGAGTTGTCAGTCAGTGCCAGCTGTATTCATTGCCAGAAGAGTTCCTTATAATCTCTTTCTGTCCACTTCTTTAATCCACTTACCATCTCGAGGCTGAGAGATCCCAAAGCTACTGCTGCTGCAGCCACTGTGTGCTGCCAAGTCTGCATGTGTGGCTCTGAACAAGCTTCCACCCCAGAATTACAAACTTTTGCTGCCAACTTCCTAAGTTGTCTTAGGCTGGAAAAATATCTCACTCTGAGATTTTGTTGGCTCTACTGCTCCAAAATTTTATTTGAGGCATTATTTTAAAGTTATATGAAGGGGAATGTTGAGAGAGTTCAGCTAGGTTGTCTCTGCCACTGTGGCTCTTTTCCAGTTTTGGGAAAGAGCCTCTTGCTAAATACATCCCCAAATCTTAACCACCATCTCTCCACCTCATTTCAAACTGGCATCTGACCCATAACATTCTGCATTACTCCCTTTTATCCACACTTGCATTATCTATTTGGAGAAAGATGTTTTTAGTTCTTTTTCTCTGCCTGAGAAGTTTACTATGGCTCCAGATTTTTTTTCCCTAGAAGTCCAGTATTTTTTGTCCACAACACATTCATCCTGGGCTCCCATGGAACTACCTTGAAATAAATTCCAGGCTCCCTGTGGGGTATTGACTTTCTTTAACTCCCTCTTCCCATTTATCCCTATTTTGTTACTGCAACCACACTGAAAATTGAATAACTGTGGGATGGATCTCTTGGGTTTTTCTCTTCTACCAGGGTGTTAAAGTTATCAGGGCTTTGATTACAGAAGGGCTCACCTTCTGTCAACTTTTCTCAGTGCTTTCAGCTTTACAAGGTACTTGCCTCCCCCCCAATACCTGGGAGAGCATGAGGCAGGAAGGTATAATTGGTCTCATTTTACAGAGGAGAAAACCGAGGCTTAGATAGGTGAAATGACTTTCCCAGGAGTGCACATCTAGAAATTATATGGGACAGAATTCAAATCCAAATCCCCTGACTCCCAGGCCAGCTCTTTGTTTATTATGGGCTGCTGCTTGCCCATAAGTTTTCTAAGCAACCAATTCTATCTACTTCGCTCTTCAGCAGTAGACCTGATCTTCTTAGCTTCTAAAAATGTGATGTCCCTTCCTAAACCCTGGCTTCTTCTTACTTCATGAATCTGGATATGTGTGGCCAAAAACTAATAATGACTCCCAATTACAGGATCCCTTTAGCTTTATAACATCCTTTTCTCACATTGGCCCTTTAAGGTATAAGTGTATTATGATTTTAGATACTTTACAGATGAGAAAACTGAGGTTTAAAGAGGGTAGGTAACTTAAAGAGCTCACACAACTAAGAAGAGACAGATCCAAGACCCAAAGAACAATGCCATACTTTTTTCACTATATATTCATATTCTGCCTCTCTAACACTAGGCCATTGAACTTGTCTATATTCCTACCATGAAACCTACATCATTTCCTTTTTTCAGAATGACAAGACTCCATCAGGAAATATCTCAAATAGTAAACCTGGATATCAACTAAACATTTGACGAAGTCTCAAATGCTATTCTTCTGGACAAGGTAGAAAGATGTGAGTTGAGAGATAGAGGGATGGAGCTGATAAAGCAAACTACAGGCCACAATCCAACTGGACTTTCCCTACATTCCCCTCCAAACAAAGTAACTCCTTACATCAAATTTTGCATGGACAAAGACAGACATTTTTTCCAGTCTAAGACAACTTAGGAGGTTAGCAGGAGAAGTCTGTGACACTGATTGGGGGGGGGGGGCTGTGCTGGAGCACAGCAAGAGCATCAACAGTGTATGGTTGCAATAGCAGCAGCAGCAGTTCTCAGTCAAGAGATGATAAGGGATTCTGACAACTAGACAGAAAGAGATTACACAGGACCCTTTGCTAGCACTGGGTGCAACTGAATCTGATTGACAACTCTATTGCCTATGTGCAGTTCTGGGTTACAGTTCCAGTGGACAGGAGAACTGGTGGTCAGTCTCAAGGGATCAGGGACCCTGGTCACAATTCCAAGGTAAACAGGAGTGCTAGTGCTTGTGGCTTCAGGAGAACAGGGGGCCTAATCATAATTCCAGAACCAAGAGCAGCACTAATTTTTGTGGCCACAGGTGGGCAGGAGCTCTTCCTGGGTAAAGACCAGAGTGAAGACAAGAAAAGCAGGGACCACTCCCCCTGGCTCACATCACCTTGTAAGCACCCAAAACTTGTAGACCTGAGAGCTATTTCTGAAAACAGTAGCTCAAAAAAGTCTGAAGCTTGGAATAATACATCTCCACCATCAGATGAGCAGAGCGAAACTTTAAGTTCAAAGTCAAGAAATAAGCTGGAAAAATGAGGAAACAGCAACAACAACAAAAAAAAAACTTGACTATAAAAAGCTATATGGGATGGTGGGAAAGAACAAGACAAACCCATTAGACAATAACGTAAAAACAATTACAAACAAAGCCTCAAAGAAAATGCTAACTGGACACAAGACCCAGCCAACAAGAAGTCCTAGAAGAGTTAATGAAAGAGAAAAGACTGGTTGAGAAAAAATAAGAGTGCTTATGTTGAAACGATATAAACAATGGAGGGGCAAGAAAGAGAAAGGGAAAATGCAAGAAGAGTAAAGGAAAGGGAGAAGTAAAAGGAAATTTTTTCATATAAAAGAGGCTTGCAAGAGAGAATTTTTATACTGGAGAGGAAAATGGGGGGATGGAGGCAGTGCTTGAATCATCAGCATTGGTTCAAAGAGGGAAGGAAAATAGGAAAATAAGAGGGGAAGGGGATAAAATATTTGGGGGATGCTATAAGGGAAGATCGATCAAGGGAGACAATAATCAGAAGCAAAACTGACAAGAGGCAGGAGACAGATGGACAGAGACAGAGAAGTTAAAGAAAGAAAGCTTTAATAAATAGATATAAATATAACAATAAATATATTATATATCATAATATAGAAATATAATAAATAGAAGAAAATAGGGATAGAGAGAAATACAAAGTAACCACAACTGTTTGAATGGAATGAGCTTACCCAGCAGATACCAGAATGGATCAAAAACCATAATCCAACAATATGTTGTTTACAAAAGCTACACTTGAAACAGAAAGACACACACAAAGTTAAAAATGAAGGGTTAGTAAAGAATCTATCGTGCTTTAACTGAAGCAAAAAAAAAAAGAGACAGCAATAACAATCATGATCTCACACAAAGCAAAAGTAAAAATGAACTACATTTTGCGAAAATCAGGAACAATGAAGTAATATTTTTAAATTTTACAGCAAGTTTCTCTTTAAAGATTTCATTTCTCAAATATAATATACAAATATATATGCATATATATATTGAATATAGAACTGAGTCAAATTTATAAAAATAACAGCCATTCCCAAACTGAGAAGTGGCCAAAGGATATAAATAGGCAATTCTGAGAAGATGAAATCAAAGCTCTTTATAGTCACATGAAAAAAATATTATAAATCATTACTAATTAAAGAAAGGCAAATTCCAAAAACTCTGAGATACCACCTCACACTTATCGGAAATGACAAATGCTGTAAGAAATGAAGGGAAAATGGGGACATTACCAAACTGTTGGTGAAATAGTGAACTGGCTCAACCATTCTGGAGAACAATTTGGAACTATGGCCAAAGGGCTATAAAATTCTACATATATTCTTTGATTCAGCAATACCATAACTAGGTCTGTATTCCAAAGACATCAAAGAAAAAAGAAAACTTAGATGTACAAAAATATTCATAGAAACCCCTTTTTATGGTGGCAAAGTGGAAATTGAGGGGAATGTTCACTGAGAAAAGGCTGAACAAGTTGTGGCACATGCTTGTGATGGAGTATTAGTGCTATTGGAAATGATGAGGGAGATGATTTCAGAAAAACACGGTGAGACCTATGTGAACTGATGCAGAGTAAAGTGAGAAGAACTGAGGAATCATTGTTTACAGTGACAGCCATGTTGTGATGATGAGCAATCGTTAGAAACTCCCCCCCCCCCATGAATATTATGATCCAACATGGTGATAGTTCCAAAGGACTTTTCGTGATGAAAAAATGTTATCCACCTCCAGAGAGAGAACTGACAAACTCAGTGCAAAATGAAGTATCATTTTGCACTTTCTTTTTTTTATCCTATAATTAATTGGCATCATTTTGCTTGGTTTCTCAGTGGATGGGGGAGGGATGAGAGAAAGATAATTTGGAAATGAAATTTTATAAAGAAAATGATCTTAGAAATAAATAAATCATAAATTGTTGAATGAGAGAGAGGAAAGGGAGGGAGATGAAGAAGGAAAGAGAGGGAGAGAGGGAGAGGAAGGGAGGGAAGAAAATGACTGAATCTAAAGAATGGTCAATAGAGGTTAATATCAACGTGAAAGAAAGTCTCTAGTGATATTTACCAGAAGTCTGTGCTTGGCTCTGGGTTGCTCCCAGTCATACTTATTGCTTTCTCCACTAGAATATAAGCTCATTGTGAGTAGGAATTTTCTCATTCTTTGCACTTGCATCCCCAGTGCCTAGCACATAATAGGTACTTAAAAAATATTTGCTTGTTGATATGAGTTAAACCATTGGCTTGAATGAAGCCACATCAAATTTGTAAATGACAGGAAGCTAAAAAGGATAGCTAATATATTGAATGACAAAGTGAGGATACAATAAAAATGGCCACAATCTGTACCATGGGTAGAATAAAATAGGATGACGTTCAATGGGGATATATGGTAAAATCTCACCTAAAAAGTTCATTTCTCAAGTTTCCTTCATTTCAAAAGAAAAAAGAAAGAAGAAAACAATGAGGGAAAGGTGAAAAAATAAAGGAAGGAAGGAAGGAAGGAAGGAAGGAAGGAAGGAAGGGAGGGAGGGAGGGAGGGAGGGAGGGAGGGATTGTGTTACTAAGTGTTGCTGCAGTGGATAGAGCACCAGTCCTAGAATCAGGAGGACCTGACTTCAAATCTAGCCTCAAACACTTCACACTTACTAGTTCTGTGAACTTGGGCAAGTCACTTAACTCCTATTGCTTTGCAAAAAAAATATTTAAAGGAAGTAAGGAGTCCCGTCTCCCTGACCATCAGATAGAAGTTGGATAGCCACTTGTCAGAAATACCATGGGGGCTGGGGCGGCTAGGTGGCACAGTGGATAGAACACCAGCCCTGAAGTCAGGGGGACTTGAGTTCAAATCTGATGTCAGACACTTAATACTTCCTGGCTGTGTGATCCTGGGCAAGTCACTTAACCCCAATTGCCTCAGAAAAAAAAAAAAAAAAGAAATACCATAGGGGGAATGCTTGGGTCAACTACAAATTGCACTGGGTTCTCTCTGGTCCCTCTAACTTTTTGATTCTGGGTTTATGTCACTGAATGAATCTCAGATCTGTTGCTTTCCACCTGAAAGACTTTGACTAAGTCAGTACTACTCTCTGGGCACCAATTTCTGCCTGTCTCTCTGATGAGAGAGCTGTACTAAATTATCTTTAAGGGGCCCTGTCATCTCTATATACTGCAATCCTAAACAAGGGAAGGAAAGAATCAGCTTGTAAAAAGTGACAAATGCCAGAGAAGCAACAAGGTCTTTATAGTTGGCAGAAAGTGGGGAACCAGAGAAGCTTTTGGACAGGAGGAACATGGATTCTTTCCTCCCACCTCCACCTTTTACCATCAAAGCAAGTACTCTAGGTAGTAGCATTAGCAAGTATCAAAACAGCAGTCCAATTTTCCTACGGATCTTAATGCGTAGGTAGCCCTGCTGATGATGCAAATAGCAACCTACAGAGACATATGCCCACCCATCCCGTGAGAATCTCATCCACGTCCTCAATCAAAAAGCAACAAGCATTTATTAAGGGCCTACTGTGCACCAAGGACTCTGCTAGGCTCTGAGATATAAGCACAAAGAAGGGAACAATCTCTAATCATAAGGAGCTTGCATTCTAATGGGAAAAACAGTAAACAAATGTTTGTAGCATAAATAGAAAATGAATAAATGCAAATACAAAGAAATTAAATCCAGGGCAATTTCAGGAGGAAGGGCATTAGCAGTTGGGGGAGGAGGAAGAACATCTTAAAGAAGAGAGGCAGAAATAAGGAGAAAAGCATGGGAGGTGGCCTCTACAAAAACCTGGAGGTTTCCCTTCTTCCTCTCTCCCTCCATTCTTCCCCTTCCCGTACCCTGTTTCCTTTCTCCCTCTTTTCTTCCTTCCTCCCTCCCTGCTTTCTCTCCTCCTCCCTGACTCCTCTCCCTCCTTCACTTCTGTTTTCTTTTGCTCCTCTCATGAGGGTTGGAAAATGACCTAGCTATAACAGACCTAAAATTATATTATGAAGCAGAGGTCATGAAAACCATTCAGTACTGGCTAAGAAACAGAATAGTGGATCAGTGGAACAGGTTATGTTCACAAGACACAGTAGTCAATAATTATAATAATCTAGCGTTTGATAAACCCAAAGACGCCACCTTCTGGGATAAGAATTTGCTATTTGACAAAAATTGCTGGGAAAAATGGAAAACAGTATTGCAGAAATTAGGCATTAATCAACATTTAACACGCTATAAAAATATCAGGTCAAAATAGGTTTATGATTTAGATAAATAGAGGGTAATGATTTAGATAAATGGTAATACTAGAAGCATATTAGGAGAACAAGGGATAGTCTACCTCTAAGATTTGTGGAAAAGGGAGGAATTTGTGGCCAAAAAAGAACTAGAGAACATTATGAAATGCAAATAGATACTTTTGATTGTATTAACTAAAAAAAAAAGTTGAGTTCAAACAAAACCAAGGCAGTTAAGATTAGAAGGGAAACAGAAAG
This sequence comes from Sarcophilus harrisii, assembly GCF_902635505.1. Taxonomy (NCBI): domain Eukaryota; kingdom Metazoa; phylum Chordata; class Mammalia; order Dasyuromorphia; family Dasyuridae; genus Sarcophilus; species Sarcophilus harrisii. The sequence goes on from NC_045432.1 coordinate 33,628,380, forward strand.
CTGGGATAAAAAAAATTTACATCCAGTGTTTCTGATAAAGGCCCTTTGCTAAAATATATAGACAACTGAATCAAATTTATAAGAATATAAGCCATTCCCCAAAGGATATGAACAGACATTTTTCAGATGAAGAAATTAAAGCCATTTCTAGTCACATGAAAAATGAACTAAATCACTATTGATTAAAGAAATATAAATTAAAACAACTCTGAGGTACTAGTCTTCATATTTCCCAGATTGGCTAAGGTGACAGGAAAAGATAATGCTGAAGGTTAGAAGCGATGTGGGGAAACTGGTACACGAATGCACTGTTGGTGGAGTTGTGAAATGATCTAACCACTCTGGAGAGCAATTTGGAACTATGTCCAAAGAGTTATCAGATTGTGTGTACCCTTTGATCCAGCAGTGCCACTACTTTGTATCCCAAAGAAATCACTAAAAAGGGAAAAGAACCCAGAAGTGCAAAAACGTGTAGCAGCCTTTTCTGTAGCAGCAAGAAACTGGAAATTGACTGAATGCCCATCAGTTGGAGAATGGCTGCAAAAGTCATGGTATATGAATGTTATGGAATATTATTGTTCTATAAGAAATGATCCACAGGCTGATTTCAGAAAAGCTTGGAAAGAGTTATATGAATTGATGCCGAGTGAAGTGAATAGAACCAAGAGATCATGGTACCCAGTAACAACAAGATTACGTGCTAATCAACTGGGATAGACTTGGCTCTTCTCAACAATGAAGTGACTCAAGGCAATTCCAATAGACTTGTGATAGAGAGAGCCTTCTGCATGCAGAGAGAGAGCTATGGAAACTGAGTATAGATCAAAGCATAGTATTTTCACCTTTTGTTGCTGTTTGCTTGGGTTTTATTTTTCTTTCTCGTATTTCTTTTTTCATTTTGATCAAATTTTTCTTGCACAGCATAACAAATATGAAAATATGTTTAGAAGAATTGCACATGTTTGACTTATACTGGATGGCTTCCTGTATATGAGAGGGAGAGAGGGAAAAGAAGTAAGAAAAATTTGAAACACAAGGTTTTGCAAAGAATGTTGAAAGCTATCATGCATGCATTTGGAAAAATAAAAAGCTATTAAAATAAATAAATTTACAGAACAAGCATTTGCACTCCAGAAATCAGCAAGCACTATGAATCCGGGCTTGATTTTTTGTTTCATTAATTGTATTAACTTAAGAAAGTGATTTTTAAAAAATCATTCTAATCAGACTGAAAAGTGTGCCCTGCATATATATTTTTTTCTTCTAGAGAGCCAGTTAAACAATTAGCAGCACACTGCTACATAGAAGATAGGGTAATCCCCACCTTGTGGCTCTCAAGAAAATGAGAAGGGAGGCAGAGCCAAGATGGCAGAGAAGACACACGAATCATTCTAAGCTCCCTTCTACCCTTACTAAAAATTACCAAATTCAGCCTCAAAAATAGTGCTTGACTGGTAAAATGCACAAATACCAAGAATACAACAAATTACCAGCCAAAGATAATCTGGAAGATCCCCAGAAAAAGTTTGTCCTGATTGGAGGGAGCAGGCTAGTGCATGAAGGGAAGCAGAACATGGTGGCTAGCACACTGAGCTGACCGAGATAGGGGCAGTCTCTGTGGATGAAAACTTTGCAGGGAGGACACTACCACAGGTTGGCTGCTCTGCTTTAGTTGCAAAGCAGTACATCAGCAGAGAAGTTAAAGCCAAGCTCTGGCTACACCCAAACAAAACCAGAAATGATTCAGCACAGACCACAGCACAGCTGTGCAGCCACACTCTGCTGCACAGGGCTTTTGCCCGGGGCAGCCACAATTCTGCACTGCAGGAGGGCTCTGCCCAGGGCATTCATAATTCTGCACAGGGAAGGGCTCTGCTCGGGGCAGACACATTTCTTTACAGCTGGGCGGGGGGGGGCCTCTGCCCAGAGCAACCACAAATCTTCACAGCGGGGGGCGAGGGGGGGAGGGAGTCTCTGCCCGGGCCAGCCACACTTCTGCACAGCAGGGGGGGTCTGCCCAAGGCAGGCACATTTCTGCACACCGGGGGGGGGGGCTCTGCCCAAGGCAGCCACACTTCTGCACAGTGGGGGGGCTCTGCTCAGGGCAGACACATTTCTGCACAGCGGGGGTGGGGTGGGGGCTCTGCCAAGGACAGCCACACTTCTGCACAGCAGGGGGGCTCTGCCCAAGGCAGGCACATTTCTGCACACCGGGGGGGGGGGGCTCTGCCCGGGGCAACCACAAATCTGCATAGCGGGGGGGGGCTCTACCCAAGGCAGCCACACTTCTGCACAGTGGGGGGGCTCTGCTCAGGGCAGACACATTTCTGCACAGCGGGGGGGAACTCTGTCCAGGGCAGCCACACTTCTACACAGCAGGGGGGCCTCTGCCCAAGGCAGGCACATTTCTGCACACCGGGGGGCTCTGCCTAGGGCAGCCACAAATCTGCACAGCGGGGAGGAGGGGAGGGCACTGCCCAGGCAGTCACACTTCTGTACAACAGGGGGGCTTTGCCTGGGGCAGACACATTTCTGCACAGTGGGGTGGCTCTTCCCAGGGCAGTCACAAATTTGCACAGCAGGGGGGCTCTGCCTGGGACAATAGAACTTCTGCAGCTGGGCTGCTCTTCACACAGCAGAAACATTTCCAGTGTGGGGATCTACCCAGGGCACTTCTGCAGCTCAGCTGCTCTTAGCAGCCCATTTGCAGGATAGCTACTGTCCATATATCTATCCCTGCTCTGCAGAGGAATCTGGTAACCTCCTTGCCCTGAAGGAAGACCCTAAGGGCTTTTAAAAAATGAATAAAAAAGCCAAGTGTATGCTAACCATTGATAGCTTCTATACAGAAAGAGAGAAGGTTTTCAACCCCAAGGAGACTAATACCAGACAGATTCCAGACAAAATTGCAAAGGGGGATGTAATCTGGTTCCCATCAAACAAGGCTCTCCTAGAAGAAATTATAAAAGATCTTAAAAGATCTTTGGGGAAAGGAAAGAAAAGCTCTGCAAGAGAGTATGGGAAAGGCATATAACTCACTTAAAGAAAAATTTGATAAAGTGGAAAAAGAAAACAACTTCCTGAAATGTGAATTGAAAAAGATAAAGAACTCCCAGGAAAGGAGGATTTGTGAAATGGAAAATATAAAGAACTCCCAGGAAAGTAGAATTTGTGAATTGGAAAAAGAAAATAACTCTGTTAAAAAAAAATTAATGAAATGGAAAAAAATTCCATAGAGCAAAACAACTCATTTAAAAACTCAATTGGACATATACAAAAGAAGTAAAAAAAAAAAAAAAAAAAAAAAGCTAATGAAGAAAATAATTCATTAAAAATCAGAACTGAACAAATAGAAATTAATGATCCATTGAGACATCAAGAATCAGTCAAGCAAAACAAAAAAAAATGAAAAAATGTCAAATATCTACTTGGAAAATAGATCTAGGAGAGATAATCTGAGAATTATTGGACTTCCTGAAAATTATGATGAAAAAAAGCCTAGACACTATTTTACATGAAATCATCAAAGAGAACTGCCCAGATGTAATAGAATCAGAAGGTAAAATAGGCATTGAAATAATTCATCAAACATCTTCTGAAAAAGACCCCAAAATAAAAACTCCAAGGAATATTGTGGCGCGAATTTCAGAACTATCAGACTAAGGAAAAAATATTATAAGCAGCCAGAAAAAAATTGAAATACTGAGGAGCCACAATAAGGATCACTCAAGATCTAGCTGCTTCCACATTAAAGGACAGAAGGACCTGGAATCTGATATTCCAAAAGGCAAAACAACTTGGAATGCAGCCAAGAATAAATTACCCAGCTAAGCTGAGGATTTTCTTCAAAAGAAGAAGATGGACATTTAATAAAATGGGTGAATTCCATTTGTTTCTAATGAAAAGACCAAAGCTAAACAAAAAATATGACCTCCAACTATAAGACTCAAGAGAAGCAGAAAAAGGTAAAAAGAACTCTTGAGAACTGTATTTCTGTTATGGACATACAAAAAGAGTGCATGTATAATTTGATTTTACTGATAAAATATAAAAAGGGAAGCAGAAATGGAAAGGGAATAGTATCAGAAAAAGGGAAAAGGGGAGATAAAAAGAGGGAAACTACATTCCACAAAGAGGCAAAGGAAACCTATCATATCTGAGGGAATTTAGGGAGGGAGAAGAATATTGTGTGAATCTTACTCTCATCAAATTTGTCTCAAAGACAAAATAATTTACATATTTGGTTTACAGAGAAACTTCTCTACCTCATTAAAAAGTGGGAGAGGAAAAGGGAAAGGTATAAGAAAGGGGAAGGGATTTAAAGGGGGTGGGAGGGATTCTAAAGAAAGAGACCTGCGTGAGGCAAGTGGTGCCCATAAGTTTAATACTGGGGAGCGGGATGAGGGGGGTAAGAAAAAGAAAAACATAATCTGGGGATAATAGGATGGCAGGAAATACAGAATTAATAATTTTAACAGTGAATGTGAATGGGATGAACTCTCCCATAAAGCGAAGGTGGATAGCAAACTGGATCAAAAGCCAGAACCCTACAATATGTTGTTTATAGGAAACACATTTAAAGCAGGGAGATACATACAAAGTAAAGGTAAAAGGCTGGAGCAGAATCTACTATGCTTCAGGTGAAGTCAAAAAAGCAGGGGTAGCCATCCTCATCTCAGATCAAGCAAAAGCAAAAATTGATCTAATTAAGAGAGATAAGGAAGGAAACTATGTCTTGCTAAAGGGTAGCATAGACAATGAAGCAATATCAATACTAAACATATATGCACCAAGTGGTATAGCATCTAACTTCCTAAAGGAGAAGTTAAGAGAGTTGCAAGAAGAAATAGACAGCAAAACTATAACAGTGGGAGATTTCAACCTTGCACTCTCAGAATTAGACAAATGAAACCACAAAACAAATAAGAAAGAAGTTAAAGAGATAAATAGAATATTAGGAAAGTTAGGTATGACAGATCTTTGGAGAAAACTGAATGGAGACAGAAAGGAGTACACTTTCTTCTCAGCAGTTCATGGAACCTATATAAAACTTGGCCATATATTAGGACATAAAGACCTCAAAATTAAATACAGAAATGCAGAAAAAGCAAATGCATTCTTTTCAGGTCATGATGCAATAAAAACTATATTCAATAAAAGCCAGGGGGAAATAGACCAAAAAGTAATTGTAAACTAAATAATCTCATCCTAAAGAAGGAATGGGTGAAACAGCACATCATAAACACAATTCATAATTTCACCCAAGAGAATGATAACAATGAGACAACATACCAAAATGTGTGAGATGCAGCCAAGGTGGTAATAAAAGGAAATTTTATATCTCTAGAGCCTTACTTGAATAAAATAGAGAAAGAGAAGATCACTGAATTGGGCTTGCAACTCAAAAAGCTAGAAAAAGAGCAAATTAAAACCCCCAATCAAATACTAAAGCTAAAATTCTAAAATTAGAAGGAGAAATTGATAAAACTGAAAGTAAAAAAAAACTATTTAATTAATCAATAAAACTAAGAATTGGTTTTATGGAAAAAACAATAAAATAGATAAACCTTTGGTAAATCTGATTAGAAAAAAGGAAAGAGAAAAATCAAATTGTTAGTCTTAAAAATGAAAGGGGAGAACTTTCTCCCAATGAAGAAGAAATTAGAGCAATAATTAGGAGTTACTTTGCTCAACTTTATGCCAAAATTTGATAACCTAAGTGAAATAGATGACTACCTTCAAAAATATAGGCTTCCCAGATTAACAGAGGAAGAAGTCAATTGATTAAATAGTTCTATTTTAGAAAAAGAAATAGAACAAGCTATTAATCCAACTTGCTAAGAAAAAATCCCCAAGACCAGATGGAATTACATGTGAATTCTACAAAACATTAAAGAACAATTAACTCCAATGCTATATAAACTCTTTGAAAAAATAGGGAATGAAGGAGTCCTACCAAATTCCTTTCATGACACAGACATGGTACTGATACCTAAACCAGGTAGGTTGACAACAGAAAAAGAAAATTATAGACCAATCTCCCTAATGAATATTGATGCTAAAATCTTAAATAAGATATTAGCAGAAAGATTACAGAAAATCATCCCCAGGATGATACACCAAGACCAAGTAGGATTTATACCAGGAATGTAGGGCTGGTTCAATATTCTGAAAACTATTAGCATAATTGACTATATCAATAACCAAATTAACAGAAACCATATGATCATCTCAGTAGATGCAGAAAAAGCATTTGATAAAATCCAACATCCATTCCTATTAAAAACACTTGAGAGTATAGGACTAAATGGACTTTTCCTTAAAATAATTAGTAGCATCTATTTAAAACCATCAGCAAATATCATGTAATAGAGATAAACTGCAACCATTCCCAATAAGATCAGGAGTGAAACAAGGTTATCCACTATCACCATTACTATTCAATATTGTATTAGAAATGCTAGCTTTGGCAATAAGAGTTGAGAAAGAGATTAAAGGCATTAGAGTAGGTAATGAGGAAACCAAATGATCACTCTCTGCTGATGATATGATGGTATACTTATTTTTTTTATTTAATAGCCTTTTATTTACAGGTTATATGCATGGGTAACTTTACAGCATTAACAATTGCCAAACCTCTTGTTCCAATTTTTCACCTCTTACCCCCCCACCCCCTCCCCCAGATGGCAGGATGACCAGTAGATGTTAAATATATTAAAATATAAATTAGATACACAATAAGTATACATGACCAAACCGTTATTTTGCTGCACAAAAAGAATCAGACTCTGAAATATTGTACAATTAGCTTGTGAAGGAAATCAAAAATGCAGGTGGGCATAAATATAGGGATTGGGAGTTCAATGTAATGGTTTTTAGTCATCTCCCAGAGTTCTTTCTCTGGGCGTAGCTGGTTCAGTTCATTACTGCTCCATTGGAAATGATTTGATTGATCTCATTGCTGAGGATGACCAGGTCCATCAGAACTGGTCATCATATAGTATTGTTGTTTATGATGGTATACTTAGAGAACCCCAGATATTCTACTAAAAAGCTATTAGAAATAATCCACACCTTTAGCAAAGTTGCAGGATACAAAATAAACCCACATAAATCATCAGCATTCTTACATATCACTAACAAAATCCAACAGTTAGAGTTACAAAGAGAAATTCCATTTAAAGTAACTGTTAATAGTATAAAATATTTGGGAATCTCTCTGCCAAGGGAAAGTCAGGAACTATATGAGCAAAACTACAAAACGCTTTCCACACAAATAAAGTCAGATCTAGCCAATTGGAAAAATATTATGTGCTCTTGGATAATAATAAAGATGACAATACTACTAAACTAATCTATTTATTTAGTGCTATAGCACTAAATCAGACTCCCCTCAAAAATATTTTAATGACCTAGAAAAAATAACAACAAAATTCATCTGGAAGAGCAAAAGGTCAAGACTTTCAAGGGAACTAATGAAAAAAATCAAATCAAGATAGCCTAGCTGTACCAGATCTAAAACTATATTATAAAGCAGTGGTTACCAAAACCATTTGGTATTGGCTAAGAAATGGACTAGTTGATCAGTGGAATAGGATAGGTTCAAAGGACAAAATAGTCAATAACTTTAATAATCTAGTGTTTGACAAACCCAAAGAGCCTAACTTTTGGGATAAGAATTCATTATTTGACAAAAACTGCTGGGATAACTGGAAATTAGTATGGCAGAAATTAGGCATGGACCCACACTTAACACCAAATGGGTCCATGATTTAGGCACAAAGAATGAGATTGTAAATAAATTAGAAGAACATAGGATAGTTTATCTCTCAGACTTGTAGAGGAAGAAGAAATTTGTGACCAAAGATCAACTAGAGATCATTATTGATCACAAAATAGAAAATTTTGATCATATCAAATTGAAAAGCTTTTGTACAAACAAAACTAATGCAGACAAGATTAGAAGGGAAACATAAACTGGGAAAACATTTTTACAGTCAAAGGTTCTGATAAAGGCCTCATTTCCAAAATATATAGAGAATTGATTCTAATTTATAAGAAATCAAGCCATTCTCCAATTGATAAATAGTCAAAGGATATGAACGGACAATTTTCAGATGAAGAAACTGAAACTATTTCTAGCCATATGAAAAGATGCTCCAAGTCATTATTAATCAGAGAAATGCAAATTAAGACAACTCTGAGATACCACTACACACCTGTCATATTGGCTAGAATGAAAGGGAAAGATAATGCAGAATGTTGGAGGGGAAGTGGGAAAACTGGGACACATATATTGTTGGTGGAATTGTGAATACATCCAGCCATTCTGGAAAGTGATTTGGAACTATGCTTACAAAGTTATCAAACTGTATATACCCTTTGATCCAGTAATTTTGCTACTAGGCTTATATCCCAAAGAGATCTTAAAGAAGGGAAAGGGACCTGTATGTGCCAAAATGTTTGTGGCAACCCTTTTTGTAGTGGCCAGAAACTAGAAACTGAGTGGATGCCCATGAATTAGAGAATGGCTGAATAAATTGTGGTTTATGAATATTATGGAATATTATTGTTCTGTAAGAAATGACCAGCGGGATGATTTCAGAAAGGCCTGGAGAGACTTACACGAACTGATGCTGAGTGAAATGAGCAAGACCAAGAGATCATTATATATTTCAGCAACAATACTATATGATGCTCAATTCTGATGGACATAGCCCTCTTCAACAATGACATGAACCAAATAAGTTCCATTTGTTCAGTGATGAATAGAACCAGCTACACCCAGCAAAAGAACTCTGGGAAATGAGTATGAACCACTACGTAGCATTTCCAATCACTCTATTTTTGTCCGCCTGCATTTTTGATTTTCTTCACAGGTTAAGTATACATTATTTTAAAGTCTGATTTTTCTTGTGCAGCAAAATAACTGTATGGATATGTATACATATATTATATTTAACATATACTTTAACATATTTAAAATGTATTGGTCTACCTGCCATCTGGGGCAGGGAGTGGGGAGAAGGAGGGGAAAAGTTGGAACAAAAGGTTGTGCAACTGTCAATGCTGAAAAATTACCCATGTATCTATCTTGTAAATAAAAAGCTATAATAAAAAAAGAAAAGAAAATGAGAAGGGAAATGAAGGTAAACTGGCTACTGCAGTCACCAGCCTACCTCAGTCACCTCAGTATCACAATTTTATCTGTATAGAACAGGATAGAATAGAATGTCAGAATTAGTTGACTTTCCTGATTTTCTAGAAGAGAAGCCCCCAAATGGAAGATGACTTGGTTGAACAATCAGCTCTTCCCACATGCCTTGCTTGACAAGCTGGCCAAAAGGACATTTCTCAGTTGGAAAGGTTGTGCTGAGCCACTTGGGGAAAGTGTCATCACTTTCCCAAGGACACCCAGCAGATGGGACTGTCAAATCCAGATCTCCTGCGCTCAGGAAAAGCTCTGTGCCTCATTCAAGATACACAAAGGAGCCAGCTGTCAAAACAGTGATATCGAAAGAAAGAAAACACACAGGCACTGATCAGGAAAGGAAAAACAGCTGCAATGATACAGCTGGGAAGGAGGATCTATCAAGTGATGCTTGCCTTTCTCAGGATGACAGTGGTCTTTAAGAAAGCCCAGAGGCAGGAGGGCAAGCAAGTCCTGATGCTAGTGATCTAGCCTGGACAGTTGTCTCTACTTTAGCAAGGGAATTTAATTGTTGAATTAAGCAGGGTCGATACTACCATGTGGACAGCTGTGCACCTATGTCCATCCCTACCAAAGGGCAAGGCCAACAGACTCATAAAAGAAAAGAGCTGTATCAGTAGCCGGGCCAGTCCCTTTCAGATGGGATTCAGACCAATCCCTTCAGCATTCTGCAGCCATCCCAGTTTGCTGGACCCTGACTATTTGCTGGACCCTTACCGTTTGCCAGTCACAGTGAGTGGACCCATCCCTACTACAACTATGTGACTTGTTGGCATTGTTTCTGTCCTCTTTACATCAGTTCCAGGTCCCAAAGTAAAGAGTTTCCTTGCTACCATCTCCATCCTCTGCCCCTGGATAGCATCTCCCAAGATCCTCTTCAAGATGCACTTCTAGGGGGCAGCTAGGTGGCCCAGTGGATAGAGCACCAGCCCTGAAGTCAGGAAGACTTGAGTTCAAATATGATCTCAGACACTTAACACTTCCTAGCTGTGTGACCCTGGGCAAGTCATTTAACCCCAATTGCCTCAGCAAAAAAAAAGAAGCACTTCCAGTTGGCCACCATTTTGCCTCCCATCAGTGTGTAGAAACTGCAAAGCTTTGTTGTCTCATTTAATCCTCACAACAACCCATTATCATTATTCCCATTTTACAGGTGAGTAAACTTAAGATGATAATATTTTAGTGACTTATTCAAAGGCACAAAGCTAGTAAATGACTGAAGTGGGATATGAACTCAGGTCTCCAAATGCCAAGTCTAGCATTCTAGCTGGCCCTGAAGGACTCCCATCTGCTCCTTCAACCTCCCTGCTTTTTGAATGCTTGTCGGGGTAAAATTCAAAAGTTTGGAAAGGGATTACGCAAATAACTTTGCTGAGCACTGACTTGGAGTCAGAAAACCTAGGCTCCAAGGTATACTAGATATTTGTCCTTAAACAAGTAAATTGGGAAACCGAACCTCAGTTTCCTCATCTATGACATAAGAATGCTTGCACTAATTATAGAAGCCTCATTTCATTTTAAATAGTATTTTATATTTCCAAATATATGTAAAGAACATTTTCCACATTCATCTTTGCAAAACCTTGTATTTCAAATTTTTCTCCCTCCCCTCCCATGACAGGAAGTAATCTGATATAGGTTAAATATGTGCATTTCTTCCATATTCATCATGCTGTGCAAGAAAAATCTGATCAAAAGGGGAAAAAACATGGAAAAAAAACACAACAATCAAACCAACAACAACAGAAGATGAAAATCCTATGCTATGATCCACATTCATTTCCCACAGTCCTCTTTCTGGATGCAGATAGCTCTCTCCATCCCAAATCTATTAGAATTGCCTTGAATCATCTGATTGTTGAAAAAGAGCCAAATCCACCGGAGTGGATCATCACATAATCTTGTTGTTGCCACGTACAATGTTCTCCTACTTCTGCTCACTTCACTTAGCATCAGTTCATGTAAGTCTTTCCAGGCTTTTCTGGAAGCCTGCTTGTCAAAAGCCTCACTTCTATAGCAATTTGTGGCTTACAAAGCATTCCTTACCTTATAGAGCTGAGGCTATGGAAAAGTGTCTCATGATCAGTGTAGGGCAATAGAAATGTGAGGAATCATTAAGTGAGGCTGGGTTTCTTGATGGAAAGAGCATGGGACTTAGAGTCAGAGGTTCTGGTTCAAATTCCGATTCTGCCCAAAGTCCTATGTGACTTTGGGCAAGTCTTAGAACTTTTCTCGGCCTCCACTTCTGGTCTCCCAATTCAGTCACTTTGGGCCAGATAGTCTCTAAGATCCCTTCTAGATCTAGGATCAAGTGATCCTTGTGAGCTGGGGCAAAATGACTCCCCCTCCTTGGACCTCAATTTGACTCCCTATAAAATGTAAGAATTGGACTAGCTGACTGCTGTTATAGATACATATATATAAATGCATGTGTGACTTCGAGCAAAACTCTTCATTTCTCTGGGCCTCAATTGCTTTCTCTGTAAAATGAAGGGATTAGACTGGATGACCTGTGTGTTCTGCATTATAATCCTAGGAGTTCAAATTTGGCCTGAGACACTTCTAACTGTGTATCTCTGAGCAAGTTCCTTCACACCATTTGCCTCATCTGTAAAATGAGCTAAAGAAGGAAATGGCAAACCATTCCAATGTCTTTGTCAAGAAAACTCCAAATAAAGCCATAAAGATTCAGATAGGACTGGAAACAACTGAACAACAACCATGAAAGGAAAAAAGATGGACATGGTTATGACAATATAAGAAATGTTCCTTCAGGGGCACAGACTGATCTGACACAAGTCATAACAGGGGAAAAATTTTACTTAGCTCTGTTTGACGCCAGGCAAGGTCATAGTTAACAGCCAATCATGTAGCAAAGTTCTACATTTATTCACAAAGTATCAAAAGCCAAGCTCAGAATTAGCCAAGTGGGAAACTTTCCTATTCAGAAAAAAATACACAATGGGGAAACTGAGTCACTAGATTCCTATCTTTGTTTATGCCAAGACCATCCTTTCAACTTTTCCCATGGACAAACATCCACTGTAGCAGTACTCAGACTGCACTCTCCTTTGGGCAGCTCATGATATCCCCCTTGAATGGTAGACTATTAGCTTCATGACAATTCAGACAATCATACAAATCAAAATTTAGAAGGAATGAAAAACATGATAACAATAGCTCATTTTGAAATTTTGACAGAACCATTCATATGAGCTTTGGCTTAGAGCAAATGCTGAGAGATCTTCAATATCAACTTAGCAGCCACATCCACTGGTATTGATGCTGAAACATCCTCAATGTTCATTTAATCAGCACATTTCGTCTAAAGTCCCATATGTTCCACATAGTCATCTGGTCCTTTAAAACATCTTCCTTGGACATTGAGAATGGGTGACGATGTTGCAAGAATACTTGATGTCATTATTATTGGGTTTTCTCAGTGACTTTGATGAGATGTACATTTCCCCTAACTAGTACATGGTGAGCCCTCTTGACTTAGTTTACCTATAAAGTCAATTTAACATTATCTCCTTAAGGGATATATGAGATTATGATTCTTCAAGTTTGTTCATCTTTAAGGGCATTGAAGGAGAGGATTTTGATTTGCGATACTTCTAGTCCCAGTACATTTGTTTTCTACTTCCCTAGCTTATAGCCACTAGTTGTGCACTGAAACCCATCTAAAATGACCTGATAAACTTTCTCTGGCTTTGTTCTATCTGAACATTAGACCAAAAGGGAAATTATACATGTGTCTCCTTTTGAAATGTTTTTGAGCACTACCACCCCCATCCAAGCAAGACTTTTTCCCTAATACATACATCTCTATTAGGAGAAAATATCTCTTACTTCTTAAATACAAGAACTACAAACTGAACCTTTCACTACATGACTTTTACCCAAGAGATAAAGTCTATATCAAGAATTTCCAGAAGAGCACAGAACACAGACATCTTGCGAAGGCCCACTGCCGGTGCTACTGACCACTCCAAAAGCAATAAAGATTAGAGAAAAAGATTCCTGGATACAGGGAAATTGCCTGTTAGATACCTTTGGCAAATAGGCCCTCATCACCCTCTGTCTTATAAGTCTGTTAAGACTTTGGGTGAGTTACTACATTAAAGCCTGTTCTGAGTAGTTCCAGAGAGGCTCATGGTTGTGTTCTTGACTGACCATGACCATTAATTACCTTATAGTTAGTGATCCATGGGGGACAAGTCATCCATGGATCAAAGGGAAGAGCTGAGAAAACAAAAGGGACTATTTTGTTCAGTTGTTGCAATTGTCTCATTTTTCAAAGTTCAGTTTTCCTATAAGTCACACAATTTTGAGGAAATTATTTATTATTGTATCACTAATTATTTTGAGGATGCAGGTGGATGCAGCCAATCGGCATTTCCTAACTCTAGAAAGTTCTTAAATCTAAGAACAGTAATGCTAACAATAGTAACTGTACTTTACTATAAAAATCCTTTGTAAATCTCTCTTTGGGATCCTTGTGCCTACTGAGGAGGCCCTGGGTCCAATTTGTTTTGCATCCAAGGTCAATAAATTGCATTGTTGGGACTTTGTTTCCTCAGTTATTACAAAATTATTCATCACAGTATAAAGTATATTGTATAAGGTATAAAGAAGTATAAAGTATATAGTATAAAGTATAAAGAAGTTTAGAGTATAAAGTATAAAGAAGTACATTTCTTCTAACAGTTGGGTAAACTGAGACCCAGAGAGGGCTGCTGATTTGTTCAAGTAGGAAACAGCAGAATGTGGAATTCAAAAAATTACAGCGTCCCAGAATCTCTCCCTCCTCACTTCTACCTCCCACTTCCCTGTCTTTCTTCAAGCACTAACTAAAATCCCACCTTCTACAAGAAGCCCTTCCCGATGATCCCTCTTAATTTTGGTTTATTCTTCCTTCTATTGATTATTTCCAATTTATCCTGCATACAGCCTATTTGTACATAATTATTCATGTTTTATCTCCTCTATTAGATTGTAAGCTCCTCAAGAACAGGGACTAGACTATATTTTGTCTTTCTTTGTGTCCTCAGTACTTAGCATGGCACCTGGCACATAGTAGGCACTTAGTAAATGCTCACTGACAGCTAATGAGAGTCACCAGAGAAGAGTTGACTCCATCACATTCTTTAACCTGACCATTATTTTTTAGGATAGCAAGCACAGATTTGGGTTCTGATTCTCAAGAAACCCAGAAATCACATTCAATCTCCCCAGGCTACTCTGGCCAGAAGCACGGATCCACATGTAGCACATGAAGGGTTTACTGGATTCAAGTGGGACAATGTAGAAGTACAATGAACCTGACTGCAAATGGCTGAAGTCCAGCAATCTGCAGGAGGGAGAAAGGATCGCCCCTACTGTGAAAAGATCAAATGAAGCACAATAAAATTGAGCGCAGAACAGTACTGAAGGGCACCCACCTAGAATACTATTAGGGTAGAACCAAAGCCATCCCACCAAGGAAAGGATCCTGAATAACCAAGTGGGAACAGGTCTTCCTGATGGTCAATCCTACCTGGAGCTAAGTTCTAGTATTCAATAAGGGAGATCCAGTGAATGATGACAAAACTCCAAGCTAAGGTTTTGAAACCCAGAGGAGTCCCTGCCCAAAGACATCAGCATGCATTCTGGGCCTGATGGGTACCTGGGCAACATGTTTGGCATACAGTGGTCCGTTGTCCTCCATCTACTGGTGCTTCCAACCACTACCAATCACTAGATTTGGAACTAGGAGGGATCCTGAGAAGTCATCTCCTCCAGCTCTAACAGTAATATGTTGAATTTCTTAGAATATATACATTAATTATATATTACATAAATATTCATGGCTTCATTTGGAACACTCTTTTTCTGTTGTACTGGGTAGAACTGTTCTCCTTTTTAAAATTCTTAATAAGAAAAATAACATTTTTAAAAAGAGAAAGCTCAGGAAAACTAGGTGATTCAGTGGATAGAGCACCAGTTCTGGAATCAGGAGAACCTGAGTTCAAATGTGGCCTTAGACATGTACTAGCTGTGTGAACCTGGGCAAGTCACTTAACCCCAATCACCTTTTTTTTTTTTTTTTACAAATGAGGATACCAAGGTTATTCAGCCAAGAGGGTTCTGAATTCAGGTCTTCAGACTTTAGATGGGGTGGCTGCCAAGTGATCCGAACTGAGCCGGATCAAGAAGAGAAGATTTCCTAGAGACAAAGGACTGAAAAAGGAAGCATGGATAGGCAGAGAAGGGGAAGGTCCCAGTTCCCCCGATGCTGCCAGAACAGAGAAACACAGGGAACACGTTTGTGCCTACAACAAAGGAAGATACAAAGATAACCTTCAAATCATTTTTCTCTTTGGCAGTTTTGTTGTCGCCATTAATTGATTTGCTGCTATTAAAAACCTAATAATTAAAATGATAGGCTTCTATAGATGAGTCAATTAAAATCTTCCTTGGCTAATCAATTTCCTTCTCAATGAATGCCATAGGGCAAACAGACATTCCATGTTTCTTTCTTTGTGTATTCCATGCCCTTATCCTAGGAGCCCAGAGTCCTTTGGCTTCCCACAATA
This sequence comes from Sarcophilus harrisii, assembly GCF_902635505.1. Classification (NCBI taxonomy): domain Eukaryota; kingdom Metazoa; phylum Chordata; class Mammalia; order Dasyuromorphia; family Dasyuridae; genus Sarcophilus; species Sarcophilus harrisii. The sequence continues at coordinate 33,644,169 of NC_045432.1, forward strand.
TCCTCCTGCGACACTCCACCCCTCTGGGAATCTTCCCAACACTTCTGTATGCCCAACCTTCCCCCTGTTTATAATAAACAGTTTATAATATCAGAAAAAATCAAGGAAAGCCCCCAACACATCGGATGGTCTCCCTTGTGTTAAACCCGTGAGAAAAGAATAGCACAGATGAGTAGGAATCAATGGATTGCAATTTGCCTCCACTGGAAGAATTTCTTCGTCGATGAGACCTTTTGGCATATTTAAGAACCCCCAACATGCCATCCAGCAGCACCTTTGACATAGGGGATTCTTGGAATGCCCAAAAGATCTGGGATTTTGTCAACTGAGGGACCTCCCTGTTTAAGAACTCCCTCTACTGACCCACATCGTGACTCATATATGACTTAATAGATAAATCTGAGAAGATTGTTCAAATCTCTTAGAGGTTAAACGACTTGTCCTTTAAGTGTCAAGGATAAATTTTGTGGGGTTAGAAAAGCTCCATTCAAACCCCAAATTAGGTGAATCATTTAACTACTTAAGGATATCAGTTTCCTCCAATATAAAAGCTTAATTACATGGCCTCCATAGCTTCTTCCAACTCTAAATCTATGACCTTATGTGTGTTCACACATGTGTTCAGTTTCCTCATACTTAAAATGAGAATTTTGGACTATATGGTCTCAGATTCTTTTGGACTCTGAACTGTGATCCTTTTCCTGATTTCTTGCCTAACACTATCCACTACACCATTCTGTCTCTACCTTACACATGGTAGGTACTTAACAACATGAATCACATCAAACTGGATTAAATTGGATTGAAAGAAAGGGATGAAATGAAAGCCACTAGAAGAGAGATTGGCAGTGGCAAGGAGATGGAGCACTTCTTTAGCTGAAAATAAATCAAAGGAAGAAAGGATGGAGGATGGTGTAGTTGGGTTTTGAGGTATATAGAATTATGGAGAAGAGCAAAGTTACTATGGATTACTTCGATTTTGTCAGAAGTGTAGGTGAGGCCCTTTCTTTCCTAGAGCCAGCAGGGAAGAGTTCTGCACGAGCATGAAGAAAAGAAAGATTAGCACATTTGTCTGCAGGGAGTGGACTGGAAAGTGGCTCGGGGAAGAATAAAAGCACTATTCTGCAGAGATCAGGGTCCAATTGAGAATGTGAAACCAATTGGCAGTAGAGTCAGTCAACACTGCTGTACGGCTCTCTCCAGAGATACTCAGCATCACACAAGTAGGATTTGGTAAGGTATGAGGGGTAAGAAGAGCAGCAATCTCTCTCCTGGCTTGCCTCTTCTTATCTACTTGACTGCTCCTTTTCATTCTCCTTTCACAGCCTCTGAACATAAGTGATCTCCAAGATTCTGTTCTGGACCCTCTCCTCTTCTCTTTCTATTCTTTCTCTTGGTAGTGCCATCTGCTTCCATGGACTTAACTATTACCTCTGCAGATGAGTCCCATATCCCTATATCCAGCCCAAGTCATTTCCCATATTCCAAACTGCCTGCTGGGTATTTCAAACCAGAAGCTTCTTAAACTCAACATGCTTGACACTGATCTTATTTCTTTCCCCCGCAAATCTTCCTCCTCTTCCAAAGTTCCCTATATTCCCAGTCTCCCAGGTTTGTAACCAAAACATAAACCTGGCCTCTATAATCTGTCAATCCAAATATCTCATCAGTCGCCAAATCTCACCATTTCTACCTACACGATATCTCTGGCATCTGACCTCTTATTTCTCCATTCATACATCATTTATCTCTACCTTATAAATGAAGCCTTTCTTGATCCTCTTCACTGCTAGCACCCTCCCCTTCCTAAACTAATTTGTATCTTAGTACTTCGTATATGGTTATATTTACTCACGTCAATTTATTCTGTATATATTTATGTACTTCTTGTCTGTACCATTAGAATGTGTGCTCCTGAGAGGCAGGGACTGTTTGAGTCTCTGTACCTATATCACCATTGCTTAACATAGTGCCTAGAACATAAGTGCTTAATACTGTTATATACATGAATTCTGGAGCTTTATTTTTACTAAAAACTTCTTTTATTCTTCAAAATACACACTGAGATAGTTTTCAACATTCACCCTTGCAAAACTTTGTGTTCCAAATTTTTCTCCCTCCTTTCCCTCCACCCCTTCTCCTAGACACAAGTAATCTGATATAGGTTAAATGGGAAATTCTTCTTAACATACATTGATCATGCTAGTGCTTAATAGTTTTCGATTCTGATTGATTCATAAAAGGTTCCAGGGTAGAAGTGATGGACTTGTACAAGAAAGAGGGAGAAAAGGACTGGAAGTCTCAGTGATACAGTGGAGGAAATGAAAAAATAGGAGATTACGATCAGAAAGGGGGATTTCAGAGTTCTAGGCTACAGAAATAGCACAGTTATGGGCAAAGGGTACATCGAAGGTATGACCATCTCCATTTGGTAGCTAAAATAGAAAGATGGTGGTCATGGGAATTGAAGAGATTGACAAGTGGGAAGCCAAGATGTTTAAGAGAATATCATTGACTTTATTGAAGTTCCTAAGTATGTATGTAGGTGTAGGGATATAGAAGAAGACGGTGATCTAGGTACTGATCACCTTAGGATAGGACAAGATGTCATGGGGGCCACAACCAGGCACTGATCAGACGGCTACACCCAGAATCTGAATGGAGCGATAGATTACTGAGTTATGGGAACAGAGATAGGACCTGAAAGTAAGTATAATAATGTATGTATTTATTATATACCCCTCCTGGATCACTGCCTTGTTGTGGCAGGGGGGCTTACACAGCTTAATGAAACTATGAGTTATATCATGTAGAGATAGCCAAGATGGACAGGTTATAATGAAGAGTTCTGACAAAAGATGATCCCTTGTAAAAGGAAATAGCAACCTGGCCCAGTATCTTTATCAAGAAAATCTCAAGAGTTCTGACAAAAGGTGATTCTTTGTAGAAGGAAATGGTGGTCCACCCCAGACTCTTTACCAAGAAAACCCCATGAGCAATATTAAAATGATAAAAGATATGGATGAAGAAGATGAACCCCCTCAGATCAGAAGATATCAACTCATTACTAAGGGAGAACTGAGGACATTAACTTCAATACTAATTCAGTGGTTGGTTCAAAGCTGAAAGAAAGCTCAGTTGAGGCTGTGTCTGGTGACAAAAGGAAAGTTCAATGCTGCAAAGATCAACAGAATATAGCAACCTGGAATGTAAGATTTACGAACCAAGGTAAGCCGGATGTGGCCAAACAAGAGGCAAAAAGATTAGACATTGATATCTTGGGTGCCAGTGAATGTAAATGAATGGGAATGAGTGAATTTAATTGAGGTGATCATTTCACACACTACTGTGGGCAGGAATCTCTTAGAAGAAATCAAATAGTAAAAAAAAAAAAAAAGGCAGTACTGAGGTATAATCTCAAAACAACAGAACAATATCTGTTCAGATCCAAAGCAAACCATTCAACATCACGGTAATATGAGTCTATGCTCCAATGCACTGATGCTAAACAGGACAAAGTTGATCAGTTCTATGGAGACCTAGAACATCGTCTAGAAAGAACACCAGAAAAGACGTCACATTCATCAAAGAAGGTTGGAATGTTAAGACAGGAAATCAAAAGACAGCTGGAATAGCAGGTAAGTTTGGCCTTGGAGCACAAAATTAAACCAAGGCAGAAACTCATACCGTTTTGTCACAATAACTCACTGGCCATAGAGAACTTCAACAATCCCAAAGATGACTTTACATGTAGACATCACCAGACGGTCAATATCAAAATCAGATCAGCAGCCAAAGATGAAGAAACTTTATATACAGTCAGTTAAAACAGATTGTGATTCAAATCATGATCTTTTTATTGCAAAATTTAGAATCAAATTGAAAAAAGTAGGGAAAACCATCAGACTGTATAGATATGACCTAAATAACATCCTTTATGAAAAAGAAGTAGAAATGATGAATAGATTTAAGGGATTAGACCCAGTAGATAAAAACGCCTGAAGAACTATTGACTGTGGTTTACAGTGTTGTACAGAAGGCATCGACAACAATAAAAAACATTGCAAAGAAAAAGAACAGCAAGAAAACAAAATGATTATCTGCCAAGGCTTTAGAAGTAGCTGGGGAAAGAAAGAAAAGGAAAGGGAAAGGAGGAAGGAAAAGATACACCCAAATGAATGCAGAATTTCAGAAAATATCGAGGGAAAATAAAGGGTTTTTTTAATAGTTTTTTTCTATTTTTCCAAATACATGCAAAGATAGTTTATAACATTGACCTTTGCAAAACCTTGTGTTACAAATTTTTCTCCTTCCCTATCTTCCCATCTCCCCTAGACAGCAAGCAATCCAATATAGGTTAAACATGTACAATCCTTCTAAACATATTTCTATAATCGTCATGCTGCACAAGAAAAAAACAGATCAAAAGGAAAAAAAAACAGTAAAAAGAAAAAAACCAAGCAAACAAATAACAAAAAGGTGAAAATACTATGCTATGATCCACATTCAGTGTCCATAGTTCTCTCTGTGGATGCAGATGCACATCCATCAAAGGTCTGTTGCAATTGCCTTGAATCACCTCATTGTTGAGAAGAGCCACGTCCATCACAGTTGATCATCACATAATCTTGTTATTGTGTACAATATTCACTTGGTTCTGCTTGCTTCACTCAGCATCAGTTCATACAAGTCTTTCCAGGCTTTTCTGAAATCAACCTGCTCATCAATGATAAGAAAGTTTTCTTAAGCAAGGGGAAGATGAGACTTGTTGGAAAAGACCTTATCGTTAGGAACGATTAAAGGCAAAAGGGAGAGGGGATGGCGGAGGATGAGATGGATAGATTATGTGTTGGATGCAATAAGCATGAGCTTGGACAGAGTTTGGGAGATAGTGGAGGGTAGAAAAGCCAGGCCCACTATCGTCTAGGTAGTTGCAAAGAGTCAGACACAATCAAAGGACTGAGCAACAACAAGTGCATTATGTGCGTTTGTAGTATTGTGTATCGTGTATGTTTGTATGTATGTGCATGCCTCCCCCTCCTCCAGGCTCTTTTTGTGCTCTGGAAAAGTCTGGTAAAGCCCACTGATGAACTTCCTTTTCAAAATCATGTTTTTAAAGCACCAAAAGAAATGCTAAATTTCATTTTGTGGTTAGTGAAAACAAAGATGTTGCCTTTCCCTTCTGGGTTCTTGGACCATTTGATATCGATCTAGGAAACCATTGAGGTTCCATGAACCCAACGGGCCCCAGGTTAAGAATCCCTGAAAGATGATAAGGCTGTGGGAGGAGGTCTAGAGGGAAGGGGGGCTCATTAACAACAGAATTAGGGGATCAGAGGCTAGGATGAAAGGGGAGGGAAGACAGAATATGGTCGAGCTGAAAGGGAATGAGATACCAGAGAGAAGGATCAGGGGCGAGGGAGTTCCACTCTGGCCCACACTAGCTCTAAAGGGCAGGGAGTAGGGAAGTAGAAGGGATGCTTTGCTAACTAACCATTGGATATGGGACAGTGCTATCCCTTGGCCTAAGGCTTCCACCCTTCAGGGGACTGTGCTGATGAATGAGGGCATCAACCTGCTTTCCCAGATACCAGGGACAAAGAAATTGAGTGGGTATTCACACCAGCACCCTGAGGTCAAAGTCCCCAAGGGCCTGGCTAAACTCCAACACCTCCAGGTCCTTTGCTACCCTCTGAGATATTGGGCAATGAATTTACAAATAAGGAGATATGTTTAAAAGGATTGTACGTGTATAAGCTATATTGAATTGCTTGCTGTCTTGGGGAAAGAAAGGAAACCGAGGTGGTGACTTGCCCAAGGTCACACAGAGAGTATTGGAAACTAGGTCCTCCAACCCTACAGTCAGGCTCTTTCCACAGTATCATGAATGTGCCTTTTCTCACATGACTGGACAAAGGACTGTAGATTCTGATAGTCTCTTAGCCCATCGCGATTGATTCCGAAGCAAGAAGGCTTCCAAATGCACTCCTTGGGCTGGCCACCGGTTACAGGCAGCTCATCCAGAGGCTGGAGGTAGGTGGATCTGTGTCCCTATTAAAGCAACTCAGTTACCAGATGAGTTCAAAGCTAAGGTGCTCAGACTTTCCTGGTGGAGGCAAGGACATTCTATATCCTTTCCTAGGCTCTAACTCCCACCTTTTCATAGGATTGGAGAGAGGCAGACAGAGACAGAGACACAGAAACAGAGAAAGACATACAGAGAGAGAAGAGACAGAGACAAAGGTGAGACAGAGAGAGGGGCACAGACAGACACAGACAGAGGGGTAAGACAGAGAGAGATACAATGTGAGACAGAGGGACACAGAGAGAGACAGAGAGAGATGAGGCAGAGAGACAGAAATGGAGAGACACACAGCATGAGACAAAAAGCTCAAAGAGACCTCACCGGCCCTACAGTAGAATCCCTTCACTTTACAAAGGTGGAAACTGAGAAACAAGAAGGTGAGGTGACGTCTAAAGTCACAGAGGTTGCAAATGACAGAACTGGGATTCAAACTCAGGCCTTTTCTACTCCAGCTCCCAGCTTTCAGCCGCCCCCCCTGCTATACTGCACTCTCCCCAGCCACCATATACAGCTGTGTTTCCAGTCCAAGCAAACAAAATCCAAAAAATTGCAGAGAAAAACTGAACCCACAAGATAGTTTCTCAGCAAGAAATTAACATATGCTGCATAAGCAAAAAAAGCCCATATTTTAAATTAAACCTTTATTAAATATTGAGATCAGTGAGTTTCCGTCAATATTACACGTGTCCTGAAATATTGTAATCATGCATATTTCATTAACTACATAGCCACATCTTTCTAATAACATTCACAATTTGGTTCCCCCCCCCCCATGCTTGGTAGGAAGGCACTTGAAGCCAGTGAAGGAAGAAGGGGAGGGGAGAAGGTCCGAGAGTTCTCCTTCCTGCTCCCTTTGGGGACATTCCCATATGAAGATGCAGAAATGAAAACGATTTGTTTGGTTAAGGGGGTGCTCCATAGAGAAAAAGTGAGAGTCTGGGAGGGTTACATCAAAAGGGAAGGGTAGGTTTCTCATTATACCTAATTATCCATCAATAAGCATTTATTAAGCGCTTACTATATGCCGGGCACTGGGGAGGCAAAGATAAGGAATGAAAGGATCTCTACTCACAACCGGGCTGGTGATGGGAGCAAGAACTATATAAATATTCACACACACAGCACAAATATAAAAGGCATAAATGAATATTTGCAAAATTGCTAAATCTAGCTGCCCCACAGCAGTGTGGGAGGGAGGGCACTAACAGTTGAGAAGATCAGGGAGGACTTTATGCAGAAGATGGAGCTTAAGCTAAAGGATGCTATGAATTATACAGGATTTTGATTGGCTCTGTTTGCTGGGATTTTCCCCAAGACATCCCTGGTTTCCTTGCCTTTTTTCCTCCAAGTACATGTTATCCAGAAGCTTATTCAAGGCCAGGTTACTCAGCCGGAGGTCTGACCAGCCCGTCTCACCTCCCAAGGCCCCCTGGGGCAGATTGGACCCCTCCCTCGCTCCTTCTATTGGATTGGTTGCCTGTCACTCACTTTTCAAGCCATCTTCTTGGGTTTGAACTTCAGTTGGGCAACATTAAGTCCTTGGGGTGACTTGAAATGACCTGAGTGCAAAAGACCCCTGAATCCCATATCAGAGGACTCGAGTTGGAATCCAGACCCTATTACTTATTCATTGTGTGAAGAGGCCTCAGTTTCCCCATCTGCAAAACTTAAAAGGTTGGACCAGGCAGTCTCTAAAGTCCCTTTCAGTTCTAAAGCTCAGAAGGCATAAAGGAAGTACACATGCCCATGAGCTGGTCTCTGGGAGGAAAGTTTACTTGGAATTTGTGTTTATTTTAACCAAATCTCTTCCCACCATCCACCCCTCAATGGGCAAACTGTGATTGAGCACATGTATGATACAGTGTAACCTTATTTGTTTTAATAAGGTCATTCAGAGCAGCTGTTAAATGATCCATAGTGTTAAATGAAAACCCCAGGTGTTCCAAACACAAACCTTATGGCCCACGGCCCCCTAGGCTATCACATCATCATTACAGTTATCCCTTCCACATTGCAGGGCTGGAGGGATGGTACCCCCGAGAGCTGGAAAATCCACATCACGTTTTCGGCCCTCCCTTTGTACGGGAGAAAAAGTCTGGATCCTTATGATGTTCAAAGTTAAAATATGAATATGTTGATATTAAACAACACCTCTCACTCTCTTTTACTGTGTATACATACATAATATATACATATATATACATATATTATTTATTTCAGAGTGTCTAAACTTTGGCCTTTATGTGTCTACAACTTCCAGGAACCCCCCAAATTTCTTAAGCTGACCCCCAATATATCGGAACCACATGGAGAAAGTCAAGATGTGGAAGGGAAAGTCACAATGTACATTATTTCTTCACTTAATTCTCTACCCAAGTGGCTTCCCTCAAAGGAGGGCCCTGCCTATTGGGGAAAAGCCCCACAACGTGAGAGGACGGGGCAATAGCTGCCCCCAGCAACCAGGGAATACAGACACTGAAGGGGATACTGCAGATTGTCCAACCTGACATCCCACAATGTATGGATGACGAAAATGATGCTCAGGAGTCATAGAACTCCGGAAGAGCTAAGAGAGACCCCAGAGACCAAAGCCAGCATTCCCATTTTACAGATAAGGATCCCAAGGCCCAGGGAGGTTAAGCAATTTGTCCAGAATCCTACAGGTAGTAAATAACTGAGCCAGGATTCAAAGCCACGTACTTGGATCACAGAGCCAATATTCATTCACTAGATTGTATTGTATTCTCTTTTTAATGTTCTCTGGCCTCTGGGATTGATTGCCTTCTTTCTATTCACTTGCTTTCTTCTTCTGGATAATCAGAATTTATTAAGCACTGAAGCCGTAACTAGCCTGAAGCAACCGGGGCTTTGCCTCATGAGCTAGCCTGGTTGGGAATAGGTGGGAGTTTCTTCCCTACAGGGATGCCATAGTAATATTCTACCAACCCTCACTTCCATACTACATAATCACCTCTGGGCCACCCCCCGCCCCCAGGGATCCATCATCATGGTCCCCTCCTCCAAGAGTCGATTTCCCCCACCCAATCCCATAGTCACATGGCTCACACTCTCTGAGGGTAAATCACATTCCTTTCCGTGGTCACATTGACCTTCTTTTCACCAAAACCTCCTTCCTGCCACTAAGTTTGCCCCTGGCAGACTATTTCCTAGCTAGGGCTCAACAGAATTCTATAATATAACCAGCACTGTGACAAGTGACAGAATCAAGGCCCAGAAAGGGACATTTCTTGCCTAGGGTCCCATTACTTTCCAGTAGCAACAGTGGTAATTTGTGACAGTCAGGATTAGAACCCAGACCCAGGGTAGGTAGTATGGAGATCAGTGTTCCAGGTAGTACTGTAATGCTGGAGAAATTGAGGTAAGGTAAAGATTAGAGAGTATTTAATATTTTATTTGAAAGGGGGAGATTTACTGGGACTAAATGGATCCATGGTTTGGTCCCAGGGCTGAATGAAACTATTGTCTCCAAGAATCCAGCAAACAATGTGAGTTCTCAATGACATATATACACATGACTCAGGCTCAGGGGGTAAATTGAGGCAGGGGCAGAATCAGGGTGCTAAGAGCGGGAAGGGACTCTGATAGGGTGGGGGAAAGTACCAGAGATGGGGAGAGGCATCTGATATTCTGATGGGGTAAAGTATCTGATTATTCTAATAGATTGGGATGGGGAGCGGCATCTGATATTCTAAAATATAAGATCTTTTACCCTTATCAAATATTCTGGTGATTAAGAGAGAGGAGTGGTTTTGCAGGATTGAGCAGAACAATTAAAAACCGAAGCAGAACAATTCAGGGAAACCAAGGCAGGATAATTTAGGGAAATTGAGTCAGGACAATTAGGGAAACTGAGTCAGGGCAATCAAAGTGAACTGTGGCACAACAGTACCTCTCAAAATATCTTCAAGATCCACCTGAGGGAATGAGATCAATCTCCTGAGGGTACGTATTCGGGCCCATGGCATCACTTTACTGTACTGTCAGGAGACCTAACAATGAAGAAGTCAATGTCTGTTTCTTTCTTCACCCAGTCTATCCTATCTATTGTGGGCAGAAATCCAGGAAAATGGCCAAAGTTTGGGGCTAGGGATAATGGAAGCAACTCAGTCTCCTACCTCCCAGTCCTATGCTCTTGAGGGGTTACAGTGTCCCTCCAGCCCCGTATCCATAAGCAGATGAGGGGACTCACACCACAAAGCAGAGGAAAGCCAGGGCAGAGAGTTGATGCCCTGGAGGCAAACATTAGCCTTTGGTTGTTCCGTGAGCAAACTCACCTAGTTATACTAGATCCTGGGCTTTGCAATTGGATGTTTTCAACTTAATCCTCTTACTTCCATTTGGGGATAATAAAGTCGGTTTGTCCCCCAATGGGTGCTTGAGCATGAACAAAGAAATAGATGATCATAAATCTAGAAGGTACCAGAAGTCTTGTAGTTGAAATCACCCATTTTACAGAGGAGGAAACTGTTGTCTAGAAAGAAAATGATGCAGGACCATCTGTAATCCTAGGTATTTTATTTTAAGCATTTAAAAAGATAATTCTGTAAGGTACAGTACATGAAGATAATGGAATATTACTGTTCTATAAGAAATGATGAGCAGGCAGATTTCAAAAAAGCCTAGAGAGATTTACATGAACTGTTACTTAGTGAAGTGAACAGAACCAAGAGAACATTGTACACAGTAACAAGAAGATCATGTGATGATCAACTGTGATGGACTTGGCTGTTTTCAACAATGAGGTGATTCAAGGCAATTCCAATGAACTTGGGATGGAAAATTCACATCCAGAGATGGAATGGAGACTGAATGTGGATTGAAGCATAAAATTTTCACCTTTTTGTTTGTTTGTTTCTCCTGTTTTTTCCCTTTTGATCTTATTTTTCTTGTACAATGTGACAAATATGGAAATATGTTTAAAAACATTGCACATGTTTAAACTATATCAGATTCCTTGCTGTCTTGGGAAGGGGGGAAGTAAGGGAGGGAGGGAAGGAGAAGAATTCAGAACATAAAGTTCATTTTACAAAAATGAATGCTGAAAACCATCTTTACATGTATTTAGAAAAATCAAATACTATTGGAAAAAGTAAAAATATAATTTTGAGAAGGGCTCCAGAGACTTACCCCAAGAGCAAAAAGGGTCCACGACATATAAATGATTAAGAATTCTTGTCTTAACACAATGCCTAGCATACATTAAGTGATTAATAAATGTGTGTTGTTGACTGATTAAGCACAAACAGGCTTGTCATGAGAAGGTTGACCACAAAGGATGAATTTTTCTGGCTATAGAACCTGACAAGGTCTATCCTCTAAGATGCATATGGGTTTTTTTTTGGGGGGGGGGCATTTTGTCAGCAGAGGGAATCCCTAATCCTCAAAGTACTTGATTAATTAGTCAATGCACAAGCATTTATTAATCATGTATTATTTTCCAGATGCTGTGGAAACAATTCCTACCTTCAAGGAGCCCATGACTGGGTATATTAATAAAACTCATACAATTCAGCAAAGATTTCTGAATCACCTTCTATGTGTCAGGCACTGTGCTAAGTGCTGGAGATTCAAAGACAAAAGTAAAACTTGTATTCTTATAAGCAGCTTATATTCCATCAGAGGAGAATATATAGAATTATATGAGTAACAATGATTATAATAATCCTTATTAATAAGGAGAAGAAACTAACATCCTTAACAAAACCCTTCTAAGAAAAACAAGAAGATTATGAAAAAAAGTTAACCAACTAGAAAAGGAGATGCAGAGTCTCAAAGATGAAAATAAGTCTTTGAAAATTAGAATTGGAAAAGGGGAAGCCAGTGAATCTACGAGAGACCAAGAAATAACAAAACATTATAAAGAATGAAAAATAGAACAGGGTGTGAAACATCTTATAAGAAAAACAACAGATTTGGAGAACAGATCAAGAACTGAAAATATAAGAATCATAGTACTCCCCAAAAGTTGTGACCAAAAAAGGAACCTTCACACAATAATGCAAGAAATAATCCAAGAAAATTGTCCTGAAGTGATAGAACGTGAGGGAAAGTAGAAATAGAAAAAATTCACTCATCACCATCTCAATGAGATCCTTTGTGGAAAACACACAATAATATTATTGCCAAATTTTGAAAGCCCCAGATAAAAGAGAAAATTTTGCAAGAAACAAGAAAAAAAAACAATTCGAATACACTGGAGCTACAATTAGAATTGTATAGCAGCCACAATAAAAGACCACAGGTTTCAGAATAACATATACCAGCAATCAAAAAAACTAGGCCTATGGCCAAAAATATCACAACCAGGAAAATTATCCATAATATTCAATGAGAAAAAGTGGATGTTCAATGAACTTGCAGATTTTCAGTACTTTCTATCAACCAAATCCAAACAATAGGAAATTTAACATATTAGAGCCAATATCAAAGATCAATTTCAAGGAACTCAACATGGACAAATGGTTTATGGTTTTTTTTAACATAGGAAATATATACCATATATTTAAGACTGACATAAACAATAGGGTAACTCAACAGAAAGACAGGGGCAGAGTTAAGATAAAAATAGTGCTTATGTTACACAAAAGAAGTACACAGGTAGACAGGGGTATTAGAGGGGAAGGAGGACTCATAATTTTGAACACCTATTCACACCAGGAATGTGTTAAATAGGCAATAATATTATATATATATATATATCATGAAGCGTACAGTGCCCTCCAAAATCTATAAAGAAATGACAGGGGAGGGATGGGTAGAGGGCAAAGAAAAGAATGAGGGAAGAAAACAAAAGAGAGATCTATGGGTAAGGGGAAGTTAAGTAATAGCAAGGAAAGTTAAGGAGCAGAATTAAAGTAGAAAAGTTAGTAGGGATATGAAAGGTATGTGTGGGGGAGGGTGTATATTTATATGTATGTATATATCTAACATACATACACATAAATATCCTTAATTATAGCTTGCTTGAGGGTGGAAGGGATGAAGGGAGAAAAAAGAATTTTAAAAAGTGCACAGTACAGAACAAAAGAACAATTTACAAGGAAGAAAAAGATGAACATTCATGAATATAATTTCTTCTAATATTTTCTTGAACTGTTAATTTGTTGTTATATTTTGAATACTCCCTGATGTTCTGCAGGGCAAAAAACATGTTCTTTTATTTCGTTTTATTTTGTCTTGTGTTCCTTTTCTTTTTTTAATAAAATAAATGTAAAAAATTTAAAAAGACACTTTTTCTGTTCCATATAAAGAAAAAGAAACTCAAGAATGAATTTCATGCCAGACTGGAACCTAACCCAAGCAGAACAGAGGGACGTTCTTGGATATCTCTGTGTTGCTAAGTAAATGGAGAAGGAAAGAGATGGGTTGGTTTTTACCATGGGGCAAGGGAGAATACCAGAGACAGACACAGAGACAGAAAGACTCGGAGACAGAGAGAAAGCATTTTCACATGATCTCCAATTTTATATAAAAGCTCATTTGGGTCTTGGGAAGGCAAAGAGCCAATTAAAGTATGAAAAACATAAATTTGATTGTGGACTCCACTGTGTGTTCTGTGATGGATAATAACCATTACAATTTGGCCAGGCAGATTAGCAAAAATTCTGCAGTGTGTCATGGTCTTTGGGATGACAAGAGTAGACTCAAAGTATGTTCAGTGTCTCAAATGTTGCCCATTCAAATGCTTAACAAACCTCCCACCCTCTTAATGAGGTTAGTGGCAGTCAGAGAGTTGTGGAAATCCCGTTTTGGCCGGAGGGGCAGGTTCTTCGTGAAAGAATTCACAAAATCAGGAATATTAAGTGGCAAAAATGGAAGTTTATTGTTGGACAGAAAGCCAGTTTGCTAAGAGACTGACTTCTTTAGTGGCAAAATGCTATTAGGGAAATAAAGGCCGACACTGAGAAGAAAATGTCTTCCCAGTGGGCAGGGTCCTTTGGGCCTGCAAAGAAATGAGTAAAAGGAAACCTATTTTATGTGTGGCTCTTGGGGGCGCGGTGGGACAGCCTGAGCTAAATAGACTAGGATTTCTCAATTGAATGAGAATTTAGAATTTCCTGAATAAGGATGTAATTTTTCCAAAAGATCGATGGGAGTTGATTTGCCCTTGAATAGTGTTGCTTCTCTCATCCTAGGAGAACGGGCCCTCTCTCTAGACTCCTTGGAGCCTGGGAAATCCTGATCTCTTCTTCAAAGGGGACATAGTTTCAGAGTGATAATTTTGAAGGAAACACAGTTTTACTCCCCCTTCACTCTCCCAGCTTCCCAGGGCCTGGTCCTCTAGCCACCTGTGCTAGAGCCTTCAGCCACAGCTGCTGCTGAGCCCAATCTTTCATGCTAAGGAGCAGTCCTGCCAGTTCTTATTTTCCTGCCCTACAAAGTGAAAAGAAAATCAGGGCTGAGGACAGACTTTCTGCCTTCAGAACAAAGGTTGACCCCCTGGGGTTGTTCACTGAACAAACCCAGCCACCCAGACTAGATCCCGATCTTCCTTGTGCTCCTTTTTCCATTTGGGAAAAATAATGTGTCAGCCCCTTCAAAGGTTGGGCTCAGCATGTACAAAGAAATGATGGTAGTCTAGAACTAGAAGGAACCTCAGTCCAAGGAGGGAGCATCTAGTGCAACTCTTTCATTTTTCAGAGGAAGAAACTGAGGCACAGGAAGGTAAAGAGATTTGTACAGAGCAGGTATTAAAAGAACCTAGTTCTCATAACTAAGACACGTTGTATAAAGATCAAGAAGGCAGTCCCAAAGGAGCAACAGCAACAGCAACTCAGTGGAGTTGTGAGGATTAATCTAGAATGTTTGGTCACATCTTGAACTTGGGAGTTGACATCCAAAGTCTGAGAAGATTCTAAAGATGGGTTCTGCTCTGACTTGAGAAGCTAATGAATTGAGTGGCTTGGTCATAGAGCCACTGACAAGATGTGCTGACAGGAAGTTAGGAAGAACGTGCAAGTGAGAGAAGACATCAACCAGAGTGTCCTGAGCTAACTCAACCAACTGCTAAAATTTTGGTGTAATCATTTATCCCTCAGAAATAAGCAAATGCTACAAAACAAGGCTTGATTTACTGGGGGAGAGGGTGTTCTGATTGTCTAGACTTAAGAAAATAAGAGAACATGTTCATATGCAGATAAATAAAACTTAAAAGTGAATTACAGTCACATCTTCCCCCTGGACAGCTGATTGTTAAACATTTACCAGCACTTCTCTGAAAAAAAAACACCTATTCCTGTAATGTCTGGGCTAGCTTTCTGGAGGTTCTTCAGATGGGCCTTGGTCTCAGCAGGATAGACACCACGAGAATAGTCAGGAATAAAGTCTAGGGTCTTTATTCTGGCCCAGTCTTGATCTTAGTGCAAGAGGCATGAGAACCACCAAAAGGCTGGTCAAAAATTGAATATCTCTCTTCAGTCCTTCTCAGCTCTTATATATCTCATTGTAATTCCATCATTACAAGCTACTGAGCATGTGTGAACTAGAGAACCCTGACATCACCATGCTAAGCACTAAGTATATATGGGAACTAAAGAACCATGACATCACCATGCTGAGTACTGAGTATATATGAGAACTAGAGAATCATCATCTGATCAATCACACTGAGTTAACACCTTGTTTCAAGTATACTTCCCCAGAGTTCCACCCTCTAAACATCCCCTGCTTTTAGTAGAAGGGAACAGAATGCCAAGGCCTGACTCAGTAGAAGGCAGAAAGGGGATTTCTGCCAGGGAGCCAACATCCATGCGACTCTAAATGACTTTGGGCACATATTTCTTAAGGACTAATAATTATTCATTTTAGGGTCCTCTGCTTTGGTTTCCTCCCCTCTTCTAGTAAAATTTCCTTTAGCAATATGTTGAGCTATATGATTGCAAGAAGGAAGAAAGTAGGGGTAGGGAAGCATGCATATGTTTTCCCAAAGGAGGGCTATAAGCCAAGAAAATGCCCCTCAAATGGATTTGGGGTAGATGACTGCATCTTAGGAAATGATGAAAAGGACAAGTTTCAGAGAAACTTCTGAGATTCTATAGGAACAGAGTCAATTGATAGAATCAGGAGAAGAATTATATAATAACACTGTGAAGACAAACTTTTTTCTCAATAGAGAGAGATAAAGTAGAGAACTTACAGGAACGTATGAATCTTTTCTGTATTTTATTTTCATTATTTCTGTGTTTCCCCTATGACCTGTATAATATGGGCAGGCTCATAATTACTTGAGCCTTGGCCAGCTAGAAACATATTTACTTAACCTGAGCTGATGACATTTATTGGTATTTGACATTTATCGGTATTTGACACTTATCGATATTTAGTCTATTAGCTGGACCACTGTCTGCTTAATTAAGCCTGATTTTCTGTTTCCTAGAAATCAGGAGATTTCCCTGAAACCTTCCATTCCAATCTCTCCAAATAGCAAAAACCAAGTAGATGCCTCCCCCTCCCCTTCTCAATGCTCTCTTACGTGTGATGTAATTTCTCGTATAAAAGCTATGTATCTTTACTACTTCTTTAGCCCTTCTACCACAAGCTTTCTCTTTCTTATCTCCTGATGGGACGGCTCATCCTCCAGAGGTTTTTAATAAACAACTTTTCTGCCTTCTGCTGAGTGATCTCTGAGTAATCGTTTTGGGTAAGGGTCTTCTACATCCCTCACAATAGTATTTTATTTTTCCAAATACATGTAAAGATAGTTTTCAACATTCATTTTTGTAAGACTTTGTGTTCCACATTTTTCTCCACCTCCTTCTTATCTTGTCACTCCCCAAGAGAGCAAGAATCTGATACAGGTTAAATATGTGTGATCCTTT
Organism: Sarcophilus harrisii; assembly: GCF_902635505.1. NCBI lineage: Eukaryota > Metazoa > Chordata > Mammalia > Dasyuromorphia > Dasyuridae > Sarcophilus > Sarcophilus harrisii. Next base: position 33,661,092 of record NC_045432.1, read on the forward strand.
TAAACATATGTCTATATTTGTCACATTGTGTAAGAAAAATCAGCCTGAAAAGGAAAAAAACACAAGGAAGGAAAAAACCAAGCAAACAAAAAGGCAAAAATAGTATGCTTCGATACATATTCAGTCTCCATAGTTCTCTCTCTGGATGTGGATGGTATTTTCCCATCCCAAGTCTATCGGAATGGATCAACGATTTCTGAAGACTTACCATTTCTGATCAACACGACAACCAATCGGGATTACAGAAATGCTACCCACTTCCTGACTCAAAATCAATAATGAAGGTATGACTAGTGTGTAGACTTGCTTTCTACAACTATAATGATAAATTAGGAAGGATGGGGTTTTATGGATGAGGACAAAATATAGAGGAGGCAATGGAAGAGAAGTAATGATAGTGATAACAATAAAAAGGAATACAATGAACAGACAATTTTCAGATGATGAAATTAAAACCATCTATAGTCAGATCAAAAAAATGTTCTAAATCATTATTAGAGAAATGCAAATTAAGACACTTCTGAGGTACCATCTCACACCTCTCAGATTGGCTAAGATGACAGGAAAAGATAATGATGAATATTGGAGGGGAAGTGGGAAAACTGGAACACTGATACATTGTTGGTGGAATTGTGAAATGATTCAACCATTCTGGAGAGCAATTTGGAACTATGCTCAAAAAGTTATCAAACTGTGCATACCTGTTGACCACTACTGCATCTGTATCCCAAAGAAATCATAAAGGAAGGAAAAGAATCCACTTGTGCAAAAATGTTTGTAGCGGCTCTTTTTGTGGTGACAAAGAATTGGAAAATGAATAGATGCCCAGCAACTGGGGAGTGGCTGAATAAGCTGTGGTATATGAAAGTAATGAAATATTATTATTCTATAAAAAATTTTGAACAAGATAATTTTAGAAAGGCCTGGAAAGATTTACATGAACTGATGCTGAGTGAAACAAACAGAACATTGTACAAGTAACAGCAAGATTGTGCGATGATCATTTATAAAAGACTTGGTTCTTCTCAGTGGATCAATGATCCCAGGCAATCCCAATGAACTTTAAATAGAAAAACACCATCTGCATCCAGAAAAAGAACTATGGAGATTGAATGTAAATCAACAAATGCTATGTTTACTTCTTTTTTCTGGGTTTTGTCTCTCCTGTGGTTTTTCCCTTTTGTTCTGATTTCTCTCCCAACATGATTCATAAAGAAATATGTATTTAAAAAGTTATATATGTATAATAAAAAACAATTAATGAAGAATTTAAAAAATAAAAAAATTTAAAGGAAAGAAAATATTGTCAATATGACATCTTAACAACATATGAGATTTTTAAAAATATACAAACAAGAGTAGTTGAAAGTTCAAAAGGCCCAGAAAAAAACAGGGAAGTGATGAAACTACTGTGTTAGTTGTTACATATAGTTTTAAAAAGAAGCTGCACATAATACAGATTCACAGCATTGTAGTCGATCCTCTTTATCAATTCTTGCATAAAGTAATGTTTGTCTTAAATGATGTTTGTTAAGTTCATATTAACAAAAAAGAAAAATTTAAATTTATGAAAGGAGGCTCAAGCTCTTCATCACAGAGCTTATGAGTGCTTCTCCCACTTTAAAATTGTGGACTCTGTGCCCACTTGGATTTTTTAGAATCTACTCTATCTCACTATACCTATAAGCTTTAGTTTCCTCATCTGTAAAATGGGTAAATATCCTTACCCCACAGAATTGTTGTGAATCCCAATCAAATCATATTTACACATTTTGTAAACATGAACATTACAAAAATAATAGATATTATTATGTAGTCCAGCTCCCTGATTTTACAGATTAATGGTCTAAGACAGGAAATTACTGGGGGAAAAAACTAGCCTCAGTGTGTTCAAGTCTTTCCTCTGAGAAAAGGACCCACATGTGCAAAAATGTTTGTGGCAGCCCTTTTTGAAGAGGCAAGGAACTGGGAACTGAGTGACTGCCCTTCAGTTGGAGAATGGCTGATAAGTTATTATGGTATATGAGTGTTATGGAATATTATTGGCTCTTCTCAACAATGTGGTGACCCCAAACAATTCCAATAGACTAGGGATGGAAAATGCTCCCCACATCCAAAGGGAGAGCTATGGAGACTGAATGTGGACCAAAACATAGTATTTTTACCTTTTTTGTTTGCTTTTCTTCTCTCATGGTTTTTCCCTTTCATTCTGATTTTTTTCACACCTAATATGGAAACATGTTTAAGATGACTGTACACATATAACCTATATCAGATTGCTTACTGTCTTGGGGAGGTAGAAGATAAGGAAGGGAAAAAAACAAGCTCAAAATCTCACAAAGATGAATGTTAAATATACTTTAACATATTTAATATGTATGGGACTACCTGCCATCTAGGGGAGGAGGTGGAAGGGAAGGAGGGGAAAAGTGGGAACAGAAGGTTTTACAAGGGTCGATGTTGAAAAATTACCTATGCATATGTTTTGTAAATAGAAAGATATAATAATAAAAAATAAAATTAAAAAAAAGATGAATGTTGAAAACTATCCTTACACAAAATTGGAACAATAAAGTACTATTGAAATTAAAAAAAAACAGGGCAGGTAGGTGGCACAGTGGATAGAGCATGAGCCCTGAAATCAGTAGGTCCTGAGTTCAGGTCTGTGTGACCCTGGGCAAGTCACTTGACCCCAATTGCCTCAAGCAAAAAAAAAAAAAAAAAAATTTTTAAAAACAATACAATGGTATAAGACTGCCTGCCATCTAGGGGAGGGGGTGGAGGAAGGAAAAAGTTGGAACAGAAGTGAATGCAAGGGATAATGTAAAAAAATTACCCATGCATATGTCAATAAAAAATTATAATAACAGGGGCAACAAATCTTGCCTCTGACATTTATTACCTATGAAACACAATCTCCCTATATATCAGTTGTCTCTTCTGTAAAGGAAGAGTTTGGAGTAGATGTTCTCTGAAGTTCCTTATCATTCTAGATCTTAGAACCTTATGATTCCCTTCTTAAAAAACAGGACCATGGGTCTAGAGCTGGAGGTCACTATAGTAGATAAATTCAGAGAAGAACATGAATGATTCAAAGAATGGGCTCACTCCAATGGACCAAGTCCAAGTCCCTTTTCTTATGTATAAGAAAACAGATTCACAGAGGACTGAAGTCACTTGCCCAAAGTCAAGAAGGGAATGAGCAATAGAGATAGCTTCAAACTCACATTCAGGATACATTCTTCTGTACTATGCTTGTACTTTTTGCTTACCTGTCATGTGATCCCATTTGAAGAGGTTTGCTATTTCCTTCTCCAGATCATTTTACAGATGAGGAAACTGAGGCAAATAGAGTGAAGTGACTTGCCCAGGGTCACCCAGCTAGTAAGGGCTTGAGGTTGGATTTGAACTCAGGTCCTCCTGACTTGAAGCCCAGCACTCTATCTATAGCATCCCCTACCTGCCAACGCATGCTCACTGAATGAACATTCGAGATAAATCCAGGCTTTGAGGGATATAAAAGAAGTTAAAGAATCCAGAAAGTTGGCACATAAAAAGGGTCTTAGAACATAGAATTTTAGAGCTTAAAATATAAAACAATGTCAAAGCTAGGAGGAACTTGAGAATGTAGAACACAGCACGTCAGAGCTATGAAAGACCTTAGAACGTAAAGAGTATAATGTCAGAGATTGAAGGGATGTTGGAAACTGTCAAATCCAATGCTCTCATAATACAGAAAATAAAATGGAGCTCCAGAAAGGGGGGAGTGAATTGTCCAAAATTCTCAAAGCCAAATCTCCTTACTGTATCCTTTAAACATGGCTACAACAAAACAACAGTCATTTTCTACTTAAATGTAGCTTCTGACCTTTTATTACCCAGCCCGACAAGGACCCTTCCCCATGGTGAATTCAATAACGTGATTGGAATTGATTTGACTTTTATGAAATTGATCATGACTCTTGTATTTCTCACAGCTCCAGAAATTGATTTACATTCTAGGGGTGGGGAGAGTGTCAGACTACAGAAGGCAGTAATTAGTCTGAATTAAAATCACTCAAACTGTGAGAAAAAAAATCCCGTCAAGGTTTCAGGAGTGTTTCTGTCCAAGCTGGTGTGAAACTTACCAGTAACTCTGAGTTTAAATTAAGCCCTGATGAGGCCCAAGGGACATTTTGCTATCGATAGATTGAAAGTCTTGTATTTGGAATCTAGTTTTAATGAGGCAACTGTGGGATACATGTCAAATTTTCCATCTTAGCATTCCCAGGGTGCATTTTGTCACGTGTTTTTAGAGTGTTTGGGCTTCCCCCCCCCACTTTCCCCATATTGATCAAGATTCATCCATTAGCCCCTTTGTGCTCTACTCTAATAATATGAAGAAAAGGGAAAGTATGAAATTAAAGTGCAAATAAAATATTATTTCTTAGAACTAGAGACTATAGGCTTTTGGAAGGACTATTTTGGGAAAGCTTTTATTTTTCCTATACTAAATATGTTTAAAATAATTGTATATGTATAGCCTGTATCAGATTGCTTGCTGTCTTAGGGGAAGGGAGAGAGAAGAGAGGGAGGGAGAAAAAAAATTGTACACTAAAATGAAGCCAAATCTTGTTCCATAGTAATAACTTATCCCAGAGAAGAAATAAAGAGCCATTTTTTATCTTTTTTTTTCCCATGGAGAGCGATGGGTATTACAGTTGCAGAATGTTACATGCACTACCAGATGGGGTTCTTGTGTTGGTTGGTTTTATTTATCTGTTTTTCCTTATTCACAGGGGATGGCTTTGGGGGCAGAGCACATATTCAAAATTACACTAATTTAAAAATTAAAAAGGAACAGAACAAGAACACTTGACTTAATGAGAAGAAAGGAAATGGCAGCATGGAATAGTAGGAAAAGCAGCAGGCTCAGACTCAACTCAGAAGACTTGCGTTCAAGTCTCAATGTTAAACTTATTGTCATTTACCCTCTCTGAATCTTATCTGGAAAATGGTGAGAGTAATAGTCGTCCTGCCTACATCACTATAGTGGGGAAATATTTCATAAGATTTCAATTTGCAAGAGATCGTGGGGTGTCTAGCACATAGTAGGTACTTTTGATGCTTATTGACTGAGATCAGCTAGTCCAACCCAACCTCATCATTTCGCAGATAAGGAAGCTCAAGCCAAGAGAAGGCAAAGGACATGTCCAGAGGCACACAGCAATAAACACAAGACTTCTTTATAATAAACAGAACCTGAAGCCTGCTCCTAAGACTTCATATCCCATGTTCCTCCTAGTCCACCACACAGGGAAAAAAGAACATTTGGAGCCAGATGATATGGGTTAGAATACTGCATCTGTTTTTACTTCCCATATGACTGAGCAAAAAAAATAACCTCTCTGGGTTTGCTTCATTAGCTAGAATATAAAGGAATTAAATTCACTTGGACCTCAAACGGCCTCACACATAGGACCAAGCTGTAGTACTCATTACCTGGAACTTAGAGATCATATTGTCCAAGGATATTCGTTTTCATCGACATCGGATAAAGTCCTATAAGCATAAAGCAAGATATAAATTCAAGTTAGTATAGAACTGAGGGGGACAGAGGAAAGAGAGCACTGGAGCTGGGGAGAAGAAAACAATAGGAAAGGACCAATGGCAATGCAAAGACAAAGGAAGAGGAAGAAAAGGATCAGGAAGGAAGTTGAGAAGAGACAGAGAGATTAAGGACAGAGGAGAGAAAAAGAAGGAAGCACTGCAGAGAAAGAAAGAAAAAAATGTAAAACATTTGTTAGGCATTTAACTGTGCGACAACAATATGCTAAGTGCTAGGACTACAAATACAAAAGCAAAAAGAGCGACTGGTGTCAAGGAGCCTACGTTATCATAGAGAGAAGCATCTATAGGGAAAATTGGGGCACTTGAGACAAAACTTCTAGAATCAGTGAGAGGATTGTGTTGTTCATTCTTTTCATTCATGTCTTAGTGAGCCAATTTGGGGTCTTTGTGGCAAAGATACTGAAGGGGCTTTGACATTTCCTTCTACAGCTCATTTTTACAGATGAGCAAACTGAAGCAAACAGGGTGAAGCGACTTGTCCAGCGTGAGGCAACTTGTAAGCATCTGAGGCTGGATTTAAACTCACATCCTTCTAACTTTAAGGCCCTGCACTCTATCTGCTATGCTGCTGCAGCCCCTAGTAAGGGGGCTTTGGGGAAGTAGATGAACATATCCTTTTCAAGAATAATGTCATAATCGAGAGAGAGAGAGAACTATAGAGAGTGAATGTGAATCAAAGCTAGTATTTTCACCTTTTTGTTGTTGTTATTTGCTTGGTTATTTTCCTTTCTCGTGGTTTTCACCCTTTTGGTCTGATTTTTGTCACACAATATGCCAAATATGGAAATATGTTTAAAAGAACTGCACATATTTAACCTATACCAGTTTGCTTGCTGTCTAGAGGAGGAGGGGAGGCAAAGGAGAGAAGGAGAAATTTCTATCTTCACCTGTATTTGGAAAAATAAAATACTATTGAAGACGTATGACAAAATATATAAAAAAGAACAATGGCGGAGTTGATTTCCTCATGGCTTAACACCTAAAGGAAATGGAAGGAAAGATTATTCGTGATAACTTTGCTGGGAAGGCTGGTTAGAAAAGGGTCAAGGAGGAGAGAATGAAGCTAAGGATGACTGAATTGTGCTGGAAATAGCAGGCCAGATGATGCAGTCATCAAATAGTAGAGCAGAGCCCCAGGACAAAAGTTCTGCAGAAGAAAGGGTGAAAGGGAAGATACTACTAAGGAGGGAGGAGAGGGATCAAGACAAAGGGAAGGGACCACTGGGGAGGGAGCATAAAGAGAGAACAATTCAATAAATCCCTAGGGATGGGAGGAAAAGAGAGAAGAGAGAGATTTTGAGTGGAGGAGATAGGTTCTTGGTCTTGAGAGGAAGCTAAAGCTGTTTTATTTCCCCTCTAGAGCCTTCATCCAGAAAAGTCTTTGAGAACTGCTGATTGTGAGAGGTACTTCCAATGGGTGGTGTTGCTGCTGTGATACAGATTGAATTTTCCAGATCTGACATTTTCCCTTCATCTAGGCTCCAATCTATGAGGGAAGGCAAGGATAAACTACGCTGTCTCTGGTATCTAAGCAAAAAGCCCCTTCTTCCTTCCTATGGTGCAAAAATCCCCAGCTGCCATATTTCCACTCTCTCTGATCCATAAAACCAAGTTAGCAAATCAGCCTTGGTTACGTGATTATGGGGAGGAGGAGCAGGGGTGCCACTGGAGATGGAGAGGAAATCTGAAATAAAAACAATTGATACATAAGGTGCTCGATGACGTCACTGAGGAATATGGCAGTTGAACAATGGATTTCTCCTTGAAACTTACTAACTCCACGATGTTGCCATAACTGTATTCTAAGGCAGTCCAAGGTCATAAGTGGGTGAAATAAAACCCAAAGAGGGTGATTTACAATCTGAACTTGAACTCCCCTAGCTGCCTTAACAAGACCAGCAGCCAAAGAGAAGCGCCCTTCTTCCTTTGATTTCTTTTTCTACTCATTTTATTCTTTTTTAGCCCTGAAATTTAGAAATTTCAGTTGTGATTTTGAATTTCAACTGGTCACGGAATCATACCCCCTGCTTTTCTTCTGAAAAATAGGATTGTTCAGTAACTGCAAATCAGTAAAATTGCGATTCTTGTTACCCTGCAAGATGGTTTGTTGATCATGTTGGATTGTTTCTTATTTCTCAGTTTCATGTGTTCTACTTCGGTTACTGTGCTTTTTCTGTCCCACAGTGTTCTCCTCTATTGAGTGAATAAATTTTTCAATATGCTTTTCTGACTTCTTTTTTGGAAGCCAAGTAATTTTGTTTCATTTCTCGGTTGTATACTGGAATTGTTTCTCCAGAAAATATTCCAAGAAAGCCCTATTATTTTCATTTTTTTCTTATTATTTTATTAGATGTATCTATAAACTTTTCCAGACCAGCATGGTCTTTGATACCCTATCTGCTACTAACCTGAAAATATTGTTATGTAATGTTCCTATTGGTGAATTTTATTGATGCACTATGTATTTATACGCAAGCTCTGAATGCTTTATGAGGGCATAATACTTGCTAGGTGTTAGTATAGTTAGTATTTTGAATTCACATCTTTTGTTTTTATATTGCTTTGCATAGAGACTTATTATTTATGAACTGCATTATAATTGAATAGAACCTGGCTTGCTGTAATAGCGTACAACTTTATTGTTCAAATGAATATTTGGAATATTGATGAAGTTGTTGTACATGGTACAATTTCATAAAAAGTTGGAAGTTGAAAAAGTGAACTGTACTGTTACATGTTGGGAGCAGGGAATTATGAGAGCCTCCTGATAGTAGATATAGACCCGGATTATAAAGATAAAGGTTTTTTTAAAGACTATTCCACAGGAATACGAAGGGTTTAGAAGATTATACAATTAAAGTTATGAAGATGAAAGCAAGTGAAACAACTCAATGAGTCTTTGTGATATTACCTGAGTCACTGGGACATGAATGCCTCCCTGAGGAATATAGTAGGAAGTTTTACCTGGGATCTATATAGTGGTCCATCCCCTGAGGAGAAAAAGCTATAAAAACCCTGGTATTCATACTAAGCAAAAGAAGGTTTTATTACCAAAAAACCGAATGTCACAATAAAATTCTGAAATACTACTTCCTCTAAACCCTTTCAGGAGACAGATACTGCAAGTTAAAGTTCAACATCTCTTTTTTATCTTGTTTTATTTATTTATTTTGCTGCATTTTGAGTTCTAAGTTGCCTTTCTCCCTCCCTCCCAACCATATATAAGAGAAGGTGAACATTTGATATAGAAATATATATATACATATATATATGGAACCATTAATACATACTTTGCATTTCAGTTCTTTTTCAGGAGATGGATAGCATCTTCCTTCATAGGTCCTTTGTTTTTCATAGTCATATTACAAGACTAGATTAGTCACTCACCATTATTCGTCTGTATACAGTGTCGTCTTGGTTCTGCTCATTTCACTCTGCATTACTTTATTCAATTCTTTCCATGTTTTTCTAAAAACCAACCTGTTCATCATTTCTTACACCACAGTCACACTCTCTCAAAATTTGACATCTTCTCTAGACAGGAAGTCTACTTTTTTTTCATTCATCCATTCATTTCAGCAGACTTGATAGTTTACAAAGCACTCCCCTTCTCTACGTTTTCTAGAATGGAGAAAGACTTGCATTTTCAAGTCTTCACCAGAACAAAAGCAGTGGAATGAACTAAGTTAGAAAGGCTAATTAGTGGCATCGGTACAAAATCGATTCACATTAGGAAGTTTCATATGAAAGAGGAGATGTGTGACTGTCTGAGAATACCACTGAGCTAACAAAGGAGTTGAAAGAAATCTACCCATCATCAATTCGCTAGTCCACCAGACTGATTTGGGAGGATATTTTGAGAGGCTTTATGTATAGCAAGTTTACAAAGAGTTCTGGGGAAAAAAGCAGAAGATGAAAAAAAAAATCTAAAAGGACATTCCCTACCTCAAGGAGATACATGAAGAGCAACATCACTACACTAGACTTGTTTCCTCCCCAGAATTTGTTTCCTGGAAGACTATAAGAACTACTGATTGCAGAGGTGCTGCCATGGGATGCGCAGCCTAAATGAATCTCCGCTGGGTAAGACACCTCCTCTCAAAAACATTCTTTCTTCTCTGTGGCTCCAAGATGGAGTGAAGGGAGGGAAAGCACCGATTAACTCACTCACTCTCTCTCATCTAAGCAGAGAGCCCCACTCTGTTCTCTATAGTCAGAAATCACTAGCTACCATATTTCCAACAGACGGAGATGATCAATTGCTCTTTCCATTGAATGTTCTGCTCTGTCCCTTCCCCTCTTCTATTCTGATTTATCTTTCCTGATACATAAGATTAATTTAGTACACTAGCCTAGATTATGTAATTATTTGGGGAGTTCTGGAGGTGAATGCTGTCTATAAGAGAGATCCGTAGTTCACTTTTCTACTATGCCTATTTTATTTGGTGGTTGTTAAGTTGCAAACAGAAATATTTCGAACAGATAATTGGAGATCCGATGTCCTGCTGAGCACAAGACAATTTTTTTTTCTCATTTTGCACTTAAGTTCTAAATAAGTAAATCATTTTTTGAGAGAGGGGTAAGGGACAGATTAGGAAAGTGGGAGAGAGAGAAGCACAGAGTCTAGATCACAGGGATGCAGTGAGGGAGACATGGAGTAAAGGGTCCACTGAGGTTGGAGGAGGGAGAAAGAGATGGAAGGAGTAAGAGGGGGATGCACAAAGGGAAGAGAGCATGGGGATATGGGGAAGAGAGAAGAGGGGGGAACAAAGGGGAATAATAAACGACTGGGGATGAAAGGGGCGAGGAGAAATAGAGTGAAGGGATCTCTGGTGAGGGGGAACGAGACAGAGGGAAAGGACCACTGAAAAGGGGAAAGGAAGAACAGCAAAAGACAGAAACCTCTGGGGATTGGGGAGAGAGCTGAGATAAAAGAAGGCAAACACTGACAAAGAAGCAGGAAGGAAGGGAAGGAGGGAGACACAGAGGAGGGGGAGAAAGAGAAAATGAGACAGACAACAGACAGACAGAGAGGGGGGTAAAGAGAGAGAGTCAGATGTTGGAATCTTTACAAACTGTTAAGTCATTGGAGTTGATTTGATCTTAGAAAGAGATATTTTGGGCCAGAACTTGAAACAAGGTACTAAGTACAGCTGATGGAAACAATGCTTGTGTTCATACCTTTAGAGAGCTCATAAGTATCTAAGTACTCAATGGAGTTCACACATTTGGGAGAGTTCAGGGTTTAGAAAGAAATACCGAATTCACACCTCCCTTAGGGCCGGAGAGCATGCTGGGAGATAACCCAGAATCCCTCTCCCTCCACAAGGTGGAGTTAACCTTTGGGAGATCAGATATAACAGGAAGCTCTTAGAGCTTGGGGTTAGTTACTTGGGTTACTTACTTGAGGAGTTACTAGAAACTCTGGGAGCTCCAGAGAGTTTTACTTGGAGTCAGAGAGAGCTCTTGGAACCCACAAGCCCTATCTTTGAGGCAAAAAATTCATTGCATCTTCCAACTTGTTGCTGGCTGGAGGCTGAAGAAAGCAGAGGCAGAAGCCAAGGACAAAGATGCAAGATCTCTTGGAGCCAGGCAGAGAGATAGGCCTGAGCTAACCGGGCTATTTTGAAGGACACAATAAAAGATCTAAACTTTTATCACATGGCTGTGTTTTGGAAAAAGAAACACCCACAGTCAGAGACAGAGATAGAGACAAAGAGAGAGAGACAGAAAAGCAGAGAGGCAGACAGAGATATGGAGAGACAGAAAGAGGGACAGAGAGAGAGACAGAAATACAGAAAGACAAAAACAAAGAAACAGAGACACAGACATACAGAGAGAGAGAGAAACAGAAGGATCAATGAAGATGGAGACAGAGAGAGAGACAAAGTATCAATGGAATTCTTCCATCTATCTCTGTCTCTGTATCTCCCTCTTCTCCCCATTCCCTTCCCTTTGCATCTTCCTACCCCCACCACCTCCAATGGTCTCTCCTTCCTTCCTAGCCTATGGTCTCTTCCTTCTGACCTTCTCTTCCTCTCCTTCCTTCCCAATGTTCACTTTCCCCCATCTCTCCCTCCTTCCTCACTGGGCAACAATCCCTCCTCTCTCTAAGGATTCATGGGATTTCACCGTACGTTCCATTGCTGAACCCTTCCTCTATATGCTCTCTCTCCCAATCAGAACCTAAAATCCTTGAGAGAAGTGTCTCAATTTTCCCTGTCTCAAATGTTCTGCATAGAGAAATTGCTCAACTTTTTTTTTCATTTATCCATTCATTTCAGCAGACTTGATAGTTTACAAAGCACTCCCCTAGCAAGCCTCTGAGGAAGAGGAAGAGACCACAAGAATATACCTACTGTGCTTAGACACGCCTTCCTCCCCTCTTGGTATCCTTGACAAGATTGAAGCCTCCAGTTCCCTTTCAGTCAATCAAGAAACATTTATTAAGTGGCTGCTGTGGACCAGACATGGTGCTAAGCACTGGGGATACAAAGAAAGGCAAAAGCAGTCCTTGTTCTCATGGAAGCAACCTCATGAGACACAATCTGGCTCCAGGAAAGCAAGTTCAAGTCCTGTGGAGAAAAGAAAAGGAGTCTACCTCCTTTCTCTTTTTTTTTTTCTGAGAAGTGATTGGGTTAACTGACTTGCCCAGTGTCACAGAACTGGACACTCAGAAGTCTCAGAAGCCAGATTGGAATTCAAGTCCTCTTGATTCCCTGACCGGTGCTCTGTCACTGTGCCATTGAGCCGGCCCTCTACCTCCTTTCTCTAGAGAGAATTCTGGAGTCCCTTTTTAAAGGCCAAAGGCCAATAAACTAGCCTGTGACTGAGTCACTGGCAGAAAGGAGGGCTCCTCGATAGGTCAATGAAGCCTTGAGCATGAGATTCAGAGGGAGGAAATGTTCTTCCTGAGCATGTGTGGACACACTCACTACCTTCCCAGGTAAGGCTCAGAATGGTTAACCCATCTACCCATGGTCACGATCTCGATACCAAGCTTCCTGCCTCCATATTCAGTGACTCTCCCCTTGCACTACACTGTCCCTCAGAGGGAAACAGAACCAGATCTAAGCCAGCTGGGTCTGGGTTGAGCTTATAGGTTCTTCCAGAGTGCATCTCATCCCAAATGGCAGCAAATCAATAAGTTCATTAGCTTTTCCGAAAAAGGAGATCCCATTAAGATAATGAAGACAGGGGACCAGTTTCTCAGGAACTATTGCTTAGTCTGAGGAAAAGAGCCATTGAAAGATATCCTTCAAGTTGGTTTGTGTGACGGAGGCAGGCTCTGAACACAGCAGAAGCAACGGCAAGCATGGGGAAAGGCAAGCTTGAATGGAGAAAAAAGTGCAGAGCAGGAGTCATGGGAAATATGGGTGGAAAACCATACTGAGTAGGGCTTTAAATGTTGGCCTAAAATGGTTTGGATTTTATTCTAGAGGCAACAGGGAGCTACTTGAGGTTTCTGAGCGGAGAAATGCTAAGCTGTACCTTAGAAACAATAAACTGGCAAAGTTGGATTGGAAAGGGTGAATTAAGAGGCTACAGTCTGAGACAGAGGTAACCAAATCTTGAACTAGGATGGTGACTATGAGTAGAGAGAGGGGGAAAGATTGGTGAGATGTTGGAGAGATAAAATCAACAGGACTCGACCGTTGATTGGCCGTGAGGGAGAATCAAGGATGACTGAAGTTGCAAATCTGGGAGATGGGTGAAGAGCAAATCAGAAGGTATACGTAAAAAATCCTTTGGAACTGGAAAGGTTGATCGCAATGTGATTTGGTCATTCCTTTCTTATCCCCGTTCCACCTCCAGGAGAGTGGGGCAAGAAGTTGAGCCCTGGTACCAAAACAAGGACTCTGATATGACCACAAGGGCTGCCAGATTCAAAAAGAGCATCATTTATCGCTGGGAGAGAAATACTTTCTTGCATTAAGGGATCATTAGTGGAGCTGAAATGGCATTCAGCCCAGGAAAGGGAAATTTGCCTGAAAATCCTAGCAGACAATTGTTCCTTCCCAGGGCCCATATTGATTTTCTTATGAGCCTTTCTTAGGAGCCCTAATGCTACTGCTTTTAATTGATTGCTCCAGCAGAGGCCCCAGATTGCATGCTTCTTCAATTGAGACACTAGAATATTCATTGAATGCAACTGGACAGCCCCAATTGACTCAAGAGACCTCTGGCTATCTATAGTTACAGAATGGCAGGGATACACAGTGTCTCTAAGTGGGATCATTTGGATAATAGGGCAGCTGAGAGTATTATTCTGCTCCCTACTATTGCCCTTCATTACTCCCACCCTGAGAAGATCCAGGACTTTGGGATCAATCACTGAGACAAGGACCAGAAAATCCCCATGCACCAGAACACTGGGGAAAGCAGAGAGCCCAGCCAGGTAACCAACACTTAAAATTCCTTGTTCTTCTTGCTGCGAATCTTTCTAACAGATTTTTGCCTTAGTAGAGAGAGCATATAGTCTCTTTTTGCTAGCTGAGGAACTTATGAGCCTTCAAGGCATTCCTCTAACTCGCCATCCAAGGCTGGAGATGGAGCAGGAATAGGAGAGTAGGCCATGTGGCCAACACTCCAGGGACATCCCCAGAAAGCTCTTTGGTTGTTTTCTGGGATAAGAGTTTGTCTTCTAGAAATGATGGTAGGTCTGTTTGAGAGTTCTGTTCAGATTCATGCTCCCAGGTAAGGAAATATTCTGTAGTTTCAATGCCAATCTGTAGCTGTCTCAGAGCGCTCTGTCACTGAGACATTAAGTTTCCTCAAAGTTTCTTACCTTCAGGTCTTTTTGATCCCAAGGCCAACACAATCCACAGCAAGACTTCTTGGGGAAAAGTTGTCTATGTTCCACGGCAATCGTTTGAAATTTGATTTGTGACTTCATCACTCACCTGAAACCTATCTCTTTATTTCTTTTTGAAAGGTCTTTTCTCAGACCTAATCCCTTTGGACCCATATGCTGCATTTTATCCTGTTAACCACCTTTTCCTCCTGGACATTCTCTCCTTTCTGGATTTTGATGATCCTAAACTCTTCGATTCTGCCTCCTACCCATCCATCCATTACTCAAGTCCTTTACTGACTTATCATTCACGTCATGCCCCCTAACTCTGGGTGTCCCCCAAGGTTCTATCTTAAGTCCTTTTCTCTCTACAAACTCTTGTTCAGTAATTTCATCAGCTCCCATGGATTTAACTACCACACAGACGACTCCAAGATTATCCAGCCATAATCTCTCCCCCAAATTTCAGTCCCACAGTGTCAATTGCCTATTCGACATTACAAACAGGATGTCTCCAAGACATCGTAAATCCCGTATGTCAAGAAGTGATCATTATCATTCTGCCTAAAACTCCTCTGCTTCCAAATCGTCCTATTTCCATTCAAAGTACCACCATCCCACCAGTCTCGCTGGTTCATAAGTTCAACATTATATTCAACTCCTCACTTTCTCTCAACCCATATATCCGATGAACTGATAAATATTACTGATACTACCTATATAACATCTCATATATGATGCCTTTTCTCTATTCACAGAACTTGCCGCAGCCTTGGCTCAGGCCCTCATCGCCTCTCAGCTAGATGGCCACAACAGCCTCCACATCGGTCTCCCTGCCTCAAGTCTCTCCCACTCCGGTCTATCCTACCTGTGGCTGCTGTCAAGCCCAGATCTTACCATGTGACTCTCTTACTGAGCCAATTTCTGGGGGCTTCCTATTGCCTCTGGGAAAATATAAATGCTCCTCTTTTTATCTTTTAAAGGCCTACCTGGTCTGCCTCCAGCCTCACTTTCCACATGTCTGAAATGAACTTCTTCCATAGCACTGTTTCAGAGTGCCCCTTAAGATCCATCTCAGACACTGTTTTCTCTTTTCTTTAATTTTAATAGTATTTTTCAAAAAATATGTAAAGTTTTTAACATTCATTTCTGTAAGACTTTATGTTTCAAATTGTCCTCCCTGCCTCCCTTACCTCCCCCTCCCCAAGACAGCAAGCAATCTGATACAGATTAAATATGTGTAATCCTTTTAAACATATTTCCATTTTTGTTATATTGTGTAAGAAGAATCAGACCAAAAGGGGAAAAACCATGAGAAAGAAAAAGCAATCAAACAAACAAAAAAAGAAACACCATTTTCTTCAAGAAGTCTGTCTGTGGTAATGATGATGAAGATAATAATTACTGTGATTATTTTATCAACCTCTGCCATGAAATTCCACAGAACATTAAATATCAAATAATTTGGCAGGATAGTGACTGATCCCAGGGCAGTTTCTACCGAGAGAATTAGAATGAGATAAAAATAAGAATAATAACTGCTGAAATCTATATAACATCTTTCTATAAGACATCCCCCTGAAATGATGCATGTACTAATTTTACAGATAAAGAAACTAAAGGACAGAAATGGGCAAAGTGGACAATCATCGTGGCGACCCTTGGGTCCTTTCATCTTAGTAGGTCAGACTCTCAGGTTGCTCTTCAGTGTGAGCAAAGAAGCTTGTCTAGAGGGATGGTGTTGGCCATTACTGTACTCCAGAACTACTCTGGCAAGTTCTATATTTGCAGATGCTTCCTCCCCCCTTCCATACATTTCCTTCCCAAGGAATGACCCAAGGTCACAACCAATAATATTGATGAGATTTGAACCTAGACTTCTGACTCCATTTCCAAAAGTAGAAGGAGTGTGGAGGGAAAAATTTCTGTGAATTGAGCATTCTGATTAGTTGGGTTCTGACTGATCAGCTCAATTCACCAAATCATTAGTAAATATTTACTATGTACCAAGCCCAGTAGTAGGTGCTAGAGGGGATGCAAAAGAAATATGACATAGGATTGACTTCCCAGGAGTTCAGAGTCCTATTAGAAAAATAAAATTCAGACATATTAAACTCCAAAAAATATAAAACAGACAAAATCCAAGGTCATACTGTCTCTGAGGACTCTAGAATATCTGAGAAGACAAAGCGTAGTCAGGGAAGGCTTCAAGAAAATGGATATTGCAGGGTAGCTGGGTGGCGCAGTGGATAGAGCATCATCCCTGAAGTCAGAAGGACTTGAGTTGAAATCAAGTCTCAGACACTTAACATTTCCTATCTGTGTGACCCTTGGCAAGTCACTTAATCCAACTGTGAAAGAAAGAAAAAGGAAAAAGGAAAAAGGAAAAAGGAAAAAGGAAAAAGGAAAAAGGAAAAAGGAAAAAGGAAAAAGGAAAAAGGAAAAAGGAAAAAGGAAAAAGGAAAAAGAAAAGAAAAGAAAGAAAAGAAAGAAAGAAAGAAAATGGATATTGAGCTAGATTGGGAAATGGCATGGGGAAAGAGGAAAAACCTCAGTAAAGATGTGGAGGTGGTAAAGAATATGGGATCAGTAAGAGTAAGTAAGGTCAACCTAACTCAAGCAAAATAGTTGGGGCTTTGAAGCAGAGATTCTGTCCAATTATCGCATGAATGTGGCTCATTCCAATTATCACTAGTTTACAGTGGGCAGATTCGGATACAGCCCAGCATATCCCCTAAAAGAGAATGATCCATAACATTCAAAGAAGGCCATAAGTTGGAAAGAAACGGCCCAGATGAAGCGCACCCCCTATGTCCACAGCTGGAGGAGTTTCACAACTCCATAGCAGACCCCACCTCACCCAGGGGCTACAAGTATCAGTATAATATTGAGCACAGAGCAAAACCCAGATGGAGCCGAGTCTAGGGCTGCACGTCCCTTTTATGATCAGATCATTCCTTTCCCTCACTTAGCAGATAAGTGTTGATTCTTTTTGTACCAGGAGGAAGAAGAATTCAGACCAAGTCTGTTAGAACTGGCTCTCGCACCCCAGGAACCATCAAGAAGTCTGAGGGCAAGATCCAGGAACTATTTTAGTGTCCATATGCTCCAGATGCCATTTTGATATGGAATCATTTGCCCTGAAGTGGAACTGCCCCTTTGCCCAATCCTTCAGGCCCATTGCCATAGCTCTTTCAGATACTGACACTCCTGTGACTCCTGGAATCACAAGGCTCACTCGGTTGCCTGCTCATGTCTTCCATCCCTGTCCCTGGGTAGAAAACATGAACAGTTTACTAAGCTCAAACCATTTTCATAAAGAGCAAATATAATGACTACTGTAATGTGAATTTAAAAACCACTTTTAAAAATCCCAAACCTGTACAATTGGAATGATTCCAGAGAATAAATGAAAAAAAAATCTACCTTCTTCCTTAAAAGGGGATGGAGGTGAGGAGCATTTTGGGTACAAAATATTGCATATATTGTCAGTATACACAATAACTGTGTAAGTTAGTTTTGCTTAACTGGTTTTTCCTTTGTTAAGGAAAAAAGCATAAATATAGAATTGCCTGAGATATGAAAATCAAAGGCACAAACAAAACATGAATTTTACAAAACCAGTGACAAATCTGACGACTTTTTCAATTTGAGATGGCCTATAAACTGGACCGCACAGGAACACCCAACTTGCCATCTGAATCCTAGGAACATACCTAAATTAAAACACAAACCACCACTTGGTGTCAGTGTGCAGGAGGAAAAGTATGGAAGAGGGGAGGAAGCATCTGCAAAGGCAGAACTGGCCAGCGTAGTTTGGGAGTGCAGTAATGGCCATCATCATCCCTCTAGATAAGCTCCTTTGCTTGCGCTCGACAACAACAAACTGAATTGAGATGAAAGGACCCCAGCGTCGCCAGGATGATCGTCCACATGGCACAGTCCCAGAAGAGAACTGAAAGCCAAAGGTAGTTATAGCAAAAGTCAGGATCCTTCCAGCCTATCACCCCATAGACAAATTGACTACCTGAAGTACAGAAAAGAGTGAAAAACAAAGTGAAACTGCATGAAGGAAGATAGACATTTTCCTTTGCTGACCTAGTGTGGCCACTGGTTATAGGATACCCACAGGAAGATGATGAAGGCAGTCTCCGGGCTACAAACTATAATCTGCTAGGAAAGGCATCAAAAAGTCAGATAAAAACCGAAGGGATAAGTGGGAAAGTCATTTGCAGCCATAGAACTCTTCAATTAGAGATCATGCTATCCTCTCTCTTGGAAACATTGAATAATGAACCAATGAAACTACCTGTGTACAGGGGGCCAGCCCCTGACTTTTGGAGTGTCTAAGATTTAATCCCCCAAGATATAATATGTTGGGAAGATGGTGGAAAATGACCCATAATAAGCACTTATTAAATGCTTCATTCATATTATTGTTCTGTAAGAAATGACCATCAGGATGATTTCAGAAAGGCCTGGAGAGACTTACACAAACTGATGCTGAGTGAAACGAGCAGGACCAGGAGATCATTATATACTTCAACAACAATACTGTATGATGATCAGTTCTAATGGACCTGGCCATCCTCAGCAATGAGATGAACCAAATCAGTTTCAATGGAGCAGTAATGAACTGGACCATCTATGCCCAGCAAAAGAACTCTGGGAGATGACTAAGAACCATTACATTGAATTCTCAATCTCTATACTTTTACCCACCTGCATTTTTGATTTCCTTCACAGGCTAATTGTACAATATTTCAGAGTCCGATTCTTTTTGTACAGCAAAGTAACGATTTGGTCATATATACTTATTGTGTATCTAATTTATATTTTAATATATTTAACATCTACTGGTCATCCTGCCATCTGGGGGAGAGAATGGGGGGAAGGAGGGGAAATATTGGAACAAAAGGTTTGGCAATTGTCAATGCTGTAAAGTTACCCATACATATAACCTGTAAATAAAAGGCTGTTAAAAATTTTAAAAATGCTTCATTCATTCATTCTTAAGATCTCCTTACTTTTCAGGAGCATCAATTCCCTCGTTAGTCAATTTCATTCTGCTCTTTCCAATACGAAGACCATTCTCCTTTGCAGAGAAAATGGAAACAAAATGAGAATTGAGTAAGCCTTCCTTCTCTTGGCCATCAGTTATGATCTTTCCATCCACCCCAAACAGCAAGCAGGGCCTTTCTTTGATCATCAGCTTTTCCCAAATGGAGCAAAAAGAAATCTTTAATTGTTCCTGTTTTGTCACCCATCTCAACTCATTCTGACCTTTAGCACTCCTAATTCTAGGTTTCCAGGACTACATCATCCTCATCTTCTTCCTCTTATCCACCTTTACTTCTGGGTTCACTATATTTCTAATTACAGGAAATATACTTTCCTCCAGAGAAGTGAGAGACTATAGGTGCAAGATATTATAATACACGATAAGAAATCCATTGTGTAAATTGGGTTTTGTTAATTGTTTTTAAAAAGCGGGTGAGTTCCCTGTGTGTCCACATCGATTCTTTCAGACAGATGTTCTTCTTCACTGGAATTAATTTCTTTTGTGTTCAGAATTTCACTCTTGAAATCTTCCCAGACCAAAACATCTTCACAGTTAAAGGTTCTGATAAAGGCCTCATTTCCAAAATATATAGAGAACTGAACTGACTCTAATTTATAAGAAACCAAGCCATTCTCCAATTGACAAAAGATCAAAGGATATGAACAGACAATTCTCAGACGATGAAATTAAAACTATTTCCACTCATATGAAAGTGTATTCCAAATCATTATTAATTAGAGAAATGCAAATTAAGACAACTCTGAGATACCATTATACACCTGTCAGATTGGCTAAGATGACAGGAAAAAATAATGATGATTATTGGAGGGGATGAGGGAAAACTGGGACACTGATACACTGTTGGTGGAGTTGTGAATGAATCCAACCATTCTGGAGAACAATCTGGAATTATGCCCAAAAAGTTATCAACCTGTGCATACCCTTTGACCCAGCAGTGCTACTACTGGGCTTATACCCCAAGAGATACTAAAGAAGGGAAAGGGACCTGTATGTGGCAAAATATTTGTGGCATCCCTGTTTGTAGTGGCTAGAAACTGGAAAATGAATGGATGCCCATCAGTTGGAGAATGGCTGAGTAAATTGTGGTATATGAATGTTATGGAATATTATTGTTCTGTAAGAAATGACCAGCAGGATGAATACAGAGAGGCTTGGAGAGACTTACAGGAACTGACGCTGAGTGAAATGAGCAGGACCAAGAGATCATTATATAGCTCAAGAAAGATACTGTATGAGGATGTATTCTGATGGAAGTGGATTTCTTTGAAAAGAAACCTAATTCAGTTTCAATTGATCAATGATGGACAGAAGCAGCTACACCCAAAGAAAAAAACACTGGGAAATGAATGTAAACTGCATTTTTTTTTCTTCCCGGGTTATTTTTTTACCTTCTGAATCCAATTCTCCCTGTGCAACAAGAGAACTGTTCGGTTCTGCACACATAGATTGTATCTAGGATATATTACGACATATTCAACATATATAGGACTGCTTACCATCTAGGGGAGGGGGTGGAGGGTGGGAGGGAAAAATCG
This sequence comes from Sarcophilus harrisii, assembly GCF_902635505.1. Lineage (NCBI taxonomy): Eukaryota > Metazoa > Chordata > Mammalia > Dasyuromorphia > Dasyuridae > Sarcophilus > Sarcophilus harrisii. The sequence continues at coordinate 33,682,114 of NC_045432.1, forward strand.
GAACAGAAGTGAGTGCAAGGGATAATGTAAAAAAAAATTACACTGGCATGGGTTCTGGCAATAAAAAGTTATTATAATTTAAAAAAAAAGAAAAAATCTTCCCAGACCTCCTGGGCTGACTTCCCTTGAAGAATCTTAACAGTACAAGAAGTCTATTAGCTTAGCTGACCAGCATGTCTTATTCAGGAAGCCGGCATTTCACAAAGAGCCCTGGATATGGAATCAAAAGTCTTGGGTTCTAGCCATCCCATTACAGCTACATGACTCTGACCTCTCCTTGTCGTGAAATAGGAAAACAATGATCCTATCCAAAGGCTAGGCAGCTCAGTAGATCGAGTACTGGGCCTGAAGTCAGGAACACCTTTCTGGCCTCAGACACTAGCTATGTGATTCCAGGCAATTCCCTTCACCTCTGCCTCAATTTCTTCTTCAGCAAAATGCAGATAATAATAGCATCTACCCCCCCCCCCAAAGTTATTTGGAGGATCAAATGAAATAATATTTGTAGAATGTTTAATAAATTTCAAAGCACTCTACAAATGCTATTATTATCACTACCATGCTGCATAAATAGATATGCTGAGGAATTCAAAGAAACATATGAACACAAAGTCAGAAAGAAAATTTTCAGTTTCAGTTTCAGAAAAAAATTCAGAAAATCAGAAGAGTTCCAAAGGCCTAGATCTGAATTCCACCTTGGCTATTGAGGGAGCCATCTTGGACAGCTCACCTCACCTCTTCCTCACCCAGTAGCTAAGATTGTTTCCAGTTCACAATTTTCAGTCTCTCCAGTTACTTATTATAAACTCATGCAGAGTAAAAGATATAGAAAAAGGAAAAGCAGCACAGAAAGGCACTGGAACCCAGATGAAAGGCAAGGATAAACATGGAATCTGGATGGAGGAAAGGACAACACAGAAACTGTCGCTGCATTTGTCGGGCTTTGCTTGACTGTCTCTGTTACACAGCAAGGGTCTTGGTGTGGGGAGGGTATTTAAGGAAATAATTGTGATATGGAAAAATGTAGACATTAGCAAAGGTTTCTTTAACAAGAATTTTTTTTCTTTTTGGAGGGATTTTGGGGGGGATTTTTAGGAACAGAAACACTGACTTGTTCTCCAGAAGCAAGTTTGAAGAATTATAGAATAATGTACAAGTCAGTCTTGAAATTGGGGTGGGGAAGATAAGGGAGGGAAGGAGAAAAAAAATTGGAACTCAAAATCTAACAAAAACGAATGGTGAAAACTATCTGTACATATAATTGGAAAAATAAAATACTATTAAGTTCCAAAAAAAGAAAAGAAAAAATAATAACATACAAGCCACACGTACAGACTTGTACAAAAAGAGATGAGTATTACCAAACTCATTATTATCCCAAGTCCCTACTTTAATCTCATCTAGGGAAGTGAAGCCACATCCACAGGTATCTCAGTTCCAGGTGATCCCCCTCGGTTCAGGTTACCAAACTGTCCGGGATAGCCCCCAGATATTAGGGGTCAATGGAGTTTTATGCTGACATACAAAGAGATCTGGATGGGCCAATCCTGGATGAGCTAACCTTAGCAACCTTTGGATATCCTGCTCATAGATAGGTTTGATAAGGCTAAACACGGGGAGAAGAATTTAGAATTCTCTAGAGTTAGGGGCTACACATAGGGATTTTTTCAGTCATTCCGGCTGTCACTCTCTGTCTTGCCCCCTTACTCCTCCCAACTCATTCTCTGGGTGAAAGAGACTGATCTACACATGCACACGCAGAGAGAAGTTCAGGGAAATCTGAGGGTGATCAGGGGAAATTTCATAGAGATGGTGGACTTGACCCTTCCAAAGTTGTCCCCATTTGCACAGACCAGAGTTCTCTCAACATGACACCAAAAGAATAAGTGAAAATGTGGATGGCTTACTCCCTCAGTTAGAATACTTCAAAACCTATATCCTAAAGACAATTTTTCACAGGCCGACTCATAGAGCATAACTACGTGAACTGGAAAGGCCTCTGACACATGGACTGTTAGAATGGAAAGGGACAGTGGGTCATCTGGTTCAACCCATCTACTACTACTATACATGCTCGCATACAAACCATACATACCCACTCACACATGTACTTGGCAGAGGAGGAAACCGAGACCCAGACAGGAGGTACCGTCATGAGCATCCTTCACGTCTAAGGCCGGCACATTTGTCATGTCTGATCGGACAGGTATATTTTATGGCTACTGAACAATATTCTCCATTTCATGGTAAGGCACTAGTCGGGAACCTCATTAGAAACCAAATTACTACCTGCACCAGGTTTACACTAATGTATTGACAGCTAGAGCACTCGTTAAATGAACCATGAACCCAATACCCTTACGTCACTTTCGACTGAATCAAATCCGGCTCCCCTGCCAAGACCTACCAGTGTGATATCCGTAATGTCTAACATGTTCAGGGGGCACCCGAGATCATTTCAGACAAAGAGAAAATTGTGGAGCCATGAAGCCGTGCAGACTCAATTGGACACACGGCAGGCATACTAACAGGCAGCTCTGAGTTTCGAGATGATAATTGACTTTAATTGACTACTTGGTGGAGCCATCCAGGCAGCCATGACTCTGTGTTTATAGATCTGCCTGCACAACACTACTTTCTACTGGCCTGCTCCCTGGTTCTTAAGCATCATAACAAATCTGCTCTAGCCTAACAGAGCTGGAGGAAAAAAAGAAGGGATTGAAGGAAAAGGGGAGGGGGAAGGCCAATCTAACTAAAAGCACTCTGCAGGAAACAGAGCAGAGAAAATCCTCTTTGGACCTGATGAAGGTCTGGAAGGGAATTTAAATATTTTTCCAACATAAAGATGCTAACTGGGCTTCCAGCGTGCTTCTTCTATATATTTCAACCCCACATAATGATGTCCCAGTGAACCTTGTCTCACAATAATGACACTAAGAAATGGTTATGGAAACAATGTTTAACCAAACAGGGATGAAATACATAAAAATAAAAAGACAAGTCAATGAAGACAGAATTCGAAGAGAAATAGGGAAATGTGTGCATCGATTACCATTGATAAAAATTATTACTGTAGCAAAATCATGCGATGGTCAGCTGTGATGGTCTTGGCTCTTTTCAACAATGAGATGGTAATTCCAATAGGCTCCAAAAGGGCCATGCTCATCTAAAGAGACAACTATGGAGACTGACTATGGATTAAAGCGTAGTGTTTTTACCTTTTTTATTGTTTGTTTGGTTGAGGGTTTTTTTTCTCTTGCGTTTTTTTTTCCTTTTGATCTTATTTTTCTGGCACAGTATGACAAATATAGAAATACGGTCAAAAGAATTGCACGTGTTCAACCAATATTGGATTACTCTCTAGGGAAGAAGGGAGAAAAATTTGCAACACAAGATTTTGCAAAGGTAAATGTTGAAAATTATCTTTGCACATTATTTGGAAAAATAAAAAGCAATTTCAAAAAATTATTGTTGATAGCCAAAATAAACAGAGAATTGATTCAAATGACACTGAGTCATTCCTCAATCGATAAAGAATATTAACAAGTAAGTTTTCAAAAGATTTGCAAACTAAAAATGACCATATGAAAACATGTTCTAAGTCATTAATAGGAAGAAAAATTCAAAAGAAATGAGAAATTTTATCTCACATCAAGCAAATTAGCAAAGATGACAATACACGAGAATTGCCAGTGGTGGAGAAGATATGGAAAGATAAGTATAAAGTGGTTCCCACCCATTTCTCGATGGCTTTCATTATTGAATTATACAAGGAAAGTAGGAGACTGGTCTTTAATTCAGGGATTCCCACTCCTGGAAATATACCCTCAAGAAGACAAAAACATACCAGAAAACTGATAGCTGAATTCTTTTGATAACCAAGAACTGGAAACAAAGTAGGTGCCCGGTGATTGGGAAATGGCTTAAAACCATGGAATATGAACATACAATGAAGGATTGGCTAATGAACATGCAAGTAACCCTTGGGAATCGCTAAACTATACACTACACTTCAATCTCTTAGTTTCTTGTTTTATTACCAGATCCCAGCTTTTCATCATTCTCATCTGTTTATTCACCCCTATTTGCATACTGTTAAACAGAAATATATAAAACCATGGAACCATGTTATTGGATCAACTGCAAATTTGTGCTATATAACCTCAGTTGGGCCCTCAGTGAAGCAAGGCAATCCTTTGACACCACCCTAAGTTGGAGCAGTGGCTAGAGTGCTGGTCTTAGAGTCAGAAAAATCTAAGTTCATTCAAATCTGACCTCAGATACTTACTAGATATATGACCCTGGGCAAATAATTTAATCTGTATGTTTCAGTTTCCTCATTTATAAAATGGGGCTCATCAGAGCACCTGCCTCTCAGGATTGTGGTCAGTAATAAATGAGAATATTTGTGAAAATTCTTTGCACATATTAAGTGCTTAATAAGTGATTTTTATTCATTCATTATTTCTCTTGAACTTCTGACACTGTCAATCACTCTCTTCCTCTGGATGCCTTCTTACTCTGAGTTTGAGGGATACTACTCTTTCTAAGCCAATCAGCTCATTTTACTTTTGTTGCTATCTCTTTTTTATAAAGTTAATCTTTGTTATTTTATTTTTTCCTCATTTATATGCAAAAATATTTTTTCTTTTTTTCTCTTTGTTTAAAAAAACAAAATAGAAAAAAGGAAGACAAAAAAAAAGAAAATAAAACAAAACAGAATAGAACATTGTTATATGTCCAGCAGAACATCAGGGGGATTCAAAATATATAACAATAAATTTCCAAATCAAGAAAGAACATATAGCAGTAAAAGAAATTATATTCATGAGTATCCATCTTTTCTTTGCTTCCTTTCAGGTTGTTTTGTTCTCTGCTTTGCACTTTTTTTACTTTATTATTTTTTCCCCTTTCATTTCTCTCCCCCCCACCTCCCCTAAACAGGAGATAGTTAAGCAGAAACATATTTATGTATACATTATAAAGATACATAAATACACAGACACACATATATATATACACACACACACACACACATTCGTATCCACCCACAGATCCTCCACATATACATATCTCTATATACATATTTACATATATTCAGACATATATACATGAATTTATGCATATGTAAACAAGCATCTAAAACAATATTAGTATGGCTGATATATAATGTAGATTTTTCTCTTCAATGAATCTTCAAGTTTTACTTTGTCTAAGATCAACAATAACTACCGATACTTTTTTCCTAATAAATTCTACCCCCCCCATCCTTGTTGTAGTGTTTGTGCCCATCTCTTCTTTCCTATTCCTGCCGACTCTTCCACTTTAATTCTGCTCCTTAACTTACCTTGCTATTGCTTAACCTCCCTAACCTATGGATCCCTCCCTTGTCTTCTTCCCTTCCCCTTTCCTTTACCCTCCCCCTATCCCTCCCTCCTTATTTCTTTATAGATTTTGGAGGATGCTATAATCTTCATGCTATATATATAGAGTTACCTATTTAACTATTCCCCATGTGAATAGGTTTTCAGAGCTATGAGCCTTCCTCCCCCCCTCTAATGCCTCTGTGTCTATCCTTCCTCTGTACCTCATTTGTGTAACATCAGTTACTATTTTTACCATTTCCTAGACAGTTTTACTTATTATACTCAACTCTGCTCCAATCTTTCTTTTGAGCTATCCAATTGCTGATGTCAATCTTAAATATATGGCGTACATTTCCATGTAAAAAATACAAACAATATGTCCTGTTAAATTCCTTGAAATAAATCATTGATATTGGCTTTTATATGTTAAATTCTCTATTAAGTTCGGATTTGGTTGAAAGAAAATCCTGAAAATCTACAAATTTGTGCAATGACTACTTTTTTATTCAAGATTATGGATAATTTTGCTGGATGTGATATTTTTGGCCACAGGCCTAGTCTTTTTGATTGCTGGCTTATATGATTCTAGGACCTGTGGTCTTTTATTGTGGCTGCTGAAAAGTCCTGTAAAATCTAATTGTAGCTCCAGCAAATTTGAATTGGTTTTTTCTTGTTTCTCGAAAAATTTTCTCTTTGATCTGGGGGTTTCAAAATTTGGGGATGATATTCCTATGTGTTTTCTACAAAGGATCTCGCTGAGGTGGTAATAGGTAGATTTTTTTCTATTTCTACTTTCACCTCATGTTCTATCACTCCAGGACAATTTTCTTGGATTATTTCTTGCATTATTGCGATCAAGGTTCTTCTTTTGATCAAAGCCTTCAGATAGTCCAATTATTCTTATATTTTCTCTTCTTGATCTATTCGCCACATGTGTTGTTTTTCTCATAAGATGTTTCACATTCTGTTTTATTTTTTCATTCTTTATTTTCCATTTCATTATTTCTTGGTCTCTTGCAGCTTCACTGGCTTCCCCTTTTCCAATTCTAATTTTCAAAGAGTTATTTTTGTCTCTAAGACTGTATCTCCTTTTCTAGTTGGTTAACTTTTTTTCATAATCTTCTTGTTTTTCTTAGATGGTTTTGGTTTTCTGTTCGGTTGGTTTTATACTTTTTCCTCAAGATTTGATTTTTAAATTCGTTTTTGAGCTCTATAAATTCTCTGTGGGCCAGGAGCCATTTTACATTATTCTCTGGGGTAGAAGAAGCTTTTTTTACTTCAGTGTCCTGCTCAGTTCTTCCCTATTGCTATAGTAAATTTCTATGGTTAGATTCTTTCTTCTTTGCCATTTCAGTTTTTTTTTTTTAATGAGAAGTATTAATGTAAGCACCTCTATTCATGGATTGAGGGGATGATACCTTTTAGCTTCACTTCAGCTCTCCCCTCTGTCCTGGAACCCCAAGCCAACAGTCCCCTGTCCTGCAAGCATCCATAGTTAGCAACACCCCTGTGCCACTGCTTCCACACTCACCGGATTCTGGTTCTTTCTCATCCAGGCCCATGTCTCTGTAGCACAGCTGAGCCTGGCATTCCTAATCAGCAGAGGTTTACCCCCAGAAGCTGATCTTCCTGGACTCAGACCCCACCCCTTCCCCACCACCAACTCCTCAGGTTGTTGAGGGAGGTAAAAGTTTCTGTGGTTCCTGCTGAAGCTCCAGCCAAGCCCAGTGAGTCCGAGGACACCCACTTCGTGTTTCTGCAGAGCTAACCAAATGATATTTTTGCAATTCAAACAGGTTAATAATCCCCAATCTAGGGTCTTTCTTCCAGTCTTTCTGGGTTATACATGAAGCTTCACTTCAGCTTCCCCTGTTCTGACCAAAGTCTTGTTGGCTTTTCACCACTCTAAGCTTACTCTGAGAGGCAAATTTGTTCTGTTTGTGGGGGAAATCCGGAGAGCTTGAAATTAATGACCTATTCTGCCATTTTACCAGGATCTTCCCATAAAAACAAATTTAACATCCATTTTTAAAACTTTAAGTTTCAGATTCTCTCCCTTCCTCCCTCCCCCAACTCCCCCATTGAGAATGCAAATAATTCAATATAGCTTATACATGTGTAGTCGTGTAAAACCTTTCCATAACAGTCATGTTGTGAAAGAAAACATAGACCTCCAAAAAAAAACCCTCAAGAAAACCAATTCCATTTTTCTTCAGATACCATCAGTTCTTTCTGTAGATATGGATAGCATTTTTCATCCCAAGTCCTTTAGAGTTGTCTTGGATCATTGTATTGCTGAGAATAGTTATATCATTCACAGCTGATCATCTTACAATATTGCTGTTATTTTGTACACAGTACATTTCACTTTTCATCAGCTCATGGAAATCCTGCTCATCATTTCTTATAGCACAACAGTATTTTTATAGCACAATAATATTCCATCATAATCACATACCACAATTTATTCAGCCATTCCCCAATTGATGGTCATCCTCTCAATTTCCAATTCTTTGTCCCCAGAAAAGAGCTGCCATAAATATTTTTGGTACATATAGGTCCTTTTCTTTTTATTCTTTTTACCTCTTTTGGCATATGCCACCATCTCTGAATGCAATGTTGTCACTAAGATCCGATTCTGGCCAAGATGCCTTCTCTATGGATGGTAAATGAAGAGTAAATCCAATGGGGATCACTCAGATCAAGATCCGGTCCCAGCTTCATCATCATTTGCTCCTCCCAATCTGGGATGTAATGTGCATACTCTGGAGTGGATTGAGCACCAGCAAAAAAAAAATGGTACCCAGAAACCCCCCTACATAGCACAATGATGCTGTAAGGGAAACAAAGTCCCAGGGCCAGATCCCAAAGAGCACCCTAGTTTCTGCTCAGTGTTCATTTCACTCATTCTGACCACGCTTTCTACATCACACCAAGTAGAGGCCAGTTTGTTCCCCCAGATTCCCTTTCCTTTCATCTGGCTACTACAGGTGTTTGGTTGGTTGTTGTCCTTCATACTTGAAGAGCTTCAAAATGGCATCACTTTATTGGGGTCAAAGGACAGTGTGTCTGACTATGGCCCGAGGTGGGAAAACTCTACCACAGGTCATTCACAACATAATACACCTGAACATTTGGGGTGGAGAGGTCTCTAAATTTACACATCTCATTTCTTTTGAGCTACTGCAATTTTGCTTTGCTCATAGAGTCCACTAGCTTATTTGATGCTACTGTACCATGCTGGGCAGTTCTGTTCTGGCTACTATAAATAACTTAGAGGAAATGCAGGTGCCATCACTGAGCGCTCAGGGCAGGGAAACATAACCAGGGTCATCTCACACACAACACAGGGCACCAACCATACCCTCTTTGATCTACACACCGCCCAGCGTCCCACTCGGTCCGACGTGGCTAACGTGGAAGGGTCAGCCAGGAGGCCGAGGGAATTCTCAGCCAAGCTTGCAAGGCCGAGAGAGAGCCTTGTTTACTCAGAACCTCCACAGTCCAGTGACTTCCCATGAAAGTCTCCACGTCTTAAAGTACCCTGATGTCTTCCCAGCAGCTGGGCACACGCAGTCTGATTTTGGAGTGGAATTTTGAAATGCTGACAGCAGGAAGCAGATGGGAATACTGTGCTAGCCCTGGTCATATCCCTATAACTGTTTATGGGTGTTGTTTTTTCCAGGCTGTTAGCCTGTCTCTAAAAAAAATAAAAATAAAAAGACTCTTAATATTCTCTATAAACATGTTACAAATGAAAGGAAATGTGCCCAGTAAAAAGCCCTAAGTGATACACTGTGGTTGTAAACGCTTTGTTCAATAGCATAAAACGTGCCCGGGCTTGGTTAGTCGCAGAGTACCATTCAGCTTGGAGACAACAGGACACCTGGAAAACATTTAGCTCCCACTAAGTGACTTGGAAGCATATTCCATCCCCGACCAAAAAAATTCCCCCAACTCGAATATTAATGGTAATATAGTCTCCATTACCCACCATCAAGAGTCAGCCCTGGTAAAGGGCAGAGCCTGCGACCTCCATCTTCACTTTTTAAAATCCATCTCAAATGTCATCTCTTCTATAAAGCTTTCTCTCATCTGACCAGTTGAAGTGTTCTGTCCTGCCAAAAATTTTCCCAAATCATTTTGCCTAGATGGTTCCTTTGCCTCCATTGCTTTCTACCTCACAGACATACATATTTTTATTACATGGAAGAATGGAGGGGTGCAGTGGATAGAGTGCAAATCTGGAGTCAGAAAAAACCCTTCTTTCTGAGTTCAAATCCAGTCTCGGACAATTAGCAGCTGTGCGACTCTGGGGAGGTCACTTCCGCCTGTCTGCCTCAGTTTCCTCATCTGTAAAACAAGGGAGAGAAGGAACTGGCCAACCACTCCAGTATCTTTGCCAAGGAAACCCCAAATGGGGGCACAGAGAATCAGCCATGACTGAAATGACTGAACAACAACAACCAACCAATATGTCTACTTTCTCATCACTCTAGAAACTTTATGAGAATAAGGTATTCACACACACATAGATCAAGAGCACCTTTGGTTAATGGACAAGAAGGGAATAGGTGAGGTTTTGTAAACCATATTCCAGAGCAGAACACAACTGACTAAGAGGTCTATAGAATACAAGATTCCACTACATTTATTGTTTATTTAAAAAATTGTTTTATTAATATAAATTGTGACCACAAATGACTCTTCTCCAATAAGGCATCTTTCTTGCAAATGTACAAATCAAACAAGATTTCCAAAAATATTCAGTAAGAGATAATTTTGTTTAATGTCCCTCCGTATGTTAATTTTGAGCAAGAAATGCTTGCCAAAGGTGGCTTCCATCATCATGATGGACATTCAACACAAAATTGAAGTTGAAAAGAGATTCCCTATAGATGATGAGGTCCTCCAGCTGTTTCTGCTTGCAAATAACATTGTACTAATTGCACTGAGCTCCAGAGTATCAACAACTGTTCTGAATGACATCCATGATCACTCAAAAGAGTCCAGTCTCACAATCCACATAATAAAAACCAAGCGGATAAAAATGCTTATTATTCAGGCTATGATAGGCAATTAGATCTCGGAGCTGATCCATTAATATACAGTATTTATTTTGGATAGATGGTGCAGATGGGCAATGATCTAGGCCTATAACTGAATAAGAGGAAGAGAAGGGATTATGCTGCCTTTGACAAAGAACGGAATACTTTAATATCACCAAGTTTCTCCTTTTTTGCAAGGCAGTTGGAGTGAAGTTGTAATATTCTTCTCTAGAACATAATATTCTCTGGGAGCAGGTTTCTTGGGGGGCTTCTGGAAACACCCTTAGTTTCAGTTCAGTGTAATCACAAATGCAGCCAGGGATTAAAGTCCAATTCCTTTGTTTTCTTTTTCAAGTCTTGTCTCCTTCCTTGGGCCCAGTTAGCTTTCTTAGAGGCCTATCTCTCTCCTTGGTTCCAAGAGCTCCTGCCGCTAGTTGTTTGCCTCTGCCAGCTTCAGCCTCCAGCCGGCACAAAGGTAGAAGATGGACTGAATCTGTGTCCTCCTCTGAGAGCTTCTGTGTCTGGCCCTGAGAGCTTCTTGCTTATATGCTGTACATCAGTCATTATATCACTAGGAAACCATTATTTGTTGTAGGATTAAATCAATGCTGAACTAGATTTAAACATTGTCTCCTCAATTCCACTTACTTAGCACCTTGTAAAAAATTCCTAATATTAAGTGACTTGCCTGGGGTCACACAGCTAATAAGTGTTAAGTGTCTAAAATCAGATTTGAACTCAGGTCCTCCTGACTATGGGATCAGGATTCTACCCACTGTGGCATCTAGCTGCCCCTTATCACCAAAACAAAGCCCCATCTTTTTATATTATGTTATATTCTTTAGTGCTATTGTATGGTTGCAAATCATGGAATACCATAATTGCCCCGCAAAAAATTTAAATTCCAAGTCACTAGATGGATGGGGGAAAATGTGTGCGGTGAAAAAAGTGAATAGGCTACAGCATATTGACAAAGAAGACCACTTTCCAGACCACTGGCATAAAGGACATATCTCAAATTAATGTATGACTGAAAAAGGAGATGGGCCAGTCATGTAGTGAATACAGGATATATGACAGACAGCCATTGTGTTCCACTGGTATCTACGTGGTATTAAGAGAACCAGAGGAAGAACACACATTGGGCAGACTTACTGAGAAGGATTTAGAAAAAGACATAAAATATAAATGTGGAAACATGTGTAGAAGAATTGTACATATTTAACATGTATTGGATTACTTGCTGTCTAGGGGAGGGGATGGGGAAGGGAGAGAGAAAAATTTGGAACACAAGGTTTTGCAAGGGGAATGTTGAAAAGTATCGTTGAAAATCAAAAGTTATTATTTAAAAAAATAAAGTTGTTTACGGGAGGAAAAAAGAAAAAGACATAGACAAGAGTCACACACTATGAGAAAGAAAGAACCGACAGATTGTAACCTACAACGTTGGAGGACACGGCCTCATTGATGATACTGCATTCAGGGATAGACCAGGAAATAAGTAGAGAAGCAAAGGAAAGGGGATACGCATTTATGAAGCACCTACTATGTGCTGGACATCATGCTAGGAGCTCAACAAATGTCATCTCATTTGAGCAAAGTACCTACTTCATAGGGTCGTTGTAAAGAAGGTGCTTTGTAAACCCAAAAATGTTATGGAAATGTGAGCTGTAATGATAATGATGGCAGTGATAAAGATTATAATAATGTTACTACAGCTTCCATCATGTCACAATCTTTTCATACCTTGTCTTTCCCACTAGACACAAAGCTCCATAAGGGAATGAACTGTGTCACTCACAGGATGATAGGATGGCAAGACTTCCCAGAGCTCAGCACAATGCTTTGTAACAGAGGGAGTGTTGATTGATAGCCTACTGAGCTAAGAGTCAGAAGTAGGGCAGGTGAGCCACCAGATAGGAAGGCAGCAGTGGATGCCATTAATGGACCAGTAGATAAAAGCTGGGCAATCCAACACTTTTGGGTCAGTGCTTCTTATGTGAGCCCTTAAATAGTGAGTGAAGAGTTGATTGTTTGGGTGGAAGGAGAAGGAGAGGGAATGAGGATGAGGAGATAAGAAAGAAGAATGAGAGAGGTTGGTGAGACCCCTGTGTGGCAAAGCAGTGTCACTCTGCAGAGCTGAGTTACCCAAATAGATTTTCCTGGACTTATGGTCCCCTGGGTGTGGGTGTGCATATCTGTGGGTGTGCATACACACACATTTCTGAAAAAAACTCCAAAATGAAAACCCCTAAGAACATTATGGCCAAAATCTTGTTGTTGCCGTGTATCATATTCTCCTGGTCCTGCTCACTTCACTCAGCATCAGTTCGTGGAAGTCTCTCCAGGCCTTTCTGAAATCATCCTGTTGGTCATTTCTTACAGAACAATAATATTCCATAATGTTCATATACCACAATTTATTCAGCCATTCTCCAGTTGATGGGCATCCGCTCAATTTCCAGTTTCTGGCCACTACAAAGAGGGCTGCCACAAACATTCTTGCACATACAGGTCCCTTTCTCTCTTTTATGATCACTTTGAGATACAAGCCCAGTAGGGACTCTGCTGGATCAAAGGGTATGCACAGCCCTTTGGGCATAGCTCCACTGTGCAAAAATATTTATAGCTTCTGTTTTTGCAGTACCAAAGAATTGCCAACTGAAAGGGTACCCATCAATTTGGGAATGACTAAACACTTTATGGGACATGTGCAAAAATGTTTGTGGCAGCCCTTTTTGTTTTGACAAGGAACTAGAAACTGAGTGGATGCTCATCAGCTGGGGAATGGCTGAATAAGGTATGGTATATGAATGTGATGGAATATTATTGTTCTGTAAGAAATGACCAGCAGGATGATTTCAGGGAGACCTGGAAAGACTTCCATGAACTGATGCTGAATGAAATGAGCAGGACCAGGAGATCATTATATACTTCAACAACAATACTATATGAGGATCAATTCTGATGGACGGGGCCCTCTTCAACCATGAGATGAACCAAATCAGTTCCAATAGAGCAGTGAGGAACTGAACCAGCTACACCCAGCGAAAAAACTCTGGGAGATGACTAGGAACCACTAAATACAATTCCCAATCCCTTTATTTTTGTCCGCCTGCATTTTTGATTTCCTTCACAGGCTAATTGTACAATACTTCAGAGTCTGATTCTTTTTGTACAGCAAAATAACTATATGGACATATATATTAAACATATACTTTAACATATTTAACATGTATTGGTCTACCTGCCATCTGGAGGAAGTGATGGGGGGAAGGAGGGGAAAAATTGGAACAAAAGGTTTTGCAATTGTCAATGCTGAAAAATTACCCATGCATATATCTTGTAAATAAAACGCTATAATAAAAAATATGTGGTCTAAAAAAAGAGAAAAAATAAAATAAAATATGATCAAATCATTAAAAAAAAAAAGAAAAAAATCTAACTTAAAAAACATTGCATTCTTGTTACAAAGAAGTGTTCTTTCTAGGGGACAGAGGAAATTTGGTTCAGTGAAGAGTGTATTAAGTGTAGAATCAGAGAACCTGGGTTCAAATCCTTGATCTTCCATTTATTACCTTTTGGACTTTAGACAAAGCACCTAAACTCTCTGGGCTTTAGTTTCCACATATGTAAAATAAGAGGATTAGACTAGTGGATCTCCAAAGTCCCTTCTAGCCCTAAATCTGTGATCAGAGGAGCCTATGATTATATGAATGAGAGAAACAGAAAGAGGAAAACAAACAGAAAGAGAGAGAGAGAGAGAGAGAGAGAGAGAGAGAGAGAAAGAGAAAAGGAAGAGAATTGAAAAGGGGAAGGAGAGAAAGCATCAATAAAACATTTCCTTTTTAAAATTGCTGAAATAGGCGATGCAGACTTCATTTACCCTAAATGAAAAGCTCACCCAGCAGAGGGAACGAAACTAATAATGCAGCCCCTATTGTCAAGTGTTATATGTATGTAGATAGAGGAAACACATATTGACATAATAATAATAAATATGTAAAGAAAGCTCATGGTTTACCAATAAAATCATTTACCATGTTGCTGACTTGACTATAAAACAGTGAATGTTTTATAGCCAGTCCCTCAATTTGATTGATACCTAATTAAAAATTCACTCAACTCAACTTCAGGCATGTTGAGTTCCATTGAAGTTGCTGCTTGAACCTATGGAGATCTAATATTGTTTAATGGGAGAAAAGCATTTATTTAGCGCTCATAAATAACCCCCAAAGTTACAGACCTGCAGAAAGTCTGTAACTACATGAAGAAAGAGAGCAGGGCAGATTCCAAAGGGGACTGGGATCCAAGAGACTTGGGGGGTTGGCCACCAATTTTAAAATTGGGTGACCTTGGGCAAGTGCCTTCTCTTCTCGGGAGCTCATATTTCTTCCTAATTTCTTTATTCATTCTTTCATGAAATATGTATTTTTAAAAGTCATTATTTAAAGGAACTTAGAGGGGTTTGGGAGAGAGATCGGGCGAATCCCTGCCTTTACTCCTTTACTTCCCCATCTTGGCTCCATCTCCCAAACAAGCATTTTTAAAAGTCCCTGGTATATGAAAGAGTCCCTGCCTTCAAGAAGATTATATTCTATTGGAGAGAAACAATGAGACAGACAGACAGAGAGAGACACACATGACACAGAGACACACAGAGACACAGAGAGGATGGTAGAGACAGAAAAGATTTCTTTGCTGGAGGTATTTCAATTAAGTGAAATCAATAAGCATGTATTAAACCCTACTTTACGCTAAGCACTGTGCTAAGTGTTGGGGATACAGAGAAAGGCCAAAAGTAGTCCCTGTTCTCAACGAGCTCCCAGTCTAATGGGGGAACACAAGGATCCTGATACCTGCCCTCTTTACAAAACAATATTAGTGGCCTTTCATTTCAAAAGCTACTTCCTGTGATAGAACTCTGAGAACTAAGTGCAATGGAGAATTCAAATAGAAAGCCATGGGCCCAGCCCTGAAGGAGCTTATGTCTAGTAGGAGAGCTGTGACAGAGCAAATGATAAAACAGAATGTAGAACATGTAGAAGTAGCAGGAACGAAGGGCTAGCCAAAGTTGAGGAAGAAAAGACCATTACTGAGGAGTTATTCTGTAGAGGAGGTGACCTTTCTTTTCCTCGGGCCTGGGTAAGATTTCCACAGGCCCAGAGAGGAGGGCACTTATGGTGGAAGGAAAGACCTGAGCAAAAGTTCCTGGAGTACTGAGGTGGCATTTACCACTGAGTCGATGGCTATGATTTACTGGGAGCTTCACAAGAGAGTGAAGTGGCTTTCCTGGATGTGCTATCCTACCAGAAATGTCACAGAATCTGAGCATCGGATCATCTCCTCCAATCCAGACCTGGACAGGAAGTCCCTCTGTACCATCCCCCAATGAGTGATCATCGTCTCTGCTGAAAACCCAAAGGGATAGGACTAGAATATTATAGATTATAAATTCACAGAATCCTACGTCTAGAACCGGAAGAGACCTTGGAAACCATTGAGGTCAACCCATTCACTTTTCAAAAGGGGGAAATTGAGGCCCAGGCAGAAGGGACTTGCCCAAACAAAATAACTGTTTGGACATGTATACATATATTGTATTTAACACATACTTTAACATATTTAACATGTATTGGTCTACCTGCCATCTGGGGGAAGGGGTGGAGGGAAGGAGGGGAAAAGTTGGAATAAAAGGTTTTGCAAGGGTCATTGCTGAAAAATTACCCATGCATATGTCTTGTAAATAAAAAGCTATAATAAAAAAATAAAAAATAAAATATAAAAAAGAAGGTACTTGCCCAAAGCCACAAACATAAGTAAGCATTGGAGGAAGTATTTGAAATCAGGACCTAGGGCCTCAGAGCTCCTACAGTAGGGCCCGAGGCCCCCAAGCCTCCTATCCCACTTTGAAATAACTCTAATTGTTACCAAGCTTTTCCTAAGACGAGTGTTCTCTACTCTGAGACTCCCATCCCAATCACTTCTGCTCTTCTGCCTCTTCACTATTCTAGTTACTCTCTTCATTAAAAGGACCAAGATTCCAAATCCCACAGGCAAGTCTTGTTACATGATTCCCCTTTGATTCTTTATTCCTTTCTATTGGCTTTATTTGTAAATGATCTCTTCAGGTCTCAGTTTCCTCACGATCCTTGCCACCTCTAGATCTGGGCTCCTTCATTCCACCTCGTGAAACTCCCTTCCCCTTCCTGGGACACAGTTTCTCCCTCTGTAAAAGGAGGGGGTTGAACCAGCTAGCCTTCGAGGACCCTTTCAACTCTTGATCAAGGATCCTATGCTTTAGTTAATTGATGTCCTCCCCAAAATGTGATGCCCAAAATGGGACACAGGGCTCCCAATGTCAACAACTGCCAGGGGGGTGTGGGAGCAGAATGTCCCCCACAATAGATACCCTGCCTCTCTTAAGGTTACTTATAGTTTCAACAGGTATAGGTGAAATGACTCCATATGGACCGATCATTCAAGCAAGATGGCAAGACATCCCACCCGTCAATGGTATCATAGTTGGAAGGGCCTTTGGGAAGCATCCAGTCCAACTTGCTTATTTTAGAGAAAAGGAAGCCGAGTCCCAAGGAACTCAAATGGCTTGCCCATAGGATCATAAATCTAGAGCTGGAAAAGAGCTCAGAGGCTATCAGATCCAATGCCCCCATTTCCAAAGGGGCAAAGTACGGCCCAACTAGTGAGCAACAGACACAAACCCGGGGTCTCGCTACCCTCCGTTCCTCTTTCCCCGGCCTCCCTCCCTGGCCTCCTCACCTAATCTGTAATACAAACAGGTCCTTCTCCTGCAGCAGAGATGATGTGTCAGTGGAATTTGCCCACTCAGATTAGGCACCAACTCATTCTTAATAAATGCTCCACAGATAAAGAAGTGAATTATCACACTGCCTCAACTCCAAGAGGAGGTTGATAACTTTTCGTGGGCTCAGAAAGCTTGTTTTATTAATATATGGAGTAACAACATCCTGTAAACAACTCATCCTTCTTAGATTTACTCCCGTTAAAGAATGTCCTACTTAAATGCTCACAAGACACTTGAACATGAAATACTGCTGCAAATAATGAGGATATTGTAGATGTATTTTATACCTCTCTTTCCCAAATCAAAAGGTCTCATAAATACAGTCTCTAAAAGTGTCAGTGGGGGAGTTAACATAACTGTACAAGCAATAAGCCTGACCTTTCGATGTGATTTATTTCTGACTCGCCCAATCTTTTTTTATTAAAAGTGGCACATCTAAAAGCAGAATTAAATCCTATTACGGCAGGTGTGTGAACAGATCGGCCTCGCTCCCCACCATTGGCCCGCTCTAATCAGAGTTATCTTGTTTCCTGGGGAAGAACCTGATTGAGGTGGCAGGGTGCCTTTGGAAGGTGTTGGACTTCCTTTCATAGCAAGGAAATGGGATTTCCGAGCGGGGACAGGGGGGAAGGTAAGGGGAGTGGAGGTGGGGAATACAGCAGAGAATGGACATTAAAGAGAAGAGCATGAAAGAGGGGAAAGGGCTGGATTTGGAGATAGTGGACTGGGTTTGAACTACACCTTTGACTCCTGCGAGCTGGATACTCACTCTGCCCCTCTGGGCATCAACTTCCCCCTCTGTAAAATAAGGAGCTAAGACCAGATGGCCTCTGAGATCCCTCATAGCCCTAGATCCAGGAATTTATATTCTTTGATGCATTTGAGAACGTCATCATGGGAAATCTTTTGCTAAAGATTCCTCAAGTTTACCTCTACCTGGTCCTTAACTGGAAATACTCTTTGGAGAACTCAAACAGGAAGCAAGTCATCATGGGAAACATCTTCTGCAAAAGTTCCTTGAGTTTACCTCTACCTGGTCCTTAACTGGAAATACTCTTCAGAGAACTCAGACAGGAAACAACTACAATGTGGAAGCCTGATGAAGGGGTAATCATTTTGTTCTGCTATGGTCCCTCATGAAGCCCCATCTCCTGAGGCATGGAAAAATGGCGACCTCACATGTGGTGATGGTGGGGATGGGGGACCCCAGCATGTCACCGCTTTAACATTTCAGACCACTGTGGGATAAGTGGGGCTAATAATGATGGCTACTATTCCTATGGCTCTTTCAACTCATCTTTCCCAGTGAGATTTTAGAAAGGTGGATAACATAACAGAAACAGAAGAGGGGCAGAATTATGCTGAATGAACCTAAGCCCACCCATCCTTCCCCCTTCCCCAAGCTGCTGCCCCTTCCTCAAACATTACTGGTTCATTGAGATTTTGTTTCCTTATTCCCCCTTCCTAGGGAGCTCAGAGGCTCGGCTAGGTGGTACAGCAGACAAAATACTAGTCTCAGGTCTGGAAGAACTAAGTTGAAATGCTGCCTCAGCTACTTATTAGCTGTGTAAGCACAGCTCACCGAACCTCTGACTCAGTTTCCTCAACTATAAAATGGGAATAATAATAGAGCTTATACCTCAGGGTTCTCATGAAAAATCACATGAGGCAGCATTTATAAAGTGCTTAGCACAATATCTGGCATAAGGTAGGAGATTAATAAATGCTGATTTCTTTCCTGGCTCACACATTCATGCTGTCCCAATGTGGGATGGAAGATGAAGCCAGATAGAACACAAAATCCCATTCTCAAGAGAGAGAGCAAAGTTTCAGCAACGCATGTATATGACCAATACTGGGTCAATGGGGAGCTCAGGGAGCACCGGCACCCCTGGTGTGAGGGCTTGCCCAGCCCTTTTGAGAGCTGCTCATCTACCTTGGGTGTCCACTCTCACCCAACTCTCAGCTGTGGCTCCAAGAAGCTCTAGCAGGCACAGCGGCAGCTACATGCCGGTAAACTGAGGCAGGCAAAATCAGGCTGAAGATAAGTGACGGGCCTCAAACCTGTTGGTGAGCTGGGGAGATATCTACATAGCTTTCTCATTGATGAGAAGTAGTATAGCCAGTCACACAGCTATCAAGAAAACAGCTGGACAGCCTCAGCCCTGCATTTGATAGAGAGACAGGGATAGGGCTGGGACTTCCAGGAAAGGAAAGACCCTCTATTAATGCAGTGCAGCCCTTTCTGAAACTTACAGTCTTAGCTGGGCTGAGACAACCCCTGGATCACACAGCCAATATCTGGCAGAGCTGAGACTTGAATCCAGGTGCTCCTGACACTGAAGCCAACTCTTTGTCCCTACTGCCCCTCGTAACATATGTAATATCATCGAATTCATAAATTATTGCTACTGTTTATAATCACAGAACCCAGGAACCCTGGCCCTAGAAAAAGCATCCTCCAGTCTCACTGCCTTATAGAAGCTCAGCTCTGGAAGACAATGACATCTCCTGGGTTTTTATTACTCCGTGCCTTCCCTGTCACTCCGGTGCATGGATCTCTGTCCTGATGTAGTCCTAGGCCTATGACCATGGTCCCACCCTGCACTGGTTCATCAGAAATAATGCCATTTTTCACTAAATCCATTCCTTCCTCTGCAAAGGGACTTGGGGTTTAAAAATAAAGTCTTAGAAAAGCATCCAAACAGCCCTCCAATCGAGATTGAATTTTACACCCACAGACAGTTCCTGGAGTTTTCATTTCTGTAATATTGTCTGATAATTAACTGTGTTGGTGCTCTGAATTGTATTGAAGATATTGGACAGCATGGCAGATTTTTTTTTCTATTGAAAACAAAAGAAAAATCAATTTCAGCCAATTCTATTGTTGCCATTTTATGAACTTAAGGTGCTCGATGTAAATTAATGCTCTGAATTTATGCTTTTGATCAATAGGTATAATTATTGATTAGCATCACAGGAAGCCCAAAGTGAACCAGTCATTCTTGACACTGTGGTTTTATGATGTGCAAACAAATCAAAAACCTTACCGAGCCTTTAAGCTACAGCCCTCTGAAATTAGCCATCGAGGCAAAAGAAGGCAAATTCAGTCTGTCTTTCCTTTCTGTCTTGTTCAGTAGAAAGAAATTGCAATGGAAAAGAGCCAAGGACTGCACTAGGGGCATTTACTGGATTACATCGATTTTAACAAACCTTTATTAAACACTTAATGTATACAGGTTGTTATTAGCATCTGGAGAAAACACAAAAGCTAAAATAATACCAGCAGCAGCTACAATTGACATTTATTTGGCAATTTGAAGTTTGCAAAGCACTTTATAAGCATTATCTCATTTGAGCCCCCCCAAGAAGCTCACAAACTCTAACTGGAGGCTAAAACAAACAGGATCCAAGTTGATAAAGATAAATGTAAAGTTCCTGACTTTGGGCTCAAAAAAGCAACTGCATAAATTCTGGATAGCAGACCCAAGATTATGCAATCATTTTTTTTTTTGAAAAGGACTTGGAGTTTATCCATGGAAGTTCAATGTGAATCAGCCAAACGATCAGGCAGCTAAATACTCTAATTTAATGGGGTTGTAGTATCCAGCCAAGTAACAGCACTACTGTCCTCTGCCCTGCTCAGGCCTATCTGGAGGCTTGTGTTCATTTCTGGGTACCACATTTTAGAAAATATATCAATAAGCTGCATACAGCACATCCAAAGGAGGAAGAACATGATAGTGAAGGGACATAAAACCATGTCACATGAGAATCTGTCGAAAGAGCTGCAAAAGGATAGGTTAAGGGAAAAAAAAAAGACTTATGGGGAACATGACACATGACTTCAAATGCTCAAAGGGTTGCCATGTTCAAGAGAGATTACATTGTTTCTACTTGGTCCCTGAGGGCAAAACTAGGGTTAGTGAATAAAAATTATAGGGAAACTCAATTTAGGAAAAAGCTTCTTAACAATAAAACCTATTCAAACATGGAATGGGCTACTTCAAGCATAGTTATTAGTTCCATGCTACTGAAGTTGTTCAAATAGAGACTGGATGGCTACTCAAGGCTGCTTTTGAAGAGAGGATTCATGCTTCTTTTTTAAGAGGCAAGTGGGATTAAAGTGACTTGCTTAGGATCATGCAACTAGTCAATAATTAAAGCTGGATATGAGCTCAGATCCTCCTGACTCCAGGACAAGTACTTTATTCAGTGCACCACCTATATTCTCCTAGGATTTGTGCTTCTAGTTGTGAGATTGTCCCCAGACAACAATATCTAGGCCCCTTAAGACCTTTTTCTCCTTTTCTTCCCCTTCCCTTATATAAAACCCCCCAGTCCTCTCTCTAGTTGATTGAAACTAGTAAAAGTCCTTTTGGCTACCATCATGATGCCCTCTGGCAGGGAGGGCTTGGCTCAGGCTTAGCTTAAAGCATCTACTACTAGACTCAAGAAGGTATTTAGCAGTACTGGTGGAGGAGGGCTGGAAATGGTGATCTTTGCCCACCTTCTTGTCTTAAGGATAAAGAAATCAGACCCCATTACATAAGATTTTATGATTCCCAAAGAGGGATATGACAAATCTAAATACAGTACAAAATGATCAATTTCAAGCACGTATATTAAGAGTTCCCACACCAATAAAACCATCAATTTTTGCAATTTTAGAAAAAAGAATATAGAAGCAAATTTCAAATGCTACCTGAGGTACTGGAAATGGCTTTAATACTAACATCCTCTTAGTTCAGGTTTGATGTTGGCATGAAATGAGTTACTTGCAAGTCATTGAATGATTAACAAAATGGGATTTACTTTGCTCTAACATGATTAGAATACACTATCAAAGACACAGTGGCAGTTATTTTCTCCAACTCCATATAGAAGTTCATCTGGTCATCAGGACACATTATGCTGACTGCCATGGATGGTGACCTCTGTCAAGTCAGAGGGGCCCCAAGTGCACTTGGGTGACCAAGAAGCTGTGTCACAGAAACAAGGCCTACTTAGATCATAGGACTCCTTTGTCTACTTTTAGAAAAACCAATCTCTGCTGCAGGAGTGAAGGAGAAGGGTGTGTCTAACCCATGTTGTGAGGAAACAATGGTGGATAAATGTCTTAGTACATGAGGTCAAAAAGATGAAGGATAATAATTGGGAAGACTGAGGAAGACTTCACAGAGGAGGTGGCATTTGAGTTTGGTGTTTATGAATCAATTGACAAATACAGAGAGTTGATATACTTGGTTTTTGTGTGTGGAGATGAGATCGGTATCTGTAGGTATGACTTTAGCAGGATGGAACAATGCACGAAACCTCACAGGTGAGAAGACAAGATGTAGTGTGAGAGATGAATTATTGAAGACCCCTGTTTAAATAGATAGTCCCTGAAAGGGGAAACATAATGATCCACTATCAACATAAATTCACTTATCAATTACCAAGACCCAAAGAGTATAAGTCAGAGACCAGGGAACTTTTGACTAGAATGCAAGAAGAAAAAGAATTCTGGGAAGATCCATTAAATGGGCACCAGGATCTGATGATCCCTGAGTACCTGAGTAAAAAAGCACCAAAAGAAAGAAGAAATTCCCGAAACAAACAATATAAAGAAAACTAGCTTTGGAATCATTAGTCCTGGGCTCAAATCTAGCCCATTACTCACGACCTGTGTGACCTCCAGCAAATCACTCCATCTTGCTGTGCACCTCAGTTTCCTCCTCTGGGAAATGAGGTCATACTAAATGTCCTCTGAAGTTCTCCCCAACAATCTTCCTAATGATCCTAGGAAAGTGGAAGAGGTATAGGATCACTGAACTAGAGCTAAAAAAGGAGCACTTGAAGAGTGGAACCGAAAGGGAAAGAGTCACCCAGTAAGTTTAGTGGTAGAGATGAGACTCAGACTGGTTTCCTGACTTTATAGTCCAATGCTTGGTACCAAGGGCCTGCCCGCTGTCATACTTCTAACAAAATCCAGTGTCACTAGTTCCTAGGGGTCCTGGCTTTGGGCAAGGCTTGTCCCTCCCTCTGGGACACATCTTTCCTGTTTTTTTTTCTTCCATCACACAACTTGAGCTATAGTTACGATAAGAAATGGAAAGTTGGGAATAGAAGCTCTTAGCTTCTCAGACTTGGATTCAGGAGCCTCCAGGTCACTGCCAGGGGCCTGGCTCAGGTGTGGGCTTAGCTAAAATCAATTATTCTAGAACAGCAGGTGGCATGTGCTTTTGGAACTTGTCAGAATATTTGGTTCCCTATTTCTAGGGAACAGCTGGGCTCCCAAGCTCACCATCCCTACCCGTGGCGTATGGCTGAAACATCAGGGAAGATCCATTATCTGCCAGCCAGGATTCTCTCAGGGTCAGGTTCGGGGCTGTGGCGGCCAGTTGGAAAACATCCCCCCGCTGGCCTGCCCGCTGGCCAAAGAAGTCGAATTCTATCTGCAGGGCTCAGAATGGGCCCCCTTTTCATTAAAAATGAAATTCACAGAATTTAGAGGTTCATGGGGTTGGAACGTCGGGTCGCTGAATCTACCGTTAATGCTCTTTCATTTCTCATCAGCGGCTTCCTGTGCTCCGGCTTCCTGCCAGGTTTTCTATAATGTGAAGAAAATAGCCCCTTCTCAGCATAATCTCTCAGTTGAGAGATTCAGAAATGACAAAGGAGGGGTGGGGAGAGAGGGAAGAGAGAGCAAGTGCCCTGGTTGGCTAAATTCATTTCGCTTGTGTCCATCACATTGAGTGCTTGGGTCTTTGAGTTCTGTTTGGGGGGAGGGGAGTTCATTTCTACATTTATCAAGCAACATTTCTCTAGAATTAATGATAACTAAGCCCAAAAGTCAGAAGGAAGCCCTTTAAATCAGAAGGAAGACAAAGTACAACGAAAATAAGGCTGTGTGGGCTAATTGTACAATATTTCAGAGTCCGATTCTTTTTGTACAGCAAAATAACGGTTTGGTCACGTATGTTTATTGTGTATCTAATTTATACTTTAACATATTTAACAGCTACTGGTCATCCTGCCATCTGGGGGAGGGGTGGGGGGAAGGAGGGGAAAAATTCGAACAAGAGGTTTGGCAACTGTCAATGCTGTAAAGTTACCCATACATATTACCTGCAAATAAAAGGCTATTAAAAATTTAAAGAAAAGAAAAGAAAAGAAGGCTGTATAACTCTGAGCCCATTTCTCCTCTCTAAAACAAAAAGGGCCTCTGGAGTCCCTTCCAGCTTTAGGATCCTATATGTGACCTTGGGCAAGTGCCTTCCCCTCCCAAGGCCTTGCCTTCCTCCTCTACAAAATGACGGGTTGGACCAGGACTCTTTCAACACTAGACATAGGATATGATAATCTTCCAGACTATCCTGATTTCTGTCTCTTCACTTTCATTCATACTGTTCTTTCTCCTTGAACTTCAGCCTTATCTAAATGCTTTGCCCCCCACCGGGTCCTCCAGAAAGCCTTCCCTAATCCATGGGATCTCTTCCACCTCTGTACTCCCAGAGCATTTCTTTTAGCAATTTGTTCAGTATCGTGGAGCTCCGGTCTCTACCGGACAGCAATGAATCTGCTATCTCCAATGAGCCTGGAAGATTCCTTCCCCTTCCTCCGTATCCCCCACTGTGTGGCCTAGCACAGAGGTGGTCTCATAGGAAGTGCTCAATAAATCTCCCCGAATGGACCCCACGCCAGGCCTTCTTGCCTGGAAATGGCTTCCTGCCTGCCCGTTTAGCTCCTAGGGTACCAAGAGTGAGCCCCAGGTTTGTTTTCACCGTAGGCCCATTATTTGCTTGGGATTTTAACTCTTGGTATTTGCTACAGTCAGTGAGGGGCTTACATCAATATTTTAGCTGTAACAAAGCATTGAAAACCACTGGAACAAAGACAACGGCAGGCGTTTGGCCCTAGAATTTGGGGTCTCTCTTTAAAAAAAATCACCTTCTAACCCACGTGAAGAACGAATCCTTCTAGTTTTAAAAGTAGACACACATTCAAGGCCACAGTTAGCAGAGTGCATTACTTTAACGGAAAGAATATTCAAGTGAGCATTTCCTAAACCAGGATGGTCAAAGCAATGTCAGGATGCAAGCAGATGCACTTACTCTGAGAAGAGAGCAGGTAAACAGAGAAGAGACTTTCATTAAGCTGTAAAAATTGATGGGGCCGATTATCTTCCTCCTGAAATGCGGCCAGTGGAGGCAAGAAGAAACAAATGGCTTCGAAATGGAAATGGGTCACAGAGATCTCAGCAAATAGCATAGAAACAGCTCTAGGATAAGTGGGGGAAGAGGCAAGAAGCAGGAGGGCCCCTGCTTGGCTAGTAACATGCAGCTGGATTCACCAAGTACTTTCCAATCCTGTATTTAGAGCTGGAAAGTGCTTCAGGGGCCCTCTAGCCTAACACTAACAGGAAACTGAGGCTAGGAGGTAAAGTCTAATGCCCTCATTTGACAGAGAAGGAAACTGAGGCTGGGAGGTAAAGTCTAATGCCCTCCATTTGACAGAAAAAAAAATTAAGGCGGGGAGGTGAAGAGACTTGTCCTTCCATACAGGGAGCAAGGGAGATAGCCAGGCTCTCTGAGTTCAAACCCAACACTCTTTCCACCATTCCACTACCGCATTAGGCACTTAATATATGTGTGTCTATCGGGGGGATGCAAGAAAAGGTCCCGACCTCAAGGAATCTCTAGGTTTCTTGGGGTCACAGGACAAGTGAAATAAAAGAATAGCTACAAGATGATTTGCAAACACCTGCTAACGTAAGCTATCCAGGAGAAGTAGAACAACAATGATGGTTACTGCAAAGATAAATCTTGTGATTATTATTATAGCTCACATATTTCTAGGAGTCACTTTGGGAGTTTGCTTTTTGTACAGGGAACACAAATATCATTCTCGTTTTCCAATCACAATCAAATTCCCACGTACAGGATAGATGGGGGAGATATACCTTGATGGTAGCTCATCTGAAAAAGACCTGGGCACCTTGGGAGATGGAAAGTTCAATCAAAGTCAGCAGTGGCAGCCAAGAAAATGAATGTAGGGACAGCTAGGGGGCACAGTTGGATAGAGCACCAGCCTTGGAGTCAGGAGGACCCAAGTTCACATCTGATCTCAGACACAACATTTCCTGGCTGTGTGACCCCGGGCAAGTCACTTAACCCCAATTACAAGGAAAGAAAGGAAAGGAAGGAAAGGAAGGAAAGGAAGGAAAGGAAGGAAAGGAAGGAAAGGAAGGAAAGGAAGGAAAGGAAGGAAAGGAAGGAAAGGAAGGAAAGGAAGGAAAGGAAGGAAAGGAAGGAAAGGAAGGAAAGGAAGGAAAGGAAGGAAAGGAAGGAAAGGAAGGAAAGGAAGGAAAGGAAGGAAAGGAAGGAAAGGAAGGAAAGGAAGGAAAGAAAAAAAGAAAATGAATGTAATCTTATAACTGAATTACAAAAGGCCAAGTTTTCAAGAAAGTGATCATCCCATTGTCTTCTGCCTTGGTTAGACATTATCTAACATCTGAAAGAATAAGCAGCTCTATGGTTTAGGAAAAACAATGATAATCTGTGGAGTTTCCAAAGTACAGAGGTCAGGATTGTAAAAGCCTCACAGAGCCATCTACACCCAGAGAGAGGATTGTGGGAACTGAGTGTGGATCACAACATAGAATTCTCACTCTCTGTGGTTTTTTGCTCACATTTTGTTTTCTTTCTCATTTTTTTCCTTCTAGATCTAATTTTTCTTGTGCAGCAAGAGAACTGTATAAATATGTCTACATATGCTGGATTGAACATATACTTTAACATATTTAACATGCATTGGACTACCTGCCATCTGGGGGAGGAGGTGGGGGGAAGAAGGGAAAATTGGAACACAAGGTTTTACAAGGGTCAATGCTGAAAGATTATCCATGCATATGTTTTGTCAATAAAAAACTTTAATAAAAAAAACCCACAATCGTGGCAAAGATAAATTAGATTAATTTGAGATGGTAAGCCCAGAAGATGGGCAACTTTAGGAGACAACATGACAGTTGTCTCCCAGCATCTGAAGGACAGTCATGGGCAAAAGGGAATAGGCTTGTTTTCAGCCTGATCCCCAAGGGTGCAACAATGAGCAATGGGCCGATGTTTCCAAGGTGGATTTAGATTGCACGAAAGAAAAAACTGCCTAATAATTCTTGAGTTGCCCCAAAGTGAGATGGATTTCACTGGAGGGCAAGCAGAAGCTAGATGATCCCTCATCAAACATACTCTAAAGGGGATTCTTGGTAACATATAGACATCTATATCATGACTCACTCTCTCTGTCTGTCTGTCTCTGTCTGTCTCTCTCTCTCTCTCGTCTATCTGTACATTCTCTCTCTCGTCTATCTGTACACTCTCTCTCTCGTCTATCTGTACACTCTCTCTCTCTCTTCTATCTGTACACTCTCTCTCTCTCTTCTATCTGTACATTCTCTCTCTCTCTCTCTCTTCTATCTGTACATTCTCTCTCTCTCTCTCGTCTATCTGTACATTCTCTCTCTCTCTCGTCTAACTGTACATCTCTCTCTCTCTCTCGTCTAACTGTACACTCTCTCTCTCTCTCTCGTCTAACTGTACACTCTCTCTCTCTCTCGTCTATCTGTACACTCTCTCTCTCTCTCTCTCGTCTATCTGTACACTCTCTCTCTCTCTTCATCTCGTCTAATGTACATCTCTCCTCTCTGTCATCTGTCATTCTCTCTGTCTATCTGTACATTCTCTCTTCGTCTATCTGTCCTCTCTCCGTCTATCTGTACCCTCTTCATCTGCTACTCTCTCTTCTATCTGTACACTCTCTCTCCTCTTCTATCTGTACATCTCTCTCTCTCGTCTTCTGTACATTCCTCTCTCTCGTCTATCTGTACACTCTCTCTCTCGTCTATCTGTACACTCTCTCTCTCTGTCTAATCTGTACACCTCTCTCTCTCCTCGTCTTATCTGTACACCTCTCTCTCTCCTCGTCTATCTGTACTCTCTCTCTGTCTATCTGTACACTCTCTCCTCGTCTATCTGTACACTCTCTCTCCTCGTCTATCTGTACTCTCTCTCGTCTATCTGTATATCTCTCTCTCTCTCCTCGTCTCAACTGTAATACCTCTCTCTCGTCTATCTGTACACTCTCTCTCTCTCTCTCGTCTATCTGTACACTCTCTCTCTCTCTCTCGTCTATCTGTACACTCTCTCTCTCTCTCTCTAACTGTACATTCTCTCTCTCTCTCGTCTATCTGTACATTCTCTCTCTCTTGTCTATCTGTACATTCTCTCTCTCGTCTATCTGTACACTCTCTCTCTCGTCTATCTGTACACTCTCTCTCTCTCTCGTCTATCTGTACACTCTCTCTCTCTCTTCTATCTGTACATCTCTCTCTCTCTCTCTCTCGTCTAACTGTACATTCTCTCTCTCTCTCTCTCGTCTATCTGTACATTCTCTCTCTCTCTCTCGTCTATCTGTACATTCTCTCTCTCTCTCTCGTCTATCTGTACATTCTCTCTCTCTCGTCTATCTGTACATTCTCTCTCTCTCCTGTCTATCTGTACATTCTCTCTCTCTGTGTCTCTCTGTCTCTCTGTACATTCTCTCTCTCTCTCGTCTATCTGTACATCTCTCTCTCTCGTCTATCTGTACATTCTCTCTCTCGTCTATCTGTACATTCTCTCTCTCGTCTATCTGTACATTCTCTCTCTCTCTCTCTCGTCTATCTGTACATTCTCTCTCTCTCTCTCGTCTATCTGTACATTCTCTCTCTCGTCTATCTGTACATTCTCTCTCTCTCTCTCGTCTAACTGTACATTCTCTCTCTCTCTCGTCTATCTGTACATTCTCTCTCTCTCTCGTCTATCTGTACACTCTCTCTCTCTCTCTCGTCTATCTGTACACTCTCTCTCTCTCTCTCGTCTATCTGTACATTCTCTCTCTCGTCTATCTGTACATTCTCTCTCTCTCTCTCTCTCGTCTATCTGTACATTCTCTCTCTCGTCTATCTGTACATTCTCTCTCTCTCTCTCGTCTATCTGTACATTCTCTCTCTCTCTCTCTCTCTCTGTCTACTTCTCTCTCTCTCTCTCTCGTCTATCTGTACATTCTCTCTCTCTCTCTCTCTCTCTTCTTGTACATTCTCTCTCTCTCTCTCGTCTATCTGTACATTCTCTCTCTCGTCTATCTGTACATTCTCTCTCTCGTCTATCTGTACATTCTCTCTCTCTCTCAACTGTACATTCTCTCTCTCTCTCGTCTAACTGTACATTCTCTCTCTCTCTCTCGTCTATCTGTACATTTCTCTCTCTCTCTTCTCTCTCCTTCTGAACTGTACATCTCTCTCTCTCTCTCTCTCGTCATCTTCCTCTCTCTCTCTTCTTCTCCTCGTCTACTGACATTCTCTCTCCTCGTCTATCTGTACATTTCTCTCTCTCCGTCTAACTGTACATTCTCTCCTCCTCGTCTATCTGAATTTTCCCCTTTTCCTCTCGTCCCAAACTTCTTCCTCCTCTCGTCATCTGTACATTCTCCCTTCTTCTGTCTTCTCCTTCTCTCTCGTCATCTGTACATTTTCCCTCTCTCTTCTCTCTCTCGTCTATCTGTACATTTTCTCTCTCTCTCGTCTACTGTACATTCTCTCCCGTCTAATTGTACATTCTCTCTCTCTCTCGTCTAATTGTACATTCTCTCTCTCCGTCTAACTGTACACCTCTCTCTCTCTTCTGTCTTCTTCTTCTCTCTCTCTCGTCTAATGTACATTCTCTCTCTCTCTCTCCAACTGTACATTTCTCTCTCTCCTCGTCTAACTGTACACTCTCTCTCTCTCTCGTCTAACGTACATTCTCTCTCTTCTCTTATCCCTCTCCCTGTCTCATCTGTACATCTCTCTCTCTCTCTCGTCTATCTGACCTCTCTCTCTCTCTCCGTCTTCTGTACCTCTCTCTCTCTCGTCTATCTGTACTTCTCTCTCTCTCTCGTCATGACACTTTCTCTCTCTCTCTCGTCTAACTGTACATTCTCTCTCTCTCTCGTCTAACTGTACATTCTCTCTCTCTCGTCTCACCTGTACACTCTCTCTCTCTCTCTCGTCTATCTGTACATTCTCTCTCTCTCCGTCATCTGTACACCTCTCTCTCTCTCTCTCTCTGTCCTACTGTACATTCCTCTCTCTCATCCTTAACTCTCCTCGTCTATCTGTACATTCTCTCTCTCTACTGTCATTCTCTCTGCTCATTTACATTCTCTCTCTCCTCGTCTATCTGTACATTTCTCTCTCTCTCCCGGTTCATCTTACATTCTCTCTCCCCTCTATCTGTCATTCTCTCTCTCTCTTCGTCATCTGTTCTCTCTCTCTCCTTCATCCTGTACATTCTCTCGTCTATCTGTACATTCCTCTCATCTGTACATCTCTCTCTCTCCTCAACTGTCCATTTCTCCTCTCTTCCTCGTCAACTTCTTGTTCTCTCTCTCTCTCTCGTCTAACTGTACATTCTCTCTCTCTCTCTCGTCTATCTGTACATTCTCTCTCTCTCTCTCTCGTCTACTACTTTTTCCCCTATATATATATATATATATATATATATATACATATATAATATATGGATCTAGTCACATACATACTAGATGCACTAGATGATAGATCACAGACATTCCTTTTGTGTAGGAAATGAAACCAAAAATGAGAGACTATGACATCCCCACAGTCATTAGATTTTGAGTTGGAAGGGATTCTAGAAACCATTTTAACCCACCCATTTTACAGATGAAGAAACTGAGGCACAGGGAAGCGACTTGCCGAACACGAAACACTATCTCAGTCTTTCTGACTCTAAGTGTCCAATCTATTCTACGATGCTTCCTTAAGCAGAGGAAAGCTTTTTAGCACCTAATTCCCTTCTTCCACCCCAAATCCTTTCACTCCCTCTTGAAACCATACCGGAACTAACGTTCCCACCCAACCGCATCCTCCTCCTTCCCATCCTCCTCCCTCCTTGACCTCCACATCTCAGTTGGCAAAGGATAAAGCTGTTCCCCGGTTCCGGGAGGGGGTGGGAGTGTGCATCAGGTCCCTGTGTACTCACAACTAAAAAGCTTTTGAATTCAGCTCAATTTGTCATCTCTGTGATACCTCCTAAATGTGAGACTTTTTCTTCTGCTTTGTTTCAGCCATAAAAACTTGCACAATGGCAACTAGCGAGGCTCATTTAAACAAAAAGAAAAGCAACGCTCTGCTACTTCTTTCTCTGCCTTCTAAGTACCCAAGAATGCTTTATGGAGTTTGTAAGCCAGGGGCTTTGATATGTACCATAGAAATCTCAAGCTGCTCTGCCCTTTGTTAGGAAAAATGTACAGAAAGCAGGTGCACAATGCTACGAGCACTCAAGACGGCCCCGCCCTCCATTTGGCTGTTGAAGATTGGGAACACATGATTTTTGCTTTTTATATTTCTTTTTCTCTCTTCTACTTCCCCCCCTTTATCTCTCTCAGGGACATTTTTCTTTGCAAGAAAAACCCATTGACCCCCCTCAATGCTTAGTAACTGCATGCAGCCCAAGAGATGGAGTGTACATCCGTTACTGGATTGTATTTATGTCATGAAGACAATTTTCCTTTAATACGGCGCTGCATATGAAGAAGTTTTGTGCTTTATAAATTAACTTTCTGAATCCCGACTGTCCAGGAGATTTTTTTTCATAAGTCGGCTATCAAGGAGTCTTCAAAGTAATGAGCTCTTCCACCCCTGAGTGTCAGATTCTTGCTTTGCAACAGCTTGTTAAAACTCACTCCTAACAGCCAACATGGGGAACTTAGGATTTGTTGTTACTAAAACTTTTGCCACCATTTTCTACAATTGTGTTTTCAGTTTTAATACTACATCTGTTTATTTCACCTTCTTTCCTTCTATGTCAAAAGTTCTTTGGAATTTGAATTTAAAAGAAAGTCTGAAAAGTACTTTTAACCTCTTAGTTCTTTCTGTATAAAAATCTCCCCCAATTTTGCCTCCTCTGAGAAATTCATTGTCACATATTGTCCACAGAGGATGTTGGAATGTTAATTTCCACAATGGAAAGGATAACCAAAAAGAGTTGCTTACCATCCTGATAATACTTGTGTTGGGCTCAGAAAAAAAGAAAACTAGAAGGCAAAAAGGGCTTCAGGGCCCTTCCTGGCTAAAGACAAGAGCACAGATCAGAAGAATGGTGACCATACCTCTCCCCACATGAGAGTCCTTTGAAAAAACCAAAAACTTGCAAACTCTCAGAACTAGCTCTGAAAAAAGCAGCACAACAAACCTAAAGCTTAGCACAATGCCTCCCCACCCCAAGGTGAGCAGACGCTAACTCTAACTAAAGTTCAAAGTCAGGAAACAGACAGGGAAAAGAAACAAAAAAGCAAAAAGATAATTTGATCATAAATAGTTACTGTGGTGGCAGGGAAAACTGAGACAAACTCAGAAGAAGATAATGTGAAAATAACTATAAGCAAAGCCTCAAAGAGAAAAGCTAATTGAACCCAAGTCCAATAAGAATTCCTAAAATAGTTTTTTTAATAAGAGAGAAAAGTGGTACAAAGAAAAGTAGGGGAAAGAAATTTGAAATATGAAATATGAAAATATGAAAAATATGAAAAAACAGAATAAACAGTTGGGGAAAGACACAGAAAAACATTGGGAGGAAAACACCTAAAAAAACAAAACTGACTTAATGATAAAAAGAGGAACGAAAATTCACTGAAAAGGCAGAATTAGCCAAATGGGAAGAGAAGTACAAAAGCTCACTAAAGAAAATAATTTCTTAAAAATTAGAATTGTGCAAGTAAAAGTTTATGACTCCATGAGACATTGAGAAATAATAAAACAAAATCAAAAGAATGAAAAAATAGAAGAAAATGTGAAATATCTTATCAGAAAATCAATTAACTAAAAAAAAAAAAACAGATCAAGGAAGGAAAATTTGAGAATTACTTAACTACCTGAAACCCATGATGAAAAATGTCAGGATCACATAAGATTTAGTGGCTTCTATATTAAAGGAGCAGAGGATTTAGAATGTAATATTTCAGAAAGCAAAGGAACTAGGATTATAACCAAAGATAATTTACTCAACAAAAATTGAGTATGATCCTTCTGGAGGAAAAAGATATACTTAATTAAATAGAGAGCTTTCAAGGAATCCTGATGAAAAGACCAGAGGTGAATAGAAATAGTGACATTTGACATTCAAACATAAATAGATAAACAAGAAAGAATAATAGTAAGGATCTCAATATAGTTAAACTGTTCACATTCCTATATGGGAAGAGGATACATACAACTCCTAAGAACTTTATCATTATTAAGGCAGTTAAAAGTTAAAAAGACAGGGGACAGGGATATAAGTTGATTGTGTTAGAATGATCTCCCAAAAAATGAGAATGAGAAAGGGAGAGATAAAATGGGGAGATTTTTCTCTCATAAAAAAGCATGCAAGGAGGGAAAATCAGGAGTGGGGTAGAACGTAGGGGGATAGGGAGTGCTAGCAATGCTTGAACCTCAGTCTCATTGGAATTGGTTCAAAGAGGAAGGGGGAAAATACATACATACATATATATATATATATATATATATATATATATATGTACATATATATATATATATATGACACACACAAATATACATACACACATAAAAGTCAGTTGTATATAGAATGTAATGTGCCCAATAGGGATATAGGACAGATAGGTGATAAGAGAAAGAGAATGGGAAATAAAAGGGAAGAGAGATTAAGGGAGACAGTAGCTGGAAGAAAAACAGACTTTTGAAGTGGGAAAAGATAAAAAGAAAGAAGAAATAAGAAAAAAAGAGGATGGAAGGAAAAACACAGTATTTGTAACTATGAACATGACTGGGATGACCTCACCAACGAAACAGAAGGGGGTAGAGCAGAATAGATTAGAACATGGTCTAACAATATATTGTTTACAAGAGACACACTTGAAACAGAAAAACATAGAACTCAAATAAAAAGCTAGAGTAGAATCTAAAATACTACAGCTTAACTACAAAAAAAAAAAAAAAAAAAAAAAAAAAAAAGGCAAGGGTAGCAAGCATAATCTCAGACAATGCAAAACCATAATTAGAACTAAAGGGTACCATAGACAATGAAGTTAATATCAGAAATTTTATAGCAAGTTTCTCTGATAAAGGCCTCTTTTCTCAAATATATACAGAATATAAGACTGAGTCAAATTTATGGAAAAATAAGAGCCACTCCCCATTGAAAAATGGACAAAGGATATGAACAGTCACTTTTCAGAGGAAAAAAATATTCAAAGCTATCTATAGTCATAGGAAAAAATACTCTAAATCACTAGTGATTAGTGAAATGCACATTTAAACAGCTCTGAGGTACCACCTTGTCCCTCCCCAAAGTGACAAATACTAGAGAGGATGAGGGGAAAATAGAAACACTAACTGTTGGTAGAGTAATAAAGTGGTCCAACCATTCTGGAGAACTATGCCCAAAGGGCTATACAACTAGGCATATACCCTTTGACCCAGCAATCCCAATCCCAAAGATAGCGACAAAAAAGGGAAAAGGACCTATGTGTATGAAAACAGAACATCTCTTTTTGTGATGGCGAAGAATTGGAAATTTCCCAGATTATTAGCTGGGAAATAGCTAAAAAAAAAAATTGTGGCACAGGATTGTGATCCAATACTACTGCGCTATAAAAAATAACAAGGAAAGTGGTTTAGAACAACATGGCAAGACCTACATGAACTGACGCAAAGGTGAGAACCAGATCATTGTGCCCAGTAAAAGCAATGTTGTTAAGATCATCCATGAAAGACTTGACAACTCTAATCAAGACAATGATCCAAAATAACTCCAAAAGACACAGGATGAAAAAATGCTTTCCACTTCCAGAGAACTTCTGAACTCTTGAATGCAAAGTTAAATATAATTTTCTCATTTTATTTTTCTGGCTTTTTTTGGAAATATGGCTAATATGGAAATATTTTGTATGATTTCACAAGTATAACTGATATCCCATTACTTGTGTTCTCAGTGGGCAGTCTACTTACATTCATGTCCCTTGTCTACATAAAGCACTTTAGGTGCCTTTCTCAAAGGGAATTTGAAACTCAAATTTTTAAAAATAAGAATGTTAAAAATAATAATATATATTTTTAAAGGCAAAAGAAAAAGAGATTATCAAAGTGCTGACATAAGGTTCAAGTTCCTTGGCAAAGGGTTGGTGGCCTGACATTTAAAGAGATTTTTTTCCCACTAGATAAGTAAGTTGTAGCTAATTGTAGCTCAATTTCCTTTTCTAAATTGTGTGTAGTGGTGAGTCATCAAGGGCAGGGAGGTCAGTCAGAGATAATGAGAACTCAGTTTCCAGGTCCATCAATTTTGACAATTAGATTGATTCCATATTATCTATTAGCTTATTTTTTAATCTATAAGCAGAAATAAGAATGATAGGCAAGTTAATGATTTAGGTCTTTTTTTTAAAGGATATGGAATCTTTCACCTGTAAAAACCCAGTCTTTTGCTCCTCTGCATTCAAGCAAGCTTTTTTCAAATCAAAGGCGTCTTAAAGAGTCTTCTGAATAGCATGCAAGAAGCA
This sequence comes from Sarcophilus harrisii, assembly GCF_902635505.1. Classification (NCBI taxonomy): domain Eukaryota; kingdom Metazoa; phylum Chordata; class Mammalia; order Dasyuromorphia; family Dasyuridae; genus Sarcophilus; species Sarcophilus harrisii. The sequence goes on from NC_045432.1 coordinate 33,717,951, forward strand.
GTGTAATACACAGGAACAATAGGATTATATGCTGATCAACTCTGATGGACATGGCTCTTTTCAACAATGAGATGATTCAAGGCAATTCCAATAGACTTGAGATGGGAAATGCCATCCTCATCCAGAGAGAGGGCTGTGGAGACTTTGGGGATCAAAGCAGAAGATTTTCACCCTTTTGTCGATTTTTTTTGGTTTTTTTGTCTTTTTCCCCCTTTGATCTGATTTTTCTTGCCCAGCATGATGAAGGTAGAAATATGTTTAGAAGGATTGGATGGCTTTAACCTATATTGGATTGCTTGCTGTCTTGGGGAGAGAGAAGAGGAGCAAGAGAGGGAGAAAACAGTTTTTGGAAAGGGGAATGTTGAAAACTATCTTTGCATGTATTTGAAAAAACAAAAAGCTATTTTAAAAAGTAAAAATTCTTTTTAAAAAAAAAGAAGCAAGGCAATATAGAGGAAAGGAAACTGCCAGCCAAGTCAAGGGAACTGTTTCAAGAATCAGCTCTGCTACTTCTACTTACATTACCTTAAGCAAGTCACTTCCTCAATCCTCCTAATTCTAGAGCCTTCCCTCTATTAATACTGTTATTTGAGAAAGAGAATATATATATATAGAGAGAGAATATATATATATATATATATATATATACACACACACACACACACACACACACAGAATGCGCACAAGCGCTTTGGATGTATAGATGTGTTTGTCTCCCTCCAATCTCCAGAATATAGTTGGTACTTAGTAAATGCATGACTAATTTCTTTAGGTCTGTGTTCTCATCCTATAGATGAGGATGTTGGACAAGAATAGGAATTCTTAACCTGGAAATGTGTCAATTTGACTTGAGCATAAAAATGGTGACAATTGATGTCTTCTTTTATTTTATGCGTTTAAAACCATTACTCTGAGAACAGTTCCTAGGCTTTGCCAGACTGTCTGCCAAAGGAGTCCAGGAAGCAAAAAAAGTTTAAGAACCTCTGGACCAAAAGATCTCTAAGGTCCAAGCTATGTCTAAAGCTCGTGACCGAGTCTTTTTTGCTTACTCTTTTCACTTTAAAAAAAACCCCATGAATTGATTGTTCACATGACCACCACAGGTGAGGCTCTGTGCTAAATGATGGGAATATCAAGAAAGGAAAAAACACAAAAATTATCCTATCCTGAAGGACAGTCTGTTCCGATCTATGTAAATAACAGGTTACAGACAAGATATAGTCAGAGAATTGGAAGGTAATGGGAGAGGGGAAGGAATATTAGCTGGGGAGGACAAGGTGAGACCTTTCTGCAGAAAGTGGGATTTGTGTTGCCTTGGAGAAAGGCCCAAAACTAGGAGGGAGAGTTGAGGAGGGGGAGCATTCCAAGCCCGGGGGACAGTGAGTGCAAAGGCAGGGGATTGTACCATGTTGGAAGGCAGTAAACTAGCTCTATTCCATATACTAGAAGGCCTCTAAACACTACTTTTAGGCTTTCAAAAGGGAAATAAAATTGTTGATTTGAAAAATAATAATTGCATTTCCAGTCTGATGAACCCATTAATTGTGCAGACACATCCCATGTTATTTAAATGCTAACTTAGGACGTCTACCATAATGCCAATTACGGTGCCCCTACAGTCATGTAGGTCTCCATAAATAAACAATCCTACTCTTTATCTTTAGGATCACAGCTTTATAAATTTAGAACTAAAAGCCCGTAGAGGCCATTAAATCCAACCTCCCCATTCTGTAGATGAGAAACTGAGACCCAGAGAGCTCAAGTTTAACCAGGGTCACATACCTACTAAGCTTCTTGACGGGATTTGAATTCAGGAAAACCTACTCCCAAATACCAATCTGCACAAAGTAAAAATGATTTCCCCAAGATAGACACAACAGTATCTCTTTCCTTTCTTTAGTCACCCCTTTTCCATAGGCCTTAATGAGGTGACCTTAATCACCATATACATGGAATAAATTGGCCAAAGGGTACGTAATCATTTGGAGGGTCCATTTTGCTCCACGCAGTTTTCAAAGGTCTAAGCTACATGGGGGCAGGTATACTTTTAATTTGTTGCAGAGTATAGGAATAAAATATTAGCCTGAGTTTTCTAGGATCCTCTGCCTCTTATTGAAGTGACCACCTGTGGTGAATAAAATCTAGTGTATTCCCACTGTCCATTTTCTCTACATATCCCTCGAGTCACTTCTTAATCCTAATATTCAGTTAATCCTACTATCATGTTTGGATAACCCTTTGTATATTTTTAAGACACACACACACACACACATACACACACACACTGTCACTCTCTTTTTTTCTCTCTCTCTGAAGTAGTCATGCTGGGAATAAAACCATTCCACAACATCTGGGTTCCTTTTCCAGCAGTTCCATCTCAGACCAGCAGCAATATTTTAATGCGTTTCTACTCTGCCATCAGCTCTACATTTCAAAGAAGAGAACTGAATTTTCTTTTTCCTTCTGTCACTTTTGCTGCTGTGTGGCATTAATCCCCAACCAAATAAGCTATTAATTCACAGGAGAAATTTCTTGTTCTGGTAAAGAAATGTTGTTTCTAAGGGAGGAAAATTGCACTTCAAAATACATTTGGAAAAAAAAATCTAAAAGAAAGAAGACATAGACTGTTTCTTTTTTCTCTTTTCCTGAGATTAGCTTGCAAATGTTTACACATTATAAAATGTATTGGCAGACATGTTAAAAGTGCTAACAGCACCTAAGAGCCATTCTGGGGGATTCATCATTGGAGACGACTCTTGGAAAGTCTTATATACGTCTTTTGACCCCTTTCCATTCTGGTCATCTGCCAAAGCATATTTGTGATTTTTTAGAGCCTGAAGGGAGTGGCTCTGGCTCTCAAGCCACGGTTCTTCAGTCACCATCCCAATAATCAGCCCAACCCGCAGCACCATGTGGGATGCCAATCACCAGATATGTCTTGGCTAACCTCTGCAACGTCTCACCCCGACCTTAGCTCTGATGAACACCTGCTCCTCATAAAGAAAACCAGGGAATATACCTGGTTCATACTTTCAATTTCCTTTTTAGAAGGATAGCCTTACAGGGTTAAAATAATATCTAAATCCAAATTTCTTGAGTGATACAATAAAATACTGCCAAGTATATACTATTTGCTTCTTCAAAACTACAGAAGCAAACCAAAAAACAGAGGTTTTCTTCTGGGGAGAAGAGATCCCAACCTATGGCTAGCAGTTGTCAATTCTCTTAAAAAGGCCCTGGCGTGGGAAGACTGAAAAGTACTCAAAAGGAAGGAATATAATAGAAAAAGCAAGGAGGATGGTTGGGCGACATATATAAATTCCCTCAGGAACCACAAAATGTGGTAGAGAGCAAAAAAAAAATCCTAACAGGTAATGAGATTTTCAGGAAAAACTCCTTTTGGAATACTTCACAGTCCCACAACATGTACCAGTCTAATGCCAACACATTCAATCTCACATATTTCACGAAGCTCACTCACCGTCGTGTCCATGTTTTGGTTTGTCCAATTGAAGATCAGAAGCCTCTATGCTCCCAACAGTAACTTCTGATACAAGAGAAGCCTAAACTTTCAGCTGTTAACAACTTCAGCTTCTAATGTACCCAATGAATTCTCCAGCACCTGCTGATCTGAGAGGGCTGTGGACCCCTGAAAGAGCTTCTGGGAAATGCCCTTAAAGTCAGCAGTCATCTCTACGATGACAATGCCCTAAAATCCAGTGCCAGTGGATGAACTTTGCGAGAGAACCCTAAAGTGTAAGGCAACTCTCATAGCTCCCTGCTGCCAATATGCAGGGTTCTAGCCTTGGGAGTCTGCATGTAGACCTCCTAGACCAGGGGTCCTCAAACTATGGCCCGCGGGCCAGATGCGGCAGCTGAGGACGATTATCCCCCTCACCCAGGGCTATGAAGTTTCTTGATTTAAAGGCCCACAAAACAAAGTTTGTGTTTTGACTATAGTCCGGCCCTCCAACAGTCTGAGGGACAGTGAACTGGCCCCTATTTAAAAATTTTGCCAACCCCTGTGACTTAGATCATGATTTTTCCCTGTCCCTCCGAAAATGACCTCTGGTGTTTCTGACTGTCAACGTGCCCTGGAGCTCCCATGGAACAAAGCTGCTCACGTTCTTATGAGCCCACCTCTGGTTTAACAACCAGACTCTGGCAGCCATTTCTCTTGTATGTTGGATCTTAGTAGCAAAGTACTTGGCACAAAGAAAATGTCTGATAAATGTTTGTCGATTGACGGACTGAGTTGGATTTTCAGTTCGGGTCTTAGACCACGCTGAAGTCGGCAACCAACGAGTTAACTTATTGCCAAATAAAGTAGTTAGTAGTGAAGAATGCAACTCGGCAAATATTACTGCCTTACCGCTGTCCCCCACCCCCAAATAAGAATAATTAAATTTCTCATAGATACTTCTTTATTATGTTTTCCCACCTGAATATTTTAGAGAATAATTTAAATGTAATGTGTACTGACAGCAAACACGGTATCAAATATTAGCTTTCTAATATTTTTTTTCTTTTCTCACCCTTTATTCCAGTAGGGAAAAAATATTTAGATGACCTCAAAGAAACAATTATTATGCTAATCAGTCTGCAGCTCATACTCCCGTAGAAAAGAAAGCAACAAAGAAGTCAGAAGTCTATTTCTGCTCAAACAATTTTAATTTTATTTCTGCACAACCATATAAACTTTAAGTATGAAAGAAGAAAGATACAACTATAGAATCTAGGCTCTTTTTCAAAGCAGCAGTAGTGTACAAAACATAGAAAAGCTCAAATCTCAGCACGAACTTCCAAAGAATAAGGTCTGGGGGTATTATTGAGGAAGGCATGAAATTCACAAATTACAGGACACAATTTGGGGGGAATGGATAAGTATAACTCTTAGGTAAAATGCCTTGTTAAAAGATATAAAATATGCAAAAAATTAGAACTACCGAATTTTTATTAATTATTGGGAATACAATAAAGCTAGCAATTAATATTTGACCATAAAGAGGAGGAAGTTAGAGGCTGGAGTAGAGATTTCTCATTCTGCATTATTTTTGGCCGATTTCACTTTCTTGGTGTGCTTCTTTCCAGAGCACTCTGCGGCTGGCTCTGCCTTTCTTTTCTGGGTCTAAAATAGAAAAGAGATTTAATGCTCTGCTCCAATATGCAACGAGAGAAACCCCGACCCATCATTTTAAATCTAGGAAGTGACTGTTAAAAAGAAAATCTTTAAAACATGGCGATTCACTTGAAGGTTAAAAACTCTTAAGTGAACATTCTATTTGGTCCAAGAAAACAGAAACTCACCAAATAGTTTTTACAAGGAAAAAACCAACCCCGTGATAACCTTCAAATAAGAGGCACTCTTGGTCCGGTCCACCTGCACATGCATGGGAAACGTACTTTTATCTTTAAAAAGCACTTTATTTTCATTAAATACATTTCTTGGACAAAATTTAATTTAGAAGAATGTGCTTTATAACCCTGAGGGGGGACGTGCAGACAATCTACCCCAAGTTCTCCCAGGTAATGCAATTTATTAAAATATTTCAGACTGTCTACACAAAGTCAAGACTTTGATTCAGAAGCCAGAGAAAGCCGATTCCACAACGAATTACCTAATGACTAAGGAAAGGTTCACGGATGTTGGAGGTTCTGATTTACATGATGGGAAACAGAGGCCAGCCTAAATGAACTAACTGAGTGGGAACTCGAGTTCCTGTTCAATCCAGTTGGCTCCACAAACAGGGCTCTTACCTCATTCAAAGGGCACAGGCTCATAGTAGAAGTCATGCATCCACAACCCATTCTTTTACAAAGGAAGAAATCATTTGTTGTAAGCAACAAAGCTGAGATTTTAACCTCAGATCCACTCTTTCCACCGGATCAGACTGCTTCTAGTTATGTGGCAATATTTTAGAAGGCTTTTTAAATCATTGAGTCTTATTAAGAAAGAATTAGTGGGCAGGTAGGTAGTCCAGTGGATAGAGCACTGGCCTGGAGATGGAAGGACCGGAGTTCAAATCTACCCTCAGATATTTGACATGCTAGCTGGGTAACACTGAGCAAGTTACCTAACCCTGATTGCCCTGCCCACCCCCAATTTTTTTAAATTAATAAAACCCTTCACAACCTAGCTATAACTTAGCTTTCTGACCTTTAGTCATTTTACAATCGAACCAAACTGTCTCTCTGCCTGTTCCTCACACACAATGTTCTCTCTCCCATCTCTCTACCTTTGGCTGGCTGTCTCCCAGCCCTGAAATACCCTCCCCCCCCCTCCTTAAACCCACCTTTATTAAATAAAAGAACTAGTAAGTGTATAATTAGAGCATGTGATTCTTGTCAACAAGGACACAATTCAAAAAATAATGTTCAAGCTAAGTGCCACTATCAACTTGCCTTATTCTTTTTTTCCCCAAAATTAAGGGGAGAGATAAAAAATTGACTCCAATCGGTTTTAAAATAATTTGGTTTTTCTGGGACACTGATACATTGTTGGTGGAATTGTGAATACATCCAGCCATTCTGGAGAACAATTTGGAACTAGGCTCAAAAACTTATCAAACTCTGCATACCCTTTGCCCCAGCAGTGTTACTACCGGGCTTATATCCCAAAGAGATTTTAAAGAAGGGAAAGGGACCCGTATGTGCCAAAATGTTTGTGGCAGCCTTTTTTTGTAGTGGCTGGAAACTGGAAACTGAATGGATGCCCATCAACTGGAGAATGGTTGGGTAAATGGTGGTATATGAACGTGATGGAATATTATTGTTCCGTAAGAAATGACCAGCAGGATGAATAATACAGAGAGGCTTGGAGAGACTGACATGAACTGATGCTGAGTGAAATGAGCAGAACCAGGAGATCGTCATATACTTCAACAACAAAACTATATGATGATCAATGCTGATGGACCTGGCCAATCTCCAGCAATGAGATGAACCAAATCAGTTTCAATAGAGCAGTAATGAACTGAACCAGCTACATCCAGGGAAAGAACTCTGGGAGATGACTATGAACCATTACATAGAATTCCCAATCCCTCTTTCTTGTCCACCTGCATTTTTGATTTCCTTCACAGGCTAATTATACACTATTTCAAAGTCTGACTCTTTGTCCAGCAAAATAACTGTATGGACATGTATACGTATGTTGTATTTAAATTATACTTTAACATATTTTACATGTATTGGTCTAACTGCCATCTGGGGGAAGGAGGGGAAGGAAAGGAAAAGTTGGAACAAAAGGATTTGCAACTGTCAGTGCTGTAAAATTACGCATGCATATATCTTATAAATAAAAAGCTATAATAAAAAGAAATAATTTGTTTTGAAATCACCTTACCAATGACGCTTTCCCTCCTCGCTTCTTTTTTTCGGCTTTTTCTTTCTCTTCAATTTCCAGGTTTTCTTTTTCGATCAGGGATATGAGAGTATTACAACGTCTCTGGAATTCCTATATCAAAAGAAAAATTTTTTAAAACACTATTCATTTCTATGACACAGTTCCAAATGGGGGAAATATCACTGCTTCACAGATTTAGGGCTGGAAGATATCTTAGAGCCCACAGAGTCCAGTCCCTTCATTTCACAAAGGGAGAAGGTGATGAAGCACCTTCTGGGAGATCAAAGGGACTCCAAATGCAGTGCTTTTACCACTATGGCCTGCTGCCTGGTTTTGACAGTTAAAATGGGAGATGATGGCCCCAATTATTATGAGACATGCTTCCTCAATGGCAGCTTGGAAAGATCTCTCCAGTGGAGTGCCTCAGGGAGCTGCGCTTGGCCCTGCACTACAACATCTGTATCAGTGGCTTAGACAAAGGCATAAATGACACGCTGCTAGGAGAGATGGCAAACATGGCAGATAATGGAGTGAGATCATAAAAGAGCTAGACAAGCTGTACTGTGAGGGCACATCTAATAAGATGAAAGGTATTAGGAATAAATGTCAATTTTTGCACTTAAGCCCAGAACAATCAATGTTAGAAATACGAGACAGGAGAGGTGTGTCAAGACAGTTCATCTGCAAATAAGCTGGCGTTTCGAGCGGCCTGTGAGCACGATGTGAGTCAACTAAGTAAAATGGCAGCTGAGAAGTCCAAGGAGATCCCGAGCAATGCTACGAGAGGCAAAATGTGCATGTGAAACACGCCTATACCATCAGACCAAGTTGATTTACTCCTCCATTTTGCTGACCTGGTTTTTACCAATTTTTGTTTCCTCCTTGTCACACAGGATGGGTCTCTGGGAAGGGGAGGAGGAGACATTTGCAAATGAAGGTGATGTAAAAAACAAGGGAGAAAAATAAAAGTTTTTAAGAGACAGACATAGTGCCTAGCATGAAGGAAGTGCCAGATACACGACCCTCTGCCCTGGTCAGACCACAGCTGGAGTACTGGCTTCACTTCAGGACACCACAGTTTACAGAAATGTGGGTAAGCCAGAGAGCATCCACAAGAGGGTAGACAAGATGGCGACTTCATATGCAGAGAGGATGAAGACATTCAAGATGTTGAGCCTACAAAAGGAAAGACTCCTCAACAACTATATTCAAAGTATCTAAAGGGCTGTCCTGGAGAAGGGAGATTTCTGTTGGGACAAACCAAGCCTTATGAATAGAAGTTGCAGAGGCTACTTAAGTGAAATGGGAAGCTTTAGGGAAAGAGCGGATCCCCTTCTCAGCCTCTTCGAGGAGAGGTTGTATGACCAGTTGTCATTCAAGCAGCCAGACTGCTCAGTGCTTAGAACACCAGGCCTGGAAAAAGACACAGAGCCATACCAGCCATGTGATCCTGGGCTAGTCACCTACTTAATTTGTCTCAGTGTCCACATGTGAAATGAGGACAATTATAGCATTTATCTCCCCCCGAGCTGTCAAAGATTAAAACCAGGTAATATATTAAGCATTTTGCAAATCTTAAAACACTCTAGAATGGCTAGCTGCTTTACTGTTGTTGAGACATCAACAACAAAATGGTCTCTGAGGAGTCCCTCTAGCCCTAAGATTCTGTGGGTGGGCCTTGCCACGAAGTGAATATACTGAGAGTTTATCAGCAACAAAGATGTACAAAACAGATTTTTACAAATGGACGGCAAGCTTGCATACTGGGAAATAACATGTGCTGTTACAGCCCCGTCTGCTTCATTTACCTTAGGGACAAAGGAATAGTCGTTTCTGTCAACCACGCATTCAACAAACATTTATCCAGTGACTCTACTACTCCACAGTGCTGAGAGCTCATAGGATCAAAAGCTGAAAAATCACCACTCCTTTTCAAGATAAGGAAAATACAGTCTAGAGAGTTTAAGTGACTTTTCCAAAGTCACACCCAAGTAGTAGACACGGGGGTTCAAACCAAGCTTACAAAATCCAATGATCCTTCATCACTCTACACCTTCCGGCACTCACATCCTAATCGGGGTGTTAAAACACAAACGCAAATCATGATTACACAAGTTATTACGTTATGAATGCTTTTGAGAGTTACCGAAATTCTTGGTAAATGAGGAAATCACGGGTGAGGAAGCAGGTGTGAGGATTCTGAGAAAGGACGGGAAATGTGTAGGTAAAAAGACGGAAGGAGGGCATTCCAGTAAGAAACAGCATTTGATTTTTTTAATGACAGTACATTTAGGATCTCCTCACTCTTCGAACACCAAACCCAAAGTGGTACTCAACAAAATGCTTAAGTATTTTTTTAATTAATTTTCTTTTGGACAGGCAATTGTGGTTAAATGACTTGGTCAGTGTCACATAACTACGAAGTATTAAGTATCTGAGCCTGGATTTGAACTCAGGTCCTGCTTGACTCAAGGACGGTATCAGCTAGCTGCCCTAAATGTTTAAGTATTTTCAACGATCCTGTTTTCATTATTCCATTGTCTAAGTCTTTACCTTGGGATCCCTAAAATTGTTTTGGTTTCTTTTAAATTGCTTAACAAATGTATTTCAAGATAATTGATTTCCTCCATAATCCAATGCATTTCCAAATATGATTCAGAGAAGTCCTTAGGCTCCACAAAGATTAGTCACCCAAAGGGTTCAAGATTTGTTGATGTTGTTGCAAAGATACTGGAATGATTTGCCATTTCCTTCTCTGGCTCATTTTACTGATGAGGACATGAGGCAAACAGGGTGGGTAAAGTGACTTCCCAGGGTCACACAACTAGTAAGTGTCCGGTTACATCTGAACTCTGATCTATCATACTATAACCTCTGTGCAACGAGGCTGCCCGATCCCAGCTCAAGTTCAAGGTAGAATAATAACCAAAGACCATACTAAGGTCTTTCTAACCCTCAAGGTGTAGTAAAAAAGTGGGCTCTTTTTGTCTTAACTATTATGATCATTATTACTTCAATCTTCTAATCTTTTATTAGGGTACAAAAAGAGGACAAGTCACTATCCTGCTATTACTGGTTTATGTCCAGTGTTCTCTGGATTACTGCACAAGTGAATTAAACAGATGCCTTTTGGCAATTAAAAACAATGAGTCTGGAAAGCTCCTAGTAGCCAGGATCACAGGAATGACATAATCTTTATCCCATTCCCACAATTTGAATTTCTCCTTCTAGATCTCTGTATTTTAAAAACTTTATTCCATGTAGCTCGTAAATTTTGAGCAACTATAAATGGCCACATCTGTCAAAAATCCCGTTGTTAAATCTTTACACAACAACATTAGATCCAAGCAGTTGTGAAAAACAGACTCAAGGATGGTTTCACTTCTGCATTTACTGTCTGGGGATCGATCCCCTGTTAGTAGATGAAAGATAGGGACCTTCTGGTATTGCAATTCCCTCTTGGAGAGAGATTACAACTCCAAGACTAAGAGAATACCAATGCTGACAAAGTAATAGAAGCATTTTTTAAAAGAGAAGTACACAGACTGAATGTGGATCAAAGCATACTATTTTCACCTCTTTTTGTTTGTTCACTTTTCCATTCTGATTTTTTTTTCCATTTTGGGTCTGATTTTTTACGTACAGTATGACAAATACAGAAATATCTATAAAAGGATTATACATCTATAACTTACCAAAATGAATTTTGGAAACTAGCTTTTTGTATAATTGGACAAAGAAAATACTACTGAAGGGAAAAAATAAATGTTATGTTTAAAAATACGAACTCATAGCCTATAATTATATGTGATATCTAGACAAAGTACAGTGGACACACTCCTAGGCTTGGAATCAGGAAAACTTATTTTCACAATTACAATTCTGACTTAAACACTAGCTATGTGAGCATGGGTAAGTCAGTTAACCTATTTGCCTCAGTTTCCTCATCTGTAAAAATGAACCGGAGAAGGAAATGGCAAACTACTCCAGAATCTTTGCCAAGAGAATCCCAAAAGGGGTCAAGAAAAATTAGACTTGACTGAAATGATTCCACAACAAATGCTATAAGCTTATTGCAGATTCACCATTATATAACAATAAAGAATTTGAGAGAAGCTCATTTGAATATCCATAGTTTTTTCATGCATTCACTCAAAAATAACCACATAAATTAAACAAAGTGTTTTTCCAATTTAACTGTTATAAAAAGGGCCGAGTGGAAAGCAGATAATGAGATGTGATCTTGAGTTTCCAGGGACTTTAGGTCCAGAGGAAGGCCAATTCTCAAACCATTAAAGCTATCTTCCGCTGGCTATTATTATTTTCAATAAGTAATAGATGTCTGTAAAGGCAGATGTCTTCAGAGAGGTTTTGTCTCAGATACATATTCATGAGTCATATGGATGATTCAGAAAGAACTAATACTTTTAGGGAAAGCATGCTCTACAGCAAAGTTAAAGCGTTTCACTGGCTCTATAAATAGGCTGCACAGTAAGTTTTAACCTTTGGGCTTTTTCAAGTCATCACTAATGATTCAAGGTACCAAAAACATAACCAGAGAAACAGGCGAGGCGATGGATGCGTATGGAGGTGGCTTTCCTAGACCTTCAATTACAGGTAATGTCACTTTTTCCTAATGGTACCCACCCCAATATTGATCCCCACTCTTAAGCGATCCTAAAACTGAATGGATGGCTCTATAAACAGAACCCTGGCTTATACCGTCAGCCTTTTGTCAGCTTTTTTTAAAAGAAGTACCAGTATGGCAGTAAATCCACCTTTAAAATTAAAAAGAGTGAATAAAAATGAATGCAAAAAATATCTGTTAGGAGAATGCTTTGACTCCCCATAAACTCTCCTCCCTTCCATGCCCTTAAGAGCCTTTTAATTTAGATAGAATCAGAAGGACCTGAGTTCATATCAAACCTCAGACATGACTAGCCTGTGTGACCCTAGCTTGTGTTAACCATGCCTGCCTCAGTTTGCTCGTCTAAAAAAATGAATTGGAGAAAGAAATGGTAAATAATTACAGTAACATTGCCAACAAATTTGGGGGTTTGTAAAACCCCAAATGAGGTCACAAGGAATAAGGTCATGACTGAAAAATAACTGAACAACAAGATTCTGAAGTGTAGAGTGAATGGACTATGTAGCTTCTACCAACTTTACCATTCGATACTTAACCAGGCACAAGGCCTTGCCCAAAGGGCTAAAAAACTGGGGGCTTATTTTCCAATTGATAAATGGTCAAAGGATATGAACAGACAATTTTCAGATGAAATTAAAACCATTTCTAGTCATATGAAAAATAGTGATCTAGTCAAGTCTGGATCACTATTGATCACAGAAATGTAAATGAAGAAAATTCTGAGATAGCACTACACATCTCTCAGATTGGCTAGAATGACAGGAAAAGATAATGACGAATGTTAGAAAGGATGTGGGACACTGATACATTGTTGGTGGAACTATGAACGGATCCAGCCATTCTGGAGAGCAATTTGGAACTAGGCTCAAAAACTTATCAAACTGTGCATACCCTTTGACCCAGCAGTGTCTCTACTGGGCTTATACCCCAAAGAGATACTAAAGAAGGGAAAGGGACCCACATGTGCAGAAATGTTTGTGGCAGCTCTGTTTGTAGTGGCCAGAAACTGGAAACTGAGTGGATGCCCATCAGTTGGAGAATGGATTATTGTATATTATAAATTATAGTATATGAATGCTATGGAATATTGTTCTGTAAGAAATGACCAGCAGGATGATTTCAGAGAAGTCTGGGGAGACTTACACGAACTGATGCTGAGTGAATTGAGCAGAACCAGGAGACAAAATTACCAAAAACTATGCTAAGCACTGAGAATATGAAGGCCCAAACATCCTGTCCCTCAAGGACTTCATATTCTAATGGGGAAAACACCATACTATTAACAGATACCTATAAGATCAGTGTAAATGGGTAGAACTCTCCTAGGAAAGGCACTAACAAGTGGGCAGGGCTGGGAAAGGCCTCCTACATAAAGGAAGGTCTGAGGAAGCCAAGAGGTAGTAAAGGAGAAATTCGAGGCAGATGCCCGTTTACAGATGGAGCGCCATGTTCTGGACAAACACACACTATCTTCCCATCATCTCAGCTGCTTTTTTTCAGAGACTTTTCTTCTTTGGAGATGGAACATTTTTTCCTTTGAAGCTATTTTTCCAACCTCTTTAGCAAAGTAAGGATCACTCAAGTCAGCATCAGAAGGAAGCTCATCTTCACGGGTTTCTTCTCCAGTAACAGACGGTAGCTTCTGTCACCTTTTTTCCCAAACTCTTTCTCCTCTAAAAATTGCTCCCGAGGAGTCAGTTGATTCATTCCTTCCAAGTGGATTTTTTTAACTTCAGCAGTTTCTTTAAGACCTGGAACCCATTCATTATCCATTTCCATGTCACCATCTTTGCCTTTCTTTTCTTTTTCTTGAATCAGCTGCAAAAAGTAGCCTGTACTTGGCAATCCATTTATGAACATCTTTCTGGCTTTTCTTAACGTTCACATCTTCTGTCATAGAGGAAGCCAAATCCACTGAGACAGCCATGTCGAGAAGCTTGGCTTTTTAAAAATCGTCTCTTTGGTAAGAGAATTTTCCCATGATCACTCTGGTCCCAGGTGACCTCTACCATCTATGTTCCCATCACAGCAGATGCGAGCTGTATGGGCTATCTAAGACTATACCTTTTGGTCATCTACATGTGTTATGATCTTTCTAGATATTATTGCTAGGTGGTCTAAAATAATGGATTTAATCGAAACTGCAGAAACTTTGGAGCTGGTCCTTAAATGATGAGCAAAATTTTGACCAGCAGAGATGAAGTGAAAAAAACCCAGCTCAGATAAAGGTTGTGGAGGTAGGAAAACATGAAGCGCATTAATAGCAAAATAACTAAGTTTAACAGTAGCCTGGGATATGTATGGGAGATAATGACTCCCAAATGGGTCAGGGGTTAGACTAGAGATGATGTTTACCTCGGGCAGAAGAATTTGGACTTTATTTGCTTGGCAGGGGCAGGGGCAGGACTAGGAGGAAAACAACATGACACAGAGGATCAGGACTAGAGTTGCTGGTGGGAAAATCTCCAAATGCAGTTTTTTAAAACTAAAAATTCAAGTTGTTTTTCTTTTTCTTCTACATGCTTTAGTAAACTTATGCACTAGCTGTGGGACAGCTAGGTGGTATAGAGCATCAGGCTAGGAGTCAAGATGATTTCTGTTCCTGAGTTCAAATCCAGCTTTATAAACTTATTAGATGTATGATCTGCAGGTCACTTGACCCTGTTTGCCTCAGTTTCTTCATCTGTAAAATGTGCCAGAGAAGAAAACAGCAAACCATTTCATTTTCTTTTCCAAGAAAACCCTGAACGGGGTCGTGAAAAATTGGACACAACTGAAAAATGTAAAACAGTTGCTGGCTAATGCTGATTTCCAAGACGGCATATTGATATATAGATAGATATGTCTTGAAATTAAGAAATATACAATGCTTCTTACAGAAAATCAGGAATATCAACGATGGAAATTCCCCAAGTTTTAACATAGTCTACCCCAACATCCTCAAAGACTCAACTGAGAAGCACAGAAAGCCTCAGGAGACTTGAAGTGACTAATTGAACAAGATTAAAGAGACTCAGTGTTACATTTCCTATGTACTAAAAATGCTAGACACTGCCTAAGCCTGCCTAAGTCTGAATGACAGAAGATCTGCAGGAGTTCTGGCTGAAAGTCAAGGGCAAATGAGGGAGGGAGGGAGGGCAAAAAGCTACAGTATGTGCACCTGAGCACCTGAACTGGAAGGTACAAAAGCTCTTTATAAGAATCCCAGTTTGGTTCTTCAGTTCTTAGAAAATAAAGATGAATGTTCTCTCCCTCTCATTCCTCCTCTTTCTGTTTCTCACTCTCTCTCTCTCTTTGTCCTTCTCTCTCACTCCCTTCTTCTCTCTTTTCTTCCCGTCTCTTTCACTTGCTGCCTCTCCCCTTTTCTCTCTGCCTTTCTATTTCCTTTGTTTTCTTTCGTCCTCTGCTTCCCCACCCTGACACGCTCTCTCTCTCTATCTCCCTTTTTCTCTCCTCTATTCCATTTTATCTCCCCACTATTTCTTTGCTTTCTTCTCTTTGTTTCTTTTCCTCTGTCTTCTCTCTCCCCTTCCCTCCCCACTTTCTCCCTTCTTCCCCTTCCCTCCGTCCCTACCCCTTTCTTTGTCTCAAAAGAATTTTTAAAAACACGTACACAAAAATCACTCAAATTAGAAATTCTCTGAAGCGTTTTCCAGGTTACTGGCTAAGCAAGCGTTTCTCTGAACGGCTATTATCTCCCCAAAAGCCACAGCTGTTTCCAGAGCCACAAGTAGGTAAGGGCAAAAAGCCAGTCCAATAACGCTAGCCTGCATTTCTCAGAGCAGACAACATGTTTTAGTGTTTCTACTCAACTACCGCTACCTGAACATTTTAAAAACAGACAATATTGATTGCATGTTATATTAGGGCGCCTTCCCCCCAAAATTAGTAGATGGGTGGGAAGACCCCAAAGTGACTGCTGTTGGTGCATTTTTAACCCTCCAATTGCAAAGAGCACCCTAAATCAAACCCCCTAGGCAACATGACAACACCAGCCTCAAATTTCAGAGCTTAATTAACAAGCATTAATGACACCTCCCCGTCACGATCACCCTGGAAGGAGCTTTCAGTCTTTTCATTTAGCACTCCTCAGGGGCAGCCTTTCAAAGGGCTTTCCAATTTTACTTCTTAAAAGAATTCCTCATAATCAATATGTCTGATCTGAAATAGGACATTAGCAAACTAAGAAACTGAGGCAGAGAAAAGTTAAGTAAAGTCGGGGATACAAAAAATATTAAATTCTATACTTAATCATTTAGACATTCAGTTGTCTCAAAAGACTCATATGCTCCTATGAAAAGGAAAGGATTTTTCTCTTTAACTCCGTTAAGAAACCAGCACAAAATCTATTAAGACTATTACTGTGTTCTCTCCTATTGGCCACCTTAAATCTAGCCCAGGGGATCTTCACTTGTTCTATGTCTGGGACCCCCTGCTGGTTAGGGGGAGCAGGGAGAGGCCTCAGGTTAGTTCCATTCTCAGAATGTTTATAAATGCATACAATAAAATATTTAAATTACAGTGGAAACAATCATTTTGAAATGCAATCATGAAAATATTTTTAAAACCAAGTTCATGGGACTATAGCTTAAGAATTCCTTTAGAATGTGATTAAAAAAAAAAAAAAGTAACATATAAAGAATGAACCTAGGATCACATGCTAATACACCAAGCAGCAAAGCACAAATGACCATACTCCTCCCCACCCCCCGCTCCACCCCAAATTTCCTTCTACACAGTTGTATCACCAACAAGCTACAAGTGACAAGGAGTTATGGGGTTTTAAATCTGACTTTCAATTTTCTAGAGGAAAACTGCAAGGAAAATCCATCCCCGAACAAGCAGATAGTTTATAAAAAAAACTCTTGTGCAATGAACTGCTAAACAAGTTAATGCTTAGGATTCATCGTGAACCCTAGTAAACTGAAGAAAGTTAACACAAAACTATACCAGTAAAATAAGAAATTGTGTTCTCTTACAGTTCTAACGGGGAATGTTATTTTCTTAATCTTCATTAAGCTACAAGTTAATTAATAATAAAGTTGTGATTTGTAAACAAACCAGTAATAACACTAAAATCTAATTGCACTGTGGGCAGCAATATTACTTTGTGTGACTCACTCTCAAATTTCATTAAAAAAAAAAAGCAATGTACATGTTAATACAAAAGACTGAGTCACTCTTTTGAATGGCTAACACTTCACTGTGCTGCCAGCATCTACAACAGAGATAATAAGCATATCTATAGCTTTTTGAAAAGATTTGTCCCCTCTATCCTACTCCTCAGTGAGGGAGATGACTCATAGTTTGAGCAGGGTGAAGAGTTCAAAAAGAAAAAACCTAGCTCCAAAGAGTTAAAAAGGGTTTACTGAATTTATGCTGAAAAAGAAGAGAAATTGTGTTTGTGGAGGGGAAAGTAAAGAATTTCAAGATTACGAAGAAAAAAACAACATTAGGAATAGCTTGGTGGCTCATTGGATAGCACTAGCCCTGCATCAAGAGGATTGAGTTCTAATCAAGTCTCACTAGCCGTGTAACCCTGGACAAGTCATTTGATCATTTTTGAGGGAGGGAGGGAGGGAGGGAGGAAGGGAGGAAGGAAGGAAGGAAGGAAGGAAGGAAGGAAGGAAGGAAGGAAGGAAGGAAGGAAGGAAGGAAGGAAGGAAGGGAGGGAGGAATAGAAAAAGGGAGAGAGGCAGGTAGGCACTGAAGAGGGGAGGCACAATGAGTAGAGATGAATTAATGAAATTGAGGAATGGTTCTGACTGGCTAGCAGGAAATCTGAAGCTACTTTTCTCCCTTAATGCATTTAGAAGAATCAAAGTCACTGAAGAAGGCTCAGTGACACTCAAACATCCAGTTCTAGCTAAGCTCTTTATATGTGTGATTGCTTCTCTCTTTTCTGGGTTAACCTGTTAGAAAGAATCATAGATTAAGAGCTAGAGGGAACTCATGGGTCATTGAGACCAAGCTCCTCATTTTACAAGGGAGAAAACAGAAACCTGGAGATGTATGGCAACTGGCTTCCTAGCAAACAAGTAAGGTGGGAACTTGAACTCAGGCCTCCCTAATTGCAACATCACAGTGCCTATCAAGGAATCCATCCAAGAAATTAGACGGTAAGAATTTGCCACCAATTAAAACTATCTAAAGTTGGGGAAAAGCTGCCTAGAGAGTGACAAATCTTGTAGGTACTGTTGTTGAAGATGATGATGAGGAGTCATTTTTCAGTCATGTCTGACTCTGTGACTCCATTTGGGCTTTTCTTACCAAGGATACCGAAGCAATTTGCCATTTCTTTCTCCCACTCATTTTACAGATGAGGAAGTGGAGGCAAATGGGAGAGGGGAGTTGGCCAAGGTCACACAGATCTCAGTGTCTAAGGTTAGACTTGAACTCAAGCGCTCCTACCCCAGGTCTAGTGCTTTATCCACTGAACTCACTATTGGAGACGCTGTCTTGGGGAATCCATCTATATACATCTATACTGTGTGCCCTTCCAGTTTTGAGAGCTGATGGTTCTTTAATAATGTGTATATGTGTATTTAAGTTTTATCTATCAAAGTGAAGTCTTTTCTCAGTCTTTTGGATTTACTTACTTAATGGCTGTAACAAGGATTAATGAGTTAATGTTGGTAAAAAGGTTTGGAAAGTCTAATATGAAATCCAGAAATATAAATTGCTACCATTTCCTTTTCACATAATGATTTTGAAATATCCCATTTAGGTTTGACAGTCTATGGCAATTCTAAGACTGAGAACCCATCCCGATACGTTCCTCTTGGGAGAAAAATGGTCCTGCCATTTGTATGCTCAGAGCTTAAAAAAATTTACCAGTTGATCATACCCTTTCTACTTGTTTATGCAGTTCAATAGAGACTGATTACTTACTTAAATACCAAACAAGTTCTCAGGGAAAGAAATCACAAATCTTTTTAGTTTGAAGAAATAGAACTGAACCTCATTTTCCCTTTTGTGTAGCCAGCATTCTGAATGGTAAAGAAACTCCAAGTAATCTCCAACCTTTAGTTGAAGGCCTTCAGAGTGAGGCAAATTTAGAACTGAAGGTTCATGCTTTGAAGTACTGTGAGACTTTCTGTTAAGTCAGAAAGCCATGAATTCAGTATCTGAGATCCTTGAATAAATTAGAGCCACTGAGATTTCATGTTTTCTCTACTAAAGGGTTCAAGGTATTTGTTGTTGTCCCCGGGCAACAGAGTAGAATAAAAAAAAAAAAAAAGCAAAATCCTGTTTTCACTGTACAGCTTCTGTGTGTTAATTTTAATTAATAGGAGAAGTTCAATTTCCATCTAACAATATACTCAATGAAGAAACTGCACCCGATGTATTTGAGATATAGAATTCTCAACAAAATCAAATATCGTAGAAGTCCCAAAGTAGAGATTTCTTTGCCTGGATTCTACATGACTGGCAGCACCCATTAGGCTACCATTGATAAAACTAGAAGAAAATCATGAAATAGAGGGATGTAAGCAATTTAAATATCTAGTCATCCTTGGTTTGCAATGTTCTCCATATATGGTATTTCAACTTAAATACATAAATCATAATCTAAATGAAGTCTACCTTTTGCCATATTCCCAATACATAAATATAAATATAACAATGAATTAATATTAAGTAAGAAAAAAAGGTGAGGACCAAGAATGAGTATGCTAGGTAAAGCAATAGTATAAATTGAAATGCATACATAGATAGACACATATATTATATATGTCTGTCTGGGTGTGTGCTTGCACACACATGCACATATTACAGATCCATCCAATCTCAGTGCCAGAGGGCTCCTCAGAGACCTTCTACATCTAGTCTTATGGTACCTATGGATGAAACACCTCTCAATCCACCTCAAATGCAATGTCTCCCAAAGTGGAGCTTCCATTTGGATGACTATCATCTCCCAAAACAGACTATTCCCACCTTACTTAGCACGGACTGTTAGCAAGTTCTTTCTAGCTTAGAGACAAAATCTGTTTCTCTAAAATTTTTACTCAGTGCTCCTAAAACTACCTTCTGGGGTCAAGCAGGAACAGCTAAAAATCCCTTCTTCCACATAACAGCCCCTCTAATATTTGAAGTTCTAGGCCACACATAGACACACATAGACACACAACACACACAGACCACACACAGACACTCACTCCATTCAGCCCACTCCCTTTTCTTCTCCAGAGGAAACATTCCCAAATCCTTCAGTTGAGACCTCATAAACCCTTTCGCTATCCAAGTGTTCCCTCCAACTCGTCAATGTCGTTCATAGGATGAAGAATTATATTGAATTCATTGAAGAATTATACGAATTCGTATAATGGGAAGCCTGGATCTCCAAATGGATTACCGATAATGAGGTTCTCATCCCCCCCCTCACTTTGGACCCTGCTTCTCTTAATGTTAAACAGTTACAACGTGAGACTATCACTCATTTTGCAAACAGAACTTCCAAAAATTTCTAAATGATTCTTTCTTAAAGATAACAAAAGACAAAGAGGTTTTCAATCTTTTTAAGAGGCAAAGCAAAGCACTTCTCAGAAAATACAATGAAGAGTTAAATTTGATTTTTAAAAGCGTTTGCTTTCAATTTCGAATGTATAATGCAGTTGGCATCTGCCTTTGGGGAAAAAAATCAAGAAATGAGGGAAAATTTACATCTGTTGGTAGAAAAAAAGTGTTCAGAGAGAAATGTTTTGAAGAAAGAGCAGAAGAGAAAATGGAGGGCAAAATCCATTGTTTGCATGGAATATTGGCGACACCTGGTGGCGGTTAGACTGTATTGAGTTTTTTCCTCAAAATAATGCTGCATAAAAGTTGACTTGCTTACAGAAAACTCATCAGGTTTTGCCTGAGTTTTTCAATCCACTTTGACAAATATTTTAATACAGCATTGACAGTGCCCAAAATGGAGTAAGAGTAGGAATACAGGTGCAAGACGTGACTGAAATAAGCTAAAAAACTCCTGAAGACATGATTAGCTGCCACTGGACTGGATTCCCAGTTGAACCTGTTCAACATGAGATGGTTCCCGGCTTGAAGTCCCGGATGGCTCCCAGTTGGAGATGTGTGGTTCAGGGAGGCTGTTCTTTTGCAACCCAGACCATGGAATAACTAATTGCTAATGCTCGTTGACTGACTGACCATTGAGTGTTCTCCCAGCCCTCAGGTCCATAAAGATCCCAGGGAGGCAAAAAAAAAACTTATTTCCCAAGGCGTTGCATTATTCCTTAATAATTGGAATCAAGGCACCAGTCCTGAAGTCAGGAAGACCCGAGTTCAAAATCTGCCCTCAAATACTTAATACTTCCTATCTGTGTGACCCTGGGCAAGTCGCTTAATCCCAATTGCCAGCAAAAAATAAACTAACAAATAAATAAATGAATGAATAAGATAACTGGAATCAAGAAGCAGTTAGGTGGCACAGTGGATAGAGTCCAACCCTTAAGTCAGGAGGACTTGATTTCAAATCTGCCTCAGACACTTAATACTTCCTAGCTGTGTAACCCTGGGCAAGTCATTTAACCCCACAATTGCCTCAGGAAAAAAAATTGCAATCAAAAAGTAATCAAAATACTCTTTCCTTAATCTTAATGTTCTGGACTAATCATTCCTACTCTTTCTTCATTAAAGAAAGAAAGAAAATAATTTACCACCAACATCTCACCAAGATGGAGAAAGAAGTAGAGAGAAAGACAGAGATGTAGGCAGATAGATCAAGAAGTAGGTAAATACACAGACAGACAGAGGTCAATATAGAAAGACAGATGGAGAAGTAGGTAAATATAGCCAGATATAAGCATTTCTACATTTTGTTTTCATTCATATATATATATATATTTATGATCATGCCATAAGCATGACAGGCTGACAAAAGTGGAGGCCACATGTTCCAGGCCCCAGGCCCCTTCCTCTAATAATGGTGCTAATGCTTAAATAACAGTGGTTTTATAGGGTCATGATAACAAAAATACTTTGTAAACTCTAAAAGTATTCCTACAAAGGTGAGTAGGTATTTAATTTTTAAATGGATCCAATCTCCCAGACACTAAAACTTCAATTAAAAATTAGTATTTGCCACAAAACAACTCTGATTCTTGTCCTTCCACTCAAAGGAAAGTGAGTGTCCTCTAAAACAAACAGGCAATGCTTCATATCCCTACCACGGTGGAGCGAAGATTGGGCTCTTCAGAGAGCCAGCCATTTGTGGAAAATGCGTCCCATTTTAGGAGCTGCTGTAGAATCACTGTTTGGGTTGTTGGCTTCTACTTATTATTTTTTTTTTGCCTGAGAAATCTCAGTTAAATCCAAACTGTGGCCACTATTCACACACTACATCCATGAAAGTCCTTCTCTGACGCCACATCATTGCATGGAGGTGACCTAAGCTCTCGCAGACCATACCAGAGGAAGGCCAGCTCAGACAGATGCCCCCTCCCCAAGCTTTGAATCCATGGCCAGCTAGGGGCTGACAGACATTACTAGGCCAGCTATACAGGAACAACATTCGGGGCTCACAAAACCCAGGTTCAGATCTCGGCCACCATGATACTTTCTGCCTATGAGACGACGGCTATGTCACTGAGCCCGTCTGAATTGCAGTTTGTCCACTGGGAAAATGGGAATAACAACACTTACTAGGTATGTGTCCTTCTGTATGTAAAGTGCTTTGCCGGCCCTATGGTGCTACATAAACGTCAGCTATTCTGACAACATCCATGCATGATCTCTACGGAGTCCATTTCCAACATTCTACAGACATCTCAAACTCACTATCTCCAAAATGGAACCCACTATCTTCCCTCCCCTCTCTATACCATTGTACCCTTTTTCTCACTTTCCCATTTCTGTCAAGGATACTACTATTATTCCAGTCACAGTATTCCTGAGAAATCATCAGTTACTAAGTCTTGTTGATTCATTTGTTGTTCAGTCACGTCTGATTCTTCATGACACCATGGACCACAGCGCAACAGGCTTTTCTATCCTCCACTTATCTCCCAGTCTCTCCAGTTTGTTGTTTTTATCCTTCACATTATAATTGCATAACCACCAGGCAAGATCAAGACCTTCTTCCTTCTCAACTGGACTACTACAAGAGCCTCACACTTGATGTCCCTACCTCCAAGGTCCCTCTGCTCTCCCATACATTCTCTCCACAGCAGCCCAATTAATTTTCCCAGAGCTCTGACTTGACTCTATCCCTTCCCCTACTAGAAAGTTTCAATAACTCCCTACTGCCACTAGGATAAAATACAGCCCATCTGTTTGGCACTTCACAATCCAGAGCTAATCTCTCTTTCTCCACTGATTATACATGATGGCTTCCTACACACACCCTATGTTCCTTCATGGTGGACTATTTATTATTCCCCCAGAAGGCATTCCATCTCCTGCTCCCATATCTTTGCAAAGGCTGTCCACCATGCCTAAAATGCGTGCTTTTCTCACACCTTCACCTCTTAGAATCCCTAAATCCCAGAAAGACTCGGCTAAAGTGTTATGTCTCACAAGCAGCCTTTCCTGACTGCACTCCCTGAACTGACTTTGTTTACATTTTTATATTTCTTACCTGGTTACATATGGCCCTTTGTACCTCCAAATAATACCTAAGTTCCTTGAGAATAGGGCCTGTTTCATTCCTGTCTTGGCATCCCACCATTTAGCACGATGCCTAGCATGCTCAATAAATGTTTGCTGAATTATAGTCATTTATATGTTATCTGGTAAAATTGAGAACAGCATTTATAACAATGTACCTTTTCCCTAAATACGCTCTACATTTCAACATCAAAAGACTCTAAACTCAGGCAAACAACAGGTTTGTTTTTTTGCGTACATACCATGGCAGTTCTTGATTTGATGAACCAATCAAATCTAAACTGAGGTGCATTGCGCACACACTGGCGTAATTCTTCATATACATTTTCCCTGTCCAGGCCCATTTTATGGAGCATACAAATCAGGAATCTATCCTCCTCTTCAGTGTAGTTCTTCCCTTTGTTGTTGCCATACTGAATGCGCAGTTGATGGAAGGGTGCCTTGTATCTTGCGATCTGAAAACAAGACAAATACCAACTGTGTTTATTTGGGTGCAAAAGGGCAAATGAAGTTTAACCACTACCTTATTACTAGATGATTCCAAAAGGGAAAAATATTACTTTGGCATCCAGAACTTTCTTGATACTGATCCGACGCTGAATTTTAGCTTCTCCTCGTTCAATCTGAGCCATGATTTTTTCAATATCTTGTAGTTCATTACAACGATCCCAAAACACAGCTGAAAGACAGAAATATTTACTTTTTGAACAAGAACTTGTCACCCGTGCCAAACACATGCAAGAAGTGGACAAATTGGATCTGATGGCATTAACCAGGCTGGAAAGGAGAGAGCATTTAATGGGGTAAAAAGAATATGTGATTTACTGACATGACTGGTAAGTATAATGGATTATGAATTACCCAGAATCTGAGACTTACCTGTAGAACTTCTCAACAGTGGTTTTTCCCTTTCACAGGAGAGAATCAGGTTAGATCAAAGGTTCTTAAACTGTAGCTTGTGACCCCACGCTAGGATGTCATAATTGAATGTGGACAAGAAAAATGATTATTATAAGTAAATGTTTGTTTGATGTCCCCAATTTTACATACCGATATACCTGGGGCCGCATAAAAATTTGTGTCATGCTTGATCTGTTTCACAAACTCATACCTAGTTTTTCCTTCTGTCCATGTGGTCTGTAGTAAATCCCTGAAACATGACTTGCATATGAGTTCTTAATATACAATGCTACTCCACCATATCTAGCATTTATTCTGTTCCTTCTAAATAAGGTATGTATTGTTCAAGTTCTCACTGAGATTTACCTCTTTGCATTAGAATTATCCTATTGACTACCCATCCCTTGTGCATTTGTATATAACATCTGAGATCCCAGGTTTTACTACTGACTGTATCACTGAATATTAAAACACAAGCCAGAAATATATTGATACCTCAGGCCCCCTGTAGTCCAGATCTATCCCCTCGGAGTAAATGAAAACTAGACTAACTTCCAAGGGTTAAAGTTTGGGGCAGAACTGGTTGCATTTCTTGCTTTCAATATTGAGCAGGGAATATATTTTTAGGCGGCTATATTAAATGACCCCAAGTTTCTCCCTGAAAAACATCAGTATTACTTTAACATCTTTAACATCAGTATTATTCCAGTGATACTACATGACATCAATCTATGGAATATCATGGGCTCTAAATAAATTACAAGTTACTCAAAAGGCAATGCAGACTCATTGTGGGCATGCAACAAGTTAGCAAAAAAGAACTGTGCACCAGAAAAGGAGGTGGGTAAATCAAGTAACAAGGGTAAACTAGTGTTCACCCATCCATATCCAGATAATATTAAAAGATCTAGGGAAATACCCTCCGGGAACTGGGCAGATTCCCTTTGAAAGGTTCTCAAGAGAACTTGGAGGAGAGGGTGCCAACGGATTGCAATGTGCACTGTTGGAGGGAAGCCTGCATTCACTGCTGAGATCACAGATGGGCTAAAAATAAAAGTATCAGCCAAAATATTCTAAATCAGCTTCATATCCTCCAGAGGGAAATAGTTTAATATTCTACATTCGTGTAAGTTTCACACCTTTAAGTTAAAATGATCTTTTAGATAAGCCAAAATCTATTTAAGATTTAAAAATTTTAAAAATGAATAAAACTTAACTGAGACATGGTTTCAAATGATGTACAAACCTGAATATTCATTGACCTCCTCAGGTGATTTTCCCTCCACCTCTCGGGCAATATTATCTAAATCATCACGCCCATACTTCTCATTAGCTTTAATAAACTGGTAAAAATCTCGTTTGTTCCAGTTTGTAAATCCCTGGAAGCCAAAAGAAAAACATCACTAGTAAAAATAAACCAATACCAGACTTGGTGCTCTTGGCACATGACTGTTAATAATGAAGAAGACTGTTGAAAACACCTTTTAAATTTAAGAAATAGGATAGTGTTTTATTCCACAATCAAGACCTTAGAGTTATTGGAAAAATAATTCTTCTCTAAAATCTTACAAACCCAGCACTATTACTGATCAATAAGTTCTGCACAGTAACAGTCAAAGTATTAACTATATGGGCAGCTAGATGGCAGAGTAAATAGAGCAATAAGGTTGGAATCAGGAAAACGCAAGTTCAAATTCAGCCTCAAACACAAGCTTTGTAATCCTGGGCAAGACACTTAACCTTGTTGAATCTCAGCTTCTCATCCGTAAAATAAGCTGAAGAAAGGGCAAAACCACTGTAATCTTTGCAAAAAAAAAAAAAAAAGAAAGAAAGAAAGAAAAGGAAGTCCCCAAATGAGATCATATAAAGTTGAACAAAACTGAAAATGATTAAAAAACAACCAAAAAATAGCAAATGCATAATCAGTAGAGTACAGGCTGTACAGTACAGTTAGAGAGACCTAGCTTTGAACCTGACCTTAGGCATTTACTACTTGTGTTGTAAGAGAGGGCAAGCGAATTAACCTCTCGAAGACTCTTGGCTCACCTGCAAAATAGGCAGATTATTAGCACCTCCCTCACAGGATTGTTGGGAGGA
The DNA here is from genome assembly GCF_902635505.1 of Sarcophilus harrisii. Classification (NCBI taxonomy): domain Eukaryota; kingdom Metazoa; phylum Chordata; class Mammalia; order Dasyuromorphia; family Dasyuridae; genus Sarcophilus; species Sarcophilus harrisii. The sequence continues at coordinate 33,744,551 of NC_045432.1, forward strand.
CCAAATGTTATAATGGATATAAAGGGGTTTGCTGACCTTAAGGAGTTATAGAAATATGAGCTATTAGGAAACTAGGATCTTCATACTGCTACACTCGTGCAAATTATAGAGAGACTTGGCAAGAATACGGGGTGTTAAGTTTTCATACAGATGCACTTTCCATTACAGATTTCTGGGGGCTTTTTATCTTAAAAAAAATAACCACTCATTAAGTAAATCATTTTTTAAACAATTAAAATTAGACTGAAAATACAACAGCAGGACAGGGAAAGATAATAAAAGCTCTTTTAAGTAGCAGCAACGGCAGCAACCACTGCTTATGGCAGATTGCTAAGTGCAATAATCCCTTTCTTTGCCCTTTAATGGCAGGAAAAAGTGAGGGAAGAGAGCTAACCCAGAAGAGAAATACGGAAGGAGGGCTTATATCCAGATAAGAAACAAGTAACATGGAACTAGTCCCCTCAATGCTTCAAGTCCAGTCCATATTTTCTGCCTGTTCCATCTAGACCAGAAATAGTTAAGTATGCAGCAGAAGAAAGGAAGAATATGGCCAAATGTCTTAGAGAAGCAGTAAACAAAAACTTGGAAGCATGAAGGCTAGTAATAGGCCTGGATTTCCCAGAAACCCCTACACTTTCTATATAGCAGGGCTCACATCCAATCAACAACAAGCACTGATTAAAACTCCTACTGTGCACCAAGCATTGCACTAGAAATACAAAAACAAAAAAATGGAACAGTTTGCAAAAAATATTTCTAATCCACAAACTGATTTTATAGTTTGAATCTCAAGATAAAAGCTTTTCTCATTAGAACCCAGCAATGCTGAATTATCAGCAATTTTTCTAAACTGATCAGTCAATCGAGCTTGTTGACACGTTAGAAAAATTTTCCATTCGAATGTTAAGGATTTGGATGGATTAGTCCAAGAACTACCTGGAAAATACAGAACAGAATTAACCCCCAAATCTTTGGCACTATCCATGTATTATTCCAAACCACTGTACCTACATCAACTGTGCTCATAAGGATCCTCAAAAATGGAAGTTGTATAAATATCAGACTGTCTCGATAATTTCTCCACTAAAAGATACTACAATATAAACTGTTTTAACTACTCAGTGCTGACAAAGAACACTTTGGCTATTAATTAACATGTCTTAGAAATCACCAGAGGGGAAACTTGACATATCCACTCATCCAGGGGAGTCAGGGTAAATGTTTAACAACTGGCTCTCTGAAAAGAAGCATATGCCCCAGGACATATTTTCAATTTTAATGTGTTATTAACATTCTTTTCATCACATTCTAGAATAAACAATCAACAAAACTATAAATTAAGCCCTGACTTTTTTTCCAAGGTGTAGATAAATGCTCGCTCACACAGAAAATCTGACAAGCAGCTCACCAACTAATCGGAGCTGGTTGTAGTACCTTCCTGTACTCACCCTCCTTCCTCCAAAAATAATCTAATTGTTAAAAATACATCATGGACTGCAAAACAGCTCAAGTAAGCTAGAAAAGATTTAAGATGATCTTAAAAACATAGTGCTTCCACTCTGCCCACCTTCCAATTCCTCCCTTTTCTTAAAAAAAAAAAGTAGTTCTCTTTTTGGGTAATAAATTCAGCTACTGAGAGTGTTAGGGAGACCTCTTAGCCTCTGTATTACTACTTAAGCTTACTCCATTCAAATGCATTCAGCAATCTTCATTCATAATATAGCAACTGGGCAAGCCCAGTAGAATTTTTAAGAGCATAACAGCATAGCTTCATTTTTCTGTGTTCAGGGGAAAAAATGAAAATAAGATATAAATATGGCAAATGTTTTGATTCACTTCTGTGAATGTTCCCAATGTGCTGTAAACTGTGACTGTACTTTCAGATTAGACTTTAGCACCTGTGGGCACTCAATTTGAAGAACTACAAATGTAATTTTTTAAAATTCACTTAAAAACACATTAGCAATGTACAATGTAATGTACAGTAAATTAAAAACCCATTTTCAGGCATAGTCTACCTTCTAATAACAAGCGAATTTAACTATCACGAAGCCTTGTATGTAAGTAGGTATTCAAAAATTGATTGAACAAATGGATGAATCTTGCTGAAATGGGAACAGATCTAAAAGGAGTAAGGAGGGAGAAAAGTGGGAGAAAAACATCTCATCTTGGAAAAGGTCTTTGAGAATTAAAAATCTTTAAAACAGAAGAATAATTAGATAAGTGTAAACTAAGAGGATTCCAAAGGGAAGTCTTATCTGAACTGGGAAAGAGAAGCAGTAAATAAAAGGGAGAGACCAAATAAATAATAAAAGTAAACTCAAAGACTTTGGGTTCAAGAAAATTAAAGGGACAGACTAAATTAAATGCTGACATAAAAGAAGAGGTACATCGTGTATATATACATATATGCACACATAAACGATGTAAATTTATACAAAATATATAAAAAATAACGGAAGAAAATTTAAACTTAACAGTTATAACCATAAATGTGAATGGATTAAATTTCCCCCAAAAAAGACAAAATAGAGGAAATGATAATAAAATAAAACCTAAACCTAAACCTAAGAAGAACTGGCTCCCTACCAAAAAAAAAAGCATTTTAAAAATATAGACACATACATGGTGAAAATGAAGGGAGAGAAGAAAATCTATTCTGCTTTAGGCGACTATAAAAAGCTAGAGTTGCAATCTTGATCTCAGATAAGGAAACAATAAAAATTGAAAAAGTCAAGGGAGACAAACAAGAAACTGCATTACGCTTAAGGGCATTCAGAGACAATGAAAATAACAATAGCAAATGTCTATGTACCAAGTCACAAAGCAGCTAAGTTTTTAAAATCATAAACAAATGTAAAAGGGCAGTTATAACAAATGCCTCCTTTTAATAGACTTCACATCCCCCCAAAATGAATAAAAATAAAGAAAATGTAAGCAAAGATGCAAACCTAGTGCAACAATCTTCAGATAAAATTGTTTACTTCTGAAAACTTTTATTAACAAAATAGACAAAGATAATTAAGCAACAAAACATGCAATTAAAAAGATTAGAAAATAAACAAGTTAGCAACTCTAAAACAAATACAAAAGAAGAAATATGTAAATTTAAAGAGAAATGCAGAGAAAGTTGAAAATTTTGGAGAGACCAACAAAAATTAATAAATCCTTAACCTGATAAATTAAATAGAGGGAAAACAAATGATTCAGAAACCGAAACATGCAAATTCACATAAGAAATAAAAATTATTAAAAACTGTGACATATAACTATATCCAAAACTGGTTAGTCAATTGATGAGGTTATATAATATTAAAAATCCAAACATAACAAGAAAGAGTTTCAACAATCTACTATCAGAAAAAATATAAAGCAAGCTATTAGTTAACCGCAAAAGGGAGTTTGGAGGGGAAAGGAAGGGGAAAAACCAGACCAGACAGATTTATAAAATAAATTTCATCAAACTTTGACTGCCATTCTCAGGGTTCCTGTTTCTATGACTAGTGGTTGCAATTGGTGTTCATGAGGAAAGTGGGCCTATTTTCCACATGCTATTTCCCCTCAACCATGGCTGTGGGCACTAGCCTGAAAGCAAGTCTGATGGCGTGGGGGGCTCAGGCTCTTGGGCTGTCCTCAATCAGGGTCTCAGGATAGAGACTGTCACCAAGGTATCGATGGTGGTGATTTTACTTACCTGACACATGCTGCCTATCTTTTTTAAAGGGCATCCAGCTGCTTCAGCTAGGCTGGACTGCCTGCTCTACAGGCAACACTTAATGGTGGCAATGAACACAAAGAACAAATTCAAAGACAAGCTTAGGTAAAGAAAAGACAAATGGTTAAAAATAAAAAACAAACAAGATACCCCACAATGTAAGAATATAGTAGAAAGAAATGACTGAATTCAGAGACACATATTATTTGTTCAGTGCTGGATCAGATCGAAAAAAGCTAAAGAAGATGATATATACATGATTATAACAAAGAAACTGAAAAGATCAATAAAAGGAAATCACTCCTAAGTGTAAGAATCATAATGTCCCGAAGAGATAAATATACATGGCTCCCTCCCTCATGGCCAGGGAGTGGGGATCATCCTGAGGCACAATGATGTAGAGAATATAAGACACAGTTCTATATGGTTTTCCTAAATTGTTTTGTTTTGTCACAAGGCATCAAGAGACATGACAAAAGGAATCAATAAAATGTAATTTTTTTTAAAGATGTGCCACCTTATTATTTTATAAAAATCTGTTAAGTTTAACTTCCGATTATCTGTCACTTATTTTACAACTATGCTGTCTGGAACACAGAATAAAGAAGTTACATGAAAGCATTATGATTTTATTCCCTACTTCCTAACTGTGAACTTATAATTTTTCAGTAATCAATGATCACCTTAGAAAAAAATTCTATCTCCAATTGAAGAAGGCTAAGGCAAAAATAACATTAGAAATCTCTATTACAAGATCATTCCAGAAAAAAAAAAAGATCAATGAATCGGATGTGTTTTGAAGTGCCAATTACTATTTATCAGCATAAGCAATTTAAATATCAAAAAATAATAACTGCCTATTAGCATAATTAAATAACCCTGAAATAAATAAGAAAATGTAACATCTCTTTTAAAAATGGTTATTGTATATATTGGATTACTTGCCATCTAGGGAGGGGAAAAATTTGGAATGCAAGGTTTTGCATGGGTCAAGCTAAGTCAAGGAGGGCCTTAACTGGGATCCAACTGATAGCATATGAGCAGCTGAAAAACCCCAGGCCTGCTGGAAGAGAACATTAGAAATGTGCCTCTGAGCACTTGTCACCTTTGGAGTCAGGAAAAGTTGTTCTGTCATTTGTACTTTCTTTCCTAAGTGCCTCTAAGTGTGCCTTGAAACTATGTGAGGGAAGGGTTTACAAGTCTTATGAGATATAAAAATTTTTACTTGAGAAAGAAGCTTTTCCTTCTCTTCAATCTCCTCAGCAGTTTGAGCTTCAGCTTCATCAATCTTCTTCTGTTCGTCCTGCTGCGCTTGAGCTGAATCGGGGAGTTCGGGATTCTTTGGCGCCTACAAATCAGCACAGCAAAGAGTAATGAACCAACAGTTGGGAAGCTCACTTTTTATGCTCTAGACATACAGCCAACTTAATGAACGGCATAAAGTCTAAACACACGGAGATAGCCTTTGCCACATTTATTACAAAAGAAGCCATTCTGTCTGTCATGAAACTCTCCCAATGAAAATCGCTTTTTAAAATGCACTACACAGTGATTGTACTAAAAGCCCATTCTAGAATACCTCATTATGCCCCGGGTTGGATTATGTCGTGGGAGCCCATTCTAGAATACCTCATTATGCCCCGGGTTGGATTATGTCGTGGGATCAATTATATCTCCTATGTATATGATATCATATAAGGTCTTCTCTCTCACACTCTGATAGAGAAATCCTAGAACGTGATAAGTGGGGCATTTCCTTCCCCTAGTCCCCCCTATACCAGCATCACACAAGCCATTCTCAGCTAGCCAGCATTTACCCATAGGTTCCCAGATCAGCTTCAAAAATTAGTCAGCACCCTACCCCTGTCTTGAAAACTTAATACAGGAGGGCAGAGGCGAGAGGAAAAAATGTTGAGAAGAAGGCAGAGAGGAACCGACACAGAGGAACCAACAGCAGCAATGGCGTCTAAACACTAAATGGAAGAGGGAAGGATTGAGATGACAGGGCCGGCAGTAGCCAAGAGAGAAGCAGACATAGAGATGGCAGGGACCAGAGCTGGCAGGGACAGGGCAGGAAGGAGGGTGAGGGCAGGGGGAAGGCACTGCAAAGTGGCAAACATTGTGATGGTTAAAAAAAAAAAAGCCAGAACAGAAACAGAGAAAGGAGAGGAATGGACTCCACACTCACAGTAGGGACAATCATCATGTCACCATGTACACACAGTCTGAAGTGAGATAACAAGACATTAAGCCACTTCTGTGTCTCTATCTATGACAGCCAAGTTTACACCTACATCTAACAAAAGGGAGCCATCATTTAAGATGGCACTCCATGAGATCCACAAAGATTTCTGTCAAAAAGAAAAAAAGCTTAAAAACTAAAGGGTGTCCTTAAGGAATACAGAATGATATTCCCTATGGGAACCAGGTAAGCCCCCTATAATGGGATTTTTTCCTAGGCGAATGTCACAGAATATCATATTGCTCACTTTCCGGGTGTGATGCATGTTTGATGACGACGTGGGGAGTTGGAAAACAAGGCCTTTTTAATTTAACACCCAAGTGACCACTCTCATCTAAGCTTAGCACAGAATCATGAAAACAAAACACTTGACCTTTAAAGGCTGAATGTAATACAGCACAATGAAAAGAAGCATCTGCCGTGTTAAAAATATATTAGAACTCTACTTTCTCAATTTTTTGTTTGAAAAAAAAAAAAAAAGCAAATCTGTAGGTCCAAGCGTTCACTTTAATTTAATTTAAATACTACTGTAGAAAAATAATTATTCTCAAATAATTTAATTGAAATATTATTGTGAAAATATTCTCAAATAATTTAATTGAAATATTACCATAAAATAATAGTCTCAAAAAATTTCATTGAAATATTATTATTTCCCGATATTATACCCGACGCAAACATTTTTGCTTTTGGCTTGAACCAGTTCGGGCCTACATCTCTCACCTTCCCCCATACTACATACTGTTTTTCCCTGATGCAAGTCAATCCAGCTGCACTCATCTTTCCAAAACTCATCCTGCCCTTCTTGTTCCTAGGATATTAATTCACACCTGGGATGTAAGACCCTCCCCCTTCCTCCCACAACTTGCACTTACCCTCAAAGTCAAACAAACTTGGATACTGTCTCTCTTCCAGGAAGCTTTCACTTATCTCAACAACCTCACTCTGACCCTTCCTCCCCGACTCTTTTGTCAAACTTTTTCCAATTCCCCTAAAACAAAATTTAGCACAGTCTAATTTATCTTGAAAGCTACCTATGTCTTTATCTTCTAGGATCAGTGGTAGAGAGCTAGAAATCCCTGACAGGCCATAAAGTCAGAGGTCCTCATTCATTTTTAGAGGGAAAAATAGAGGCAGTTAACGAGATTTTTATTTTAAGCTCCTTTAGAACAAACTCTCTTATTCCACTTTCTATTTTCTCCCTCCAAGAGCCCAGACTTTAGTCATGGTAAAATTTAATTCAGGTTTGTAAAAAGTAGCCCATATAATTCAGAAGATTAACATTTTTACCATGAAGCTTTCTTTCCCTTATCTCAACCACCTCACTGCCCCCCCTCAACTCTTTTGTCAAACGTTTCCAATTACCCTAAAACAAAATTTAGCACAGTCTGATTTATCTTAAAAGCTACCTATGTCTTTATCTTCTGGGATCAGTGGTAGAGAGCTAGAAATCCCCGACAGGCCATGGAGTCAGAGGTCCTCATTCATTTTTGGAGGGAAAAATAAAGGCGGTCAACTAGATTTTTATCTTAAGCTCCTTAAGAACAAAAACTCTCTTATTCCACCACTTTCTACTTTCCCCCTCCAAGAGCCCAGAGTTTAAACATGGTAAAATTTAATACAGATTTGTTAAAAAGCAGCATATATAACTCAGAAGATTAAAATTCTTACCTTAAAATAAAGATATTGATATGTGTAGGGGAACTCAGGTTCGAAAAAGCATGCCGGCATATTGTATGAGTTATTGGGACAGGATTGAGCCCAGATTCAAAAACCACCAAAAAATACCAGCCCCAGCAAAAACATGCAAGCAAAAATAAAAAGGAACAGGAAAAAAGCAGGATATAGCAGGATACAAAATTCAGGGTGTCCCTATGGGATGGCCCTCTCTCTTCCACAGTTAAGTTCTGCTCCTCGCATATAAAGCTGTTCTATGAAACGCCTTTGGACAAAGAGCTAACTTGCCTATATAGAAAAGAAACAAAGTAAAGAACCTGTAATATCACACATTCAAATTAGTCAGTGATAGAAATATGAGATCATTTGGCAGAGCTAGGAAGAAGAATAAGAAACAATATATAACAAGGTCAGGAGAAGAGATAAAAACAGAAAAAGACAAGGACAAAAAAACACAGATAAGGCCCCACAATGAGGAAGGCCAACTCATGGTGTAACAGCTGCGGCCATGATGCCTTGAGAAAGGAGAGGGTGGGACACATGGAGCACTGGCCTCTGGACCCTTGGCCCTAACCAAGATAACTAGCGAGGGGGCTTGGCAATCCCTTCTCTCTTCAAGCCAACAGGTATGGCCGCCCAATCTCCCAGACCGTGGGAGAGGGGGGTATCCGACATTTGATGTCTGATCAAAATGTTCAAAGTCTCCTTCTGTAGGGCCAGGGGTTCAAGGACAAGGCTCATCGTGGGAGAGGCAACCCAGCAATTTTAATTTGCACTGAGTTCATCAGTTTCCATCATTTTCATTTCCCAATACATTACACAAAGTTCTTCCCCAAATTGTACTCCCATAGTATCACTTTCTATCAATCAGTCAATCAACCAGCATTTATTAAGTGTCTGAGCTAGGCTCTGGACAAAAAAAATTAGAGGCCGCCCTTGACCAGCATCAGATCTAACTGGGAGGGACTGTAAGTTCCCGTCTAGCCGGGATCATTTGGGAGACAAAGGCTCAATGACGTTGGGGTAAAAAAGGTCAGAAAAAGTGCTCTGAGAGCTGAACCTCAAAGGAGTCAAACTTTTTTAAAAAGGGAATTTTAAGAAGTGGAGATGGAGGAAGGAGCAGGGAGGCCCAGTAAGTTGTGTGAGGAGGAATGATATATATCACAGCTAAAATGATGGGCAGGGATCAGATTAAAAAGAGCTTTCAGTGCCAATTTGATCCCATAGGTAATAGGGAGCTACTGAAGTTTACTGAGCACATGAGAGACATGATCAGACCTGTTCTACAGGTGTAATTATATGGAGGATGGTTTGCAGACCAGGAGCTCTGTGGGTAGAAAAGATGCTAGGGAGGTAAAAGCCACAAGCTTTGCTAAGTAGTGAGCTGAAGATGCTCAAAGAACAGCCAGTTTAAAAAAAATAAAAAAGACCAAGCGGTAACTTGTGGCATTCAAGGTCCTGTACAAACATAGACTAGCTAATGCTTTATTTTTCTTCCCCACTCTTTTTTACCTCCCCAGGTTCTTTCCAGACCAGTCTCCACCCAGTCTTTCCCCATCATGCTCAGTCACTTCCTATCGACTACTTTAGTACATGTCCCTTTCTACACTGTATAAAGGAAATCTTTCACAAGATGATGAAATCACAGGATTTAAGAGGTAGAAAGGGTCTTAGAGGTTATTTAAAACAACCCTACCATGTTAAGGGTGAAGAAATTGAGGCAGGCTAGGGTTACATGACTTCTCCACAGTAACACAGCTAGTTAAGTAGCCACTCAACTGCCAAAATTGGAAGGCTGTATAAACTACCTTGCAAGGACATAAAACATAGTATTTTCAAGAAAATATGAGTATCTAAAATAATGGTGTTCATCACTCAAGTTTTTCTTGGGTAATTCCCAAAGAATAGAGGTTTCCCTCACTTACAAGGCAAAGTTTAAGTCAAGCTATCTAGTACTAACAGTTTTGAAAGTTTCCAATAAATAATATAAAATTTCCCCCCCTTTGTCCCGGCCCTCCCTGGATCAAATCACATAATCTCAACATGCCTCAATTTCTCTATTTTTAAATGAGGTAAAAAGAGCATCTGCTTCAAAAGTCAGCCATGAGAATAAAATGAGGTAATATTAGTAGAATGCTTTGCAAACCTTAAAGCGCAATATAAATGCTAGCTATTATTATTCTAATCATCATAATGGGAAAGAATCAAGCCAAATAAACCGCTTATCCTTATTTAATCAAAGATCCCACTTGACTTAATGAAACTGAAGTAGAGAACAATGAATATTTAATACAATGGGTTCTAGAACCTGCAACAAAAAGCATCAGCAGTTCTGAAACTAATAACTTCATTTAAAACTCAACCATCTATGTCTCCTACTGATGTGCAGAGAGCCTCAACACTGGAAGAACTGAATGTGGAACCGGCGCTCCAAGTCTGATGGAAGACTTAGTACTGAGGCTTTCAGCAAGCTCCAAAAATCTCTCCCTCAATATTTCAAGTGAACAGACCATTCTCTGATTTTACTTCATCCATTTCTTGCCAGCATTTAGCTTTTGGAGGTAAGCAAGTTACAGCCAGAGTACTTTGAAGGGATTGCTGATGGTTTTAGTGAGTATGTTGTCATTTGCACCCAGAAAACATACAACTACAATCTCCAAAAAGGAGATTTTAAAAAGAAACTGAAGACAATTTAGATTTCGAGGCAGCAAACTAAGCAGCATTTGATAAGGAGCTATGGGGTGGGGAGAGACACAGGGCCCTTTTTTGGTCTTTAGTCCTACATTGGTGTTGTAGGCAGTAGTTCATAGATATATGGAGGGCCGGATTAGATATGATGGCACATCAAAGGAAAACAGTCACTGAAAAGGTGCCTTTTAATTGCACCTCTGCAAAACTGATCAGCCACAGTGCCACATCCCCCCAACTCTCTGGGGAGCAAATATTGGTAATTCAATCCGAAAGAATTTTGATCGAGAACAAAGGTGCATTTTCCTCACTTCCAAAGAAGAACCTATCCAAACCCATTCAGTATCTCAACCCTATCTCTATTTCCCTGAAGATAATTTAAGTGAGTTTCCAATAGGAGTATAAACTGAGAAATTTCAGAGGCCGAATTCTCCTCTCCCAGCAGCTGGATCTTGGCGATTCCAGTGACTAGTGCTAGAAGTCAGGGTAGCTTCTGAAGGTCCCTGGTCAATGCACAATTTAGCTCTTTGGAAGCACTGGTTTACATTCTATTATTAACTAAGAGACAGCATCAGCAGTCAGGACGACACCCTGTGACAGGTACACTGACTGGGTGACCCTGGGCAGGTCATGTAAGTTCTCATTGCCTCAGGCAACCAAATTATAAAATCATGGCTTAAATGGGTACTGGGAAGGCTCCCACAATGAAACAAAATCACAGATCTAGACCAAAATAAAATCATCTTACTATAACATTTTTTAAGTTGAAAAATAACAGCCAAAATGAACTGACTTTTATCATTGAGGGAGTGAACTAATCCTTGGGGAACACATTAACTCTGTATCCTTTTAACTGGCTCATATCACCAGAATGGGAAAGAAACAAGTATTTCCGCAAGTAAGCATTTTTATCTCAGAGCCATTTATTAGAATAATAGCTTGCATTTAGGTTTGACATTTTAAGGTTTAAAAAGCACTTTCCTTACAACAACCCTGTGAGGTAGTTATCACATATCATTATCCCCATTTTACAGATGGAAAAATAAGAATCTGGAAGGTTGTATGTATTCAAGACTACATGATCAGCAAATATCGGAGGCAAGACATGTACCTGGGTCTCCTAAGTCTAGCACTCTTTCTGTGACACTAGACGCCTCCCATCTTGGGATACTGGATATGATTATCATCATCTTGATTATAACATTATTTCTGAAACGGTGGCCAGTGAGAATTATGCAAAGATCTATACCTCTGAGCAGTTAAATTTGGGCCATCGGTAAGGACTTTTTTAAGTTCTCTGAGCATTCAGCAGAATTAATTATTAAAGAATATTATTATTAAAGAAAAATACAAATCTAAAAGTGACACTATTGGGCATTTGTGATTAAAGTTCAATAACACACACCTCGATATTTACAGAGAATAACTCCTCCTCAATCACATAAACTATAAAAAGTATCCAGGACATTACAGACACTTCATATATGCTAAATGACTGATTGATCCACCTTGAGAAAAATCCAGAGTCATTTTCTTCCCCGATCACCAATAAACTGGGAGGAGGAGAGGGTATGTTTTGTCTTGGAATGTTTATACCTAGCTCTTAATTAATCAAGGTTAGCCTTTAATTAATCAAATCAGTTAAAGAACACAAAAAATTCTTCATCTTAAGATCTAAGCATTCACATAAAAGGCAAGGCTTTTGTGGGACTCACCCGAGTGAAAAATTTCTGCCCGAAGAAATGGTTTCTCAATGCCCAGTGGAAGCGTTTCTGGCAAGGGTCACTACCCAGGAACCCTCGACCCAAACTGGCGATGAGTAAGATCTTCCGATCAAATCCGCCCCCCACCTCAAGACTGGGAGAGAAAGAGCCCCTCTCAATCCCCGGCGGTGTCTATGCTGCCCTCAGACAACAAGAGACTTTTCCACACTCTCTGGGTGGTTGCAATTCAAGCCAAGAGAACCTCTATTTCACTATTTAGTTTTTCTTTTCTAAACAGAGACAGTCCTCGACTTACATAGATTGTGTTTGGAATGCAGAATGTATTTTCCCACTGAAACGATGTGATAAATGGGGCTTAGGTTCCCATTCCGGGCCAACAAACTCAGCCATGACTACAGAACTGAACCACTGTTTATAACCTCGTTTCTATGGGGAAATGCATTCTAAGTTCCGACTTGGGATGCCAAGCGCACATCTCTCTCTAATGTGACCCCAGCAGTGGGAATTCCCTCAGCTCCAAGCTGCTGGTGAAACAGGGGAACTCATTAGAGCAGAAAAGAAAGCCAAAGCTTCTTAGGACTGTAGAAGAGGGTACAAAGCAGGGAGGAGGGGGGGCGAATAGTGGCAGAAAGCCCTGCTCTCCCCTCTTCTCTCTTGCCAATTAACTTTTCAGGCAGAGAAGGAAAGGAGAGAGCAGCAGCAGGAGCCTCCAATATTCAACTCCTCCTTCCCCCTCCACTTCCCACTCTTGTCCTGCTTTCCATTCTTCCTCAACACCAACTCCCCGGGCAACAGCAGACACCATCCCACATACGAGCCATTGAGGAGAGGGAAGGGAAGAAGCCAGAGAATGGGGGAGAAAAACCCCCCAAAGCAATTCTTAGGATGCCAGGCTGGGAGGGCAATCAGGTGCGGCTGAGTTGGAACAGGAAGCTAATTAAGTTAAATCTAGGACTGCACCCAAAATTCAGTGGGTCCCACTGTTAGCACTATTAAGGTTCATCAGAGAGCCAAATTGCACTCTCTAGGAGCCTGGGGTACCATGTCACTGGCTACACAGTATTCCCTAACTGCTTCCCAGCGGTTCCTTGGCCCACCCTGCACATCTCAGCCCTGATTTGTTAGGTCACAGTTGCCATGCTCACAGCCCTTGCGTGTCTTTGGGCTGCAGAAGGCCATGTGATCTGACGTCAAGCTGAAATGGGTCCGCCCTACTTTGAGATCTAAGAGTCAGTTTCGTGAGTCAAATGCTAGATCTCCTTTTCAAGTCTTCCTCATGATTAGCATAGTAAGTATTAGTTTTTAAAATGTGAATCTTATTCCTTCAAACTTTACCTATCAACATAATAAGCATTCGTTTTTAAAATGTGAATAGTATTCCTTCAAACTTTACCTCCTTCAATCTCTAAGCACATTTGTTACAAAGATTTTGTTTTTCTTTTTCTTGGGGAGGAGCAGAAGGAAGAAAAGATTTTTTTGCCTTTATTAAGAAGATAAAATGCAATTTAAAAAACTTTACTTCTCTTGGGCCAGTCCGTGGAAATGAAGAAACCTAAAGATCTGCTTATTAAGCTGATGATTTTTCTCTGGTCCAGTTTTTAATAAAAACAGGGCTTCCGTGTTCAGGCCCAGCTGGCATTGTACTGCTTCTACCATCCCAAAATATCCCTCACCTCCATTTACCACCTCACTATTATCCTTTTCTTATAAGCTCCTTCTATGCTCGTTCTCTCAGAGTTTTCCAAAGGGGAGGTACTGCCTTTCTGCCCACTAATTTGAAAACTGAAAATCTATCTTATGAAATCCTTCTGGTTTCAAGAGATTTCTATTACTAACTATTTCCTCCACTGGTCTCTAATTAGTTTCCCATTCCTGGACAGATAAGAAATTTTCTGAAACATAAGTAAGGACATAGATATACTTGAATCATCTTAGTTGGCAACTTCTTTTTCAACATTTCACATTGTAGCCTCAACTAAAAATCCTTCCTTCACCTTTGTATCTTAACTCAAAATTGGCAACATGGAGCATTTCTGGGCACTTGGCAACTATCAAAACACTTACCTCCTGGGAGTCACTGTACAAAGAAAAGTTACAAATATACATAAACTTGAGGATTTGAACAAATGCACAACAGTTTTATTGTTTTGATTTCTACTATGGCCATAGACATGGTTTTTTTAATACCTACCCTTCATACATTAGTTTATTTCTCAACTTCTGGAAATAGCCTGACCCTTACTTAACACAATTCACTTGATTTATTCTGACTTACCGGCCACTTAGCTCACCTCAAAAACGGGCCCTTCCTCTACTCTGTGTAATATCTCATGACATCCTAACTATAGACTAATTGTCTGAAAATCATAAATTCATTATTTTTCCCACTGAAGGGACCCCAGCAGTAAACATGCAGCCCCCTCCAAGAAGTATCCACAAGCATAAACACAGAAACTGCATATATAGGCTTTCAGCCCAAAGCATAGCCTTCCTTTTAATTACATGCATAAATCCCTCCATGAAGCTTTGATCATGTAAACACAGTCATGACAAAACTCTACATCGATATCACGTGCAGATACTGCAGAACATCCCATTCGTCTCGTTAAGTAACTAAACCGTGGATTTAGGAGAATTTCATGACCACTTAAATCTCCTTTTCATTTTACAGACTGCCCTTGATTCAAGTGACCAAAACTTGACAATGCAATAGAATTCAGGGCTACACGAGCATTATAGAGAGGTACAAACTACCTTGTAACCTATGGTCTTCCGATAATAAAGGAGTTCTTTTTCCAGAAGCTCAAATAAACGTGGTGGAAAGAATTGAAAATCTTGAATGTGGGGTTGTTTCGGTGGTCGGGGAACCTGTAGAGAGAGAACAAATGCATTCATGTGAAAAAAATTACAAAATGATACTTTGTTTTATTTTAAAAAAAATAGGACAAAAAAAATTATCATGTATGAATGACCACATTTTAACACTTGTGTTGAAAGACAGGATTCCATTTCCCCCCTCTCAAAGGTGTGTCAGAGCAGGCATTTGGGGGCACAGTTGCCGTCCAACTCAGAGGAGCATGATACGGCTGGTGGTGTGCCCTGTTCTACTTGAGACCAAGCCACAGTCACAATACAGAGAGCTTCACTTACCTTTGGAACCTTTGGCTCAGAAACCCGTAAAGCATCCCTGAAATAGGCATCCACCGCATAACTAGCTTTGCGTTCTCGCTTAGGAGGCTCTATAAACTCCATCATGCTGACCTAGATCCCAAACAAAAAGCAGGTATTTAAGCGTTTCCCAACATACTTAGAAAAGGCAACATACAAAGATGTATGAAACGAGAGGGAATCAAATCAAATCTGATGAAAAAGTTGTAAACGGTGCTTCATAATCTTCAACTTCCCAAGAATCTCTGTTTGAACAGGGCTAGTAGGATACTCCAATGGAGTGGGATCTCTTGAGATACTGATATAAAAGGAATCTTCCATTTAGGAGATGAACTCAGTGAGTGAATTCTGAATGTCAAGGGAACTCTAGGAAGATACTGGTTTGGTGGAAGTGTTACAATTATGAAAAGAATAAGAGATACAAAGGGTAAAGACTATGGCCCACATCATTGATGGAGTTTATCAAGCATCCTTTGAAATCAAGAGAAAGAAGGGAATGGGGCAAGGATTACAATCAGCTGGAAAATATAATTCATAACCCCTTTAGCTGTCCATACCCTTCTCCACACCTCCAAGCGGGAGGTCTTTACCACATCATCCAGTCTAAGTCCTTGAGGCTGTCATCTACCTGCCTCCAGATCACCTTAAAACACACATGTATTTCCCTTCAGACACCCTTGGCCTTCCACACCACCCAACCTCAACTCCCAAGCTATCAACTTGACACTACTAAGATCATCCACAGGGATGATCTTATCTTAGACCAACCATCACTCCAACTGTTCTCCCCATAAACGTTCTATGCTTTGTTCTTCTAATTTGCTTATATTATCCACTCTTTTTATCTAAATCATGAACCCAATTCCATCTTTTCTTGATATGGGGTGTTAGGGTTGGGTCAAAGCCTAATTTCCAATTTCCCCAGCAATTTTTTATCAAATACTGAGTTCTTATTCCAAAAACTAGGGTCTTTTCTCCATAGACTTAAATGCTGAAATTCCTTTTTCTTCTTGCCCCACTATTCTTCTATCTCTACCTCCTCTTCACTCCTAAAAGTATGCTTCATCTTTGCCCTAAGCTGTTGCTGTTATTATCAACAATAATAATAGCCAAGATTTGTATAGCACTTACTAAGAGCGAGGCTAAGCACTTTACAGTTATTATCATTTGATGCTAACAGCAATCCTGAGAAGTAGGTACTATTATTATCCCCATATTACAGATAAGAAAACTGAGGCAAGCAGCCATTAAGTGACTAGGCCTTTACAAAACGCTGTAAGGTTTACACATTGCTTATAAACATTCTCTCTTTGGAGCTTCACAATAACTCTGATTATCCTCATTTTACAAGTGAGGGGAAAAAAGTCAGAGGGATAAAGTGACTTGGCCACTGGCTCACAGCTAGTTTTAAGGGCAAGATTCAAACAACTCTTCCTACCCCTAAATCAGGACAATGAATCCGGCACATTACATCACACCACCTCAGTTGGACTACCTCTCGATCTCTCCTCCCAGATCAGCAACTCTATTCTAGCCTCACTTTACTGTAACCCTTCGAAATTTTGACTCTACAGTTGTCCAATTCAACTCTACCCCCAGCAGTGCCTTGTTTCTTTATCTTAATACTACCTCTGGGCTGTATCACTCCCCATATTCCACTCATCCTGCTGAGGTGCCTAGCACAGTGCTTTGCATACAGCAGATAATAAATAAATGTTTACTGACTGACTGACTGACAAATGAGGCTGGAAAAGTCACACCACTTTATAAATTCACTACAAATTCAGGTTCTGCATTCTCAGCTTAGCCCTTACTGCCACAGAGCAAAAGTTCTAATGTTCCTCAAATAGTTGGCCATCTCACTGACCCCTGCAGCTGCAAACTGTGTTTTTTCAAGTCTTTTTCCACTTGATAATGTTTTATAAATGGTGAACAGCTCCCCACAGAACAGAAGCTCATTGAGGACCATTTTCTTTTTCTGTCATTTAATCTCCAGAGACCCAACAGACTCAGTGGTTGTTCGGTCATTTTTCAATCATTTTGGAACCTGTGACTCCATTTGGGGTTTTCGTCACCTAAATACTGGAGAAGTGGTTTGTAATTTCCTTCTCTAGCTGATTTTACAAATCAGGAAGCTGAAGCAAACGGGGTAAAATGACTCGCCTGGAATCACACAGGTAGCATCTCAGGCCACATCTGAACTCATAATGAGGAGTCCTTCTGATTCCAAACCCTGTACTCTCATCTACTTAAGTATTACCTACCTGCCCCCCACCAGCATACATGAGTGTTTATTAATTTCTTTCATTTGTCAATTTAACTTTATTAATTCTTTTTTCTTTTTGCTGAGACAATAGAATTAAGTGACTTGCCCAGGGTCACACAACTAGGAAATGTTAAGTGTCTGAGGCCAGATTTTAACTCAGGTCCTCCTGACTTCAGGGTTGGTGCTCTATCCACTGTGCCAACTAGCTGCCCCAATTAATCCTCTAATTATTTTGTTGAAATGGACAGAAGATGGTCTCCTTGCTTTAGAGCCAAAAGGTGAGATTTAATCTGGTTCTAAAGATAGACAAAGCTCACAGGAAATAACCAGAGGATTACGTTATTGATCAAAAATGTCAGAAGTCCGGGGAACTCTGGGTTGCTCCACTCCCTTCCCACCTCCTTCCCAACATAAAAAAGCACAAGTCTTTTTCATTATGAAGAAAGTCTCCATTTATCCTTAACTGGCCCTTGCACCGACCATTCTAGCACCATCTCTTTGTGCTTAAATTTCTGGAAGGCCCCTACAAAGGGATTCCTGGGAGTCCCAACAATTTGGCTTCTATCCACGATTAAAAGAATTTTTCAATCACCAAAAACTTCCTCCTGGGTAAATGCAATGATGGCTTCTCTGGTCTGAGTATTCTTGGCCCCTTTATCCCCAGTAAACAATGGTAACCACCCCATGTTTCTCGAAATTCTTTCCTCCTTTAAATTAACTCTCCCTCCTCCCTCTCTCTGTCTCTCTGTGTATATCTGTCTGTCTGCTCCTCTCTTTCTCTCTCTGACATCCTTCTTTTTTAGCAGTTTTTACTATCCCATCAGACTTGTGAGATTGAAAGTCTAGTTTTTTCTTATTCTTCCTCTAAATGTTTAACATATACTGGATCACTTGCCATCTAGGGGAGGGTGTGAGGGGAAGGGAGGAAAAAAATTAGAACACAGGGTTTTGCAGGGGTGAATGCTTGAAAATTAGCCATGTATATATTTTGAAAATAAAAAGCTTTAACTAAAAACAAATATATACATATATATATATTTATATATATGTATATATTTTCACTGCACATGTTTAACATATATTGGATTTCTTGCTGTCTGGGAGGGATGGAGGGGGTAGGAAGGAGAAAAATTTGTAACAGGGTTTTGCAAGGATGAATTTGAAAATCATCTTTCCTTGTATTTAAAAAAAATTTTTAATTAAAAAATAAAAAAGATATATATTCATTTCTATTATTTAAAAATTTTTTAATAATACAAATGAATATTTATATATTCACTATAATAATGTTTAGAAGGATTGCACATGTTTAACCTGTAACAGATTGCTTGCTGGCTGGGAAAGAGTGAAGTGAGGGAGAAAAATTTGGAAAATAAGGCTTTAGAAAGGTGAATACTGAAAACTATCTCCTGTATGTTTTTGGAAAAACAAAATATTTATATTTTATTTATATATATATATATATATATATATATATATATTTCACTCTCATACATTCAATAATCATCTCCACATATAAGATCACTGTTCTAAAGTTGAAAGGTCACTTAGAAGCCATCTTCTCCACCCATCTCTTTTAATAGGGAGGGAAACTGAGGCCCAAGGAGGAAAAAGGACTTTGCTAAGGTCACACACATAGTATCCTAAAGCTATAACTAATAGGGACAACAGAGGCCACATTTTACAGAAAAGGAAACTGAGTTCTGGGGAAATAAAGGGGCTTGCTGAAAGTCACATAAAAAAATCTCGGCTCGATCAACCAAATCATTTCCAGTGGACCAGTAATGAACTGAACCAGCTATACCCAGAGAAAGAACTCTGGGAGATGACTAAAAACCATTACATTGAATTCCCAATCCCTATATTTATGCCCACCTGCATTTTCGATTTCCTTCATAAGCTAATTGTACAATATTTCAGAGTCTGATTCTTTTTGTACAGCAAAATAACAGTTTGGTCATGTAAAAAAAAAAAGAGTAGCTTCTGCTTATCAGGGTGTTGCAAGGATCAAATAAGATGATGTATATAAAGTGCTTTATAAAACTTAAAAGTACTATGTAAATGCTAATATTATTATATAAATGGAGAAAAAGAATTACTTTTGAAATTCAAAAAAAAAATCTCAGCTCTAGAGCTGGAAGGAGCCTCAGAAGCCATCTAACCTCCAAGCCCCTATTTTACAGTGGAGGAAACAAAGCTAGATAGCAAGGTCCCTCAGGCACTAAGCATCAGAGAGAAGATTTGAACATTGTTTCATTCCAGAACCAAGGCTCTCTTCCCTATGAAACATTTGCTCGATTGTGTATCTTCAGCGCTGACCTTTTAGCCTCTTTCTTTTGGTAGCTCAGTCACATCTAAGTCTCAACAACAGAACTCATTCTTTTCCCCAATACAAGATATGCTTACCCTACCCTAGGAAAATCAATCTCATTACTCTATCGGCACACTTCCTATTTGTCAGGGTTTGCATTTAAGCAATATTCCGTCAAGTTTCCCGTGTATCCTTGGGGAAATATTTCATATATTTTGAGAATCTCGCTAGAAAAAAGTAAGTCACAAAGTTTCAATGTAATCATGGCTCAAAAGGCTTTGGAGAAAACATCTTGCTTATTTATTATCGCGTATACAAATGATTTCTTCTTCAATTTTACAATATCACTGAGATTATGATCAAATGCTCAGGTTAGAGCTATAGATCTCTCTACGATTGCGTGAGATGAATTTTGTTGCTATGAGAATTAGCAACTTTATATAAAATAACTAGATTCAAATTAGCTGGCACTGTTTTAAAAATCATGTTTCCTTCCCAGGAAATGAAACCAAATATTTTTACTCATATACAGCTTTTTAAACAAAATTAATTTTTTCCTCAAAAGTAGAAAACCTTCTTAGTATCAATAAGCCCCTGGGTACAATTTTCAAATTCAGAAAAAGTCACATAATGAGTAAAGGATAACATAAGAGGATAATATAAAAAGGATAACATGACAAGGGTAATTCTACAGTTAAAAGACAGCTAGGTTTTCATTTTATCAGTTAGTCAAGAGCCAGGGACAGTGACAGAGCAGCATCAATCTATTGGTCATGCTGTAAACTAAAATGATAAAATCTCTGATTCATAATAAAATGGCCAAATATAAGAAAACATTTTAAATAATATTTATGAGGTTTTAAATTTGTACTCCAAGTTGCCAGGCTGAATAAGCACCAGTCTCACTGATGATATTGCCCCTGGGTTCCACTATATGGGGCTGCATTATACAAGAAATTATCCAAAGGTTTTTTTAGCACTTCTCTTTTAAGTCCATATCTTGGGAACGAGTCTAGCTATAAAATGACAGTCGGACTAATTCATCTTCAAACTCCTCTGGACTGCCTTATATCCATATGAGTAAGCCAGAGATATCTCAAACTTGGTAAGTCCCAAACCAAAGTCATTTCCTTTACCCCCACTTACCCCACCCTCCCCTATTACTGTAGAGGATAATAATTCCATGCTCCCAGTCCCTCAGGCTCCCAAAGCAGGGGTGGTTTCGCCTCCTCCCCCTCTCCCTCACATCCTCCCATCCAATCTGGTGCCCAGGTCCATCAGTTTCCTATCTGGAGCATCTCCGAAGCCCCCTCTTCTGACACTGCCCCCACCCAGGGGGAGCCCACATCCCCTCATATCTGGAGCCTATTGCAACAGGCTGCTTCTGGGGCTCTGACCCCTCTCTAATCTACCCTCCTCTCAGCTGCCAGGTGATTTTTCTACAGCACAGGTCCAATCATGCTACCCCTATTGAACAAACCTCCCAGTTTCCTAATATTTCATTGAATCGCCTCTCTTATAATCCTCTGATTAGCTTTTAAAGATTTTCTGAACCTGACCCCATCCTACCTTTTCAGTCTTCTTACACTTTCCTCCCCTCCACGTACTCTGGGATCCTGTGTCACTGGCCTCCCGGCTGTGCCTTGCAAAAGACACTCCACCTCCTGCCTCTGGGTATTTGCTGGGGCTGTCCATCATGCCTAGAACTCTCTCCCTCCACATCTCCGCCTCCTGGTTTCCGTGGTATCCTTCAAGTCTCAGCTAAAGTCCTGCTTTCTGCAAGAAACCTTGCCTGGTCCTCATTAAGCTTAGTGCCTTTCCTCTGAGATTATCTGCAGTTCGTTCTGGATATATATTCTTTGTATATAGCCATTTGCATGTTGTCTCTCTAATCAGATGGTGAGCTGAACTGCTTAAGAGATTTCTGCCTTTCTTCATAACCCTAGGACTTTACCACACAGCACATAGTAGGCTCTTGATAAATGATGGCTACTTTGATATAACTAAAGGTAATAGGTTAAGTTCCAATCAAATTTCATGATCATGAAAAGCCTGGCTTGATGATTTTAGGATGAGGCAAACAGACATAAGAGTCAGCGAGCCCTGGATTCAAATCCTCACCCCAAATTCTTAGCAAAATGAATGACCGTGAGCCAAGCACCTCGTCTCCCTGTGCCCCAGCTCCTCGTCTATAAAATGAGGTCCCCCCAGAGCCACCACCTGATGATCCCATAAGAACTTACAGTCTTGTCATTTAACTCACTTCAATAAAGAAAGATGGAAGAACTTAGGAAGTACAAGGCAGAAAAAGGCAACCGGGTCCGATTGGTAGAGTGTTGAGCTTGGAATCAGGGAGCCCGAGGTCTGATCGGGCTTCAGCCACATGCTATGTAATTCTGGGGGGCACTGTCACTTAGCACTGGGATGCGTCAGCCAAGTCCCCAGGGCTTCTCCACTGAGTCAGGGAGCCAGTGATCTGGATTGGCAGAAGGGTCCCCGAACTGAGGAAAGAACAGGTCCTTCGAGGACATGTGTACAAGACACTTTGTTAGGTACTGAGAGTACCGAGACAAAAAAATGAAGCAGTCCCTCTCCTCAAGAAACTTCTATTAGATAACTTGCCATCTAGGAGAGGGGGGTAGGGGGAAGGCAGAGGAAATTGGAACAAAAGGTTTTGCAAGGGTCAATGGTGAAAAATTATCCTTGCATACGTTTTGAAAATGAAAAGCTTTAATTAAAAAAAGGAAAGAAACATGTTCTATTGTAGGGTACAAATGAGCACTGAAAATTAAAAGCAAGCTAATTTGAAGAGAAAGAGCAATGACTAATAACACAAGATCAGGGAGGCTTCTCGGAGGCGGCAGCACTTGGCCTATGTCTTCACAGAAAGGAAAAACTAAGAGACCAGAGGCAAGCAGGACATGCATTAGAGGCACTAGGGCCGGGTGGCACAAAAGCAAGGTGATGGGAAACTAAAGGCAAACAGAGTTCAGAGAACCACTAATAATTTTGTCAGGATTTAAGCGCACAGCATGAAAAGAAATATGCAATGTCTAGAAGGGTTGGCTGGAGATTGTGAAGGGCATTATGTATCGTCAGGCTGATGAATCTGTACTTGCCGCCTAGACGAGAGGTAGCCATTAAACATTCTTGAACAGAGGTAAGGATAAGGTAAGACCTATGTCTCAGGAAGAAGGTTTTGGAAGCTGTATGGGTGGACCATAGAAAACTGAAAAAGCGTAATGGTTCAGAAGGTTATTAAAGCAATCCAAGCATATAGTAAGGAGGGTCTGAACTAGCCTGGTGGCCAAAGGAGTGAAGAAAAGGGGATGGATGCAAGAGACGATGGAAATCGATTTTCATAAGAGATAATTGGGAAATTCTGAGCCTTTGGGTCCCACAAACATACCTTTTGTTTCTCTCTATAATCTTCTCCTTCAAATTTGTACAGACTTGTTTCAGCATCCATGGTGAAATTTCTTAGAGAGCTCTCTCCCATTTTCTCCAACCGTTCGTTCATTTCTGCAGTCTAAAGATACATGGGAAAGCATGTTCAGATGGTCTAATTCTTCTATCTTCTCAACATTTTCCAACTCTATTTATATAATCACCACTTTGACCTGCCACGTCCAAACTGGCCCAATTACAAGACGGGATATGTCCAAGAAGACATACAAAAATAACCCTTTATCAAATATCAATCTGAACAGAAATTCTATTTGTCCTCAAGTATTACTCATTCACTACTGACCCACTATTTTCACCGATGCTTTCTCACCAGCTCTCAACAAATGACTGCACATTTATATTAGAATCTTTGTTCAATCCATTTTCTCTGAATCAGTTTATTTTTGTAGGAGATAAAAGCACATGTGGGGCAAGATGGCACAGTGGTACCATACATATGCCATATGCAAAACGTAATGGAAGATGTTAGGAACCGAAATCTCATAACAGTTAATACATATAAAATTATGATAGTAAAAACTGTATTAGTCTAACAATTAAGTAATGCTTTTAGCAAAAAAAAAAAAAATTAAACACAAATAGAAAAATATAAAATTCAACAAGTACATCTGCTCTTGGATATGGCTGACATTTAGGGGGATGAAACAAATGATTACAAGATTATCTGTAGAAGTGGCTACCTTAACAAAAAGAGAATCAGGTAAAAGAGACAAGGACTGGGGTTACCCTGTATTTTCTACATCCTCGGGATGGTAGCATCCCATCCCTTCATTCAAGTACTTTTCAAGTTGATCCCTCAATACCCCTCAGTAATCTCACTGGCAACAAAGATCCCCTCTGTGTATATCTGGTCTAGTTCAACTATTTTTCCCCATCTTTGACTTCTTTAGTACTTTCCCATTTCCTCTAGGAGCACATCTAAGACTATGGGATATGGGGTCCCACTATACTTAATGGCAAAAAACATTTGTTGCCACAACACTTAGTACTGGTCCAAAGTATGGGCTCCTCTGTGGTGGTCTAAGCAATTCAGGCTTCGATAGGAACTGTACTGAATGGTCTGAAATCCTTTCTAACAAGTATTCCAATATATCAATAATGAATAACTTCAGACCCAGTGCCCCAAACTCATTTTAAAAAAGTTGTTGTGATTGAAGCTGGCATTCAATAAACTAAGAAACACAGGCTACTGCTGGGAATGACTCCTTAATATGGACTAGTGAGACTATAAGAATGAAGACTAGGAGAAATTAGGTAAATAGAAACATCCTCTGCCATTTCAACAACAAGCTCCTGATAAATACGCCAATGTGTGAAGTACGCAGGGAAGCAATAGGAAGAAACAATGGGACAATTGTGATATAAAAAGAAAAAGGATCAATAAAATTTATTGTCCTAAAACATAATCGTTCATACATTTTTGGTCGAGACCAGATTTCCCTATATATCCCTGGCTGGACACAAAGCAGCCATTGGTGATTGAACCCACTGTTGACCATCACGGAAGCTTTGTCCTTGTCCTTTTCCCAACCTACACTGGGTCGCTTCTGCTTCTCTGCCTCAGTTCCCAGGAAGCCCCCCAAACTGGTGCAAGGCTTAAGACAGATGCCTAATGGGCATCAGAAATCCTACTGTTTCCCAGAACTACAGAGTTCAAGTGGTCCTCCAGCCTCAGCCTCCCTCGGTAGAAGGCAGACCAGCCCTAAAATATGTACTCGACAAGAATGAATTGGCTTGGAAGTACATCAAGTTCCAACTTTTTTCAAAAGGCATTTTGAGCTTTTATTCCCTCCTCCCATGAAGAGCAAAGCAAATTGCCCCTGACTAAAATAAACTCCAATTTCTCATAATAAACATAAAAAAGCGCTAAATTAAGTGGCAAAGTTCAATTTTTAAATTCTACTTTAACCAACCTTCTTTTCTCCTCTCTCTAAAATAGTTGTGATATCTTCGTCTGTCAGTTCACTATCTTTGGAAGCAAAAACGTGTGTGGCTCCATGGCGTATCATCTGCAGCATTTCATCTTTTGCCAACTTGTTGGACTGTTGATCAAGGAGCCGACCTAATATCAAAAGTAAAAACAACAGTCTTTAAATAAGAAAGAGCTTGGGTGTTTTTGTTTCTTTGGGACAGACTCACTATGTGCCTTGTACCTGCATCAGACTACAAGAGTTACTTCTAGACTCCAAGAGTCTTCCGAAGTGCCAGGAGGTTAGGTGACTTACCCATACTCACAAAGCCGGAACAGACAGGTCTTCTCTGTCTTCAATGAAAACCCTCTATGCACCTACGTTCCATCTCTCAATCAAGCTAGCACATTTAAATCACCAGTACGGGTTGGGAAGTTCAGAAAGTTGTCTGGGTTTAAGTTTTCTTCAAAGCTATCTTTTCTGCCACGTTTTCCACTCTGACACGACGTTCTTTGTCTAAAATTCTTTTAAAACCTAGGCTGGTATCATTTAGGGGGTTCAGAATTTCCTCTAAGAGCAGGCACTCCCTTATAACTGTTCACAGGAAAAACAACAGAACATTCTGTGCCCTGGAAGCCAGGTGTTCCAAATTACACGCTATTATAAATAAACCACTATCAGGTTAGCTGAGGTTCAAATATACAAGCTGCATATTAAGTCTTGGACAGATAAGACAGCTTAGAAATAATTATGTTTTCAAAGTGGATCCTTTTATCTCATCACTAAAACTGGCCCTCTTTTTTAAGCTCTGACCAATCTTATCAAAAAAGACATCTCAAAAGTAAAGGCCTTGAAATAGCAAATTTTCCCCAAGAACCAACTAAGGAATTAGATGGATATTTATAGACGCATATTTATACATATCTGTACATATGTATATACATACTCACACACAATTATGAATATTATGGAAAAGCATTTGATACCTTGCTGTATAACGATAGAGTCAAGTCTCAATTTGATCTCTGCTCTTTCTACAATCCTGTCTTCAACAGTGTTGTCGGTAATAAGGCGGAATACCCGTACTGGCTTCTTCTGACCAATGCGATGAGCTCGATCCTGGTAGAAATGAACGAAATGGATGTTACTGGGGATCCTGGGTCCAACTCTTAGTCTGCTTGAGAGTGCAGATTCTAACCAGATCCTTCAGCACCAGTCTCTCTATTCCAACTATCCTCCATTTGGCTGCCAAAATGTTATTCTTGAAAGCACAGGACTAAATGTGTCACTCCCCATTTACCCCATTCCCCAGGTAATAAACTTCACCGGCTCCCTTTTAACTGGAAGAGCAAAGGTAAAATTCTCTGGTTGGCAGTGAAAGCTTTCCATCTGGCTTCCTTTCTAGCCTTTCAACTTCCTTACATAGTTGTCCATTTTCTGCCATCCAATCGTACTAGCACTTCTTGCTGCTCCTCATGCATGACCCTATATCGCTAGTCTCCAAAGTCTTTGCACCGGCTCTCCCTCCTGACTTGAGTCTCCTAGAATTCTTGGAAAGTTACAGCCAAAAACAGCAAGCCGTTTCTGGTGTCGGCCATCCCAAGGTACCTTTCCACCTAAGGTTGTGTCTTATTGTGTACTGGATTATGCATATATTGCCTCCCCAATTAGAATGTAAGCTTCTTGAGGGTAAGGGCTGCTTTCATTTTTGCTCTTTATCCACTGTATTTAAAGGCACAATGACTGGAATATAGTAAATCTTAATAAATGTCTATGTGTGGCCAAAATCCCCCCAAAATGGAAATTCCATCTTTTTCCCTTCAGGAGAAGATGTCTGCTGTCTATACGTACAAGGAGACATACAGGCGGGGAGAAAAGAAATATCTGGAAAAACTTTCTGGAGATAAAGATATCAGGAGAGATTTTAAAAAAGCAAAGGTTCCAACAACTGAGGCTGAGTGAGAGTACTTAGGTACCAGGTAACCTGACTTTCACGCCTACAATGAATTACAAAAGCCAGTTACAAAGCAGGTGGACTTTTAACAAAAGAGCCAAAATATAGGCGCTGAGCTAAAGCCAGGGGCCTCCTACTTTGTTTTCCTAAGGGAGAATTTTTAGTGTAATTTGATGAGAGACAGGGGCGATGAGGGCTTAAGTGTCCTGTAACGCTAGATGATTATGGGGGGGAAAGGGAGGTGTGATCTCCTCAGGACTCAGGACAAAGGCAAAAGACACACACACCTCAGAGATCTCTGAGAAGCAAAGGAAAAGCTGGTATTTACCAAGTTTTGTAAATGCCCACAACCTAAAGAAGCAGAAAGAGCTTAAAAGGAAAGGGGCTAGAGCAAAAATGAAATACAAAATTTGCAATCCCTGTGTAGAAATATTAGGTATCAGAGTAATCCATGCGCAGAAACAGTTCTATTTCTGGACAAAACTGTTAAAAAGTATCATTAAAGTATAGTAACAAAACACAGGCCCGGTATCTGTTTTATAAATTTTAATCCTACTAGGGAGGAAAAAATGTTAAGAGACGAGCTTCCAGCTCCCTGGTAACATTTCAAGGCAATGACTCCAGGAGATATTAAGGGCAAGGACTAGGTTGGTTCATTGGATACTCTGGGATCTCTCAGGTTTGGAAAATTCTTTCAATAAACGAGAATATCAATTATGGAGAATTTTCCCATCTATCAGTAAATCTGGAAGTACTTATTCAAGTCTCACCTCCCATCTAAACCCTTCTATTGCTCCAAGGAGACTGAAAGACAGGAAGAAAGGGCTTAATATTGTTAGTAGCATGGAAACTGTCCGTGGATTATCATATGCCCATTTTGGAGATGAGCCAAATGAGGCTCAAGTGACTTGCCCATAGTCACACAGCTACCGAGAATCAGAAATGGGATTCAAACCCTAAATCTCTCCTTACTCCTACTGTTGGAGCCTTTTCTCTCATCACACTACTGGCTTCCTTTCTAAGTTTCAGTTTCCAGCTCTGTAAAATGAGGGGATTAGACTAGATGGCCTGAAGTTCCCTCCCAGCTCTCATTTTAGGTATATTAATGTTCATTAACAGGTTGATCCAAAAAAAAAAAATCAATCAACTGACAGATTTCACCATCAAGGATTTTATACATTTTAGGCATAAGAGGAGTAAATCTGTTGTTTTCATATTTCTAAAATTCATTTTCCCCCAATTTCACACTTATTTATTCAAATGATATGGTAAATAATTTCATAGTTTGAAAATGATGGGCAATTCCTAATTTGTTAAATGCCCATGATGATATGGGGAAGATGGGCATTCAAAAAAATTGCCTTTCCTTTAACCTATGCTGGGGGCCTTGGACCGTAAGGCTTATAAGTCTAGAAAATGGGTACCAGATGTACTCCTCAAACTGAATGAAGGACCTGACAAGGAACAATCCATTCCAAACTACACCCTCAGCAGTCCCCAAAAAAGGCCTTCCCTCTTCTCTCTTCCTTCTCCCCCTCTTTTCCTTTTTTTCTCCTCTCCCTTCCCCCTCCACCTTCTTTAACAAACTCAGGGCTCTGAATAGCCAGGAAGGACTCTAGTCAAATCCTTTCTAAAAACAGCTAATTGATTTGAGCAGAAAAGGAATAAGGTAGAGAGCCAACCAGTAATGACCTGCACAAAGGAGACTACGACTTCTCAAAAGAAAACAGCGGCCTGCCTTGCCAACGCAAGATACGTGAATGTTGGACAATGCCAGTTACAAATACAGACAAATGATGAGAGAATGCGAAAAGTGGAAAACAGCCAAGGACATTTATATTTCTTTGCCTTAAGAATGGAATGGACACACTTGGGCCAAAGGTTTAGAAAAGGTCGCATGATGCAGGGAGCTTCTGGGTAACCTACTTGCCAGCCTCTATGATAACGATAGGAAGGCTTCACTCTGGATGGACTATAGCGCTTGGAAGGGATCTCAGAGGCCATTAAGTCTAACCCTCGTCAATTTATAGAAGGGGAAACTGAGGTCCAGACAAGGGAAATGACTAGCCCTTGATTAATGTAGAAAATGGCAAAAGTGAAATTTGAACTCAGGACCTCTGACTTGAAATTCACTTATCTTTCTGCTACAGATTTTTGACCCACCCCCAGGAAATCATAATCTACCTTCTTATATTTACCCTACAACACAGAAATACCTCCCATAGGGACAAAAAGGAACCATCAAACTTGAGTGGTTTAAGAGCAGTGAGAAAAAAATACAACAAGATATTAAGGCCCAGGGTTGTATTTACCTACAGGCTCAGTTTACCAAATAATCATTTCAGCTGTCTAGCCCATGGCCACTAAGGAAAATTTTCACTGTAGTCTGCTCATGAAAAAAATCTCACATCAGAAAATGTCTTTACTCTGGAGACAGAAAAAGGCAGCAAGCTGGGGACACGGTATTTGAGTCTTCTGCCCTCTGCAACCCTAATGCTAACCCTAATGAAGGTCTTCATTTCCTGAGGACACAGCAGCTGGGCAGAGCCTGGGAGGGTGCTGCATAAGCAGACTGGCATTAACGAACATAATGACAAAATGAACAGCGAGTGGGTAATGTCACAAGTAGATTGTCCACACTTGGACAATTAAGAGTCGACCATAATCCAAAACACTCCCCTGCCTCACATCCAGGGGTATGCGAGGGCCAGTTTAAACTCAGATGATTGCTAAATCTTCACTGTGATCACTTCCACAGAAATGGGGAAGGTTCCAAATCAGGGCATGAGCTAGTGCTTTGTTGATTATCCAGACTTGAAAAAGTGTTAAGAGAAAATGGTTATAATGTAAATTTATCCTTAAAAGTGTGTTCATGGGGGGGTTGGGGGAGGCAGCTAGGTGGCACAGTGGATAGAGCACCAGCCCTGAAGTCAGCAGGACCTGGGTTCAAATCTGGCCTCAGACACTTAACACTTCTTAGCTGTGTGACCCTGGCAAGTCACTTAACCCCAATTGCCTCAGCAAATTAAAAAAAAAAAAAACAGTGTTCATGGCTGTTTTTTTTTTTTTTTTATGGAGAGTCAGTAATTAAACATTTACAAATACTTCTATTTCCAATTCAGATCACCTCAGGAACCACATTACAACACAGACCACTGACTCCAAATGAACAGACCCATTTCAAGGTGACTTACCATAGCTTGCAGGTCAACCTGTGGGTTCCAGTCTGAATCATACAGTATAACCACATCTGCAGTGGCCAAATTAATGCCAAGCCCTCCGGCTCTTGTACTCAGCATAAAAATGAATTTGGTACTGTTAGGAGCATTAAAGACCTCGATTGCTTCCTATGAACAAAAAGTAGAGAAAGATCCAAAATGTGGCAATCTCAAAAACATATAAAGTTATTTACACTCACTTTCAAATGCTTTCTTTCACCTGCAGAATGTTCTACATACCATACTCTACGTGACAGCATAGAAAGCAAATCATTCCATATATTTCAACAAGACTACATGATGACCAATTCTGATGGGCGTGGCCATCTTCAACAAGGAGATCAACCAAATCATTTCCAATGGAGCAGTAATGAACTGAACCAGCTATGCCCAGAGAAAGAACTCTGGGAGATGACTAAAAACCATTACATTGAATTCCCAATCCCTATATTTATGCCCACCTGCATTTTTGATTTCCTTCACAGGCTAATTGTACAATATTTCAGAGTCTGATTCTTTTTGTACAGCAAAATAACGGTTTGGTCATGTATACTTATTGTGTATCTAATTTATATTTTAACATATGTAACATGTATTGGTCTACCTGCCATCTGGGGGAGGGGAAAAATTGGAACGAAAGGATTTGCAACTTTCAATGCTGAAAAATTATGCATGCATATATCTTGTAAATGAAAAGCTATAATAATAAATAAAAAAAGAAAGCAAATCATTCCTAACTTTGAGGACAGTCCTTCAGGGGTCCATGGAATTCTATGGCAACATGATGAGGCCAATGGCCCCTTCTCAGAATGTTTTTAATTTCACCAAATAAAATACATAGCATTAAAAATGAAAATATCCACCAGCCCTGAAGTCAGGAGAACCAGAGTTCAAATCTGGCCTCAGACACCTAACACTTCCTAGTTGTACGATCCTGAGCAAGTCACTTAACCCTAATTGTCTCAGAAGGAGGGAAGGAGGGAAGGCGGGAAGGAAGAAAATATCGTTTTTTCTCCAATCAACATTGACAGATCCTAGGAGTATCCTAGCAATAGAGATGAGTATACAAAATGGAGACACAGCTAGAGATTTAAACTGTCATTCCGTCTACATAGCATCGGTATGGTGTTGTGGAAGAACTGGAACATGGGCCTAAGGAGAGGAGAAGGTAATCTGTGGGGAGTGGAAGAATAACAGAAACCTCAATCCTGCATCCTACTAACTAGGAAACAAAAGAAATGTCAGTTTAGAAGTTGATTATCCCACTGAAAAGGGGGAAAAACTAGAGTTGGTGAAGACAAGGTGGTTTGTCTGGGAACACAGAAAACATATATATGTTATAAAATAAGCTCATGGGCCAATGTACATGTCCAATGGACATGTGATGGGGAGAGCCATCTGCACCCAGAGAGAGGACTATGGGAACTGAGTGCACATCACAACATAGTATTTTCACCTTTTTTTGTTTGCTTACTTTGTTTTCCTTCTCATTTTTTCCTTTTTCATCTGATGTTTTCTGTGCAGCATGATAAATGTGGAAATATGTAAAGAAGAATTCTACATGTTTAACCTATAATGGGTTACTTGCTGTCTAGGGGAAGGGAGTAGAGAAGGGAGAAAAATTTGGAACACACAGCTTTTGTATGGGTGAATGTTAAAAATTATCTTTACATGTATTTTGAAAATAAAAAGCTATTATTTAAAAAAAGAAAAAAATTATTCCTTCATATCCAACTCAAAAGTAAATTTTAAAAAATAAAATAACTTGATGGTCTATGTACTGCCCAGCTCCTTAGAGCTGATGGGCTCAAGATGTGAGAATGAGACATACATGGACCAGGGTGGGAACTGCTTTTATGTATGCCTGTGTATACCCGTCCTAAGGGTTGGGGTTTTTTCTATTTGTCTTATAAATTGTGTGGGGGGGGGGGTCAGATTTTTTCATGTGCAGCAAGATAAGTGTGTTAACATTTATTTAAGAAATTGAACATGTTTAACCCATACTGGATTACTTACTGTTTAACAGAGAAAGGGGGGGGGGAGTTGGGAGAAAAATTTGGAACACAAGGTTTTGCAATGGTGAATGCTGAAAATTGTCTTTGCATGGATTTTTAAAAATAAACAGCTATTATTTTAAAAAAGAAAAAAAGACATCCCTTCATATCCAACTCAAAAATAGATATTGATTGATAGGCAGACATATAGATAATAGACAGACACACTCAAATAAAATAAAATAACTTGATGGTCTACACTGCCCACCTCCCTAGAGTTGATGGGCCCAAGATGTGACATATATGGACCAGGGTGGGCACTTCTTTTGTATCTGCCTGTGTGTATCTGTCCTAATGGTTGGGGTTTTCTGTGTATCTCTCCAATTGTGGGGGTCAGATTTTTCATGTGCAGTATGATTAAGTGTAGAAATATTAATAGAAGAAATAGTATGTGTTTAACCCATACTGGATTACTTGATGTGTAATGGAGAAAGGTGGGGGGGGGGGGGGGGGAGAAAAGAGGGAGGAAAATTTGGAACACAAGATTTGCAAGGGTGAGTGCTAAAAACTCTCTTTGCATGGATTTGGAATAGAAAAAGCTAGTATTAAAATAAATTAATAAATAAGTTGGGGGTCAGGGTTGTGAGAAGGAAAGAAAACATTGAGTTTACTATTTGAAGAAAAAAAGAGAAAAGAAGAAAAAAGCTAAAAAAGCTTTAGCATTTGGGAATATGAAGCAAAGACAAAGGAAGAGGGGAGGCGGTTTCTGTCTAGGACTGCAAACAGGAGGTAAGAGATAAGTTGGGTAAGTGCTTTAGGCCATTCTGTGGAGAGCCTGGACACCAAGGTCACTGCTAATCTTGGTCCCAAGGGGTTCAGTGATAAAGAGTATTTCTCTGTCCATAGAGAGACCGTGGGATCTCCACCCTCTTGGCTGAAATGGTCTGTTTTTCTTTTTAATACGAAAGGATTCTACAGGAATGAGGGAATGATTAAAAAGAAACTATTATAAAACATAATAAAATATTGCTGAAGGCATAGAAAAAATAAAATTGTCAACGTGGGAAACTTTATCGGGCCTCAGCAGTAAGAGAGATGAGGAGCACCCACAGATTTGATTCAGTGGCCCAAGGTCATGCAACTAAGAAAGGTCACTGAGAAAGTCTTCACCCAAGATCTTCTCAATCCTAAACTCAGTATTCTATCCAATATACGAAACTGCTGCTTGAGAAAAAATGACTTTAAAGGACAACTATAGACTGATCAAAGTTACAGACAGAAAAGGAGGCTCACTGACAAAGTCATTCAAACATGCAGAGTCCACAGACAGGCGAGGAGCCCGATTAATGGAAGGCTGTGACAATGAAAGCAGATTCAAATCAAAGATCAGAGATCAGAGATACAAGTGGGAATTTTTTCCAAAAAAAAAAATGAACAAAAAGGACAATTGTAGAGCTAGAATTCGGGCACAACATAAGGTTTTTGCGACAGGATAGCTGGGACCTCTAGCTGTGATTTTATTAATATGGGGAATTTCTGTTTGCCAATGCAGGTTGACACTTTCTCTGAACTCACTGTCTTGTAGAGATGCCTAGAACACTGACCGGATGAGTGACTTACCCAGAATCCCACCATCAGTACGTTAAAGGTGACCCTTGAACTCATGTCTTCCCAGAAAAGACGGAGAAATTATGTCAAGTGGCTGTGAAATGATAATGGGAGATGAGAAAACTCCCATTGAACATCCTCAGTTTTCTCACTTAAATAAGAGAGTAGGTCCTCAGATGAGAGAGAGATGGGAGATGATGAGATGTGGAGGGGTTGAAGTGGGAAAAGAAGAGTAAGAGTGGTTTCTGTGAAGGATGATGAGATAGTCAATTTGAGAGGAACAAGAAGATGGCCTTGCTCCAGTGAGGGCCCAGTTGAAGCCAGATAACATGAATTTGTAATGTACCTCATCAGCCAGCTGTGACATTTCCTCTGGCTTGTGAGGAGGGCACAGGAAGTAGATTACAGAAATAATCCAGGGCTGAGGTCCAGCAAATAAAGCCCAAGTGAGAAAGCAGGGAAGGAATTTAAGAGCAGAGGATAATAGAGAAGTCACTGGCCATTGGGTTACACCAGGAAAGGAAAGAAAAGTGACGTCAGAACAGGGGTGATGGCCAGAGAAAGTACCAGGGAGTGGAGGAATGGGAGTCTTGAAAAAACAACTATAGGAAGGATGAAGAAAAGAGAGATGGAGAGAGAGGAATTTATGGTCAGAAAAATGTCAGAAGGATCCAAGAAAAAGGGATTCTTCTGCTTAGTTCTGTCTACATAATTATAGTTGGGTCATCTCTTAAAGTTTTGGTCCTGCTTATCTTTTTTAAAGAAAATTAACACTTTCACTCTGGTCTGGAAGCCATCACTGTCTTCACCACTTGTACATAAAACCTTCTTATAATAAAATTGATTCCCCATGAAAAAAAAATAAACCCTCTATGCAAGAGAGCTATTTCGATATTCTGATTTCATTCATTTAACACCATGACTCAAGTTTGCCCTTTTTTAATTTTTGGATTTCTGAAGAGTTTTGACTTAGCATTTATTTCTCTGCTGCTACCATATAATTGGCTTAATAATTGTTTGAGCAATGAGAATGACCTAAATCTAATGTTTTCTTCTAGAAAGGGCTGTCAAAAACAACAATAAACTTTACTTTTTAAAAGAAATGTTTCATATATGTAGCAGAATGGACAAAACCAAAAGGAATGTGTCATTTTCTAATCAGGGAATAGGGTAATAGCAAGATCCAGTGTGTGGTCTGCCCTAAGCGTGGCTGAACAGGAGAAAAGGAGAAGGTCCCAGGGATTAGGGAAGCTGAGGAAAATGGGAGTTTGAGGAACCACCGACATGGATATTAAAGTCCCTTAGCATAGCAATCTAAGGGCAAAAGCTAGGGAGGGAAAGGTGGCCATTTCACATGCTGAAACCCTTGAGAAATAAATGAGAATGATTAAGGGAGGCAAATAAATTACAGCCATTATAAGATGCACACAAACAGAGCATAGGAAAAGAAAATCAGAGCTAGAAGGGCAACAGAGCAAAGGAAAAGAATATCAGAGCTGGAAGGGCAACAGAGCAAAGGAAAAGAATATCAGAGCTAGAAGGAAGAGTTTAAGAGGGCATCCTCATTGTAGAGATGAGGCAACTGGACAAAAGAAGAGGTCACACAGCATATTTAGGGGCAGATGGAGGACAACCGAGGTCTTCCAGGATTTCTAGTTCCCACTACTGTGTCCACACCACTATTCAAAGTCCTAGAACAGCGAAAGATTAAATGTAACCAGTGAAAATAACAACATCATAAATGGAAATCCACTTCAAAGTGGAAAACACGAAGGGGAAAAAAACATTGCTTAATCAAGCTGTGAGGGTGGACACCTGCTTAACCTCTCTCACCTCTCTTTCCCCATGTGGTGTCTGTCCGTCTAGCCGACAGTACTCATAACCCCGCCACATGCAGTAATCCTCCAGGATATCCAGTAATCGTGTCATCTGGCTGAAAATGAGGACTCTTGACTCTAAACATTTTCAAAAAATAAAAACATGCAAAATTGAAAAGGTCATCTCAAAATAAGAACATGACATGCCAAACGAAAGAGCAAGAATACATCTTAAGTTGTTCAGAATCCAATTCAAAATGCATGTTGATGTTTTAAATTCATTAAACTTTATTCCAGGGACAAGAAAGGCTCAAAACTGGACAATGTTATTCCCATACAAAAGGTTCGCAAATAAATATTCTCACCCTGTTCTTTGAGTTTGGCCAGCAGTTTATCCAGTGCCACCATTTTACCACTGTTATTGACAATATGAGCATCAGTTGTATATGGTGGGCCAGGCTCAGCACCGTCAAACAGGTAGGGATGATTGCAACATTTTCGCAATTGCATGAGAATATTCAGCAGTCTCATTTTATCCGTCTTTCCAACTGAATTTAAAATATCAATATCTTTCATCAGAATTCGTGTGTACCTGTAATTTTGGAGGCACAATATAATTAAATGATTTAGTAAAAGGTTCGCTAATTCCATGAAGCAGCATTTCCTTAGTAGCTATTTTAAATTTCGTTTTAAAATAATGAGATTTCTATCAAGATTAAATTCAATCAGGAAAAAAAGGGCAAAGAAAAAAGAAAAGTTATGGGGAGACACGTATGGACTTGAACACAAAACTATTTTTCTATCATTTAAACCCATTTCTCCTTGCTTTAAATTCATCAATGAGAATGGAGATCCATTGGTAGCTAGGTGCTATAAAATGCTTTTTCTTATACTTGCATGAGGTTATCTAGTTCTAGGCCTTGGCTTCCCTCATTTGACCTAAACATCCTCAGTTCCTCCAATTGTCCTTCAGAGGTCATTAGCAATCTCTCAACCTTTTGCAAGTCAAAAGGGGATTAAAGGGCAGATCCACCACAATCACAAAAGCACCTCAGGGCTCATTTCTAATGTTCATTAAAATGAGACTGGATTCTTTTCTTAATGCCATTAAGCAATTGCTCTATCTTGCCAGTGGTTCATTAAGACTCTCTATTCCCTCTCAATTTCCTCCATATTTACACTTGGGTAATCATCTCACTCTCCACTTATGTAATGATAACCAGTTTTCTTCAACCTTAATAGAAAAGTTTCATGTCAAGCTTATTCTAAAATTTTAAAGCTGAATTTTATTTCTGGAAACAGAATATAAAACGTAAGTTATGAAATTAAAACAAAATTAAGACGCTACCAGGTAAAGTTCAAAGAGACAAAACTCTTTTAGACAAATATATGAACATTAAGTAAAATTAAAGCTTACCATTCTCTTTGCATCTTACTCAGGCCAAGGTAAATTTTTACTTCCTTTTTAGGAGGTAGAGTCCTTTCAACTTCAGCTTTTATACGCCGTAACAGAAATGGTTTTAAAACCTAAAGTGTGAAATTTTTCATGAAAGTTTATAAGACATTTAATACAACAAGTTATATATATTTACATGATTTTAACCAACATTCTAATTGTGAATTTTCCTGTTCTAAAGTTTAGGGCAGCATGTGACAGGCCAACAGCGGTTGTTTAGGTATGCCCTCCGGCAATCAAGCCTCATATTACTGCTGGGATTTACCCATCCAGAACCAGTGGGCCAAATGAAAGTCTCCTGATCACAGTGTCCCACTCCAAATAGCATATCCTGACTATAGGACATCCCTAGATCCACAGTATTAAAGAATAAGCAATTGGGAAGCCTCCAAGGAGATCTTGAGCTACAGAAGTACTGGTAAATATGAGTAGGGGAATACAGTGAAAATAAGATAATTCATTAGGAGACTTTGGAATGAATCTCACTTCATACTAGATAGATATTTAACCCTTACTTTTCTGTATATCAGATAAACAAATCACTATAAGAGAGTAATATCTCATGCACCAGTGGTTCTCAGACTTTTATTCTCAGTATCTTTATACTTTAAAAATCATTGATGATCTGGTTTTGTTTCTGTGGGTTAGAGTTACAGATATTTACTTTATTAGAAATAAAAACAAATTTGGAATTTTGGATTTTCTGGATCGTACTTTGAGAAGTACTGAAATACCCTACCTATTTCAAAAGAGTTGTTGTAGGTGAAGCCCCAAAAGAAATGTGAGAATATTATTTGTTATCCCGAACCATAGTAGGTCCCAGAAAACTAGTCAAATCCTGAGCTTAACTGGGGTTCTACTCCAAAAATGAGATGACCAGACAAAGTCAAAAGTTTCCCAGTGGATGATTTAGTTGAGGAGCTTCTCTAGGAAATGCTCAGAGATCCCAAGGATCTAGACTGAAATAAGAGAATTAGTAAACCTAGATTAGAATGGGGGAGAAAGAAGTTGCAAATGACCTGCCTGCTCTAGATAATACATACTCAAGACCATTGTGGATGGGATCATAAAAACTCTGCTTACAACTAATAATATAACATCACCTCCAGGCATTCAAAAGCTAACCCTTTTGACTAAAAGCTAACAAATTTGACTATATATATAAAATCACATAAAATCTCCTTTTAACTTCACCTTTATCTCCTCCTGGGAAAGAGAGAATGCAAGTCTCATCAATCCTACTTTTACAGATTAAGAAACTTGAGTCAGGGAATGGGCAAAAATAACAGTATCACACAACTGGCTAAAAGCAAAATCTCCTGACTCCTAGTCTGACCTTCTTTCTACTAGTAAGTTGGGGAATACAAGTATGTACCAGCTGCTCTCCGAGCAGATGGCTAATGGCTTCTCTCATAGTGATGAGCTACCTTGTGTACATGTAGCCTTTGGCACATATCCCATAAGTCATCAGACCTTTAGTTCCATAATGTCACCAGTCCTGATTATTAAGAGTTCCAATTTTTCATTGTAAAATCATGAATTAACTTGAAACAAATCATGAGGACCTTTCCAGGTTTTGTTACTTCCAAAAAAAATGAAGAAAGAACTTGACATTTAGTAGGACAAAGGACCGGTATCAAGCCTTAGACTAAAGAGGTAAAAAATTTAGTTTGAGATCATTCTGCCTGGCTTTTACTTGCTGGATATGACTAAAGGAATGTCAGTTCACGTTAATCAAGGAGAGGCTTTCTAGTCATTTCATCATAGAAGACCAGAGATGGGATAAGTGACAGGTAGCCTTGAAGAGTAGAAGACAACAAGCCGGTGGCAGGGAGAAACAGATACATGGAGATCAACAAAGACATTCTCTCTCCTGGTGGCACCAGAGAATGCTGCTGCCCTTCCAGTCATATTCCCTGGCTCCACAAAGCCAATTCTCCCACTGATGATATATACAGAGATATTTATTTGGGGGAAAAGTGTGCCCCAAGTTTACAAATGGAATGTTCTATCGTTATTCTTATTATTGCATGCTATACTTCTTATCATGCTTTTCAACTAAATGTCATTACTTTGGACTAACTTTCTGTGGCTGCCTAGGAAAAGTAAACATATCAATCTGTAAGGACTAATAAAAGATATGGTTTCCAGTAAAGGTGGACCCACGGAGTCCCTTGAACTGAATTTTCTGGGAATTTAACAAATGAAAGGGGCTTCCTGAGGTCCTACATTGTGGGGAAATAAATTGGGATATCCCTTTGAAATACCTGCAAGGATGGTGTAAAAAAATAAATCACAATTCAACAAGAATATTAAGTAATATAGTAATAATAATAAGTAATAACTCAATAGTAATAGCTACCATTTTTATATTGCTTTAAGGTTTGCAAAATGTTTAACAAAGCTTATTTCATTTGATTCTCACAATCCTGGATGGTACTAGTACTAGTATTAGTACTAGTACTAGTACTAGTACCATCTATTACTATCTCCATTTGACAGATGAGAATACTAAGGTACACAAGAGAGGAAGAAAAAACTGATAAAATGCTTACTACATACCAGGGCCTGTGTTAAACACTTAACAAAGAGTCTCTCATTTGATTCCCACAATAACCCTGGGAAGTTATTAGCACAAGAAGCAGAAATGGACAAAGGCTAAGTGATATGCTCAGGATGACACAACCAGGAAGGGTCTGAGATGAGATAGCCCTAGATGACCTATCGCTGCCCCACCTTTCCGCCTCAACCGTCCAGTAATCCAAGGAGTACTGAACTAAGTACTAAGTAAGAGGGAGCCAACAGATACTTGTATGTTTGTGTTACTAAGTTCATGCTGAGTGTCCATCCTGTGAGCCACTCAATTGCTTGACCTGGTGTGACCACCAAGCTTTCATGAGTTCCCCCTCTAGAAGAATCCAATCTGCCTTAGAAAAAACTGTTCTGTTTATAAAGGAACACAGATATAAGAGAATGTCTCCTCAGGTCTTGGACTATTTGAGTCACTTTTATTGAGATTTTATAATCCCAATATATACACTACATAAAAAAACCCTGTTTTATCATTGAGAGGTTTATTGATTTGTGTAGCATCACACAGATAATACGTATCTGAGGAGGGATTTGATCTCAGGGCTTTCTGACTCCAGGCTTGACAGGCTATTCACTGAGCCACTTCGCTGCCATTTCCAAACCCCCTTATACCTGACAGGGTCCCAGTTATTTGACAGCAGTTAGTTTGTCCGAGGAAACAAAAGGAAACACACACAAGACAATCCACTTCAAATCACAGCCTCAACGTGTTGAAACCTTGGAGCTCTTTCAGGGAATCTGACCCAAAATGAGATCTGCAGCTTTGGGACCTTTCTTGTAGATATTCTACAGGACTGAGAGTGGTAGAACGGTACCGCTCAACAAGAGCTGACAAAGGGGTCAAATCTCATCATTTCCTGTCTGTGTGACCTGGGACAATCCCTTCCCCTCCCTGAGTCCCAGTTTCCAATTCCTACAAATGAGGGAGTTAAACTAGATGGCCTCTAAGATCCTCATTGCTCTAAGTCAAAGCTTCTCAAATTATGGTTTGCAACCAGCTATGGGGACTCATAACTGAATTCAGGGATCATGATATCATGATTTATTATCAGTAAATGTTTGATTTGAATGTCTCTCTTATATACCAAAATACACAAGGCCATGTAAAAATCTCTCAGGTAAAAAGGGTCACGAATGGAAAAAGTTTCAAAAAGCTTACTTTAAGTCAATAAGCATATATATAACTGGGAACAAAAGGGAAAAATCTAGCCAGGCCACAAAGACAAAGGAGGATGGGAACGTTGGAAAACAATGGGGAAGATAATTTAAAAGTGTTTTGCAAGTCTTGAAGCATGGTATAAATGATACTTCTTCTTATTAATACAACAGTGGGGAATAAGTAGGAATTAGGGAGGATGTGTGAGGCCTTCCATGTGAAAGAAGTTACCGGGAGCACTGTGAACAATGGACAGAGGTGTCACATGTTGCAGTCAGTAGCTCCCGTTGTCATAACAACAGTAATCCCACACCTCCAGATGTTAAAGCTAGGGATGGAACCCACGCTATTAGGCTAACAGTGCTACTGAGGGTGAACAGAACTGAGAAGCTGGGATTGCTACAGAAAGTGTTGAACTTCATGGCCTCAATTGTTGCGTGACTGGTGTCCAGAGCACCAGATAGTTTGAAAGCAGCAGAAAGTCACATAGGACAAGAAGTAAGGGAATGACTCCTGAGGACTTGTCTCTTGGGGGGGAATGATGCCTTCTCATTGAAACAATGGAATTAGTCACAGCAGTGGAATGGGGTGCTAGAGCAAATGGTACCCAGTTCCACCCATGGCACCAATAAACAGTGAAGCCCAAGGACATCTGGGGCAAAAGACAATCCCTGAGTTAGTGGGGAGCAGATTCTCCTACCCCAGCACGCTGATGGATGTCTCTAAGATGTGTGAGACTTGTATCTGATGTATACACAACAAAAGCCAGTAGCCGATTTCTCTTGTGCAAGAGAATTGTACAAATATGCTTCTACATATTGGCTTTAACATATATTTTAACATGTAGAATATAATATATATTGGATTGCTGGCCAGCTAGGGAAGAGGATGGGAGGAAGGAGGGGACAATCTGAAACACGAGGTTATGCAAGGGTCAATGTTGACAAATTATCAGTGCATAGATTTTGAAAATAAAAAGCTTTAAAAAAAATTTTTAAAAAAGCTAGCACCCTGCATTGCATTCTGGCGTGGGGGGAGAGAAGTACCAGCAGTGATTAGGATTGGAGACCATTCTAGAAAAGAAAAGAGAGGGACAATAAAGGCACCATCCTGGTGGTGGCAGGTGATGGACACCAGTAGACCCAACCAGGCTCTGGGAAGCTTCTCCAGCCATTGGGGTGCGATGGGACAGGTTTGTCTCTGTATATGGCCTCCCTGCTAGGAGCCACTCTGATCATGAGAGAGTCTTTGCAATTACCCAATAGGGTACGGCAAGAATCCTGACAGTTAAGAATCACGACTTCCTCTCCTCAGGGACACTCAAGGCCTGAACGCTACTTTTACTCTAGCACCCCATTCCCCTGCTGTGACTAATTCCATTGTTTCTACAAGGGGGCATTGTTCCCCCTAAGGGACAAACCTGGGGTCCTTAGGGGTGATGAGAGGATGAAGAAATCGGGTGTTGGTATCCACTACAAGATAATTGCAATCAACCAAATCTGCCAGCTACAGGAAGGTCCCTATTTAGATAGTGGGACAGGCAGGAAGCCAGAGAGTGCCCCGTTTTACCCTAATAATGTTGAATTGAAAGGCAATGAGAGTAAACCAGGACCTCCAGCATGAGCTGGAGTGAGGATGCTAACAGGAAGCCTGGGCCAAACAAAGCACAAGGATCAATCCTATTAGGCTCGTGACAGAGCTTATATCCGAGGCTTCAAGAAGGAAAGGGAGAAGTCATTCCCCATGTAGCTAATTAATGGAGCATACTGGAATACGTGCTTCATGGGCAAACACAGATTGGGTCACCACGGGCTGGATAGGATTTAAGGTTTTGCTGAGCAATAAGCTCTGATTGCTAATGTTAGGCATTCATACACGCACATTCAATACCCATTATATACCAGGTGTCATAGAGAAACTAAAACATAACTGTCTCTGACTAATCAGGGATAGGGTAATAGTAACTGAAAGGGAAAGCAAGGAAGGGAGCGCGATCAGAAGAGGCTTCCTGTAAAAGGAAGCCTGGAAAGTGGCACCTTGAGTGTGCAACCCTGGGCAAGGCATTTAACCTGTGGTTGCCTCAGCCTCCACATTTATTAAATGGGGATCATAAGAGCACCTACTTTCCAACAATGCAATGAAGATCAAATGAAATAACAATTGTAAATGGCTCTATCAGTCTTAAAGTGCTCTATCAATGCGAGCTATTATTATTACTATTGTAAAGAGGTAGAGGAGAACTTGTGCAACGGGCGTCCTCTGCTGCTATTACCCATAAGCTGCAGGTTTCCGCATCTGGTCTATATATCTCTTCATGACTGACCGTCTTGTGATGTTATCATGCTTTGTACTGTGTAGGAATTGGGATGCTTAGTTTAACACAGGTGATGCTGTCACGTACTATAAAGGAAGGCTCAAAATTCTGTTGCTTGTGTGCCCTATTGACAACTGTGTGAAGTTTTAGGGTAAAGGCCACATGTGTGAATTGGACTATATGGTTGAGAAGATCACCTGGGACTTACTAATCAATTTATGTTACTTTTATAATATGTGTTGGCTTGGGCTGAATATTTATTAGTGGTAGAACACAGCAAGAAAACAAGGCTAATTTTTATGGCCCAAGTACATCATCAAAACCAGAAGAGTCTAAAGTTAACAAATAGAGC
Organism: Sarcophilus harrisii; assembly: GCF_902635505.1. NCBI lineage: Eukaryota > Metazoa > Chordata > Mammalia > Dasyuromorphia > Dasyuridae > Sarcophilus > Sarcophilus harrisii. Next base: position 33,788,181 of record NC_045432.1, read on the forward strand.
CCTAATAAGGGAGGACTATGAGCCAAGTAGGAAGAGAAAAATGGCTTCCTTTACTTACTCTCAGTCCAGATTTATTTACCAATTCAGAGAGGATTGGGAAATTTCTAAACGCAAGTGAAACAGCTGTCTGGGACAAAGTTATCTGATGCTATGATTCAGCACCAGAAAAGAGAACCGAAGGGAGAGACAATATTGTCCTGGTGGTACCTGGCCTGGGTGAGCTGGGGTTTTGTTAGATGGGTGTGGTGGCTACAGTCTTTGACTGTGATTACAGAATCTTGAACTTACCCTAATTAGGAAGAAGCATTCTGTCACTGTATTCTAGGACCTAGCTTCTCAAACTGTGAGTTGAGACCCTATATGGGGTTTCAGAACTGATATGGGGGGGGTACCAAATTACGATTTATTTTCAGCAAGTGTTTGATTTGTATACTTATATGCAAAGGGTTATGTAAAAAACTTCCCTGGCAAAAAAGGAGCATGAGTGGAAAAAGTTTAAGAGTTCTAACCTTAGAGCCTGGAGCTGAAAAAGTTGGTAGATGGTCCTAAAGATGATCAAGCCCAAAAGGCAAGTAGAATGAGTAAAAAGGAAGAGAGAAATAACGTCCAGTGAGCAAACACAATGTGGCGCTCAAGCACGGTCCCAGAAAAGCAGCACAATGACATGACCAGAGGACAAGAGGGAGCCATACATATAATAACAGAGAGGTCAGAGTTGTGTTGTCCTGACCTCCCACGTTTCCTCTGTGTGTTACCTCGGACGAGCACCTCACCTATATGTATGCCCTGTTCAGCCATTCTTCCTCTTGAGAAAGTATTTGGGGGAGGGCGTGAGAATGTTCTAAGTGGACTTGCTTACTGTGCTAGCTCATTAATTCTTTTGCTTCAAATTGAACTAACTGTAACTCCAGAGAATCTCTGGAGGGATGAGCAAATTGAGAGCGGATCAGAAGTTACTATGGATTGCTGAAAACAGGAGAACAGCTACAAGGCTAACCAGGATGCAGTAATAGCTCTGAAGGGGTAAGGACAAAGGTTAGGACTACATGGAGAAGTCCAGTTGATAAAAGGTGATAAGTGACTGTAAAAGTTTTAATCAAGTGCCTGTGATTGAGCTATAAATGTCCACAGTGCTTCAAAGAAACAAGCCTGAAAATCTAGACCATTATGGAGAGAAGGGGAAGGTGTGGATGACATGCAAGGGGGTGTAATGTTCGTATTTCTGCTACAGCAGAGAGCCTGTGCTCCAAGTTTAGGCTGGTCTCTCTCACAGAGAAGGCAATGAGTCTCATCTTCCTCACACCTCTCCCCATTCACAGTTGTTGGGGAGGATGAGACTCCTGAAGGAAAAAAAGTAAAGCTTCCATGGGAAAGCCATCTGAGAAGGAATATGGGAGATGTTGTCAAGATTGAGATAACCGAGAATTATAAAGTATTATTACACAGAAGAGAAGGGGGAAGGAATGAGCACCTGTACAATTAGGGCTTAAAAATAGGACCTTCCTTGGAACAGCTAGATGGTACAGTGCATTCAGGAGGAACTGAGTTCAAATCCTGACTCAGACACTTAGTGCTTCCTAGCTGCGTGACTCTAGGCAAGTCACTTAACCTTAATTACCTTGTCCAAAAAGAAACAAACAAACAAAAAAACAACAAAAACAAAAACAACAACCAAAAAAAAAAAAATAGGACTTTGCTAAAGAGGAGAACTACATGCTTTGAGAAGGAAAAAGCTGCCTGAATCACAGGAGCAATCTGATCACGGTCCAGCAGGGGGCAGAGGAAGAAGAAAAAAATAGTTACTGACACCCTGGCTCAGGGGTATTAAGACAGCTATTTGTCAGCTGACTCAATAACAACAATAGGGCTCTGTTATCTTCCTGAGGCGTCTATTAAGGATTTAACAGGAAAGTTCCTTCTCAAGATTCATAAAATTGAGGACAACTACCCAATTCCAGCAATTTTCCTAGGTATAAATGACACTTCCTGAAGGAACATCAAAAATAATACTGAACATTATGGCTGAGAAAATGAAGTCCAAGGTTGGAAAAAAAGAAAAACTTGTTTGGGCAGTGAACAGCTGGCCAAGAAGATGATGTCTGAGAATAGGATCTAGATTTCAAGAGCAGTGCTTACAGTACAAGACTGAGAAATAACGGCCAGAGATAGAGAACACCTAACAAAGGTTGACAATAATGTATTTACCAGGAATCTTGCAATTCTAATCAAATGGGCTTGAAATTAAAAAAGAGAAAGGAAAGAAAAAACTGTCATATATACATATATACATGTATACACACACACACACACACACACACACATACACACAAGTTAGATAATGTAGAGTAGAAGTGTCATACTCACATTGGAATCCAATTGGGAAAAGTTTAATAAAATACAATACAACATAGACAATGTTAATTTCAGGTTTTCTAAGTCACCACCTGGCCCTCAGGGATCCATTTCTATGTAAGTATGACACCTCTGCTATAGAGTATCCCAAAAAACATTTAAGACTAGAAACTGAGGTACTCAGAAATCCACAGAAGACAGAATCCAAAAATAAAACTAGTAGGAAAATGTGCAACCTCAAATGTCTACATCCAAATAACCAAAGTTCAGGCAACAATGACCCAATGGAACAAATTTGACCTCATAGTTATTACTAAGACTTAGAGGGATGAATCCTATAACTGGATTATGGCTCTCTGTCCAAAAGTAAGAAATGGTGCATCATGTTTAATCTATAGCAGATTGCTTTCTGTCTTGGATAGGATAAAGTTTGGAACAAAGGTTTTGCAAAGGTGAATGTTGAAAATTATCTTTGCATCTATTTGGAAAATAAAATACAATTTTTAAAAATGGTTCATAACATTGCACACCAAGAAGGTACAAGCATGCGAGGAAATGCAGAAACCAGAGCAGAGAAGCAGAAAGGAGAATTTGTGTAAAAATCAAAGCAAAGAGAAACAGAAGTGATTTGATCATTGGAGTGTATTGCAGACAACCTACAAATAAATGTAAAAATAGGTCAGCAGTTTAAGAAGTAGATCATAAGACTGACAAAGGTATGAAAAAATAGTGATAGGGGACTAGTTCATAACTTGACTTGTCTTAATTACTTCCTCCTTTTAAAGTGGAAGAACCAACAAGGAAAAATTCCATTCTGAACCTTGTTCTTCCTAACAGAGAAATCCAGGAAAATTCTAGCATAAAACCCCTCAAGAGATAGTAGGCAAACATTTAGAATGGGAAGGGACTGTGACAATGAGCCAATAAGGCTTCAAGTACACAATCTAACCAGATTTCCTCTATTGACAGGATGACTTTAAAAGTAGTATGGTACAGTGGTTGGAGAACCAGCATTGAAATTCAAGTCTTGACTCCAATGTGTGCTGGGTATGTCACACCAAATAAAACATTTTACCAGTTGGTACTTTACACAACTCCACTAAAACTAAAAATCAGAGAAAGTGCCAACCTTCACCACTAGAGGGAGTTCCCTTATCTGAGTTTTGTACATTAAAGAAAATTCAGATAAAGTCCCATCAAATTAAGAGATGTGGGGAACACAATGCATGTGGCTTCTCTCTAGTTTTTAGCAGAGATTTGGGTAACATCTTCTGCTATTCTTATGAAGATGGGGAGAAAATAGGTTAGACCAGGGGTCCTCAAACTTTTTAAATAGGGGGCCAGTTCACTGTCCCTCAGACTGTGGGAGGGCTGGACTATAGTAAAAACAAAAACTTTGTTTTGTGGGCCTTTAAATAAAGAAACTTCATAGCCCTGGGTGAGGGGGAGAATCGTCCTCAGCTGCCGCATCTGGCCCAAGGGCCCTAGTTTGAGGACCCCTGGGTTAGACACTTAATACAATCAGCAGGATTCAGAATTGGTTAGATGGCCATACGAAAAGAATGGCAGTTAAAGGCTGGTTAGATGTCCAGATGGTAGAAGGACCCCTGGGAATCTGTACTTAGACTTATGACATTAACATTTTTATCAGTAACTCGGATAAAGGCAGAGATGATATGATCTGCAGATCTACAAACAACACAGAACTGGAAGGGATGTTTTAACACTCAGGATGGCAGAATTCGGATCCAAAAGGATCTTCATAGGCTAAAGTACTTGAGTGATCTACTGAGATGAAATTTAATTTTAAAATCTGTATTCTTGCACTTGAGTACCAAAAAAATCAACGTCACAAGTAAAGGTCAGGGAAAGCATGGATAGGCAGCAATTGTCTTGAAAAAGATGTGAGGGTTTTAGTGGACTACAAGCTATCTGTTATGAGTCAATCTGTTATGATGTAGAAGCCAAATGAGCTAATGCAACCATGGGCTACATTTAGAGGCATCAAGTTTCCAGGATTAAGGAACTGAAAGTCCCCTTATAACCGTCCTCCTCAGAACTCATCTGGAGTATTGTGGAACCATGGTCCAACAAGGACATTGCTAAGGGGGAACGTATGCAGAGAAGGGCGCCCAGAATAGTGAAGAAGGCCCTTGAATTCATTCTATATAAGGAGCTGGGTATGTTTAGCCTGAACAAGAGAAAATTAAGGGATTTATGCCAGTTACATTCAAGGATCCAAAGGACTATCATGTAAAGAAGATGAAGATCTGGCCTCTCTGGGGGCCCCAGAGGGCAAAACTAGTAGCAGAAACTACAAAGTTTAACATCAGGAAAAGGTTCCTAACAATTAAAGGTGACACAAAGAGGAATGGACTGCCTTGAGAAATGATAGGGTCACCTTCCCCGGGGTCTTCTACCAACAGCTAGCCACCAATTTGGCAGGTATGTCACAATGGGGATTCCATTTCTGTAAGGGTTGGACTTGACAACCATGGAGGTCCCTTAAGACTTTCAAATTCTGTGATTCTGAAAATCGATCAGTAGGGTGCTCATGAGCTGGGTTTCTGAATGGATATCAAGCCACAGAATACCCTGAGCTTGGGGGTTGGGGGGGAGAGGTTCTTCAAGGGGCCCCATGTGCTCCACACATAGAGAAGATGAGAATCATTTTAGAGTGAACAGAGACAGAAGTTCTGGCTCTGGGATGTCACTGAGGAAACTTTCTACCAATGCAAGTCGTCATCATCTTGGCCAATTGGGTCTTGGAGAGTGAGTCGGCCTTTCAAAACTTAAGTGACTTGCCCAGGGGCACACAGCCAGGAGCTCTCAGAGGTAGGGCTTAAACCTGGGTTTTCCTGACTCTGACTGAGGTCAGCTCTATTCTCTATTTAGGGAACTATATTAGACACTCAGGAGTTGATGGTACAAAATGGATTGGATAGGAAATCAACCAAGTGGGAAAGAGAGACAGCCTGGTCAGAAGAGACTGGAGTGTCCTAAACAGGCATCCATGACAGTCTGACACTTGAGGAAACCAATGTATGGATTTTGTGTTCAGGTTAAGATTTATTCTATTCTATCTCTATGAAAAGGAAAAGTTGTTAATCTTTTTTTACTAGTAAAAAAATAATTTTTACTAAATTATTAAGTAATTTACTAAATTACTTTTAGATTTACTAATCTTTAGTAAAAGATTACTAAACCTTTTTTACTATTTTACTAGTAGAATAAAAATACTATTTATTTTACTAAAAATTTTTTTACTACTTTTACTAAGTACTAGTAAAAAAAAAGTACTTTTTTTTTTTTTACTAATTTTCTACAATTGTTTTTACCATATGTCCAGCTAAAACCTGTTATTATCATCAATACCATCTCTGTATCCCAGAAATATAAATCCTAAAGTCACTTTCAGGAAGTAACTCATCATGATGGGTAGCTAAAGGGCCTACCAGCTGAAGCTAGGGATTGCCCACTTCTATGCCCCCAAGCAGGAGTTAACTCTGGGACTCCATTCATTTCATTTGTATTCACTCAATTATCTCGGTAATTATAACTTACGGCATGTAGTCTTTCCACAAGTTTTTGATCACCAAGACAATTTTTAGTATCAAACCAGGAATCAAAATCCTATAGTGGGAAGGAAAAAAAAATTGCAATTAAGTATATGTCTTTCCAAGAAATTAAATATTTATTTAGTTACTGTAGTTTACAGTAACTACAAATGCAAGGAAGAATATGGGTAGGTGCCATAGGAGACATCTAAATTGTTGATGGAGACACAGAAGAAGACAGATAGCCTACAGGCTACAGGGAAACTGAGGTGGTGAAAGAAAGTCAAAGAAAGCTTTGAGAATGGGTAGCATTTAAGTATGAATGCTAAGTAGGCTGACCCAGATAGACATAGAGGGAAAGGCACTGCAGACAGGAAAGGCCAGTAGGAACATAAACAGTTGGAATCCTCAAGAAAATTAACAAAATCTAGTCCTCCACAATCTAATTTAATTCCTAATTGAAGTTGATCCTAAACCATCGTTTAACTATACGAACAGGTAGTGGGGAACTTCCAATCTAAGTAAGAGACAGATGATAACAGAAAAAAAAAAAAGTTATCACACAGACAAGTGAACAAAGGATTAAGCGGGTGTTAAAAACAAGAGACAATGGGCAGCAGAACTTTGTAACTGTCTACAGGCAGGTAATTTGGGCTCTGAGGAGAATCAGGCTCAACCATCCAAATCCCTACAAAGTTCAGATTGTTAGAGCAGCAATTTGTGCTTCTAGCAAAGAGAAAAGGTTATAATCACGTACCATGAACCCATCAGGGATCAGATCCTAATGGCTTCAAAAAATGGATATATGAAACCCTTTTAAAAACATTCTACAGTGTGTTAGCCTGCTTGCTGAAACACTACTCAAAACACCTCAGTGGTGATTTTCCTACGTTAAATGTCTGAGCAAGTTGGCACAGGAGGGGACTTGGGCCAGCTTTGGGCAATATCACATAAGTAGGAGAAGTCACATGTCATGTACATTTAGGTGCTGGCTAACCTTGAAACCTTTCCAGGTGTGTTCAATCTTAAAATGGTTAAGAACTTAAATTCTTAAAAATACTATAAACTCAATCAAGTTCTGTTTTAATAAGCCCTGGCTCCAAATTTCTTTTGAAATCTTATTATCCACTAACTGTGATAGATTCCAATGTGGCTCTCTGCAACAATGAGATGATTTTCAAGGCAATTCTCTAATAAACGTGAGATAGAAAGTGCCAACTGCATCCAGAGAGAGAACTATGGAGACTGAATGTGGATTGGAGCATAGTATTTTCACCTTTTGTTGTTTGTTTGCTTATTTGTTTTTCTTTCTAATGGTTTTTGCCCTCTTGATCTGATTTTTCTCATGCATCATGAATATGGAAATATATTTAGAAGAATTGTACATGTTTAACCTCTATCCTACTGCTTACTGTCTCGGGGAGGGGAAAGAAAAAGAGGAAGGAAGAAAAATTTGAAACACAAGATTTTGCAGAGGTGAATGTTGAAAGCTATAGTTGCATGTATTAGGAAACAAAATGCTAACAAAAAATAGAAAGTAATAAAAAAAGAAATATCATTCAACTTATAAACAGGTATTTGTCAACATGAGAAAATAAAAGCACATGGCTTAAACATACCTCTGAAGAATTGAAGACATCAGGCAGCAAGAAATTGAGCAATGCCCAGAGCTCATGCAGATTATTCTGCAATGGTGTACCAGTCAGTAACAAGCGGTTTGTGGTCTTGAACTCCCGAATAATCTCAGAAAGCTAGAAAGATAACACATAAATCAACAGTTCTCCTTAACAGGGTACTGAGAGATTTAGTTCTCACTCTCAAAAAGCTTTATATGGAACAAAACATCAAGGAAGTTACTAGGTTCGAGCACAGCAAAATGCCCATCTCTGTGCTTACAGACCACAAAGGGTAAGCACAGCTGAGACAGTCTTCAAGAAGTTCAGGGTTACCGAGATCAGATTTGACTATCTCCCTGGAGGCAATGTTCAGCATCTTTCTCTCATGGTCTCCTCATGGCCCACCAACCTTGTTCACCCCCAAACCTGACGACCTATCCTGAGCACTAAGAGGCTAAAACCAAGTCCAGTTTCATGAACACCCTATATTAAGTTCCTAAAACCTAGAGGAAACCTGAAACTTAACTATGAAATGGCATTTAAGTTTTGCTTCTCAAGGGAAAAGCCAGATTATTAAAATGTTTCAAGTTAACTGCTAATGATAACGGCCACACTGATAAACGATTTTTGTAATTCTTTGGCTGCCCTTTTCTGAATACAACAAGCAAAGCACCATCACATTGCTTTACAATGGGCACTGTATTCGATATGAATCTAACATGTACCTATGAGAGGTTCTACTGTAATTCTGCTTCCCATTAAAGTATCCAAGTTGTCCAAAGAGACTATTCACCCTAACGTGAAAGCAGTTTTCCCAAGTACTGCCAGAAATAAATGGCAAGATTGTCAACACATTTCATTATGATTCACAATCCTAATTTTACTTTCATAATTGCAAATGGTCAAGAAAATATTTTTTAATCAAACGCGCTGTCTCAATAAAAGATAAAAATTACTTTGAAATTATAAATTAGTTTATTAAATATAAGTGTTGCATCATATTAGTTTTAACTTAAATGTAAGGGAAATAATCACTGCATTCCCAATACCTTTTGCATTTTAAACCCCATTAAACTCTGCTCTTATCTTCAGGGATGAATTCTAAAAAATTTGATTTCCAACAATATCACAATTCAAATCTACCTTTAGACACAGATTCATTATTATGACCTATCATGATCAAATAATAATAATGGTTTTTATAAAAACTTCAATAAAGAGAATGATCAGTAGCTTACCTTGGACTTTTCATTCTTAATTCTGTGAGCTTCATCAATGACTAAGTAGTGCCAATTAAATCTTTTGAACAGGGCCCTTTCTTTGATTACCATTTCATATGATGTGACACACACTTCCCATTCTCCTGGTATTATTGTATCGCGAATAAAGGTAGCCTGTTACAGAATAAATTTGTTTCCATTAGAATGTCATTATTTAAGATCATTAGTAAATTCTTTCCAAATCACATATTCTTAGCAAGCACCAGAGGATGCTTCTGGGAAAACTGAATAGAGTATGGCCAAAAAAGGGGGGGAGTTGGAGCCTCATATTATATAAACAGAAAGAACCCTAACTGGACAAGTGACCTAAGTATTTTTTAAAATCATTAAAAATGGCAAGTAAAAGGAAAAATATATTTGTTTCAACTATAGAAGGAAAGGAAAGTTTTATCAAATAAACAGAAGAAAACATTAGAGACAAAAATCAATGATCTTGATTATATAAAATGCTTTGGGGAGGAGTTAACGAAAAACCTTTAAAATGAAAAGAAAACAGATTGGTTTAAAAATTGTTTTTAATATACCAAAAAAAATTACTCAGAATCTATAAAGGTACTACTGCCCAGCTGTAAGACTGATAACACACAATCCCCAGTGTGAATTGTCAAGGGACATAAACAACTTGTGAAGGTATAAATACAAACTATTAGTAATCTCGTGAAAATATGCTCAAATTTCCCAATAATCAGAGAAATGCATACCAAGACAACCTTAAGATGTTACCTTGTATCTACTACAACTATTAAACTCAATGTTGTCATGGCTGCAGTGGAATATTTTGGTACAATAAAAATATAATCACAATTCAGAAGTATATAGGAAAGGGTCTAAAAGGGTCTATAAGAAGATAAAGTATAAAAAAGAGACCCAAAGCTTTAAATACCCACAAAAGATATCTAAAAAAAGGAGGGGAAGAAAAAGAAGGCAAGAAAACAGGCCCCAAGGGGAAAGACTATTCTCCTAGAGGAGAATAGTCAGTTTGCTAATTCCCTTGAAGGGAGAGGGAGGAGAATGTTTGTTTGGAGGTTGTCTTTCCCTACCTCAGAAGATACTGGAAATCCAGCAGCCTTTAATGGCCCCAATCCCACTGCTGATCGGGACAGAAGCTTTGACTTGCTCCATTTTCTGACTTGAGCAGATTATTTTGGTTCTGCCTTTTTACAGGCTCAGTGATTTGAGTAAGATTTTTCTCCTTGTTTTATGTTTGCTGGATTGTTTTTCTTTGTTTTTTTATCCAAAGGCCAAATATACAAATATTTTCAGTTGACAAAAGTCAGTCTTAACAATTAAAAAAGAATTGTCTACTTTAGTAACTCCAAACATTTTAGAATCTAAAGTCTGAGAAAACATGCCCCCTGGTCCCTACAAGAATGAATTTTATATGTTTAAATAATGTATTGAGGTTCGGGGAGCTTCTTGTAAAAAATGCAAGTGCTAATATCTACCAGTGAATGTCTGATGGGAGAGAAAAAGGGCAGAGGGAGAATTAGCAGGAAAAAGAGGAGCAAAGTTGGCAAGTTGTCATGGATCCAAACAATGAAAAGGCAGGATGACAAAAGAAAGACCGGGGCATCAAGAACCTAAAAATCCAAGCTAACATGATGGGATCAAGATGAAAGATCCAGATAGAACAGGAGTTGAAGAACCTACTAAAGCAATTCAAATAATCACAAGGCTGATTATTTAGGTCAATATTATGGAATAATGTCTAGGGAAGATAGAAAAAAATGATGAAGGTGAAAGAGAAAGTGATATATAATATAGCATATATCTCATGGCAAAGATGTTTAAAACAGTTTTGACCAAAAATTAGAAGATATCAAGGGTAAGTAGGAGTCCTTCCTGTACCCAGAATCAGAAGAGGGCTGGCTAAACCCTAGACTAGAGAACATGAAGGGGATGTGAGCTGAACGTTTTCAATCCCAAGCAAGCCAACAATCAGGGTGAAATTGACTGAAGAAATCAAAGGTCACATACCCTGAATGCTGGACCTGATACAGGTCAGAAGGAATCACAAGAAATTAACATGAGGCAGTGAAGGGCCAACCTAATACAGGAAGACTACAATCCTGCTGATGAGTAACTGAACTTAACCAGTAGGATTCTTTCTATAGTCAATGAAAAATAACCATGACAATTCACTGAAAGTCTCCCAAGTGCAAAGGAGTTGATTAAACTAAGGAGAGAATATGGAAAATCTTGGATTGGGGAGTGGAAAGGAAGGAGGGCGTGTCCATCTTAGCAAAGTGAAAATCTGACTTTGTGATTTGTGCCACCTGCTGGTTCTTCCACATTTTGCACAGCATGTGATTTTAGTCTTTTTTCATTTAAAAGAATTAAAATTATGCTTTAAGATGTCTCAACCCTTAAATCGTAACAGTCCATCCCCTATATTTTTTTCAGCTAAGGGCACAGAGGGGAAATCACTTTCCCAAACTTCTACAAGTAGTGACAGAGCTAGGCCTCAGAAACAAATCTGATACTCAGGCCCATGTTTTGTGCATACCGTGTTGTTCTAGAGATACGTGAACAGGTCACAAAACCCAGAAGCCAATCAGTACTTTGCATTCTTGAAGGGCTGGGCTGGTACTACACATGGATGGTGAGGGTTAACCCTACCGATTTCGCCAAAATAATCCCCAGCTATCCCAGAAAACAACTAACTTTGCATTACTGAAATAATGATTTTTGACAACACTGGGGGGGAAAGAAAGTGAAATAACAGGGAAAAATAATCCTGGATGAGTTAACCTTTCTCTAATTAACGATTCTCTCTTATATACCTATGTCATTCTTACCTGCCTCCATTTGTTATTTGTTATTATGCTAGGGCCTGCTGGACACTGGACACGATAAAGGTGGGACTAAGTTATTTTATGCAATGGCCACGCTTTCTGTCAAGGAAGCTTCCCCACCTGTAGTATGCTCCAATCCTGGGAGAGGTGGTTGTAGAAAGGAGAACCTCAAAAGAGAACCATTAAGAACTACTATTTCTGAATGTTTCATTGTACAAGAGCCCACATTTGAAATGACTGTATCTAGAGGAAGATCAATATGTTAATAATGCAGATAGATGCAGATGAGTAAGAGGTTCAATAGCCTGGAGACGTGAAAGTCAGAATAGATCCCACGCCCACCCCTCGGGTGCCTAATTTAATTCTTCAGGCAGACAAGGGAAGAAAAGAACCTCTATTTCCAAATTCATAAGCTGAATATTTTAGTATATGAATGATTTATAAAATTAAGTCTAAATCAAGTAATTTTTCTCAAGATAAAATGGAGAGAATTACATAATTCATCGTGTTCCATACTTTGGAGGATAGCTCTTTATAACCCACACAGAACAGAGTGAATCCTTTATCTGAACTCTGTTCTCTAGAGGCAGAATCCTGAGACAAGAAAAGCTACCTATGTTCTCCAGGGCTGATTGTTTCATTCGATATTTGTGCAAAAGCAATTACACATCAAAGTACTAAGTCAACTGCTTATTAATAGGATGCGTGGACACATCGATGTGTTGCCAAGACTAGGCCAGTTGAAAAGTATTGATGCAGCTGTAAATGCATCTTAGCCCAGGACAAACCTAACTAAAAACCGAGCCTCCTCAACAGAAGGTTGGCCATTAGCAGGAGAATTCTTTGGTCACAGGAAGCCATAAAACAGGTGAAAACAGAAGTGGCCATCGGTCTTGCTGGATCCTATTTAGCTTCTGCTGTGATGATGACAGAGTCAAAAAAAAAAAAAAAAAAGAAGAGATCCTACACAGGACCATAGCCCTAGGGCTAGAGGGGGACCTCAGAGACCAGCTGGTTCCATTTTACAGAAAAAGAAACTGAAGGCCAAATAGTAGAAATTACTTACCCAACTTCACCAACAGGAGCATAGCTCTAGAGCTGGAAGGAACCTCAGAGGCATCTAGTCCAATCCCTCATTTGACAGATGAGGAAATTGAGGCCCAGGGAAGGGAAGTGACTGGTTTAAAGTCACGCACAGTCTTGGTATTAGAGAGAAGATTTGAAACCAGGTCCTCAGATTCCAGAGCCAGTTTTTCCCCTTGTACCACGCTGCCATTCAAGTAGAGACTGTTGAGAATCATACAGTATTTAGGCCATCTAAAAACATGAACTGCTGGTCCCCTAAATGTGAGATTTTTGTTCAAAAAGCAGTCAATACCCTACTAGTATCAAAAAAAACCTTCTGGTAACAAAACCACATACACATGACAGTTTTGCTATTAATCAAAGCAGAAAACAAAGGCTCCAGCTTTTGAAGAGTCAAAAGAAGTTAGCAGGGTTGCTTTTACCATCTACCCAAAGGCAACAAGACATCATTTCATGGACTATTTAATCAGTTCATGTGCAGAATTGGGATTATGAAATCAAAAAAGACTAAAGGCCTAAGTAATCTACAAAAATATCACACTTCATTATCCTACAACCTTCCTCCAAGAAAGCTCCAAGTAACAGATGGTCAAAGGACATGTATACAGTTTTGAAAAGAACAGCAAATTATCAGCAACCCTGTAAAATACTGGTCCAAAATAGAGCACCGGCCCTGAAACCAGGAAGACCTGAGTTCAAATCCGGCCTCACACACTTAACACTTCCTAGCTGTGTGACCCTGGGCAAGTCAGCTTCAATTACCTCAGCAAAAAATAATAATAATAATAATTAATAATAATAATAATAGAGAAAAGCACAGTGAAATTACTAACGTCTCACCTAATTCCCCTCAAAGTATCAAAGATGAGTTGTTTTTTCAATATGGAAATAGTCAATATTGGAGAAGCTATGTGAAGTCTCTAACCACTCTAATTCATTCCCCATTCACCTACCCAAATGATTTCCCTAAAATGTAGATCTCACCGTATCACCAACCCAAACCCTCACTCAATAAACTCCAGTCCCTATTACCTTTGGGATCAACTATAGAATCCTTTCCTTGGCATTCAAAGCCTTTTATAACCTAATTCTCTCCAAGCTTTCTAGTCTTCTTAGGCCTTACGCCTTACTCCATATGCTCTTCCAGCCAGTGACACAGACCTCCTGGCTATTCCAGGACAAGATACTGACTGTATCTCTTGGCTCCAGGCATTTTTCCTGGCTGTCACTCCATGCCTGGCTTGCTCCCCCTTGATCTCTATCTCATGGTTTCCCTGGCTTCCTTCAAATCCCAAACAAAATGCCATCTTCTACAGGAAGCTTTATCCAACCCCTCTTAATTCCAGTGCCTTCCGCCTGTTTGTTATTTTCTATTCATCCTGTGATGTCACTTGTTGGTGCATATCTGTTTTCTTGTTGTGTCCCCCAACAGATTGTGAGCTCCTTGAGGGTGGGTTCTGCCTTTGGCCCCTTTTTAGTATCCCCAGGACTAGCACACAGTAAGAACTTAATAAATGTTTACTGATTGACAATGCACTATTGGAGCTATGAACCTGACAGTTCTCTTAAAACAATTTGGCATTTTGTGAAAAGAGTAACCGAACTATTCACATCCTCCATCCAGCAGTCCCAACACCAAGTGAAAATTCCAAGCATATCAAAAATCAAAAAGTGGGTTCCACGTATACCAAAATAATTAGAGCAGCACTTAGGCATTAATCAATTGGGAGATGGCTAAAGAAGCCATGCTATATGAACGTAATACCACACTCTTGTGCGATAAGAAACAATACCAAGAAAACAGAGAAACATGGGAAGACCTATATACGCTGATACAGAGCAAAGACAGTCAAACCATGGATAAATGGATGACTATAACATTAAACAATGATTACAGTAATTTTAACAAAGACAACACGAAAAGACACCTTAAATAAGATTAAAAAGTGACAACTAATTTCTGTTCCAGAGAACCAATTTTGCAAACAAACCTCCTTTCTCCGAGCACCAACAGATAACCATGCTATCTGATGTTGTCACTGTGCTGTCACAAAACCTGTTGGTTTTGGCAAGACATCTTTCAGCTTCTGTGGAAACTTAAGCCCTAGGGCACACAGTCAGAAGGCTTAGCGGCTCCAGGATGAGAAGGCCATGCTGAAGAACTCTTCATTTTTAACTCAGAAAAGCTCAATGATGAGGAAATGGTGTTTACAGTAAAATGGTATGATATGGTATAAAAACAAAAGATAAAATGAAAACCTTTGAAAAGGTTTTTATTGACAGCTTTCACCTTCATGTCCAAATAAATCCCTTTACCCACCCCTACTCAGTCATCTCCTGTAACAAAGAGTAAAAAAAAAGCAAGAAGAAAACATCACTTCAACAAAACTAAATCTTACAACATAATAGCGTACCGTACCCATAGTCCCCACTTCCGAAAAAAAAGAAGGGGTACATTTCATTCTGTCTCTTCAGGTTCAAGCTGAACCATTATAATTTTTTATAATGTTCTGTTTTGGGTTTGGGTTGCCATGGCTCTTTTCATTTACATTATGGAGGTATCATGTATACTGTTTTCATCAGAGCCATATCATTTCAGCTCAATCTTCCCATGCTTCTCTGAATTCTTCATAGTCATCATTTCTGAGAGCATAGAAACATTTTATTGCATTTATGAACCACAACTTGTTTAGTCATTTCCCAATTAAGCAATCTAGAAGCATATTAAGCACCTATTGTGTACCAGACATTGTGGTGGGAATACAAGTATAAAGAATGAAACAATCCCAACTTGTATAGAGTTTACATTCAAATGGGAGAGACAATAAGTATGTGTAAAAATATACACGCTATAAATAGTGAATAAATTACAAGCATTTGAGAAGGAAGGCACAAGCACAGTTGGGGGGGAAAAAATCAACAGACTTTATGTAGAAGATGTTATGTGGCGTTGGAGCAGTTGTAAGCTGCTCCAACCATTCTGAAGAACATTTTGGAACTATGTTCAAAGGGCTATCAAACTAGGATCCAACAATACCATTACTAGGTCTATATCCCAAAAAGATCAAAGAAAAAGGTGAAGAACTTAGTTGTGCAAAAATACTGATAGCAGCTCTTTTTGTGGTGGCAAAGGACTGGAAATTGAGAGGATATCGATCAACTGGGGAATGACTGAACACATTGTAGAATACAATTCTGATGGAATAGTGGTGTATTAAAAGAAACAAAAAGAGGGATGATTCAAAACTTACATGAAGTGATGCAAAGTGAAATGAGCAGAAGCAGCAGAACAGTGTACACAGTAAATGGTGACCTACTGGGAATCAATTAGCTATTCTCAGCAAAACAATAATCCAAGACCATCTCCAGAGAAAGAACTGGTAGAGCCTGAAGGCAGATAAAAGAAACTTTTTCTTGACAATGATCCAAAGGACTCATGATGAAAAATGCTGTCTGCCTCCTGATTAAGAAGTAATGGAGGGGCAGCTAGGTAGCACAGTGGATAGAGCACCAGCCCTGAAGTCAGGAGGACTTGAGTTCAAATCTGGCCTCAGACCCTTAAAACTTCCTAGCTGTGTGACCTGGGCAAGTCCTTTAACCCCAATTGCCTCAGCCCCACCCCAAAAATTAATTTAAAAAAGAACTAATGGAGTGTGAATGCAGATTAAAACCTGTCTGTTAACTTTCTTTATATTCTTGAATTTTTTGGTTTCTTCTCTTTGAAACATAGTTAAGATAGAAATGTTTTGCATGACTAGACATGAATAATCTAGATCAAATTGCTTAGCTTCCTCACAGTGGGGGGGGGGGGGGGAGAGGAAGTACAGAGAGAATTTGGAACTCAATTTTTTTAAAATAAATGCTAAACAACTCTTTTTGTAGTGGCAAGGAATTGGAAACAGAGTGGATGCCCATCAGCTAGGGAAGGGTTAAATAAGTTATGGTGTGAGAATGTAATGGAATATTATTATTTTCTAAAAAATAATCAGCAGGATGATTTCAGAAAAGCCTGAAAAGACTTACATGAACTGATGCTGAGTGAAATGAGCAGAAGCAGGAGATCATTATACATAGCAACAGCAAGGTTATGGGATGATTCATTGTGCTAGACTTGGCTCTTTTCAACAATGACCTAAGGCAATTCCAATAGACTTGTGATGGAAAAAGCCACCCACATCCAGAGAAAGAACTATGGACACAATGTGGAACAAAATTTCATTTTTTTTTTTTGCTAGCGGTGGTGGTGTTTGCTTGTTTTTTTTCTTCTTTCTCATGTTTTTTTTTTCTCACTTTAATTGATTTTTCTTGTGCAGCACAATGAATATGGAAATATGTTTAGAAGAATTGCATATAAATTTAATCTACATTGGACTGCTTACTGTCAGTGGGGGGGGGGGCGAGGTAAGGAGAAAACTTTGGAACACAAGGTTTTTTGTATGGATGAATATTGAAAACTATCTTTGCAAGTATTTGGAAAAATAAACAGCTATTATAAAAAAAAGAAAAGAAAAAGTGAATGCTAAGAAATTTATTTAATGTAACTGAAAAAAAAATTTAATCCTCAGAGGAAAAAAAAATAAGATGGTTCACAAGGAATATCTTAAAAAGACAGAATGACTCTGTGAGAAAAGGCAAAAGACAGCATATTCAGGCACAGGCATAGAGATGGAGTACCTTGTGGGAAGAACTAGAAGAGTTTAGGTGAATCCTAAAGTGTAAGAGGAATAGTAATGTCCAATCAGTCTGGGAAGGTTAGGATCATGTGGCATAAGGCTTTAAAAGCTAAAGCGATGGGTGTCTATTTTGTCTTAGAGGCTGGAATTAACTGAGTAAGGAAATGACACGGTCAGATGACCATTTAAGGAAAATGGCTTTTCATAGCAACGTGTGAGATGTACTGGAGAGGGGAGAGACTTGGGACACAGAGAACAGTTAGAAGACAAT
Organism: Sarcophilus harrisii; assembly: GCF_902635505.1. Classification (NCBI taxonomy): domain Eukaryota; kingdom Metazoa; phylum Chordata; class Mammalia; order Dasyuromorphia; family Dasyuridae; genus Sarcophilus; species Sarcophilus harrisii. The sequence continues at coordinate 33,805,811 of NC_045432.1, forward strand.
TGCAATAGCCCAGCTGAGAGATGACAAGGATCTGAATGAAGGTTATAACCAGGTGGTGAATTAAGTTACAGATTTTATGAAGGTAGAAAAACAGCAAGATAAAATAACTGACTGCCTATTTGGGGTGAGGAATCAAGGATGATGCTGAGATTACAAACCTAAGAAAATGGAAGGATGACAGAAATAAGGACATTTGAAGCAGGGGAGATCTATCTAGGGGAGAAAAGATAATGAGTTCAATTTTCAACATTTTGAGCTTAAGATTTCTCCAGAAATGCCATCCTGATCCAGAGAGAGAACTACTGAGATTGGATGTGGATCAAAGCATAATATTTTCACCTTTTTGTTGTTGTTAATTTGCTTGGTTGTTTTCTCTCTTTTTTTCCCCTTTGATCTGATTTTTCTTGCACAACATGATGATTATGGAAATATGTTTAAAAGAATTGCACACATTTGACCTATATCAGATTGCCTGCTGTCTTTGGGAGAGGGAGGATAAAAGGGGGAAGAGAGAAAAATTTGGAACACAAAGTTTTACAGCAATGAATGCTGAAAACTATCTTTGCATGTATTTGGAAAAATAAAGTACTACTAGGGAAAAACTACTTCTCCAGGATATCCAATTTAAAATGCTAACAGGAAAGGCAAGAGCTGGAATCAAAGCTCTAGGAGTCGCCTGGATACATTGACAGTTAATCCATGGGAGTTTATGAAGTTACTGAGAGGGTGCAATATAGAGAAGAGATGAGGGTTTAGGACAGAACCTGGGGAAAACCCACAGTTAGGGGGCATAACGTGTAGAATGAATCAGCAAATGAGACTAAGGAGTGCTTAGATAGGCCAAAAGCAAACTAGGAAAAAGTGTCACAAAAACCAGGGAGGGGACAGTATCCAATAGGAAGGGTAGGTGACGGTGTCAAATGCATCAGATAGGGTTAGGACTGGACAAGACCAACAGATTTGACAATAAGAGACCATTAGTAATTTTCAAGACGTTTTCTTTGACTCATGAGATCAGAAAACAGATTGTGAAAAGATAAAGGAGTAGGGGAAGAGGAACAAAGGCAGCAAATATAGAACTTTTTCAAGGAATTTTACTGAGAAAGGGAAGAGAAACACCAGATAATGGCTAGGCAAGGCCAAGGGAAGATTTTGTTTTGTTTTGCTTTTTGCTGAGGCAATTGGGGTTAAATGATTTGCCCAGGGACACACAGCTAGGAAGTAATTAAGTGTCTGAGGCCAGATTTGAACTCAGGTCCTAGACTTCAAGGATGGTGCTCTATGCACTGTACCACTTCGCTGCCCCGGGAAGTTTTTTTAAAAGATGGACAAGAGATGGACATATTTGAAGACAGTAAGGAAGAAAGCAATTGATAGTGAAAGATTGAGGATTTGAGGGTGGAGGAAAGGAATGATGTAGTCTCCTGAAGAAAAAGGGGGCAGCAGGAACAAAGACTGGTTTTTAGCAAAAAGAAGGGCCATTTTTCCATCACAGATTGGGGGAAAGAATAAGTAGAAGTCGAAATCAAGGGGGTCTGAGATGAACAGAATAATAGAAGATGTAGCTCACAATGCATGTTCTTAACTTTTCTCAGCAAAGTAAGAGGCAAAGTCCTCAGTTAAGGGAAAAAGAAGGGGGGAGAACTGAACTTAAATAGGAAAAAAAGGATTTAGAATAGCTTCTGAGGGAAATGAAACAGGGAATCAAATGGGGAGAAATCAAAGGACTCCCTTGCCCCAGTGAGATGAAGTTGGAGAATAGGAATTTGTAATATACTGTTGTGATTTTCTCTAATTTCTTCAATGGCTCATGAAGAAGAGCAGAAGAGGTTGATGGTAAAAGGAATTCAGGGCTAAGGTTTAGCAAAAGAAGAATGGCTACAAGATAAGGGCAAAAAAAAAAGATTCAAGAGCAGAAGACAATTGAGAACTGAAATGGCTAACAAATGGGCTGAGGTTGAAAGGGAGGAGTGACATCAGAGCAGGAGTAATGACCTGAAAAAATACTGGAGGGAATGGAGGTTTTGATGGGCTTCTATTTTGTTTCCAGATTCTTGCTCCTATAAATATATTGGTGCATACAGAACCTTTCTTTCTATCTTTAACTTCCTTAGGATATATCGCTAAGCAGTGGATCAACAGGCATGAACATTCTAGTCACTTTTTTCCCATCATTGCAAATCTCCCCAAGCTCCTCCTAGAAATTTAGAGGTTTTTTAAATTTGAGAATTGGAACAACAAAAAACATATCAAAACCTGAACTTGACTAATATCTTGGAAAGCAAATGGCAAGTTGCCAACATTTGAGTGATTTCAGACATTACTATCTGTGTTTCTAGTCAGAACACGATCTAGACAGATGTCCACATAAACCCCAAATCAGAATAAAGGATACAGAAAAGATGCTATGTGCAGCTATAAAAGCTCCTATCCACCAATCAATGTAAATAAATCTTGACTATGGAAACTGGATAAAAATAAAGACCCTGGCTGCTCTTTCCTAGAAAAGTTTAACCAATATTAAAAAGTTACCACAACAAAGAGGTCAAAAGAGTCTCCATACTGTTTCAGTTAGGAAACCCTCGATCTCTTTGCCAAAAAGAGCAAGTCAGGACAATTCAAATTTGTATAAACTCCTACAAAATATTAGAGAGAAAGATGACAAGATTGCAAATAGAATCACCTAGCAAAATAGTGAAAAGTCTTGGAAAGAAAAATGCTGAAAGTTCTCTCCAAGACACATCTAAGCTAAATCATCTCACAATTATGTATTTAAGAAACTAGAATGCAACACGAAGATGAATTAGTATCTCCTTCAATATTGTCCTGTTGTATTGCTATTGCTACCTGTTCTTATCATTGAGGCCATAATAACGGGAGATGGAGATTTGTAAGTGAAACAATAGTATGATAATAATGAGTTCAGAATTGCTTTTACATTTGGTCTCCCTCCCAAAATAATCACTGATGGGTCATTATCATCTTGCAAGGACATTACTATATTAAGGTGTCCCAGGGATTCATGCTTGACCCTGGGCTATTTAACAATATTATCAACAATTTAGATAAAAGTCAGAGGCATGTTTATCACATATGCAGGTAACCAAAAGAAAAGGAAAAGCTAACATATTAGATGACATAAAGAAGATAAGAAGAAATCTTAGGCTGCAACACTGGACTAAATTTAAGAAAATGAATATAAAAGGGGGAAATATAAGGTCTTACACTTGAGATCAAAAAAATGAGGTTCCTAAGTACAAATTGGGGGGAGGTGTAAGAAGACAAGCAATTAATCTAGGAGATCTTGTAAATAGTGGGCTTGATCTAAGTCCACAAAACCATATGACAACCAGAAAAGTGAATGCCATTTTATATATTAAATATGTATACAATATAGACATTAAAAGAGGTGTAGAGTCCAGGACTAGGGAGGTGATAAACTTGCTGTGCTCAGTCCCAGTCAGAGCCTTTCTGGAGTAAGTTAGTAATTCAGTGATAGAATATGCAAAGGAGGACAACCAAGAGAGAGAAGAAGTTCCAATTCATGCCATGAAGATGGGTTGGAGGAACTGGGTATATTTTTAGCTTGGAGAAGAGAAGACTTTTTGGAAAGGGTGGAGAGAGACAAAAAGGAGAGCTATCTTCAAGCATTTGAAAGGCAGTCATCTGGAACACAGATTTGATTCTATAAAAGTCAAAGATTTCAAGATAGAAGGTCAGAGGAGGTCACATTCTGCTTTGTCCCACAGGGCAGAACTAAGAACAATAGGGAAAAGAGGCAAAGAGGTACTTGAGGCTAAATGTAGAAGGAAAACTGCCTAAAAATTAGAGATTCTCCAACAGTGGACAAAGTTGCCTTGGGAGGTCTGAGGTACCTCCTTTCCCCTGGTACCAACAGCTCTACATTTTCAGGTTAAAAATGGCTGCTCACTCTGGAGATGCTGTGGAAGGGATTTCTGCTCAGGCATGGGGGTTTGACTATCAGGCCTCTTCCAATTCAGAGACTGCAGAACAATGAATCCACCACATTTAGACTAACCCCTTGGGGCCAAATGAGAAATCAGAAACGGCGTTCAAGAAAATAAAATCGGAAAGATTGGCTATATCTACAGGAGAAATTTATAAAGGAGGCAAAATGACTTTCAAAAATCCTTAGGATTCCCTCTTTTCTATGGAGAGGTGGAGGACTATGTGGAGAACATTGCATAAACTGCCAGACTTGTTCAATGAGTAATACTGACCTTCCAATTTATCATTTTCATTACAAAGAAGAGGGAGGAATAGATTCAAAAATGAAGGTGACATAAAATAAAAAAGATGATATTTTGCTTAGATGAAAAGTAAAGAAAATCTTTTAAAAACTCAGAAACATTGTAAAGCTCTCAAAAGAGGAAGGTTTCCCCTGAAATGGAAAATACCACCAACTATATCATCATTGCTCCCTCCCAAAAAGTCAACCAAGAAGACATTGATAAGTACTTTCTAATTTCTAAAAAACTTTTATGATTTATGCATATACTTGACGGTATCTTTGATGAAAATACAATATTAATATTACGAAGGGAACAGATTGGCTTTTGCAGACAATTTGCTTAATTAACAGAGGTTTACCAAATACAAAAACTTAGCTGCCCTTGATGAGTTCAAGACACCAGGCCCAGATGAACTACATCTTCGAGTACTGAAAACCTGGCAACTGTGATGGCTGGACCACTGCCAGTGACCTTTGCGAGCCTGTGGAGAGGTTACATCGTAGAAAAAAAAAATTTAAAAACACAAGGACACTGCAGATCGACGATGAGGCAGAGAATTTATAACCAAAGGACAGAAGAGATCACAAAAGACAAAAATAAACCATTTTGATAAATACAAAAGTTACAAGTTTGGCTTTTTATTTTTCACAAAAATCATTATAACTGGAATAAGAGGAGAAATTGTTTAAAGTATCAAAATCAGTATCACTGATTTTATCTCAGTGATCTTTATATCAAATCTCTAAGAAATCTAATACCCAAAATGGAGGTAAATATTACAAATTTAAGACCAAACACCATAATCCAATAGATGAGTGGTCTAAGGGTATGAATAGCTACCAGAAGAAAATTAGTAAACCATCAGAGCCACATATTTTAAAAATGCTTCCAAATTAAGAATGAGATGAGAACTAGAAATAAAAACAGCTCTGAAGTTTAACCTGATACCTGTCATATTGGTCAAGACGATAAAAGATGGAAATAATGTCTAGATGGTACAGTTTAGTAGAGCTGGGTTTAACCCAACAATTCTGAAAAGAAATTTGGAATTTTGAAAGATGTTAAAACGCCATTCATACCCTTAGACTGAGCATTCTAATTCTTGGGCATATACAAAAAGGTCAAAGGCAAAAAGATCCCACATAAATCAAAATATTCCTAGAAGCATTTGTGATTACAAAATTAAGAACAAAACTGGTTAGAAATTCAACAAGATTTAATTTAACTTACATTTTTCTTTACTTTGAACCAGGTGCTGAGGTTATAGAAACAAAACCGAAAGTTTCTAACCTCGAGAGGCTTACATTTGTGGGAAGGGGAGGGAAATTCAATATATACAAAAACAAGTAAATACACAGTGTCTGGGGAAGGGGTGCAGGGGAGAGGTCACTAGCAACTAGGGAAATATGGAAATGCCTCCTCCAGGAGGGGGCATTTTAAGCCTTAAAGGCAGCTGTCCAAGAGACAGAGATGAGCCCATGCAAAACTAGAGTCAGAAATCCCAGTATCTCAATGTTATGTTCATGCCATGGAAGCAGACTTGCATGCTGGGAAGTAATGTACAATTAGTTTGGAAAGAGGTTGGAGCAAGACTGTGAAAGCTTGTAAAGGTTTTGCATTTTATTCTAGATGCAACAGGCAGCCCTGAAGCTTCTTGAGCATGAGTCATGGACTGTAGAAATATCACTTGGGTAGCTGCATGGGGGATGGAGTGGCAAGGAAAGAGATTAGAGGCAGGAAAGTCAGGAGGCCAGCACAAAAATCCAGGGGTGAGGAGGTGAAGGCCTCATCCAGAGTGGCTGTGGAATGAGTGAAAGAAAGGAGAGAGAGACTTGAGTGATGTTGCAGAGACAGAATTGATAAGAACTGGCAAACGATTTCATGGGGGGGGGGGGAATAGAGAATGAGAGGGAAGAAAATAGATGCCCATCAAGTGGGGCACAGCTAAGCAAACTGTGGGATATGAAAAGTAATGGAATATTATCGTGCCACAAGAAACAATGAATATGAGAATTCAGAGGACATGAGAAGAGGATTCAGAGCAAGAGTTCTAAAAGCAGCAAGGCATTTTGTAAAATAAGTGCATGTAAATCAAGGCAGAGCAAAGACAGCACAATCCAGAGACCAAGATACACAATAATTATAATATAAATGAAAACAATACTACAAGGCAGCTAAACTCAGGATAAAGGCAAAGCCCAATGCTGATTCCAGAGAACAAAATGATGAAATACACTTCCCTCATCTTGGCAGAGAGGTGGGGAATTACCAATTTCAAGTGCTATACATGCCACGAAACATGATCGCTGTAGATCGGTTTTGTGTCATTATGGGAGCAGGGACAATTCTGACACATATCTGTAGCGTGAAAAACATAAAAGGCATCCATAAAATTTTTAAAAAGAAAAAAAGATTGTCAAAAACGAGATTAGTGTAGCAGGACTCGAAAGAGGCAAATGCTTTCTCAATTTTCCACAGCAAAATCCACAGCCTTTGGGTTAATGAACTTGACTTTAAAATCTGGAACATACCGTTACAAAGGGATGGTTAGTAAACATTTAGAAAAAGAAGCAATGATTACAAGGAGACAGCAAAACTCAAAAAAAAAAAATTGAAGACCTTACTAACAATTATTTATTGAGGGGGTAGAACAAGTGAATGCTAGTGATATAAACTATTTCTAGATTTTAGCAAAGCATTTGAGAAAATCTGTTGTCATATACTTGTGAAAAAGAGAAGTATGGATCAAACAATACTACAGTTAGGTAGATATGAAATCAGTTGAGTGTCTCTACTCAGAGTAGTCATAAATGGCAGCCATCTCATCTGGAAAGACATTTTTGATAATGTGCTCCAGGGATCTATGCATGGCCCTGGGCTACTTAACATTGTTATCAAGATCTGGATAAAGGTAAACTGATCAAATTTCAAATTTGCAACAACAACAAAAAAAAAAAAACTGGAGGGTTAATAAAATATATTGGAGGAGAGAATCAATTCAAAAAAATCTTAAAAGGTTAGAATTTTGGCTCAAATCTAATAAAATGAAATTCAACATCATCTTACTCTTGTGTTCAAAAATTCAGTTTCACAAGTATAAAATAGGGTAGTTGTGACTAGACAACAGTTAATCTAAAAACTCTAGAAGTTTTAGTAGACTGTGAGCTCAATGAGTCTAACAGAGCAGCTAAAAAAAAAAAGAACTAGCACAACCTTAGGCTCTGGAGAAAGAAGCAGAGAGTCCAGAAGGGGGGAGATACTAAGTCCAAATGTCCTTTACCCTGATCAGACCACACCTAGACTACAATGTTTAATTCTAGGTATCAAATTTTTGGAAAGCTACTAATATGCCGGAGAGCAATCAAAGGTAGCCACCAGAATGATGAAGGACCTCGAGATCCTACCAGATGAGCATCAGTTGAAGAAACTTGAGATTTAACTTTAAGAAAACAAGACTCAGGGGACTGTAACAGGCCTCCTCAAGTATCTGGAAGGCTCATTGGCAGAAAAAGGTCTAGATATGTTCCGCTCAGACTTTGAGAGAAGAACTAGGGACAGTGAGCAGAAATACCAAAGAAGGAAATTTAAGGTTGCTAAAAGGAAAAGGTAACAAGCACAGATGGAGAATGGACTGCCTCAAAAGAGGAGAGGTATTCCCTTACTGGAGGTCTTCAAGAATTTCAATGACTCCTTCTTGCTCATATTGCAGAAAAGATCCACGTTCATCTGTATTTTGGCCTGAAAGGTCTTGAGGTCCCTTCCAACTCTTCAAATTCTGTCAATCGGCAGGGATGAGTTACTGGTGTCTGGAATAACAATACTGGTGAAGTCGCAGATCCATCAAAACAATAAATTCGTTATTTTTCTATTCTCTCTAAGGTCCTAAAAGAAGAGTTAGCTGAGTAGCTTGACAGATGCTTTGTTTCCAGGAAGAGATTGTTAAATTCTTTCTACTTTGTCCTCTGCTTCTAAGAGATTTGGGCAGTTTTCTTTTATGATGTCTTGAAATATGATATCTCCTCTCTTTTTTTAGTTAATGCTTTCAGGTTGTCCAATGAGTCTTAAATAACCTCTGCTTGATCTGTTTTCCAAATCAGTTGTTTTCCCTATGCTTTTGCTGTTCGCTTATATTTTCTTCCTTTTTTCCAATCTTTTGACTTTAACATCTCTTGTTGTCTTGTAGACATTATTCCAAGAATTCTGTTTGAGCTCATATCCAAGATCTGTGTTTCTTTGAGACTTCACCTGCAGATGTTAAAGTCATTCTCTTTTTCTGAATTTGTGCTCTTATCACATTCTTATCACCATAATAGTGTTCTATAATGGGATTCTTTTTGGTTTGCTCATTTTCCCAGCCTACTTCTTTATTTGGGGCTTTATTTTGGGGGTAGGCTCTACACATTTTGGGGGAGAGGGATATTTGGCCCAAGCTCCTTCATCTTAGATCCTTCTGCTTTCTTAGGGTCCTAAGTAATGTGTTACTGGATCTCAGGAAGAGTTTAAGCTGAGGACTTGCAAGTTTTTGATGCTCCCCAAAATGGTATGGTATGGAAGGAAATCTGATCCCCACTGTCCTGGTCTGAGCTCAGCAAGATCTTGATCCAGGTTTGCATGCAAGCAACACTCCTATGAAGCTGTTCCTAGTCAGAAATTACAACAGACCACTTTTGGACTCAGTCCCTAGCAGCCAGCCAGGAAGCTCTTCTGGGTCTGAAGCACAGAACTTGCAGGATCCATCTTGATCTGGGATTCCCGGCCAGGTTATCCCTCTACAGCAGGGGTCCTCAAACTACAGCCCGCGGGCCAGATGCAGCAGCCGAGGACGTTTATCCCCCTCACCCAGGGCTAGGAAATTTATTTAAAGGCCCACAAAACAAAGTTTTTGTTTTTACTATAGTCCGACCCTCCAACAGTCTGAGGGACAGTGAACTGGCTCCCTATCTAAAAAGTTTGAGGACCCCTACAGGCTTTAAACTAGACTAGAGGCTGGAAAAAACACTCTGGTCTGATCCTGAGGTCAGAGCCACACAGTTACTGCTCGAGTCCGAACTTAGTTTTCAAGAAGTATGCAGCCTAAATTAGTATACTAGAGTCTGTATACAGCATAAGGCCTATGACCACTCCACATCCCAGAATGCTGTCCCTGGAAGCAGTCTCCTCCGTCAGCAATCAAGAGCCGAGTAATGAGTGGCAGAGCTGTCAGCTGGCACTTGTTCACCATCTCTGCACAAGATCACAGACCTGGGGACCTTGTCTTGCCTGATACCCAGAGATCATTCTCTTTTAGGGCCTGGCCAGAAATGTTTCCCTTTGGCCCACTCCTGGTCATATCCCATCTTCTGTGTCCACAGACCTCTCTATCTCTTTAGGCCAATCTGGGCTACAACTATGACTCACTGTGATTTCTTTTTGCTTGAATTTCCACAATCAGAACTTGGCCAGACATGTTTTCTTCATCTCTGTGGAGCAGCTGGGCTTTCTTCTTCTTGCTACTCCACCATCTGGTCTCTGACTTCTTCCCATGCCCCTGCCCGATGCTTTATCTATATATATACATTACCAAACTATAAGCTTGGTCTCTGAAAAACCAAAGTGCTAGATGTGGAACCAGAGGAATGGGTTAGAATCCTAGCTCTGCCACTTATCACCCATGTGACTTTAGGCAAGTCCCCCTCTCTGGTGCTCAGTTTCCTCAGTGAAATGAAAAGGCTGGATCAGACAGCCTCTTTAGTTCCATTTGGCTCTAAAGCCAACCCTTCTACATATTTCTTCTACATTCATAAACAAATCCAATTCAATTTGTTAACAAGCACTTATTAAGCACCTAATATCTCTATATAAGGCACTAGTTAAGTGCTAGGTATACAAGGAAAAAATGAAAAATGCTCTGTGTCCTCAAGAAGCTTACATTCTACTGGGGGCTACAAGTCCACGAGACAAATCGAGAAGTGACACAACATTAACAACTAGGCAAATGGGGAGAGCCTTCCTGAGTGGGTCCCCCCCCCAAGACAAGCCTTGAAGGAAGCTAAGCATTCGACACCAAAGGGGTGAGGAGGGGATGCATTCCAGGCAATAAGGCATGGTTCCGTGCCAAAGCATGAAGGTGGGAGATGGAATACCATAGTCAAGAAACCACAAGCAGAACAGTTTGACTTTAATGTAGAGGGTGAGAAAGAGAGCCATGTGAAATAACTCTGGAAGGGGAAGAAGCAGGAGCCACACAAAACTGAAACAATGACAATGCGCAAGCCTACCCACATATAAATAAAATATTCCTCCCTTGCAAACAAAATCAAATCTAAGCCAAGAATCACAGCAAATGGCCAAGCCGTACATATTTACCGAGTAGCTATTGGCTTCAAAAGCAGAAAATACTGCTTACTTCAATCTAACATCAATGATTTAGCCAAAGATAACATTTTCGGGAATAGACACACCCATCCTGGTGAGATAAAGCAAATTAACTGAACATGAGTCAAATTTCAAAATGCTTAGGTTAATTTACCCAGTGTTTAAAAAAAAATGAATTGTTTATGACAAGAGTCATATGGATGGATGGAAAGTGAAGGAAACCAAACCAGGAAAATCAGATAAATATCAATTACCACAATGTAAATGGCAAGAAAAAAGGCAAAAAGAAGAATCTGTAGGATTCTAATGGCCCAGTTCAACTCTAAAGGAGAGATCTGAGAGTGGACCACACCCTGCTTCTTTGCACAGGTCGGGGGACCTGTGTCCATGTTGGGGGACATGGGTGTGGAGAATCTCAGAACTGGTCCACGTTTCTCCTTTTTTATCCTTCGTTATAACGAATGGCTTTCTGGCACGGGAAGGGGGAGGACATATTTAGAAATGAAAGGGTTAGAAGAACACAGGAGAGCAATAATACAATTTTGAAGCAAAACATGCTCAGCTAGCTATGTAGCAGCTAGCAGGAGCAGTGGCAGCTCAGAAAGCACAGCATTAACACACTGCTCTTCCCAAGCACCACTGGTTAGACCTGGTTCTTACTTACTCTTGTCTCCCTTTCTCCAATGAGACAAACAGCCTGGATAGAGGGCACCCAGCGTTTAAATTCACTCATCCAGTTGTGCAAAGTTGATTTGGGAACCAAAACCATGTGAGGCCCAACGACATTCCGATAGTGTTTTAGGTAGCCAAGCAACGAGATGGTCTGTAAAGTCTTTCCAAGACCCTGCATTATCAACACAAAGGAGAGAAGTCACCAAACTTTGAAATACTGAAACATTTTGTCAGCACTGACACTGGAACTGAAGATTTGCTCATTCTTCCATATGCAGAATCTTGACTCTAAAAAAAGAACAATTGAAAATACAACTGGAGGAAGTCAACTTTGATTGTCAGTATTTACTGAGTCAACAAAAAAGGAATGCAACAACATGCCAGGAGCCACTGGAGTGACGGAATTCTAAACACATTCAATTCAATCCAACAAGCATCAGTTACATAGATGCTATGTGCATGGCACCAGGCTGAGGGGCAGGGGAGAAGAAATCCAAAAGGAAAATCTATCCTTTGCCTTCAAAGAGCTTGGGGTTGGGTTGGAGGGAAGAGTTGAAGGGGAAGGGTTACTATAAGAAATGCAAACAGACCCATGTACACACAGGATTATTTAAGAAGAGATCGTTATCCACTAAGTAGGTAGGGAAAGGCGGCTCACCAGCAAAAGTGATACCCAATCTAGGCCTTGAAAATAAGAGGCAGAGGAACGTATTTCTGGCATGGAATTTTGCCTGTACAAAGGCAAGGAGATGGGAGATGGAAAGCCAAGTTCTGGAGATCAATTAGTGCACTAATTTACTTGGAACTGAGTAGGACCTTGAGGGAGCTGACAATCTGTTATGGGCTTCTGGACTCTTAGATTATGCATTTTTGTGCTTACTCCTCTCAAAGGCTTCCCTTTAATGAGCTGTTTGTGCCTATTAGTCTCCTTGTTTCTCAAAGTCCTCAGAGCATTTAGGGCAAGGGATGACTCTCAGGCCCTGCTGAGTTGTTTGTGGCATCCCCCCTATCATCCTACAGTTTTTCAGATGTTTAATATTATTAGTACACTGTTCCATTATAATGGAACTTATATAGGGGGCATTCAGAGGCTTCTTTGGTTAACGGAGATTCCAGTATAGCTCCAGAAGCCAATAACTGGGAGTGCACCCACTGAAGTCCTTCCAGAGGAACCCCATCCTCCCGGAGGTGACTCTAGTGTCTTAAAGACTCTGGCAGGGTTCAAGTGAGCTACAAAGTGTTCCAATACAGTTTCAGAGGTAGACACAAAAAGTTCTCTTTCACATGGCTTCAGGTTGATCACTAAATAATTAATTTCTTTGCCATGAATGGATATTGATCACCACTACTGCAGAGAATGACCAGGTACTGTCAATTCAACTCCACAGACATTTATTAAGCACCTCATGTATAAGGTACTATGCAAAGCACCAGAGAAACAAAGAAAATCAAAAAAATATTAACCAAATCAAACAGCTCCATTCATTTTTATCACCTGCCATTACTTAAAATCTAAAACACAGCACAGAGATGATGCTACCTTGAAATCTGCTACCTATTTACAAATTCATTTTAGTGCAAAGAATTCTGGGTCAACCCTGAAGCTCTAAAATAGAACCAAGGCAGGGGAAAGGAACACAATAGTGCAGGTTAAAAAACACTACCTCTAACAGAACACGGGACCCAAGTCAGGAAGATCTGACTCTGAATCCTGCCTCATTCACTTAACAGCTACGTGACCTTGAACAAGTCCCTTTGGTTCTCTGAGCCTCAGTTCCTTTACCTGTAAAATTGGGATAACAATAACAGTCATGTGGTCATGAGGATGAAGTTCCTCAAGCACTTTGCAAACCCTGAAGCACTGTAGATTTGCTAGCTATTCATATTATATATGAAACAAGAGGTCTGGCTGACAAATTTTAGAATCTGGGAAATTGGTGAGGAAATTGCAATATGTAATATGTTATTAATAATATATAATATTATACATAAAACATACAAACTGTATAATTTATAAATGTTACTAGGCATTCCACATAGGTGCTACCCCAAAAGGACAAGAAGAATTAACTGTAGTCTAGAGGCAATGGACAAGCTTTTTCCATAATTAAAACTATTTTCTTTCCCCACAATGAAAACAGAGATAATTCAGATTTATTTAAAGCCTTTGAAAGAAGAGGCAGTCCCTACAATGATTCCAGCGATTTCATGGCTTGGCATATACCCCAGGGATGTCACTGGCAAAAAGAAAGCTCTCTTTATACCAAAATATTCGTAGCGTCACTTTTCATAATAGCACAGAATTGTAAAGCCAAGAGATGCCCATTGACTAGAGAATGTTTAAATAAATCTTGGCACATGAATGTAATGGATATTACAGTACAGTAATAACAACAGCAACAACAATCAGGATGATACATACATAATGCATGGGGAAGACTTACCTTGACCAATACAAAACGAAATGAAATAAGTAGAATCAGGAAAAATACATGCACAGTGCCTACAACATTACAAATGAAAAGAACAACCAACCCCAAAATATACTCTCCATATTCTAAACAACAAGCTTGGTCCTAAAAAACGAGGCAGAAGACAGTTCCCCCAACTCCTTTGCAAAGAGGGGACTCAACAGGTAGAGAATACCAGACTTTAGGTCAGATTTGTTTAATGTTCAATGGTTTTGCTCAATTGTTTTTCTCTTATTTCTTTTCCCCCTCTTGTTATAAGGGATCACTCTCTGAGGGGAGAAGGAGGGAGATCTAGGGGAAAACATAGGCACTGTAAAAACAAACAATAATAAAAATGCATTTAAGAAGAAAGAAGAGGGAATCTGGAGTCCACTCTTTTGCCCCTGGCTCCTTACCATTTCATCTGCCAGAATGCCATTAACTCCATTTTCATAAAGGGAGATCATCCAATTCAGGCCCCTAACCTGATAATCTCGCAGTGTTCCTCCTTTCACATCTGCAAAATTAAAATTAGATCAACCCTTTAACTATAAAGTCTCTTTTTCTTAAAGGCACCAACTTATGATCTTCCCAAGCCAACCTGGAAAACATCATCCAGACTTGGTATTACTCACATGAAGGAGATGTTTCAAATCGAACACAAACATTTGATGTATTTTCATTCTCAGATATCAGTTCCTCATCTTCTTCTCGCTCAGTCAGTCTACGGCGGTAACTGAAAGGGACAATAAAGAACTGCCTACCTTTGTGTTCAATATAAACTTGAGTTTTAAAAAATAAACTGATGACAACTTTCTTGTCTCCTGTGTAATCTCATAGGAGACATTTGCATTCTGGTTAACCCTGGAATAAATCATCATTAAGCCTGACTTGGGAACTTCTGGTGGAAAGAATTCTTGCCAACTTCATAGCATAATAACTAAGCTTACCACAGTTTATTCATATGTGACTGAAGTTCTAACATATGACTAAAGAGAGAAAGATGCAAACGTACTCTCCAGCTGAAAGAAGACTTTGTTTTTCATCCTGCTTCCCTCGTGAATGTCCTGTTTTCACCTTCGATGGCGATGGTGGTGATTTCTGAGTAGTAGGCTGCATGAAATGAGCAAACAGCTCCGTCTGCTTCAGTAGAAATTCAAATCTTTTTGCACGGTCTGCTTTCTAAAAAGAGAAATAATACATTTATAACATCTGCCAATTGTTATTAGAAGTAAGGAAATAATTTTTTTCTCATTCTTAAAAAATCCTTGTAAAAAATAGTCAAAGAAATTTATCAGTGCTTATTTCATAAGAAAAAGGGGGAGCTGATTATACCAATAAGAAGATGTGGGGACAACTAGATGGCATAGTGGACAGAGTAGTAGTCCTGGAGTCAGAAGGACCCACGTTCAAATTTGGTCTCAGACACTTAACACTTCCTAGCTGTGTGAGGTAAATCACTTAACCCTAATTGCCTCAGGAGAAAAAGTACAACAAAAAGATGTGAAGAGATTGGATTAGATGAGACATTCAGGAATCTTTGCAACCTAAAAATCATTCTTTCAGGAAACTACTAATTGTTTAGTAAATAATCCCCCCTCAGACATTTGGCAAGTCACTTCCCCTCCCTGGGTCTCAGTGTACTTAATCTGGATAATAACGGTGTCCTATGGATCACCTCTGAGGTCCCTTCCAATTCACAATCTATGATCTTTTCAGAACAAAAAAGTTATTAACCCAGTCACTTAGTAAGTCCCTGAAAAGAAGCAGCATGGTCTCCTTTAACAGTTAAGACCAAAAGAACACCATCTTCCTGAAAAAAGATATGGTACACTTTATTAAAAAAAAAGAAAAATGATATGGTATTATTGTTTTCCAAACTAACAGAACTTGAATTAGTTTTCATTTACAGAGCACCATATATAATGCATTATACTGTAAAGTGCCTAAGAAATATTAACAAATTTAATCTTCTTAACAATCCTGTCAGGGAGATGTATCATTAACATCATTTTACAAGTGAGGAAACTGAGGTTCGGGCATAGTCTTCCTCACAATATAAAACTTTGTACAAAATTCGAATGTAACCCGTAACTATGAATGAATGGCCTGATGCCATATGCTAAACTTTTTAGGAACCTACAAACTACAACTGGAAATCAAGTCTAACTTATTTCCTCTCCAAAGCGTTTCATTCAATAGCATTTTACTAGTCTGACAAACATTGCTCCATTCAAATACAGTAATGGTGATGCTTGTATTACAGCAATATCTAAGAATTTTCACTGTCTGTCCCCCATTCCTGGATCGCTCCCTTTCCCAGCTTACTGGCTGCCTTCAAGTCCCAGCTAAAATCCTACCTTCTCCTGGAAGCTTTTCCAAACTACTCTTAAGTACTCTTTTAATGATCTTGTATTTATCTTCAATCTAACTGGTTTATACCTCTTTCTTTCCCTTTTGCCTCCACATTAGATTCCTTAGAGCTTCTCAAGGGTAGGGACAATGGCAAAAAAAAAAAAAAGGCCTTTATTTGGCTCCCCAGCATGGGGCCATAATAATAATAATAAATGCTTGCTGAAAGACAGTGATTAGGTCATTCACTGTATGAACGCTTGAGACATCACAATATCGGAGATTAATTCTTAAAACATAATATTGCTTCGTGCCACAGGAGGGCAACATGGCATTTGTCTTTGCTAGAACAACACTACCCTGCAATCACATCAGAGGATCTCTTTAGGCAAATCAAACAGTCCCGTTTCCCAGCTAAGGAGCAGAAAAACAGACGCCTACAGTGGCTCACTCCATCTCCTGGACGAAAAAGGGGTGCTGAGTGTTGAGTCAAAGGGCACAGGAGTGAGAGCACCTGGAAAAGCTCTTTGTCTGCCTCTCAAATTTATGTTAAACATTTTCAAAACAGCAGCTGGGAGAAACCTAAGGTTTCCATTTCATATTGTCCCCTGAGGATGATCATTCTTATGGCCGGTAAAGTAACACATCAGCTGTCTGTTTTAGAGAATGGAAATTTGGGAAAATAAAGTGCTTTGCGTTTCTTGGGGGTAGTGCCAAGGCACTGATAGCATCCCCTTTAAGCAGCAATCTAAAAACAAACATGTGTGATTTCTCTCTCCTCTCTCTGTCTCTTGTCTGTCTGGTCTTTCTGTCTCTCTCTCTCTGTTTCTCTCTCTTTTCCAGCTTTCCCAAATCACTTTTTTCATTTAACAGCCTCTTCCCTCTCCCAAAAGTGAAATTCACTGACCCAACAACAACAACAATAATAATAATAATAGCTAATATTTCTGTAGCAGTTAGAATGTACCAGGCACCATGCAGAGCACATTACAATTATTCTCTTCATTTTCACAACAGCTCTGGGAGGATGAGAAGAGATGCTACTCAAAAATCAAAGCCCCCCAAATTAATAATGAAATTGCAATCTGAGGAATGTGGAACACAGAAGGAGTATCTTCCCTTAGGAACTAATCTACCCAGATCACATACAATTCACTCACAAAAGATACACAGATTCATTAGAAAAGTGATCTGGGAATGCCTCAGTTTCCCCAGCTTTAAAATAGGGTTAATAATAAGAGCACCTACCCAGCAGGGTGGCTATAAGGTTCAAAAGAGATCACCCAATTAAAGTGCTATGAAAATGATGTCTATTATTATCTCACTATGAAAATGCTGGCTATCATCATTCAGGCTATGAAAACTCAGGCTACTATTGTTTAATGTGGCTATTTAAAGTCTAACAGGGTGGGAGAAAAAGGCCCAGGAGGCTACTTATAACTTCTCAGAGCAGGGTCCAAAAGCTCACTGAGGAAAATTATTCCTTAAAAATTAGAACTGAACAAATGGAAGCTAATGACCGTATGAGAAATCAACATACAATAAAACAAAATCATAACTTCTCAAAGTTTTACCTTCCTTGGCTAATAAAACTGGGGAACTCTGGGTGAATAGTGCAGCATTAGCCTAAAATCTAGAACCCAAGAAGCACTAGAGACCATGCGGAAATTTCTTTAGTTTTCTTAATATCTCACTTTTTTGCTACCTCCCACTGCAATAAAAAATAACCGCCCCAATCACAAATTGACTCAAGCAAACACACATACCATCTTCTTCTCGTAATGAGGATCAGTTCCTCTTTCAGGTCTGCAACTTTTAGGTTCAAAAGTAGGATCATTTGCCTGGAATTTTGAAGAATGAATAAGGTCAATAGATGACAAGACACATCCTAGAAACAATGACAACACAACTGTTCTCAGTTGACTCACGAAAAAATTGATGTCAACAACAGACAGAAAGTTTAAAAGTCACTTAATTATGTGAACCTGGACAAGTCACTTCATCCTGTTTGCCTCAGTTTCCTCATCTGTAAAATGAACTACAGAAGGAAATGGCAAAACATTAGCCAAGAGAACCCCAAATGGGGTCAAGGAGAAAGCATGTTAGACTGAAAAAACTGAATAACAAAACACCTTCATTACTCTATTCAGAGCCCAGGCGGCCTAAAGGATAAGACCTTTGGAGTGGAGTCTCCCCAAAGAAATGTAAAGCTCCTTGACGTCAGGGACTGTCTTTGCATTCCCTCCCACCCACTGTAAATAATTTTTTCTTTCATCAACTGAGTCCAAAGTTACATCACTGAATGTAATAATTTTTCATTAATTTAAAATTAATAACGTTCAGCGAATTTTAACAACCTAGAATGTTCATTGATAATATCACAAACTTAAAGAAGATGATTAAAATGCAGAAATTCTTATCTCCCATTCATATAAATAAAATGAACTTTTAGAAAACCAGTTGGAAAAGCTTATAAAAGCCCATGTTGAAAACGTTTCACATGTAATTGGAAAAAATAAAATATTAAGTGGAGGAAAAAAGGAAAGTCAGGGCCAGCATTTTAATCAGTGTTTTGTTTTGATTAATAGTTTTTAAAATATTAGTATTAATTCCAATCAACTCGTGATGGAAAGAGCCATCCAAGTCCAGTAGATCAAAGTATATATATTATTTTCACCTGTTTGGTTTTTTTTTCTTTCTCATGTGTTTTTCCACTTTAGTTATGATTTTTTTTTTGCACAGCATTTCGAATATGGAAATATGTTTGGAAGAACTGCACATGTTTCATTTATATAGGATTGCTAGCTGTCAATAGAGGGTGGAGAGGCAGGAGAAGGAGAAAAAATTTGCACACCAGTTTTCCAAAGGGGAATCCTGAAAACTACCTGTGCATGTATTTGGAAAACTTGGAACACCAGGTTTTGCAAAGAGGAATACTGAAAATTATCTTTGCATGTATTTGGAAAAATTGGGAACTCCACCAGGTGTTGCAAAGTTGAATATTGAAAACTACCTTTGAATGCACTGGGAAAAACTTGGAACACCAGGTTTTGTAAAGAAAAATATTGAAAACTATTTTAACAAGTATTTGGAAAAATTTGGAATACCACCAGGTTTTCAAAGATGAATACTAAAAATTATCTTTGCATGAATTTAGAAAAACTTGGAACACTAGGTTTTGCAAAGAGGAATACTGAAAATTACCTTTGCATGTATTTGGAAAAATTTGGAACTCCACCGCCAGGTGTTGCAAAGTTAAATATTGAAAACTACTTTTGCATGTATTTGGAAAAACTTGGAACACCAGGTTTTGCAAAGAGGAATACTGAAAATTACCTTTGCATGTATTTGGAAATATTTGGAACTCCACCACCAGGTGTTGCAAAGTTGAATATTGAAAACTACCTTTGCATGTATTTGGAAAAACTTGGAACACCAGGTTTTGCAAAGAGGAATACTGAAAATTACCTTTGCATGTATTTGGAAAAATTGGGAACTCCACCAGGTGTTGCAAAGTTGAATATTGAAAACTACCTTTGAATGCATTGGGAAAACTTGGAACACCAGGTTTTGTAAAGAAGAATAAGCTAGCTTCTTTGTAACAAGTATTTGGAAAATTGGAATACCAGGTTTTCAAGATGAATACTAAAAATTATCTTTCATGAATTTAGAAAAACTTGGAACTAACAAGTTTTTCCAAGAATATTAAACTACTGCCATGCATTTGGAAAGACTTGGAACACTAACTAGGTTTGCAAGAGAATACTAGAAAATTATCTTTACCATGTATTTGGAAAATTTGGAACACCAGCTTTCCGAAAGGTGAAAACTAAAACTTCTTTGCATATGTTGGAAAAACTTGGAACTAGGTTTTGCAAGAGAATACTAAAGTACCTTTGCATGTATTTGGAAAATTTGAACTCCACAAGGTGTTACAAAGTTAAATATTAGAAACACCTTTGCATGTTGGAAAACTTGGAACACAGAATTTTGCAAGAGGAATAATAATGCAACTTTGCATGTATTTGGAAAAATTCGAGACTCACCAGATGTTACAAAGTTGAATATTGAAACACCTTTGAATGCATTAGGAAAAACTTGGAACACCAGGTTTATGAAGAATATTATAAACTATTTTCTTGTATGGTACATTTGGAATACCACAAGTTTCCAAAGATGAATATGAAATTATTTTGCATGATTAAACTTGGAACACTAACAAGTTTTCCAAAGGGGAATATTGAAAACTACACTTGCATGCGCTTGGAAAGGCTTGGAACATAACTAGGTTTTAAAGAGGAATACCAAGTTATCTTTGCATGTATTTGGGAAAATTTGGAACTTCAGCTTTCCGAGAGAACGAAACTGAAAACTACAACTGCATGTATTTGGAAAGGAAACTTGGGAACACTAGGTTTTGCAAAGGAATACTGATGCCTTTATGTATTTGGAAAATTTGAACTCCACCACCAGGTGTGCAAATTAAATATTGAAAACTACCTTTGCATGTATTTGGAAAACTTGGGTACTGGGTTTGCAAGGAATACTAAAATTACCTTTGCATGTATTTGGAAGGTGGGAACTCCACCAGGTGTTGCAAGTTAAATATTAAACTATTTGAATGCATTAGGAAAACTTGGAACACAAGTTTAAAGAAAGAATATTATAAACTATTTTAACATGTGTTGGAAAAATTTGGGCCACCAGGTTTTTCAAAGATGAATACAAATTATTTTTGAATTTAGAAAACTTGGAACAACATTTCAAAGAATAATAAACTACACTTGCATGCATTTGGAAGACTTGGAACACTAACTAGAGTTTTACAAAAGAGAATACTAGAAATTATCTTTGCATGTATTTGGAAAATTTGAACACCAACTCTCGAAAAGGTGAAAACTAAACTACCTTTGCATGTTGGAAAACTTGGAACACTAGGTTTTGCAAAGAGGAATACTAAGTACCTTTGCATGTATTTGGAAAAATTGGAACTCTCACCACCAGGTGTTGCAAAGTTAAATATTGAAAACTACTGCATGTATTTGGAAAACTTGGAACAGAGTTTTGCAAAGGAATACTAAATTACCTTTGCATGTATTTGGAAAATTTGGAACTCCACAGGTATTTAAGTTAAATAACAAAAACTACTTCGTATTTTGGAAAAACTTGGAACTGATTTTACAAAGATACTGAAAATTACCTTTGCATATTTGGAAAAATTGGAACTCCCTGGGTGTTGCAAAGTTAAATATTGAAAACTACTTTTGTATTTGGAAAACTTGGAACTGCGGTTTGCAAAGAGAATACAGTACCTTTACATGTATTTGGAAAATTTGGAACTCCTGGGTGTACAAGTTAAATATTGACTACTGCTTTACATATATTTGGAAAAACTGGAACACCAGGTTTTGCAAGAGGAATACTAAAAATTACCTTTGCATGTATTTGGAAGAAATTGGAACTCCACCAGGTGTTGCAGTTTGAATATTAAGCTACTTTGAATGCATTGGAAAACTTGGAACACTGGTTTTTCATAAAGAGAATATTAACTATTTTAACAAGTATTTGGAAAAATTTGGAATACCACCAGGTTTTCAAAGATGAATACTAAAAATTATCTTTGCATGAATTTAGAAAAACTTGGAACACTAACAAGTTTTCCAAAGGGGAATATTGAAAACTACCCTTGCATGCATTTGGAAAGACTTGGAACACTAACTAGGTTTTGCAAAGGAACTTTAAGTACCTTTGCATGTATTTGGAAAATTTGGAACTCCTACAGGTGTTGCAAGTTAAACAGAAACCACCTTTGAATGCATTAGGAAAACTTGGAACACCAGGTTTTGTAAGAAGAATATTAAACTATTTTAATATTTGGAAAATTTGGAATACCAGAGTTTTCAAAGATGAATACTGAAAATTATCTTTGCATGAATTGGAAAACTTGGAACACTATACGGTTTTCAAGGGAATATTTAAAACTACCCTTTCATGCATTTGGAAAGAACTGGAACTAACTAGGTTTTGCAAGAGATACTGATACCTTTTGCATGTATTTGGAAATTTGGAACTCCACCACCAGGTGTTGCAAAAGTTAAATATTAGCTTCTTTTGCATGTATTTGGAAACTTGGAACACAGGTTTGCAAAGAGGAATACTGAAAAGTACCTTTGCATGTATTTGGAAAATTTTGGAACTCCACACCACAGGTGTTACAAGTTAAATATTAGAAACTACCTTTGCATGTTGGAAGGAAACTTAGAACACCAGGTTTTGCAAAGAGGAATACTGAAAATTACCTTGCATATATTTGGAAAATTTGGAACTCCACCAGGTGTTGCAAAAGTTAAATATTGGCTTCTGCATGTATTTGGAAAACTTGGAACACTGGGTTTGCAAAGAGGAATACTAAATAACCTTTGCATGTATTTGGAAAATTTGGAACTCCACCACCGGAATTCTTGCAAGTTAAATAACTGAAAACTACCTTTGCATGTATTTGGAAAACTTGGAACGCAGGTTTTGCAAAGGAATACTGAAAATTACCTTTGCATGTATTTGGAAAAATTTGGAACTCCACCAGGTGTTGCAAAGTTGAATATTGAAAACTACCTTTGAATGCATTGGGAAAAACTTGGAACACCAGGTTTTGTAAAGAAGAATATTGTAAACTATTTTAACATGTATTTGGAAAAATTTGGAATACCACCAGGTTTTCAAAGATGAATACTGAAAATTATTTTTGCATGAATTTAGAAAAACTTGGAACACTAACAAGTTTTCCAAAGGGGAATATTGAAAACTACACTTGCATGCATTTGGAAAGACTTGGAACACTAACTAGGTTTTGCAAAGAGGAATACTGAAAATTATCTTTGCATGTATTTGGAAAAATTTGGAACACCAGCTTTCCGAAAGGTGAAAACTGAAAACTACCTTTGCATGTATTTGGAAAAACTTGGAACACTAGGTTTTGCAAAGAGGAATACTAGAAAATTACCTTTATGTATTTGGAAAATTTGGAACTCCACCACCAGGTGTTGCAAGTTAAATATGAAACTACCTTTGCATGTATTTGAAAACTTGGAACACCAGGTTTGCAAAGAGGAATACTGAAAATTACCTTTGCATGTATTTGGAAAAATTGGGAACTCCACCAGGTGTTGCAAAGTTGAATATTGAAAACTACCTTTGAATGCATTGGGAAAAACTTGGAACACCAGGTTTTGTAAAGAAGAATATTGTAAACTGTTAACATGTATTTGGAAAAATTTGGAATACCACCAGGTTTTCAAAGATGAATACTGAAAATTATTTTTGCATGAATTTAGAAAAACTTGGAACACTAACAAGTTTTCAAGGAATAATAGCTACACTTACATGCATTTGGAAAGACTTGGAACTAACTAGGTTTTGCAAGGAATACTGAAAATTATCTTTGCATGTATTTGGAAAATTTGGAACATAGCTTTCCGAGGTGAAAACTGAAAACTACCTTTTGCATGTATTTGGAAAACTTTGGAACTGGGTTTTGCAAAGAGATACTGAAATTACCTTCATGTATTTGGGCGTTGGAACTCCACCACCAGGTGTTGCAAAGTTAAATATTGAAACTACTTTGCATGTATTTGGAAAAACTTGGAACACCAGGTTTTACCAAAGAGATACTAGAAATTACTGCATGTATTTGGAAAAATTGGGAACTCCACAGGTGTTGCAAAGTTGAATATTAGAAACTACCTTTAGATACATTGGGAAGAAACTTGGAACCTGGGTTTATAAAGAAAGAATATTGTAAACTATTTAACATATTTGGAAAATTTGAATACACCAGGTTTTCAAAGATGAATACTAGGAAGTGTTTGCATGAATTTAGAAAACTTGGAACACTAACAAGTTTTCCAAAGGGAATATTGAAAACTACACTTGCATGCATTTGGGAGCTTGGAGACACTAACTAGGTTTTACCAAGAGATACAAATTATCTTTGCATGTATTGGAAAAATTTGGAACATAGCTTGAAAGGGTGAAACTAAAACTACCTTTGCATGTATTTGGAAAACTTGGAACCTAGGTTTTGCAAGGAATACAGAAATTACCTTTGCATGTATTTACGGAAAATTTGGAACTCCACCACCAGGTGTTGCAAAGTTAAATATTGAAAACTACTTTTGTGTATTTGGAAAAACTTGGAACTGGGTTTTTGCAAAGGAATACTAGAAATTACCTTTGCGTGTTGGAAAAAATTGGAACTCACCACCAGGTGTTGCAAGTTAAATATTATGAAACTACCTTTACATGTATTTGGAAAAGGCTTGGAACACCAGGTTTGCAAGGAATACTAAGAAAAGTACCTTTGCATGTATTGGAAAAATTGGAACTCCCTACCAGGTGTTGCAAAGTTAAATAGAAAACTACTTTTGCATGTATTTGGAAAAACTTGGAACACCAGGTTTTGCAAAGAGGAATACTGAAAATTACCTTTGCATGTATTTGGAAAAATTTGGAACTCCACCACCAGGTGTTGCAAAGTTAAATATTGAAAACTACCTTTACATGTATTTGGAAAAACTTGGAACACCAGGTTTTGCAAAGGTGAGTATTGAAAACTATTGTTGCATGTATCTGGGAAAAGTGGAGACCACCACCAGATTACAAGTTAAATGTGAAAACACTGCATGTATTTCGAAAAACTTGGAACACCAGGTTTTGTAAAGAAGAATATTGAAAACTATTTTAACATGTATTTGGAAAAATTTGGAATACCACCAGGTTTTCAAAGATGAATACTGAAAATTATCTTTGCATGAATTTAGAAAAACTTGGAACACTAACAAGTTTTCCAAAGGGGAATATTGAAAACTACCCTTTCATGCATTTGGAAAGACTTGGAACACTAACTAGGTTTTGCAAAGAGGAATACTGAAAATTATCTTTGCATGTATTTGGAAAAATTTGGAACTCCACCACCAGGTGTTGCAAAGTTAAATATTGAAAACTACCTTTGCATGTATTTGGAAAAACTTGGAACACCAGGTTTTGCAAAGATGAATACTGAAAACTACCTTTGCATGTATTTGGAAAAACTTGGAACACCAGGTTTTGCAAAGAGGAATACTGAAAATTACCTTTGCATGTATTTGGAAAAATTTGGAACACCAGCTTTCCGAAAGGTGAAAACTGAAAACTACCTTTGCATGTATTTGGAAAAACGTGGAACACCAGGTTTTGCAAAGAGGAATACTGAAAATTACCTTTGCATGTATTTGGAAAAATTTGGAACTCCACCACCAGGTGTTGCAAAGTTAAATATTGAAAACTACCTTTGCATGTATTTGGAAAAACTTGGAACACCAGGTTTTGCAAAGAGGAATACTGAAAATTACCTTTGCATGTATTTGGAAAAATTTGGAACTCCACCAGGTGTTGCAAAGTTGAATATTGAAAACTACCTTTGAATGCATTGGGAAAAACTTGGAACACCAGGTTTTGTAAAGAAGAATATTGAAAACTATCTTTGCATGTATTTGGAAAAACTTGGAACACCAGGTTTTGCAAAGAGGAATACTGAAAATTATCTTTGCATGTATTTGGAAAAACTTGGAACCCCACCAAGTTTTCCAAAGGTGAATACTGAAAACTACCTTTGCATGTATTTGGAAAAACTTGGAACACCAGGTTTTGCAAAGGTGAATACTGAAAATTATCTTTGCATGTATTTGAAAAACTTGGAACACTAACAGGTTTTGCAAAGGTGAACACTGAAAATTATCTTTGCATGTATTTGGAAAAACTTGGAACACCAGGTTTTGCAAAGATGAATACTGAAAACTATTGTTGCATGTATTTGGAAAAAATTGGAACTCCACCAGGTTTTGCAAAGTTGAATATTGAAAACTACCTTTGCATGTATTTGGAAAAACTTGGAACACCAGGTTTTGCAAAGAGGAATACTGAAAATTATCTTTGCATGTATTTGGAAAAATTTGGAACACCAGCTTTCCGAAAGGTGAAAACTGAAAACTACCTTTGCATGTATTTGGAAAAACTTGGAACACCAGGTTTTGCAAAGAGGAATACTGAAAATTACCTTTGCATGTATTTGGAAAAATTTGGAACTCCACCACCAGGTGTTGCAAAGTTAAATATTGAAAACTACCTTTGCATGTATTTGGAAAAACTTGGAACACCAGGTTTTGCAAAGAGGAATACTGAAAATTACCTTTGCATGTATTTGGAAAAATTGGGAACTCCACCAGGTGTTGCAAAGTTGAATATTGAAAACTACCTTTGAATGCATTGGGAAAAACTTGGAACACCAGGTTTTGTAAAGAAGAATACTGAACATTATCTTTGCATGTATTTGGAAAAAACTTGGAACACCAGGTTTTGCAAAGAGGAATACTGAAAATTATCTTTGCATGTATTTGGAAAAACTTAGAACCCCACCAAGTTTTCCAAAGGTGAATACTGAAAACTGCCTTTGCATGTATTTGGAAAAACTTGGAACACCAGGTTCTTCCAAGGTGAATACTGAAATTTATCTTTGCATGTATTTGAAAAACTTGGAACACTAACAGGTTTTGCAAAGGTGAACACTGAAAATTATCTTTGCATGTATTTGGAAACTCTTGGAACACCAGGTTTTGCAAAGATGAATACTGAAAACTATTGTTGCATGTATTTGGAAAAAATTGGAACTCCACCAGGTTTTGCAAAGTTGAATATTGAAAACTACCTTTAAATGTATTTGGAAAAACTTGGAACACCAGGTTTTGCAAAGTTGAATATTGAAAACTACCTTTAAATGTATTTGGAAAAACTTGGAACACCAGGTTTTGCAAAGAGGAATACTAAACATTATCTTTGCATGTATTTACAAAAACTTGGAACACCACCAGGTTTTTCAAAGGTGAATACTGAAAACTATTTTTGCATGTTTTGGAAAAATTTGGAACAAGATTTTGCAAAGGTGAACAGTGAAAACTGTCTTTGCATGTATTTGGAAAAACTTGGAACGCTAACAGGTTTTCCAAAGGTGAATATTGAAAACTACCCTTGCTGGAACACCAGGTTTTGCAAAGACGAACACTGAACATTATCTTTGCATGTATTTGGAAACTCTTGGAACACCAGGTTTTACAAAGATGAATACTGAAAAGTATTGTTGCATGTATTTGGAAAAAATTGGAACTCCACCAGGTTTTGCAAAGTTGAATATTGAAGACTACCTTTAAATGTATTTGGAAAAACTTGGAGCACCAGGTTTTGCAAAGAGGAATACTGAACATTATCTTTGCATGTATTTGGAAAAAAACTTGAAACACCAGGTTTTGTAAAGGTGAATATTGAAAATTATCTTTGCATGTATTTGGAAAAACTTAGAACCCCACCAAGTTTTCCAAAGGTGAATACTGAAAACTGCCTTTGCATGTATTTGGAAAAACTTGGATCACCAGGTTTTGCAAAGGTGAATATTGAACACTACCCTTGCATGTATCTGAATAAACTTGGAACACCAAGTTTTCCAAAAGTGAATACTGAAAACTGCCTCTGCATGTATTTGGAAAAACTTGGAACACCAGGTTCTTCCAAGGTGAATACTGAAATTTATCTTTGCATGTATTTGGAAAAACTTGGAACACTAACAGGTTTTGCAAAGGTGAACACTGAAAATTATCTTTGCATATATTTAGAAAAACTTGGAACACCAGGTTTTGCAAAGATGAATACTGAAAATTATCTGTATAATTTGGAAAAACTTAGAACACTCACTGGTTTTCCAAAGGTGAATATTGAAAACTACCCTTGCATGTATTTCGGATAACGAAATACTACTACACAACAAATAAAGAAAGTCAGCTTAGATGCAGCACTAAGTAAGCAAGAAGAGGCAAACAAGTGGTGGAGGCCCGAGCCAGTTTCTTTTTTTTAACTCTTCACCTCTCCCTCCTGGTCCAGTGCCACTGCCCCCAGTGCCTCATTCTGGGCTCTGTTCTTCTCCCATGGTGCCTCACCTCCATTCTGATCTAGGCCTTTTCCTCTATTCTTCTTTGTGGCTTAACTTTTTCATTATAATTACACAGCATTCAGTTGCTTCCTATAGTGCTTTTTCCTTTTCCATTGTTGTTACTGTTCATCTTTTGCTGGAAGCCTTTCCCAGTCACTCTTAATCCCAGGGTCTTCCCTCTATTATTTCCTATTTATCCTGTACTTAGCTTGCTCGCTTTATTTTTGTTTGCAAATTGTCTCTCCCATTAGAGTGTAAACTCCTCCTGGGCTGGGACTGCTTCTTGCCTCTAGTTCTGTCCCCAGTTTGTTAGGTTCTTAATGTTTGATTTGTATATCTATTTTACAAACCTATATACATACAAATTTCTCTACCCAAAAGGGGTTGAAAGTAGAAAAAGTTTAAGAAGCTCTAGGCAGGAATATCTACCCTCAGGCACAGTAGGTGCTAGGCTGATCTGCTAAGGTTCTTTCTCTCTTTAAGGAGCTTGGTCACAAAGGATGGCTAGCAGGGTCAAGTAGATGAGAAAGGAGCTATAGGAAAAATGAAAATACTATCAAAAGGAATAAAAATTAAATATTCATTCTTGGGAAAAACTTGCGGGTAGTTGTGATCTAATTGTACACATGAAAAATGATATTTGTGAAGTTTTTGTTTTCAACAACTTGGAAAAGTAACTCATAAAAAGGCACTATGGGGGTAATGGATAATGGGCCAGTCAGAGGCAAAAAGACTTGAATTAAATCCCACCTCAGACACATCCCTGGCCAGGTGACCCTGGAGAAGTCACCCCTCACAAAAATCCCCAACAATCCCGTGAGACTAAGCCCTCTGAAGAACAGGTGTAGACCAGTATTGGTAGAAGGATTATCTTAAAAAGAGAGATCCTCTCAGGAATATGGCCAATTCGGGGAGAGCTGGGAGGGGGGGGTCAGATTCATTTGTTATACAAATAATATAGTTCATGTGAGCTAGTCATTTCTGAAACTTTTCAGTATGGAAGAAAAAGCAATAGAAAGAGAATCAGGAATCCTGGGTTCTAATCCTATTTCTAAAGCAAAGGACAAGGGGGAACTAGAAGCTCCACAGGCTCCAACTCCTCATAAACCATTGGTGAGTGGGTAAAATCCAATTTTCCAATTTCATAATACTGAAAATTGCCTCATTCCTCAGACAAGAATATAAACATAACACGGGAGCTCTTATGAAAAGAAAAAAAAAAAGCCTTAATCCAACAAAGCACTTTGACTCAATAAGCTTTTGCTAACATTTCAGAAGAAACTGCAAACCCCCTGTTGATTTAATTTATATGCTAATTAAATTCTAGATCTGGGAGGAGAGACCAAGTTTCCTTTTAATTAATTTGAACTCTCTTCCCAACCTTTAAAAAAAAAAAAAACCTACCAAATAAACTTTGTCCCCCCCTAAAGTATGTATGTGTTAATACAAGTCGTAGATTGAGGGATGGCATTGAACCCATAGGAGGAATTCAGAAAAAGACAAGAAAAAGAAGAGAGGGAATGAACTCTTGGAGGAGACTTAACTGTATATTTCTAAGTTGTTGAAGGAAAAGAAGGAGGCGTGGAAAAATGAAAAGGACTGACAGGAAAAAAAAAAAGAAAAAACAAAAGAGAATGACAAAACTTTTTCGTTTTTTTAAGAGGAAAAAACTCCGTGTTACTGTGGCATAGTAAACTTTTAAATTTTATCTTGAGAGATTTCAAATGGGTCGTCATCATTTTCAAAAGCATCGTGTTTTTTTTTAATTCTTTTTCTTCTCTTTTTTTCTTTTCTAGCCAATCGCCTGTGCTTCTAAGCCTGTTTCCCCATCTATGAAATGGGGATAAGAATCTCTGCACCACGTGTTTAACCTATATTGGATTATTTGCTGTCCAGGGGAGGGGGAGAAGGGAAGGGAGAAACATTTGGAACACAAGATATTGCAAAGGTGAATGTTGAAAACGATCTTTGCATAGATTTGGAAAAGAAAAAGCGATTATTAAGAAAAAGAAAAAAAAACAACAACAATCTAGCAATGCAATGGCAAGTTCAAAGAGCAATTATTCCAAGAAAGCGCTTTGGAAAGCTTAAAATTCTGCAAATACAGGAATCATTGGGTTTTTTTTCTGCCATTTCCGTTCCTGAAAACAACGTCTCCAATAGAACAACTTCACTAAGCGAGAAAACATAAACCCAGAACTAAGAGGAGTTCGCCCCCAAACCTGGGATCGGTGCAAAGGGAAATCAATCCTTAGTCTCCCAAGTACATCTGGCTCACCCGTGGACTCCTTCCTCACAAGTTCAAAACCAGCCTATTTACTCTCGCTTTTCACTCAAGTTTTACAAGTTCGGATATCGGGCTCGCGAGTTGCTCACAGGTTGAAAGGAACAAGTAAGAGAGGGGAAGAACCAGAAAAAGCAGACCATAAAAAACCCCAAAGATACAACGGCCACGAGTCGCTTGAAATAGAACATAGCAGGCCAATTTCCTCATAAAATGGAGCTAATAAAAGCACCTACCTCTCTCTCGGGAATGGGGAAGATCAAATGAGACAGGACCGAGAGTGGAAAACCTTAAAGTGCTATGTAAATGCTCGTTGGGTATTATTGGTATTATTATTCAAATAGTTCTACAAAAATACTCCCTGAAGGCAGAGGGTAAATGGGTCATTAAATTTCCCTCAACTGTAGAATGAGGCTAATGATAGCTTCCCCTTCCCTGGGCAGTAAAGGGGACCCGGAAAAATCAAATGTGAACAAAGTCTAGGACCAATCTAAAAGACAGGTGTGGGGGAGGGTCTCAAAAGTCGACAGGGAGTTTTAAAGCATTTCAACTAAAAACTAAGCCTTTGGGGAGACCCTGCAGAAATGTTAGCCCTGGTGGTGGTTTGTCCTTCGTTCACAAAGGGGTCCAGGACATCAGGGAGGGATGCCGGTACATGCAAATGAAGGAGGGCTGGGCAAGGTCACCGGTCTCCCTTTCCCCTCTACAGCCATCGGGGACCAGTGGGCTGACAGAGATCAAGAGGACTGGAGATGGCCCTGGATGCAATGGGAGACCTTGGCCTTTAGAAACTGAGATTTTTAACAGGTCTCATTTTGCCTGAGGCAACACCCAGTCAGGGATTAAGGCTAGGTAAGAAATAAGGCAGGGAATGCCGCCTCTTTTACCTACATCATTATCAATAAAGTTTATTGGCTTATTATCAATACAGTTTATTGTTTTGTTTGCATTCAGGCAGCTACCAGTAGGAGAACACAACACAGAATCGAGAAAACCCAAGTTTCAATCCTATCTCAGACACAAACTGTGGGACAGATCCTGGGCAATAGCTTAACTTCCTTGTCCCACTTTCTCCATCAGTAAAATGAGGATTATGATAGCACCTACTTCATAGGGTAGTTGTGTGAATCAAAAGAGTTAACATCTTGTAAATTGCTTTGTAAACTTTATTATTTTCTGTAATCTCATTAGCATGAAGACTCATATCACACCCCCTACACCATTTAGTAGAGACTATGGTTTTCAAGAATCACTGCACCCATAAAATTCCTCCCCTGAGGTCAACCTTATTAATTAGTCCTCTTTCCACAATTAGCTATTACACTCCTAAAACAGGTGCACACAACTGACATATAGTCCATCACAGTCTCCACCTCAAAGTCTGGGAAGGCCTAGCCCAGAATGTACAAGTGTTCGTAGAAGCCTCCCTCTTCCGATAACCTAATCCTTGTCCTTGTCCCTCCATAAATCCTCCACAGGAGGCCCCTTTCTGGGTATTTAACTGGGGGGGCTATCAAGGAAGCCAAAATGCCCTACCTCCCTTTCCCATTATTCATCTAGCTTTTCAGTATCTTGTGCACATTGTGACATTTCTTGTGCACAAGTCATCACTGTTAATATGCTGCAGCCTACTTTACACACTGACACACACAGTGTCTCAAAAGTTTAATTGCAGTTTAAAGTTTTTTTT
Source organism: Sarcophilus harrisii (assembly GCF_902635505.1). Classification (NCBI taxonomy): domain Eukaryota; kingdom Metazoa; phylum Chordata; class Mammalia; order Dasyuromorphia; family Dasyuridae; genus Sarcophilus; species Sarcophilus harrisii. The sequence goes on from NC_045432.1 coordinate 33,837,876, forward strand.
TTTTAATGGTTGAACAGTACACAGACTTTTGGGACACCCTGCATAAGAGAAATAGAAGTGTTAAGACATTCACGGTTCACAAAATCTCTTCTGCTTGTTAGAAAGACCAAAGCACTGACTATAATGATTAAGTACCAGGCTATTTCACAATTTGGGAGATTTAAAGTGTTATCTGCCATGTGAAAATCAAAACAGTCCAAAAAAGCATCATTCCCAGGGAAAAAGAGATACCTACTCCTGAATGTGGGATCAAAGAATAGCATTTTCAGGAGTTTGTTTTTTCTTTTCTTTAAGTTTTTTTTCCCTTTTGTTCGATTTCTCTTGCCCAGCATATGACTATGTTTCGAAGAATTGCCCGTGTTTGGCCTATAGCAAGATGGCGCCTATAACAAGATGGCGCCTATAGCAAGATGGCGGTCTTGGGGAGCGAGGAAAGTGGTGCGAGAGGGAACACGAGGTTTTGCAAAGGTCAATGTTGAAAGCATCTCTGCATTAATTTGGAAAGAGAAAATACTACTGGGCAAATAAATAAGAGAGATACAATGCTTTAAGAGTCTTTATTAAAAAAAAAAAAACCCAAAAAACTCATTAAGTTGTGCTCCCTACTGTTATTTGTAGCAAACTCTGAACTTTAATTAGAGGAACATTTGAGGATTTCAAGGGGCAAGAGGTAAAGGAACTCAATTTCATTCAACGGTCTTTTTTTAGCTCTGTGACTCTTTGACCTTGTACCAGGAAAATCATGCCACAGGTTCTCTTGAGAAAGTGAAAAACCTGCTGAGTTTTAAGTCCCTCACATAAGGAAAAGTTGTAAGGGCCATTGTGGCGTCGCCAAGGCCAGAGGGAAGTTATCGATTACCCTATAAGGATAGCCCTTTGGTCCTACAGCATCACTAGCACGTCCTAACCCAAGCCAGGCCACATGAGGGCCGGCGGCACCAAGTTAATGACCGTACATAGAAAAACTACAAGTTTAGCACGCCTTAAAAGGGAAAATGCCAATAAATGCCCAGGCGACCCCAAAAGCCATTTTGCGCCTCGACGATATCCCAGTTTTTTCCGTAATGTCTCGTTTGGGGGAAACTTCGAGATCTGCGCACGAATCGCGTCTCGAGGGTTCTATGCCCGAAGGCGGAGGGCAGAGAACCAGCGATTCGAAAGGGCAAGCGTCACAGCAGGGAAGCCGAGGGCGCTCGGCCCCCAAAGCTTCTAGTTTAAAGGGGAAAAAAAAATCAACTGCGTTTGTCGGGGGGGCGGGGGGGGGGGGCCGGCTGAGGCTTTTGGAAAGAACGGGAAACAGGAGTCAAAACAGCCGCCGAGAAGGCCCAGCCCGCGGAGGACCATCCCACACACCCCGCTTCAAGAAGGGATTACGAACGAGGGGGGAGGGGGAAATTGGGGACCGCTATCCAGGGTGGCCCGGCTCGGTCGAGGGGGGTGGGAGGTGGTAGAGACTGCCAGGGACACAGATGATTCTCTTCGCCTCCATCCCCAACGCCCCGCTAGTTAACCAAAGAGACGCGCTCGAGCATTCCCTATCCTAGCCAGAAGCACCCAAATGACCCTCTCTTCCCAAGCCTTGGCGAAGTGCGGGACCCCTCGAGGGTTCGGCCCCCAGCGCCCCTGCCCGGTCGACCCCCCCCCCTTTTCCCGGCCCTCTCCTTGCTCCTCCCCTTCTCCCCACCTCCTCCCCTCAGGGCCCATGCAGCCGGCTCCGACGGTGGGCGCGGAGGGGGGTCACCCCTGCAGGCAAGGGCGCCGTAGCTAGAGAAGCTACGCGAATGCCTCTGGTCTCCCTGCCATCCCCCCCCCCCCCCACCCCACCCCACCCCCGACACCGCGACGGGCTTAGCCTACCTCGTCTTCCTCCCAGTCCTTGAGGTCCATTCTCGCCTTCCAAGATGTGGACGGTCCCGGCTCCTCCTCCTCCTCCTCCGCTCCGGCTCCGGGGCCGGCCTGCGGCAGCTCCATGGCCACAGCGGCTGCGGCGCGGAGGCCGCGGACTCGGGACTCGGAGTTCAAGGCGAGCTAGGGAACCTGTGCAGGAGAAGCGACCAGCTGCGAACCCCCTCTACTGAGAAAAGAGCAAAGAGCACGGAACCACCGCCCCCTTTTCCTTCCCAGTCCTCCTACGTCACGCCCTCCCCCCTCCCCTTCCCGCCCCCCGGGGCCCCCTAGCACCCCCCACAACAATCGCGAGACTCCCCCCTCCCAACCGGCGCTGGAGCTTTCGTCCCACGAGGGTTGGGGGTGGGTGGGGCGGAGAAGCTCGCTTCCCCGAATCCCCTCCTCCCCCCACCACCTCCCCCCTTGCGAACCCTCTGGACCACCCGTAGATGGGGAGAAAAGGGAGGGGGAAGATGGGGAGGAAAGCAGGGGGAAGATGGGGTGATGAGAGGAGAAGGATGGGGAAAAATGGGAGGGGGAAGATGGAGAGAAGGAAGGGGGAACCAAACTAAAGTCCAGCTTTTTTTTTTTTTTTGTAACCTCCTAGAGCTCTTAGTTCCTAGCTGATAAAACTCCCTGAGCAAAGTCCCACCGACGCCTTTAGGTCCAGATCAGGGGTGGAATCCCTGGTCACCCCCAAACCCGAGAACTCCCTGGCCCTTTCTTTGCTCCTAGGAGCTGTGAGGAGTCTCACTCCTTCCTTTTTACAGGTGGGGAAGCAAAGCTAGGAGAGGCAGAAAACTTGCAACGGTGGCCATACGGCGGGGGGGGGAGGGAGGGAAAGTCACTTAGGATCCCAAAGGGGAAGCTCGGCACTTTGCATTCTTCCTGCCACTATTGAGACTGACACAGTGAGATGGCCAGTCTCCCGAAGACCTTCATTTCCCACTGCTAACCCAAAGCTTCATTTGGTACCTGGTATATAGTAGGTGCTTAATAAAGACTTCTTGATGACTTAACTTGAATTCCTGTGGTTTTTCCCCCACTATTTTCTTTCCGTCCTGCAGTTTAAATTATCCAGCAGTCATTTAAAAAGGTTTAAAAGTAAGCAGTGAACCAAAAAAAAAGAGCTACAGATTGAAAAGTTAAGAGAAATTAATTAGCTTCACCCTGGGGACTTTGCCAGTCTCCAGTGGAGTGTGCTTTCTAATCCAGTCTATCAACCATTTATTAAGCCCTTGGTATGGAGAAGTTAAGCTGGCACTGTGGACCAAAATTTAGCTCTGGAATGAGTGAGAAGACTTGGAATGTCCACACCTGTGATTTGGGGCAAGTCCCTTTACCTCCCTGGGTCTCCTCTGTCTACTAATAGGGCTGAACTAAGTGGCTTGTGACGTCCTCCCCAGCTATGATTCTATGCGTCAGGCACTTTGGGATGGGGAGAGGATGAGGAGAGAAATACCTTTTCCCCACCCTCCCCTATAAAAATACCTCCACAACCTGGCAAATGCCTTAAATTGGTAGATCAGAGAGTTTCGTTGCTTTCACTAAAGACTATAAATCACATCAGAAAACATTAAGTAGTCAAAGAATGGAGAAGCTTTTAATTATTAGAATAGATGAGAAAGATTCCCAGTTCTTTAGGGAAGTTTTGACTAGAAAAAAGGACTTGAAAAACATGGACCGTTGGGAGTGGTATCCAACAGGAAGGGGAGACTCTCAAAGATCACAGCTTCAATTCCTCCATATGCTTAATTCTCTCTCCAAAATTCTTAACTAAGGGATTGTCAGAAGTGCAAACTACGTGGGCATCCCGGTCTGCAAGCTTTGGCTGGGAAATCGGAAGCGTTTGACTCCTGGCTCTGCCATTCACTTCTATGACCTTAGGACAAGTTCCTTCCCCCCCGAGGGCCTCAGTCCCCCACTTGGAAAAAGAAGAGCCCTTTCCAGCTCTCAGCTCTTTGATCCCACAAACACACTCCTTTTTCTTTTCTCTGCAATTCATTTCCTTACAAAGGCAGGAGAAAGGTGCCCAGTAAAAGATGCCTTGATTGATCAGTTGCCTAATCCACGGCCTCCTCCTTTCTCCCCGCCCTTACAAATGGGATTACATTTCCCCAGGAAAACAAAGAACTTGATTTTAAAACTACACTGCTTAAAAGTCAACTAACATACATGCTCGAGAGTTTCTTATGTACATCTATTATCTTAGGGTCAGAGATCTAGTTCAATCTCCTCACTTTACAGATGAAGAAACCGAAGTTTAGGGAGATGAAAGAAACACCCCAAATCACACAGGTAATATCAGATGTAGGATTTGAACATCCCCTTGATCATATACATATACACGTTGTAGCAAATTAGGGAGAGGGCTGACCTTGGAGACAGGAAAACCTGAAATTTAAGTCCGATCTCCAACGTATAATGACTGTATAGACAAGACTTAATTTCTTGGGGCACTCAGGTGGATTAATTACCAGACCTAGAGACAGGAGGACCTGAGTTCAAATAAAGCTTTGAGACCCTGGACAAGTCACTTAATCCTGAATGCCTTAAAAAAAATTTTTTTTTACCACTCCCCAGGGCCCCAGGGGGTTCTGTGGGATCAAAACTTTCACTTAAGTCAAAGACCAGGATTTCCCTAGTTAATAAAATGACAGGTTCAGGCTTCTCCCCATCCCCTAAAAATGTATGGGAACAGCTGGAAGGACAGTGTTTGCTTATTACTCTTTTGCAAACAGTCTATGTGAAGAGCTGTTGGCCAGTTAGTGGCAACAGCTGCTATTGACATAGCCTGGCCCGATACCATTTTCAAATCCACCTAAAAGCTTGGACTCAAGGATCGACCCTTTCAAAGTGGTCACTGACCCATCGTATTATGTACAGTAAGCAGCATTTTTTCTCAGAAAGTCCACTCCAGAAATGCCTACTTATTTACAATGTTCTTTTTGCTATTTTCTTTATTACCTCTAATGTTGATGAAACAAAGCAGACCTTTACAAGTAGCCTGACGCTTTAATAAGTCAAGGTTATGGGATCAGAGATCTAGGGCTAGCCACCTTATCCATGTGAAAATTGTTACCCGGAGTGTGAGAGTTACTAATTGCACAGTCAGAATTTGAACTCGGGGCCTCCGATTCCAATTCTGGCACCGGTCTTTCGGAAAATTGTTCTGTCTAGACAAATCGTGATCGTAAAAGTATTCTCAGTCTTGTTTCCTTGATACCTTTTTTTGTGCACGCCTCTCTCTAAAATAATATTTGCAAAGAGCTTAGTGTTTCCTGGTATATAGCGAGTACTCTAAATACTCATCTGCATCAGTTCATATAAGCCTTCCCGGACTTCTCTAAACCCATTACATTTCGAAAACAGTTCTATCAGCCAGGTTTCCAAGTTCGATTTGGTTTGGTTTAATCACACACAAAAAGTGGTAGCTGCTTTCAAATATCTAAAGGGGTCACTTAGAAAAGGGGGGTAGTGAGTTCTCTCTCACCAAAAAGCAGAAGCACGATGGTCATTTACTAAGGATGCTACAGAGGGTTGAATTAAAGAGGTGATGTCTCTTCCAGCTCTGATGTTCTGGGATGCTCTGACTTATTCCAGGGTATCCAGTCTTGTTTAGAAACTAACAGAAACCTTTAAAGGGCTACCGGTACAATCCAATACTCTCCTAAGATGCTGATGATCACTACTATCTGACAGTTTTAATATGGCCCTTGCACTTTTCTCCAATCTGGTATTCTGACGGACTCATTGTGAGCTAAAAATCGACTTGGGGATTCTGTTGCCAGGGTCTTAAAACCCCACTAGGGTCTTAATCAAAAAAAAAGTCAGCTTTCTCTCCCCTGACTTTCCAATAAATAGCTTCTTCAAGACCCTCAGGAATTGCCCCCAAAACTTCGTATAACAAAGAAAAGCTAATGTCACCTAGGAATGGATGAGCAAACAGAGCCATACAAGTGGGATGGAAGGTTATTATGTAGTGGGAAAAGACAAATATGAGGAATTCAGAGAACATACAGCATCTATCAACTGGCACTGGTACTTCCAGGGGATTTAATTACAAAGCAATAAAATCACCCCTAGCCTGGAGGAATTTGCATTTGCATCCTATTAGGGGAGACAATATGGACACATATAAATAGATTACAGAAAAAAATTAAATCTGTACAAAGCATTTGGGGGCCACTAGCACTTGGAAGGGCTCGGGAAAGTTCTAGGGGCAAAGGGGGATGTGCAGAAGCACAATTTCTATGCTGATTTTAAATGGAAACATCACTAAAAAAGAAATTGAACCCGAAGTAATGGGGAGGAAATGAAAATCAGGCACTAAAGAATGGAGAGTGAAATCTTAAATCATCGGAGCAGGGGAGGGAGTCACAAATACAATATCGATATCGGATATTTTGTTTTGATAGATTTGATTTGGGGTCACAAAGGAGGGCTTGATCTGGAGATGAAAGACCTCCACAAAGTTTCTCTTTAAAAAATAACAAAGCAAATTGCTTTGAATTGGAGAATGGAAACTACTGTCTCTCTTGTCAGGCTTTCTCATGGCCCACAGGCCCATCGATGATGGAAACCTCTATGGTGGAAGGAAAAGAAGGGGAGATTTGAAAAGAGAAGGTGCCAGTTTTTAACTGCTGAACTACAAACTGTTAACCTCTCAAACCACTTACCCCCGGTGAGCCCAATGACCTAATAAGGAAAAGTCACATCATAAAGGCCTGCTTACCTCACCAGGCGTCTGTGAGGTCAGCACCCCAGACAGTATATAAGGGGGTGCCCGGGCTAGCACTGGCACTGCTGTGTATTTTTAAAATATCTTGTGATGCTGGTGTATAATAAGGTAAGTTAGCTCTCTCTTTGCTTAGAAAGAGAGATAGATAGATAGAGAAGATGCATACATAGTTAGTTTAGACAGATAGTTTAGTTAGTTAGAAACATAGATACAGAAACACACATAGAGACACAGATACTTGCATATTACACATATCTACAAATGCATATTTTTGTACACACACAAAAAAAATTTATCTACATCTACATCTACACCTATATTTGTACATCTATTTTTACATCTTCGGTTTTCTAAAAAAATTGACACCATAAAATTTGCTTTCGCTCAAACTTAAAATGCCAGATCTGCAATTTGTAAATAAACAAGACTCTTTCCAGGTCATTAGCTTAGTGGTTAAGTAGGTTTTTTTATTTTTAATAGGACAGGGCCAAAAACCCTGTAGCATGGCGCGGCTGACCTCAACCAAAGGCTCCAGTCTCTGGGAGGTGTAGGGCCAGATCCAGCTCGACCTCACCATGAGAGCCAAGTGGAGAAAAAAGCGAATGCGTCGTCTTAAGCGTAAGAGGAGAAGAATGAGGCAAAGGTCTAAGTAATTAATTCACACAGCAGCAGCGACGAATAGGAATAGCAGACCCCCCTTAATGAGTCGCAACATCATCAAATGTCATGTCGTTAGGGATAAGATAAGAACTTCTAGAATCATCTCTCCTCATCTACTAATCCAAGATCTTAAACTTAAGTCTTCCATCTGATAGTCATCTTTGCCATCAGATACCTACAGCACCAATTTAAAGATTTTAAGACGGACATCAAGTTCATTCGACTAAGTTAATATTGATAAGCCCCTAACAATAAGACAGATCAGCAAATTTCGGTTTCTTGGTAGCTGAGCACAACCTAGGTAACTAAGCTAACTAATAAATTGTCTCCTCTGCAAACAAAATTTGGTGTCTTGTGTGTTTTATTTTTAAAGCCTAGGAATCCGTACCTAAAGCTTTTCAAGCTCAGAACTGGGGGGAGGGACACTAGGGGGAAGACAGTGGGGGGTGGGGACAATGGGGGTGGGGACAGTGGGAGGTGGGAAACTGGGGGAAACAGTGGGGGGTGGGGACAGTGGGGGGTGGGAACACTGGGGGGTGGGGGAACGGGGAAACAGTGGGGGGGGAACACTGGGGGGTGGGGAAACGGGGAAACAGTGGGGGGTGGGAACACTGGGGGGTGGGGACACTGGGGGTGGGGACACTGGGGTGGGGACAATGGGAGGTGGGGAAACTGGGGGTGGGAAAACTGGGGAAACAGTGGGGGGTGGGAACACTGGGGGGTGGGGACAATGGGGGTGGGAACAGTGGGAGGTGGGAAATTGGGGGAAACAGTGGGGGGTGGGGACAGTGGGGGGTGGGGACAGTGGGGGGTGGGGACAGTGGGGGGTGGGAAACTGGGGGAAACAGGGGGGGTGGGAACACTGGGGGGTGGGGAAACGGGGAAACAGTGGGGGGTGGGAACACTGGGGGTGGGGACACTGGGGGGGGGGACAATGGGAGGTGGGGAAACTGGGGGGTGGGAAAACTGGGGGAACGGGGGGGGGGAACACTGGGGGTGGGGACACTGGGGGGGGGGACAATGGGAGGTGGGGAAACTGGGGTGGGAAACTGGGGAAACAGTGGGGGGTGGGAAAACGGGGAAACAGTGGGGGGTGGGAACACTGGGGGGTGGGGACACTGGGGGTGGGGACAATGGGAGGTGGGGAAACTGGGGGGGTGGGAAAACTGGGGGAAACAGTGGGGGGTGGGAAAACGGGGAAACAGTGGGGGGTGGGAACACTGGGGGGTGGGGACACTGGGGGTGGGGACAATGGGAGGTGGGGAAACTGGGGGGTGGGAAAACTGGGGGAAACTGGGGGGTGGGAACACTGGGGGGTGGGGACACTGGGGGTGGGGACAATGGGAGGTGGGGAAACTGGGGGGGTGGGAAAACTGGGGGAAACAGTGGGGGGTGGGGACAATGGGGGGTGGGGACACTGGGGGAAACAGTGGGGGGTGGGGACAATGGAGGGTGGGGACACTGGGGGGGTGGGGACACTGGGGGTGGGGACACTGGGTGGTGGGGAAACTGGGGGAGACACTGGGGGTGGGAAGAGTGGGAGGTGGGGACACTGGGGGGGAAACTGGGGGATGGGAAAACGATGTGGGGATACTGGGGGGGACAGTGGGAGGTGGGGAAACTGGGGGAGACACTGGGTTGTGGGGACAGTGGGAGGTGGGGAAACTGGGGGGACACTGGGAGATGGGAAAACTGGGGGAGACACTGGAGAGTGGGGACACTGGGGAGAGGGGAACTGGAGGGGACTGGGCAGAGGGGCACTGGGATAACTACTATTCTATCAGGGACAATATTAAAAATTCTTTCCTCATTCTTGATAGCTTTAAAAATGCTATTGTATATCAGAAAAAGTGATAGATAGGACACTTTCATCTTTTAAGAACTCTAGAGCTGATTGTATGACATGGGAGACACTGGCCTGTCTGCCCATGCATGCCCTCATCAGAGAAGGTGTTGTGTACTATGAGCAAAGGAGAACTGAATCACAGAAGAAATGTAAGGTGTGCCAAGTTTGAGAATCCCACCAGCCTCAACTCCTGCTGGAAGGTGGGGGGCTACTTAGAACACACCACTTTTTCCTGTGTTTCATCCTTGGTCTGTACTCCTTGAAGCTTCCTAATGTGACATTAAATATTATATTTGCTCTCTTTATTTAGCCCAGTGCAGAAAAGGAAATTGGTGGGGATGGGGGAAGGAATTAGGGTGGTAGTTCCCCAAAAAGGAATATATATTTATCCTAAGTAATAAATGTTACTTACAGTTATAATTTATTTTAATTATATTAAATAATTCATATGCACTGTGGTCTACTTGTATTTTTTCTTTTGTTGTTCACTTATGACTTTCATGACCCCATTTTGGTTTTTTGTGCGGTTTTTTGGGTAAATGGAATGGTTTCCCATTTCCTTCTGCAGCTCATTTGACAGATGAGGAAACTAAAGCAAAAACAAGGTTAAGTGGTTTGCCCAGGGTCAAACATATCACATATCACACACAACTAGAAAGTACCTGAAGCAAGAGAACTCAGGAAGAAGTCTTTCTGACTATAGGCTTGGGTACTCAACTTGTAATCTACTTTTGCCATCTCCCTTACCCTGCTTTCTTTCTCTGTAGATTGGAATAACCTCTTGAAGAATTTTTCATTGCTCTGATTTTTTCTAACTAGATTTCCCCGTGTATCCCTGCTTCACCTTGTCCAAGGATTATAACTCTTTTTAAAAGAATCAACTTATATTAGTCCAACCCTTGACAAGTCTCACAAACCTTTTTTGATCATTCACGAACAACCTGGATTTGACTAATTCCTGGAACAGAAATTTCCATTTTTTTGCATTGCTTAGTTTAATGGGTCATTTGTTGTTACATTTAAGAATCAATTAATTGACTTATTAAATGACTATGCAATTAAACATTTCATTGCCTTCTATTTTCCCTTGTGGGATTGCCTATACAAATTAGTGTTGCTGCCTTCAGAGAGCTTACAATGTTGAGGTCAGATCTACTCCTGGAACTTTCCCATAGCTCTCTTAGTCACTTTTCCTCCATAAGTAATCCTACTCAGGTGTCCCCCTAGATTACCTTGGTGTGTCTGGATATTTATTAAACTTGAAATTTCCCATAAAATAAAATAAATACAATACTCCAGGTAAGTGTAGTGCAGGACATTGTGTACAGGACATTCTCCTCCCTCCCTTTTTCTGGACCCCATACAAAGTCTCTGCAGCCCAAGATTACATCAACTTTAATTTTTTTTTTTGGCAGACACATCTATCTCGTGGTTAAAATTCATAATGGGCATAGAGACAAAATGACCATTTTTCTTTCTACCTTTTCCTCCCACACAGACAAATCTAGCCATGTCTTCTCCCTTAGCCAAGAAATGGCAGTTAGTTTTTTTTTTAACCTTTTAAAGTTTTCATGAGTTCACATTTTATTCTCCTCCTAATTATCTCAAGTAAGCAGTTCCCCTCACTGCTTCTTACCTTTGGAGAAAATAAATGATCACCCAGAAAGGAATTGATTAGATACTCTGCTTTTAACCTAATTTAAACTTCAACACAAAACCCTGTTGAACTCAGGGAGTTGATCCCCATAATTATTATGTGTATTTTTAATGCAAAAATGAAAGCAATGGCATATGGATAAAGAGGGCCAGTTCTGGGATAAAGAAAGGATCTGACATTATATACTTCAACAATAATACTAGATGATGACCAGTTCTGATGGATCAGGCCATCCTCAGCAACGAGATCAACCAAATCATTTCCAATGGAGCAGTAATGAACTGAACCAGCTACGCCCAGAGAAAGAACTGGGAGATGACTAAAAACCATTACATTGAATTCCCCAATCCCTATATTTATGCCCACCTGCATTTTTGATTTCCTTCACAAGCTAATTGTACAATATTTCAGAGTCTGATTCTTTTTGTACAGCAAAATAACGGTTTGGTCATGTATACTTATTGTGTATCTAAGTTATATTTCAATGTATTTAACATCTACTGGTCATCCTGCCATCTAGGGGAGGGGGTGGGGGGTAAGAGGTGAAAAATTGGAACAAGAGGTTTGGCAATTGTTAACGCTGTGAAGTTACCCATACATATAACCTGTAAATAAAAGGCTATTAAATAAAAAAAATAATAATAAAATAAAAAAAAAAGAAAGGATCTGAGCCCCATTTGTACCTCTCATATAGACATGCTGGCACTAAATGGCTGTGTGATCCTGAATGCTTGCATAGGACAAACCTCTTAGTGCCCCAGACACAATACACATTGGGGGAAAAAAAGTTAATAGGTTTTTGCATTTGGTGCAGTTTTCCATAACTGGTATAAATTGAATAAAAAATGGGAATGGGGGATGTGAGGAAGAGTCCCATGTGGAAAACTCCCCCCATTGATCTGAGTATTATCTGCCCAACCTGGTAAGCTCCTGGAAGGCAGGGCTTGTACTTAGCTCTTTATTAGAGTCCTCTTGTATGAGTTCCAACTCAGTACTATGCATATGCAGGTCATGGTTTAATAATTACTTAAATAATTAATATAATATAAATAGTAAATAATCATGAAAAATAATGATTTTTCAAATTGCCTCCTCTCCGTCTACATTAAAACAGTGCAATTATTAATCATTATTTTAAATGATGATTTTCCAGATTGGGCTTCTCCCATCACATTAAAACAGCACAATTCCTTCTTTTTTTAGGGAAGTACTACTATCTAGTTGTTTTGGGCAGGGAGAAGAGCAGGAGGAAAATGGCGGGAGGAAAATGTCAGTAATGGGATACGATGGGATAAGGATGTGAGTGGGGGCAGTGGGGGTAGGCGAGTTAAGAAAAGGGAGACAATCAATGGTTCCCCAATTTTCCAGATGGGATCACCAAGCTTTTTGTGATTAGAAAAGCCGGGGACAACTGGAGTTTTATATAAGCCTTTAAAGTAAACTCAAACTGAGGGGGAACAAGGCGGGGGATGATATACACACACACAGATAATTATAATATGAGATGTGATTTAAAAAAAACACAAAACCAAACTGGGAACAAATCGGAACAGGAAGCTCCCTTTTTTCTACAGCAGGAGACTTGAGAACAGGTGGAACATTCTAGAAAACGTGGGTCAGTGTGTGAGTGCGCCACACTGGCTTTTAGGCGCCCTTGTACGGATGTGTGTTTTTTTCAAAAGCTCCAACGGTAAACAAATTCAAATCACAGAACAGCCCGCCAAAATGGAAACGGGCAGATTTGCAGGGTCCTAGATGTTAAAATTGAAAGGGACCTCCCAGATGTTGTGGAAATCCAAGAACCATGATCACACAAGATTGTATGATAATTGTCTCGGGCAAATCTTCAACCCGGGTCTTCGAACTTTCAGAGCCAACATTCATCTTTTATTATTATAAAAACTTTTTATTTTCAAAACATAGACATAATTTTCAACATTCACCCTTGCAGAACCTTGCGTTTCATTTTTTTTCTCCGTCCCTTCCCCCCAACCCCGTCCCCTAGACGGTAAGTCATCCAATATAGGTTAAACACGTGTGCTTCTATATGCGTTTGTCATATGCACAAGAAAAGTCAGGTCAAAAAGGGCAAAAACGAGAAACAAAACACAAAGCAAGCAAAAAACGAGAAAAAAGGTGAAAACCCTATGCAGTGATGCACACGGTCCCCACGGTCTGCTTTCTGGGGGCAGATCACAGCCAACATTCTTATCTTTAGGTTTCCCGGGTTCATTTTCATGTTTTTACTTTTTTTCTTTTTTGGGGGGGGGAGAACTTAGAAGCTGTGAATAATTTCATTTGTGTATCTGGTGAAGGAACCTCATCTACCAATGCAGAGGGGCCCTTTTAAAATAGCGTGATCAGGTGCATAGGGGACCCAGCAAGTGTGTCACTCATAGGCGAATGGCCAAGCGTGACCCAAATCACTTAGCCCGGGGCCTGAGCTACGACAGGAAAACTAGGCTTTCCAAGCTCTTTCTATTTGTCTGTGCATGGCTAACTGGAAGGGCCCCAGGTTGGAGAGGATGATCTAGGGCGACCATTGTCGTTCCATTGAAAGCCTGTGATTTCAGCAGATGGCTGGCTGGCTGGCTTCCCAGCGCGAGCCGGCCGCCCGCCGGGAGGCTCCGGCTCTGCAGTGGCGGCGTCGGGACACGTGGGGGCGCCGTTGGCGGAGGGCGGAGCACGCTCGCGGCGGCGCTCGCTCCCGCCTACGTTCACTCGCTTTCGTTCTCTCTTCAGTCGGCTCGGGGCGCTCTCTCGCAGCAGACGGAACGCGCGGGAGCTCTCTGGGCAGCGGTTGATTCGGTCGGCCGGCAAGCCGGCGGAGGAGGCGGAGAGAGGACTGACGGTCGGGTCGTCGGGCTTACACCGTGAGCTCGGTGTTCGCCACCCCCGGCGTCCACCCGTCCGCTCGCCGGGATGGATCGGCCCCCGACCAGAACGCAGTACTTCACAGTATCCACCTCAGGGAAGGGCGAGGAGGGGCGGGGGCCGACGGAAGGGGGAGGCGGAGGACGGGAGAGGGAAGGGAGAGAGAAGGGCTTAGGTCGC